>NC_064627.1:863893043-865143043 GCF_023864275.1 Schistocerca cancellata | reverse complement strand
CGGCGAGTACGTTAGTTACAGCTATGTTCCGAGTTAAATCGCATCCAGCACGTCTTATTATCGCTACTACTAAACGTGTTACTCGGGTTAAGGAGATGAGGTACCGTCATAGCCATACATTAAAGACAAGCGAAGCAATTACCCAGATAACTATCGAAACGTTTTAAGAATAGGCAGTGAAATATTTGACAAATATTGTTGGATACTGTACAGGACTACTACCTTCAGTTGAACCCTCGTTGTTTTCATCATTGTTTTCTAGGTCAGTATCATTTTCTAGGTACTCACAGTTAACCAGAGCTTTTTCAACATCGACAGAAACATCCATGCCAGAGCAATTCTAAATTGGCAGCCCTTGATCCACATCAATTAAAAGATCGTAGCGCCACAAAGTTGGTATATAAGTATCACCGAGACATCTGTCACGACACGCACCGTCTCAAGCTCGCTTAAATTCCTTTCTAAACTAGCCCCGTAAGTAATTTTCATTTATTTACTTTTATCTTTAAAATTTTTTCAACAGAGTCACACTTTGCTTGGGGGGAAAACTGGTTTTCAAAATGCTACCAACTTAGCATAAGCTTCAGTCTTTAAAATCTTATTTACGTAGCCTTTGGACCTCACTTTCCATAAGCATTATTGTTCTTTGTACTTATATATATATATATATTATAAACATGAATGTACGTGTGTATATATGTATAGGTGTATGTATGTATGTATGTTCTACGTCTCCTCCTGTACCACTGGACCGATTTCAACCAAACCGGTACGTATATGTCTGGAAAGAATCGTTGCGGGGTAAGAACGCTCTATTTGTCACTGAGGTGGAGGTGAAAACGCGCCTATTCCCAGACTTTATTCATCCAGTATTTGAGAGCATATAACTTTTCACATAATTTGAAACCTTTGCGAAACTTTCTCTCTCTGACAACCTTAAAGTTATTACTTCTTTGCTGCTGACTCTATTTGCAACACTTTTCGCATACTGTATTCACATATGCCGCTGAATGTTCCTATAAAATTATGTCACTGTACAGCGCATTGTTCAGCAGATATGGCGTCATAAATACTGAGTTGCGTGAAAGCGAAACAGCAGGACGAAATTCGCCAGAGATAAAGGTGAAATGTGTGTACAAATATGTGTGAAATATGTTAAGTATGTGTGACAAATGGTTCAAATGGCTCTGAGCACTATGGGACTTAACTTCTGAGGTCATCAGTCCCCTATAACTTAGAACTACTTAAACCTAACTAACCTACGGACATCACACACATCCATGCCAGAGGCGGGATTCGAACCTGCGACCGTTGCGGTCGCGCGGTTCCAGAGTGAAGCGCCTAGAACCCCTCGGCCACACCGGGCGGCTATATGTGACATATGCGGCAAAGTTGCGGATAAAAATTCCTCCTAAGAACCTAGACTGATTTGAACCAAACTTGGTACACACATTACTTACTATCTGGAAAGAAACATTGTGGGAGTAAGAACCAGCAAGCTCTTATTAGGACGGTGATGATAAAGAGGAGAGAGGACGGGGGCAGAAAGAGAAGACACAGAGAGGTAAGGAGGAGATACATACAGATATGGTGGAGGCGGAGGAAATGGACAGAGGAAGCGAAGACGAGAAGATGGAGAATGGGAAGAAGAGATGGACAGAAGAAGGAAAATGGACGAGATACGCAGAGGGAGGAGGCGGAGATGGACTGAGAGAGGGGAAAGAGAATATGGATAGACATATGGGCAGGACGGAATCAACAGAGAAAGAGAACAGGGACATGGGATGATGATGATGATGGTGATGATGATGATAATGATTATGTTTGGTTTGTGGGGTGCTCAACTGCGTGGCCATCAATCTGTAGACAGTAAAATTTATCCACTTTCACGAATGATGAGGAAATAATGAGGACGACACAAACACCCAGTCCCCGGGCAGAGAAAATCCCCAATCTGGCCAGGAATCGAACTCGGGACCCTGTGATCCACAGACCGCAACGCTTGCCACTAGACCACGAGCTGTGGACAGGAGAGGAGGAGATAGCCTGAGAGAGGGGGTGGAAGAGATGGAAAGTGGGAGGGAAAGAGCAGATGGACAGAGAGAGGAGGAGATGTGGAGAGAGAAAGGAAAGAGGAAGAGATGAACAGTGAGCGAGAGAGAGGAGGAGATAGACTACGAGAGGGGAGGAGGAATGGGCAGAGAGAAGAAGGAGGAGATGCATAGAGAGAGAGGAGGAGGAGATGAATAGAGAGAGAGGGCAGGGAGATGGAGTGAGAGAGTGATGAGGAGGAGATGGAGAGAGATATTGGGGGAGGGGTGGAGAAGTGGACAGAGAGAGGTGGAGGAGGAGATAGGGAGGTGAGGTGAAGAGAAGATGGAATGGTACGACGTGCACTTGGAGGAAGGAGGAGGGGATGGACGAGAGGAAAGAAGTAGATAGACAGAGAGAGTGGGAGGAGTAGATGGGCAGAGAGGGGGGAAGGAGAAAGTGGGCAGAGAATTGGGGACGGAGTAGATGGACAGAGAGGAGGGAGAAGGATATGCAGAGAGAAGGGCGCGGAGGAGATGGACAGAGAGAGAGGGTGAAGGAGGATGTGGACTAATAATTTAACTCCATCCGAACAGGCCTTCAGCTCCCAACGGTACTCATAATGGACTAACAGAAAAACGTTCCTGGACAACGCCAGATACTCAGCCAGTGCACATGTAGTAAAAATAGATGTACGATCCACATCTCTTCATAAACTGCGGCATCGATTTCAACAAATATAATTTACTGGTTGGAAAGAAGCACTGTATGAGTAAGAATCAACTGTCTTCCACAGATGTGGGAGTGGGGTTGATAATGGAGTGCCTAGAGGAGTTTCGACCACATTTTGTATATATGAGGGGCAGTGAAATGAAATCCGAACACTCGTCTCAACGGGACAATGGAATGGTTCCATTCAAAAGTAATCACCACACATTTAGCCAATGGGAAATGAGATGATCAATTTCTGTTTCGCAGAATGTGGCCGGCTGCCGACTGATTCGCTACTGCACACACTCTTGCACTTCTTCGTCCGACTGAAAGCGATGTCGGAGCATGTCTTTCTTCACGTCGCGAAAGATGTGAAAATCGTGCAGTGAAAGATCCGGAGGATGTTGCAGTGTTTCGCAAGCAAATCACTGAAGCGTAGCCTTCGTCCGTTTGCCTGGGTTGGCTACAGGAAAATTCTGTCCGATAGCATCCCTGGGTGTTTTACTTTATAGCGCATCGCAGTTTCTGCAAAGTGTTTTCATAGCGCTGCGCACTGATTGTACTTTCACGCTCGAGGAACTCGACGTGTAGAGAGATACTACAGTCCAGAAGGTCATCATGATCTTACCGAACTTGTGAGAACAGCTTTGTATTTCTTTGGCGTGGGAGATGTGGGAGGTTTCCACTGTTGACTTGTCTGTTGCCTCGGGCTGCCGGAATGCTGTTGGATGGAATCACCCGCCCTCACACTGCCAATTTGACGAAAGCTACGCTGCAGTCTTTTGGTCGGGAAACACTGCAAAATCCTCCATACAGCTCGGATCTTTCGCCATGTGATTTACACGTCTTTTGCGACTTGAAGAAAGACGTGCGTGGACGTCGCTTTCAGTCGGACAAGGAACTACAAGAGCGAGTGCCGTTATGAATCCGTTAACGGCCGACTGCGTCTACGAAACAGGGACTAATCGTGTTGTCTCCCAGTGGGATAAATGTTTTAACATGTGTGGTAATTACTTTTGAATGGAACCGTTCCAAGGTCCCGATGTGGCGTGTGTTCGGTTTTCATTTAACTGTCCCGTATGCGTGACTCACTATTTATACTGAAACACTGTTTGGGTAATATAACCTAATTACCTCCCGTAGTGTAAGTGTGGAGTCGAGAAGCCGTGACGTGCAAAAATATTCGATGATGACCAATATTACTATCAAATCCATAGTTTCTGGGGTACCTAGGCTCTATGATGGCAACCCTTATGATATGTATATGAAGATGGAATCTGTTCTTTCGGACATGTCTGACATAACAGTTGCCATCTTCATGTTGTTGTTGTTGTGGTCTTCAGTCCTGAGACTGGTTTGATGCAGCTCTCCATGCTACCCTATCCTGTGCAACCTTCTTCATCTCCCAGTACTTACTGTAAGCCACATCCTTCTGAATCTGCTTAGTGTACTCATCTCTTGGTCTCCCTCTACGATTTTTACCCTCCACGCTGCCCTCCAATGCTAAATTTGTGATCCCTTGATGCCTCAGAACATGTCCTACTAACCGGTCCCTTCTTTTTGTCAAGTTGTGCCACATACTCCTCTTATCCCCAATTGTATTCAATACTTCATCATTAGTTATGTGATCTACCCATCTAATCTTCAGCATTCTTCTGTAGCACCACATTTCGAAAGCTTCTATTCTCTTCTTGTCCAAACTATTTATCGTCCATGTTTCACTTCCATACATGGCTACATTCCATACAAATACTTTCAGAAACGATTTCCTGACACTTACATCTATACTCGATGTTAACAAATTTCTCTTCTTCAGAAACGCTTTCCTTGCCATAGCCAGTCTACATTTTATATCCTCTCTACTTCGACCATCATCAGTTATTTTTCTCCTCAAATAGCAAAACTCCTTTACTACTTTAAGTGTCTCATTTCCTAATCTAAATTTGTGATCCCTTGATGCCTCAAAACATGTCCTACTAACCGGTCCCTTCTTTTTGTCAAGTTGTGCCACATACTCCTCTTATCACCAATTCTATTCAATATTTCGTCATTAGTTATGTGACCTAGCCATCTAATCTTCAGCATTCTTCTGTAGCACCATCTTTCGAAAGCTTCTATTCTCTTCTTGTCCAAACTATTTATCGTCCATGTTTCACTTCCATACATGGCTACACTCCATACAAATACTTTCAGAAACGACTTCCTGACACTTAAATCAATACTCGATGTTAACAAATTTCTCTTCTTCAGAAACGCTTTCCTTCCTATTGCCAGTCTACATTTTATATCCTCTCTACTTCGACCATCTTCAGTTATTTTGCTCCCCAAATAGAAAAACTCCTTCACTACTTTAAGTGTCTCATTTAATAATCTAATACCCTCAGCATCACCCGACTTAATTCGACTACATTCCATTTTCCTCGTTTTGCTTTTGTTGATCTTCATCTTTTATCCTCCCTTCAAGACACTATCCATTCCGTTCAACTACTCTTCCAAGTCCTTTGCTGTGTCTGACAGAATTACAATGTCATCGGCGAACCTCAAAGTTTTTATTTCTTCTCCATGGATTTTTAATACCTACTCCGAATTTTTCTTTTGTTTCCTTTACTGCTTGCTCAATATACAGATTGAATAACATCGGGGAGAGGCTACAACCCTGTCTCACACCCTTCCCAACCACTGCTTCCCTTTCATGCCCCTCAACTCTTATAACTGCCATTTGGTTTCTATACAAATTGTAAATAGCCTTTCGCTCCCTTTATTTTACCACTGCCACCTTCAGAATTTGAAAGAGAGTATTCCAGTCAACATTGTCAAAAGCTTTCTCTAAGTCTACAAATGCTAGAAACGTAGGTTTGCCTTTCCTTAATCTTTCTTCTAAGATAAGTCGTAAGGTCAGTATTGCCTTACGTGTTCCAATATTTCTACGGAATCCAAACTGATCTTCGCCGAGGTCGGCTTCCACCAGTTTTTCCATTCGTCTGTAAAGAATTCGCGTTAGTATTTTGCAGCTGTGACTTATTAAACTGATAGTTCGGTAATTCCCACACCTGTCAACACCTGCCTTCTTTGGGATTGGAATTATTATATTCTTCTTGAAGTCTGAGGGTATTTCGCCTGTCTCATACATCTTGCTCACCAGATGGTAGAGTTTTGTCAGGACTGGCTCTATCAAGGCTGTCAGTAGTTCTAATGGAATGTTGTCTACTCCCGGGGCCTTGTTTCGACTCAGGTCTTTAAGTCTCTGTCGAACTCTTCACGCAGTATCATATCTCCCATTTCATCTTCATCTACATCCTCTTCCATTTCCATAATATTGTCCTCAAGTACATCGCCCTTGTATAGACCCTCTATATACTCCTTCCACCTTTCTGCTTTCCCTTCTTTGCTTAGAACTGGGTTTCCATCTGAGCTCTTGATATTCATACAAGTGGTTCTCTTTCCTCCAAAGGTCTCTTTAATTTTCCTGTAGGCAGTATCTATCTTACCCCTAGTGAGGTAAGCCTCTACATCCTTACATTTATCCTCTAGCCATCCTTGCTTAGCCATTTTGCACTTCCTGTCGATCTCATTTTTGAGACGTCTGTACTCCTTTTTGCAAGCTTCATTTACTGCAGTTTTATATTTTCTCCTTTCATCAATTAAATTCAATATTTCTTCTGTTACCCAAGGAGTTCTACTTGCCCTCGTCTTTTTACCAACATGATCCTCTGCTGCCTTCACTACTTCATCCCTCAGAGCTACCCATTCTTCTTCTACTGTACTTCTTTCCCCAATTCCTGTCAATTGTTCCCTTATGCTCTCCCTGAAACTCTTTACAACCTCTGGTTCTTTCAGTTTATCCAGGTCCCATCTCCTGCAGTTTCTTCAGTTTTAATCTACAGTTCATAACCAATAGATTGTAGTCAGAGTCCACATCTGCCCCTGGAAATGTCTTACAATTTAAAACCTGGTTCCTAAATCTCTGTCTTACCATTATATAATCTATCTGATACCTTCTAGTATCTCCAGGATTCTTCCATGTGTACAACCTTTCATGATTCTTGAACCAAGTGTTAGCTATGATTAAGTTATGCTCTGTGCAAAACTCTTCCAGGCAACTTCCTCTTTCATTTCTTAGCCCCAATCCATATTCACCTACTATGTTTCCTTCTCTCCGTTTTCCTACTCTCGAATTCTAGTCACCCATGACTATTAAATTTTCGTCTCCCTTCACTACCTGAATAACTTCTTTTATCTCATCATTTATTTCTTCAATTTCTTCATCATCTGCAGAGCTAGTTGACATATAAACTTGTACTAGTGTAGTAGGCGTGGGCTCCGTCTCTATCTTGGCCACAAGAATGCGTTCACTACGCTGTTTGTAGTAGCTAACCCGCACTCCTATTTTTTGTTCATTATTAATCCTACTCCTGCATTACCCTTATTTGATTTTGTGTTTATAACCCTGTATTCACCTGACCAAAAGTCTCGTTCCTCCTGCCACCGAACTTCATTAATTCCCACTATATCTAACTTTAACCTATCCATTTCCCTTTTTAAATTTTCTAATCTACCTGCCAGGTTAAGGGATCTGACGTTCCACGCTCCGATCCGTAGAACGCCAGTTTTCTTTTTCCTGATAACGACGTCCTCTTGAGTAGTCCTTGCCCGGAGATCCGAATGGGGGACTATTTTACCTCCGGAGTATTTTACCAAAGAAGACGCCATCATCATTTATCCATACAGTAAAGCTGCATGCCATCGGGAAAAATTACGGCCGTAGTTTCCCCTTGCTTTCAGCCGTTCGCAGTACCAGCACAGCAAGGCCGTTTTGGTTATTGTTACAAGGCCAGATCAGTCAATCATCCATACTATTGCCCCTGCAACTACTGAAAAGGCTGCTGCCCCTCTTCAGGAACCACACGTTTGTCTGGCCTCTCAACGGATACCCCTCTGTTATGGCTGTACCTACGGTACGGCTATCTGTATCGCTGAGGCACGCAAGCCTCCCCACCAACGGCAAGGTCCATCTTCTTCTGTACGGAAGCACAAACAGTGCCCGAACTCTTACGGGAATCGGCAGTAAAGCCGCGAGTAATGAGTGTAATGGGCAGGCGCACTATGAATATAGTGCGGGACAATAAGTTGCGAATGTGGGTCTCATGGGAGGCGTGCCAGAGATAAGTCCCTGCACTCGCACCATCCTCTGTGTCCTCGGTGACTCAGATGGATAGAGCGTCTGCCATGTAAGCAGGAAATCCCGTTTTTGAGTCGGGGCACACATTTTCAACTGTCCCCGTTGACTTTTATCAACGCCTGTATGCAGGTAGTGGTATTCATTTCATTATAATTTAACCCTTATGATGTTTCTTCCCTAGATGTGTGAGTGTGTGTGAAAGGGAGAGGCGATGGGAAGAGGGAGACGGTATGCCTGAAGCAATTTCTACGGAACTGGACACACATATCATTTGCAATCTGGCAAAAAACTGCTGTGAGTGTAAAGCCCAACTAATACCCCTGTCGGTGACGGTGGGGCATAAAATAGGGTGACGTAAAGTCAAAACTCAGGGACACTTGGAGCAACATCAACCAAATATGGTATTCTCACATACATGACTCATTTTTTGTACAAAGATACTGTGCAGTAACGTACACCTATTACCCCTAGGGATGGGAATGGGGATGGGGATGCGAAAGGGGTGATAAAAGTTCTAAAATGATCTGGTGGTACTTCTTTCCCGTGCTTAGTGGACTTGGAATATGTTAAAAGTATGAACGGCAAATTGCGTTAAAAGTATATAGTGCAATTTGCCTCTTATTTTCACTGTTCAGTGTCTCAACGAGGTCGAAAGAATGAGAACGGCACAATATCACAGAAGAATGTAATATTCTGTCGGGAGTGGTGTGGTGTAAAACAGCAGAGAATCACATACAATTATATGTGGGCAACATACATGACATACGCGCACGCGGGATAAGCCGCGGGTAGAAAACTAGTACACTACTGGCCATTAAAATTGCTACACCCCGAAGATGACGTGCTACATACGCGAAATTTAACCAACAGGAAGAAGATGCTGCGATATGCAAATCATTAGCTTTTCAGAGCATTCACACAAGATTGGCGCCGGTGGCGATACCTACAACGTGCTGACATGAGGAAAATTTCCAACCGATTTCTCATACACAAACAGCAGTTGACCGGCGTTGCCTGGTGAAACGTTGTGGTGATGCCTCGTGTAAGGAGGAGAAATGCCATAACGTTTCCGACTTTGATAAAGGTCGGTTTGTAGCCTACCGCCATTGCGGTTTATAGTATCGCGACATTTCTGCTCGCGTTGGTCGAGATCCAATGACTGTTAGCAGAATATGGAATCGGTGGGTCCAGGAGGGTAATACGGAACGCCGTGCTGGATCCCAACGCCTCGTATCACTAGCAGTAGAGATGACAGGCATCTTATCCTCATGGCGAAAACGGATCGTGCAGCCACGTCTCGATCCCTGAGTCAACAGATGGGGACGTTTGCAAGACAACAATCATCTGCACTAACAGTTCGACGACGTATGCAGCAGCATGGACTATCAGCTCGGAGACCATGGCTGCGGTTATACTTGACGCTGCATCACTCACAGGAGCGCCTGGATGGTGTACTCAACGAAGAACCTGGGTGCACGAATGGAGGAACGTCATTTTTTCGGATAAATCCAGGTTCTGTTTACAGCATCATGATGGTCGCATCCGTGTTTGGCGACATCGCGGTGAACGCACATTGGAAGCGTGTATTCGTCATCGCCATACTGGCGTATCACCCGGCGTGATGGTATGGGGAGCCATCGGTTACACGTCTCGGTCACCTCTTGCTCGCATTGACGGCACTTTGAACAGTGGACGTTAAATTTCAGAAGTGTTACGACCCGTGGCTCTACCCTTTATTCGATCCCTGCGAAACGCTACATTTCAGCAGGATAATGCACGACCGCATGTTGCAGGTCCTGTACGGGCCTTTCTAGATACAGAAAATGTTCGACTACTGCCCTGGCCAATACATTCTCTAGATCTCTCACCAACTGAAAACATCTGATCAATGGTGGCCGAGCAACTGGCTCGTCACAATACGCCAGTCACTACTCTTGATGAACTGTGGTATCGTGTTGAAGCTGCATGGGCAGATGTACCTGTACACACCATCCAAGCTCTGTTTGACTGAATGCCCAGGTGTATCAAGGCCGTTATTACGGCCAGAAGGGGTTGTTGTGGGTACTGATTTCCCAGGATCTATGCACCCAAATTGCGTGAAAATGTAATCACATTTCAGTTCTAGTATGATATATTTGTCCATTGAATACCCGTTTATCATCTGCATTTCTTCTTGGTGTAGCAACTTTAATGGCCAGTAGTGTATGTTTTTACACTCTGTCCGTGAGGAAGTTATTTGTCCAGCAGCCGCGCCTGATAGCCGCGCGGTCAAGGGCGCCTTGTCACGGTCTGCGCGGCTCCCTCCGTCGGAGGTTCAAGTCCTCCCTCGGGCATGGGAGTGTGTGTTGTCCTTAGCCTAAGTTAGGTTAAGCTCGATTAAGTAGTGCGTAAGCTTAGGGACCGATTATGACCTGAGCAGTTTGGTCCCATAAGACCTTACCGCAAATTTCCAAATTTCTTTTTCGTCCAGCAACGTGAATCCGCCACGACCGTATCACGTACTGTGGGGTAGGGACGAGACTCTGCCAGAGAGCGCAGCGTGGCCAGCGCGAGACAGCCACACGCAACGCGATGCCGTGCCCTTGTAAGGCAATCTGGACTGGTGTGGAGGTGCGTGGCGCGTCTGACCGCCAGTTTAACTGCGCATATGCCATGCCTGCCAGGGGCAGATGTGGACTCTGACCACAATCTATTGGTTATGAAGTGTAGATTAAAACTGAAGAAACTGCAGAAAGGTGGGAATTTAAGGAAATGGGACCTGGATAAACTGACTAAACCAGAGGTTGTACAGAGTTTCAGGGAGAGCATAAGGGAACAAATGGCAGGAATGGGGGAAAGAAATACATTAGAAGAAGAATGGGTAGCTTTGAGGGATGAAGTAGTGAAGGCAGCAGAGGACCAAGTTGGTAAAAAGACGAGGGCTAGTAGAAAAATCCTTGGGTAACAGAAGAAATATTGAATTTAATTGATGAAAGGAGAAAATATAAAACTGCAGTAAATGAAGCAGGCAAAAAGGAATACAAACGTCTCAAAAATGAGATCGACAGGAAGTGCAAAATGGCTAAGCAAGGATGGCTAGAGGATAAATGTAAGGATGTAGAGGCTTACCTCACTAGGGGTAAGATAGATACTGCCTACAGGAAAATTAAAGAGACCTTTGGAGGAAAGAGAACCACTTGTATGAATATCAAGAGCTCAGATGGAAACCCAGTTCTAAGCAAAGAAGGGAAAGCAGAAAGGTGGAAGGAGTATATAGAGGGTCTATACAAGGGCGATGTACTTGAGGACAATATTATGGAAATGGAAGAGGATGTAGATGAAGATGAAATGGGAGATATGATACTGCGTGAAGAGTTCGACAGAGACTTAAAGACCTGAGTCGAAACAAGGCCCCGGGAGTAGACAACATTCCATTAGAACTACTGACAGCCTTGATAGAGCCAGTCCTGACAAAACTCTACCATCTGGTGAGCAAGATGTATGAGACAGGCGAAATACCCTCAGACTTCAAGAAGAATATAATAATTCCAATCCCAAAGAAGGCAGGTGTTGACAGGTGTGGGAATTACCGAACTATCAGTTTAATAAGTCACAGCTGCAAAATACTAACGCGAATTCTTTACAGACGAATGGAAAAACTAGTAGAAGCCGACCTCGGCGAAGATCAGTTTGGATTCCGTAGAAATACTGGAACACGTGAGGCAATACTGACCCTACGGCTTATCTTAAAACCTAGATTAAGGAAAGGCAAACCTACGTTTCTAGCATTTTTGGACTTAGAGAAAGCTTTTGACAATGTTGACTGGAATACTCTCTTTCAAATTCTGAAGGTGGCAGGGGTAAAATAAAGGGAGCGAAAGGCTATTTACAATTTGTATAGAAACCAAATGGCAGTTATAAGAGTTGAGGGGCATGAAAGGGAAGCAGTGGTTGGGAAGGGAGTGAGACAGGGTTGTAGCCTCTCCCCGATGTTATTCAATCTGTATATTGAGCATGCAGTGAAGGAAACAAAAGAAAAATTCGGAGCAGGTATTAAAATCCATGGAGAAGAAATAAAAACTTTGAGGTTCGCCGATGACATTGTAATTCTGTCAGAGACAGCAAAGGACTTGGAAGAGTAGTTGAACGGAATCGATAGTGTCTTGAAGGGAGGATATAAGATGAAGATCAACAAAAGCAAAACGAGGATAATGGAATGTAGTCGAATTAAGTCGGGTGATGTTGAGGGTATTAGATTATTAAATGAGACACTTAAAGTAGTGAAGGAGTTTTTCTATTTGGGGAGCAAAATAACTGAAGATGGTCGAAGTAGAGAGGATATAAAATGTAGACTGGCAATAGGAAGGAAAGCGTTTCTGAAGAAGAGAAATTTGTTAACATCTAGTATAGATTTAAGTGTCAGGAAGTCGTTTCTGAAAGTATTTGTATGGAGTGTAGCCATGTATGGAAGTGAACATGGACGATAAATAGTTTAGACAAGAAGAGAATAGAAGCTTTCGAAATGTGGTGCTACAGAAGAATGCTGAAGATTAGATGGGCAGATCACATAACCAATGAGGAGGTGTTGAATAGGATTAGGGAGAAGTTTGTGGCACAACTTGACTAGAAGAAGGGATCGGTTGGTAGAACATGTTCTGAGGCATCAAGGGATCACCAATTTAGTATTGGAGGGCAGCGTGGAGGGTAAAAATCGTAGAGGGAGACCAAGAGATGAGTACACCAAGCAGATTCAGAAGGATGTAGGTTGCAGTAGGTACTGGGAGATGAAGAAGCTTGCGCAGGATCGAGTAGCATGGAGAGCTGCATCAAACCAGTCTCAGGACTGAAGACCACAACAACAACAACATGCCTGCTTCATAAGACTGGGTTTACACGGACATTATAGAACGTGAAAGTGTGTGGATCGCCCTAAAAAAAATGGTTCAAATGGCTCTGAGCACTATGGGACTTAACATCTGCGGTCATCAGTCCCCTAGAACTTAGAACTACTTAAACCTAACCAACCTAAGGACATCACACACATCCATGCCCGTGGCAGGATTCGAGCCTGCGACCGTAGCGGTCGCGCGGTTCCAGACTGAAGCACCTAGAACCGCTCGGCCACTCAGCCCGGCGCTCGCCCTAAATCGTGCAGTCAAGCGTGTCCCCTTAAGCCCTTTTACACGATCGACTTTCACCACTCAACTGACTACTCGAGAGAAGCGGATGTACTGCAGCGCCCCTGGCATTCTTTTTCCTGTACTGAGTCTCGTCGATTCGACCCTCGAATGGTCATTTTTGTTTACACATTAGCGCCAAAACTGCGTATATTGTGGGGACTGTCTCTTGTGCAGTTTGGCACCTGAACGGTGAAAGTGAGGTTATGAGGGACTAAATGTTTTACGAAAAAATCGAATTATAGTAACAAACTGAAGGAACAAACAACAATAATAATTTATTAACGACCGAAGGAAAATTCATAGAGGATGTTCTTATCAAAAATCGCATCGTACATTTCTTACATTACTGAGAAGTGAAAGAATAGAAATAATATGATATACATATTTCAAAACGTATACATTTACTTTACCGAGAAAATATATACTAGAATGAAATTTTCGCTCTGCAGCGGAGTGTGTGAAAATTCCTGGCAGATTAAAACTGTGTGCCGGACGGAGACTCGAACTCGGGACCTTTGCCTTTAGCGGGCAAGTGCTCTATGAATACTTGCAAACCCATCAAACAATATCCAAAACGGAGTAAATAACGCCTCTTCACTTTATCCTTTGTACTTTTTTTGCTGATAACTGCCGAAAAGCATCAAATATTATTTTTCTCGTCAAATAATTCTGACCTTTTCACTGTTGAAATAATTTTCATTAAAACGTGTTTATCTGTTTACGTTATTATACAGAGTGATTCAGCTGCCCCCTACCGCTGCCGTTTTATGCAATCCGCAGTTCTGTGTCCGGGCTTCAAAAGCCACATGCGAGATTTTCATATTCTCTTACTCGCTTGAAGCAAAATGTTAGTCTTACATAAAAAATGAACATGGCCTTTTTGTAGGAAATTTAATGAAGTTGAATTTTATACTGGGATACGTTTCCGATAGAGGCCGTAGTTTTCGCGTTATTCAAGAAAAACGTGCAAAAGTAACCTTCAAACATGCTCCAAATCCCACACGTAGCTGTCAACGGTCAGGATTTGTAGTATGTTGTTCAGGGTTCAAATGGCTCTGAGCACTATGGGACTTAACTTCTCAGGTCATCAATCCCCTAGAACTGAGAACTAGTTAAACCTAACTAACCTAAGGACAACACACACATCCATGCCCGAGGCACGATTCGAACCTGCAACCGCAGCGGTCGTGCGGTTCCAATTGCAGCGCCTAGAACCGCTCGGCCAACCCGGGCGGCTGTTGTTCATGCCTCCCCCTCCTACCACTCTACAAAAATTTGCAATAGTACGAATTATTTCTCACATTCGACCTTTCTTGGTCTTCATTGACTGGCCTTACTACACCACTAGGCGAGCACTTACAAATTATAAAACTGACGTTTGTGTCTATTTTACCTATCAATTTTGTGAGTCTTAACAGCATAAAATAAACAGTTACACTGTTGTATTCGCCATGCCTTCTGACTACGAAACTACTGTACTTGTAACGGTTAAGTTTGGATTGAGCTGTCAACGTAAATACTTTTAGCGTAACGTTTACAAAACTTGTTTTCCTTTCATTACTCTCAGGGACATGTTAAATTAATAACTTTAGCGAAATAGCCGACTATGTATGTGGCGTAATAGGCCAATCAGTAGAGACCAAAAAAGGTCGAATATAGGAAATGTTTCGTGTAGGCAGAAATTTTTTTACAGAGGCAGGAGAGAGTGCCGCGAAAAACACACTTAGAAATCCAGTTCGAGGGATGAGAGTGCGCGAAGAGGGGCGTTTTAAGGTGACTTGTACGTTTTTATTGAATTACTCGAAAACCGTGGCCTCCAGCGTAAAAGTATCCTAATACAAAATTTAATTACGTTACATTTCCTACAAAAGATCCTGTTCATTTTTTTTCTTTAGGATTAACAGTTTGCGCGTAGCGAGCGAGATAATATGAAAATCTGTTGCGTGGTTTTTGAAGTTCAGATACAGAATTGCAGCTTGGATAAAACGATATCGGTAGGCACAGCTCAAACACGCTGTAAATGTATAGTGTAGGCGTCTAACTTTTGGATTTAAGATAGTTCCTCTCTCTTTCAGAAGAACAGTATAAGAAAAAGATCAGGACGTCATGCAACCTTTTCGCTGTATCATGAAAACAAAGCAAACAACACAGTTAGAAACTAAGAGACGAAAGCACAAAATCGATACCTATTAGGCTGGTGCGTAACTTCGTAGCGTTTTCGTTTTGCATGTTGGTATTCCGGTTGCTATGGGTTTATATATCGATTATCATTTTTATTTGAGTTTACTCTTTCTGTTTGCGCTTACATATTGTCTATTGTAATTGTGTCGTTTGGAGATAGTGAATAGGCTGTGGACGCTAGAAAATGGAGTACCAAGTGGAGAAATCGGAACATTTCCAACACTTAGTTGTTTTCGACTACAATAGAGGATTGACGGCAGCGGAGAGAAACATTTGCGCCGTATATGGCGATAATGCCACTGGACAGAGCACGGCAAGGAAAGGTTTCCTCGTTTTATGGATGTCTTCAGTGGCTCTACACGTTCAGTAAGAACTACGGGCAACGATGAAGCTCGTTTAAAAGCATTAATCCACAACGATCCACGTTAGTGTACTTGATAACTGGTAAATGTGATAAACTGTAATCATTTCACCATCGTGCTACATTTGCATGCAATGTGGAAGGTTTAAAAATCGAGTGTATGGATACCGTATGCTCTCAGCCAAAAATGACAAAAATCGGCTGTTGACCAGATGTGCATCCCTGCTTGTTCCTGATCAATTGGCTCGTGAACAACACCGACCATTCCTATCCTGTGTCGTTACTGGTGACGAGAAATGGTTTCTTTATTCTAACATAACGAAAAGAAAGGAATGTTGAGCCCAAACGTAGCAGCAGCTCTCCCTACAAAGACTTGCACGCATCAACAAAATATAATGTTATGCATCTGGTGGGAACAGTGACAGTGTGGCGTATTACGAATTGTTTCCCCTAGGTGTAACCATCACTGCTGACATCTACGGTCAAGAACTGAGGCGCCAAGCAGACGCAATAGAACAACGACCAGAAAAACTTCGTGAAATGCTACTCCACGATAACGCCCACCCGCATTCTGCTAGACTGACAAAAAACAATGTACATAATTAGAGTTAGGAAGTCATTCAGCACTCACCTCATCACCTGATGTTGCGCCCTCAGATTTTCACCTCATCCGGTCTCTGTCGAACAACCGTCACGGAACTTCCTAGCCGGATGAAAATGCACTCCAAACAAGGCTCGATGTGTTAATATTCTTCTCGGGTATGCAGCCGGATCATAACGTCTTCATGACACAATATTTCCGCGGTCCAACTGGCCGCCATCTTCAGGTGAGGGTGCTGGTGCACGATCTCGCCGGAGAGATCGTGCACCAGCACCCTCACCTGAAGATGGCGGCCAGTTGGACCGCGGAAATATTGTGTCATGAAGACGTTATGATCCGGCTGCATACCCGAGAAGAATATTATCAATTATTACGCCGGGAAAGCCTTCGTAGCCACAAGGCTCGATGTGTTGATCGCCTCAAAACCACGTGATTTCTACAGTCGCGTGAATCAAAAAGTAATCCTGAGGGTGGCAAGATGTTGTAAGTAGTGAAGGAGAATATATTATTGTTGACTGAAGTCTCTTTTATGTGTATCTGTTGTGTTTATTAAACTTACCCGCCAGGTTAGCCGAGCGCGCTAACGCGCTGCTTCCTGGACTTTAGTAGGCGCGCCGGCCCCGGATTGAATCCGCCCGGCGGATTAACGACGGGGGCCGGTGTGCCGGCCAGCCTGGATGTGGTTTTTAGGCGGTTTTCCACATCCCCCTAGGTGAATACCGCGGTGGTCCCAACGTCCCGCCTCGGTTACACGGCTCGCAGACATTTGAACAGTTTCGCACTATTCCATGGATTACACTAGCTGTAGACAGTTGGGGTACACTAATTCCTTCCCGGGGGGGAGGGGGAGGGGGGGGGGGGGGTACGGGGTGGCGGCAGGAAGGGCATCCGGCCACCCCTTCAACTAACATTGCCACATCCGATTAACCATGCCGAGCCTGCGTATCCGCGGGCAAAACGGCACAAGCAAAAGAAAGAAAGTTGTGTTTATTAAACTTATGGGAAAAGTCCATGAACGTATACACCAGCCTAACAGGTGGGAATGAGCTCGGCCAGAGCAGGTTACCTTCCGATATTAGCAGTCGCCACCAAATGCGCATGCACGGTGTGCAACATACTCGGAAACTCAGAACTAAGCACTCGGGACAATCTATAGATCATTGATCTCACAGACACCCTCGCGCTACAGCCCGGAACCGCGCTGCTGCTACGGTCGCAGGTTCGAATCCTGCCTCGGGCATGGATGTGTGTGATGTCCTTAGGTTAGTTAGGTTTAAGTAGTTCTAAGTCTAGGGGACTGATGACCTCAGACGTTAAGTTCAAAAAATGGCTCTGAGCACTATGGGACTTAACATCTATGGTCACCAGTCCCCTAGAACTTAGAACTACTTAAATCTAACTAACCTAAGGACAGCACACAACACCCAGGCATCACGAGGCAGAGAAAATCCCTAGACGTTAAGTCCCATAGTGCTTAGAGCCATTTGAACGCCCTCGCGACGTGGCTGGCTGTTGATTTACACGCAAGCACCAACGACGCACGCACTTTGATTACTCGATTTTGACCAGAAATTTGCTCGAATAAGGCTGCGTTCACAGAGGCACCGACAACGACTGTCGCCCGATAACTTCGGCCGATAGCTAGGTCATGGTACATCCGATCTCCTTCGTCAGTTTTTCGGTGTGTCAAGGAGGCTAGGTTAGCTTAGCTTAGGTTGGGTTAAAATCTCTTCCATGTATGAAGTAGGCTAGATTTAGCGTCCTAGAGTGGGATGCATATCATGACGCTCCGTTGCTTGGAGACTAGTGCTGCATTGCGGTTTTTGCTACTAAAAAGACGCCGAATGCATGTGAATAAGTTATAAAGAAGGTGACGAGTACTATACAATCTGTCCTCAGTAATCGGAATAGCCGGACAAATTTTACGAATTTATGAGACGAAGAGAAGAATGTTCCTTTACATACTCGGGATGATTCGTGTTGAACTTAAAAACCAAGATTACGAAGATTCATTTTGCTGTATTTCTTTGAAGATGTGCAGACATTCGTCAATTAACGTTCAGTGGCAGTCATTAGGTAAGCGTGTAAAAGACAATCTCAAAAATTTAGAATAAGATCCTCTGAGCACTAAACACTCTGAGCACTAAAAATGGAAACACGTACGCCAAGTTTGCAAACTTCTTCATATAACAGGATCACGAGCCTACTGGTATGAAAACGCTAGTAAGCAGTACCAGTAATAATAATTTGCAGAGAGCTAATGCCCACCTATCATACCCCAAAAAAGATGCACTGCAATGCTGATAACTTCACTACTCGCCATTAATATTCCGACACCAAGAAAAAATGCAGATGATAAACGGGTATTCATTGGACAAATATATTATACTAGAATTGACATGTGATTACATTTTCATGCAATTTGGGTGCATAGATCCTGAGAAATCAGTACCCAGAACAACCACTTCTGGCCGTAATAACGGCCTTGATACGCCTGGGCACTGAGTCAAACAGAGCTTGGATGGCGTGTACGGATACAGCTGCCCATGCAGCTTCAACACGATACCACAGTTCATCAACAGTAGTGACTGGCGTACTGTGACGAGCCAGTTGCTCGGCCACCATTAACCAGACGTTTTCAGTTGGTGAGAGATCTGGAGAATGTAATGGCCAGGGCAGCAGTCGAACATTTTCTGTATCCAGAAAGGCCCGTACAGGACCTGCAACATGGGGTCGTGCATTATCCTGCTGAAATGTAGGGTTTCGCAGGGATCGAATGAAGGCTAGAGCCACGGGTCGTAACACATCTGAAATGGAACGTCCACTGTTCAAAGTGCCGTCAATGCGAACAAGAGGTGACCGAGACGTGTAACCAATGGCACCCCATACCATCACGCCGGATGATACGCCAGTATGGCGATGACGAATACACGCTTCCAATGTGCGTTCACCGCGATATCGCCAAACACGGATGCGACCATCATGATGCTGTAAACAGAACGTGGATTCATCTGAAAAAATGACGTTTTGCCATTCGTGCACCCAGGTTCGTCGTTGAGTACACCATCGCAGGCGCTCCTGTCTGTGATGCAGCGTCAAGGGAAACCGCAGCCATGGTCTCCGAGCTGATAGTCCATGCTGCTGCAAACGTCGTCGAACTGTTCGTGCAGATGGTTGTTGTCTTGCAAACGTCCCCATCTGCTGACTCAGGGATCGAGACGTGGCTACACGATCCGTTACAGCCATGCGGATAAGATGCCTGTCATCTCGACTGCTAGTGATATGAGGCCGTTGGGATGCAGCACGGCATTACGTATTACCCTCCTGAACCCACCGATTCCATATTCTGCTAACGGTCATTGGATCTCGACCAACGCGAGCAGCAATGTCGCGGTACGATAAACCGCAATCGCGATAGGCTACAATCCGACCTTTATCAAAGTCGGAAACGTGATGGTACGCATTTCTCCTCATTACACGAGGCGTCACAACAACGTTTCACCAGGCAAAGCCCGTCAACTGCTGTTTGTGTATGAGAAATCGGTTGGAAACTTTCCTCATGTCAGCACGTTGTAGGTGTCGCCACCGTCGCCAACCTTGTGTGAATGCTCTGAAAGGTTAATCATTTGCATATCACAGCATCTTCTTCCTGTCGGTTAAATTTCGCGTCGGTAGCACGTCATCTTCTTGGTGTAGCAATTTTAATGGCCTGTAGTATATAAGCGTAAGATACGCCATCCTTCTCACGCAAACAAACTGATTTTTTAGGATATAATTTACGCTCAATATTTCCGATAAAATTGTTTCCAATAAGTCGGCGATTTCATTCCGTTTATTCCGCCCGGTATGTCGACTATGATATTTTCATCCTCAGTAAGTCACAAACGCCTCTTTATTGGCCTAAACGGTCACTTTCTGGCAGTCCATTTATCGTGTTACAACGTCGGTCGATTTTGCAGAAGAAAACTAACTGATTTGAATTTCATTGATTGTCGTCCGTGGGAATGTTCAGGGGATGTGATTAGCTACAGTGTGGCAGCGCGTGTGGTGGCGTACTGACTTGAAAAGATCGGTCGTCTTCTGGCGATGTCGGTCGTCGGCGGAATCCGCCGATGTTGGAGCCACTGTGACCGCGGCCTAGAACAGGCTCTACCTCGCGCCGCCGTCCGTGAGCATGGCCAAGCATCCGAGAAATGCGAACCCGTCCGTGCTGACGCAAGACGTCCGTCTCCCATCTCGTTAAGACCCCCAAGTTAGGCGACCCAGCGGCGCGTGCCTAGCCCGTGCCGACTGACAGGTTGCGCTTGGGGGGCTCAGAACGTGGAGAGTGGCCGCAAGCCGGCCCATCAGAAGCGCGGGGGGGCGGCAGGGCGCCTCCCCCCCCTCCCCCTACTCCCACAAGCCGCTCGACACCTGCACTGGCGCCAGAGCTTTCGCCGCAGTTGCACACGCGCCGTCGGCAGTGCTGAACGCAGCCGGCAGAGTAAGCGGGCTCAACTGCGCTCTGACACACACGTTGTGGGGACGACCGCGCTGCAGGTGTTCCTAATCGCGCTCGAGCTGCATATCACTGGCGGTGTTTCCTCAGTGAGATTCACTCCCAAACAATAAACTGCACGTGCCCACGACAACAGGTTATTAGCACCACACGAACAGTTGCTCGCAATCCAAACTGCAGCCTGCGAGGACTGTTTCTTCACAATCACTTCACTGTGCGATTACCAGGTTCGATTCGCGGTACTATCGTCCACAAACCGCTAGGAAGTCCTCGCCCTACATTACTGTTGACTGCGCTTCATAATCGGAAATGAAAGTAACAATTAACAGTTCTCACAAAATTGCGGACGCTTATTTTTAGTGTAGTAACGGCAGAACCTGAAGCAAAGTCCACGATAGTTTCCTCTTGTTGCAGAGGGTGAACCAGGAAGCTCATTTGAGTACTTCACCTTTTCCCAACAGCCATGTCGTCAATTGCAATAATGTGTACTGATATGTTTGCATTTGACGCCACTTTGGCGGCTTGAGTGAAAGTAAACGCGGAAGTTTCAGCACCGTAACTTCTGTAAATCTCACGAACAATCCCAAACCATAGACGGTTTTACTTCAACATTGCCTAACAGGTAGGAAACATTTCTGTTCGACATGAGTATACAACTGTGCTCTGTGGAGATCGTTATATCAGTAAGTAACTAACTGACCCGACGAATGCGGAAAGCAGCTAGTATATTTACCTTTTCGTCAGACTGTGTTCCTGCGTCAAAATTTACAAACGGTACGCAGGTTCTAGTCTTTTCTGATTACACATGAGACAAAGCTGGCTTCATAGATAGCTTTATAGGATAGTGAAATTGAAGGTAAGCTGTATACCGAACTTTATGATAATACCTCAAGAAATGTAATGTTACCAGTGCTTACGTTGCATCAGCGTCAAGTCATAACACAATCTGAGACAACAGGAACAAATGCTTTTTGGCTGTATTTTGTTATTAAAAAACAGTCTGTAACACTCCGGGTAATACATATAATTTTGTGTAAAGATAAATGAGTGAATAAAAGCTGCAATACAACAAACACAAATTTTGATTCCGTTGACGGTGTGGTCCAGACCGTATTGGCATATTAGTAGGTGCTTGGTATAAAAAGGATACGAGAAACTGTACAGTCGCTAAATTCTCGGCACATCTGTAGATAGTACTCAGAACGAGTGGCTAATCTCATGTAGTCACTGGTACTGTCACAACAGACAGTCAGAATTTGCCGTGGTTTTGGATTACGTTTGAAGTTTGCTGTTACATGTACGCCCCATCATGAAAGTCGCCACTACGAGACGCTATAAAATAGTGTGGTAAAATACACACTTTAAGATATAGGACCACTAACAGGCCATACTTCAGAGTTCGGGCCGTGAATACGTCGTTCGTTGTTGGACATTTCAAAGAGTGTGACGACCGTCTGGATCGTCCAGCGCCTCAGTCGAGCAGCAGCCAGCGCTTCCAGCCTCCAGAGGTTGTCCAGCAGTTGTGACCGCGATGCCTCTACCCAGTGGCGTGGCGCTGGCCTCGGCCGTGACCTTCGCGGCCAACTTCCTCATCTACAGTGCCATCGACTACACTCCGGTGAGTCTGCAGAAAACCGTAGCTAACCTCTGTCGTGATCACTTGATTCTGTGCCAGCATACCACGTGTACTTGTGTTAAGACCGGTCGGTGCAGGGCCGGTTTAAGGCCATGCGTTGCCTATAATATTAATGGAGGTCGAGGCTCCTGTTCAACAATGTGTACTCATATTTTTTTAGATGTATTACTTTATACAGAATATCTTAATGACAATGTTGACTGGAATACACTCTTTCAAATTCTGAAGGTGGCAGGGGTAAAATACAGGGAGCGAAAGGCTATTTACTATTTGTACAGTAACAAGATGGCAGTTATAAGAGTCGAGGGGCATGAAAGGGAAGAAGTGGTTATTCAATCTGTATATTGAGCAAGCAGTAAAGGAAGCAAAAGAAAAATTCGGAGTAGGTATTAAAATCCAGGGAGAAGAAATAAACACTTTGAGGTTCGCCGATGACATTGTAATTCTGTCAGAGACAGCAAAGGACCTGGAAGAGCTGCTGAACGGAATGGACAGCGTCTTGAAAGTACGATATAAGATGAACACCAACAAAAGCAAAACGAGGATAATAGAACGCAGTCGAATTAAATCGGGTGATGCTGAAGGTATTAGATTAGGAAATGAGACACTTAAAGTAGGAGATGAGTTTTGCTATTTGGGGAGCAAAATAACTGATGATTGTCGAAGTAGAGAGGATATAAAATGTAAACTGGCAATGGCAAGGAAAGCGTTCCTGAAGAAGAGAAATTTGTTAACATCGATTATAGATTTAAGTGTGAGGAAGTATTTTCTGAAAGTATTTGTATGGAATGTAGCCATGTATGGAAGTGAAACGTGGACGATAAGTGGTTTAGACAAGAAGACAATAGAAGCATTCTAAATGTGGTGCTACAGAAGAATGCTGGAGATTAGATGGGCAGATCACATAGCTAATGAGGAGGTACTGGATGGAATTGGAGAGAAGAGAAGTTTGTGGCACAACTTGACTAGAAGAAGGTATCGGTTGGTAGCACATATTCTGAGGTGTCAAGGTGTCACCAATTTAGTATTAGAGGGCAGCGCGGAGGGTAAAAATCGTAGAGGGAGACCACGAGATGAATACACTAAGGAGATTCAGAAGGATGTAGGTTGCAGTAGTTACTGGGAGATACAGCAGCTTGCACCGGATAGAGTAGCATGGAGAGCTGCATCAAACCAGTCTCTGGACTGAAGACCACAACAGCCGCGCAGTATTAGCGGGGCGGTGTGAGGCGCTGCAGTCATGGACTGTGCGGCTGGTCCCGGCGGAGGTTCGAGTCCTCCCTCGGGTATGGGTGTGTGTGTTTGTCCTTAGGATAATTTAGGTTTTGTAGTGTGTAAGCTTAGGGACTGATAATCCTAGCTGTTAAGTCCCATAGGATTTCACACACATTTGAACATTTTTTATTTATTTATTTATTTTAAGCTCAACAACAACATCTTATCGTACGCCATGAAGTGCACTTGAAAAGATTTTATTTGCCAGACCGGTATTGGAGTATACAACCAATCATCAGCGCGTCTGATTCAGAAGATGAACAACATATGTATGCTATGTACGAGGTGCATTCAAGTTCTAAGGCCTCCGATTTTTTTTTTCTCCGGACTCGAAAGAGATAGAAACATGCGCATTGTTTTAAAATGAGGCCACGTTCATTGTCAATACGTCCCAGAGATGGCAGCACCGTACCGCAGATGGAATTTTACCGCCAGCGGCGAGAATGAGAACTGTTTTAAATACTTAAATGGCGACGTTTTCCTTACTTGAACAGCGTGCAATCATTCGTTTTCTGAATTTGCGTGGTGTGAAACCAATTGAAATTCATCGACAGTTGAAGGAGACATGTGGTGATGGAGTTATGGATGTGTCGAAAGTGCGTTTGTGGGTGCGACAGTTTAATGAAGGCAGAACATTGTGTGACAACAAACCGAAACAACCTCGGGCTCGCACAAGCCGGTCTGACGACATGATCGAGAAAGTGCAGAGAATTGTTTTGGGGGATCGCCGAATGACTGTTGAACAGATCGCCTCCAGAGTTGGCATTTCTGTGGGTTTTATGCATACAATCCTGCATGACGACCTGAAAATGCGAAAAGTGTCATCCAGGTGGGTGCCACGAATGCTGATGGACGACCACATGGCTGCCCGTGTGGCATGTTGCCGACCTTTGTTGATGTGCAACGACAGCATGAATGGGACTTTCTTTTCGTAGGTTGTGACAATGTATCAGACGTGGATACCATTTTTCAATCCAGAAACAAAGCGCCAGTCATCTCAATGGAAGCACACAGATTCACCGCCACCAAAAAAATATCGGGTAACTGCCAGTGCTGAAAAAATGATGGTGTCCATGAACTTTTGTTGATTGTGTCGTATCTCATTACTAAAGAATTCTCCCCGTGTTTGTCAGTTAAGAGTTTGTAAAGCAATTGCGTTAGCAGCTGCATTGTACGTGAAGGATGTGGTGGTGCATGGGTGACACACCAGCGCGCTGCCATTGCTGTAATGCGCGATGAATGCCTACTTCACCATAGAAGAACGGCAACTTCATTCTAGCATTCTCATATAGCATTTCCCCGTTCAGGTGAGAATTCCAATCCTCGTTATACAAGTAGCTCTCAGTAATTGAACACTGAAAGGGGTACTGTACATTTTAACGCTGAATGAAAAATCCCTTATCTCTAATAATTTTTTCAGGAAAGCGTGATGAACTTAATAAAACGTACCTTAATCGCTTTTGTGATTGTCTGAGGTCTCGCTGCTGCTACTGCAGCCCACTACTTAGATCAGCAACGGTTCCATTGAAATGTCAGGATAGTGGGCTCTTTGTGCCTATGTGTTTTCAACCTTGTGCACGTGGCTTATTGAATCACATTTGTTGGTTGCGTTATATTGTATTCGTGTGATGTTATTCTAGAAATCAATAAAAAATAGTAATGCTCCCTCAGTTCTTCCAGCCACTTGGGGGAACACTTTGCACAACTGTAAAATATGACTTACAATTCTTGTTTTGCTTTGCTATCTTGTTGTTGATAAAGGTCCAGATAAGTTCAGTGGTGTTGAATTTGCAGTACACCACGGGCTACCACAGAAGTATACTTTCCTTCTCCACTGAGCGCAACATACTTTCCAAAACGTATTCTTGTGATCCGAAGTGCGGTCGTGCTTGTTTCAGTAAGCCAGTTTTAGTAAATTCCTCGCATGACGTGACGTTGGATGGAAGCTCTACGTTATTGCTTTCTTTCCATTCAATAATAGAACCCTTCCTTCATTGCACGAATCCATCTTCATTCCCAGTGTGGGACATTATAATCCTTTTTTCCCGACCCAGACGGCCGGCCGGTGTGGCCGAGCGGTTCTAGGCGCTTTAGTTGGGAACCGCGCGACCACTACGGTCGCAGGTTCTAATCCTGCCTCGGGCATGGATGTGTGTGATGTCCTTAGGTTAGTTAGGTTTTAGTAGTTCTAAGTTCTAGGGGACTGATGACCTCAGATGTTGAGTCCCATATTGCTCAGAGCTATTTGAACCATTTGAAGCAGACCCAGACGAAGTTTGAACTCTTCCTTTCAGTCATTACACTCTTGAACACTTTCCCTGCTATAATCGTATATCTTTTTTGTTGCGTAAGGCGTTTTTGTTCCTGCAATCCAAACTTTCTGAAATTATATGCACCACACCAACTCTCATCAGTGTAATACACTACCGGCCATTAAAATTGCTACTCCAAGAAGAAATGCAGATGATAAACGGGTATTCATTGGACAAATATATTATACTAGAACTGACATGTGATTACATTTTCACGCAATTTGGGTGCATAGATCCTGAGAAATCAGTTCCCGGAAGAACCACCTCTGGCGATAATAACGGCCCTGATACGCCTGGGCATTGAGTCAAACAGAGCTTGGATGGCGTGTACAGATACAGCTGCCCATGCAGCTTCAACACGATACCACAGTTCATCAAGAGTAGTGACTGGCGTATTGTGACGAGCCAGTTGCTCGGCCACCATTGACCAGACGTTTTCAATTGGTGAGAAATCTGGAGAATGTGTTGGCCAGGGCAGCAGTCGAATATTTTCTGTATCCAGAAAGGCCCGTACAGGACGTGCAACATGCGGTCGTGCATTATCCTGCTGAAATGTAGGGTTTCGCAGGGATCGAATGAAGGGTAGAGCCACGAGTCGTAACACATCTGAAGTGTAACGTCCACTGTTCAAAGTGCCGTCAATGCGAACAAGAGGTGATCGAGACGTGTAACCAATGGCACCCCATACCATCACGCCGGATGATACGCCAGTATGGCGATGACGAGTACACGCTTCCAATGTGCGTTCACCGCGATGTCGCCAAACACGGATGCGACCATCATGATGCTGTAAACAGAACCTGGATTTATCCGAAAAAATGACGTTTTGCCATTCGTGCACCCAGGTTCGTCGTTGAGTAAACCATCGCAGGCGCTCCTGTCTGTGATGCAGCGTCAAGGGTAACCGCAGCCATGGTCTCCGAGCTGATAGTCCATGCTGCTGCAAACGTCGTCGAACTGTCCGTGCACATGATTGTTGTCTTGCAAACGTCCCCATCTGTTGACTCAGGGATCGAGACGTGGCTGCACGATCCGTTACAGCCATGCGGATAAGATGCCTGTCATCTCGACTGCTAGTGATACGAGACCGATGGGATCCAGCACGGCGTTCCGTATTAGCTTCCTGAACCCACCGATTCCATATTCTGCTAACAGACATTGGATCTCGACCAACGCGAGCAGCAATGTCGCGATACGATAAACCGCAATCGAGATAGGCTACAATCCGACCTTTATCAAAGTCGGAAACGTGATGGTACGCATTTCTCCTCCTTACACGACCCATCACAACAACGTTTCACCAGGCAACGCCGGTCAGCTGCTGTTTGTGTATGAGAGAATTCGGTTGGAAACTTTCCTCATGTCAGCACGTTGTAGGTGTCGCCACCGGCGCCAACCTTGTGTGAATGCTCTGAAAAGCTAATGATTTGCATATCACAGCATCTTCTTCCTGTCGGTTAAATTTCGCGTCGGTAGCACGTCATCTTCGTGGTGTAGCAATTTTAATGGTCATTAGTGTAAATAGTCCAGTCAGTATGAGATTTTCACTCTGCAGCGGAGTTTTCTCTGATATAAAACTTCCTGGCAGATTAAAACTGTGTGCCGCACCGAGTCTTCTGTAGAGTTTGGAAGATAGGAGACGAGGTACTGGCAGAAGTAAAGCTGTGAGGACAGGGCGTGAGTCGTGCTTGGTTAGCTCAGTTGGTAGAGCACTTGCCCGCGAAAGGCAAAGGTCCCGAGTTCGAGTCTCGGTCCGGCACTCAGTTATAATCTGCCAGGAAGTTTCAGTCCAGTCAGTGTTTGGGAAGTGCTTTATTTCCCGTAAGTACTCGATTCTATTTTCTTATACTCGGTTATTTTCCATTAGCACTGATTTTTGTTGAACTTTTCTTGTCTGAAGCCGAATTTCCAAAGAGCACACCAAAGGATAGTCTCATGCATGTCACCAAAGTTGCCCATATCAATCTTCAACTTTTTTCAATACAACTGCTACTGTTGCAAACTGATTTACCAGTCGTGGATTTTCCTTCTTTTGACTCCCTGTGTAAACTCGCCCAATGAAAACCTCTGTCACCTGCCAGTACCTTTTTCTTTCTTTATTATTAAAAATGAAACTCCTCCAGCTGTACTTAATATTTCATATTTATTTGGCTATTAGTTTCGACGTTGCGTCAACGCTATCTTGAGGCCCGTACACTTTGATTATATCAATTGTGTGTGGCTGAGTACAACAAGTCCGCGGTGAGAACAATACGTGCTCCATGTGGGTGGCGGGTAGTTTCTCTGTATTCTCACAAAATTCACTTCATTGTGCTTTCACTAATACCGAGACATTAAGGAGTTCTCTTTATTGGCCGTGATGCGGAACTGCTCACGCCCTGTACTTTTCCAGTCTCAAAGTAATCACGCGCACTGATCACCACGGACTTTCCACAATTTTGAAAATGACGCATAGTTTCACACAAGTACAAAGCAACTAATTATATCATGAAGACTGTCTCATGCGAGTACATAACAATGAATGACAGCACGATTTTTTCCTATCTGACGGGAAGCCCCGATGTGAGCACTGCAACAATAAACACTGCAATGGAACTACCGTTCAGACGTCCGATAACATAGCATATGCGATCACGTAGGGCATAAGGACGCAAATGGTACGTGACATTAGCGCTTTGTATAGAGTTACGTGTAGAAAAAATAAGAGTTGTGAAAGGCAGCAACGGAGCTAGCATTTACACTTATCGTCTTGTTCATACGCATCAGCGTTAGGTGAATTGCGACAGTCAACATCCGTCATTATTACAACCAAATGGCTAAACGGAAACTAACATAAATCCGCCTGTAAGTACAGAATCGTTGTATCTTTAAACAGTCCGAATGAAATTTTTTCCTAATTATTTTCTGGTTTATATGACTCCTCAAAGTTGACACTCGCCAAAAAATGCTCGAGAAAGTACGCTTTCTCTGAAATACTATAGCGTATGTCGCCCTCTTTTCATCTGAAGCATAATATTCAGACACCGAAGTAAAGAAAATATTTCCACGATTCCGGTAAGGTACAGCATACCGATGTTTGTCATGCTATGTAACCAGAATATGGGCTAAAACTCAGGAGTCAATCATTATGAAACGGATAGTGCGGCGGCAACGAAAATCTGTACGTAAAGTACACAGTATCCCAGTCAGGGGTTTGTCCCACGGAGATTTTAACCCTGTACATATCCAACTTTTTATGACCACCATTATCTCGTGGTAAAAAAAGTATCACATCTGCAGTTCACAGCCGGCCGGAGTGGCCGAGCGGTTCTAGGCGCTACAGTCTGGAATCGCGCGACCGCTACGGTCGCAGGTTCGAATCTTGCCTCGGGCATGGACGTGTGTGATGTTCTTAGGTTGGTTAGGTTAAAGTAGTTGTAAGTTCTAGGGGACTGATGACCTCAGAAGTTAAGTCTCATAGTGCTCAGAGCCATTTGAACCACTTGCAGTCCACAGATCATCGTCTGTATGTGTCATAAAAATTTAAAACATTAAACGGAAAAATACATGCAAATACCATCACCAAATAGTTTCTTCTATTAGTTGTGTGTGAAGCGTAATGTTAACTTGTCTCAGCCACACTTCCGTGTCGTATTTTACATCCACGTAATAACTGAAGTTAACGTATAGTAAAATTTTATTTCACCGGTTCAGTCACTAACAGACATTAAGTACATTGGTTTATGAATCGTTACCTGAGACATGTAATCAACATGACTCAAGACACTAAAACCACCCGTTACGTTGACTCTTCTTAGCTCCACCCACATAGCATGGAAGGTACTGTTACTCTTGTTTTCACTAAGTGGGAAGAGTAAACTGACCAGTTTTGCACGTTTTTAACATCGCTTGACTTTCCGGCAAACAAAACTGACAACTGCCCATAGTTGCAGGTGCTGTTTTCTCCACACCGTATCCAAATTAACCAATAAAGTGCTTCGTATTGTAAACTTATCAGCTTTACGATACGGAGCTGTAAACTTATAAACTGTGGCGTTGGATGGAGAAAATGAGAACACTGGCGCATCTGAATAAGGTAAAACATTAACTCATGCATCAATACATTCTTAGAAGAGCGTTGAAATATGACAGACAAACAGACTGTAAAGACACACTATGCCCGAACTCAGAATGGGCGATCTTGATAACAACAGAGACTGAGCTAGAATGTCCCTAACCTTGATTCAGGTGAAATGCAATCACACTTCGCGAGTGTTGTTATCCGACAGTTTAACGAAGGTGCCTACGATATTTAGTGTCAGAGCTTATTAACCACTGCTTGTTAGGCAAGCGTTGTAAACATTGTAAAACAGTCCTCTTACTGGATTTGGAAGCTCCTGTTGACGTCATTCTTTTGTGCTCACGAACTAAATTTGCGTTTGCAAGCTCCTCCTTCTGCAACAGAAAATATATTTCGTTTTTCTATTCACCCAGTCATGTTTCGACACATACGTCTCACCTTCTGTGGGTCTCTGTATATTCTGAAACTACATTAATTGTGAAGATGGATTTGTACAGACTGATTGGCTTTTTTGTCTTCTTCTGGCTTGAAAGCATATCACAAGTGAGAGTGAAGTGTTAAAAATTTTAAATATAGTGTGTGTAATTAAAACGAAGAAAGGAAGTGTAACACATATTTTTGACCTATTTTGTATCCGTATGGATATTTCAATGTCAATTTGTAGTATTGCTTAGGCCTATGTATAATGTTGTATCTGTCGTGGAAATTCTTTGACTTTGTATAGATGTTCAACTATGTGAAACTTTTGAACGATGTTTTTTAAATTATGCTAGTGGATTTAAATAATTGATGGAATGATCGTTATCTGATGTACTGTAAATGACTTGGTCCATAGTTAGGGAACATAGGGTTGAATGTAAAAGGTGTGGGGAAGCCCCGCAGCTAAGGAAGTAGCCTGGCGGAGCGGAAAAGGTGTGGTTGACGCGCAAGTGGCAACTCGTCCTTTGTGACGAATGAGCTGAGTAGTGCTGTGGTTAACGCCCCATTAGCAGTAGCAGATCATTGTGGCTCATATTCCTGGAGTTTTGGGGCCAGAAGAGCTTAAGGATAGTATTTATGGGCCTCGGATGATGCATTTTATGAGACATTATTACGGCACGGTTTCTGGCTCTACAAATCTAATTCCGACGCCAAGAAGATATGTAACAGGGCGAGGCCAACAGTATTGCTACGATTGCAGCAACGCCAGGATAATAGCCACTGCAAATTAGGCCACCAGTACCACCTGCCTTCCACTAAATTGTTTATATTTGGCACTCTGTGAATGAAATTTGGTTGATTTTATAATAATAATTGTGGTGTTGCTAAAACCTCTGTCTTACACCCGTAATTATCCCAAACTATAAACCTGGACAGGAATCCTATCCTAGTGAATTTAATTCAGGGTCTCCTGATCTATTATGAGAAAGTGGTTGAACTTGAATTTAATGTTGTGTTGTCATTTGCACAGCCAATTATATTTTTGAGTAGGTTAAAAGACTGCTTATCAAAGCACATCTGTTATTTAAAGAGTTATATTTTGTTGTGCTTTACTTAATTAATAATTAGTGACAAGAATACTTACCGTTTCTCACACATACTGGTGTAGTTTTGTTCATGAACAGGGTTTCTTCAGACCATGAAAGTTTAAGGGCCCTCATGTACTAGGCTAGTTATCTAATGAAGCAATGGAAAGGTTCGTTCAGAGTCAGTGTAGTAATATTTGCTTCAAACCGAGTTTAAGAAAGAGTTGTTTACTGCGTTATCTATTCTAAGGCAAACGTGTTAATGCACAGGCCTAGATAACCTCTACTAAACAATGAAGTTATAAATTATGATCATTAGCAGACCCCTGATTTAAACAGAATCATTTCAAGCTTTGCCCTGTTCAGTATAGTTGCTAGTTTAATGCGTGTCGGTAACTGATTTTGTAAACTGTTACACCTAGTTCATTTAAGGTACGCGTTGTTGAGAGGCATATGTTACTGTTTACTATCTCATTGCCTATTTGTTTGTTACTAGCACATTTATCTGCAAGGTTGGGTTACTGTGTTGTAGTAGGAACAGATGAAAGGAAAGAGTTTAGTGTGTGTGTGTGTGTGTGTGTGTGTGTGTCAAGGAAGGTTAGGTTACTCTTAGCACTGCCTTCTGCTTTATGATTTTGCTTGACGACCGGTTTCAGTGTATAATGTTACAACTTACTTTTTTGGTGAGAGAACGTCTGTTCCTGACCCACCATTTACTGTTGGTTATGCTCTGCCGGAGTGTTTCGGAAACGAATCCCAGTTTGATTATTCTGTTTCCATTAGGTTGCCTCACGGTCGCAACTTTCAGAAATTCCTCGCAGAGGTATAATGATAGCATCGATTGACGTTTGAGGCGAACGGTGGTACCGTTACAAAAGCACACCAAAGATGAACAATATAACGGAAATCACAACATGCTGTCAAGACACAAAAAGACATAAAAGCAAGTCAGTCTGTAGAAGTGCATCTTCACAATTAATGTAATTTCAGAAATAGATCGAGACCCACAGAAGATGACACACAGGTGTCGAAACATGTCTGTGTAAATAAAAAGAAGAAATATATTGTGTTTTGCAAAAGGCTGAGTTGAAAAATGCAAATATGAAACAAGATGAAGCAAATAATCTCTGTCAGAAATACTGTAGCGCAAATTGGTAATAATTTGCAGCAGATCAAAGTGGAGTACAGCAAGTATATAAAACCCTTGTCTCAATTTGTAGTATGTGAAATGTGGTTTAATGAAATGGAATTACGTTGAATGTATTCTTCATAAGTTTAAAAATACACACAACTTCAAGTCAGTGGACTAATATCGCTAATGCTCAGTTAAGCGCACATAATCCTAAAGATTGTTACTATTTTCGATTGAAAACTGCTTACGGTTAATTTACGCCAGAAAATTAAGGAGTGCCTTTTGAGGCTCGTGAAAACGCGGGTCCCGCAGCATGTGCTATATGGTAAAACTAGCTCTAGGCCGACGAATGAAGCTTGTCGATCAGTTAGGCCTGTTCTTAATCTCTTCCTGTTCAATGGCACAGGCCCTGTGACACCTCTGTTTCTAAGCATTTTTCATCGTTCATTTATCTTCATCCCTTTCTTGTTCTGAGTACCTACAGCAGTCTATTCCTCGTCCCCCTCACTTGGACGCGAGTTTGTATGATACGAAAGTATTTTTGTCGTCTTGCCACCTCCGTCTGCCCCTACGGTTTGCACCCTCTGCAGCTCCCATGGAAGCTATGCCCTGATGTCTTTATACATGTCCAATTATCCTGTATATTCTTCTCGTCGATGTTTTCCATATGTTCCTCTCCTCGGCGCTTCTGTGGAAAACTTTCTCATATCTTATCAGTTAAACTAATTTTAACATCTTCGTACAGCGTCACGTCTCAAATGCTTCGATTGTCTTGTTTTCCGGATTTCCCACAGCCCAAGATCCACTTTCATAGAATGCTGTGCTCCAAACGTACGTTCACAGAAATTTCTTCCTCGAATTCAGGCTGATGTTTGATATTAGCAGACTTCTTTCGGTCAGTAACACCCTCTTTGCCTGTGCCAGTCTTGCTTTGTCCGTCATGTATTATTCGCCAACTGCGTGGACCCCAGTTTTGGTGTTAAGTCTATCGCCGATCTCATTTCTACCAATCGTCCTCCTTAATATCGTCTTTCTTCGGGTTATTGTCAACTGATGGTGTGTGTTCGTTAGGTTGTTCATTTCATTCAACACGCCCTGTTCTTTCTCACTTTTACTAAGGATAGCTATCTGGCCTTCCCTGTGTAATGCGGAATTGACCACTAAATTCACTAGCCGGCCGGGGTGGCCAAGCAGTTCTAGGCGCCACAGTCCGGAACTGCGCGACTGCTACGGTCGCAGTTTCGAATCCTGCCTTGGGCATGGATGTGCGTGATGTCCTTAGGTTAGTTAGGTTTAAGTAGTTCTAAGTTCTAGGGGACTGATGACCTTAGCAGTTAAGTCCCATAGTGCTCAGAGCCATTTGAACCAACTAAATTCACGAGAGGCGGAGATCCATTGTAGAAGGAGGCTGAGAGTATTGTGTTGTCAGTGGAGAAGCAATAACGACAGAATGGGCCGGTCAGGTGAGCTCAGTGACTTCAAACGTGGATGTTACGTCAGTAGCAAATCCATAAGGGGTATTTCAGCCCTTCTAAAGCTGCCCAAGTAATAAGTGCTATCGACAGGGGATATCAAATTGATTCCATATTTTTAGATTAACAGAAGCCTTTCGACACCGCTCCTCACAAGCGTCTCTTAATCAAACTGCGTGCCTACGGAGTACCGCCTCAGTTGTGCGACTGGATTCGTGACTTCCTGTCAGAAAGGTTACAGTTCGTAGTAATAGACGGAAAGTCTTCGAGTAAAACAGAAGTAATATCCAGCGTTCCCCAAGGAAGTGTTATAGCCCCTCTATTGTTTCTGATCTATATTAACGACATAGAAGACAATCTGAGTAGCAGTCTTAGATTGTTTGTAGATGATTCTGTCATTTACCGTCTTGTAAAGTCATCAGATGATCAAAACGACTTGCAAAATGATTTAGATAAGATATCTGTATGGTGCGAAAAGTGGCAATTGACCCTGAATAAAGAAAAGTGCGAAGTTATTCACATGAGTACTAAAAGAAATCAGCTAAATTTCGATTACGCGATAAGTCACACAAATCTGAGGGCTGTAAATTCAACTAAATACTTGGGGATTACAATTACAAATAACCTAAATTGGAACGATCACATAGATAATATTGTGGGTAGAGCAAACCAAAGACCGAGAGTCATTGGCAGAACACTTAGAAGGTGCAACAGGTCTACCAAAGAGACTGCTTACACCGCGCTTGTCCGCCCTATTCTGGAGTACTGCTGTGCGGTGTGGGATCCGCATGAGGTGGGACTGACGGATGACATCGAAAAAGTACAAAGAAGGGCAGCTCGTTTTGTATTATAGCGAAATAGGGGAGATAGTGTCATAGACATGATACGTGAATTGGAGTGGCAATCATTATAACAAAGGCGTTTTTCGTCGCGACAAGATCTTCTCATGAAATTTCAATCACCAGTTTTCTCCTCCGATTGCGAAAACAATCTGTTGGCACCCACCTTCAGAGGGAGAAATGATCATCACGATAAAATAAGAGAAATCAGGGCTCGCACTGACAAATTTAAGTGCTCGTTTTTCCCGCGTGCCGTTCGAGAGTGGAATGGTAGAGAGACAGCATGAAGGTGGTTCATTGGACCCTCTGCCAGGCACTTTATTGTGAATAGCAGAGCAATCACGTAGATGTAGATGGTGACTAGTAGTGATGTGCCTGTGAAGTGGGAAATTTTTTGGAAATTTGTGGTAAGTTCCTATGGAAACAAACTGCTGAAGTCATCGGTCCCTAGGCTTCCACACTACTCAATCTAACTTTAACTTACGCTAAGGACAACACACACATCCATGCCAGAGGGAGGACTCGAATCTCCGACGGGGGGCGCCGCGCTAACCGTGACATTGCGCCTGAAACCACGCGGCGAAGCGAGAATGCTAAGGAACAACCACTACTAAACTAACACCAGGTAGAGCTCCTGTTCTGACGGACAGTGAGCGCCTAGCATTGTGGAGGGTGGTTGTAAAAAACAATCCCATGAAATTAGGGGTAGGTATCATCCCAGATCATGTAAGAAACAGATTGACCGTCCTACGGCGGAACAGGCAACCGTAAAAATAGTTTTCCCGTCGGTCAACAGATGTCGCAGGCGACGCTACAATGCTAACTGACCTGTCCATGTCGCGGAATTGGCAACGCTGTATCTTCAGTGACGTGAATGACGCTGATTTGTGTTCGGCTAGAGCGCTGCGCGCGAAATGCATTCGTCACACAGCTGACTGTAGACCATGATCGGCTATGTTTTTTCCCGAGTTTTCAATCGAAGAATGTAGATTAGCTCCTCCTCTACAAACCAAGTTTATTTCTACTGTAGGGATACTTCTCACAATCATATGCGAAATGAAAAGTAATACACAATCTGCACTCGCGCAGACCTGTTACTATAAGCAGTGTTGTTTTCGAGTGAAAACTGTGTGAGGATTATTAGCGCACAGATAAAAAAAAATAATTAAAATAGGCAGCGTCTATAGTTTGCATGCTATGCTCGTTCTCTTCTATCCTCCTCCCTTCATTCCAGTATAAACGTTTGTTCACATGTATAAACGAATGGCAGTGAACATTGGCGAATTATCTATGAATACTCATTTGCAGCAGTGTAAACGAGGTTTTACACTCGTTCACTTCGTTCGCTCTAGTATATACCAGGATTTAGAGGGACCGATGACCTAGCAGTTATATGACGGCTATTATTCATTTATTTCACTGTTGCCATCTCAGCTCTAGAGCCATTTTCAAGTACCAAAGGAAAGGTCTTGTAAGGTAATGCTTCTTAAATTGTTTACCAAATGTTACCACACTATGCTTTGCATTTTGTTATCCATATCTTATATTGGTTTCAGTTTTCACATTGCACACAAAAACGCCTCTACAGCTAAAATTACGATAGTGAAGTGAATAAACAGTTTAAAAAAAGTCCGAATCGCAGCAAAGATTTCATTTAAAAATTATATGATATGATTCTTGTACAGGAAGGGCTGCCACGTTATATCTAGAGATGGGTCGAACTCGTTCATTCCCGTGAAGTACTTCATTCATTTCACTCTTTGCCGTGAAGCGTTCAAATGAAGTAGTTCATTCATGAAGTACGGAAGCCTGACGAAGTTGTCCAGTTCGCCGCTCAGCCGCGGCTACGCTCGCTTCGCCTCGCTCGTACAATAAGGCTTCGTAATACTTCATAATTTTACCAACAGATGGCCGAACTATGAAGTAACGTCCACGCAACGTTTTGCGTCTTACAGCGTCTGAGTTCACTTAAATAATGCATGGTCGAAGAGGACAAACGAAAGATAAATAGAGAAGCCTGTCACATAAGAAGGTATTACGTTTAACCTTGCTCGACATTTTCTCATGAAGCGCCAAAAAGAGTCTTCATCTGCCAAGTGAAACCTTATTTGTTGTATTTATGGACTGAAAACTAAGGTTACTAACGAAATTCAGTCCAATTTTATGTTCCTTTTAAAATTTAATCCAAAATAGAATGAGTATGTTTACCACTGTCACAAAGTCTATATACCTACGTTAAGTAATTATTCAGAAGTTTTCCTGTAGATTTTATTTTTGTTGAGAATAATAACCCTCTAAATTCAAAACGTAAACTGTCACCTGTAGTCATTGGTACAATTTCAGGTAAAATCCCTTTTTATTTTATTCGGAAAGCAATTTTTGTGTCTGTTCACGCTTATATAATGGCTAGCAACTCACGATCGCGTAGAAGTAGTGAAATTTGGGGTTTCTTCGCTGATTTAGGTGATGGGAAAGCAAAGTGCAACTGTTGTTGTCAGTGTATTTCACCGCGCGATTCGTCGACAGGCAGTAGAGGGAGGACTGAAGTGAAGGGAGAATGAGTGACGTAGCGCCAATGTCGTGGGAGAGGGGAAGAGAGTGAGTGAACGAACTAGAAAAAAAGTGTGGAATGTGCTATCTGTGGAGAGTTTGAAGTACCAGTTCATTGAAATTGAGTGGTTAGTTCACACTTCACTGGAGTGAAGCGTTCATTTGAACGACTCATTCACGAGCTCCCCATCACTAGTTATATCAGAATATAAGATCGACAAAATTTAGATAGGATCGAATGCTTAGGGCTCTTTATTAATTCTTAGTCGTAACTAATTTATAGATTTACCTGAATTTAAAATACACTCGCGTAACCTTTCTTTATTTTTGACGGGAATCTGAACATTTTTAGTTCAGGATTGTTCGTCTACTCCTTCCACAGTTGATCTACTCGCAGACCCTCGGCATGACGACTCGATCCACTACCACCGGTATGTCGGAAACAGCCGTACTTCACACTTTCACAGACGCCAAATAGTGGAAAGCTCATGGAGGTATACCTCCATGGGAAAGCTGCACGCGTTCGGCCGATGTTGCCACATATTTCACAGAACGGAGTGCCATCTAGTGGTTGATTCCACAAGTAAGGGTGTGACGCTGTTGCCGCCTGGTGGCCGTTCCCTGACAAGGGTTGCCTGCTAGACCAAGCGATTGGGCAATCTGTTTCTTACGTGATCTGGGGTATCACTCATGAGTTTTTAAAGTGCTACCAGCAGTCCAAGTAGACAATGACTGCGTAGGGGATGAAAAAGAATAGGGTACAGCTCCTCATAAGCCATGCAGTTCTACAGTCAATGCTAAGCGGCGTTTGATGTGGTGTCAATAAATGACCTGAAACGTGTGACTCTACACCCTGTCGCAATCCGATTGAAAGGTTTGGGTTTAGCGACTGCATCGAGAACGTTACCTTTTGTTGTGTGTAGTACCAACAGATGTACGAAGGTGGTAGTGTTACAAAATGAGAGTGTTTTCGTGGTTAGGGTGTGTTCCTCTTAATGCACTTAAAGCTAGTTCGGGAGAATATAAACACATTTTTCAGCATTATGCGCTGCATACAGTAGAGGAACAGTGATTGTATCAGCGCAACAGTCCACAATGCACTCTGTCATAAATCAGCATCAGTGAGGCAACGGTTTGCGGACAATAACATTCCCGAACTGGACTGACCTATCCATAGCCCCGACATTAACCCAATGTAACATCTTTGGGATGAGTTAGACAGCGTCGACTTCGCTCCAGGTCCCAGCAACCAACCTTCTCTGGTTTCGGCTCTTGGGAAAGAATCGTATGATTTATATCCGTTCATCCTGAATTTTAATCCCTCTCCCGAACTTTTCTTTTATTTCCTCATTCTTCTTCTACTTGTAGTTTGAACAATAGCGACGAAAGGCTACATCTCTGTCTTTTCCCCATTCTAGTCCGAGTATTTCGTTTTGGTCTTTGTTCTAATTTTTCCGTCTAGGTTCTAGTACAAGTTGTGTATTACCAATTGTGTACGGATCGTCTGGGTAGAATGGCTCGCACACGTCTTTTAGGTTTAGGTGCTCCGAAGTGGACGGAGGAACTGTGCTAGTGCAAACAAACTAGTGACAAAGCAACTATACACTGTATTGCGGTGATATACGAGGGTAATCCCAAAAGTAAGGTCTCCTATTTTTTTATAAGTACAGAACTCTGTTTGTGAGGCAGTTGGTCACACTGCTATGAAGAGTGCTTCACACGCTGTGTGTAAACATGCGCACGCCGCGCTGATGCGCTGTCTTGGCTTGGTAGCCGTTGAGAATGTAGCTCTCGCTGGATGTTACCGCCAAGTGCAAATTGCGCGCAGTTATTCGGTTTTTGAACGCAAAGGGCACTGCGCCGATTGAAATCCATCGCCAATTGACCGAAGTGTATGGTGAGTCGTACATGGATGTCAAAAATGTTCGTAAGTGGTGTAGAGAGTTTGCAGCTGGTCGGAGCGAAATTCATGACGAACAAAGGAGCGGGAGACTATCAATTTCTGAGGAGACAGTGTTGAAGGTTGAGCAAAGCCTGCGTGAAGATCGGCGGATCACCCTGGATGATCTCTCCACGTTGGTTCCCGAGGTTTCCCGAAGCACCGCTCACAGAACTTTAACGGAAATATTGAACTACCGGAAGGTGTGCACAAGATGGGTGCCACGCATGCCGACTGAAGACCACATGCGGCAACGAGTTCATTCTTCCCGTGCATTTCTTCATCGCCTTGCAGCCGAACAGGACAAATTTCTGGACTCAGTTGTCATGGGTGACGAAACCTGGGCATACCACTTTACACCTGAGACCAAGCAACAATCACGCCAGTGGCGGCATTCTTCTTCGCCAAAGCCGCGAAATTCAAACAAACACAGTCTGCCGGTAAAGTCATGACAACCGTTCTTTGGGATCGGAAAGGGATATTGTTGGTCGACTTGATGCCCACTGGGACCACAATTAGCGCTGACAGCTACTGTGAGACTCTGAAAAAACTCAAACGGGCAATTCAGAACCGGAGAAGAGGAATGTTGTGCAAGGGCGTACACATTCTCCATGACAACGCTCGCCCACACATCGTTCGGCAAACCGTTGCTCTCCTGCAACAGTTTCAGTGGAACATAATCACCCACCCGCCCTGTAGTCCTGACTTGGCGTCCAGTGACTATCACCTGTCCCCTAGGTCAAAAGAACATTTGGCCGGAAAGCGATTCAGTTCCGACGACGAGGTGAAAGAAGAGGTTCACAACTTCCTGAACAGCATGGCGGGCGAGTTGGTATGACATGGGCATACAAAAACTGCCACAGCATCTACAAAAATGCATCGACAGAAATAGCGATTACGTCGAAAAATAGCTAAATGTTCGAGCTATAAACTGATGTAAATCATTGTAGAAATACACAGGTCTATATACTTATAAAAAAATAGGAGACCTTACTTTTGGGATTACCCTCGTACTTGGGTTGTACAGCAACTCGTTGGATGTAGTTGTGGACAGATACAGCTAAGCAGTGGCCTGTCAAGGGGTGCATACTGAATAAAATGTCGGCAAGTCTATGTTCGTCCTGGGCGCCTCACTGTCAATCATTGTAGTTAACACTTGTCCGTATGCAAAGGCTATAGGCGACTCCACTTGCAAACTAAGTTTCGCAGGCTGATCTCCGCTACGAACTGTATCTACGAACAGCAACCCTGAAACTCCATACTAGACCTGTCGTACGCCAACGCTAAACATAACTGTCTGTTGCTGCCTGTGGTAGTCGCTTATCACAACACGGAAGTCCATGTCATTGGCGGCGGCGCAGAGGTTACTGATTGGGCCGCACTTGGGGTTGGCAGCGAACTTCATCGCGCCAGTCGGAAACTGTCTCAGCGTGCCAGCTTCGGTTGTGTCTATTGGCGAGAACATAACATTACCCACATACCCCTACAGCTTACACCAAATTTCCCGAGAAACTCGAACATCTACAACAATTTTACATTGTCGAAAGCCTTTTCTAGATCGACATATCCTATAAACCCGTCGGGTTGTTTTCGTAAGTCTTTTTTCTATTATCATCTCCAACATCTCAGCTGCCTCTCTGGTGACATCTTTTCCCCAAAATGCATATCCTCAAGTTTTTTTTGCGTTTTTCTGAATATTATTCTTGTCAGAAACATGGATGCATGAGATGTTAAGCTGGTGGAGCGACAGTTTCCGCACAGACCCGCCCTCGATATCTTTGGGATTGTATAGATGATATTTTTCCGAAAGTATAAACTGAAAAAAATCGAAAATATGTCCTTACAAAAAAGGCAATTAACATAGCTGATGAATTAAATAAAAACTTAGTTTCTGCAGGGAATTATTTACCTATCTTGGAAAATGGCTTTCCGAGATGATATCAGAAATACTCCTCCGTGATACTGACAAGGGGGAGATTGAATCAATAATTAAATCAATGAAGACTAAGGTCTCTCATGGATATGATGAGGTATCTAGCAGTATACTAAAGTACTGTGCTGCTGTAAGATTGCTACTTTAATTTGTTATGCTGATATCGGAGCTCATCGACAATGAAAGTGGGTTAAAAGCCGTGATCTGTCTGGGGACGTTAACCGTGGATTACTGGGCAACTGTTTCATCAGATATTTAGTCTAGGTTTACCAAGCAGACTAACATTAATGCTAATCTTTCAATAGTCATACAAAACCGGTAAAATATATATATAAAAAGGAGAATTTAAATAAAAAGAAAGAAATCAGTTTATATTTGGAAATTTATTTTAAGATTGTTCATTGAAATTTCAGCATATTGTACGTGAGTTATAACTGAGCTGGTGCCTTATTTACGATTGAAAAGAATGTGAGATTGTAATCTTACGGAACACATAAAATATGGAGCCAAGATTTGGAAAACTGCATACAACACTCCATTCATAAAATAACACACGAAGAACATTGAAACATAAGCAAGAAGAAATTAACCACAACCAACAGATTCAGTTTTTACCCAAAGAAATTACGTTCATACCACAATCCTGTCCGTCATGTAATTACCACACACTGGTATACTAAATTCATATTAACTCTTTGTGAAGTCTTCGCAAAAAGAATAGCTGAGGGCTACTTTGATGATTACACCACATGCTCCACGTGGTCAACTTGGTTTACACAAAGCGTACAACTCCACAATAATTTTGATAATTAAAATACATTAGATCGAAAAGCAATTGACAAAAGAAAAACCTTGAACTGGTTACTAACGTCTTACTATTAACCTGATGGGTCAAACAGTTATATAAGCACGTGGTACTGGTCTCGCAAAGTACACCCCACGTGGGTTGAACATAAAGAAAAGCATAAAGAAAAGTTGCTATATTAAAAAAATATTCTCAAGACGAGACGTTATAATCTCACGCACATTCGGATTTAAGATTGATGAACTTTGTTAGAGTTACTGATCAACACGTGGTTCCACTTTACTCACAAAGTAGTAACAAAGCAACTACCGCAAAATAATCTGAATTTAACACGAGAATTACACTCCGCTTCACTTTAAGATAGCATTAGATATTTTAGAGTTAAACCTGAAATCAAGGTGATTAAATTTTCAGTTAGGCTGAACTTAAGAAATCCATTGTCCTACGGACTTAACAGACACGCGCTTAGCCGGAGATCTTACCACTTCAGACGCTCGCCACGGCCACACTGCAACTGCCCTACTGCCCAGCGTGCTTCCTGAGGGAGGCTCACAAAGACCAACGGAAGTGGCCAGAGGGGCAGCTTCCTATACCAACATGACAACGGACGGACAGGACCATACTAAGGACAGAAACCTCTTTGCTTTTAGGAAGCGTAGCTACCTGTTCCGACGTTGGTCCTCTGTTCTCTAGCAGACAGCCTTGTCTGCTACCCTCAAGCATGCAACTAGAAATACATATGCTCATTCATCCTCTCACACAAAAGGGAAGGGGGATGACAGTATCTTATCATATACAGTATATAAAAGAAAGCGGATGTAGGTTCCGTATGAGACTGTGTGACATGAATTACATATAAGAATTACATATAAACTGTGCTTTAAAGTGTAGTAGTGTGACAGATCGTTCTTGTTTATGTGTAAAAGTAACACGTTCCACTGCTCAGTCTCCTCCCAGATAGTCAGAAACGCCACAGTACATTTAGAAGAGGAATTTATTCCATAAATGACAACAGATTTAAGAAATTAAACATGAAAGGAATCCAACAGAGACCTTTCATAACCCCAACGCTCCGGGAAAAGACTGTGCAGGGAATTTTCTGGCCATGCTAGGACATTCCCAAGCAGGCTTCTCACTCCCTACTTAAACTAAAAAAAATAAAGAAAAGGCAAAAGGTCACCAGCTACTTGCTAAAACACAATAATTTCAACACATCTTTAGAATCTACCAATTTCAAGGAGGAAACAAAAATCAATCTGTGACACCTATTTAAAAGATATTGTAGACCTAATTCGGTCAGCAAGTAAAAACAATGGTTCCTGTGTCATTAATATGAAAACAATTTCTGGTTGTTACCCTTATGGAGTTCACCAGTATTTGCTCATTGCAAGAGCCAACTGATCACAGGAAAATTTATGACTGTTTATTAACAAGTAAAATTTATGAAAATAGCAAAGGTGCCACAGCAATTAAAAAAAAAGAACATGAAATAACATCAGTATTAAAAAGCAGAACATTACAATGCAAAATTCGCAAAAGCAACAAAATGATAAGAGAAAAAACATGTTTTACAAAGTGGTTATCGCAAAAAAATTCTATATCTTATAAAACTAATAATTTGTAGAATTAAAATAACTATGTGGCACTAATTTAATCACTCTACTATATTTCAATTAGCTAGCAAACAATGAGCACTGTGTCATACTGAAACTACAATAATTATGTGATTGTTACCCTTAAGGGGTTCCTCACAATAAATATGCCCCATGCAAAGGCTAATCGATCACAGTTCAATGAGAATAAAAAGCTATCTGACTGATAAACGAAGCAATGCCACAGCAATGAATTTACGAAACAAAATATCACAAATCTAATACATCACACAAAAACAAACATTGATCAATAAAACAGCTCTCAAAGTTCAATAGTCACGTCTAAAACAAAAAACACCTATAAATAAAACACCTGCAAAAAACAAGAGTCAAAGACTAAAAAAAAAAGATAAATAGAACACCTGCAAAATACAAGAGTCAGTCTAATAAACACCAGTAAATCGAACTCCTGCAAAACACACGAGTCAGAGTTTCTCTGACAGAAACACACGTATATGCACTGGACTAAGAACCGTATAATCACTGTTCACTGACACACTCAGTAGTTCCACTGTTCCGAGGCACAATATAAGGGAAAGGGGGGGGGGGGGTTCGTCGCCGCAGCTGTCAGTAGGGATTTTTGTCCATCTGTTGCGTGCGATCCCGCCGTCTCTGCCCTCTCATGAAGTTTCTCTCGTGTCACGTACATCTCGATTTGGTTCCATGTTTGTATTGTCAAATTCGTGCGGTATCCTCGTTTGATACGCCAGGTTGATATTCTCGGGCAAGGATGACACTTAATGGCTCTTCTTTTGTGCCACCCTTAGCGACCAGAGAACATCGAACCAAGATTTACTGTCGCTTGACAGTAGGCATCCATCAGGAAATGTCGATAGGCGTCGTTGACGTCTGCAAGTTTCTCTGGGCAGTACCTGTCAAAAGGCTCCACGCCCCTTGTGTTGTTTCACCGCGGCCGTCTCGTCACGGTCGCGTGCGTGTGGTGCGTTGCCAGCAGATGGATTTCCGCGCAGCGGACCGCTCGCCCATCTCAGGTCATCGCCTCGAGGAAAGGTCGCCCGGGGCGGCCGCCCATTAGCTCCAGGTACAAGGGAAAGTGTTTGCCGCTTACTCTCCTTTTGTTGTCGGCCGCGCTCCCAAAGTGGCAGGGATGACAGCGTGTCCCGCTGGGAAACCCGCCAGTTTACAACTAGTCCGGCTGCTCCCGCTGTCTCTTAAGAGTTTTGCCGGTTCGCTTTCAGGTTCTCAACTGCATTCACAGAAATTTTTCATCATCCTTATGTGATTACACAATGTCATACATAATACCACTTAGTATTGTCTTTCACAATTTTTAAGAACAAAGTGAGACTTAATATTTTTTTTAAATAAAAAAGTTAGATGAATCGACAATATAAAATAAAATTTAAATGACTTGACAATGTAAAAAAAATAAAAGTGAAATGACTTGACAGTATAAAAATAAAAATTTAAATAAACTGACAATATAATATTTAAATCCACATCACTAATGTGGTTCACTTACGTTTTAATAAATCAAATGCTATTTATTAATTCACTAAAATGAATAGGATTATGCCTTGTGCAAGTATAGGTCAGGACAGCATAGGGTTCACATGTTATTTACACACACATACATGCACACCTGTTGTCTATTCTACAAACTAACTACCCATAAACATGCATTACTCAATATTCTACTTCTATCCACTACTAGTTAAGCCAATAAGCTACTTTAATGCTATTTCAACACCGTGTATATACCACTACAACATTGTTCTAATTCGTCCTCTTCTTGACGCTCGCGGCATATGTCTAGTCACATGATTAATATGGAGAACTTTCCTTAAACATACACATTAAAAAGAACAATGGTTATTTACACGCCAAAACATTTATACCAGTTCGCACACCTGAAAAGAGACTCGCAATTATACATTTATCATACTCATATATTCACACATAAAACAGTAAGAAAATTTCACCTAAAATTACGTTATCACAACAATTAATCACGCAGATGACTCTGAGAAGGTTAAAAATATTTGCATTATACAGGTTATATTACATTTTCTTACCCATTTTGCTGCGATTTCGTTCCTTCTTTACGTTACCTTTCGCTTCCAAATCAGTTATTTCGCCTGTGGTGGTTATTCTGGATTCATTTCTCATGAATGGCAAAATTGTGGTCACCTCTATTCTGTAAAACAGTATCATCTTAACATATTGAACTTACAAAAGACACAAAAGATCCGAATCCTCCTGTAGTTTAAATGACAAATGTTTTGCTTTATCCTTATTACCTTAAACCAAGCTTTCCTTCGTTCCCATAATCAAAATTATTTAATCATCCTCTACCTTCAAGAGGGAAATTTCCTCAGTACATATCATATAGGCTGCAGTGCATCCCGCACCAGCGAAAACAGTAAGCTGTAATGCTCACAGCATCAGTAAAACACATAAACGTCGCTTTTCTAGGACAAGTATTAACGCAGAATAATTTTTTAGGCTTTGGCTCAACATCAATCAAGACTACAAAAATGATCCATATTTCCGTTCCATTCTCCATTTGCTGAAAAGCTGCTCGTATTTGACTACCACAATAATATTTCAGAGCCACGTAAATTACACAAACCACAATTCTTCTTTCACCTTGAAGGGAATCAATATACTTACGAAATCCACAGACAGCACTTTACGCACTCAGCTATAAAGAACAAAAAAAGACATATATCATCAATATTAACATATCATCGCATATTGGAAGCCAATGGTTCAACAATCGTATTATCGCATCCTGTTTTCAAGATTCCAAACTTACTCATTCCTTTCTCAGAGTTCTCCTATCTTAAAATATTCATACAGCACGCATACTATAGTAAGAGATCCTCATTTATACTGACAGATATAGAATAGTAATAGATAGATAGTAGCACTGAAAGCAGAAAATCGGAAACAAGGCTACTAACAGCTGGGGACCTGGGTTTGCCAGACCCATAATACCCACAGATCGGATATTCCCCTGAGTTTTTGCATTAATTCAACGCAGATATTGCTTCTCTCAGGAGCGGCTCTTTTCAATTTACACACAAAAAAAACATAAACAGCATTTTACTCGTTCACAAAGAAACCTTTTATCTTCACGTTTGAATCAAACTAAATCCTAATTGCACAAGGAAAGAAAAAAATTAAAACATCGCTTCAATCCATCACATAGAAACATCTTTATCATTAATTTTTATCAACATATTATTCAAAATGCATTTATCACAAATGTAAACTAATCAATTGTTTCTCTTCACCGTCCTCTCTAGTCCTCACTGCCCTTTCTACTCATTTGCCATGTCGCTCATTTGTTCCGATTGGGCGCCTTCTGCGCTGATCGTTTGTCATTGCCGGTTTCGTTCATTTCCATTTGCTGGATTATGTCTACGGTTAGCCGGCCGAATTTCAACATCATGAGGTGCTCCGCCTACAGTCCTATTCCCACTGTATTCATCATAATGTCGATTCTGGTTGCCGTACCTGTAGCGTTCACGATCTTGTCTACGTCCTCGATCATTTCTGTTGTTCCACCAGTGTTCGCGACTGTTACCCCAGTTTCTATACGGCCTGTCCCGATTATTGTTCCGTTCGCGTCGCGACGACCAGTCACGCCGTTGATTAGTACTACGGCCACGACTGCGATCGCACTGCTGTGCCCCGTAATAACTTTGTGCCTGATTAGGCGGGCATTCTGCTGTATTATATTCCAAATCTTGGAGAAGTGTTTTAAACGTTTCCACGTCCTCTTTGCATCGTCCCGCAAGAATGACGTGCCGCAAGTGCATCGGCAATTTGGTGATGCATATCCTAATTAGTTCCGCAGGCCCGTATGGGTCGTATAAAAATTGATTTGCCTGCAGCATGTGGTCGAATAGACGTGCAGGGCTGCCGAAACCAGACTGGTTCAAATTTGGCAGCATAATTATGCCATGTTTGACCCTATCTTGTGCCGCTTCCGACCAATAGGCGGACAGAAAGGCTTGTCGAAACTCCCGAGTGGAGTTGCAGTGACGCGCTGCCGACCTCATGCGAATCGCCGGTTCGCCTTCCAAATAGCCACACATATATTCTATCTTATGTGAACTTGCCCAGTCGGGAGGAAGACAGAACTCAAATTGCTCGAGCCATGCTCGTGGATGTATTCCTTTTTGCGAATTTCGGAATATCTCAAACTTTCTCACCGTAAGGAAATGTTTGAAATCAAATCCCCGCATTTCCTCCTGGCGAGGCCCTTGAATGTTTCTATTATTCTCATGTCTGCCCCTCAAATTACATTCTTCCCTGTCGTCAAAATCTCCCTCGTGGCCGGAGTCCCTCTCTGCACTGTTCGTACGGCTATTTTTAATGTTATTGACGAGTTCGGAATCACACGCCATGCGGTTTTCCAGATGCGCCACGCGTTCTTGCAATTCGCCTGTTACAGCTCTGTTTTGCCTGTTCACTTCGAACTGTCCCTTCTGAAATCTCAGAAGCGAACGCACTTCTTCGGTCTCTGCGGCCGCTACCGGTGTAGTATTGTTCTCGCTTTCCGTCAGCTTCATCGTGCCTACAATGTCCGCTAATGCCGCAATCTTATCATCAATTTGTCTCTTGTCCTCCGCCCCAGTATGCTTCAATTGTTCTACTTGCTGTTCCAACGCGTGGATCGCTAAACTGTTGTCCGCTATTGTGTTGCTAAAGGACGTGGGACAATGCGTTTCCGCCTCTTGGATCCTCGAAAGTACCTGCTGGTGCTCCCTTTGGCATTCTTCCCTCAGCTCAAGGAAATTCCTAAGCAGCCGTTCTTCGCTTTCTTTAGATTCGGCATCGCCCCTCCGCTTGCTCTGTTCTAAGGCTTGCAGACGATCATCGATCTGTTCAAATGTACGGCCTAATTCTTTCATAATATCACTTTTTATCTCACTTGCCAGATTGTTTATTCTTTGTGAGATATCATCGGACACTCTCTGCATCGACTTGTCGACTTTATTTGTCTGCTGGATTAGTTTTTCGTCTATTTGTTCGCCTAGCTCTCGGATCGATTTTTCAGATTTCTGCGTCATTTGTTCGCCTAGCTCGCGGATCGATTTTTCGGATGATTCTTTTTGTTCTCGGAACGATTTTTCAAATGATTCTTTATTTTGTTGCAATAAGGCTTTCATGAGTTCTGCCAAATCAATTTGGTTAGTTGAAGGCAAATTAATTTGTGGCTCTGATGTGAGCCCGTTCGTCCTGTCTTGCATTTCGTCTGAACTATTCCCCATTGCATTTTCGGAACCGCCCGACGCGTTAACATTCGAAATTAAATTATCCCCTTGGTCCATGTTGCTTAGGTTGTCGGACCGCTTACTTTTAGTTTGGTTACGTGTCTGCATTAGTGCAATTTATAACCGGTATGCGACACACTAATCAAAATAAATGTGTCCCACAAAAATTACGACAGTCACACGAAAGATACCCAACCTAGTACACACTTTTTCACACGCAAAACAAATTTTTATCTTTGATCGAAACAGTGGAATTTACAAGCGAGAAAAAAAAGCACACAGACATATAAAACACACAAATATAAAAAACAAAACAAGACAAACAACGCAACGCCGATCAACAACGCCGTGAATCTTTTGAAAGTCTGCTCGGAAACAACGCAGAAGTTGTTTGAGCGCTGTAGGGAAAAAAAATTAAGATTATAACACGCTCGCAATCTAACATTTCAGAGATTCCAGAGTCTAGCGGAATCACAGAACAGGGTCGCCATGTGTAAGATTGTTACTTTAATTTGGTATGCTGAGATCGGTGCTAATAGACAATAAAAGCTGGGTTAAAAGCCGTGATCTGTCTGGGGACGTTAACCGTGGATTACTGGGCAACTGTTTCATCAGATATTTAGTCTAGGTTTACCAAGCAGACTAACATTAATGCTAATCTTTCAATAGTCATACAAAACCGGTAAAATATATATATAAAAAGGAGAATTTAAATAAAAAGAAAGAAATCAGTTTATATTTGGAAATTTATTTTAAGATTGTTCATTGAAATTTCAGCATATTGTACGTGAGTTATAACTGAGCTGGTGCCTTATTTACGATTGAAAAGAATGTGAGATTGTAATCTTACGGAACACATAAAATATGGAGCCAAGATTTGGAAAACTGCATACAACACTCCATTCATAAAATAACACACGAAGAACATTGAAACATAAGCAAGAAGAAATTAACCACAACCAACAGATTCAGTTTTTACCCAAAGAAATTACGTTCATACCACAATCCTGTCCGTCATGTAATTACCACACACTGGTATACTAAATTCATATTAACTCTTTGTGAAGTCTTCGCAAAAAGAATAGCTGAGGGCTACTTTGATGATTACACCACATGCTCCACGTGGTCAACTTGGTTTACACAAAGCGTACAACTCCACAATAATTTTGATAATTAAAATACATTAGATCGAAAAGCAATTGACAAAAGAAAAACCTTGAACTGGTTACTAACGTCTTACTATTAACCTGATGGGTCAAACAGTTATATAAGCACGTGGTACTGGTCTCGCAAAGTACACCCCACGTGGGTTGAACATAAAGAAAAGCATAAAGAAAAGTTGCTATATTAAAAAAATATTCTCAAGACGAGACGTTATAATCTCACGCACATTCGGATTTAAGATTGATGAACTTTGTTAGAGTTACTGATCAACACGTGGTTCCACTTTACTCACAAAGTAGTAACAAAGCAACTACCGCAAAATAATCTGAATTTAACACGAGAATTACACTCCGCTGCACTTTAAGATAGCATTAGATATTTTAGAGTTAAACCTGAAATCAAGGTGATTAAATTTTCAGTTAGGCTGAACTTAAGAAATCCATTGTCCTACGGACTTAACAGACACGCGCTTAGCCGGAGATCTTACCACTTCAGACGCTCGCCACGGCCACACTGCAACTGCCCTACTGCCCAGCGTGCTTCCTGAGGGAGGCTCACAAAGACCAACGGAAGTGGCCAGAGGGGCAGCTTCCTATACCAACATGACAACGGACGGACAGGACCATACTAAGGACAGAAACCTCTTTGCTTTTAGGAAGCGTAGCTACCTGTTCCGACGTTGGTCCTACTGTTCTCTAGCAGACAGCCTTGTCTGCTACCCTCAAGCATGCAACTAGAAATACATATGCTCATTCATCCTCTCACACAAAAGGGAAGGGGGATGACAGTATCTTATCATATACAGTATATAAAAGAAAGCGGATGTAGGTTCCGTATGAGACTGTGTGACATGAATTACATATAAGAATTACATATAAACTGTGCTTTAAAGTGTAGTAGTGTGACAGATCGTTCTTGTTTATGTGTAAAAGTAACACGTTCCACTGCTCAGTCTCCTCCCAGATAGTCAGAAACGCCACAGTACATTTAGAAGAGGAATTTATTCCATAAATGACAACAGATTTAAGAAATTAAACATGAAAGGAATCCAACAGAGACCTTTCACTGCACATGTTAGCCCTGCGCTTAGTCATATTTGTAATTTTTCCTTTAGGAATGGTCAGTTTTCTGAACGATTAAAGTACTCAATAGTAAAGCCGCTTTGCAAAAAGGGAGAAAGTGATAATGTAGACAATTTTATACTTATTTCTATGCCATCAGTGTTTGCTAAAGTTATTAAAAAGGCTGTGTATGTAAGGATAATTGATCATTTCATTTAACAAAATTTGTTATCAAATGTACTATTCGGTTTTAGAAGTGGTTTAACAAATGAAAGTGGTATATTCTCTTTTTTCTGTGAGGTACTGGATGGATGAAACAAACGCCAGACATCTTTTTTTTTTATTTTACTGAGGCATTTGATAGAAACTGGACCATTATGGTTCAAACGGTTCAAATGGCTCTGAGCACTATGGGACTTAACAGCTGAGGTCATCAGTCCCTCAGTCCCCTAGAACTTAGAACTACTTAAACCTAACTAACCTAAGGACATCACACACATCCATGCCCGAGGCAGGATTCGTACCTGCGACCGTAGCGGTCGCGCGGTTCCAGACTGAAGCGCCTAGAACCGCTCGGCCACTCCGGCCGGCTGGACCACTATGGAAAACGAGGAGTAGCTCATAATTGATTCACCGCTTACTTTAAGAACAGACAGCAAAAGGTCATTCTCGACAGTACTGAGAATGGCTACGACGAGGGGTCCGAGTGGGGAGCGGTTAAATGGGTGGTGCCCCAGGGGTCAGCGCTGGGGACACTCCTGTTACTCATTTACAAAAATTATATGCCTTCTAGTATTACAGGTGATTCTAAAATATTTGTGTTTACTGATGACACTAGCTTGGTAGTAAAGAATGTTGTGTGCAACGTCGCCACTGTTTCAGATAGTACAGTTCGAGACATATGTTCATGGCTTGTGGAAAATAAACGCTATGTCACAGACTTAGTTTTTGCAGTTTCTAACCCACAATTCAACAAAACCTGTCGTTCTAATAACACAGTATGGGTATATGATTAGTGAAACTAAACAGTTCAAATTTTTAGGTGTTCAAATAAATATTGAACTTTCATGGAAAGCTCTTGGTTCAGTCTCTTTTTCAAAGACGTAATGCTGCCATTTTTACTTTTAGAACAGTATCTGAAGTAATTGATAGTTCTACACGAAAACTGGTCTACTTTGCTTATTTTCATTCGCTTATGACGTGTTGTGTAATATTCTGGGGTAACTCTTCCCATTCTCAAAGGATATTTTTGGCTCCGAAATGGACGGTTCGGGCAATATATACTGTAAGTTCGAGAACCACTTGTAGACTCCTGTTCATTAGTCTGGGAATCCAGACATTGGCCTCTCAGTATATAGATTCTTTAATGTCGTTTCTTGTTAACAGTATCAGCTTATTCCCAAGAATTAGCAGCTTTCACTCAGTGAATACTAGGCAGAACTCCAGTCTGCATTTGGATATCACCTCCTTGACTCTCGTGCAGAAAGGCATGTAGTATTCTAATGCATCCATTTACAATAATCTACTACAAGAATTCAAACATTCTAGCAGTAATCCCTGAGCTTTCAAACCTAAACTGTTGTGTCTAGACAAGACAGTCTAGACACAAGGTGAGGTTACCGAAAGGGCACGCGTCAACTCACGCCGACTCGCGTGAAGTCTGGAACAGGATACGTAATGAATGCTATAAAGAAAAGTACGTAGCTGATGTGATACTTAACTTTTAATCCATCATTTGTATACAGTATTCTTGATGATACAAGTGAGACTCTCTCTAGATATGGTTAATGGCGCCCTGCTAGGTCGTAGCCATAGACTTAGCTGAAGGCTATTCTAACTGTCTCTCGGCAAATGAGAGAAAGGCTTCGTCAGTGTAGTCGCTAGCAAAGTCGTCGTACAACTGGGGCTGAGTGCTAGTACGTCTCTCTAGACCTGCCATGTGGTGGCGCTCAGTCTGCAATTACTGACAGTGGCGACACGCGGTTCCGACATGTACTAATGGACCGCGGCCGATTTAAAGCTACCACCTAGCAAGTGTGGTGTCTGGCGGTGACACCACATAAACTTAAGAGTTTCTTCATGGGTAACTCCATCTATTTTGTCCAGGAGTTCCTTGAAAAACTAAGTTGATTCCTGTGTGACACTGTTGATTGCGTTTTTTTGTATAAACTTATAGCTTGTCGTTCATTTAGGATTCATAAACATTTTCTTTTAGCTATTATTAGTTTTCTGCCATAATTTCTAGTGTTACATGACCACTGAGATTTGGTCCTCAATTTGTCCTACGGAACTAGGCGTTTAAAATAAAAATAATGAAAAATAATATTTTGAAAACAAGTCAGAAAACTGACTAACCTTCATAAGACTGCATTGCAGTGGTTCAAGGACACTGTCCTTAAGTTGTAAAGTTGTGACGATTTTCTCGGATCGAGATTTTTGTAACGCGAAGTTCGTTCCACATCAGATGTGGTCTACCTTGAATATATAAAAGAAGCCAGTAGTTTCTCTGTGACTTTTCCAGGAAGCGTCGCAGAGCTATCGCCATTTAAAGTTGCAGTAGCAGTACGCGGAACCCGGAAACCGTATTTTCCAGGAATAGGGTACAAACGTTTTTTTACTTTTACAGTTGTGTCAGCACAACTTCTGCTTGCCTTTCCGGGAACCACATGAGCATTATCAGCCGTACGTACTTCGTCAGTGAAAAGGAAATCAAAACAGTATGTCATTTTCATGACGTTCACTAGAAATATAAGATTTGATTTTATGCACTGCGAGTCAGAGTTCAAATTTATATTGGAAATCCAGTCTCACAACATAACGATTTAACTGCTGTACTTAAGTGCTGCACGACCCTGAAAGAACAGTTCGGAATTGCCAGCATGCTACTTAGCTTCATTTAATCATGTAATGTAAATCCAGTGTTTCACGGAAGCCGGTAAATCCCGGCATTGCTGCAAGATGCCCGAGGGGCCACAGACTCAACCTTTCTGCACCAAAGGGAGATTACCATGTTATGTAGTCCGTAACACATATAGAGTTGAAGGTCTGTCGCAAGAAAATGCTTGTCAGATAAGTAATTTATGCTGTTCACGTTATTGAAAAAGACAAAGTAATTCACTTATCATTAAAATTTTACTTTTTTGTAAAAAAAATAAAACTGTGTAATTTTGTGCGTTAATAGTACATTCCAGTTCTGAGAGGGGTACTCTCTGTTAAAAAACCATGCGCAAATACATACAATCCGTGTCCCATCCATTACGCACTTGGAGGACTTGAAATCAATTAAGTTTTCTATGTAACCATATACCTACACAGAGTGAAAATAGTTGCTAATGAAATTTTGCAACTAACGGTCAACGAAGTTGGCTGAATGTTATACTGCGACTCCGTCTCCGGTGGTGATGTATTAATGTTTAGACAACATGTTGCCAGTTCCATAAGAGGCGATTTAAAACATTACAAATAAAATTATGAAAAGTTAATCATTGCTCTTTATTAGAAGCTGGCACTAGTCAGAAGAGTCATACACGGCTAATTACAATAAGTAAAATATATTCAGTTGGTCTGATTGGCTGTTCTACGAATCCGGTTAAATGGCGATAAGTCGACGTTTTCGACTGATGCGCTCCCCAGTTATCTGCAGTGCTGTCGTAGAAGGCGACGAGGAAACGCATGATGCGGTCATCTGACGAAAGACAGCAGATGGACATAGATACTGTGTGTTCGAATAACAGTACTTTAAGAGTCGTGCAGAGAAGATGTGTTGAATTTTACAGTGACTCGCGAGTTATTTTCACAAAAGTGTTTCGCCTGAGAGTACTGCTACATTTGCTATCGGAAAGTAAATTAACTTAGACATGCCACTATTAAGATCTGATATGTGACAGTTTTTTGAACTTACGGAGAAAACGTGTATATTAAAAAATGTAATGTTGTTGTGGTTGGTTGAATTACGCACCAACTGGAATTTTTGCATCTCTCAACAATAAAATGTTTGACTAAGAGTGGGAATACTCCGTTAATTATGATTACTTGAATGAAGTACAATCGAATCAAGAGAAGTAGATCACTCATTTTGGCAGATATGCTGAAGTTCAATTAAATTATGCTTCTTGTAAAATATTTTCAGCGCTGAACTATTAGAGAATTTATAACAGTTGTTTGGATGTCACCAAAGGCGCAGGGAGCAATAGAACTTATCGAGAACTACTATTATAGAACCAGACAACCGCATAACACCATTCGAAAAAAAATTGATAGTTACATCCCGGTAGCCTATAAGATTACGAAAGCACGCTGGTTGGTCATTATCACACGAGCCCATTGTCACTACTTGTCAGTATGAAAATGGATTACCAATGTTTTTAATGGATCAGAAAGTGTCTAAAGCGTTTTAGCGAGCAAGAAGCATCTGCTACGCTTGTACCTGAAATCCGAAATTTTGTGGTAAGGTCTCATGGGACCAAACTGCTGAGGTCATCAGTCCCTAAACTTACGCACTACTTAATCTAACTGAAACTGACGTACGCTAAAGACCACACACACACACACACACGCGCGCACACACACACACACGCACACACATACACACACACACACACACACACACACACACACACACACACACACACATGCCCGAGGGAGGACTCGAACCGCCGACGGGGGAAGCCGCGCGGACCGTGCAAGACGCCTAAGACCGCGCGGCTACCCCGCGCAGCTCTTGGGGATTTAAGTTCAGTTCAAATGCGACAGTTTGAGTGGAGGGTAGAATCGAACTTTTTCATTAAAATCATCAAGGAGTTTTTATTCTGCTCGTTCGTTGAAATTGCCTTCTTGCTACCGCTTTCTGCGTTTGCTTGTAGTGGCTGGCAACTTTTATAACGGCATGCGCGAGGACTTCAGGATTACTGGATTAATACGCTATGATAACCTACCGTAATAGTCCTAGTACCAAGGCTGAAACACTGCGGAGCGTTTGAAAAATATATAGTTACTTAACTTCGATAATAGAGATAGCTTTGGGAATATGCGATGCAATGTGCAACTTATTTTCGAGTGCAGTCATAGTTGAAAAGCCAGCAATCCACTATTACTATAGTAACAACACAAAATTAACTTTTCTAAAACTGGCTCCTTCTAATTTTCAATAAATCACAATAAAAACATGCCTGAGTTGCGAATTTGTTTACATTTGATACAGTGAAGCAGACTTTCGCGGTACACCTCCTCCTGACGTTGGGGCATTGATTGCTGCTCTGTTTATCTTCTTATTGTTTAATAAATTTCCACACGTGTCATCTTCGAAGGCTCGTTCCAACGCCAAAGAAAAACTATATACTTCTATTTTTTTTTAAATTCCGCGTTATAATGCAGCAGCTATAAAAGTTAAAAATTACTTGCGTGGCAGGGAGGTCGCAACATTGTCCTCTATAGCTTACTGAAAATTGCATTTGGATACGTTTACTTGTTCTGAATGTATCCGGGATAGCCTGTTTGAGCTGCTTCGCCATGTACATTCCCGTGGTTGTGATTTTGTAAACGTAGTGGTACTTTTCGTGTCGTAAAGAATTTAGTGAGCATGGTAAGTGCAGTGTGTGCGTAACTGAAGCAACAACTAAGACATGCGCAACAACTGCAGTGATACACTGCAGCGATCAGCTGAAACAGGTGTGGCCAAACTTTCTCCGCAGCGTCGACTAACAGGTCACCGGTCAACTCAGCCAGCAGCTTTGTCCACCTACTCTCAACAACTCCAGACCTCCTTGACCTTTCCTTGCGTACATATGTGCGTGGAAAGTAAAGTCGGATTCCGAGAAGCTGTTGCAATTGCGTTTCAGAATTTCCACTGTACCGACCCAGGGAACATTTATTTTCGCTTCCAAGTGGTCCTCAAGCGCCGCATTAATTACGCTGTCACTCCTTAACGGTGTTCAAGGATCTCTGCAGACAATCCCAGTAAATGGCCTACACTTGCAGAGTTGCTACACGTTTCAGAACGCAGCATTTCTGCAGCTGGTAACTTTGAAGTAGCAGTTGAGTCTTCTGATATGATAGGTTTGTAGCTAGTCCTATACAGCTGCGAATGCAATCAGGAAAAAGTAACTTTAGATATTATGAATAGCAAACGGATCTAGCGTTTATGTTTCCATACGTTAAAGACGCAGTGTACTGTACGTGGTAAAATACGAGTATAATCGAGGCAAGGTCAGTACTCTCTCCTGGTCCCACATGCCCCTGATTTTTGTGAATACTGAATCTCCCAAATAATGCCATGTACTGATGGACAGTTTGAGCATCAAATCATTCCTGCTCCAGCGAACAAAACTTAAGGGGCTCCGGAACGCCCTATACTTGCAATGTTAAAATAACGCTTATAAATTACATCTTTCCTCACAAAGTGTTTGAGGTAGGGAGTTGAACTTTTTACAGATTATTTATTGGAATATAGGCTACAACTTAACACAGGGATTTTACAAAATTTTAGTTCAGTTATTAAAGATGATTTTTTTTCAATTGTAATGAAAATTCACAACATTTTTTTGCAATTTTTTATTTATGTATTCAAAAATATACAGTTTTTTGGGAAACGGCTGTGTTAAATTATGCAGAAGGTACTGTGTAACATTTACTGAAAGTTTGAAACAAATATGTTTGGAAGATCCTTAGAAAACATGTAATTAGTATGAGAAAATAAAAGTTTTGGGAATCGAGCGACAAAGATTGGATTAACTTTTTAGTGCATTCCAGGTCCATAGGATGGATTATCTTCATCCTCTGCAAACTCCTCCTCCAGCTTCCTCTTGTTCCTCCTCCTGTTTACTCTTGCTTGTATTTCTAGACCCTTTACAGCCCTGTCTGCAGCCCGAAGGCGTTCCTTGTCTAAAGCAAGCATCGCTCGTACCATGTTAGAACCTATCTTCATTCCCATATTTCTAAATACCTTGCACCTTACAATGTTGCCATCATTGAAAGTCGCAACAGCATCATACACACCAAAGTGAAGTGTTTCTATTCCAACAAATACAATCTTGGGGATTCTCGACCATATAACACTATTTACACTTTCATTGGGGTTTTGAGTTTTTCCGTGAATACACTTTTTCAACAGTTCAGGTGCTGCTAAGTCTCTGAAAATAGGTTTTATCACCTCCATTATTGCATGAGGCAGACTATGCTTATGAGTGTACACTTCACCAGTTAGCAATCCTTTGTTATATTTACACCAACTGTCTTCTTCTTTGGGACACAAGCTATGTTGGGGATTTTCATCGGTTGAAGAAGTATGAAAAAAAAAGAGCCCAAACAGCCTTCTTCATTTCGTCGACACTTTTTCTAATAACTTTACCTTTACTCATTATTATACTTCAACAAAACAGAGACTCAAGAAACAGAATTAATTACGAATATTTTCGAGATAACGACAGAGTAAATAAACATGAAACAATCGACAATCACACCAGCGATATATATTGAGCCATCACAGGTTAGCCACAACACATACTTTATCTCACATCACTAAAATGTACCTTATGAACACGGACCTTAATAATAACACCATTTGACAGCAGTTTAACAGCGCCACAGTGGGTCACGCCCATGTAGAACACATTTCAAAAAAAATTTAAAAATAGTTGTAGTCTTCGGAATTGAATAAATTATATATCTATTAAAAGGTAATAGTCTGCAGATTCAGAAAACGCAAAAAAGTGAAAATTGAACTTTTCATGATTTTGAGCCTTTCCGGAGCCCCTTAATGCAATGAACTTAATACCGGGTGCAGGCCAAACAGGTAAACCGTTTCATTTATGTATCATAGACATTGTTAACATGATAGGCAAAATTTATATTAAAAACTACATCGGCGTGAATAAATTAAAAACGAGAAAGGCATAAAAAAACAGAAAAACCGCTAAGCGAACTTCCATAGTTGTAGCTTCTATTGTGAGAAATTAAACAGCCTAATGAATGCATGCCCTCGAGCGGTCAAACAGACATTTATGTGACATGTTACACTATACATTTCCCGTTAACTGCCTCAAACTTGTATTCACCACCCAAAGTGTGGTATAGTACAGGGTGACCCTAAAGTCTGCTAACGTTTGAAATGCTCGATTTCACGGAATAATGTAGATGGAGAAGCAAAACTTGACACACTTGCCTGACATGGGGTTTTATCGAAGCCAAAAGAGAGTGAAAAAACCAGGCAACAGACGGCACTGGACTGTGACATACAACAAGATTTGTTTATGGTTCATTTAAATTTTTTATAACTTCTTTTGCTTTAAAGAATTTTCGCAGATTCGTACTACATTTTCCGTATATGTTAAGTAAAGTGTGTTATACTGGAGGCTGAAGTTTTTTACACTGCATGTGAGTAATGTATTTAAAATACTATGTGAATTGTTTATTACGTTAAAGAATTTTCTGACAACCTTTCGTATTTATAAATATTTGTGTATATAAATTATTCATGTTGACGTAAATTTGACAATTTTAGAAATGGTCACGCATAGCATCAATATAAGAAATAGGTGTTACGTAAAGGCCAGTGTGCTTTTTAAAAAACGAAAGTGGCTCTAGGCAGTGGAAAAGGTGGCAAGGGCGAATTGACGCGCTACCTCGAGCAAGCACCGGAAGTAAGTCGCGCAGTCTGCAGGCAGCAATGATTGAAGCAACACCTCAGTGGAGCAGGAGAAGCTTTGGCTGCAAATTCGCACAAAATGCATGGGATGGAGACTGCAAACTGCCTACGGCATAGATGCGAGTTGTTGGGCCACTGTACGTAGATTTGATCAACGCCAAGAAGAGAAATTGAGCCCATACAGCAAGAGACTTACAGGCCGTATTGTGAGTTGTGTAGCCGCCATAATTGTTTGCCACACCCAGACAACACCTTTATAGTAAATTTACTTTTGTACAGCGTGAGCAATTAACTTAAACTGTGTTTTAATAATCATTCTTGAACTTTAAAGAAAATGGTTCACCCTGTTATTTCATCCTAATCATACACTTATATAGGGTTCCTTCCTGGTGGTCGATGAATCTGAGTATTCAGTTTACAGACTTATGAAGTGCCAAGTTAATATACAGAGGCACCATGTAAATAGTTTTTGTGTTTTCTAAAAAATTACCAAAAATGTTATAGTAAAAGTTTGCTTACGTAAAATTCAGCCAGATTACTAGAATCTGGTAAATGACTATACAGAGTTAGTTCAAAGAATAATAGCTTTTGAAAGCAAATTTCAGTAAGAAAGACTTTTCTTGAAGTGAAATGTTCAGTACAGAAAGTATGTGCTTTAGTATTTCAGTATTAAAGTTTGTTCATTATAGAAAATTATTTTCTATGTGTCCCCCCTGGTCATTTTTTTTTAAGCAGGTTGCCTTCCATTTCGAAGGCTGTTGCACGCAGCGACTGTTATATTGACTTGTAAATAATAGATTTCAGCTATCAGTCGTTATTTTCAAATTTTATGGGCAGATCTAAATTTCAGATAGAAACTAGTCATTATCAATGCACTATCAGTTTGATCAACGCACGTAATGCCTGTTGGTCGGGCTTCGTCCACAGTTAATTGAATACTAATCAATGAATTGTGGCTGAAGCCCGACCAACAGGCATTACATGGATTGATAAAACTGATAGTGCATTGAGAATGGCCAGTTTCTAGCTGAAATCTAGACCTGCCAATAAAATTTCAAAAGGACGATTGATAGCTGAAATCTATTATTTACAAAAAATTTTATGCTTCCTTGAAGTTATCTACTGGGCTTTTTCTCTTTTTTAAAACGTAATGTATAAGAGTGTATTAGTCAAAAAGAAATTCCAGTGTCTGCACTAACATTGTTTACATGGAGTAATATTAATTTGAAGAACCAAATTTAATAGTAGGAAGAAAGTAGGCAAAAACTCATACTTCTGCTTTTCCGGTACTTCACTGTTTTAGTGATGGATAGGGTGAGGACCATTAGTACATGTTTTAAATGAGAGATTGCTGGCCACTCTCACTTCTAATACGGTGTCATGCTGTGTAATGTTCTTAGGGAAGTTGATCTTTATTACTTGGTTGCTATACCTGGTTACGATCCGACTTCATATATCATGATGAATGATGGGCAGTAGTTAACGCTTTTGCTTGTGTGCTCTAGTGAAGGAATAGCGGTAAGCTTTACCTGCGTTCAAAGGAATAGGGTGCCGATTTAAACGACTGCAGTAGAAGCGTATGGGCGGCTAAGGACTGAGGGGAGCGTTTTTTCTGTGGAACCTGGGTGAAAACATTTGCGGACTGGGACTACCGAGTTCCGTGGCCTCATTGTGCAGACACTTTGGATGGCGCCGGTCGGTGGGCAGCCGCGTCCAGGTAGGCTGACTAGGGCAGAGGAGTCGCCGCTGCAATGCACAGAGCATTGAAGACCGGCAATAAAGCAGAGGATGGGCCCTTGTTAGTCAGGAAGCTAATGAGACGACTGTGAACTTCCTGCGAATTTCGGTGGGACAGGTCACTGGCGCCCAGACGTCCAGACTCTATTACAAAACATATTTGTGAAGGCACGAGGCTTTTAGCGAGTTTATGGCCATTCTTTGGAAAGTTCACCAAATGGATACAGCAGGGGAGATATCGATCTTTTTATGGAGGGCTGTGGTTCCATCCAGGTCACGTTGTTAGCGAAAGACACTGTGTAAACGCGTGGGAAAGAGGCTGTGAAGCTGAATTTTTTTTCTTTTCTCCTAATTAACTTAAAAGTGTCTGATTGGTCAAATCTGTGTATGCAGAACAAGGGGCAGTCGCCCATCTTCGAATGCAGAGCTCCAGATCGTGATTGGCTTGTGCTAAAGTGGGAGTACTCTAAGATGTAAATGTGCTTTGCTACCGAGATGGCGAGGAAAGTGGAGAGAAAGAGAGGAGGGCACTCTAGTACTGGCGCTTCGCTAGTAAGGAACTGCAGGTCTTTACCTAATTGGTGAGACTTGTGTCCTTTCCTAGTGTGCCACTTAGAGCCTGTGCCAGTCACCTTCTGAACTGTCAGAGGTACTGCTTCTAGCCTCACACACACAACGAGTGATGCGTGGGTGTACTTATTTGTTTTGAGTGTAATCATTTGACATATTCCATCGTGAGCCGGCCATGGTGGCCGAGCGGTTCTAGATGCTTCAGTTCGGAATCGCGCGACAGCTACGGTCGCAGGTTCAAATCCTGCCTCGGGCATGGATGTGTGTGATATCCTTAGGTTAGTTAGGTTTAAGTAGTTCTAAGTTCTAGGGGACTGATGACCCCAGATGTTAAGTCCCATAATGTTCAGAGCCATTTGAACCATTTTTTTTATTCCGTCACGCATAGTCGTGGGACGGAGTCAGACTGGTTTGGCAGACCAGCAAACGGGTCCACCTGCACACTGGAATCCACCGGGGTTTCAGAGGTTCATAGGGAAGTAACTGAGTTCCGAATTAGCAGAACGCGAGACCGCGTGCTTGCATTTTTCGGGCGTTCGCCATTAATAACAGACAGCTGCCGTCTATGACTCCAGCCGCCGAGTGCGTTGTGGTGTGCCGCCCTGACCAGCAGGAGGGCAAAGTATTCACTGCTACGGCGTAGGGCTCCTGTATATGCTTCTCAGCACCCTTTTCTTTGGAACCGTATTTTTCTTTATGGTTATGGTATAGTAGAGTATAGATGCTTGAGTGTGGGGTAGTTTTTGTGCCATACCCCGGATTCACGTGTATGAAGTCAGAGAAAGCGATTAGTGTTCTGGTTATTGTCGTGTGTCAATCCCCTGCTGATCACTTTGTCCACCATAGACCCCATATTAGTGAAAGCATTTGTCAAATAGAAATGTTTGTGTGACGTTTCTTTAGCCATTGCTTTTGTCTTGTGACGTTAAGAATGAATAAATCTATTGTTATTTAGATCACAACTCCTCCCTGTGTTCTGAGTAACATTACCTTTGCCATTTTTATTAAAGTCTTGATTACAATTGAAAGTAGGAAGCTTGCATAAACCACTAAATGAACTTGGGACTGAGTTGCCCTAGCTTCAGTGTAATATTATTGTTATACGTTTATATTTAACCGCTGGGTAAAAATCTTAGAATTGAATAGTCTGATTTACTTATCCATTAGTCACATCACACAGTCAAATCTTGTAAAAAGGGTAACTCTATTGATTAGAGTTTCCTATGATTAGGACTATCCTCCCAAAGTGTACTTTATTTGGAAACTAAACTAGATTTTAGTAAGAGGGTCATACGTGGCTTTCCTTGTAACAGGCCATTTGTTCTGTTGGAGTGTACTATACGTGACAACATCGAGAAAGGATTTCCTGTTATTTAGGTAAAACCATACTAAATTACAATAGTAGAAGTAGGGCTATAACAACGTCAGTGACGCCGCATGAGAATCGTGTTTGCAATGAGCTGTACTGAGAGAGTGAGTCAGATGCCCCAGCAACCGCGGCGTGTTGACTTTACCAGAAAACGGAATAGTTAATGAAGCTTTACTATCAGAATGGAGAATCCGCTAGTGCAGCTTTACGAATCTATCGCCACAAAAAGGGTACTGTAACGGGTAAAGGCCATGTGACAAGTGCCGCTGTGAAGAAAATAATCACAAAGATCGAAGCCATGGGATTTTCAGGCGATCAGCCCCTTAGTGGGTGCCCAGACACAACTGCTATAGCTGCTCGGACAGTTCAAGAATAAATGGACACATTAGCATGTCCATTTCCGAATGATGAAGTCAGCGCTTGTGAAGTCTGTCAACACAATACTTTTTAGAGAGCACTAAGGCCTACCCTCTAGTGCTATCTTTACAAAACGCAGAGTCGTCACCGATTTTGTAACACGGAGGAAGATGACGACTGGTTGTTTAACGTGTTGTGGACCGACAAAACCCATTTCACTCTCCGAGGTTCTGTCAGTACCCGTTGTTGTTGCTGTTGTTGTCTTCAGTCCTGAGACTGGTTTGATGCAGCTCTCCATGCTACTCTATCCTGTGCAAGTACCTACTGCAGCCTACATCCTTCTGAATCTGCTTAGTGTATTCATCTCTTGGTCTCCCTCTACGATGTCCTACCAACCGGTCCCTTCTTCTTGTCAAGTTGTGCCACAAACTCCTCTTCTCCCCAATTCTATTCAATACCTCCTCATTAGTTCTGAGATCTACCCATCTAATCTTCAGCATTCTTCTGTAGCACCACATTTCGAAAGCTTCTATTCTCTTCTTGTCCAAACTAGTTATCGTCCATGTTTCACTTCCATACATGGCTACACTCCATACAAATACTTTCAGAAACGACTTCCTGACACTTAAATCTATACTCGATGTTAACAAATTTCTCTTCTTCAGAAACGCTTTCCTTGCCATTGCCAGTCTACATTTTATATCCTCTCTACTTCGACCATCATCAGTTATTTTGCTCCCCAAATAGCAAAACTCCTTTACTACTTTAAGTGTCTCATTTCCTAATCTAATTCCCTCAGCATCACCCGACATAATTCGACAACATTCGATTATCCTCGTTTTGCTTTTGTTGATGTTCATCTTATATCCTCCTTTCAAGACACTGTCCATTCCGTTCAACTGCTCTTCCAAGTCCTTTGCTGTCCCTGACAGAATTACAATGTCATAGGCGAACCTCAACGTGTTTATTTCTTCTCCATGGACTTTAATACCTACTCCGAATTTTTCTTTTGTTTCCTTTACTGCTTGCTCAATATACAGATTGAATAATATCGGGAAGAGGCTACAACCCTGTCTCACTCCCTTCCCAACCGCTGCTTCCCTTTCATCCCCTCGACTCTAATAACTGCCATCTGGTATCTGTACAAATTGTAAATAGCCTTTCGCTCCCTGTATTTTACTCCTGCCACCTTTAGAATTTGAAAGAAAGTATTCCAGTCAACATTGTCAAAAGCTTTCTTTAAGTCTACCAATGCTGGAAATGTAGATTTGCCTTTCCTTAATCTATTTTCTAAGATCAGTCGTAGAGTCAGTATTGCTTCATGTGTTCCAATATTTCTGCGGAATCCAAACTGATCTTCGCCGATGTCGACTTCTACCAGTTTTTCCATTCGTCTGTAAAGAATTCGCGTTAGTATTTTGCAGCTGTGTTTTATTAAACTGATAGTTCGGTAATTTTCACATCTGACAACACCTGCTTTCTTTGGGATTGGAATTATTATATTCTTCTTGAAGTCTGAGGGTATTTCGCCTGTCTCATACATCTTGCTCACCAGATGGTAGAGTTTTGTCAGGACTGGCTCTCCCAAGGCCGTCAGTAGTTCCAGTGGAATGTTGTCTACTCCCGGGGCCTTGTTTCGACTCAGGTCTTTAAGTCTCTGTCAAACTCTTCACGCAGTATCATATCTCCCATTTCATCTTCATCTACATCCTCTTCCATTTCCATAATATTGTCCTCAAGTACATCGCCCTTGTATAGACCCTCTATATACTCCTTCCACCTTTCTGCTTTCCCTTCTTTGTTTAGAACTGGGTTTCCATCTGAGCTCTTGGTATCCATACAAGTGTCTCTCTTTTCTCCAAAGGTCTCTTTAATTTTCCTGTAGGCAGTATCTATCTTACCACTAGTGAGATAAGCCTCTACATCCTTACATTTGTCGTCTAGCCATCCCTGCTTAGCCATTTTGCACTTCCTGCCGATCTCATTCTTGAGACGTTTGTATTCCTTTTTGCCTGCTTGATTTACTGCGTTTTTATATTTTCTCCTTTCATCAATTAAATTCAATACTTCTTCTGTTACCCAAGGATTTCTACTAGCCCTCGTCTTTTTACCTACTTGATCTTCTGCTGCCTTCACTACTTCATCCCTCAGAGCTAGCCATTTCTCTTCTACTGTATTTCTTTCCGCCATTCCTGTCAATTGTTGCCTTATGCTCTCCCTGAAACTCTGTACAACCTCTGATTTAGTCAGTTAATCCAGGTTCCATCTCCTTAAATTCCCACCTTTTTGCAGTTTCTTCAGTTTTAATCTACAGTTCATAACCAATAGATTGTGGTCAGAGTCCACATCTGCCCCTGGAAATGTCTTACAATTTAAAACCTGGTTCCTAAATCTCTGTCTTACCATTATATAATCTATCTGAAACCTGTCAGTATCTCCAGACTTCTTCCATGTATACAACCTTCTTTTATGATTCTTGAACCAAGTGTTAGCTATGATTAAGTTATGCTCTGTGCAAAATTCTACCAGGCGACTTCCTCTTTCATTTCTCTCCCCCAGTCCATATTCACCTACTATGTTTCCTTCTCTCCCTTTTCCTACTCTCGAATTCCAGTCACCCATGACTATTAAATTTTCGTCTCCCTTCACTACCTGAATAATTTCTTTTATCTCATCATACATTTCATCAATTTCTTCATCTGCAGACCTAGATGGCATATAAACTTGTACTACTGTAGTAGGCACAGTACCCACAATAGCAGAATTTGATCTATGGAAGATCCTAGGTCGTGGGAGCCCCATAGCATGACGAGAAAGTCACGGTGTGATGTGGATTTACCACAACAATCGTTATCGTACCTTTTTTTTTCGAGGAAATGTGGAGTGCTTCTTTTCACACTGTCAGCGTCACGGGTGCAACCCACGCCAATATGTTACAGGATCGCATCGTCCGTAGCCTGGCTTATAAACACCTGATGGAAGGTACGACTTTAGGATGGCACTCCATCCCATATTGTTACACTTCCGCACATCTTTTGTACGGATCGCGTGCTGAGCCGCCGATCCATCATGCTTGGCCTTCCAGACCTCAGTCCATGTGGTTATTGGTTGTGGGGTTACCTGAAGTGGCAAGTCTACCGCGATCGTCCGACCTCGTTAGGGATGCTAAAAGACAACATTTATCATCATATCTGATGGTATAGCGTACAGCGCTGTTCACAACATTGTGCCTCGACGGCCGACCTGCTGAGCACATCTTATTGAGAACATCGTCTTTGCTAAAAATAAACTGTTATGCTGATTATTACTTTTGTGTGATATGAAGCGCCATCTGTTGGTCATTTTGTCCACTTTTTTGGTTTCAATAAAACTCTATGCATGTGTGTCAATTTTTACTTCTCTACCTATATTATTCTATCACGTATTGAATTTTCAAATGTTAACCGACTTTCGGGTCACCCTATATGTTAGATCGCCTGGTTATAAATATGAGTTGAGCTTCCCGGTGCTGTTTGCAAAAACAATAGCTTTATTTCATTAGTACTGAAGAGACAATGCCACATGGAACCGTGATCACTACACTGAAGAGCCGAAGAAACTGGTACACCTCCCTAATACCGTGTAAGGTCACCGCGAGCACGCAGAAGTGCCCCAAAACGATATGTCATGGACTCGAATAATGTCTGAAGTAGTACTGGAGGCAATTGACACCGTGACTCCTACAGAATCCGAAAGAGTACGAGGGGTTGGAGATCTCTTCTGAACAGCACGTTGCAAGGCATCCCAGATATGCTCAATAATGTTCATACCTGGGGCGTAGGGTGGCCAGCGGAAGTTTTTAAACTCAGAAGAGTGATCCAGCAACCGCTCAGCAGCAGTTCTGCACATGTGGGGTGTCTCATTATCCTGCTGGAGTTGCCCAAACCCGTCGGAATGTATAATGGACGTGAATGAATCCAGGTGATCAAACAGGATGCTTACGTACGTGTCACCTGTCAGAGTCGTATCTAGACGTATCAGGGGTCCCACATCACTCCTCCTGCACACGCCCCACACCATTACAGAGCCTCCACCAGCTTGAAAGTTCCCTGCTGACATGTTGGTTCAATGGATTCATGAGGTTGCCTCCATACCCGTGAACGTCAATCCGCTCGGTACAATTTGAAACGAGACTCGTCCGATTAGGCAAAATATTTCCAGTCATCAACAGTCTAATGTCAGTGCTGACGTGCCCAGACGAGGCATAAAGCTTTGTGTAGTGCAGTCATCAAGGATAGTAGAGAGGGCCTTCGGCTCCGAAAGCCCATATCGATGATGTTTCGTTGAATGGTTCGCACGCTGACACCTATTGATGGCCCAGCGTTGAAATCTGCAGCAATTTGCGGAAGGGTTTCGCTTCTGTCACCTTGAACGATTCTCTTCAGTCACCGTTGGTCCCGTTCTTGCAGAATCTTTTTCCGGCCACAGCGATGTCGGAGATTTGATGTTTTGCAGGCTTCCTGACATTTCACGGTACACACGTGAAATGGTCGTACGGGAAAATCCACACTTCATCGGTACCTCGGAGACGCTGTGTCCCACGGCTCGTGCGCCGACTATAACACCACGTTCAGACTCACTTAAATCTCGATAAAGTGCCATTGTAGCAGCAGTAACCGATCTATCAGCTGCGCGAGACACTTGTTGTCTTATATAGGCTTCCCCGACAGCAGAGCTGTATTCTGCCTGTTTACATATCTCTGTATTTGAATATGCTTGCCTATACCAGTGTGTAATGGTGAACCACTCCGTCTGGGTCATTGGGTTTGATTAGGGTGATCAGTTTCGACACTTGATACAGGTCAATCACAGGATTGCCCCCAAGTGATAGAAGACAACATTTGAAACAAAATGGCGGTAACTTCCACCTTATGACTCTCGCGACGTAGAGTCGTTCAGAAATTTCGAACGAGAGAGCAACAGATAACACTCCGCCATCACATAGCTTCATCCTAAATTTGAAATAACGGCCACGGAACTTAGCTGGACTTGGCCATTCTGGGCGTTTACCAGAGTCTAGTAATTAAATTGGGAATGTGGGCCTCTATGTACACAAGACACTGGTGGCGTACGCTGGCCTGGGAAATCAGTTTAATAGTACAAAAAGGATAATGAAGTTTGACAACTTGTTAATTAATCAGCTGGCCGGTAAGAATTTAGTATCAAATTATTCAGAATTTTATAAGGAGCCCGAACCTGTTATCTAAATTAACGAACTAATTTTATTGCTCTGTCTTCCTTTGTGGTAGGAACTGGTTTAGACAATTGCTGTAGCCCACCACATGCGATATGTAAATCATCGAGTTACACGTCTACGAATGTAAAGTCTTTGTTTTCCAAAACTATAATCTCCTTCCTTTCTTCCTTTTATTGTATCAGTTAGGAAGAAGAAGGAGCGTGACAGCTGGTAATCCAAGTGTAATAAGAAAGCACCGAGTAGATCACCTACTATGTTTTATTAGATAACCAGTTCTGACCTTTGATACAGGTTAGCCTTAGATCCACACATCTAATTACTGCGAAACGTAGCTTATTAACACAGCGAAGATTTGTAACTAATAGAGACGTGTGGATCTGGGACGACCTGAATCAGATGTCTAGACCGGTTATCCTAATACAACATACCAAGTGGACCAGATAGTGTCTTTCTTCGTTACAGTTGGATCATCAAGCACAACGCTTTTTCTTCTTGCAGACTGACACACAGAACGGAAGGAAGGAAGACTGACATAGCTTTGACAAACATAGAGCTTCCATTCGTAAACCATATTGGTCTCAATATTGTTATAGTATTCAATTTTGTCATTCACAACAAGAAACATCATCCCCTGCCCGACTGTATTGTAGCCATCACTTTTGATAGCTGTGTACCGAAAAACACTTATATAGTGACGTTTCAATCCTATCAATCGATTTTTATTTCTGGGCGCTAAGTCGCTGAAGATGAACCAACAGTGATCAAATATCTGTCCAATATTAAAATAGGACAATCTACCATTAGGCAAGTAAGTGCATTTAAATATCTTGGAAGCACAATAACTGAAGACTTGAGATATCACCAAGAGATGAAAACTCGAATTGCCATAGCGAAGGAGACATTAAACAGAAAGAGGAGACTCTTATGTGGCAAATTAGATAAAGGACTAAGGAAAAGGCTTGGCAAATGTTTTGTCTGGAGTGTGGCACTATATGGGGCAGAAACATGGACGCTGAGACGAGAGGATGAATAAAGGTTATAAGCATTTGAGATATTGATGTGGAGGAGAATGGAGAGAATAAGCTGGATGGAAAGAGTGAGCAATGAAAGAGTATTGGAAAGGGTTGGTGAGAGAAGGTGTCTGCTGAAGGTTGTAAGAGAAAGGAAAAAGAACTGGTTGGGACATTCATTGAAAAGGGAGTGATTGGTAGCAGATGCTTTGGAAGGATTGGTTTGCGGGGGAAGAGTGAGAGGAAGAAGGAGATACAAGATGATATACAACATAAAGGGAAGAGGAAATCATGCAGACCTGAAGAGGACAGCCTGGAACTACCATATGAAAACCTGCCTTTTGGCAGAACACTGTTGATGATGATGATCAAATTTATGGAGTTTGGAAACGACTACATGACGTGAGGGTAACAAATAAGGAATCACGTACATTAAAAGAAATAACTGTGTTATTAATTCGTATTTTCACTGAAACGGAGAGTTTGCCTGGGTAGGAGGGATAACTGCACATTGGTAAATCTGTTTGGGCCCCTTAATGCTGTTGCATGAACGCTTAATGAATGTTTGTTGAGTAGTTGAGGGAGGTACAGTGTCAGGTGAAGAGAAAGAGTTGTGTGCAGGTAGCATACCTCGCTAAGGTTGACAGCAGTTTGTAAGCATACCGTACCTATAGAGGTCAGCTTCTTTGGTAGCTTGGCAACATTCATCGGATATGGTAGTGTTAATATGTGACGTTTTAGAACCGAGCATACATCACTTTTGTAGTCTGTGTTTGGGTGGAGTGGAGGCAGTCATAATTTAGAGGGGCAGTGTCACATGGGATAGAAATGAATATGAAATATAAGATGAACGTAAACGATGAGTAAAGTATGGGAAAAGCAACGCGGAAGAATACTAAGTAGTACTGATTTACAATAGGGAGTTAGTAAAGTAGTGTTATTCTTATTTAAAGTGGCAATCACTTGGAAGAATAAAAACGGTAATTGTCATATACGATGTATCAACTAATGTCCGTGAACTGTACCACTCATTGATGGTGGAAGCTTGCAAACTACACACAAATGATCGAGAAGCATTGTACGTGTAAAGCAGTAGCCGCTGGCAAGTGAGTGAAGTTAATCAGCGGGCGTAACCTTCAGTGGGCGAACATATATGCAGGTAGTTCGAAAAATTGTGCGACAGAAGACTGGACAGACCCGCGATGATTGACAACAGATGTAATGAGATTCACTCCTCGTAATTAAAGCTGCAGCACCAGGAAGGATAGGAAATAACGGAATTTTACTTATTAAGTGTTTAGTATGTAGATAAATCATTAATTTTTTAGATTATTTGGAGGTATACAGAATGTGAAATTTAATACACAGATCTGCTGCCATTGGCAGCAACAATGGCCCCCTGGTGGTCATGAAATCCAACTGAGCTTGTATCATAAATGTGAGTACATCATTCCACACTACATAAACTCTATGCTAGAGTTCATCAATCATACTAGCTAGCAAGTGGTGGAATGCTGGTCTCCATGTAATCGATGACCAGATGTTTTCAGTGGGTATGTTTAGAGAATGGGCTGGCCTGGGCAACAGCTGAAAGCCCTATATAACGAGGTTTCTAAGGACAACATGGGCTATAGGCAGTTGCACATTATCTTGTTGAAAGATAAAGCCAGTAATTATACACTCCTGGAAATTGAAATAAGAACACCGTGAATTCATTGTCCCAGGAAGGGGAAACTTTATTGACACATTCCTGGGGTCAGATACATCACATGATCACACTGACAGAACCACAGGCACATAGACACAGGCAACAGAGCATGCACAATGTCGGCACTAGTACAGTGTATATCCACCTTTCGCAGCAATGCAGGCTGCTATTCTCCCATGGAGACGATCATAGAGATGCTGGATGTAGTCCTGTGGAACGGCTTGCCATGCCATTTCCACCTGGCGCCTCAGTTGGACCAGCGTTCGTGCTGGATGTGCAGACCGCGTGAGACGACGCTTCATCCAGTCCCAAACATGCTCAATGGGGGGACAGATCCGGAGATCTTGCTGGCCAGGGTAGTTGACTTACACCTTCTAGAGCACGTTGGGTGGCACGGGATACATGCGGACGTGCATTGTCCTGTTGGAACAGCAAGTTCCCTTGCCGGTCTAGGAATGGTAGAACGATGGGTTCGATGACGGTTTGGATGTACCGTGCACTATTCAGTGTCCCCTCGACGATCACCAGTGGTGTACGGCCAGTGTAGGAGATCGCTCCCCACACCATGATGCCGGGTGTTGGCCCTGTGTGCCTCGGTCGTATGCAGTCCTGATTGTGGCGCTCACCTGCACGGCGCCAAACACGCATACGACCATCATTGGCACCAAGGCAGAAGCGACTCTCATCGCTGAAGACGACACGTCTCCATTCGTCCCTCCATTCACGCCTGTCGCGACACCACTGGAGGTGGGCTGCACGATGTTGGGGCGTGAGCAGAAGACGGCCTAACAGTGTGCGGGACCGTAGCCCAGCTTCATGGAGACGGTTGCGAATGGTCCTCGCCGATACCCCAGGAGCAACAGTGTCCCTAATTTGCTGGGAAGTGGCGGTGCGGTCCCATACGGCACTGCGTAGGATCCTACGGTCTTGGCGTGCATCCGTGCGTCGCTGCGGTCCGGTCCCAGGTCGACGGGCACGTGCACCTTCCGCCGACCACTGGCGACAACATCGATGTACTGTGGAGACCTCACGCCCCACGTGTTGAGCAATTCGGCGGTACGTCCACCCGGCCTCCAGCATGCCCACTATACGCCCTCGCTCAAAGTCCGTCAACTGCACATACGGTTCACGTCCACGCTGTCGCGTCATGCTACCAGTGTTAAAGACTGCGATGGAGCTCCATATGCCACGGCAAACTGGCTGACACTGACGGCAGCGGTGCACAAATGCTGCGCAGCTAGCGCCATTCGACGGCCAACACCGCGGTTCCTGGTGTGTCCGCTGTGCCGTGCGTGTGATCATTGCTTGTACAGCCCTCTCGCAGTGTCCGGAGCAAGTGTGGTGGGTCTGACACACCGGTGTCAATGTGTTCTTTTTTCCATTTCCAGGAGTGTATTTAGCGACTTTTAGCACAGTTCAAGGTCACCTCCACCCCCTTAAGATCACCACCTACCCTTCACACTCAAGGTCACTCCCCAAAGTCATCCACTTCCCCTCCACCCTCAAGGTCACCTCTCAAGGTCTTTCCCTCACTCTCACCCTGAAGGTCACCCATCCCTCCTCTCCCTCAGTGTCACCCCCTCAACATGTCTCGCTCATGGTCATTCCCTCCCCCTCAGGGTCACCGTCTTCCCTCACCTGAACTCCTGCCCCCCTCTCCCTGAAACGAGAGCTTTGGTACTGGAAGGTTCTGAGTTCAAGTCCTGTCATGTTTATTTTGCTTAAATTTGATTGAGAATTTCGAGATTCGTGTAGGTGAGATTCTTCCTTACGGTGTTATTATGGCAGAACAATTATGCAGAGGCACAGATTATTTAAAAAGATGTGTAGACAGAGCAGTGTCTACATGAGGATTTTTGCTTTAAACAATTAAGGGCTACAATTGTGCATGCAAGCACTAACAGTGACAGGTGTCCAAGAGGGTGATAATTTAACGGTTGAATGAGCAAGTGACACTTTATAATTTAAACATTTACTCAGCACCAGCATGTGCAGCCACAGCCAGCTGACCGATGGCGTCTCCGCAGAAGGATGAAGTAGCTTCGCTGTAGAGACGTTTTCCAAATGAAAAATACTTTTTAGATAATGAGCTGTTAATGGCCAGCGCATCTGTGACATCACAGTCAGAACTTGAAGCATCAGATACAGTAATTTCAGCAGTTTTGGTGGCTTCCTTGGCAAAATTTGAGCAACTCTTTGTAGGTTTACATTGTCCATCGCTCCAACGACCACCACACCTATAAAGGCTACAGCATATGCAACTGTAGACATACAGTATATTCTACATGTGTATGGGATGGAACTGTAACATGAGCTTTCAATAATAAAAATAATAATAATAATAATAATAATAATACGTCACATCACAAGCTACAGTTCACTTAACATCCCAGGCTGGGAGGCTCTTATCGACTATGAGGTCCCACAGCATACCAGCAGCCACTGGCAAGGGCTGCTGTGGATGTAGGGATAGCAGCAGTTGTGCTGGCTGGGTGGGGGAAGAAAATCCCAGAACTGGGTCCTGCTGTTAGACGATCTACGACTGTGTCATGAACAAAGCATTTCACCACTCCACATTATATGCATCTATATGCATTTGTTCTAAATGTGTGGTGGAACTGTAATGTGAGCTTACATCGTACCCTATCAGTCTACATCTACATCTACAACATACTCCGCAAGCTACCTAATGGTGGGTGGCGGAGGGTAGATTCGCTACCACTATCTGATCCCTACAACCCAGTTCCACTCGCGAACAGTGCGTGGGGAAAATGATTGTCGGTAAGCATCTGTAGTGACTCTAATTTCTCGAATTTTCTCCTCGTGGTCAATACACGAGATGTATGAGGGAAGAAGTAATATGTTGTCCGACTCCTACTGAAAAGTGCAGAACCGAAATTTCAATAGTAAATCTCTCCGTGATGGACAACGCCTCCCTTGTAACGTCTACCAGTGGAGTTCGTTTAGCATCTCCGTAACGCTCTCTCGCCAGCTAAAAGGTTCCGTGTCGAAATGCGCCGTTGTTCATTGGATCTTCTCTATCTCCTCTATCAGTCCTACCTGATAGGGGCCCCAGATAGATGAACAATATTCAAGAATCGGGTGAACAAGCGCCTTATAAGCCACTTCCTTCATGGATGAGTTACATTTCCTTAAGATTCTTCCGATGAATCTGAGTCTGATATCTGCTTTCCCCACTATCTGTTTTATTTGGTCATTCCACTTATGGTCGCTCTGGATAGTTACGCCTAGGTATTTTACAGCAGACGCTGTCTCCAGCTGTTTGTCATCAGTAATGTAGCTGTACAGTAGTGGCTTTCTTTTTTTTATCTATGCGCAATATATTACACTCCTGGAAATGGAAAAACGAACACATTAACACCGGTGTGTCAGACCCACCATACTTGCTCCGGACACTGCGAGAGGGCTGTACAAGCAATGAAGACACGCACGGCACAGCGGACACACCAGGAACCGCGGTGTTGGCCGTCGAATGGCGCTAGCTGCGCAGCATTTGTGCACCGCCGCCGTCAGTGTCAGCCAGTTTGCCGTGGCATACGGAGCTCCATCGCAGTCTTTAACACTGGTAGCATGCCGCGACAGCGTGGACGTGAACCGTATGTGCAGTTGACGGACTTTGAGCGAGGGCGTATAGTGGGCATGCTGGAGGCCGGGTGGACGTACCGCCGAATTGCTCAACACGTGGGGCGTGAGGTCTCCACAGTACATCGATGTTGTCGCCAGTGGTCGGCGGAAGGTGCACGTGCCCGTCGACCTGGGACCGGACCGCAGCGACGCACGGATGCACGCCAAGACCGTAGGATCCTACGCAGTGCCGTAGGGGACCGCACCGCCACTTCCCAGCAAATTAGGGACACTGTTGCTCCTGGGGTATCGGCGAGGACCATTCGCAACCGTCTCCATGAAGCTGGGCTACGGTCCCGCACACCGTTAGGCCGTCTTCCGCTCACGCCCCAACATCGTGCAGCCTGCCTCCAGTGGTGTCGCGACAGGCGTGAATGGAGGGACGAATGGAGACGTGTCGTCTTCAGCGATGAGAGTCGCTTCTGCCTTGGTGCCAGTGATGGTCGTATGCGTGTTTGGCGCCGTGCAGTGAGCGCCACAATCAGGACTGCATACGACCGAGGCACACAGGGCCAACACCCGGCATCATGGTGTGGGGAGCGATCTCCTACACTGGCCGTACACCACTGGTGATCGTCGAGGGGACACTGAATAGTGCACGGTACATCCAAACCGTCATCGAACCCATCGTTCTACCATTCCTAGACCGGCAAGGGAACTTGCTGTTCCAACAGGACAATGCACGTCCGCATGTACCCCGTGCCACCCAACGTGCTCTAGAAGGTGTAAGTCAACTACCCTGGCCAGCAAGATTTCCGGATCTGTCCCCCATTGAGCATGTTTGGGACTGGATGAAGCGTCGTCTCACGCGGTCTGCACGTCCAGCATGAACGCTGGTCCAACTGAGGCGCCAGGTGGAAATGGCATGGCAAGCCGTTCCACAGGACTACATCCAGCATCTCTACGATCGTCTCCATGGGAGAATAGCAGCCTGCATTGCTGCGAAAGGTGGATATACACTGTACTAGTGCCGACATTGTGCATGCTCTGTTGCCTGTGTCTATGTGCCTGTGGTTCTGTCAGTGTGATCATGTGATGTATCTGACCCCAGGAATGTGACAATAAAGTTTCCCCTTCCTGGGACAATGAATTCACGGTGTTCTTATTTCAGTTTCCAGGAGTGTATATTATATAGCTGGCAAGTTGAAGTCACTTGCAGAGCCACCACCATTCATCAGTTCTTTTCAGGGCGTTCCGCAAATTCTTATTATTTTCTGGCGTTGCTACTTTGGTACAGACAACTGCATCATCTGTGAATAGCCTTAAAGAGGATCCGACGCTTTCTACTAGATCATTTATATGCATTGTAAACAGCTAGGGTCCTATCACACTTCCCTATGGTACTCCGGATATTACCTTTATATCTGTGGATTTAGTTTCGTTAAGAGCGACGTGTTGAGTTCCATCTGCAAGAAAGCCTTGAATGCAATCGCAAGTCTTCTCCGAGACTCCTCCGTAAGCTCGTATTTATTTCATTAAACGGGAATGCGAGACGGTGTCAAATGCCTCACTGAAATCAAAGAACACGGCATCAGCCTGAGCGCCGTTGTCCACTGCGCTGTGCATCTTATAGAGGAACAGAGCGAGCTGAGTTTCGCAGGGTCTCTGTTTGCGAAATCCATGTTGATTTTTATAGAGGAGATGTTCATTTTCAGAAACGACATAATTCTTGAGCGTAAATAGGTCCGTAATTGTGTGGATCTGTCTTATGGCCTTTCTTAAAAACAAGAATAACTTGCGCTTTTTTCCAGTCGTTAGGTACCTTTCGTTGCTCAAGCGATCAACAATAAGTTGTTGCTAGAAGGGGAGCAAGTTCTTTCGCATAATCTTTATAGAATATTGTAGGTATCTCATCTGGTCCTGACGCCTTTTCACTACTAAGCGATTGTACCTGCTTTTCAATTCTGCAATAGGTTATCTCAATGTCTGCCATTTCCACGTTCGCACGACGGTTGAAAGGAGAACAGTGTGACGATCTTGCGCTGTGAAACAACTTCGGAAGACCGAATTCAGTATTTCGGCCTTCCCTCTGTTATCTTCTGTTTCGGTGCCGATTGGGTCGCTGAGAGAATAAATAGATGATTTTGACGCACTTACTGATTTTACATACGACCAAAGTCTTTTAGGGTTTTTACTCAGGTCGGTTGACAACGTCTTACCTTCAAAATAATTGAAAGCTTCTCTCTTTGCTCTCCTTACGCTCATTTTCGCTTCGTTCAGCTTTTGTCGGCTAAGTTTTTACTTCTCCTGAATCTGAGATGAAATGCTCTTTGTTTACGTAGCTCTTTGTAATACGGCTATCAAACCATAGTGGATGTTTCCCATCCCTTAAAACCTTACTCGGGACGTACTTCTCTAGGGCATAACGAACGACGTCTTCGAGTTTTTTCCATTTGTTCTCCACATCTTCGTCCTCATTACCGAATATTTGATGCTTACTGCTCAGATATTCTGAAATTTGTATCCTGTCACCCTTGCTGAGCAAGTATATGTTCCTACCTTTTTTAACATTCCTTGTAGCACCCGTGTCATAGATGCTGTCACAGCCTTATGATCACTGATACCTTCCTGTACGTTAACTGATTCGGTAAGCTCAGGTCTGTTTGTTGCCAGGAGGTCTAAGACGTTACCCTCACGGGTTGGTTGTCTAACTATCCGCTCAAGGTAATTTTCGAACAAGACATCCATAACAATGCCACACGAATCCCTGTCTCTGGCACCAGTTTTGATGGCATAACACTCCCAGTCTATAGCTGGCAAATTGAAGTCACCCCCTATTACAACGGCATGATCAGGGGGGGGGGGGGGAGATTAGTGTTTAACGTCCCGTCGACAACGAGGTCATTAGAGACGGAGCGCAAGCTCGGGTGAGGGAAGGAAATCGGCCGTGCCCTTTCAAAGGAACCATCCCGGCATTTGCCTGAAGCGATTTAGGGAAATCACGGAAAACCTAAATCAGGATGGCCGGAGACGGGATTGAACCGTCGTCCTCCCGAATGCGAGTCCAGTGTGCTAACCACTGCGCCACCTCACTCGGTGGCATGATCAGGCATGGCCTGCACCTCAATAGGTATGGGAAGGGGATGCTGGCTAAGCTTATAGGTGACAGTGTAGTGGATGGTGGTGTCACTCATGGAAAAATTCCTGTAGTAGTTGGTGTTAGAGGTGCACCTTTTTTAGACTGAAGTCAGCTGATAGGTATACCTGCTCAAAGGTAGTCCCTCTAACTAAGGGCTCACCTTCCGAGGATGTAACGTTTCCAAGTAGAGAGGCAATTAGTATATTTCATCAAAATATAAGAGGTTGAAAGGTCTCTGTTGGATTCCTTTCATGTTTAATTTCTTAAATCTGTTGTCATTTACGGCATAAATTCCTCTTCTAAATTTACTGTGGCGTTTCTGACTATCTGTGAGGAGACTGAGTAGTGGAACGTGTTACTTTTACACATAAACAAGAACGATCTGTCACACTACTACACTTTAAAACACAGTTTATATGTAATTCATGTCACACAGTCTCATACAGAACCTACATCCGCTTTCTTTTATGTACTATATATGATAAGATACTGTCATCCCCCTTCCCTTCTGTGTGAGAGGATGAATGAGCAAATGTATTTCTAGTTGCATGCTTGAGGGTAGCAGACAAGGCTGTCTGCTAGAGAACAGTAGGACCAATGTCGGAACAGGTAGCTACGCTTTCTAAAAGCAAAGAGGTTTCTATCCTTAGTATGGTTCTGTCCATCCGTTGTCATGTTGGTATAGGAAGCTGCCCCTCTGGTCACATCCGTTTGTATTTGGGAAGCACTCTCGGTAGGAGCGCAGGTCAGTCGGTCCGTGGCGAGCGTCTGAAGTGGTAAGATCTCCGGCTAAGCGCGTCTCTGCTAAGTCCGTAGGACAATGGATTTCTTAAGTTCAGCCTAACTGAAAATTTAATCACCTTTATTTCAGGTTTAGCTCTAAAATATCTAATGTTATCTTAAATTGCAGCGCAGTGCAATTCTCGTGTGAAGTTCAGATTATTTTCCGGTAGTTGCTTTGTCACTACTTTGTGAGTAAAGTGGAACCACGTGTTGATCAGTAACTCTAACTAATATCAATCTTAAATGCGAATGCTTGTGTCATTATAACGTCTCGTCTTGACAATATTTTTCAATATAGCAACTTTTCTTTATGTTCAACCCACGTGGGGTGTACTTTGCGAGACCAGTACCACGTGCTTATATAACTGTTTGACCCGTCAGGTTAACAGTAAGACGTTAGTAACCAGTTCGAGGTTTTTCTTTTGTAAATTGCTGTTCGATCTAATTTATTTTAATTACCAAAATTATTGTGGAGTTACACTCTTTGTGTAAACCAAGTTGACCACGTGAAGCAAGTGGTGTAATCATCAAAGTAGCCCTCAGCTATTCTTTTCGCGAAGATTTCACAGAGTTAATATGAATTTAGTATACCAGTGTGTGGTAATTACATGACGGACAGGATTGTGCTACGAACGTATCTTCTTTGGGTGAAAATTTGAATCTGTTGGTAGTGGTTAACTTTCTCTTGCATACGTTTCAACGTTCTTTGTGTGTTGTTTTATGAATGCAGTGTTGTATGCAGTCTCCCGATCTTGCCTCCATATTTGATGTGTTCCGTAAGATTGCAAACTCACATTTTCACAGTCCTAAATAAGGCACCAGCTCAGTTATAACTCACGTTTAATATGCTGAAATTTCAATGATCAATGTTAAAATAAATTTCCAAATATAAACTGATTTATTTCTTTTTATTTAAATTCACTTAGATATATATATATATATCACCGGTTGTCGTATGACTATTAAAAGATTATAATTAATGTTAGTCTGGTTGGGAATTTGGTAAGCTAGACTGGATACCTGGTGAAACAGTTGCGCAGTAATGCAAGGTTAACTTCCCCAGACAGCTCACAGCTTTTAACCCGCTTTTATTGTCTATCAGTTCAGCTTACATAGCAAATAAACCAACAACGTTACAAGGTATTAGAGATAAAGTTAGTGAACTGCTTATAGATGTTGACTATGAAATTATTGGTATATCAGAGCACCACTTAAATAATTTGACAATTCAGAGGCTTCCTTTACCAGGCTACAGATTAGCTGGCTGTTTCTCTAGGAGTTCCTTGCAGGATGAGAAAGTGGCTCTGTACGTAAAAAAACAGTATTCCATTTGAGTCTGCAGATGTATCACAACACTGCACTGAGCAGATATTTGAATGTTGTGCAGCGGTAGTTGAATTTAGTTAAACTGAACTTCTAATTGTTGTTGTTTATAGGTCCTCTAACTCCGACTTCAGAGCATTTCTGCTCAAGCTAGAGACGGTTCTTGATTCACTTTGTAGGAAGTACCAGAAACTGGTTATATGTGGTGACTTCATATAAATTTTGTATATGATGGTGCAAGGAAAAGGATGTTGGTAGATCTCCTAAATTCATATGATCTGATGCAAACTGTGTTTTTCCAACTAGGGTGCAGGGGAACAGTAGCACAGCCATAGACAATATTTTTATTCATTCTTCATTACTAGATGGGCATTTTGTTAGTAAAAGCGTGAATGGCCTTTCAGACCGTGATGGACAAATTTTAACACTAAAAGGCTTTTGTACTCAAACCAAGGTCATAATTAATTACAAACTAAGTAGGAAAGTTAATCCAACAGCAATAGAGAATTTTTTAAACCTTGTCAAGGAACAAGAGTGGCAGGATGTTTATAGCGCCGATAACATCGATGATAAATTCAATGCTTTCCTTAACACATTTCTCATGCTCTTTGAGAGTTGATTTCCATTAGAACATTCTAAACGGGGTACTAGCAGTAGTGGGCAGCCTTGGTGGCTGAGTAGTGGGATAAGGGTATCATGTAGAACAAAGCGGGAATTACTAAAGCGGGAATTACTGTATATCAAAATGTTAGAAGTAGTTACAATCAAGCTACAGTAGCCCATTACAAACTGTATTGTAAAGTGCTTAAAAATGTTATCAGGAAGGCAAAGAGTATGTGGTATGCAAATAGAATAGCTAATTCACAGGATAAAATTAAAACCATATGGTCTGTTGTGAAGGAAGTGTCTGGTCAGCAGCACAAGGTCGACGATATAAAGTCAGTTCGCAGTGAAAATATTTCTGTTACTGATAAATCAGATATATGTACAGTATTTAACAATCATTTTCTGATCATTGCTGGTGAATTAAGTAAAATTTAGTTTCTACAGGAAACCATGTAACTTTCTTGGCAAATGCCTTTCCGAGATTGATGCCTGAAATACTCCTCTGTGATACAGACAAGAGAGAGATCGAGTCAATAATTAAATCACTGAAGACCAAGGACTCTCATGGTTATGATGGAGTGTCTAGCAGAATATTAAAGTACTGTGCTGCACATGTTAGCCCTGTATTTAGCCATATTTGTAATTTTTCCTTTAGGAATGGTCAGTTTCCTGAGCGATTAAAGTACTCAGTAGTACTTTATAAAAATTGAGAAAGGGATAATGTAGATAATTATAGACCTATTTCTATGCCATCAGTGTTTGCAAAAGTTATTGAAAAGGCTATGTGTGTAAGGATAATTGATCATTTTATATCACACGATTTGCTATCAAATGTACACTTCGGCTTTAGAAGTCGTTTAACAACTGAAAATGCTATATTCTCTTTTCTCTGTAACGTACTGGATGGGTTAAACAAAAGGTTTCAAACGCTTGGCATATTTTTTGATTTAACAAAGGCATTTGATTGTGTTGATCACAAAATATTGCTCCAGAAGTTGGACCATTACGGAATACAGGGGGTAGCTCACAATTGGTTCACCTCTTACTTTGGCAACAGGCAGCAAAAGGTCATTATTCACAATGTTGATAACGGCTGTGATGTGGGGTCTGAGTGGGGTACTGTCAAGTGGGGGGTGCCCCAGGGATCAGTGTTGGGGCCACTCCTGTTCCTTATTTATATAAATGATATGCCCTCTAGTATTACAGGTAACTCTAAAATACTTCTGTTTCCTGATGAAACTAGCTTGGTAGTAAAGGATATTGTGTGCAACATTGGCTCGGTTTCAAATGGTGCAGTACATGACCCCAGTTCATGGCTTGTAGAAAATAAACTAACGCTAAATCACAGTAAGACTCAGTTTTTACAGTTTCTAACAAACAAAACCTGACATTTTAATTTCACAGAACGGGCATATGATTAGTGAAACTGAACAGTTCAAATTTCTAGGTGATCTGATAAGATAGTAAGCTGTCGTGGAAAGCCCACGTTCAGGATCTTGTTCAAAGACTTAACTCTGCCATTTTTGCTATTCGAACAGTATCTGAAGTGAGTGATCGTTCGACACGAAAATTAGTCTACTTTGCTTATTTTTATTCGCTATTGTCATATGGTATTATATTTTGGGGTAACTCTTCCCATTCTAAAAAGATATTTTGGGCTCAGAAATGGGCGGTTCAGGCAATAAGTAGGGTTAGTTTACGAACCTCTTGTCGACCTCTGTTCACGAATCTGGGTATTTTGACTTTGGCCTCTCAATACGTATATTCCTTATTGTCGTTTCTTGTTACCAATATTGGTTTATTTCCAAGAATAAGCAACTTTCACTCGGTTAATACTCGGCAGAAATCAAACCTGCATTTGGATCGGACTTCCTTAACCCTGTTGCAAAAAGGTGTGCAGTTTATTGCTGCATCCATTTTCAATAAGCTGCCACTCGAATTCAAAAATCTTAGCAGTAATCCACGCGCTGTCAAATCGAAACTGAAGAGTTTCCTCACGAGCCACGCCTTCTATTCTGTCGAGGAGTTCCTTGAAAAATTAAGCTGATTTTTATTGTATTTCTGATAGCGTTTACTTAATCTTATGGACTGTCTTTTTTAAGGTTAATGAACATTTATTTTTAACTGTAATTACGTTTATGTTGTAATTTCATGTACTGACGCGTTCCATGACCCTGGAGATTTGCTCCTCAATTTGGTCCTTACGGAACTTGTCGAGTATAAAATAAATAAATAAATCAGAAAAATTACTAATGATATTCTGCAAGTTCTGTCTGAAGCGCTCTACAACTATAGATCCTGACCCAGGTGGTCTATAAAAGCATCCAATCACCATTTTTGACCGTCCTTTGATACTCAATTTCACCCAGATTAATTCACATTCAGAATCCGCGACAACCTCGCTAGATTTTATCGAATTTTTTACTGCAATAAACACCCCGCCACCACTGGCGACTTATCTATCCTTACGATAAATACATCAATCTGAACTTAGGATTTCAGTACCACAATCTTCACAGAGCTATAACTCACCGAAATATTTTTAACCATGCAATTGTTCTAGCTTATGTAAGTCCTTTGACTCTATAAGTTATTGTGACAGGGCTTTGGATTCAAGGCAATATTTTTTTTTTTTACTTTGTACAACAGAAAGTTACAGTGTAATCAAATTGTTTTGTTTCTTCATTTGATAACAGTTACTAAAGCTGCTCCATTCACAGTCTGTATTAGAATACGTTTTCCATCAAGAGTTGCTAAAAAAGATGGACTGAATTTAATTGATTTGTATTTCATCAAATATAAATTGTATGTGAATGGCCTGCATACCAATGAAGGGGGAAATTTCAAAGTTCCTTTAACACGGGTTATAAATGTTCATTGTGTCTCCCTCCTTTGGTGCACTGCAAACATCTAGACAATAGCCAGACTCGTCCCACATGCGAAGAAGCATGTCTTGTGTTACGGAGTTTATTGCAGCAGTGACACGGTCCCGCATGTCTGCAAGAATTATTGTTAGAGGTGGGACGTAAACAGCCTCCGTAACATAGCCGCACAAGAGAAAGTCACGGGGCACGAGATCAGGAGATCTCGGTGGCCAGAAGTGTAAAACCAGATCTTAATTTCGGAAGTTTAAATCAACAGCTTACGCTTTTCCTAGTTGGTGGCCCAATGCCGAATTGGAGACGACGTGTCCGCTGCACTGTAACTCCCAACTCACTTCTTGCAAATCCAAGAACTCAGAAAACCTTCTGCTGCAGAGTAGCCATCTTAGTCACAACTGCCTGTTTGTGCGAGTGCCGAAGCAGCTGTTTATCCAACTATCACCGCACTAGCTGCCGTTTACGCAACTAATGGCTAACAAAACAAATCTTCTTTGTATCTTCCTCTTTCCTTCGGTACATAGACTGTTCATCCCCCACTTATGTGTCGTGAAATGCAAATTAACTGATTGGGTCCATCTTTTTGAATAACCCCGTAGAATGACAGACACAGAAATCCAGTCTGCATTAATAAATGTGTGTAGAATACAGTTACAGCGCTACAGGAAGAAATATCCTTTAGAAGCATACCGTCTTTCTGTGGTAATCACATGTAGGTCGAAATACAACTAAAAAACTTAACGTATCAATGTATACATTTTAAATTAATATCAGAATCTTCCACTGTAAAATCTATCCTGGCAGGGCATGCTCACCGTAAATCTCTCGCCTGCAAAATCTCTGAATCTATACAGTGTATCATGATATATTCACGCTTCTTACGCTGATTAGCTGCAGGCATTGTCCAGTGGAAAGTCCATGTCCAACCATCCTGCTGTAGTCTGTAGTAGACTGTATTCTCCAGATATGTACACGTGCGTCATGGGCACACTTGCATGTAAATCTTTTTCTTCCCTGCCATTACAAAACAGAGTACATGCACACTGATCTGATATTAGCACTATATATATATATATATATATATATATATATATATATATATATATACACTTAAACTAAAAACAACAGGACATCTGGGGAAGACGGAGTCAATGCAGAATTACTAAAGAACCTTGGACCAAAGTCACTACAGGAGCGTACACAAATCATCTGTACCATCTGGCAAACAGAAAAACTTCCTGACGACTGGAAATGTGCTCTTATCCATCCACTGCACAAGAAAGAAGAGAGGACGAATGTGAACAACTACAGAGGAATCTCCCTGCTACAAGCTACCTACAAAATTTTCTCAGCATGCATACTCCAGAGAACACAAGAACAGTTAGAACATAAAATTGGTGAATACCAGGCAAGCTTTCGCCCAGGTCGTTGATGGACAGAATAAATCCTTAATCTAAAAAAAAATCCTAAATACAAGGTCATCAGGAATGCGCCAATCATTTGCACCTTCATAGATTTCAAGAAAGCGTATGATTCTGTTCACCATCAATCCTTGTTCAACGTCTTAGAATAACAGGGACTCGACCCAAAAACACTAAGGTTAATCAGACAGACATTAGCTGGCACAGCATAGAAAGTTAAATTCATGGGTGAAGTCTCTGATCCCTTCATGACCAAAACTGGAGTGTGCCAAGGCGACGGATTATCTCCAATATTGTTCAACCTAGTCCTGGACAAAGTAATAAGGGAATGAGAGAAAGAACTGAAAATTCAGGTACACTGTCGTGTTGACTAGGAAGACGACGGGACAAAATACAAATATCAAACCTAGCTTTCGCAGACGACCTAACCATTCTATAAGACAACGAAGCAACAGAAACCAAACAAATAGGGGTACTAAAAGAATGCGCGGAGAGAATTGGGCCGCAAATCTCTTTCGAGAAATATGAATTTTTCTGCTCAAAATTAAACATAACAAAATTAGACACAAAATACGGCAAAACAAACAGAGTTGCATACTTCAAGTATCTAGGTGAAATCCTTGGATCGCACAGGACACTCGACTACAAAAAATGCATGTCCATTCACACCAAAGTTAGACGCTACAACACAGCAATCAAGCTGTATGCAAAATGGCTCTGAGCACTATGGGACTTAACATCTATGGTCATCAGTCCCCTAGAACTTAGAACTACTTAAATCTAACTAACCTAAGGACAGCACACAACACCCAGCCATCACGAGGCAGAGAAAATCCCTGACCCCGCCGGGAATCGAACCCGGGAACCCGGGCGTGGGAAGCGAGAACGCTACCGCACGACCACGAGATGCGGGCCAAGCTGTATGCAAGTAAGACGCTAACACTCCATACGAAAAGTGGCATGGAAAGCATACTGAAGGAAGAAAGGAAAACCATGAGGAAAATTCTCGGCCCAAAGCTGACAGAAGAGGGATACAGATTACACTCTAGGAAAACTACAGAGAAGATGTCAAAGAAAGCAGCACATGTTAGAAAAAGAAGGTTGAATTTCTATGGGCACGTCATCAGGCTATCACCAAAACGACTCACCAAGAGAATTCTAACATACACAGAAGGGGTCAAATCAACAATACCATGGATCACACAAGTCAAACTGGACCTAGAATCAGCAGAAATCGATCCAATAGAAACTGAAGACAGAAATGTATACAGGGACGAGATACGCAAGTGGAAGATGAGGTCAGAAAATGAAGTCCCAAAGAAACCAGGGACAAAGTGGACTGAAGATAGAAAGAGACTCCATGGACAAAAAAATGAGAGAATCGTGGAAGATTAGAAAGAACGCTCAAATGAGGCAGAATGCTTTGCGTGATCCTACAGGATCTCGACGCAAATACACTACTGGCCATTAAAATTGCTTCACCACGAAGATGACGTGCTACAGACACGAAATTTAACCGACAGGAAGAAGATGCTGTGATATGCAAATGATTAGCTTTTCAGAGCATTCACACAAGGTGCTACAACATGCTGACACGAAGAAAGCTTCCAACCGACAAGACAACAAGCTTACAAGACAACAACCATCTGCACGAACAGTTCGACGACGTTTGCAGCAGCATGGACTATCAGCTCGGAGACCATGGCTGCGGTTACCCTTGACGCTGCATCACAGACAGGAGTGCCTGCGATGGTGTACTAAACGACGAAACTGGGTGCACGAATGGCAAAACGTCATTTTTTCGGACGAATCCAGGTTCTGTTTACAGCATCATGATGGTCGCATCCGCGTTTGGTGACATCGGGGTGAACGCACATTGGAAGCGTGTATTCGTCATCGCCGTACTGGCGTATCCCCCGGCGTGATGGTATGGGGTGCCATTGGTTACACGTCTCGGTCACGTCTTGTTCGCATTGACAGCACTTTGAACAGTGGACGTTACATTTCAGATGTGTTACGACCCGTAGCTCTACCCTTCATTCGATCCCTGCGAGACCCTACATTTCAGCAGGATAATGCACGACCGCGTGTTGCAGGTCCTGTACGGGCCTTTCAGGATACAGAAAATGTTCGACTGCTGCCCTGGCCAGCACATTCTCCAGATCTCTCACCAATTGAAAACGTCTGGTCAATCGTGGCCGAGCAACTGGCTCTGTCCGCCGCTCGTGGTCTCGTGGTAGCGTTCTCGCTTCCCGAGCACGGGGTCCCGGGTTCGATTCCCGACGGGGTCAGGGATTTTCACCTGCCTCGAGATGACTGGGTGTTTGTGTTGTCCTCATCATTTCATCATCATCCAGGAAAGTGGCACAATTGGACTGAGCAAAGATTGGGTAATTGTACGGGCGCTTATAACCACGCTGTTGAGCGCCCCACAAACCAAACATCATCATCATCTCGAGCAACTGGCTCGTCACAATACGCCAGTCACTACTCTTGATGAACTGTGGTATCTTATTGCAGCTGCATGGGCTCCTGTACCTGTACACGCCATCCAAGCTCTGTTTGACTCAATGCCCAGGCGTATCAATGCCGTTATTACGGCCAGAGGTTGTTGTTCTGGGTACTGATTTCTCAGGATCTATGCACCCAAATTGCGTGAAAATGTAACCAAATGTCAGCTCTTGGTGAAGCAATTTTAATGGCCAGTAGTGGAAGACCATCGTGTTCGCCTTATGACTCTGGCCCATCGTATTACATCTGCAGCAGCAATCTGAACTGCTGTTGTCACCACAGTGACACAACGAACTGTCACACATCGGTTACTTCAAGGTCAGCTCCGAGCCACAAGCCCTTTAGCGAGTATTCCACTGATTCCAAACCACCGCTATTTGCGATTTCTGTGGTATCAAGCGAGAGCTGATTGAAGGGCAGGGTGGAGGACCGTTACTCTTTCTGACGAAAGTGATTGCCATGTATTGGTTACTAGGAGGCCGGTGATAGGCACACTCGACCTCCACCTGGAGTTATGGTCTGGGAAGAGCATACCAAACAAAGGCGCGTAAGTAGCGCCGCGTGCCGGGGTTATACAGTCAGCAGGTAGGAACCGCCAGACCCGTGACAGCGAAAGCAGTTGCGAAATGCTGCGGTTTGTCGCTCCCACTACTTAAACTGCTCTCAACGGGAACGCTCTAGAGCTCTGTTGCAGCCAGCACCAAGTCTAGGTCTGTTCCAGACATTACGAAAAGCACTGCTCCGTGGCCGAAATCGCGACAGTGCCCTGGGGCTGGCGGGCGCCCCGGGGAAGTTCCGACAGAGACTCGTTGCTGAAAGAGTGTCGAAATAGACTTGTAAGCCTAACATCATAATATATGCAGAGTAACATATGTTCGAATGATAGTTGTCGATTCGACATCATCATCCTGAGGGTACTGAGCATTTACATGTTTACGACATTGCAGTGGTTCAAATGGCTCTGAACACTATGGGACTTAACTTCTGAGGTCGTCAGTCCCCTAGAACTTAGAACTACTTAAACCTAACTAACTTAAGGACATCACACACATCCATGCCCGAGACAGGATTCGAACCTGCGACAGTAGCAGTCGCGCAGTTCCGGACTGAAGCGCCTAGAACCGCTCGGCCATAGTGGCCGGCTACATTGCAGTGCCTGTAGTATTCAGGAGTACGATGCATGCACGTCCGAAGGAACGTTGCACAGTACTTCGGAACAACACAGGCACTGTAATGTTGTACTTATCCGCAGAGACTGGACAAGCGACTTTCATTTAAAATGTCTCGCCTGTGCGGGAGTATATGCAATGGGTGTACTAGTGTAACACACGGTTGACGATATATGGAAGTCTTAGATTTGGCCATGAAACTTGTTCAGATAGCCTAATGGTAAGGAGACTGCTCGCGATAAGCGGGAATTCCGGGTTCCCGGTTCGGCGTAAATTTTCATTATCGTCATTCTATCATACAGCTGATGGTTGTCCATATCCGCAGCTGCGAATACATTTCATTTACATGTTCAGTGGCAAGCTGTTTATTACTTTTTAAATGAAAATATGTTGAAGTTTTACTTATTCCACATTCATGAAAACCATTTCACCTAGGGTCTGTGGAAGATAATTAGCAAATTTGTTTTTCTATGTAAATATTTATATTATGTTCTTGTTTTTTTTTTTCTCCCTGACATGTTCTACATTCTGGAGGATCTCATCACTATGGATCTATTGGCATAAGAAATACATCTAATCTAATAATTTTCTGCACAAAGGCCTCTTCCAAACTTCTTCACCTTCAGTTTTACACAAACAAGCTTCTCATTTCTGAGCGTTATTCTTATCTATCCGTCTTCCATTCGGCCATTTCCTGTCATTAGTTAAAATTCCATTAATTTGCATGTCTACTCAGGATGATTTTGTGATGATTTTACACATAATGGAGAAGGATAAGTGTATCAATTTGAGGTAAGGGAGCCAGGTTTGGAAACGACAGAGTCGGAAGTTATAAACGAAAATCGTTCTCATACCTCTGACAGTACAGTACATGTGTCCGCACTGTTGTCGCGAAGACTAAAGGATATGCAACTGTCAGAGGTGGTAGTGTGCACCAAAACAATAAAAAATGACTGTTAAACTTGGACTCTAAATTCATATCTTAAGAGCTATTGCTGCTGTCCATCTTCGCTACAGTGAAACACATTTCTTTTACCGAACAAGTGCCCATAGCTCTTACGGTACCTATTTTAGAGCCCATATTTACTAGACCTTTTTTTCTTGTTTTGGTCCATACTCTCACCTCCGCAAGTTGCTTAGCCTACAGTCTTTGCCCGTAGCTCTTGCGGTACCTATTTTAGAGCCCATATTTACTGGACCTATTTTTTTTCTTGTTTTGCTCCATACTCTCACCTCTGCAAGTTGCGTAGCCTACAGTCTTCGCAACAACACTATCGGCACATGTACTCCACTGTCAGAGCTATGAGAAAGATTTTCGCTTATAGCTTCCGACTCTGTCGTTTTCGAACCTGGGTCCCTCACCTCAGATTGATACATTTCACCTTTTACATTATCCTATTAGGTTTGTGACATCATTACGGAATCATTCTGTTAGCCCCGCATACCTACTATCGATTACAACAGTAACTACACTACTGGCCATAAAAGTTGCTACACCACGAAGATGACGTGCTACAGACGCGAAATTTAACCGACAGGAAGAAGATGCTGTGATATGCAAATGATTAGCTTTTCAGAGCATTCACACAAGGTGGGCGCCGGTGGCGACACTTACAACGTGCTGGCATGAGGAAAGTTTCCAATCGATTTCTCATACACAAACAGCAGTTGACCGGCGTTGCCTGGTGAAACGTTATTGTGATGCCTCGTGTCAGGAGGAGAAATGCGTACCATCACGTTTCCGACTTTGATAAAGGTCGGATTGTAGCCTATCGCGATTGCGGTTTAACGCATCGGAACATTTCTGCTCGCGTTGGTCGAGATCCAATGACTGTTAGCACAATATGGAATCGGTGGGTTCAGGACGGTAATACGGAACGCCGTGCTGGTTCGCAACGGCCTTGAATCACTAGCAGTCGAGATGACAGGCATCTTATCCGCATGGCTGTAACGGATCGTGCAGCCACGTCTCGATCCCTGAGTCAACAGAAGGGGACGTTTGCAAGACAAAAACCATCTGCACGAACAGTTCGACGACGTTTGCAGCAGCATGGACTATCAGCTCGGAGACCATGGCTGCGTTTACCCTTGACGCTGCATCACAGACAGGAGCGGCTGCGATGGTGTACTCGACGACGAACCTGGGTTCACGAATGGCAAAACGTCATTTTTTCAGATGAATCCAGGTTCTGTTTACAGCATTATGATGGTCGCATCCGTGTTTGACAACATGGCGGTGAACACACATTGGAAGCGTGTATTCGTCATCGCCATACTGGCGTATCACCCGGCGTGATGGTATGGGGTGCCATTGGTTACACGTCTCGGTTACCTCTTGTTCGCACTGACGGCACTTTGAACAGTGGATGTTACATTTCAGATGTGTTACGACCCGTGGCTCTACCCTTCATTCGATCCCTGCGAAACCCTACATTTCAGCAGGATAATGCACGACCGCAAGTTGCAGGTCCTGTACGGGCCTTTCTGGATACAGAAAATGTTCGACTGCTGGCCTAGCCGGCACATTCTCCATATCTCTCACCAATAGAAAACGTGTGGCCAATGGTGGTCGAGCAACTGGCTCATCACAATGTGCCAGTCACTACTCTTGATGAACTGTGGTATCGTGTTGAAGCTGCATGGGCAGCTGTACCTGCACACGCCATCCAAGCTTTATTTGACTCAGTGCCCAGGCGTATCAAGGCCATTATTATGGCCAGAGGTGGTTGTTCTGGGTACTGATTTCTCAGGATGTATGCACCCACATTGCGTGAAAATGTAATCACATTTCAGCTCTATTATAATATATTTGTCCAATGAATACCCGTTTATCACCTGCATTTCTTCTTGGTGTTGAAATTTTAATGGCCAGTAGTGTATTAATACCTCTGCTCTTCTCTTCCCTCTCTCTTTCGTTGGTGGGTGTGGGGTGAGGTGCCTTCAGTCTTCAAGTTGTATTGATGATGCTCGCCACGAATTCCTGGGATTTCTCTCCTGTGCCATCTGTTCATCTCAGAGTCGCACTTGCACCCAACATCATCATTTATTTGTTGGATGTATTCCAACCTTTGTCTTCCCCTACAGTTTTTACGCTCTGTCGCTCACTCAAGCGCTACGCAAGTTATTCTTTGGTGTCTTAACATATGTCCTGCCATCTTGTCCCTTCTTCTTGTCAACATTTTCCCCATGTTCCTCTCCTCATTTGTTTTCTCTTACCCATCTATTTTTCTTTCTGCAAGTACCTACATAGTACTTATTCACTAGCCGACCTCTGGTACCCTTAATCACCTGTAAGACCGTTGCAGCCAGCTAACAGGATAGTCAGTAGCATTGTCACGTGGCTTTCAGAGAAAAGGTTAATGCTTAATTGAAAAAAAAACGCAGTACATACAGTTTTTGACAGGGGAATCTTGTTAAGGCTAAATTTTATTATCTCAATGTGGTCAAACAATCAGTGAAATCGACTCTTTTAAATTCTTAGGACTGAAGAGTAGAAGGATAGTTTTCTTGAAGGTGTCAAGTTCAAAACCTTGTCCGAAGCTGAATGCTGCTACCTTCACTGTAACAATAAAATGTCGTTTGACTAGAGGCTCCCGTTGGGTAGACCGTTCGCCGGATGCAAGTCTTTCGATTTGACGCCACTTCGGTGACCTGCGCGTCGATGGGGATGAAACGATGATGATTAGGACAACACAACACCCAGACCGTGAGCAGAGAAAATCTCCGACTCAGCCGGAAATCGAACCCAGGCCCTTAGGATTGACATTCTGTCGTACTGATCACTCAGCTACCGGAGGCGGACACTATAACAATGATCTCCCCTCTTCTGACTCTCAGACAAAAAAGCTAGTTAACTTGGCACTCTTTCATTCTATTATCTTGTATGGTGTTTTATTTTGGGGTAACTCTATGTACTCACCAACAATATCCATAGCTCATAAAAGAGCTGTCAGACTTATCTTCTGTCTCAGTTGGCGAACTTTGTGTAGGTCTTTGTCCAAGTGCTTCGAAATCCTAATCTGTCATTACTGTACAGATATTATGACAACGTTGGCTCTTTCAGAAGAAACTGCAACATTCGCTCAGTGAACACTAGACGGAAAAACGATCTCCTCTTGGGTAACACCTCAGTAAGCACTGTACAGAAGGCTGTGAACTATACATCAGGTTTCATTTTCAGTAGGCTTCCAATAGAAACGTAACATTTGTGTAATAAACTCCACGTATCCACATACAGGTTCAGAATTTCGAACATCTTGCACCATGTAACACTTTGCGATGTTTTTAATAAGGGGACAAACCCTATAAATGTGAAGGAATGCCAATGAGTAGTCTAACGAACACACAAAATGGACTAGGAGTAAACCAACAAATGAGCAGTGCCATCAATGATATTAGCAATGAACTTAAAATCAAAACTGGGGATGACGAAGTGAAGGATTTCTGCTCCTTTGGAAACAAAACTCTACATGACGGTCGAAGTAAGTAGGGCGTAAGAAAAAGAAAGACGAGCACAGGCAAAGAAGGCATTCCTGGCCAAAAGAACGTTTGTTATAATTAAAGTGCAGCTATTCACTGAGCTCCATTACGATGCGCCAGAGCCATACGCCGAACACGATAGTGTTCCCTCTTCGTAATACCACGTGGCCGTCTGGTATCCAGTGCTCTTGCGACCTTGTATTCTAATGATCACTGCTGCCAGCAGTCACGTTCGGTGGCTAGGTTCCTGCCGAGTTTGCTGCAATATCGCAAAAGGACCATCCAGCTTCTCGTAGCCCTATTACACGACCCTGGTCAAACTCAATGAGTTGTTGATAATGGCATCTTTGTAGCCTCAAAGGCGTTCTTGACTGACATCATCTCACCCTGTTCAATCTCAAAGGTAACTAATGCTCACGACCGTTACAGCGAGTATTTAAAACAAAACTGATTTCCATCCTGATCGACTGGCGCAAAATTTGAACAGACATTATCTTTCAGATGTAGAAATACGCCTGCCAATTTTCGTTTATATCGCACAGCTCCTTCTTGGTACTATGGTTGTTTCCGTCAATGTAGGAATGAAGCACCCCATCTAAATTATCTAATTTTTTCTGTTAAAATTAAAATTATGAAATACCTGGCAAACATTTATTGATTGTAAAGTAAATGTTGGAACATATTAAACAAAAATGAAAAGACAAAGACAAAAAAGAATTGACTCTGGAGGATATCCAAGAATCAGTGCAGAATATACCTACAGTGAACCTCAACTGGTACGAGTCTTTTAATGTGAGGCTGTTTCGACAACGTTCCTGCCAAAAACGCTGGCAGTTTCTTAATTAAAGTACCCCGTCTTCAGGCCACGAGTGGCCTACCGGGACAATCCGACCGTCGTGTCATCCTCAGAGGAGGATGCGGATAGGAGGGGTGTGGGGTCAGCACACCGCTCTCCCGGTCGTTATGATGGTATTCTTGACCGAAGCCGCTACTGTTCGGTCGAGTAACTCCTCAATTGGCATCACGACGCTGAGTGCACCCCGAAAAATGGCAACAGCGCATGGCGGCTGGATGGTCACCCATCCAAGTGCCGGCCACGCCCAACAACGCTTAACTTCGGTGATCTCACGGGATTCTTAACTAAAGTAGCTTTTTTATTTTTATTTTTTGTTATTTACATTCTACCTATTGAGGAAAGGCAAGCCGTGGCGAAGACTCCCTGGTCTTTGGTTTGCAAATCAGAAGGAGTGCAAATTAATAAGACGATGAAATTGCGATGGTGACAATGGGGGCTCCTGGAATGTAATGAATTTGAGTGAAGAAGGTATTGGCAACTGCCTTATATAAAAAAAAGATTGTGAAATGTAAGTGTGAGAAGGAGCCGCGAGTTGGGCTGTAGGAATTGTTGGATTCCACTTAAATATGGCCTTCATTTCGGATGGGAGAGATGAGGTAGTTTACTGTTGATAGAACGGGTAGATCTCTGGGTTCGCTCATAGTTTGGGATGGAGTGGCGTTTGGTATTGTTTGGAGAATGATATGGAGAGTTCAGCGACGAAAGGAAGATGGGATAGGATGATTTAGTTACGGCTTTAGGCCAAGGCAGTCAAGGATGAGAGATACAATGGGCACTGGGGCTCGACATAAGATATACTGTAGGTTAGACGAAGATGTTATGGGTATATGAAGAGATGACGGAGTTTTATCGGCGGATACAGGATACGGTTGAGAGCTGGTTGCGGAAAACAAACCGGAGTAATAATAATAATGCTGACGATAAATGAGTCTTTTAGATCAGGCATTTTTCCAGATTGCCTAAGGTAAGCAAGAGTTGTTCCCGTATCAAAGAAAATTAATACAGAAAATCTTAAAAACCAGAAGTTAGTTTTCCTATACCCATCATATGCAAAAGTAGTATAATCAATTATTAACCCTTTCCGGTCACGAATTATTTTATTACTGAATAAAAAAATGGTTTTTCAAATGTATAAAATATTACGGGGTGCCCCGCAAGGGGGGACACAACGCGTCCCGAAACGAGGACATTGTGTTCAAGTCGCAAAGTCAAAGTATTTTATGAAGCATTTGCGTAACGATTGGAATTCACGATATCCAGTGTTTTATGGCGCTACACGACAAGTTCGTTTATTTGGATAAAAGCGTATGGGGCCTGAAAATGGCAAAATGAGTTGCCGGGACTGGTTGCTTTCAGAATAAAAGAAAATATCTTAAAGTATACGGCTGTTGGTGAAGTTTATTGACATTGAAAAATTCATTTCATGTCAATTTCGAGGTGGGCACACGGCAGTATAGATTTTTTCAGCGCCTACACGTTGGCATACGTTTTTTGGTCGCTAAACCGGCTATAAACGGTCGGAAATGGCTGTCGAAAATCGTGCTCGGTTTCAAAAGCAGCTAACTGCCTTTTCCCTTAGGATACAAAGCCCGCTAAATGCCCAACAGGCGTGACTGTCGCCTTGCCAGGTGCGGATGCAAAGCATGTAAACAGACATCAGACTTACCAATCTGAGTATTCAAAGCTACCTTTCACTCTGTTACTATTAGAAAGGGTATTTTTCTTATTGAACTTTAGGTTGGCTGTGCTGTAACGAATTCGTACGCAGCAATAACATTCTCGTTGTCAATGCATTGTCATTGGTATGGGACGAGTGTTTCGTGTTTATCTCAGTGTCACCACGCAGTTAGCGGGCTTTGCGTCTAGGCTACTCAGCTTACAATATACCGTAGGATATAAAACGCCTGACATTACCTCCATCATTGTCCTCTTGTTCAAAATTATCGCCAGGATCATCGGATAGATCGTCAGTTTCAAATGAATTAAGGAACTCTATAAATTCTTCTTCTGTAAGTATATAATAGTAAGACAGAGCTTTAGGAACCAGGTTATAAATTATAAGACATTTCCAGGGGCAGATGTGGACTCTGACCACAATCTATTGGTTATGACCTGTAGATTAAAACTGAAGAAACTGCAAAAAGGTGGGAATTTAAGGAGATGGGACCTGGATAAACTGAAAGAACCAGAGGTTGTACAGAGTTTCAGGGAGAGCATAAGGGAACAATTGACAGGAATGGGGGAAATAAATACAGTAGAAGAAGAATGGGTAGCTTTGAGGGATGAAGTAGTGAAGGCAGCAGAGGATCAAGTAGGTAAAAAGACGAGGACTAGTAGAAATCCTTGGGTAACAGAAGAAATATTGAATTTAATTCATGAAAGGAGAAAATATAAAAATGCAGTAAATGAAGCAGTCAAAAAGGAATACAAACGTCTCAAAAATGAGATAGACAGGAAGTGCAAAATGGCTAAGCAGGGATGGCTAGAGGACAAATGTAAGGATGTAGAGGCTTATCTTACTAGGGGGTAAGGTAGATGCTGCCTACAGGAAAATTAAAGAGACCTTTGGAGATAAGAGAACCACTTATATGAACATCAAGAGCTCAGATGGAAACCCAGTTCTAAGCAAAGAAGGAAAAGCAGAAAGGTGGAAGGAGTATATAGAGGGTCTATACAAGGGCGATGTACTTGAGCACAATATTATGGAAATGGAAGAGGATGTAGATGAAGATGAAATGGGAGATATGATACTGCGTGAAGAGTTTGACAGAGCACTGAAAGACCTGAGCCGAAACAAGGCCCCCGGAGCAGACAACATTCCATTGGAACTACTGATGGCCTTGGGAGAGCCAGTCCTGACAAAACTCTACCATCTGGTGAGCAAAATGTATGAAACAGGCGAAATACCCTCAGACTTCAAGAAGAATATAATAAGTCCAATCCCAAAGAAAGCAGGTGTTGACAGTTTAATAAGCCACAGCTGCAAAATACTAACACGTATTCATTACAGACGAATGGAAAAACTAGTAGAAGACGACCTCGGGGAAGATCAGTTTGGATTCCGTAGAAATACTGGAACACGTGAGGCAATACTGACCTTACGACTTATCTTAGAAGAAAGATTAAGGAAAGGCAAACCTACGTTTCTAGCATTTGTAGACTTAGAGAAAGCCTTTGACAATGTTGACTGGAATACTCTCTTTCAAATTCTAAAGGTGGCAGGGGTAAAATACAGGGAGCGAAAGGCTATTTACAATTTGTACAGAAACCAGATGGCAGTTATAGGAGTCGAGGGACATGAAAGGGAAGCAGTGGTTGGGAAGGGAGTAAGACAGGGTTGTAGCCTCTCCCCGATGTTATTCAATCTGTATATTGAGCAAGCAGTAAAGGAAACAAAAGAAAAATTCGGAGTAGGTATTAAAATCCATGGAGAAGAAATAAAAACTTTGAGGTTCGCCGATGACATTGTAATTCTGTCAGAGACAGCAAAGGACTTGGAAGAGCACTTGAACAGAATGGATGGTGTCTTGAAGTGAGGATATAAGATGAACATCAACAAAAGCAAAACGAGGATAATGGACTGTAGTCGAATTAAGTCGGGTGATGTTGAGGGAATTAGATTAGGAAATGAGACACTTAAAGTAGTAAATGAGTTTTGCTATTTGGGAAGCAAAATAACTGATGATGGTCGAAGTAGAGAGGATATAAAACGTAGACTGGCAATGGCAAGGAAAGCGTTTCTGAAGAAGAGAAATTTGTTAACATCGAGTATAGATTTAAGTGTAAGGAAGTCATTTCTGAAAGTATTTGTATGGAGTGTAGCCATGTATGGAAGTGAAACATGGACGGTAAATAGTTTAGACAAGAAGAGAATAGAAGCTTTCGAAATGTGGTGCTACAGAAGAATGCTGAAGATTAGATGGGTAGATCACATAACTAATGAGGAAGTATTGAATAGGATTGGGGAGAAGAGAAGTTTGTGGCACAACTTGACCAGAAGAAGGGATTGGCTGGTAGGACATGTTCTGAGGCATCAAGGGATCACCAATTTAGTATTGGAGGGCAGCGTGGAGGGTAAAAATCGTAGGGGGAGACCAAAACATGAATACACTAAGCAGATTCAGAAGGATGTAGGTTGCAGTAGGTACTGGGAGATGAAGAAGTTTGCACAGGATAGAGTAGCATGGAGAGCTGCATCAAACCAGTCTCAGGACTGAAGACCACAACAACAACAAGTGGCCTTCGACTATCTTTGACTCGGAGCAATGTGAAATCACCGTAAGATGACTAAAAAGACAGAGAAATAATGTCCTACATTTCTATGCTATTACAACTTTTCAGTCACCATGTCCTCATTTGGAGACATGTATAAAGTGATAAATATGTCACTTACCTTTCGTTCTGAAAGACACCTTTACTTTTCACTTTCAAGAATGCACTTTTCTACGCACAAATAAATTGTTTTACCTAAACTGAGAAGATATCAATCGGCTGATTGGAGGTACAAGGATTACTGGGAAGCGTCCATGTGACTGTGCACATTCAGTTTTGTTTTGTGCTACCGCAAATTGACAGGAAATGTGACACAGTTCTCAAATAAACTCTCTACTTGTGACAATATGTGGACAAAAATCACAAATGGTAAAATTTAACGAATTTTAATATACTAGGCATTTATTTAGTATGTACATTCCCTTATACGTGGACGCCACGACCGAAAGGGTTAAAGACTAATAATTGCTCCCATAAATACAACCTTCTCGATGAAGCACAGTTTGACTTCTAAGGCAGCAGGAGTAAGTTACAATACTGGCCATGACAGAGTTTACAAAAATGATAGTTAAGGTTTCTACAAGTGATATTTTTTGATCTGTCCAATGATTTGAACACTGTTGATTATAAAATTTAACTAAATAAACTAGGAGTACTAGTGATGAGGGTCATAATCATACTTGGAAAACAGGGTGCAAAAGGTAGAGATAGCCAACACTTCAGACGATGCCAACATTTCAGTGAAATATTTACTAGATCCCAAAAATATCAGATGTAACTCAGGGCAGCAATGGGGCCAGTTCTCTTCTTAATTCACTGCCTGACAAAGATAAAGAAGCACCCAAATGACATGGTCGATGTCAATATAATTTCGTGAAAAGCATCACATATTTATTAATTACTATGAAGAGCACGGAGATGCAGTGTAATCTTGTGAGATAGCTTTATCTCACAGCAAACATAAACATAGCCAACGCCTTGCAGACGAACAAAAATGACGCGAAGCGAAATGTAATGTGAGGAGGGCCATGCGAGAGGCGTTCAATGAATTCGAAAGTAAAGTTCTATGTACTGACTTCGTAGAGAATCCTAAGAAATTTTGGTCTTATGTCAAAGCGGTAGGTGGATCAAAACAAAATGTCCAGACACTCTGTGACCAAAATGGTACTGAAACAGAGGATGACAGACTAAAGGCCGAAATACTAAATGTCTTTTTCCAAAGCTGTTTCACAGAGGAAGACTGCACTGTAGTTCCTTCTATAGATTGTCGCACAGATGACAAAATGGTAGATATCGAAATAGACGACAGAGGGATAGAAAAACAATTAAAATCGCTCAAAAGAGGAAAGGCCGCTGGACCTGATGGGATACCAGTTCGATTTTACACAGAGTACGCGAAGGAACTTGACCCCCTTCTTGCAGCGGTGTACCGTAGGTCTCTAGAAGAGCGTAGCTTTGCAAAGGATTGGAAAAGGGCACAGGTCATCGCCGTTTTCAAGAAGGGACGTCGAACAGATGTGCAGAACTATAGACCTATATCTCTAACGTCGATCAGTTGAATTTTGGAACACGTATTATGTTCGAGTATAATGACTTTTCTGGAAACTAGAAATCTACTCTGTAGGAATCAGCATGGGTTTCGAAAAAGACGATCGTGTGAAACCCAGCTCGCGCTATTGGTCCACGAGACTCAGAGGGCCATAGACACGGGTTCCCAGGTAGATGCCGTGTTTCTTGACTTCCCCAAGGCGTTCGATACAGTTCCCCACAGTCGTTTAATGATCAAAGTAAGAGCATATGGACTATCAGACCAATTGTGTGATTGGATTGAAGAGTTCCTACATAACAGAACGCAGCATGTCATTCTCAATGGAGAGAAGTCTTCCGAAGTAAGAGTGATTTCAGGTGTGCCGCAGGGCAGTGTCGTAGGACCGTTGATATTCACAATATACATAAATGACCTTGTGGATGACATCGGAAGTTCACTGAGGCTTTTTGCAGATGATGCTGTGGTATATCGAGAGGTTGTAACAATGGAAAATTGTACTGAAATGCAGGAGGATCTGCAGCGAATTGACGCATGGTGCAGGGAATGGCAATTGAATCTCAATGTAGACAAGTGTAATGTGCTGCGAATACATAGAAAGAAAGATCCCATATCATTTAGCTACAGTATAGCAGGTCAGCAACTGGAAGCAGTTAATTCCATAAATTATCTGGGAGTGCGCATTAGGAGTGATTTAAAATGGAATGATCATATAAAGTTGATCGTCGGTAAAGCAGATGCCAGACAGAGATTCATTGGAAGAATCCTAAGGAAATGCAGTCCGAAAACAAAGGAAGTAGGTTACAGTACGCTTGTTCGCCCACTGCTTGAATACTTCTCAGCAGTGTGGGATCCGTATCAGATGAGGTTGATAGAAGAGATAGAGAAGATCCAACGGAGAGCAGCGCGCTTCGTTACAGGATCATTTAGTAACCGCGAAAGCGTTACGGAGATGATAGATAAACTCCAGTGGAAGACTCTGCAGGAGAGACGTTCAGTATCACGGTACGGGCTTTTGTTGAAGTTTCGAGAACATACCTTCACCGAGGAGTCAAGCAGTATATTGCTCCTTCCTACGTATATATCGCGAAGAGACCACGAGGATAAAATCAGAGAGATTAAAGCCCACACACAAGCATACCGACAATCTTTCTTTCCATGAACAGCATGAGACTGGAATAGAAGGGAGAACCGATAGAGGTACTCAAGGTACCCTCCCCCACACACCGTCAGGTGGCTTGCGAAGTATGGATATAGATGTAGATATCAGCGTCTGACAGAGTTTGGAAGGGGCTTCGTTGTGGGGCTCCATTTATCCATGTGGTCGAATTGTACAGTATCCAGATTTGAGGGTCCTTCGGATGTGGCAGTGGCCTAATGTTGGACTGCTTGGGAACGTGAAGGCAGGGGTACTCGTCCAGGTCCCGCTCGACGGTGTCTGTCCACTGCAAGCGAGGATCGTCATGTTGTGCACCGAGAACAGTGTCACCGGTTCACATCTGCGCTCGACATCTGAAAACAACTAATGGCCTTCCTGCAACTTTCCCGCACCATTGTTCGGAGACTAGCAGTAGCCGCGCTAGGGAATTACAGACTTATGCTACTGTTAACAGCACAACAAAAACTGCTACGTTTGGTGTGGTGCCATGACCAGTTGATGTGAATCATCAATGGTATCGCGTTGTGTTCAGCTATGAATCGCCTGTCTACACTACCCTGCACGACGGTCACCGGTGAATATAGCGGCGACCTTGGAAGATGTCACGTTCTTCGAATGTTATGGAGAGGCACAGCGATGTTATTCCTAGCTTCCTGGTGTGGGGAGCCATCGGGAGTGACTTCAGGCCACGGTCGGTAGTGAAAGGGAACTCTGACAGCACAATGGCACATCACACACTTCCCGTGTGCTCATATGTTGCCTTTCACGCGACAGTATCTTGGTGCCATTTTTCAGCAGGATGACGATCGTCCACTCATGGCACAAGTCTTTATGAACTCTCTGCGTGATATTGACGTTCTCGCGTGGCCAACCCCCAGATCTGTTGACCCCCTCCCGCTAGCTTCTTGGACATCAACTCTATTCCAGGACATTTGGACCAGTTACAACAGTTGTGCATTGTGCGCCCGCCCAGGAGAGATTATACAGAATATATGACATTCTTCCCAACCGAATCAGTGCATGCAGCCAGGTTTCAAGGCCTTACCGGTAAGTGGGCTTATACTGCCAAGTTCTCTAAGAGCTATACTCGATTTTGTAATTACTGAAATAATATTACTTACCCTCTCGACTTGTGAAGTTTCATTTCACTTCGTCCTCCTGTTCTGCGTGCTTCACATTTTGTTGTCAGGCAGTGTACAGCGTGTTTTTGCTAGAGTGTGCAAAAAAGGTTATAGGACAAACTGAGGTGGGGAACATAAGGAGATATGGAAGTAAACTTGTCTACTACTTTGTCCAGCATTACCGTTTTCCAGCTTATTTACTTCTAACGTGGGTACAAGTTTACACATACTGTATTGTTTATTTATATGTCCACTACTGGCCATTAAAATTGCTACACCACGAAGATGACGTACTACAGACGCGAAATTTAACCGACAGGAAGAAGATGCTGTGATATGAAAATGATTAGGTTTTCAGATCATTCACACAAGGTTGGCGCCGGTGGCGACACCTACAACGTGCTGAAATGAGGGAAGTTTCCAACCGATTTCTCATACACAAACAGCAGTTGACCGGCGTTGCCTGGTGAAACGTTGTGGTGATGCCTCGTGTAAGGAGGAGAAATGCGTACCATCGCGTTTCCGACTTTGATAAAGGTCGGATTGTAGCCTATCGCTGGCCGAGCAGTTCTAGGCACATCAGTCTAGAACCGCGCGACCGCTACGGTCGCAGGTTCGAATCCTACCTCGGGCATGGATGTGTGTGATGTCCTTAGGTTAGTTAAGTTTAAGTAGTTCTAAGTTCTAGGGGTCTGATGACCTCAGATGTTAAGTCCCATAGTGCTCAGAGCCACTTGAACCATTTTGTAGCCTATCGCAATTGCGGTTTATCGTATCGCGACACTGCTGCTTGCGTCGGTCGAGATCCAATGACTGTTAGCACAATATGGAATCGGTGGGTTCAGGACGGTAATAAGGAACGCCGTGCTGGATCCCGACGGCCTCGTATCACTGGCAGTCGAGATGACAGGCATCTTATCCGCATAGCTGTAACGAATCGTGCAGCCACGTCTCGATCCCTGAGTCAACAGATGGGGACGTGTGCAAGACAACAACCATCTGCACTAACAGTTCGACGACGTTTGCAGCAGCATGGACTATCAGCTCTGAGACCACGGCTGCGGTTACCCTTGACGCTGCGGCAAAACGTCATTTTTTCGGATGAATCCAGGTTCTGTTTACAGCTTCATGATGGTCGCATCCGTGTTTGGCGACATCGCGGTGAACGCACATTGAAAGCGTGTATTCGTCATCGCCATACTGGCGTATCACGCGGAGTGATGGTATGGGATTCCATTGGTTACACGTCTCGGTCACCTCTTGTTCGTATTGACAGCACTCTGAACAGTGGACGTCACATTTCAGATGTGTTACGACCTGTGGCATTACCCCTCATTCGATCCCTGCGAAACCTCACATTTCAGCAGGATAATACACGACCGCATGTTTCAGGTCCTGTACTGGCCGTTCTGGATACAGAAAATGTTCGATTGCTGCTCTGGTCAGCACATACTCCAGATCTCTCACCAATTGAAAACGTCTGATCAATGGTGGCCGAGCAACTGTCTCGTCACAATACGCCAGCCACAACTCTTGATGCACTAGTCTTGATGAACTGTGGTATCGTGTTGAAGCTGCATGGGTAGCTGCACCTGTACTTGTTATCCAAGCTCTGACTCAATGCCCAGGTGTATTAAGGCCATTGTTACGGCCAGAGGTGGTTGTTCTGGGTACTGATTTCTCAGGATCTATGCACCCAAATTGCGTGAAATGTAATCACATGTCAGTTCTAGTATAATATATTTGTCCAATGAATACCCGTTTATCATCTGCATTTCTTCTTGGTGTAGCAATTTTAATGGCCAGTAGCGTAAATTCGTTATTTCCTGCAAGGAAACAAGGGCGAGCGTGATTGTCAGGAAGTCATGACGCACGTTTTGTTTACTTTACTTATCCATAAGGTGGAGCTGTTGTATCGTATATACACTGTCTCATGACAAAGTCCTACCAATCAACGACAGACCCATTCATTACTCAGTGCTATTTAGAAACGTACAGTACAATACAATACGAGGGGCAGCACCGGTTCGGTACTTCCTGGTCGCTGGATTGGAAGGGGAAGCCTGCGAGGTCGTTGAGCAGAATCCCCTTGATTATCTCCTATGACGATATCTAAATTTACTTGTATATGAGACCCCAGTGGATATGGAGATTTAATTAGTTGCCAGAATTGTAAGTGCCTGTGATGTGATTCGAAACACGCCAGGGATATTTTTCTAGGTGCGTCGGAATCTTGTTCGCCGATATCATGCTTGCATTGAGGGTGATGGCCATCAGTTTCAGCACATTTTGTAAGATCTAGTAAAAATGGTACGTTCATTATGTCAGTGATGGTATTTGCAGTAACTAATGTAAATAAAAAAGTACACAGTAATGTGATTTTCTTCCTATCATCTCCTTAAGCTAACTTCCCCGACCCCAGGTTCCCTACCTCAAGTTGTTCAGTGGAGCATCCTTTGTGTCCTGTTAAATTTTTGCACGCATTTACTGAAAGTCTCTGCATATCATAATGACTTTCCAGACAATATAAGACATGGTGAAAAAATTCACTTCGCCGATGACAGCAATATTATGGTTACAAATAAAACACCAGTACTCCTAGTTAAGAAGGCAAATGAAACTGTCAAGGACGTGTTCAATTGGCTGGTATGTAATAAACGAACACAGAAAATAAAGAAAATAAATAGCATGAATTTCAGCTTACAGAGGGAAACCAAGTGTATTACTGTAAGTATCTGTATATTGTACAGCAAAGACAAAGTATTTAGGTATGGATAGGTATTGTCAGTTGACATCGGATGAACACATGATGATACTGGTGAATGGAGCTTTATCAGCATGTTATGCCATTAGGATGCTGTCATCAGTGTGCTGTACTCCAATGTGCACTTAAGTCTTTCCTATCAGATACTTTTCTGGGCAACAAAAACACAAAACATAGACAAAATTTTCAAGCTGAAGATAAAGGGCTCAAATATAATAACTAAAAGCAGTAGCTACGGTAACTCTAAGGAAACATTAACAAAAATGGGCATCCCTACTGCGCCAAGTGAATTCTTCTACCAGTCTGTTGTGTACTTCAGGAAAAACAGTAGACGGTATGTCACAAATAATTCTATATACGATCATGGGACAATAGCCAGATTGGACTTGCATTTACCGAGGAAAAACTTTAAACAACTTTTTCTCTGAGGGTTTAAATTGTATAATAATTTTCTTAAGGAGATGATAGAGACAATTATAACACTATTTCTTAAAAAGAGAGTCAAAGTATGCTTGTCTAATATTGCTTCGAGAGCTGATGGTAGGGATTAATAATAATAATAATAACAATAAATAATAATAATAATAATGGAAGTGAACAACAGTGCATAATTATAATGTGTCGCCAATTTTCTGTGTTAAGCACCTCATAAATCGTGAAGGTGTGCTGATTGTTTTTCAAGGAGACAGAAGGGAAAAGATGGATGTGTAATAGTCGTTTCTTGGTCGTGTGGTCATCAGCAAGTATACGTCATTTTGTGTATCGAAAAGAGTGACGAGATTAAATGAAGATTGTATAGTTATTTTTTGTATTATTAGGCCAACTTCTTTCCAGTATACACAAATAAGAGCATTGTTCACTAGGTATAGCAGAAAGAGGCAGTGCATTTGTCAAGTCACTGGCCCAGATTCGGGGGGACGGAAACTGATGCCCTGTTTGTGCATTCCTATGGTGGTTTTTCGTGGTTTTCCAAAATGATTTCAGACAAATGCCGGTATGGTTCCTTCAATGACGTTAGGGCCGACAACTTGCCCCGTTCTTATCAAATGGTTCAAATGGCTCTGTGCACTATGGAACTTAACTTCTAAGGTCATCAGTCCCCTAGAACTTAGAACTACTTAAACCTAACTAACCTAAGGACATCACACACATCCATGCCCAAGGCAGGATTCGAACCTGCAACCGTAGCGGTCGCGCGGTTCCAGACTGTAGCGCCTAGAACCGCTCGGCCACTCCGGCCGGTCGTTCTTATCTCATTAACCACATAGGTATATTCATGTCTGTGTGTATGACTTCTGTGCTCCTCATGTTAAGCTGACAGAGCCTACATCTTTGTAAAATTTTTGTATTTGTGGGGATCCACAGCTTCCAGGTGCTTAATAAACGTAAACAGGATCGGTAGTAGGCTGTAATGTGATTTTTATTAAATCTTGCGATTAATTAATTTCGACTCAACTGTAAAATGATGCGCGGAAGAATAAATTAGTTGTACTAAATTGACTTTCAAGGATTTCAAGAAAATGTTCTAATGTAGTTCCTCGTGTCTACAATAACATACATATTTGCAACAGTGGCGTGGTTTAATTAAATTAAACGTATTAAGCACTTAATTTTACGACAAGAGGATTATATCGAAGTAATATTAAAAAATTACTTACCTGAGGATAGGGGTTTTCCGAGAGGTCAAATGTCTTATTTTCGAAACTACACAAATGAAACACAGAGTCATATTCACATTAATTACCATGAACATTTGGTTTTAAGTGCAAATAATTGCCTGCATATTTGCTCAACTACTTCATGAGAAACACTCGTGGTAACAGTGACCTACAATGACCAAATCAGTGACTGACTTGCCTGGCCCTATTAGCCCCATACTGGCCTTTATGTGAAAGTGAAACAATACATTCTTTCTCTTACATTATTAGAATTCATACTTCCACGAAGTTATAACCAGAAATTGTGTTTCACAAAACTTGTCTGTGGCAATAAGTTTTACAATAAAGAAATGAATGTTTGACGTTATGATTTTATAGAAAATTTCGTAAAATATGAAATTTAAACAAATAATTTTAAAATGTTGCAGATTTCTACTCAGTTAATTAATTATCTTGATTGCTAACGTTTGTGCAGGTTTCAGTTCTGACGACACTTTTTTTGATAGAAGATTCTTTGTACATTATGCTACGCACTACTAATCAGTCTTGATTTTTCCATACTGTCTTTTTGGAACATTCTAAACGATAATTTCACACAAAAAATAACTGCGTTACATAAGTGAATTGCTCTTCTCATGAATTTGAAAATTTTATTTGATCTGAATAGAAATGCGTAAATAGTTTATTTCATTCTATTCATATTTGCAATTTTGTTAATGAAATGGTCCGTTCAGCTTCAATAAGCAGACTACTTTCAGTAGTTTCTACTAATATTGAATAATGAATAGTAAATGTGAAAGGAATAAACACAAATATAATCATAAGACAATATAATTGTCAATAAAGTGTGTCTAATAACACACTGAAAACCATGTGTCACATATTCCCACACGAAGTCTAAGGCAGTTACATCACACTGTTCATCTAACATTCGCATTGGCGATGACGAGACGCACATCTAGTACATATAGATAATTACCTTGTGGTGTATTCCCCATGAAGTGTCCCGACATAACAGGTAAAGTTCTGACGGCAGCGTCATAAATCGAAACCCAGTCGTCTGGCCAACAGCCAGCGAAGCTAACAGGAAGACCGCGCAGGCATTTAAGAGTGCAGCTTTGATGTTTCACAATGCTGTAACTAAGAAAGGAGTGCCGTAGGTCGTAAACAACTGGTGAAAGTAATTCTGTGTGGCGTTTGACACGGTGCGTCGGTTCCCTTCAGGCGACTGAATATCTGTTTGAGATGCGTAATGCATCGATGGCCTTGGAACTGATTGAGTAGAATCTCATTTTCTCCTCTTTGAATATGGAAAACAAAGGCAGAAAGAACAAACATTGAATTGGAAAATAGAGGTTACGCTTTCAAAAACGCTTTGTGTCAATAATAAATCGACTCCTGCTGAAAGGACAGTTGTTCGTAACGGTTTCCGACTACAATTTTGAATGTAAGAGACATAAATCTACTCGGGCAGGAGTGCCTGTAACGTACCGGTCACTAAACAGAGCGTAATGAGGCACTGCGCCTTTTGCCAAGTCCTCTCACGGCAATTATCTGATACAGTATATATGGTTTCGCATCATAAGCGATAACCATCTAGCGCTGTTACTAATGCACTGGGCGTATTAAACTGTGACCAAGGGATGGGAAAAACTGACCTGTTGAAATAGAAACCTATATTTTAGTTCTGAGTAGCAGGTATTTTTCGGTATTTGTTTGGTCTCGGTTTTAACAGGTTTTTGCATGTTTTGCTAGTAACCAAGAGAAAAAACCAACATATCAGTTTGCGACAGCAGCAGAGTTAAAATGTTTCGTTTTTAAATAAAACTTTTTTAAAAAACGAGTAATGTTTCTTCGTAAAGATTTCACTGCTCTGAAACCCTGGGTTATAATATAAAATAAGAAAAGCGAACAGCGCTGTTTTAAAAGCAACATCAGCTGTTAGTAACTAGCAACAAACACGTCACATAAGAATCGGTACAGCATTTCTGAGACAATAACATATCTGTTGTCCCGTGGCACGGCCTATTAGACGATATGCGAGTAAGTGCAGCATACAAAACTTGCCCCCCAACTGGCCTGTACAGTGAGTGAGAAACATTAGTTAATAACTACCCTTTGAGACGCATTGGCCGTATGGTTCGAAGATAACAGCACACACGCAGATTAGTTGTTGATATCCCTGTTCGTCAGAGCCAACACCACGGTAAAATTGTTATGTTTAGGAAACGGGGGGAAAAGCAGTTACCCTGGAACCTCCGAACGCCATTAACGTGCGTCAACGAAGCTAGTCGGACACTCTCAGTTGTTCTGCAGAGGTCGTATGCAGAGGACCCACGGACGGTGTGAACGTTAACATTCAGTGAGGAAGTTTGCTGTGTACACTGAAGTAACGATGGGCCGCAGAGGAAAAAAGAGCACATCTGGAGAGCGGCAGCTAGTAATTTTTTATCATGCTAAAGGCAAAAGTTGTAAAATTGCTAAAATGTTACAAATTAAGAAAAGTTCACTTTCCGTTATAATCATAAGATGCCATCAGGAAGATAGGATTGTCAATCTACCGCATACGGAACGCCCAAGAAAGTTTTCTGTGTGGTAGGATTGTTATATCACCAGAAAAACAAAAATGGACCGCAAGCGCTCCAAAACTCACTACTGAGATTGCCAAAGATATCGGAAAGGAAGTACATCACGAAACAATACGGTAGGAGCTCGTTAGCGGTAACTTTCATGGACGTATCGCAAGACAGAAGCCTTCCACATGTAAAATAAATCAAAGAAAGATAATGTTGTTTGCCTAAGAGAATTTTAGAGACGACAATATGTGGTGTAATAACGTTATATTTGCTGACGGGAGTAAATTTAATATATTTCAGTTTGATAGAAGGATAACGGTTTGCCGGCAACCTAATACTGAGCTTCAAGAGAAAAATCTCAAAACAAGAGTCAAGTACGGTGGTGGACAAGTAATGGTGTGGGGGTGCATGTCGGCGAATGAAATTGGTGTATTCGTTTTCGAATGAAATTGGTGTATTGGTTTTTATTGAGAATAACACGGAGCAATTTCAGTACCTTAGAATACAGAGGGGCGCTTTCCAAAAGAGCGCAGAAAACATGGGGACTGGGGAATATTTTAAGTTTTATCAAGATAACAACTTGAAACATACCGCCTGTAATGTGAGGATGTGATTATTATTTAACTGTCGAATGGTGCTTCATCCGCCCCCTCAGCCACTACACTGAAAATCTTTGGGAAAAACTTGATAAACAAATAAGGAAAACACCAATCATATCTAGAGAACAGCAGTCTGCAAGAAGAGTGGCAGAAAATATTTCCTGAGTACGCCCGGAAATTAGTGGAGAGCATTCGGAGTCGTCTCAAAGAACTATTTAAGATGAAAGAAGTGCCTACTAGATACTGAACTGATGGACCATAGATAGAGAGAGAGGTGTCTGGATAATTTTGCACAACATTGGTTTCGTGTTTGTTGTGTTTTTTAATTTTTGTGTTTGTGGTTGCAGTGTTCTTTTGAAGAACGACGGACCTTTAGTTTTTACATTCGTTACAGGAACTTGCATTTACTTTATGCCAGTGCTTCCTTATTACTGAAATCCCAAATACGAAGAGAACTACACAGAAGCGTCAAAGAAACTGGTACAGGCATGCGTATTCAAATACAGAGATATGCAAGCAGACAGAATACGGCGTTGCGGTGGGCAACGCCTATATAAGGCGACAAGTGTCTGGCAGCTATCAAGATTTAAGTGAGTTTGAAGTGGCGTTATAGTCGCAACACGAGCGATGGGACACACCACCTCCGAGGTAACGAGCAAGTGGGGATTTTCCCGTACGACCACTTCACGGGTTTACCGTAAATATCAGGAATACGGCAAAACATCAGATCTCCGACACGGCTGCGGCCGGAAAAAGGTCCTGCAAGAACGGGACCAACGACGACAGAAGAGGATCGTTCAACGTGATAGAAGCGCAACCCTTCCGCAAATTGCAGGAGATTTTGACGCTGGGCCATCAACAACTATCAGCATGCGAACAATTCAACAAAACATCATCGATATGGGCTTTAAGAGCCGAAGGCCCATTCGTGTACCCTTGATAACTGCACGACACAAAGTTATACGCCTCGTCTGGGCCCATCAACAACAACATTGGACTGTTGATGGCTGGAAACATGTTGCGTGGTCAGACGAGTCTCGTCTCAAGTTGTAGCGAGTAGGTGGACATGTACGGATATGGAGATAACCTCATCAACCCATGGGTCCTGCATGTCAGCAGGGGACTGTTCAAGATGGTGGAGGCTCTGTAATGCTGTGGGGCGTGTGCAATTTGAGTGGAGATCCCTGATGCGTCTAGATGCGACTCTGACAGGTGACATGTACGTAAGCATCTCGTCTGATTATCTGCATCCATTCATTTCCATTGTGCATTACGACGAACTTGGGCAATTCCAACAGGACAATGCGACACTCCATATGTTCAGAACTGTTACAGAGTAGCTTCAGGAACACTCTTCTGGGATTAAACACTTCCGTTGGCCACTAAACTCACCAGACATGTACAATATTGAGCATATCGGGAATGCTTTGTAGCGTGCTGTTCAAAAGAGATCTCCACCCTCTCGTACTCTTACGGATTTATGGACAGCCCTGCAGGATTCATGGTGTCAACTCCCGCCAGCACTATTTCAGACATCAGTCGTGTCCATGCCATGTCGTGTTGCGGCACTTCTGCGTGCTCGCGGTGGGCCCACACGATATTAGGCAGGTGAACCAGTTTCTTTGTCTCTGCAGTGTATAATATATCACGTCTGTCCGAATAATTACGTGAGTCACTGTTCGTTAGTTTCTCGCTGTCGTCCTCGGGTATCGATTGTATTGCATCCCTAGTTCGGAATGTTTTACGAAGTGCAGTTGCGATGAAGTACAATGCTCTATTTGCTTTATAAAATTAAAAACGGCAGGTGGCACAACAAACTTAGGACATCAAATAAGGAGCAAAGCAGCAGTGTTCTTCGAAAAAGAAAGTAAATTTGATTAATGAACGGAAAATGATATTGACGTGCTGTTAACTTGACCGAGGGAGGTGGCGCAGTGGTTAGCATGCTGGACTCTCATTCGGGAAGACAACGGTTCAAACCTGCGTCTCGCCGTCCAGATTTAGGATTTCAGTGATTTCCATAAATCGCTTCAAGGAAATGCCGGGGTAGCCGGCCAGTGTGGTCGAGCGGGTCTAGGTGCTTCACTCTGGAACCGTGCGACCGCTACGGTCGCAGGTTCGAATCCTGCCTCGGGCGTGGATGTGTGATGTCCTTAGGTTAGCTAGGTTTAAGTAGTTCTAAGTTCTAGGGGACTGATGACCTCAGCTGTTAAGTCCCATATTGCTCAGAGCCATTCGAACCATTTGAAATGCCGGGGTGGTTGCCTTGACAAGGCACGGCTGATATCCTTCCCCGTCTTTCGCTAATCCGAGCTTGCGCTTCGTCTCTAATGACCTCGTTGTCGACGGGACGTTACATATTAATCTCCTCCTCCTCCCGTTAACTTGGAATAATAACTAGACGATTAAATGATACCTTCCAAATATGACGATACAGGAAAGTGATCAACTTGTGACCCTACGCCCTCGCCATCGCAGCGGCCCTATCCTTTACCTTCGCCATCTTTCCCGAAGACAATGAGACCGAGTTCTACCACGTCAACTCTATGACGATTGAGATCTATTACTTCATCTTTATTAGAATTTTTTAATCCTTGTTCATAGTCTTTTCCTTTTACTGAAAATAACAACAATATAAAACCGAAAATCGGTTATTTCAGATTTCAGCGATTTTAACAGTCAAATTAGAGACGTACAAAGCCGGTATAACAGAATACCAGTTAATTCGTGATAACCGCCATTTCTTCTGTGAGTTGTGTAATTGCTAATCGGCTGATCAACAGCATAAAAGCTAGAGCTTAGCTGACTAGTAGAGTAGAAGAGGGACAAGATTTACTCATGAAGTTTAATTGATGATATACTGAAGGAAGCGTCATGAATCACAATAATATTGTAACAGATATTTTATCTCACTTTTGACTATTAAATTGTCCAGTTACATTAATGTGGCCACCTGTCAAGAGCCTGATACGCACTTTTTTGCAGCAGGGGCCGCAGTGAGACGTGAGTGTCAGTGAGGTTCTGGAAGGCACTGACAGAGGCGTGGAGCATGTTGGCTAGGTTTAAATACAGGGAGTCTGGTGGCCAGGGGACTGCGGTAAACTCATCCTGCTGCTCTTCAAACAACGCACGCACACGGCGAGCTGCGTGACACGTTACATCGTCCTGCTTGTGGATGCCATCGTGCCGAGGAATAACAAACTGCACATGGGGCTGGACCTGGTCCTCAAGGATAGATGCAAACTTGTGTTGATCTATTGTGCCTTCCAGATTGACGAGATCACCCACGGAATGCCACGAACACATTCCCAGACCATAACGCTCCCTCCTCCGGCCTGGACACTTCCGACGGTAGTTGCAGGGTGTTTGCTTCCAGTCTGATGGAGCATAAAACGTGATTAATCTGAAAAGGCCACCTATCGCCATATAGCGGATGTCCAGTTGCAGTACTGGCTTGCGAATTCCAGCCTTCGTCGCCGATGAACAACGGCCAGTACGGGTGCATAAACTAAGCGCCTGCTGTGGAGATCTGTACGGTACGTTCCCTGAACGGTCGTTGGGAAGACACTGTTGGTAGCCCCTTGGTTCATCTGGTCGATCAGTTGCTCGACAGTTGCATGTCTGAAACTTCCTGGCTGATTAAAACTGTGTGCCGGACCGAGACTCGAACTCGGGACCTTTGCCTTTCGCGGGCAAGTGCTCTACCAACTGAGCTACCCAAGCACGACTCACGCCCCGTCCTCACAGCTTTACTTCCGCCAGTACCTCGCCTCCTACCTTCCAAACTTTACAGAAACTCTCCTGCGAAGTTTCATATCAACGCACACTCCGCTGCAGAGTGAAAATCTTATTCTAGTTGCATGTCTGTTCGCCGTACGCATCTCCGCAACCGTCATTCATCACTTTCATCTGTGGCTCGTTGTGCAGAGTAGTTGCCTCGGTGCCGGTTTTGGATAGCACTATCTCGTCATGCACGATATACTTTAACCATGATGGCATGCGAGCAGTTTACAAATTTAAGCGTTTCGGAAATGCTTGCATCCTTGGCTCGAAAGCAAATGATAATGTCCTTCTGGACGTAGGATAAAGTGCTCCGATTCCACTTTACTTCAACGATTGCATTGTTCTAGCGTGTTTTTTTATTTTTTTTTATAGCACATTTCATTCCCTCCCGTAAGGGGAGGGCGGGCCTTACTAGAACTTGCTGATTGCTCTTTTTCGGCCAATGATGTACTGTACAATTTTTGCTTCTTCATTTCATTTGATTGCATTTGTTCTAAGCATAATCACTTGGACAAAATATAGGATTTACAATATTTTGATTTTAACAATTAAAAGACATTTATAAAAGCATAGAAAAAACATAAAAACAATAAAAAGGATAAGGAAAACATAAATTTAGATATAAGAGTATTTCTTCTAAGGTTATTGCGTTGGCTGTTATTACGAGGGCAGTTCAATAAGTAATGCAACACATTTTTTTTCTCGGCCAATTTTGGTTGAAAAAACCGGAAATTTCTTGTGGAATATTTTCAAACATTCCCGCTTCGTCTCGTATAGTTTCATTGACTTCCGACAGGTGGCAGCGCTGTACGGAGCTGTTAAAATGGCGTCTGTAACGGATGTGCGTTGCAAACAACGGGCAGTGATCGAGTTTCTTTTGGCGGAAAACCAGGGCATCTCAGATATTCATAGGCGCTTGCAGAATGTCTACGGTGATCTGGCAGTGGACAAAAGCACGGTGAGTCGTTGGGCAAAGCGTGTGTCATCATCGCCGCAAGGTCAAGCAAGACTGTCTGATCTCCCGCGTGCGGACCGGCCGTGCACAGCTGTGACTCCTGCAATGGCGGAGCGTGCGAACACACTCGTTCGAGATGATCGACGGATCACCATCAAACAACTCAGTGCTCAACTTGACATCTCTGTAGTCCTGTCACAATTGTTCACAAAAATCTGAACGAACTTCTCCTTCTGCATGACAACGCAAGCCCTCACACAAGTCTTCGCACCCGAGAGGAGCTCACAAAACTTCAGTGGACTGTTCTTCCTCATGCACCCTACAGCCCCGATCTCGCACCGTCGGATTTCCATATGTTTGGCGCAATGAAGGACGTAATCCGTGGGAGGCACTACGCGGATGATGAAGAAGTTATTGATGCAGTACGACGTTGGCTCCGACATCGACCAGTGGAATGGTACCGTGCAGGCATACAGGCCCTCATTTCAAGGTGGCGTAAGGCCGTAGCATTGAATGGAGATTACGTTGAAAAATAGTGTTGTGTAGCTAAAAGATTGGGGAATAACCTGGTGTATTTCAATGCTGAATAAAACAACCCCTGTTTCAGAAAAAAAAATTGTTGCATTACTTATTGAACTGCCCTCGTACTATGTTATTTTGTCAATTAGTTGTGCATGAGTGTTTCTGCTATGGAAAAATTAAGTTTATTTTAGCTACATGGTGCGATGGGGTATGACAGGATCTTTAGTGGATTTTGATTTTTTGTTTACCATATGTTCATAAGGAGGATATGGGAAGGTATAGATTTGGATCTAAAGAGAATTACACGTAGAAGGGTTTAGTACTATGCTACTTATTATTATTACTGATCAGTTTTGTGCTTGTTTAGTGCTTATCGGTTTGTGTTGCTTATGTGTGTATATGTGGTCGCTGTGTTGTGTGTGTGTGTGTGTGTGTGTGTGTGTGTGTGTGTGTGTGTGTGTGCAGGGCCGTTGCCTATTGCATGGCGTCGAGATGGGGGGGTGGGGGGGGGAGAGTGGGCGTCGTTTATGAGTGGGGCCATGGTGAGAGCCAGGTCTGGGAAGTGGGAAGGCGTGTTTTGTGCCACCGTACGCGCTGGGTGAATATATTTGTACTTTGGGCGCCTCCTTTCCCGGATTGTAGAGGTCAATGAGTCCTCCATGTCTGGTCGTTTCGTCAAAATGTGCTAGCGTGCCCTTGGCAAGCTTTATATAACTTCCACTCCTAATGCTACCAACTGCCGCCTGCGAGAGGTAACTGCACACTGACGACCCTTGGCGGTGGTCACATTAACGTCACCGGACCGTGTATATGACAGGCAAATGAACAGTGCGTTTCCATTGAGGTAAATTTCCATATTATTTTTAACGTTAGAAGTACACAAGTGCCATTTACATCTTCTTCTTTATTTAATTTCGGATTTAACTTGTTTTTCAATATACAGTAGTTGCCGTTAACACAAAAACGTTCCCACAGAGACTGCTGCGGTGGGGTGGCTTGCATACCTCTAATGATACTGACACTTGTACCGTAGGTCAAACCACATCGGAAGGAATTGCTGAGCAATCTCATGAATACTGTTTACTGATTAAAGCACTTTCAGTCGTAATGATATCAATAACACTCATAATGCATATCAGTGGTCTGACTAAAACCCACATGCCATTCCGGAAACATTTTTCAAGAATACTTCTTTGTAAATGTTTGGTGCGGTATAACAGACAGTCAGTTGATTGGCGTTGTTGTCCTACTGCATCGTCTTACAGTGCACTATGTAAGGTAGCGTGGTCTCCTAACCTTCATTTCTTACATATTCCGATCTCACCGTCGTACTCTGCGTATCAAGACGTTTCATTTGAGCCCAAACTCGATAGGGTAGAGTCAATTTTACATATTCCCATTTAATCGATTTGCAAATCTAATAAATGAATCGCAAGTGCGTACCAAGATTAAAAAGTCGAGGCTAGCGTACACATACATTCAAGACACGACGACCACAGGAGTTTTTGTTCAGCGGAGGCAACCAGCCCGCTGGAAAGTCCATAGGAGGGTGAGTTAGCACGCCACTGCACCAGCTGGCCAACTGCCCAAGGACCAAAACAGTTTTTGCCAGAGAAAAGGGATAATGGCCTGTGTGTTCACCTTAAAAGCAAAACCCGCTGTATTGTTTGAGAGAGCTCCAGCGCATGCTTTTTTGATGGACCTAGTGCGCAGTTTCAGAGTTCTCACAGGTGGACAGTAAATGCCTAATGCATATGCTATATATTTCCGGATTGGTCGGCTGAAATGGAACGCAATTCTCCATTTTGTAAGAGTAACGCTGATTGGCGGACTATTTCTGATGCAATGAGCCAGAGGAGTGAGGGAAAGACCACGGATGATGTATCCTTTCGCTTTTTGCGTGGAGAGGGGTCGTTCCGTTGACGCTCTTGAAGCAGGAACATGTAGCGGGAGCGAGTGCACTCTTGAGTGTACGCAGAGAGCGAGGAACAAAGTCTCTACTCAGTACTGCACTGAGAGAGCATCTCTGTCGCTAGTGAATCGGAGTGATACTCTACATTGAGTCGTTCGCGATTAAGCATTTATTCATTGTGTTGGCCGCGACACTTAATGTGCGGTGTGAACACAGACAATTAGTTAGCGCCTGGGAGCGAACAGTGAGTGGCATCGCGGTGGACTGGATATATGACCAGTGTACCACGCCAATAGTTGGACTAGGAGCAGATAGGAGTCCTTGATTTCATCAAGGCGTAATGAGGGTTCAATTGGCGAAGGTCAATCTAGATAGAAAGAGATAGTTTTGTTATTTTTCAGCGGCGAACGACGCAGGCAGCAGTCGTCGCAGCTCACGGTATTGTTTGCTACAGCGTAGGCGAGCCCCATCTTTCCTCAACCAGAAATAACATACTTCATCCACGTCGCTTCATTACATTTCTCACGCGACAGCCTCGACTGTACTTAGAAAAATTCAGTCGGATAATTATTCAAGTTGAGCAGGTGCGGCTCTCAGCCATTCTGCTGAGAAAATAACATTCTTAAAGAAAAGGGATAAAAGAGCTTTGCCACACTTTGTATATAAATTTTATTAACAGGATTCCTATCCATAAGAAATAACCTCCTATTCTGAAAGGAGCCCGGAAATTTGTGTATCAGTTTATAAATAAAAGTTTCAGTTGATTTTCTCAGATTTTGCAATAAATAATATTTTACGTTCGTTTAATGTTTTCCTCACTCCAGTACCCAATATCCCACTAGTTACGTAAGAAAATAGAATATTTTTGTGTCTTTTCCTTACAGCGGACGACTCCAGAAGATACTTATTGCTGAACGTTTGTGCGGCATTTTGGTACGTTAGGAACGTCTGTCTGACTTCTGTAGTAGTGTGGGGGTGGAAATTGCTTCTTGCAGGAGTCAAAGGGTACTTGTCAGATCAATCCGTTGCGCAACACGTCAATGTAACATCCACATACTGACCACTATTATACAGAATTTCTTGGAAACTAGCTCCCAGTATTATTGGAAGTTCCTTTGGCTATAGAGACGAGCATGTTCTTCCAACATGACCAGACCCTGCAGGTGATACATCTAAACCTGACATTTCCTCAGTAGATGGATCAGAAGAAATGGTCACATCTCTTGGCCACCAATGTCCCTGTTCTTTACCCTTTTAGATTTTTATCTGTCTTGGTGGTTGAAAGGCAAAGTCTGCTAAGATGCAAATGGATTGTCCGGTTTATGAATAGTGCTGCCGTCATAAAAGAATAACAAAACGACATCAAAAGAGCTACACGTGATGTTGTAAAGAGAATTCGAAAGTCATTAAAGACCGAGGAGCAATTTATGAAAAACATGTATTAACTTAATCATTTGCCTTTGCTTAGTACCTTCCATTTGAGTGGGTTACATTGTAACAGCTGCATCTCTGTAAATAAAAATAAAAAAGGTACACGACGTGTATGTAGATAAGTACACTACAGACCATTAAAATTGCTAAACCACGAAGATGACGTGCTACAGACGCGAAATTTAACCGACAGGAAGAAGATGCTGTGATATGCAAATGATTAGCTTTTCAGAGCATTCACACAAGGTTGGCGTCGGTGGTGACACCTACAACGTGCTGACACGAGGAAAGTTTCCAACCGATTTCGCATACACAAACAGCAGTTGACCGGCGTTGTCTGGTGAAACGTTGTTGTGATGCCTCATGTAAGGAGGAGAAATGCGTACCATCACGTTTCCGACTTTGATAAAAGACGGATTGTAGCCTATCACGATTGCGGTTTATCGTATCGCGACATTGCTGCTGGTTGAGATCCAATGATTATTAGCAGAATATGGAATCGGTGGGTTCAAGAGGGTAATACGGAACGCCGTGCTGGATCCCAACGGCCTCGTATCTCTAGCAGTCGAGATGACAGGCATCTTATCCGCATGGCTGTAACGGATCGTGCAGCCACGTCTCGATCCCTGAGTCAACAGATGGGGACGTTTGCAAGACAACAACCATCTACACGAACAGTTCGACGACGTTTTCAGCAGCATGGACTATCAGCTCGGAGACCGTGGCTGCGGTTACTCTTGACGCTGCATCACAGACAGGAGCGGCTGCGATGGTGTACTCAATGACGAACCTGGGTGCACGAATGGCAAAACGTCATTTTTTCGGATTAATCCAGGTTCTGTTTACAGCATCGTGATGGTCGCATCCGTGTTTGGCGACATCGCGGTGAACGCACATTGGAAGAGTGTATTCGTCATCGCCATTCTGACGTATCACCCGGCGTGATGGTATGGGGTGCCATTGGTTACACGTCTCGGCCACCTCTTATTCGCATTGACGACACTTTGAACAGTGGACGTTGCATTTCAGATGTGTTACGACCCGTGGCTCTACCCTTCATTCGATTCCTGCGAAACCGTACATGTCAGCAGGATAATGCACGACCGCATGTTGCAGGTCCTGTACGGGCCTTTCTGGATATAGAAAATGTTCGACTGCTGCCCTGGCCAGCACATTATCTAGATCTATCACCAATTGAAAACGTCTGGTCAATGGTGGCCGAGGAACTGGCTCGCCACGATACGCCAGTCACTACTCTTGATGAACTTTGGTATCGTGTTAAAGCTGCATAGGCAGCCGTACCTGTACACGCCATCCAAGCTCTGTTCGACTCAATGCCCCGGCGTATCAAGGCCGTTATTACGGCCAGAGGTGGTTGTTCTGGGTACTGATTTCTCAGGATCTATGCACCCAAATTGCGTGAAAATGTAATCACATGTCAGTTCTAGTATAATATATTTGTCCAATGAATACCCGTTTATCACCTGCAGTTCTTCTTGGTGTAGCAATTTTAATGGCCAGTAGTATAGAAATCTCGATGAGGTAGTTGCCGGATTGTATTGTATATGGAAAGTCGCAACGTCAGAAAAAAAGTAGCGAAGTACAGGAAAACTTGCAGAGGTTCGTCGCTTGGTGCAGGTACTGGCAGTTGGTCGTCAACGTTAATAAATGCTACATACAGGACGTAACAGATGAAAGATACTACTAGCGATTAATCACTGAAAACAGAGTTAAACATTACCGGGTAACCACTGGCGCGACCTAAAACACGTTGTAGGAAAAGCAAAAGCCAGGGTGCGATTGATTGGTAGAGTCCCTAGGAATCGTAAATTTCGTACACGCTAGAACTGGCTTTCAAACCGTTCAACAGATTCCAGGACATTGCTCGACAGTCTGAGATCTAACCAAGCAGAACCAAAGTAGTAGAGCTATAGAAGATGTGAGAATAGCGCCGAGTTCGTTTAGTAAACGCGAAATTGTTCCAGGGATGTGTTTAAAACTCTAATGGCAGATACTGTAAGAGAGGCGTTATGCATGTCGGAGTGTTTTAGTCTCACTCACCATCTGATTCAAAGTATCCGGAGACCACTAAGAGCCGGCCGATGTGGCCGAGCGGTTCTAGGCGCTTGATCCGGAACCGCGCTGCTGCTACGGTCGCAGGTTCGAATCCTGCCTCGGGCATGGATGTGTGTGATCTACATCTACATCTACATGGATACTCTGCAAATCACATTTAAATGCCTGGCAGAGGGTTCATCGAACCACCTTCACAGTTCTCTATTATTCCAATCTCGTATACCGCGCGGGAAGAATGAAAACCTATAACTTCCCGTACGAGCTCTAATTTCCCTTATTTTATCTTGGTGCTCGTTCCTCCCTATGTAAGTCGGTGTCTACAAAATATTTTCGCATTCGGAGGAGCAAGTTGGTGATTGGAATTTCGTGAGGAGATTCCGTCGCAACGAAAAACGTTTGTGTTTTAATGATGTCCATCCCAAATCCTGTATCATTTCTGTGACACTCTCTCCCACATTTCGCGATAATACAAAACGTGCCGCCTTTCTTTGAACTTTTTCGAAGTACTCAGTCAGCCCTGTCTGGTAAGGATGCCACACCGCGCAGCAGTATTCTAAAAGAGGACGGACAAGCGTAGTGTAGGCAGTCTCCTTAGTAGCTCTGTTACATTTTCTAAGTGTCCTGCCAATAAAACGCAGTCTTTGGTTAGCCTTCCCCACAACATTTTCTATGTGATCCTTCCAATTTAAATTGTTCGTAATAGTAATACCTAGGTATTTAGTTGTATTTACGGCCTTTAGATTAGACTGATTCATCGTATAACCGAAGTTAACGCGTTCCTTTTAGCACTCATGTGGATGACCTCACACTTTACGTTATTTAAGGTCAACTGGCACTTGCCGCACCTTTCCGATATGTATTCTAAATCGTTTCGCAGTTTGTTTTGATCTTCTGATGACGTTATTAGTCGATAAACGAAAGCGTCATCTGCAAACAACCGAAGACGGCTGCTCAGATTGTCTCCAAAGTCGTTTATATAGATAAGGAACAGCAAAGGGCCTATAACGCGACCTATGGGAACGCCATAAATCACTTCTGTTTTACTCCATGACTTTCCGTTAATTACAACGAACTGTGACCTCTCAGACAGGAAATCACAGATCCAGCCACATAGCTGAGACGATATTCCATAAGCACGCAATTTCACTACGAGCTTCTTGTGTGGCACAGCGTCAAAAGCCTTCCGGAAACCCAGAAATACGGAATAGATCAGAAATCCCCTGTCAATAGCACTCAGCATTTCATGTGAATAAAGAGCCAGTTGTGTTTCACAAGAACGATGTTTTCTAAACCCATCTTGACTGTGTGTCAACTGTGATGTTCTTAGATTACTTAGGTTTAAGTAGTTATAAGTCTAGGGGACTGATGACCTCAGGTAAGTCCCATAGTGCTTAGATCCATCTGAACCATTTGAAGACCACTAAGTAACGCAGAATTGACGATTAGATATCACGAGGGGCGGACCCGCCTGTATAAAACAAGGCGTGGGCTCAGAAGAGAAGCAATAACAGCAGCATGGGTTGGTGAGAAGAGCTCAGTGATTTAGAACATGGGTTAGTCAATGGACGTCACCCGAGTAACTAATCCACCCGGGACACTTCAGCCCTCCTGAAACTACTCAACTCGACCGTAGGTTTTGTGACTGTGAAGGAGAAAACGTGGAGGGACAACCATAGCTAAACCAAGAGCAGGCAGACGTCAAGTACTGACAGACAGTGATTGTCGAGCACTGTGGAGGGTGGTTGTAGACAATGGGATGAAATCAGGGGAAGGAATCAGTCATGAGTTCCAAAGTGCTATCTGCAGTCCAGTTAGCACAATGTCTGTGTGTAGGGAGTACAGTAGAGTGACAATAAGCCACACACTACTATAGTCAAAGTTGAGCTATGCTTGAGGTCTGTAAAGCGGGACGCCACTGCACAGCGAATGACTATAAAGGAATGATTTGGAGCGATAAATCCCGCTGTATCCTGTGGCAATGCGACTGAAGGTTTTGGGTGTGGCGAATGCCATGAGAGCGTTACCTGCCACGACGTGTAGTGCCAGCAGCGGATTACGGAGGAGGTGGTGTTGCGGTATGGTGAAACCTTCCCGTCTCCTCTATATCTCATTTGTTACGCAACCTTCCCATCTACAATAACCTATTAAACCTTCCCTTAGGATTTCTGTCTCTTGCTTAATAATAACAAATGAAATATTCCCTTTGAAATTTATTCTCTTATAAACATCCGTTTATAATCTCTTGTAAATCATAGCTGGTGGCTGGCAGACACACCGCTCCTCTCAACCTCTCGCTTGAGACCTGCTACCGACTCGTTTCACATCTCGCATGCTACTGACTTCCTACGAACGCTAAAGTGCGGTCTCTCCTGCCAACAATGCTTTCTGGTGCAGACACTCCCTGCTACCATTACAAAATGTATCAAAGTGCGGTCTTTCCCGCTCTTTTCTTAAAAATGCATCCATACGCGGTCTCTCCCGCCCTTTTTAAAATTATACCAATGTGCGGTCTCTCCTGCCAACAATACTTTGGTGCAGACATTCCCTGCTACCGCAATTATTTCCAACATGACAAATATTAATTATTCCTACTTAATCCTATTAATAAAATATAAACATCTTTCATAAATTGTGGTTTGACAATAGACAATAGAAATATACACGTCTTACAATGGGAGTGCATTTCGTGGTTAGGCTGTGGTCCCTTATTGCGCTTAAGAAAGTGCTAAATGCGGAAGGATATGAAGACACTAAACAGCATTGTGAATTGCGTACAGTAGAGGAATAGTTCGGGGAAAATGATTGTATCAGCATGGCAGTGTACCCTGCCGTAAATTAGCATCTGCGAGGCAATGGTTTGTGGCCAATAACATTCTTGAAATTGTCGGGCCTTCCTTGAGTCCCAGGCTAAAGGCAATGGAACACATTTGGGATGAGTTAGAACCTATATTTCGGTACAGGATCTAGCGTCCAACATCACTACCTTACCTTCTCTGGTTCCGGCCCTTACGTAAGAATGGGCTGCCATTCCTCCACAGACGTCCAGACACCGCATTGAAAGTGTCCGCAGCTGAGTTCAAGCCGTCATAAAGACGAAGGGTGGACACACTCCATAGTATCCACTGACAAGTGCCTGGGTGCTTTTGATAGTTTAATTCCGAGAGCGTAAGTTCTAAGTGGAGTCAGGCAACATATTATACCCTAAATCAGAGAAAATCAGAGCTTACACCGAGGTCTGCCGACGAATGGAACATAAAATGGAGATCCCAGAAGTATCCACCCCCACGCTTGCTAGCGACATACGCCAATTTAACTGACTCTTTTCTTCAATATTGGAGCTCAACATTCTTTTCGTGCCCTCCGTATAAATGTGGCTCGTTGGTAAAGAATCACTACAGATCAAAAGGCCTCAGGTTATATTACCCGACAATCCAAGTATCTTTATCTGTCTCTTATAACTTCTTTCATATCTGGCAATGTTAGTTGATTTGAAAAACGCATAGTTGTACAGTGGTTTGGGTCCAAGCGAAAATGTAGGTCGTCCTATTGCAGGCTCGGTAAGCCAGTTCGTAGATCAGAGGAAGGTAACGGCACACAACCTTCCACGAGACTATACCTAGTAAAATATTTTGCTTTCAAACCGATCTTCGCACTGATGCCAGCTTCCACTATACAAGCTCATCTGCTACAGTAACTGAAAACTGGAGCGAGACGTGTGAACCAGATAACTCCCGGCAAGTGAATCTAGGCACACACATATCAGTTGTATGGGTGTATCATTCCCAAGCACGAAATGCTACAGATTGTTGTTACGAAAGGGCGGGGAGTTAAGTGATTGCTGCTGGGAAGGCAGACGGTGGTAAACCGGTCCCCGACGACGTCTGAATCGAGGTGTAGTATCAGCCGAAGGCACGCCTTACGAAATGTGTCTGTCGCCGAAGGACGCGCAGTTTTCCTAAAACAGGGCAGTGGCGCAATTAATTTTGAGAAAATGTTCTGCTCAAGAGTCTTTCTCCCTCACGATAACGTAACTGGCCAATGACCCTGTCGCCACAAGTCGCGTTCATTCAATAAATTTAAGGTTACGGTGACCAGTATGCAGAAGATGTGTGAAATACTAGTGTTTCTTGTACCGTAGCGGGATAGTGTTTCTACTCCGCTAAGACAATGTGCAAAACAAAGCACTGCAAATCACGAAGCTGGAATCGTATAAATGCTGTCATGCAGAAACACCACAAGGCCAACCAAGAACTGGCAGTTATTCCAGCACACCGGTACTTCCAGACGCGGATAGGCCATTCCTGGAACACCGTTTACGTTTTGAAACCGCGGTATGCTTGCTTCGTAGCTGTTCACAGAACAACGACGTAAAGCGCGCAGGTAAATTATGAGGAAGTCGTAAATAAGAAAACTGAATTACGGTAGTAAAGTACTTGAACCAACAAACGTATGCGGAGTGTCTCCGTAGTCGAGGTCGCTAGTACACGTTGCTTCTGCGGTGCTGGCTCTGAAGTTAGACGGTTGGAGACCAAGGCGAGCAGAGGTCGCAGCGTAAAGTTCCTGATTAACAAACCTTGGGATGATGTCCTAAATTTAATTCAAAACCTGTTCGAAGCATCAGCACAAAGCTATAAGCTTGGTTGGTTGGTTGGTTTTGGGGAAGGAGACCAGACAGCGTGGTCATCGGTCTCATCGGATTAGGGAAGGATGGAGAAGGAAGTCGGCCGTGCCCTTTCAGAGGAACTATCCCGGCACTTGCCTGGAGTGATTTAGGGAAATCACGGAAAACCTAAATCAGGATGGCCGGACGCGGGATTGAACCGTCGTCCTCCCGAATGCGAGTCCAGTAACTAACCACTGCGCTACCTCGCTCGGTATAAGCTTGGAATCATCGCCAATTAAAAAGAATCGTACAATGTAGGCTAAATGGTACCGTTATGTTGATGACACATTTGTAGTGTGGACTCATGGTGAAGAAGAACTGGATGTCTTCTTGGTGCATCTGAACAGTATTAACCCGAAGATACAGTTTACGATGGAGAAAGAGAGCAACGGTCAACTCAATTTCCTGGATGTATCGGTAATTAAACGTGTGGATGGGACGCTGGGCCACAAGGTATATAGAAAGAACACACGGATCGATGCCTCCCCAAGGAATCAAACCATCATCCTAGGCAAAAAAGAGGTGTCATAAAAACCTTGGTGGACAGAGCCAACAAAATCTGCGAGCCAGCTTACTTGCAAGATGAATTAAATCACTTACGGTCAGCCTTCATGAAAAACGGATATATCAGCAAGGAAATTGATCGAGCCCTCCATCAAAGAAGAAAAGAAGGCAGAAGTCAAGAGCGACAACGGTTACCTACTGGAAAAGTTTTCCTACCGTTGATTAATAAAGTCACGGACCGTATCGGGAAAGTTCTGGCCAGGTATGGGATCGAAACCATCTTCAGACCCACTAAGAAGATTAAGGAATATTTAAGAACTGCAAAAGACGCCCGACACCCCCTAGCAACACCTGGGGTATACAAAATTCCATGCAGTTGTGGACAAGTATATATTGGAACAACGAAACACCCTCTTAGCTGAACATAAAAAAAACTGTCGCTTAGGACACATCGGAAAATCGGCCGTAGCTGAGCATGTTTTTCGAGATGGGAACCACGAAATTAAATTTAGTGAGACAAGCGTTCTAGCACGAACATCCCATTATCATGCGCGCATATATAGAAAAGCAATAGAGATTCACAAACGCCATAATACTTTTAATAGAAAAGAGGAAGTTTTAAAGTTGGACAAAATATGGATGTCGACGTTGCGCCAACAGAATGACAATCGATTACTGTTAATCGAGAATGATGACGCCTTCTAAAGATAGGCATACCGTCGGCATCATGTGACGAATGGTGGTGGCCTCTATGCCCTCTATAAATGCGAGAGTACCTGGAGCATTAGTGGCAGTAGTCGGACGACATCAGAAGATGTCTCCCGCAGATGGAGACGAAACGTTAGGCGGAAATTTTATACCTCGACCACGGCCTCTCAGCCTGGAAGTTTCAACTGAAGAATTAAAAAGAAATTTAGAAGCATATCTCATTAGCCACTCTTTTACAAATTCTCTGACTATCTTTATACATGGAGTCAACATTCGTGTTAACTATGTGGCTAGTAGCAGTTTTCATTGTAAAGTAACACAACAGTTACGAGTGTACTGTAAACAGCCCTCTATCGTTACAGATGTAGCTACTTTCTTAAAAAAAAAATATTAAACTACCAGTAGAAGATAAACACCAGCTATTTATAAACTATAACTAAGGAAGAGGCAGACTTTGTTAAAGTAATGGCATTCCTAATTTACTCTGTCGCTGTTACCTGGAAGAAGCATAAATTCAGGGTGATTACCAACGATCCATCGGTTTCTGACGTCTTATAGCTTGAAACATACACTGGTGCGCAAAACGTAAGCCCGAAAGTAGCTTTCGCATGATGTGAAACTGCCAAGTAACGTAGTTCGATGAAACTTGCTCAGTACGCAATGAGACGAACAGAAGTCACACTTTTATCCAAACACATTGCGTATTTATTTCAGTTACTTTCTGTACCATACTGTAGCAGTTCTTTTTATCTCTAGTCCAAGTTTCTTCGAGCTATGTTACTTGGCAGCGACACATCATGCGGAAGATATTTTCGTCCTTAACTGTGAACATAAGTGTGTAATGCCCACCCGATTGTACTATCAATCAATGGAAAGAGCATATCGTAGTGATACATAATGCGACAGGGGGACAGCAATTTCCAAAATGGCGACTATCCGATAGGAAGCATTTTCTGTGTTGCCATATTAGAAGACAATATCCATCACTATCATACTTCCGAAGACAGCACAGCATACAGCCACCATCTCAACATTCAGTGCTGGTATTGACAGTTCATGGGCACAGGTTGACTCTGTAAATGAAAAAGCTCCCGAGGACGAAAATGGTCCAAATGGCTCTGAGCACTATGGGACTTAGCTTCTGAGGTCATCAGTCCCCTAGAAGTTAGAACTACTTACGCTTAACTAACCTAAGGACATCACACACAGCCATGCTCGAGGCAGGATTCGAACCTGCGACCGTAGTGGTCGCGCGGTTCCAGACTGCAGCGCCTAGAACCGCACGGCCACTCCGGCCGGCTCCCGAAGACCATGTGTTGCAGTTGAAACAGTGGATAGTGACCAGGGGGCGTTCCTTCGTTGCGCAAATAAATCTACACGCTGTGCAAGTCGCGACTGGGTATTCCACAACTAGTTATGTACAAAATTTTGCACAAGCAATTAGATCAGAAACGATACCGCATACATCCGCTACAATGTTTACGACAGGGTCGGCCGCGGCTCGCAAAACTGCACGAGTGTGATCCAAGACTTGGCCTATCTCGGCGCTGCTCGGCTTTGCTCCTTTCTTCTCGGAAGTACTCTGTGTAGTGCGACAATTCATTCAACAGTTTGGTGCGGGAATTATCCGCCAACACGACTTTCTTCAGTCTGGCAGAATCGCCATGTCAGGCGCTGTATATCATTCACTATTTGTTGGTGATGTACGAGGTGCAGTCAAGTTCTAAGGCCTCCGATTTTTTTTCTGATTAACTACTCACCCGAAATCGATGAAACTGGCGTTACTTCTCGACGTAATCGCCCTGCAGACGTACACATTTTTCACAACGCTGACGCCATGATTCCATGGCAGCGGCGAAGGCTTCTTTAGGAGTCTGTTTTGACCACTGGAAAATCGCTGAGGCAATAGCAGCACGGCTGGTGAATGTGCGACCACGGAGAGCGTCTTTCATTGTTGGAAAAAGCCAAAAGTCACTAGCAGCCAGGTCAGGCGAGTAGGGAGCATGAGGAATCACTTCAAAGTTGTTATCACGAAGAAACTGTTGCGTAACGTTAGCTCGATGTGCGGGTGCGTTGTCTTGGTGAAACAGCACATGCGCAGCCGCAGCACTTCCCGGACGTTTTTGTTGCAGTGCAGGAAGGAATTTGTTCTTCAAAACATTTTCGTAGGATGCACCTGTTACTGTAGTGCCCTTTGGAACGCAATGGGTAAGGATTACGCCCTCGCTGTCCCGGAACATGGACACCATCATTTTTTCAGCACTGGCAGTTACCCGATATTTTTTTGGTGGCGGTGAATCTGTGTGCTTCCATTGAGCTGACTGGCGCTTTGTTTCTGGATTGAAAAATGGCATCCACGTCTCATACATTGTTACAACCTACGAAAAGAAAGTCCCATTCATGCTGTCGTTGCACGTCAACATTGGTTGGCAACATGCCACACGGGCGGCCGTGTGGTTGTCCGTCAGCATTCGTGGCACCCACCTGGATGACACTTTTCTCATTTTCAGGTCGTCATGCAGGATTGTGTGCACAGAACCCACAGAAATGCCAACTCTGGAGGCGATCTGTTCAACAGTCATTCGACGATCCCCCAAAACAATTCTCTCCACTTTCTCGATCATGTCGTCAGACCGGCTTGTGCGAGCCCGAGGTTGTTTCGGTTTGTTGTCACACGATGTTCAGCCTTCATTAAACTGTCGCACCCACGAACGCACTTTCGACACATCCATAACTCCATCACCACATGTCTCCTTCAACTGTTGATGAATTTCAATTGGTTTCACACCACGAAAATTCAGAAAACGAATGATTGCACGCTGTTCAAGTAAGGAAAACGTCGTCATTTTAAGTGTTTAAAACAGTTCTCATTCTCGCCGCTGGCGGTAAAATTCCATCTGCCGTACGGTGCTGCCATCTCTGGGACGTATTGACAATGAATGCGGTCTCTTTTTAAAACAATGCGCATATTTCTCTCGCTTTACAGTCCGGAGAAAAAAATCAGAGGCCTTAGAACTTGAATGCACCTCGTAGAGGCATTTCACAGGTGCAGTAGTTGTTTCCGCAAAAAGAGGCAGTCTGGCGATATGTCGCCACAAGCCTTTACAACGAATGGGAATCACAGAAGAGGAGGATGAGAATTCTCAATATGTATCATGCTGCCGCATAATAGAATGTTGTCGAACAACATTACGACATCATGCAGAAAAAATTTAAAGATTTGTTGGCGACGAAAAAGCAAAAAATTATCATGATCGACACACGATTTGTACGTGGTTGATCTGTACATCAAGAAGAATTTTGTGCTAAATTTACATGTATGGAATATGCGATGAAATTAGTTGTACGGATACTAAATTTTCTGAAGTCACACGAATTATTGTAGTGTCAGTTACAACACTTTTTGATGGAAATGAATGATTTTTTTTATTAAGTTTGTGGTAAGATCTTATGGGGCCAAACTGCTGAGGTCATCGGTTTCTAAGCTTACACACTACTTAATCCAACTTAAACTAACTTACGCTAAGGACAACACGCACACCCATGCCCGAGGGAGGACTCGAACCTCCGACGGGGGCAGCCGTGCAGACCGTGACAAGACGCCCTAGACCGCGCGGCTACCCCACGCGGCCAATGAATGGATAGTGTGGACACTATATACAGGGCGCTTAGAAGCAGTCTGAAGAGTCTGAAAGGGTGATGCAGGATAGACTGTACTGAGAAATAACTGTTAAAGACAAAATACGATACGCTGCGGCTTTCCGAGTTAATCAGCACTGAAGTTAGCCAGTCAGGCCGACGCGCATGCAAATTCAAGAGTCCCACCAGAGATGGTATCCCCAAACATGTTCTCCGTTTGGTACCCTAAAGCCGAACAAGAGAGCGATACAAAAATTGGACATGGGACAGTACTACGGCTAAAAACCCGAGCAGCCGGCCGGTGTGGCCGAGCGGTTCTAGGCGCTTCAGTCTGGAACCACGCGACCGCTACGGTCGCAGGTTCGAATCCTGCCTCGGGCATGGATGTGTGTGGTGTCCTTAGGTTAGTTAGGTTTAAGTAGTTCTAAGTTCTAGGGGACTGATGACCTCAGATGTTAAGTCCCATAGTGCTCAGAGCCATTTGAACCATTTTTGAAACACCCGAACAAAAGGCTGAGCAGTCTCATGCGCTAACATCTGGACTATGAGGACAACCGACATTAATTTTATCTGTAAGGCCACTTTAATTTGCGCGCACAAAGACCTCTTTGGCTAACTTCAACGTTAATTAACTCAAAAACGGCGCAACGTATCTGATTTTCCTCTTAACAATTATTTCTCAACTCAACCTACCCTGCAACAACCACACAAGCTTCTCAGATTATTTCTAACCACCCTGTATATTACTGCAAAGTACGTTGGGTAGGACAAGTAGCATACCTGGAATGACTTTTCGATTCAACGCCAGCTATTTTTGCATTTCTGAAGGAAAAAAAGAAAGCAGGAACGAAATGCACAACATAAGGAATGGATTGCAGAAAAATGGCTCTGAGCACTATGGGACTTAACTTCTGAGGTCATCAGTCCCCTAGAACTCAGAACTACTTAAACCTAACTAACCTAAGGACATCACACACATCCATGCCCGAGGTAGGATTCGAACCTGCGACTGTAGCGCCTAGAACCGCTCGGCCACCCTGGCCGGCTGGATTGTAGAACTCACATTTTAAGTGGACTTGACTGCGCACTGCATACAGTAAGACGTTGCAAGGAAACAACTTATTTCTGATTTGATGGGGATGCATTTTAAAAAATCGCATTGTGGAAGGGACAAATTCTCACAATAAACACCGTCTATTTCCTTAGGTCACTGGCATAAAAAAGCCAATTTTGAAGAATTCATTACGGCACTGAATTAATTACCTGGGTATTTTTCTAACCGTTTTGAGCACACTTCCAGTCTTACACTTGTTTTGAGTTGTTTTCGAAACCGCTTACCGATACACTTGAAAGAGCCCCTGCGCTGGTGCAGATGGAGCTGATCGATCTGCAGTGTAGTTTGTGTTTAAAAGACAAATTCCTTTATGTTAAACCTGTCCAGGAGGCCTAAGTTGTTTACCTCAGGACGAGTTTCCATGTCTCCATAATAACGTCTCAAACATTATACAGTATTTCGACAAATGTCTGCGAGAGGCTTTTTTCGATTATAAATCTAAATAAATCAAGAGTGCATGGTAATGTAACAAAAACCTGCGGAATTGTCCGCATTTGTCCTTATGCCGAAGTCTGTATCAGAAAAAAATTATTATGTCTTCAGTGCAGCATGTACACTTAAATAATACTGAAATTTTTGTTTGTTTGTGATCTATGTTGTTGAGAAATATAAAATGAAGCTGTGTGGAAAGTCTTCACTGTTCCTTGCACGGCTGCATTTCCATCTAAATGTGGCACAATCACAGTTTTCCCTTCTTCCCCCTCCATCATTCAGACAGCATGGTGTGGTAGTGGGGGAAGTGTGCCGCCAGATGGCAGAGCTACGCACATGTGCAAGAGTACAGCACACAAGCACAATTCTTGGTCATCCCTGGTACACAGCCAAGCGATTGTGCCACCAGATGAGAATTATGTGAACGTTTCCAGGATACAATGGAAGATGACAAAAAAAATTAAATGATCATATGACCTTATTGGCTGGTATACCCCATCTGGGTTTATTAGGCTGCCAGGTGCGTGTCACTTCGGCGACTTGCGCATCCTATGAAGATGAGATGAATGATCAGCACAAAAACACACACACATACACACACATACACACACACACACACACACACAGTCCTGAGTGGAGAAAATGCGTGACCCAGCCGTGAATCGAAAGGAGGGACCTGTGATCAGAGGCAGCGACACTAGTTACTAGACTGCAGGCTGGTGACTAAGATGATGAATTAACACCCCACTCATCTCGTGTTCAATGATGAGGTGGGGTTCCACATAAACAGTCAAGTGAATATGTCACAATGTTTGCACATGGAGCATGGCAAATCGCACTGTTACAGTGGAGATTGAAAGAGATTCTCCAAGGTGAATGTCTTCTGAGCTATTTAACGTAGCAAAGCGCACAGGCCCTACTTCTCTCCTGAGAACAATGTGATGGGTACAATGTACCTACACATGTTGCAGGATTGGTTGTTTCTTAAACAGATTACTAATATCCCAGACTTCATATTCCAACAAGACACAACTATAGCCTAATGGCATAGAGCAGTCTGCACTGTATGAGCGAGGAACTTCCAAACTGGTGGATTGGGCACTGAGGTCAGGATCATTTAGCACTCCTCAGGAGGCCCCCAAGATTTTTGGCGATACATGAAATACTGGGTAGCTATAATTAAAGTGCAGCTACTCACAGCATTCATACAAAGATTCATCCAAAACCAGGTGAATCATTTGAAGTTACCCTGTGGGAGTAGGCACTGGAGTGCTATTTATAAATGAAAAACACAAAATGTGGATGTTCTACGCTTCTGTGAAACATCCACGTTTCGTATTTTTCGTTTATAAATATGAGTTTGTTCCACCAAGCTGCGACTAGAGAACCAATTAACAGACGTATTATTAATGAACTGTACCTATGTATTTTCTGTGTTTTGCGTGTCTTATTTTACTGTATAGCTTGGCTTGTTCCACCTTCTTGAAGTTTGTCCTTGTTGGTGGGATCTACGAAAAATGATTAATGAAGGCATAAATGAATGGCATCATGGCATGTGATGGTGGTTCCTCAGTTCGTTGTGGCAAAGAAAAGAAGATTAAAAAAATGGTTCAAATGGCTCTGAGCACTATGGGACTTAACATCTGAGGTCATCAGTCACCTAGAACCTACAACTACTTAAACCTAACTAACCTAAGGACATCGCACACATCCATGCCCGAGGTAGGATTCGAACCTGCGATCGTAGCGGTCGTAAGGTTCCAGACTGAAGCACCTAGAACCGCTCGGCCACACCGGCCGGCCAAAGAAGATTACAGTTTAGCGTTCTGTCGACAACGGAGTTATTAGAGTCGAATCACAGGCTCGGCTTGGGGAAGGATCCTGGCCGTGCCCTTTCCAAAGGATCCAGTTTGGCAATAGACCCATGCGATTTAGAGAAGACACCGGAAACCTAAATCTTAAGGGACAGGACAAAGATGTAGAATTTCATTCTGTCTGTAGAAACGACCGCATGGACTGTATTCATTTATTTACCATTTACGATTTCGTCTGTTTGTGCGATTTTCAAGTAATAGCGATAACAATGTAAACTGCTACGAGACTAGATCAACAGGTATTTTAGCAACTAATTTTTGTTAGGACTGTTACTCGAGGACCGTACAACGATTGAAATTGCCAAAGAAAACACATAAACATTTAATAAGAATGCAGGAAGTAAACTTTTTCATTCCTAAAATATTCCATTAATTGTGGACGCACGTAGACAGCAAATGATTTCTGCTGTTTACTGCTGACATCGTCAACACAGACTCTACACCTTACGTGCACTCGTCACAATAACCTACATTAAGGAAATACCATTAAAACACGAAGCTCATGATTTTGAAAGAAAGGCCCAGTCTGTGCGGATTACTCTACATCTACGTCTACATCTACAGTTACACTCCGCAAGCCACCCAACGGTGTGTGGCGGAGGGCACTTTACGTGCCACTGACATTACCTCCCTTTCCTGTTCCAGTTGCGCACGGTTCGCAGGAAGAACGACTGCCGGAAAGCCTCCGTGCGTGCTAGAATCTCTCTTATTTTACATTCGTGATCTCCTCGGGAGGTATAAGTATGGGGAAGCAGTATATTCGATGCCTCATCCAGAAACGCACCCTCTCGAAACCAGGACAGCAAGCTACACCGCGATGCAGAGCGCCTCTCATGCAGAGTCTGCCACTTGATTTTGCTAAACATCTCCGTAACGCTATCACGGTTACCAAATAACCCTGTGACGAATCGCGCCACTCTTCTTTGGATCTTCTCTAACTCCTCTGTCAACCCGACCGGGTACGGATCCCACACTGATGAGCAATACTCAAGTAGAGGTCGAACGAGTGTTTTGTAAGCCACCTTCTTTGTTGATGGACTACATTTTCTAAGGACTCTCCCAATGAATCTCAACCTGATACCCGCCTTACCAACAATTAATTTTATATGATCATTCCACTTCAAATCGTTCCGCACGCATACTCCCAGATATTTTACAGAAGTAACTGCTACCAGTGTTTGTTCCGCTATCGTATAATCATACAATAAAGGATCCTTCTTTCTATGTATTCGCAATACATTACATTTGTCTATGTTAAGGGTCGGTTGCCACTCCTTGCACCAAGTACCTATCCGCTGCAATTTTCTAATGCTGCAACTTCTCTGTATACTACAGCATCATCCGCGAAAAGCCGCACTATGTGCTAGGTCATTTATACAGGGTGTTTCAAAAATGACCGGTATATTTGAAACAGCAATAAAAACTAAACGAGCAGCGATAGAAATACACCGTTTGTTGCAATATGCTTGGGACAACAGTACATTTTCAGGCAGACAAACTTTCGAAATTACAGTAGTTACAATTTTCAACATCAGATGGCACTGCGGTCTGGGAAACTCTATAGTACGATATTTTCCACATATACACCATGCGTAGCAATAATATGGCGTAGTCTCTGAATGAAATTACCCGAAACCTTTGACAACGTGTCTGGCGGAATGGCTTCACATGCAGATGAGATGTACTGCTTCAGCTGTTCAATTGTTTCTGGATTCTGGCGGTACACCTGGTCTTTCAAGTGTCCCCACAGAAAGAAGTCACAGGGGTTCATGTCTGGCGAATAGGGAGGCCAATCCACGCCGCCTCCTGTATGTTTCGGATAGCCCAAAGCAATCACACGATCATCGAAATATTCATTCAGGAAATTAAAGACGTCGGCCGTGCGATGTGGCCGGGCACCATCTTGCATAAACCACGAGGTGTTCGCAGTGTCGTCTAAGGCAGTTTGTACCGCCACAAATTCACGAAGAATGTCCAGATAGCGTGATGCAGTAATCGTTTCGGATCTGAAAAATGGGCCAATGATTCCTTTGGAAGAAATGGCGGCCCAGACCAGTACTTTTTGAGGATGCAGGGACGATGGGACTGCAACATGGGGCTTTTCGGTTCCCCATATGCGCCAGTTCTGTTTATTGACGAAGCCGTCCAGGTAAAAATAAGCTTCGTCAGTAAACCAAATGCTGCCCACATGCATATCGCCGTCATCAATCCTGTGCACTATATCGTTAGCGAATGCCTCTCGTGCAGCAATGGTAGCGGCGCTGAGGGGTTGCCGTGTTTGAATTTTGTATGGATAGAGGTGTAAACTCTGGCGCATGAGACGATACGTGGACGTTGGCGTCATTTGGACCGCAGCTGCAACACGGCGAACGGAAACCCGAGGCCGCTGTTGGATCATCTGCTGCACTAGCTGCGCGTTGCCCTCTGTGGTTGCCGTACGTGGTCGCCCTACCTTTCCAGCACGTTCATCCGTCATGTTCCCAGTCCGTTGAAATTTTTCAAACAGATCCTTTATTGTATCGCTTTTCGGTCCTTTGGTTACATTAAACCTCCGTTGAAAACTTCGTCTTGTTGCAACAACACTGTGTTCTAGGCGGTGGAATTCCAACACCAGAAAAATCCTCTGTTCTAAGGAATAAACCATGTTGTCTACAGCACACTTGCACGTTGTGAACAGCACGCGCTTCCAGCAGAAAGACGACGTACAGAATGGCGCACCCACAGACTGCGTTGTCTTCTATATCGTTCACATCACTTGCAGCGCCATCTGTTGTTGAAAATTGTAACTACTGTAATTTCGAAAGTTTGTCCGCCTGAAAATGTACTGTTGTCCCAAGCATATTGCAACAAACGGTGTATTTCTATCGCTGCTCGTTTAGTTTTTATTGCCGTTTCAAATATACCGGTTATTTTTGAAACACCCTGTATATATTATGAAAAGCAATGGTCCCATAACACTCCCCTGTGGCACGCAAGAGGTTACTTTAACGTCTGTAGACGTCTCTCCATTGAGAACAACATGCTGTGTTCTGTTTGCTATAAACTCTTCAATCCAGCCACAGCCGGCCTGTGTGGCCGAGCGGTTCTAGGCGCTGCATTCTGGAACCGCGCGACCGCTACGTTCGCAGGTTCGAATCCTGCCTCGGGCGTGGATGTGTGTGATGTCCTTAGTTTAGTTAGGATTAAGTAGTTCTAAGTTCTAGGGGTCTGATGACCTCAGAAGTTAAGAGCCATTTGAACCATTTTTGAATCCAGCCACACAGCTGGTCTGATATTCCGTAGGCTCTTACTTTCTTTACAAAAAAAAAAAAAAAAAAAAAAAAGAAAAAAAAAAAGAAAGAAAATCGCACCTCCAAGAGGGGGTTATGCGACGTAAACGAAAGTTGATAGGCGTGTTTCTCCGTCTGAAAGATGATGTCTGTTCAAATTCCCCACAAGGCGCACAAAGTGGCTCTAGTAGCTCCTCTATGAGAGTGCACACCAGGTTGGCTTTAAATACAAACTGTAACAATCGTCAGGGTTGGTTGCCTTTGAAATTGGACGTGTTGAGTTGATGTTAGTCAAGAATGCCTGTGAGGTGACAAAGAAGCCATTATCAACACCTTACTGAGTTTGAACGAGGTCGTGTGACAGGGCTACGAGAAGCTGGATGTTCCTTGTGTGATACTGCAGAAAGACTTGGCGTGATTATAGCCACTGTACATGATTGCCGGCAGTGGTGGTCACGAGAATGTACAGTCATAAGAAGACCGGACTCCGAACGGCCATGTGACACTACCGAGAGGGAAGACATTGTGTCCGGCGTATGGCTCTGGCGCATCGTACTGCGTCTGCAGCAGCAATTTGAGGAGCAGTTAGCACCAAAGTGACATAACGAACTTTTAAAAACCGGTTGCTTCGAGGACAGCTCCGAGATAGATGCCGTGCAACGTACATTCCACTTACCCCAAATCATCGCCATTTTAACCTCTGTGGCGTCAAGCGAGAGCTCATTGGAGGGCACGATGGAGGTCTATTGTGTTTTCTGATGAAAACGGATTCTGCCTCGGTGCCAGTGATAGCAGTGTGTTCGTTAGACGGAGGGCTGTTTAGTGCCTGCAACCAACCTGTCTGCTTGCTAGGCACACTGGACCTATAGCTGGAGCTACGGTCTTGGGTGAAATTTTGTACGACAGCAGGAGAACTCTTATATGAAACTTCCTGGCAGATTAAAACTGTGTGCCGGACCGAGACTCGAAGTCGGGACCTTTGCCTTTCGCGGGCAAGTACTCTACCACTGATCTACCCAAGCACGACTCACATCCCGTCCTCACAGCTTTACTTCTGCCAATACCTCGTCTCTTACATTCCAAACTTTACAGAAGCTCTCCTGCGAACCTTGCAGAACTAGCACTCCTGAAAGAAAGGAAACGTCCCCCAGGCTGTGGCTAAGCCATGTCTCCGCAATATCCTTTCTTTCAGGAGTGCTAGTTCTGCAGGGTTCGCAGGAGAGCTTCTGTAAAGTTTGGAAGGTAGGAGACGAGGTACTACCAGAAGTAAAGCTGTGAGGACGGCGCGTGAGTCGTGCTTTGGTAGCGCAGTGATAGAGCATTTGCCCGCGAAAGGCAAATGTCACGAGTTCGAGTCTCGGTCCGGCACACAGTTTTAATCTGCCAGGAAGTTTCATATCAGCGCACACTCCGCTGCAGAGTGAAAATCTTATTCTGGTGCACTCTCGTTGATTGTCTGACGCACTGTGAATGCAAATTTTTACGTCAGTCTGGTGATTCGACTTGTTTGGTTACCGTTCATTAACAGCATTCCAGGGGGTGTTTTCCAGCAGGATAACTCCACCCCATCCATGCCGCTGTTGTAATCCAACATTCTCTACAGAATGTCGACGTGTTGCTTTGGCCTGCTCGATCACCAGATCTGTCTCCAACCGAGCACTTATGGGACATCATCGGACGACAACTCCAGCATCATCCACAAACAGTATTAACCGTCCCTGTACTGACCAAACAACAACAACAGACATGGAACTCCATTCCACAAACTGACATCCGGCACCTGTACAACACAATGCATGCACGTTTGCATGCTTGCATTCAACATTCTGGCGGTTACACCGGTTATTAATGTACCAGCATTTCACATCTGCAATGGCTTATCTCGTGCATACATTAACCTGTGATCTTGAAATATTAATAACTTAAATATGTTACCTAGACAAATATATTGTCGAAATTTCATTACCCTAGCTTAATTATTTTTCGGTGTTGCGACTTTTTTCCCGTCAGTGAACCTCGCGATTTATCAGCCATCTCTTATGCCATGAATTACTAATTCATTTTGTGATTCGGGGAACTAGTGGTTTTTAAACCAATATACTTGAAAATATTTGTCTTTGACAGATCTTTATCTTCGATACTGATTATGGTGTGCTGTTATCTGCATTTGTTGACAAATATTTCAGTCTTCATTGTATTGAGGCCTAGTCCTGACGGTTCAAGGCGGTCCTTTCGTGCTTCGACTTGCCTTGGAATGTCGTTCTTGCTTTCAGTAGCCACTAGAACACCATCAAAATACAAGAGTGTCCAAGATTCTAATTTCTGAAGATCTCGATTGACCGTGTCCATTACTATGGTCAAGAAGAGGCGAGAAATAGCAGATCCCTGACGGCGACCTACAGAAACAGGAAAGTCACCTGATACCCAGCAGTAGATGGTACTCGACTTCTAGGGTTCTGAAAGAGCAGCTGAGGCCATTCAGTTAGTACTTGAGGTGCTTCATGCTTTAGAAGAGCAAACCGTATGAGATCACGTTATACTCTGTCAAAAGTCTTATCTAGATCCAGGAAAGCGGAGTGAAGATGCGTAAACTTCTCATTTTTTTTTCCAATAGGCAAGCGAGTTACGTGGTTGCATCGGTGATCTTACAAACTTTCACAAATCCCCACTCTTCTTTCTTCTTTTCCCCGGCGTTTACTTTGTCCAGTATGTGGTCTGCTTTTCAGGATTTGGCAGATTTTATTTTGATAGTTAACTCTATCACTGAGTGCCCTTACTAACGCCACAGGTGTCAAGTTGACCGAAGGGAAGGAAGACGTGTGCTCCATTCGTCTGTGAATTGCGTGAAATTTGTTGTGTCTGTTATCGAATTTTAACTTTTTATGTGCAACTCTAACAAAACCACATTGATTCTGCAGTCTGTGATGTCCTATAAGATAATCATTCTACGTGATTGGAGACGTACAGAGTCATGAAAGGGAAGCAGTAGTTGAGAAGAGAGTGAAGCAAGGGTATTCAGTCTGTATATTGGGCAAGAAGTAAGGGAAACAAAAGAAAAGTTTGGTGTAGGAATTAAAGTTCACGGGGAAGAAATAAAAATTTTGAGGTTTGCCGATGACATTGTAATTCTGTCAGAGACAGAAAAGGACTTGGAAGAGCAGCTGAACAGAATGGACAATGTCTTGAAAGGAGGATATAAGATTAACATCAACAAAACCAAAACAAGGATAATGGAATGAAGTCGAATTAAATCAGGTGAAGCTGAAGGAATTATATTAGGAAAAGAGACACTTAAAGTCGTAGATGAGTTTTCCTACTTGGGTAGCAAAATAGCTGAAGTAGAGAGGATATAAAATGTAGACTGGCAATGGCAAGAAAAGCATTTATGAAGAAAAGAAATCAACGTCGAACGTAGATTTAAGTGTTAGGAAGTATTTTCTGAAAGTATTTGTATGGAGTGTAGCCGCGTGTGGAAGTGAAACATGGACGATAAATAGTTTGGACAAGAAGAGAATAGAAGGTTTTGAAGTGTGATGCTACAGAAGAATGTTGACGATTAGGTGGGTAGATCACATAACTGACGAAAAGGTGCTGAATAGAGTTGTGGCACAACTGGACTGGAAAAAGGAATCGGTTTATATGACACATTCTCAGATATCAAGGGATCATAATTTAGTACTGGAGGGAAGGGTGGGAGGTTAAACTTCTAGAGAGAGACCAAGAGATGAATACAGTAAGCGGACTCAGAAGGACGTAAGTTATTCTAGCTATTTAGAGATAAAGAGGGTTGCACAGGAAGGAGTAGCGTGAGGCATGCATCAAACCTGTTTTCGGACTGAAGATCACAAAAACAACGTTTTCTGAGCCGAAATTTAGGGACTATCCCAGCATTTGTCTAAGTGAACTTGAGAAACCACCTAAAAACCACACTCACGTCGGCCGATGTACCAGCTCATAGGTAGTACATTGGCCGTGCGGATTCGATCCGGGTGCGGTTCACCTCCCCGAATCGCAAGCTAGCATACTGCATGACACGTTATACGAGCTCCACTTGTGAAACCACGCTGTCTATTATAGGCTCTGAGATCTTCATTGTACGTCACGGGAGACGTACCAGACGATAGTTGGAATACTGAGCCGGTCTCCCTTTTGAGTCCAAATTAAATGGAGAAAGTGCTCCTGGTACCTCGACAAGAGGGAAAGCGGTGTACCAAGCGACTGGAATGTCTTCAGACATTGGGCTGGCGTCTGAGTGACAGTCGCACAGTGAACAAGACACTACAGTATTTCATAATGGTCAGTTCGTGGATGCCCGATGTACGAGGCGCTCTATTCATGTGTGGTCATGCTCACTCTTGGCTTCGCTTGTGCCACCGCATCATGGCAACACTGTGAGTACCATGATTCCTGCAAAACTGCTGCCATCCGAGTCAGTTGCTGTGGACAGCAACACATCGATAACTGGGGAGACCATCGACCATCACGGAATGCAATAGCGGATAGACTGGCCACAGTGCAGTGTGTATTCTACGTCATCAGTCCCGCGAGGAATTCCTCTCCTGCGCCAACATCTTCACCTCACAGTAGCTTTTGCATCCAACGTCCTCAGTTATTTCACTCTGCAGAGAATGTGACGTCCAATAAGCAGAGTTTAATTATTTATTTTGGATTTTTTAATCAAATTATTTTATTGAAGATGAGTCAGGCAAACGGGGAGAGGGGTGTACCAGATTCGGGACTCCGATATTAGGCTCGTTATGGAGCCCCGTATGGAAGTAGCGTCCAAAGCCGGAAATAATTCCAATGCGAGCTCGGTACGTCTGTCAGAGGGCTTCATCTGAGATGTGGAGGAGGCCCCGCTGCCGTAACCCAGGACGCAGGGTGCAGTAGTCTGTAAGCTGTGGCTCATGTCGGCACCAGTGACGCCTTTCGCTTGGATTCTGAGGCCATCCTCAGTTCCTACAGGTAGCTGGCGATAATGATGAAGACTGCTGGCCACGCTCGTGGGTTGCGACCAGAGCTCACAGTTTGCTGCATCGAACCCAGTGTTGATCTTTTTTTTATTTATTTTTTTTTTAATTTGGAGCCGAGTGGAGGTAGCTCTGTCAATTCCGTGACGGTCACGGCTGCAGATTTCTGAACCTGTGTTATGGATTGGGAAGTTGTAGGACTCCCCTCGATAAATCAGGAATGTAGTACACAAAGAGAACAGCTACTCGGGAGACACAGCAGTTGTGGAGTGCACATGGTGGTTTTTTAGGCTAAGCGGTAGGTTGAATTCCTCTGAAACACATCGGACGTCAAAATTTCAACAGTAAATTGCCGAAGTATTCGTGACAAGGCTCCTGAACTTACTGCCCTTCAGGAAAGTTGTCGCACTCAAACTATTCTCGAAATCAAGAGCTAGATGAAACTCGAAGTAGAAAGCTCCGAAATATTTAGCGAGGCACGGAACGTATATCGAAAAGACGTATTAGACGCCATAGCAGCGGGAGTGTCCATCGCAGTCGACAAAAATAGTTTGTGTATTAAGGTCGCAACTGAGTCTGACTGTGACCTAGGTGAACTCAAGTTCATTATCAGATATTTTTACCGGCCACCTGATTCCGTTGTAGCAGTTGCAGAATCATTCAAGGAATCATTAGCGCGGAAATTCCCAGATCATGCAGTATTATTTGGAGGCAGCTTTAATCTACCGCCTATGGACTGGGACATCTATGGGTTCACTGCAGGTTGTAGGGACAGACAGTCTTGTGAAGTAATTTTGAACATGTTTCTCGCAAACTTGTAGCTAGCTACAAACAGACCTGCCTTTTTTAACCGTGTCCAATGGTTCAAATAGCTCAGAGCACTATGGGACTTAACATCTGAGGTCATCAGTCCCCTAGAAGTTAGAACTACTTAAACCGAACTAACCTAAGGACATCACACACATCAATGTCCAAGGCAGGATTCGAACCTGCGACCGTAGCGGTCGCGCGGTTCCAGACTGAAGCGCCTAGAACCGCTCGTCCACAGCGGCCGGCTCAACAGTGTCAGTATAGTGACCAGGATTAATGATCATGTTGTCATCATAACCCATCAAGAAGACCAGGAGAGAATCTATGGTAGAAAAAGCAGATAAGCATTTGTTAGCATCCCACTTAGACAATGAATGGACATCATTTAGCTCCAGTATGACGGACGTAGAGGAATTATTTGCAAAGTTTAAACTGACCGAAGACTGAATGAATGGACATCATTTAGCTCCAGTATGACGGACGTAGAGGAATTATTTGCAAAGTTTAAACTGACCGAAGACTGAATGAATGGACATCATTTAGCTCCAGTATGACGGACGTAGAGGAATTATTTGCAAAGTTTAAACTGACCGAAGACTTATGTGCCAAGCAAATGGATTAAGGATGGAAAGGATCCCCCATGGTTTGACTCATTGATTGATTCATGGAGAGGGGTTATGGGACAAAACGACGAGGTCACCAGTCACGAGATTCCGAAGTTGGTCACAGAAGAAAGGTGGTCCGCTAAAAGTGGAAGGATCTAGTCAGGGGAGTCATATTATAAAATAATGAATATTAAACACACACAGTAATGGTGAGACCAACTCTAAAAACTGGAAAAAAGGGGGCGGGGCATGGGGTCACAGATAGAGAATACTATAAACGAAGTCTCAGCCACAACCAACCTGCCCCTGCTCCAGGACTGAAGTAGAACCTTATATCTGGAAATAAAAACCACTTTCACAGAGGAAACTGAGGATCAGTCCAACCATCCGTGGATCGTCTGCTAACGTTAAATTTAAGGAATCGGGATAACTATACTTAACATGAAGGGCAAAAGAAGGGGACATTCCACCAATAAGTGAGGTATCGTCAGTCTGGCTCCACAACCACATTGTGTGAGTGGGTGGTTACATAGGAGGAAACAATGGGTGAGCCGGGTATGACCAATGCGTAAACGGCATGAAACAGTGGACTCCTTCCGAGAGGAGCGGAAGGAAGCTCCGTGGTTTAATAATTCGGAAAATGCTGAGGAAACGGAGATCGTTGCACTCTTGATTCAACAAATAGCGCGCAGTTGTCGACAGGCAAAAGTTAGTAGAAATTCGTGCGTCGTTAAGAAGATCAATGTGTGAAGCATACAACTACACTACTGGCCATTAAAATTGCTACACCACGAAGATGACGTGCTACAGACGCGAAATTTAACCGACAGGATGAAGATGCTGTGATATGCAGATGATTAGCTTTTCAGAGTATTCACAGAAGGTTGTCGCCGGTGGCGACACCTGCAACGTGCTTACATGAGGAAAGTTTCCAACCGATTTCTCATACACAAACAGCAGTTGACCGGCGGTGCCTGGTGAAACGTGGTTGTCATGCCTCGTGTAAGGAGGAGAAATGCGTACCATCACGTTTCCGACTTTGATAAAGGTCGGATTGTAGCCTATCGCGATTGCGGTTTATTGTATCGCGACATTGCTGCTCGCGTTGGTCGAGATCCAATGTCTGTTAGCAGAATATGAAATCGGTGGGTTCAGGAAGGTAATACGGAACGCCGTGCTGGATCCCAGCGGCCTCGTATCACTAGTAGTCGAGCTGACAGGCATCTTATCCGCATGGCTGTAACGGATCGTGCAGTTACATCTCAAACTGAGTCAACAGATGGGGACGTTTGCAAGACAACAACCATCCGCACGAACAGTTCGACGACGTTTGCAGCAGCATGGACTATCAGCTCGGAGACCATGGCCGCAGTTACCCTTGATGCTGCATCACAGACAGGGGCCCCTGCGATGGTGTGCTCAACGACGAACCTGGGTGCACGAATGGGAAAACGTCATTTTTTCGGATGAATCCAGGTTCTGTTTACAGCATCATGATGGTCGCATCCACGTTTGGCGACATCGCGGTGAACGCACATTGGAAGCGCGTATTCGTCGTAGCCATACTGGCGTATCACTCGGCGTGATGGTATGGGGTGCCATTGGTTACACGTCTCGGTCACCTCTTGTTCGCATTGACGGCACTTTGAACAGTGGACGTTACATTTCAGATGTGTTACGACCTGTGGCTCTACCCTTCATTCGATCCCTGCGAAACCCTACATTTCAGCAGGATAATGCACGACCGCATGTTGCAGGTCCTGTACAGGCCTTTCTGGATACACAAAATGTTCGACTGCTTGCCTGGCCAGTACATTCTTCAGATCTCTCACCAATTGAAAATGTCTGGTCAATGGTGGCCGCACAACTAGCTCGTCACAATATGCCAGTCACTACTGTTGATGAACTGTGGTATCGTGTTGAAGCTGCATGGGTAGCAGTACCTGTACACGCCATCCAATCTCTGTTTGACTCAATGCCCAGGAGTACAAGGCCGTAATTACGGCCAGAGATGGTTGTTCCGGGTACTGATTTCTCAGGATCTATGCACCCAAATTGCGTGAAAATGTAATCACATGTGAGTTCTGGTATAATATATTTGTCCAATGAATACCCGTTTGTCATCTGCATTTCTTCTTGGTGTAGCAATTTTAATGGCCAGTAGTGTTCTTCCACCGTCATACCTTTGCGAAAGATATTGCCAAGGTCGTGAGAAAATTCTGGTCATACGCAAAGCCACTAAGCGAGTCGAAGGCTTCTGTACAGTCACTCGTGAACCAGGCCGGGGCGGGAACAGACGACAGCAAAAGGGAAGCTGAAGTTTTAAATTTTACGTTTAAGAAATCGTTCGCGCAGGAAGATCGTACAAACATATCGCAGTCTGACTACCGCACAGACACCCGCAAGGAGGATATAGAAATAGCCATACGTGACATAGAGAGAGAACTGAAAGAGTTGAAAACAAAAAACCGCCAGGTCCAGATGGGAACCCCTGTTCGGTTTTACAGAGAGTATTCTGCTGCATCGGCCCCTTTCTTACCTTGTATTTATCGTCAGTCTTTCGCCCAGCCATTCGAAAAGAGCGCAGGTGACACTTGTACTCAAGAAAGGTAAAAGAACGGCCCCCCAAAATTATTGGTCAATACTCTTATCATCGGATTGCTGCACAATTTTTGAACACAGCCTCAGTTCGAACACAATAAATTTTCTTGGAGTGGAAAAACGAAGCAGCTCAGATTTAGAAATCGTCGCTAGTGCGGAACTCAGTTGGCCATTTCATCACACGATAATCTACAAACTAAAGACGGAGGTTGTAACGCCGGAAATGCATATCCTCCTATTTCCATCTATTGCACTGCAAATTTTTTTCCTTATTTTGTTACCTGAAGATATAACATTTCTGTGTCTTTGTATATTGTAATTGTTTTACTATTTGTATATGTATGCATTTATGTCGATGTATAATTGGTTTGTTTTGTAAATATTATTTGTATTTTTTCGCTGGGTCTTGTCTAGGGAAAACTATGCTATCGAACGATTACATCGATAGGTCGTGTGGAGAAACAAAGTGTTTAGGATCTTTGGAGTGTTAACTCTACCGTGTGGAGCGCGGGCAGAGCAGAGAGAGTCTGGCTGGGGTGGTGCAGTGGAGCAGGTGTGTTGTGTGATGCTCCCGCGAGTTGCCGCGCTTTCGGGGTTGGACAGCATGTAATTGCGCTCGACTTGCTATGATAGTTTCTGACATGGTGTCGCGGACGGGAAGCATTAGCTGGCGCACATCAAGAGCCCGTTTCGCCTGGTAACCGTGTCGAGAAGATGGCGCGCCAACATCCAGCTTCTGCAACAGCGACGGCCGACAATGAGTGACTGTCGCCACCTCCTCGATCGACGGCTTCAAACCTTCAATCAACCAACAAGGAAGACTGGAAGCACGTAAAGTTTTAGAACTGTACGGCAGACCTCAGCTTTTAAAACTGTTCAAATCACAAAATTACAGCAACGTAGCATGAACTTTTGTTGCTCATTGTCCCAATTGCATTACCAAGCAGGGTCCCTTCCTTTTCCAGAATGAACCCGAGTGTCGTTGAAATTCAAACGCCAGCATTAAAGCAATATTATTCTATTTCACTGCTTTAATTTCAAAGTTCAGTTAAAGTATTCATAGCTGGCTACAATATTTAGATTACACAAGCACAAATTAAGAGTGCGAGTTTTGTTACCATATTTTAGCTTACCTGTGACTACAGCTCAGCTTGGTACGTACTAAATTTTACTATTGTTAATTGTTCAGAATCATTTAATTCAAGATCAAAGTTAAATCTCTTATTTCTAAATTGCGTAGATTCAAGTAGCTTTTGAAATGATTGTTGAGGTAGTCCAAGACTAACCGTATTTTACTGAATTTCAATGTGCTTCAGAAAGAAAGCTCACTATTAATTTCAGTCACTAAATTAACTTTCAGTTTTCCGGTTTTATTAATTCTTTTGCTAAATTAAGTCAGAGTGTAGCGAAATTTATTACTTCTGACAAACATTCAGTTTTCACACAACACGTGTCAACCTTCAGTTGCCACGCTTTTAGTGCTAATTGTATGTGCAATAACCTTTCTTTTTCAGTTACTATAGTAATTGTCCTTAGGACTGGCGACCGTAATTTCCCACAAATCTCAAATATCTAATTACCGCTAGTTAATTGTTAACGTAACGGCCACACATTTACTTTCTTTATTAACTTTACCCATTTTCAAAATTAATTTCCACCAGTTTCATTTGCATTTTTCCTTTCATTTAGATGTAACCCTTTCCTCCCTCTTTACCGATAAATTAACTTCGGTGACGATTGCTTTTCCCAAATTTCCATTAGGTACACGCGGTTTAATTTTTCACTGTCATTAAGGTCGATAAGTGAGGGGGAGGTTACAAGGTTAGCAGCCAGATTCGATATTCCTAGATTTCCGGAAAGTATCTGAGACGGTGCGCCACTGCAGACTCTAGACGAACGTCCGAGCGTACTGATAAGGTTCCCAGATATGTGGGAGGCTCCAAGACCTTGTTAAGTAATAGAACCGTGTACGTTGTGACAGCGAGTGTTCGTCACAGACAAGGGTATCGTCAGGTGTGCCCCGGGGAAGTAAGTTGGGACTCTTTCTGTTAATGTTGTATACTGCCGGCCGAAGTGGCCGAGCGGTTCTTGGCGCTACAGTCTGGAACCGCGCGACCGCTCCCGTCGCAGGTTCGAATCCTGCCTCGGGCATGGATGTGTGTGATGTCGTTAGGTTAGTTAGGTTTAAGTAGTTCTAAGTTCTAGGGGACTGATGACCTCAGAAGTTAAGTCCCATAGTGCTCAGAGCCATTTGACCCATTTGTTGTATATTAATGACCTTGTAGACGATATTAATAGTAAAATCAGGCATTTTGCAGATAATGCAGTTATCTGTAATGAAGTACTATCTGAAAGAAACTGTATAAATATTTTGTCAGATGTGGATAGGATTTCAACGTGGTGCAGAGATTGGCAACTTGCTTAAGTGTTCAGAAAAGTAAAACTGTGCACTTCGCAGAACGTAAAAACATAGATTCTGTGACTATAATATTAATTAGTCACTGTTGGAATCGGCAAACTCATACAAATGTCTGTCTGTGACAGTTTGTAGGGATATGAAATGGAATGATCACATCGGTTCAGTGGTGGGTAAAGCATGCGCTAGACTTTGATTTATTGGTAGAATACTGGGGAAGTCCAATCAGTCTACAAAAAAAGATTGCCTACAAATCAGTCGTGCGACCGGTTTCAGAATTCTACTCAAGTGTGTGGAACCCGTAACAGATAGGGCTAGGAGGGTATGTTGAACGTATACAGAGAAGGGCAGCACGAATGGTCACAGGTTTGTTTAATCCATGGGAGAGAGTCCTAGAGATACTGAAGGAACTGAACTTAAACAATACCGAGAAAGTCTATTAACAAAGTTTCACGAACCGGCTTTAAATGATTACTCTCGGAATATACTACAAACCCCTACGTATCGCTCACATAGGGATCATGAGGATAAGATTAGAATAATTTTTGCACGTGCAGAGGCATTCAAACAATCATTCTTCCGTGAATGGAACAGGAAGAAAACCTGATAACTAGTACAATGGGACGTATCCTCTGCCATGCACGGTGGTTTGCAGAGTATAGATGTAGATGTAGATGTAGAAGACCTGACGGCCATAGTGAGCAGCAATTTATGGCTGTTTGCTGATAACGCTATGGTGTGTGGCAGAGCGTCATTTTTGAGTGCCTGTAGGAGGATACAAGTTCACTTGGACAGAATTTCTAATTGATGTGATGAATATTGGCTCCCTCTGAGTGTAGAAAAATGTAAATTAATGCAGACGAGTAGTAGAAACAACCCTGTAACTTTCGAATACAGAATTAGTAGGGTGCTGCCTGACACAGTCACATCAGTTAAACACCTTGGCGCAACGTAGCGAAGCGATATGGAATGGAATGAGCACTTAGGCTAATAATAGGAAAGGCAAATGCTCGACTTCACTTTATCGGGAGACGGCGTATAGAACGCTAGTGCGACCCATTCGTAAGTACTGTTCGATTGTTTGGGATCTCCAGCAGGTCGGATTAAAGGAAACCATCGAAACAATTCAGAAGCGCGCTGCTAGATTTGTTACCAGCATGTTCGATCAGTATACAAGTATTACGTAGATGCTTCGTGAACTCAAATGGGAATCCCTGGAGGGAAGGTGACTCTTTTCGCAAGGCGCTGTAACAGAAGTTAGAGAACCGATTGCAGAATTATCAGCCCGCATCTCGTGGTCGTGCGGTAGCGTTCTCGCTTCCCACGCCCGGGTTCCCGGGTTCGATTCCCGGCGGGGTCAGGGATTTTCTCTGCCTCGTGATGGTTGGGTGTTGTGTGATGTCCTCAGGTTAGTTAGGTTTAAGTAGTTCTAAGTTCTAGGGGACTGATGACCTAAGATGTTAAGTCCCATAGTGCTCAGAGCCATTTTGCAGAATTATTCTACTGTTGCCAACGTACATTTCGCGTAAGGACCACGAAAATAAGTAGCGAGAAATTAGGGCTCGTGCGGGAAATTTTAGAAAGTCATTCTCCCCTGGCTCTATTTGCAAGTGGAACAAGACGGGAAATGATTATTAGTAGTAGGCGCTATCCCCTCCACGCACCGTTGGCTTGCGGAGTATGCTGTATATGTAGGTGTAGAATGTAATTATTATTTGGTTTATATGAAGTTATTTGGAGGTTTAAGTATTAAGACTGCAGGTCCGTTTTTTGTTGAATCCAGTTGGCGTGCGAGGATGCTATACAATACCTCTTTGTCAGCAGCGTAGGACATCAGTAATGTGGGACGCTACTACAATATTCTTTCCATTCTAAAAAGGTATTAGGAAGCAGCCAAAACTGCATACTGCTCGCTGTCACATCTGGACATCAGCCGTGACCAATGAAAGTGAAATAAAATTAAATCGTACAAATATAAAACAAGCGCTCGGAGACTGATTCACACCAGCGATGTACATCGCCTTTGACGAGAATTATAGTTATAATAAGAGAGATAAATTAATTAAGCAAAAATTAAATTACTTTTGAAATAGTGATGAATACTATACTGTCCCTGACGACTACAGGAATCATCCGAAGGATTATTACCGCAGTCATTTTACAATTATCATCACTTAAATAAGAAGGCAGGACTACCAACCTAGAATGAATTACAGCAGCAAGGACAAAAATCATAGACGAACACCCTTGTGTTCACTCTCTCGTTGTTAACTAATTATTCAAGGGAGAAGTAAAAAGTAATGAAAGAGATATTAATCACATTCATCCTGAATGACTGTCTTCTTATTACACCAATTGTCCTACAGGTAAGTCTGCGACTTTGCGCGATAAGAAAGAAGTGTGGCCAGTGTATGTACAGGGTGTACATAAAGTTCGGGAACACTTTCAATTATTTATGAACAAGAACTAAACATTGTACACATGTCATACATATTGCACTTTGAAGAGAAACTCTGGAATTTTTTTTTTTACAATCATTCGATATGCGAACCATGAATGACCTGGCAGACGTCAATACGGTAATCGAATTCTTGCCATATCCATCCCAGCATGGCACTGTGGCAGTCGCTTCCCGTATTCTCTCCCGGAGCTCTGCTACATCACGTGATAGAGGCGTACATACACCAGATCTTTAATGTGTCCTCATAGAAAAAAGTCACACGGAGTGAGATCTGGTGATAGGGGAGGCCATTTCCTGGAACAGCTGTCCCCTTCTGTAGCACGGCCGATCCATCGATGCGGCAGCTCGGTGTTCAGGTACCCACGAACTTCACGACGAAAACGGGGTGGAGCCCCGTCCTGCCGAAAGATGAGCGGAGACTCCGATTGCATTTGAGGCATCAGCCATTGCTACAACATATCAAAGTAGGAATATCTGGTGACAGTGCTCTCGGCGAAGTAGAATGGCCCATACAGTTTTTGACGTGACAAGGCACAAAAAACATTTAGCTTCGGGCATCACACTCAAATTCACTGCATTCGTGTGGATGCTTTGTACCCGAGATTCGACAATTATGCCTGTTCACTTTCCCATTAGCGTGAAAATTAAGCGATCAACAATGCCATCCCCATCCTCATTCAATTGTTGCAACTGCGAACAAAACTCAAAACGCTTGTCTTTTTCGTCGTCATTGAGTCTCTGCACTAACTCCAATTTAAATAGAGAGCTTCTGTCGCAGGACTTTCCACACTGTCATTGGAGCCATTTCGAGTTCACAGGATGCACGACGCACTGATTTCTTTGGACTCCTTATGAATGTCTCTCGTATGCGCTCCGCATTCGCTTCACTCACACTGGGACGTCCGCTTCTCTTTGCCGGGCACAAGTAACCCATCGTAACGAATTTGTTGTGCCAGCCGTAAATGGCCTTCCTTGTTTGTGGCTTGGTTCTAAACATCAGTTGAACAGCTGTAGCACACTTGTGTTTGTCGAACTACAACACACAGAAAGCTCGCTCCGCACCTGAACTCGCCATGTTTGCGACTAGCGCTGACTATCGGCAAGTTACCAAACTACGCTGTGGCGGTGTACATGAAGAAAGCTGTCAGGGTTTCTCTTCAAAATGAAATATGTATGGCATCTGTTCAACATTTGGTTCTTGTGTAATAAGTAACTGAAAGTATTCCCGGACTTTATGTACACCCTGTAATTGAAAGTGTTCCCAGACCTTATGAACACCATGTACAGGCAATGAACAGAAGTCTGTTGCTAAAGCAGAATATTCAAAATCTCGTGATGTATGCATTGATGAGAAACTGAATTGGAATAAAACAATGATGATGTGCTGAAATGGTCACGGTCAGCTACTTATGCTATTAGGTTGATTGCAAATTTTTGTGATAAACGTATCAGCAAATTAGCCTACTATGCCTATTTTCATTCACTCCTTCAAATGGCATCATGTTTTGGGGTAATTCATCACTAAGAGAAAAAGTATCCATTGCACAAAAGCGTGTAATCAGAATAATAGCTGGAGCCCACCCAAGATCACCTTGCAGACATTTATTTAAGGAACTCAGGATATTCATTGTACCTTCACATTACATATATTCACTTATCAAATTTGTTATTAATAACCGTCCCTGTACTGACCGATCAAGAGCAACAGACATGGAACTCCATCCCACAAACTGACATCGGGCCCTGTAAAACACAATGCATGCACGTTTGCATGCTTGCATTCAACATTCTGGCGGTTACACCATTTCACATCTGCAATGGCTTATCTCGTGCATACATTAACCTGTGATCTTGAGATATTAATCACTTAAATATGTTACCTAGACAAATATATTGTCGAAATTTCATTACTCTTGATTTATTACTTTTCGGTGTTGCGACTTTTTTCCCGTCAGTGAACCTCGCGATCTATCAGTCATCTCTTAAGCCATGAATTGCTAATGCATTTTGTGATTCGAGGAACGAGCCCTGGCTCTATTTGCGAGTAGAACAAGACGGGAAATGACTAGTAGTAGTACGTGCTACCTTCAGCCATGCACCGTTGCGGAGTATACTGCATATGTAGATGCAGAATGTAATTGTTATTTAGTTTATTTGAAGTTATTTCGAGGTTTAAGTATTAAGAGTGCAGGTCCGTCTTTTGTTGAATCCAGTTGGCGTGCGAGGATACTATACAATACCTCTTTCGCAGCAGCGTAGGACATCAGTAATGTGGGACGCTACTACAGTATTCTTTCGATTATAAAAAGGTATTAGGAAGCAGCCGAAATTGCATAATGCTCGCTGGCACATCCAGACATGAGCCGTGACCAAAGTAAGTGAAATAAAATCAAATCGTACAAATATAAAACAAGCGCTCGGAGACTGATTCACACTAGCGATGTAGATCGCCTTTGACGAGGATTATAGTTATAATAAGAGAGATAAATTAATTAAGCAAAAATTAAATTACTGTTGAAATAGTGATGAATACTATACTGTCCCTGACGACTACAGGAATCATCCGAAGGATTATTAATGGAGTCATTTTTCAATTATCATCACTTAAATAACAGGTTAGGACTTCCAACCTAGATTGAATTACAGCAGCAAGGACAAAAATCATAGACGAACACCCTTGTGTTCACCCTCTCGTAGTTACCTAATTATTCAAGAGAGAAGTAAAAAATAATGAAACAGATATTAATCACATTCATCCTGAATGACTGTCTTCTTATTACCCCAAATGTGCTACAGGTATGTCTGCGACTTTGCACGATAAGAAAGAAGTGTGGCCAGTGTCTGTACAGGGTGTAGATAAAGTTCGGGAATACTTTCAGTTATTTATTGCACAAGAGCTAAACATTGTACAGATGTCATACATGCATTTTGAAGAGGAATACAGATTTTTTTTTCATAATCATTCGATATGCGAACCATGAGTGACCCGGCAGACGTCAATACGGTAATCGAATTCTTGCCATACCCGTCCCAGCATGGCACCGTCGACTGTGGCATTGTATAGACAATGAACAGAAGTCTGTTGCTAAAGCAGAATGTTCAAAATCTCGGGTCGTATGCACTGATGAGAAACTGAAGCGGAATAAACACACAGATGATATGCTGAAATGGTCAGGTTCAGCTACTTATGCTATTAGGGTTATTGCAAAATGGTTCAAATGGCTCTGAGCACTATGGGACTTAACATCTCTGGTCATCAGTCCCCTAGAACTTAGAACTACTTAAACCTAACTAACCTAAGGACATCACACACATCCACGCCCGAGGCAGGATTCGAACCTGCGACCGTAGTTGTCGCGCGGTTCCGGACTGAGCTCCTGAACCGCTAGACCACCGCGGCCGGCAGGGTTATTGCAAATTGTTTTGATAAACGTATCAGCAAATTAACCTACTATGCCTATTTTCATTCACTCCTTCTTACGGCATCATGTTTTGGGGTAATTCATCACTAAGAGAAAAATATCCATTGCACAAAAGCGTGTAATCAGAATAATAGCTGGAGCCCACCCAAGATCACCTTGCAGACATTTATTTAAGGAACTCAGGATATTCATAGTACCGGTACCTTCGTAATACGTGTATTCAGTTATCAAATTTGTTATTTATAATCCATCCCAATTTAAAAATAATAGCAGAGTGTATAGATACAACACTAGAAGAAAGGATGTTCTTCACTATTCTGGGTTAAATCTGACTTTGGCACAGAAAGGGGTGAATTATGCTGGCACAAAAATCTTTTGTCATTTGCCAAATAGCATTAAAAGTCTGACAGATAGCCAGCCAGCATTTAAAAACAAATTAAAAGACTTTCTGAATGGGAACTCCTTCTACTCAATAGATGAACTTTTAAATATGAAATAGTAACTGAAAAAGAATTACATAATGTAGAGAAAAGTTATGTTAAACTGACACATTCCACGTCCTTTCGAAATGTCGTATTCATGATCTATGGAATAACTATTAAGGTAATGTGATGCAGTTCTGTCTTCCTTTCACTGAAAATCATAAGGTACAGTCTGCACATAGGTTTTGCATGAACCCTTACTAACTGCCTTTATCCATAGCATTTTACAAGATTTCAAGAGCTTCACGCTCACATCAACAACGAACTTCTCTGTAGTATTATCTGTTAATGACACCTCTACATGTTCACTTTAGGTAAACTTCATAATTTGACGATTTCCTTCCCCGAACAATTTCCTGAATCTGTGTAACCAAGTGGCACAGTCTCGTAGATCTCCCTGGGTAATGGTGCACTGACTATCATGACTAGCTCTAAATATTTCGAATAACTTTTCTTTAACATCTTTGTGAGTGTCATTTTGGGTCAGCAAGGATCCTTCCTGTCTGCTGCAGAAATTCATCGACAGATTTGCGAAGTGTACGGTGATACTGTTATGAGTGAAAGCAAAGTGCGTAAGTGGGTACGAGAATTCAAAGATGGCCGTGACAACGTCCATGATGAGGACCGCTCCGGTCGCCGTTCTTTGATTACAGACGATCTGGTGGCTTCAGTTGAAGCGAGGATTCGTGAGAACAGGCGCTTCACAATAACAGGTCTCTCAGACGAATTTCCTGACGTGTCGAGATCGGTGCTTTACAACATTGTTTCTGAACACCTAAAGTTTAGGAAATTGTGCTCCTGATGGGTCCCAAAACTCCTAACACAGGACCACAAAAACCAAAGATTTGAGTGTGTGATGAAGTTCTTGATTCGTTATCACGAAGAATGTGACAGCTTCTTGAGTCAGATCGTAACTGGAGACGAAACATGGGTTTCGCATATCACGCCCGAATCGAAGCAAAAGAGTATGAAATGGAGACACACACACACGCTCCTGTAAAGGTGAAGGCCGAACAGGCTCTGTCCCAGTGCAAAATCATGGCGTCGGTGTTTCGAGATAGGATGTTTTGTTGGTCGACTTCATGCAACGAGGAACCACTATCAATGCAGAAGCATACTGTCAAACCCTGAGAAAGCTACGCAGAGCGATTCAAAACAAAAGATGCGGCATGCTGACAAAGGGAATTGTCCTTCTCCATGACAATGCGAGACCTCACACTGCAGGTCAGACCCGCGATTTACAGTCCTCATCTTGCGCCGAGCGATTACTATGTATTCCCCCACCTCAAACAAAACCTCAGTGGCAACCGTTACAATGATGACGACGACGTGAAAAAGGCAGTGAACCCTTGGTTATCGGAGCAGGCGGCAAGTTTTTATGAAGAGGGCATTTCAAAATTGGTTGAGAGGTATGATAGGTGTTAGAACAAACTTGGCAACTAATTCGAAAAATAGAGTGAAGTATGTACTTTCTGAAAATAAATTTACTTTTTTGAAATAACCTTTCATTGTGTACTTGTGTTCAAAAGGACCTTACTTAAAAAGCACGCCTCGTATTATCAGTGACCGTGCTGTCCATGTGCAGAACGGGGAAGGCGTGCGATGTATCTCAGCTTGACCGATGGCAGACTGTGATGGCCCGGTGGCTCGGCACGAGAATTTCAGAAACTGTTGTTCGAGAAGTGCTGTGGGTGTCTTCAACACGTGGCAAAACCGAGGTGAAACCACGCCCACACGTCTTAGGCTTGGATGGCTACGCCTCATTACGGATGTCGGACGTCGTAGGCTGGGCAGACTGGTAAAACAGGGCAGGCGGCGATCTGTGGCGGAACTAACATCGGACTCTAACGCTGGGAGAGTACAAGTGTGTCTGCACACACAGCGCACCGAACACTCCTCACGACGGGCCTCTGCAGCCGATGGCCCAAGCGGTTGCCAATGTTAACACCACGACATCGGCAACTACGACTGAAATGGGCACGTCAGTATCGACACCGGACGTTGGCGCAGTGCAGTGTGTTGTATGGTATGATGAATCTCGATACCTTCTTCATCTTCTCGATGGGAGGGCGCAAATCCGTCGTGTTCCAGAGCAACAGCTCCTTGACACCTGTACTGCGGGACGGAAACGAGATGACGATGGCTCTATGACACTCTGGGGAACATTCACGTTGGCATCCACGGGTCCAGTGGCACCATGACGGCCAAGGAGCATCGTACACTGTTTGCAGACCACGTCACCCCTTCATGACGAACATGTTTCCCGATGGCAGTGGCATTTTTCAACAAGATAAAGCGCCCCGTCATAAGGTCAGGTGTTTGACGGAATGGTTCGAGGAACATAGTGGTGAGTTCCAACTGATATGCTGGCCCCCAAACTCGCAGATCCGAACACGATCGAACACTTCCGGGACGTGGCTGACGTGGCGTCAGACCTCATCGCCCCCTCCCCGGAAATTACGAGAGTTAGATGTAGTGCCAACTCCCTTCAGCGCGCTACCAAGGCCTCATTGCTTCCACGCCACCACGACACGTCGCCGCTGTTAGTCGTGGCAATGATTTTACGAAACGAAACTGTCTTGTACACTGCTTAACTTTAGGCGGTTTCTCTCTCCATTTTTTTAACCAAAAAATTTACAGCCTTTTCTTTGTAATTGAAAGCTATTACTGCACATGTTTTCTTTGCGCTTTGAATGTATTGTATTTTTGTTCTCGGCTTTAATTAAGTCAACGGTCATAGTTTGAACAACAATTCACAGAATGGTCAGAGTTATTTCCTGTTTCTTCTAAAGTTCACACAATTTCTAATGAAATGTCTACATCATTCAAATGAATTTCCAAGAAATTAACTAAAAATAACACATATGTAGGTCTTCAGGAGAAATACGTGATATCGATTGCATACCACGTTATCCATCTCACAAGATTGAACACATTACTGGATTACACATTACTTTGAAACTCTGGAACCTGCAAAAAGACAGTTGCTATTAGCAAGCATATCGGAAGAAAACACAAAGATTTTTTTTTTTTAATTCACCTTCATCTCATTGTTAACACTTGGTGATACCGCAAAAGGAACTGCTAATTATTATGGAGATTAAATGACTTGCGAATTCTAGTGACTAAGAAATGTGAATAACTGTGACAGAGAAACTATCAACGAAAACTGGAAATCACTTAACAAATTACGATCGCGTTGCGCCTTGTTATCTTTTTACCGATCTGCAGACAAGCAAGGACATGCGTCTGCTGTGATGCGCATGAGCTATCTGCTACAATGGTAGCGGTGAACATTTATCCGGTCATTTGGCGAGCTACGAATTTGACATTTTTTGCCGCCAATGACTGATTTTGCAGCCATTTCAGCCCCCACTTCTAGTGTGCTATGGTGAGATCGAATCGCTGCCGAATTCAGACTCAAATGAACAGTTTGCTTTCAACTCTGCGCACATATGCAACATATTCCCTGCTTTAATACTAGCTGTCTTTCATACTAACGTCACGAGAATCGCGGTACAACTTCACGACTATAATTGTTTCATTTACGCGATTATCAGAATCATACCTAAGACACTTTTGTCAGACGTACCAAGGTTTTACTTTGGTATTACCATTGTTTGTCAAACGTTTTACGAGTGAGTTTAAAAGAAGAAACCGGATTAATTGTAGGTCCTGTTTATTAGTAGCCATTGAATTCCTAATTCATTATTTTGGAGTGTGTCTAATTAATTTATGTGAGGGTTTAAAACGGAAGAATTAGAAGAGTAGGTTACAGTAAACAGCGTGAGTGGCTTTTAGGAATGATTTCGCCGTCTGGGAGGGGCTTATAGTTGACAGAGCGACTGTTCCAATTGTGGGGCTTTTGTACTTCCTATCTTCGCCCTCCCCCTGCCAATGACCCTTATTTTTACGACAGGTTATTTTCAATCCAGACTTTGCACACTGTACGCTAAAAACTGAAGTCCACAAATACCGAGAAAAATTACATTTAGTTGAAGATTACGAAGCGGAAACAGTGGCATTAAAGAGAAATACATCTTGCGGTTGAGTACATTATTATTCTCATGCTAACTGCTCCTTAGCCGCAAATTATAGCTTCACAGTCTGTCTGAAGAGGTATAACTGCTACTTTCACAGAAGTGTTAATGGAATTTTTTCCGCGCGAGATCTGCGCTATTATCATTAGGCTGCTAAAGTCAGCAAGATAACTGCACCGTACGTAAGACGTCAGGTAATGTGACGAGGAATCTTGAATTACGTTAAGAGGCTTAATTTGCAGTTTCCAAAAAAAAAAAAAAAAAAAAAATGAAAATCAGGATTTAATATAATCGATTTAGGGAAAAGGCAGCAGGGACAAAATACAGAGACCAAAAGGTAATCTACAAATTGTATGGAAACCAGACTGCAGTTATAAGTTGACAGGTAGGAAGGGGAGCCAGTGTTTAAGAAGGGAGTGCAACAAGTTGTAAATTCTTCCCGAGATTATTTAATACGTAAACTGAGCGAGCAGTAAAGTAAACCAAGGAAAAATTTTGAAACCGAATTAATGTTCAGAAAGAAGAAATAAAACCTTTGAGGTTTGCTCATAACACCACAGTTTTGTCGGAGATAGCAAAGGAAGAACAGTTGAGTGGAATGGACTGTGTCTTGAAAAGAGGTTATAAGCTGAACATCGACGAAAGCAAAACGAAGATACTGGAATGTAGTCGAATTAAATCAGGCAATGCTGAGTGTGACGGTATTCTAACTGTTTCTGCTTGTGTAGTTGCTCTTCTAAACAGCTGTCCATACGAACAAACCAGTTGCACCTTTACCTGTTATTACTCGTAATTTAGGTACTTGGGATATGCATTGCTCTGTCTAGAAAGAATGGTTCGATGTAGTCAAAGGGTCAAGCTTTTGCTTTCATGCGTACAGCTAATTCTCTGCAAATAAATAAACTGTACCTGTAATCCTGCAGTCAAATAATCTATGCATTGGCTAAAATTGTGAGTTAATAAAGTACACGGAAATACAAAATAAAATTTAAATCAATAATTTAATAACAAGAGTTCTGCGATTGACATAGATGACAGAGAATTATGTTGAATAATCATTGTTTAAGAAAGGACATCTCAAATAAATGGGAACTACACTCCTGAAAATTGAAATAAGAACACCGTGAATTCATTGTCCCAGGAAGGGGAAACTTTATTGACACATTCCTGGGGTCAGATACATCACATGATCACACTGACAGAACCACAGGCACATAGACACAGGCAACAGAGCATGCACAATGTCGGCACTAGTACAGTGTATATCCACCTTTCGCAGCAATGCAGGCTGCTATTCTCCCATGGAGACGATCGTAGAGATGCTGGATGTAGTCCTGTGGAACGGCTTGCCATGCCATTTCCACCTGGCGCCTCAGTTGGACCAGCGTTCGTGCTGGACGTGCAGACCGCGTGAGACGACGCTTCATCCAGTCCCAAACATGCTCAATGGGGGACAGATCCGGAGATCTTGCTGGCCAGGGTAGTTGACTTACACCTTCTAGAGCACGTTGGGTGGCACGGGACACATGCGGACGTGCATTGTCCTGTTGGAACAGCAAGTTCCCTTGCCGGTCTAGGAATGGTAGAACGATGGGTTCGATGACGGTTTGGATGTACCGTGCACTATTCAGTGTCCCCTCGACGATCACCAGTGGTGTACGGCCAGTGTAGGAGATCGCTCCCCACATCATGATGCCGGGTGTTGGCCCTGGGTGCCTCGGTCGTATGTAGTCCTGATTGTGGCGCTCACCTGCACGGCGCCAAACACGCATACGACCATCATTGGCACCAAGGCAGAAGCGACTCTCATCGCTGAAGACGACACGTCTCCATTCGTCCCTCCATTCACGCCTGTCGCGACACCACTGGAGGCGAGCTGCACGATGTTGGGGCGTGAGCGGAAGACGGCCTAACGGTGTGCGGGACCGTAGCCCAGCTCCATGGAGACGGTTGCGAATGGTCCTCGCCGATACCCCAGGAGCAACAGTGTCCCTAATTTGCTGGGAAGTGGCGGTGCGGTCTCCTACGGCACTGCGTAGGATCCTACGGTCTTGGCGTGCATCCGTGCGTCGCTGCGGTCCGGTCCCAGGTCGACGGGCACGTGCACCTTCCGCCGACCACTGGCGACAACATCGATGTACTGTGGAGACCTCACGCCCCACGTGTTGAGCAATTCGGCGGTACGTCCACCCGGCCTCCCGCATGCCCACTATACGCCCTCGCTCAAAGTCCGTCAACTGCACATACGGTTCACGTCCACGCTGTCGCGGCATGCTACCAGTGTTAAAGACTGCGATGGAGCTCCGTATGCCACGGCAAACTGGCTGACACTGACGGCGGCGGTGCACAAATGCTGCGCAGCTAGCGCCATTCGACGGCCAACATCGCGGTTCCTGGTGTGTCCGCTGTGCCGTGCGTGTGATCATTGCTTGTACAGCCCTCACGCAGTGTCCGGAGCAAGTATGGTGGGTCTGACATACCGGTGTCAATGTGTTCTTTTTTCCATTTCCAGGAGTGTAGGATACATCGTTCTGAAGCATCAAGTAGTCATCAGTTTGGTAATGGAAAAAAGTGTGGGGACGATTTAAAATTTTTATGGAGACTAGACTTGAGAACAGTAGGAAGGTTTAAATAGATGGAAGTTGCAATATTATGCAGAGATTGGGAGGCTTGCTCAGGACAGTGTTGAGAGTAAAGGTAACAGCGACAGCTATACTGATATGTCAGTTTATGAAAACTTCCAGCTCTAACAAGAGACTGTTCTCAGGTGTAAATAATAAATGAATTATGCGATTTGCATCTGGATCAACGCTAAACAATCTTTAAAAAAGGGAAAACGATGCACCACGAAGGAATTATCCGGTTAAGCCGGAAATCGGTATATGTGATGCACATGTAAAGACAAGCAAATGATTACAAAAAAATGGCTCTGAGCACTATGGGACTTAACATCTATGGTCATCAGTACCCTAGAACTTAGAACTACTTAAACCTAACTAACCTAAGGACATCACACACATCCATGTTCGAGGCAGGATTCGAACCTGCGACCATAGCGGTCACGCGGTTCCAGACTGAAGCGCCTAGAACCGCACGGCCACACCGGCACGCAAATGATTACAGTTACAGAAAAATTGGAAGACTTAGTCTAGAGAAACAGCTTTGGAAATTGAGCAAAGTGAATAACGCGTTGCTCTGGTTCTGGCCCTTAGGCAAGCTGTTATTCGGCTCGTCATTGATTGACAGAGTTATTGCGTGTCCTCCTGCGTAATATCCAATCAAGAACAATTGCCAAGATGAAAAACATAGAAGTAGATATCTTCGGTGTAACAAAGCAGCTCAAATCACTTAATAAAGACAAGGCCTCCGGTCCAGACTGTATACCAGTCAGGTTCCTCTCAGAGTATGCTGATAAAACGGTTCAAATGGCTCTGAGCACTATGGGACTCAACAGCTGAGGTCATCAGTCCCCTAGAACTTAGAACTACTTAAACCTAACTAACCTAAGGACAGCACACACATCCATGCCCGAGGCAGGATTCGAACCTGGGACCGTAGCGGTCGCGCGGTTCCAGACTGAAGCGCCTAGAACCGTTCGTTCACCGCAGCCGGCTAGTATGCTGATAAAATAGCTCCATATTTAGCAATTATATACAACCACTCGCTCACAGAAAGATCCGTACCTAAAGACTGGAAAATTGCTCAAGTCACAGCAATATCCAAAAAGGGAAGTAGGAGTAATCCGCTGAATTACAGGACTATATCACTAACGTCGATTTGCAGTAGGGTTTTGGAACATATACTGTATTCGAACATTATGAAGTACCTCGAAGATAGTGATTTATTGACACATAGTCAGCACGGATTCAGAAAATATCGTTCTTTTGAAACACAACTAGCTCTTTATACTCATGAAGTAATGAGTGCTATCGGCAGGGGATGTCAAATTGATTCCATATGTTTAGATTTCCAGAAGACTTTTGACACCGTTCCTCACAAGCTTCTTCTAACCAAACTGCGTGCCTTCGGAGTATCGCCTCAGTTGTGCCACTGGATTCGTGATTTCCTGTCAGGAAGGTCACAGTTCAAAGTAATAGACGGAAAGTCTTCGAGTAAAACACAAGTAAGTGTTGTTGTTGTTGTTGTTGTAGTCTTCAGTCCTGAGACTGGTTTGATGCAGCTCTCCATGCTACTCTATCCTGTGCAAGCTTCTTCATCTCCCAGTACCTACTGCAACCTACATCTTTCTGAATCTGCTTAGTGTATTCATCTCTTGGTCTCCCCCTACGATTTTTACCCTCCACGCTGCCCTCCAATACTAAATTGGTGATCCCTTGATGCCTCAGAACATGTCCTACCAACCGATCCCTTCTTCTGGTCAAGTTGTGCCACAAACTTCTCTTCTCCCCAATCCTATTCAATACTTCCTCATTAGTTATGTGATCTACCCATCTAATCTTCAGCATTCTTCTGTAGCACCACATTTCAAAAGCTTCTATTCTCTTCTTGTCCAAACTATTTACCGTCCATGTTTCACTTCCATACATGGCTACACTCCATACAAATACTTTCAGAAATGACTTCCTGACACTTAAATCTGTACTCGATGTTAACAAATTTCTCTTCTTCAGAAACGCTTTCCTTGCCATTGCCAGTCTACATTTTATATCCTCTCTACTTCGACCATCATCAGTTATTTTGCTCCCCAAATAGCAAAACTCCTTTACTACTTTAAGTGTCTCATTTCCTAATCTAATACCCTCAACATCATCCGACTTAATTCGACTACATTCCATTATCCTCGTTTTGCTTTTGTTGATGTTCATCTTATATCCTCCCTTCAAGACACTATCCATTCCGTTCAACTCCTCTTCCAAGTCCTTTGCTGTCTCTGACAGAATTACAATGTCATCGGCGAACCTCAACGTTTTTATTTCTTCTCCATGGATTTTAATACCTACTCCGAATTTTTCTTTTGTTTCCTTTACTGCTTGCTCAATATACAGATTGAATAGCATCGGAGAGAGGCTACAACCCTGTCTTACTCCCTTCCCAACCACTGCTTCTCTTTCATGCCCCTCGACTCTTATAACTGCCATCTGGTTTCTATACAAATTGTAAATAGCCTTTCGCTCCCTGTATTTTACCCCTGCCACCTTTAGAATTTGAAAGAGAGTATTCCAGTCAACATTGTCAAAAGCTTTCTCTAAGTCTACGAATGCTAGGAACGTAGGTTTGCCTTTCCTTAATCTTTCTTCTAAGGTAAGTCGTAAGGTCAGTATTGCCTCACGTGTTCCAGTATTTCTACGGAATCCAAACTGATCTTCCCCGAGGTCGGCTTCTACTAGTTTTTCCATTCGTCTGTAAAGAATTCGTGTTAGTATTTTGCAGCTGTGGCTTATTAAACTGATTGTTCGGTAATTTTCACATCTGTCCACGCCTGTTTTCTTTGGGATTGGAATTATTATATTCTTCTTGAAGTCTGAGGGTATTTCGCCTGTTTCATACATCTTGCTCACCAGATGGTAGAGTTTTGTCAGGACTGGCTCTCCCAAGGCCGTCAGTAGTTCCAATGGAATGTTGTCTACTCCAGGGGCCTTGTTTCGACTCAGGTCTTTCAGTGCTCTGTCAAACTCTTCACGCAGTATCGTATCTCCCATTTCATCTTCATCTACATCCTCTTCCATTTCCATAATATTGTCCTCAAGTGCATCGCCCTTGTATAGACCCTCTATATACTCCTTCCACCTTTCTGCTTTCCCTTCTTTGCTGAGAACTGGGTTTCCATCTGAGCTCTTGATGTTCATACAAGTGGTTCTCTTATCTCCAAAGGTCTCTTTAATTTTCCTGTAAGCAGTATCTATCTTACCCCTAGTGAGATAAGCCTCCACTTCCTTACATTTGTCCTCTAGCCATGCCTGCTTAGCCATTTTGCACTTCCTGTCGATCTCATTTTTGAGACGTTTGTATTCCTTTTTGCCTGCTTCACTTACTGCATTTTTATATTCTCTCCTTTCATCAATTAAATTCAGTATTTCTTCTGTTACCCAAGGATTTCTACTAGCCCTCTTCTTTTTACCTACTTGATCCTCTGCTGCCTTCACTACTTCATCCCTCAAAGCTACCCATTCTTCTTCTACTGTATTTCTTTCCCCCATTCCTGTCAATTGTTCCCTTATGCTCTCCCTGAAACTCTCTACAACCTCTGGTTCTTTCAGTTTATCTAGGTCCCATCTCCTTAAATTCCCACCTTTTTGCAATTTCTTCAGTTTTAATCTACAGGTCATGACCAATAAATTGTGGTCAGAGTCCACATCTACCTCTGGAAATGTCTTACAATTTAAAACCTGGTTCCTAAATCTCTGTCTTACCATTATATAATCTATCTGATACCTTTTAGTATCTCCAGGGTTCTTCCATGTATACAACAAGTAAGTGTTATAGGCCCTCTATTGTTCCTGATCTATATTAACGACATAGGAGACAATCTTAGTAGCCGTCTTAGACTGTTTGCAGATGATGCTGTCATTTACCGTCTTGTAAAGTCATCAGATGATCAAAACGACTTGCAAAGCGATTTAGATAAGATTTCTGTGTGGTGCGAAAAGTGGCAGTTGACCCTGAATAAAGAAAAGTGTGAAGTTATTCACATGAGTACTAAAAGAAATGAGCTAAATTTCGATTACGCGATGAGTCACACAAATCTGAGGGCTGTAAATTCAACTAAATGCTTAGGGATTACAATTACAAATAACCTAAATTGGAACGACCACATAAATAATATTGTTGGTAGAGCAAACCGAAGACTGCGATTCATTGGCAGAACACGTAGAAGGTGGAACAGGTCTACCAAAGAGACTGTTTACACCACGCTTGTCGGCCCTATTCTGGAGTATTTCTGTGCGGTGTGGGATCCGCATCAGATGGGACTGACGGATGGCATCGAAAAGTACAAGGAAGAGCAGCTCGTTTTGTATTATCGCGAAATAGAGGAGTAGTGTCACAGACTTGATACGTGAATTGGAGTGGCAATCATTAAAACAAAGGCGTTTTTCGTTACGACGGGATCTTCTCACGAAATTTAAATCACCAGTTTCCTCCTCCGATTGCGAAAACATTCTGTTGGCACCCACCTACATAGTGAGAAACGATCATCACGATAAAATAAGAGAAATCAGGGCTCGCACAGAAATATTTAAGTCCTCGTTTTTCCCGCGTGCCGTTCGAGAGTGGAACGGTAGAGGGGCAGCTTGAAGGTGGTTCATTGAACGCTCTGCCAGGCACTTTATTGTGAATAGCAGAGTAATCACGTAGATGTGGATGGAGATGTAGATATCAAGCCAAATTCTGTCCAACTGGCGCGTTACATCGTCATATCCCGAATTAGTTGGAGGGCCCTGCCCACAATGCTCCAAACGTTCTGAATTGTGGAGAAATCCGGCGACCTTGTTGGCGAAGGTAGGTTTTGGAAAGCACAAAAACAAGCAGTAGAAACACTAACCTGTGTGGGCGGGCATTATCTTGCTGAAGTCCAGGATGGCTTGTCATGAAGGGCAACAAAACGGAGAGTAGAACGTCGTCGACGTACCGGTGTGCTATGAGGGTGCCACTGATGACAACCAAACGGGGTCCTGCTATGAAAAGAAATGGCATCCCAGATCATTACTCCTGGTTGTCGGACCGTGTGGCAGGCGGTAGTCAGGTTGGTATCCAACCGTCGCCGGATACGTCTTCGCTGGTCATCGAGCCTCAATTCGAAGAGGGACTCATCACTAAAGACAGTTATACTCCAGCCAATGAGATTGCAGACTGAAGATGTGTCTGGAGACGCATCACATAATGGTGGGATACCAACCTGACTTTCGCCCATCATACGAACCGACAACCGGACCAATGGTCTGGGGTGCTATTTCTTTCATAGCAGGACCCCACTGGTTGTCATTTGCGGCTCCCTTACAGCCCAGCGGTACGTAGACGATAGTCTACGCTCCGTTTTGTTGCACGTCATGGAAAGCCATCCTGGGTTTAATTTTTAGCCAGGTAATGCCTGCACACACATGGCGAGAGTGTCTATCGCTTCTCATCGTGCTTGCCTCGCCGAGGAAGGTCGCTGGACCTGACACCAACTGAGAACGTTTTGAGCATTGTGGCAGGGTCACTCAAACAGCTCGGGATTTTGACGATCTAACTCCTCAGTTGGACAGAATATGGCACGACATCTCTCAGGAGGACATGCAAAAAGTCTATCAATCAATGCCAAGCCAAACAGCTGCTTGCCTAAGGTCTAAGGGCCAGACGTGGACCAACGCTTTATTGCCGTGATCAATTTTTGGAGCTTTTCCTCTTGAAAAAAAAATCATCCAATTTTCCTGAACCTGCAGTCATTTGTTTGTCCTTTCGAGGTGTCTTTTTTTTCTTTAGGGTGTGCGTTAACTAAATTATAGGATGTACAAAAGTACTTGATTTATACATTAGCCAATATGTTGACAGGCCGAAGCATGAGGTCTCGTACTGGAAGTTATAATAAAATGTACAAAAAAAAAGAAAAATGGCTCTGAGCACTATGGGACTTAACTTCTAAGGTCATCAGTCCTGTAGAACTTAGAACTACTTAAACCTAACTAACCTAAAGACATCACACACACCCATGCCCGAGGCAGGATTCGAACCTGCGACCGTAGCGGTCGCGCGGTTCCAGACTGTAGCGCCTTCAACCGCTCGTCCACCCCGGCCGGCCAAATGACGTACAGCTATTGTGCCAAATCCTCATGTAATCTAGTAGGATATTTTTTTTATTTTTACTGTAACAGCAATTTTACCTAGACATCGAAATAGGGTGAATTTTTTCACATCAGACGTTAAGCTCTTACATAATTCTTGTCGATATTGAACGAACGTCCTTAAAACACAAGATATTTCACGAAAATCTTTTAGGTCTGTGCACCGATGTGATCACATACCAATGAGATGGTAAAACGAATTTATAAAGAGTTACAACAACAGATAAATGCCATCAGATCCAAGTTAACTGTGAGTTTAATGCAAAAGTACGGCGTAAACTAAAGAATAACTCCTCAGCGAGAAACTATAGCTATGACGCAAGAAGGAAGCTTAGAGTGTAACGTCCCGCCGACAGCGATGTCATTAGAGACGGAGGAGCACAGGCTCGGATTGTTTCGTTAAGGATGGGGAAAGAAATCGGCCGTGTGCTTTTCAAAGGAATCATGCCAGCATTTACCTGGAGTGGTTTAGGGAGGTCACGGAGAACCCAAATCTGGATAGCAGGACGGGGTCTGAACTGTCGACCTCCCGAATTGTGGTGGAAGGTATGACGCATATCAAACTTCAATAAAATCTGTCATCAAGAAGAACACGTCAGTCCGTATTACATTCTTCAAGAAAATAATGAGTAAAAGCAAACAAAATGTACAACGCTGTTGGTTCGCTTCATCTCGCTTAGGATCCGTGGAAGGAACAATATCATGTCAGTCTTTTTGTAAATACGTATGTATTATGAATTTTTGTTTTTCTCATACATTGCATATCTTTCAGGATCTCATCTACAGAAGGAATCGAATCAAATCGAACTTTTAAGCAACGTTTATGGTCAAATTTATATTTAGCAGTGTATACCAGTTAGCTTCAAGTCCAAGACTGACTTGGCGTTGGATGGCGGCGCAGTGATGAGTAAGTGGTCTTGGAAACGGGGGACCGGCGGCCCTAATCCCTATTCAGCCATGCGCGTTTGGGTTTTACAAGGTTTCCGTGTATCTCTTAACGCTTTGCGTCCCAGCAATATGAGGAAATTGCTCAGGTTCGAGTTACACTCACCCACTGGGGATTCCATACAAATATAATTATGTACATATGTTCATCGGTATCGTGAGACGAGGATGCTGACGATTTGTGCCTGTTATCGACAGTGATACTGCCAAGGTATCGATCCGAGGGATTCAAATACTTTCGAGAATGTTTTAATTTCATATTGGAAGTCGGGTAACAAAAATCAAAAGAAACATTTTTGTTTGATATAATTACAAATTAGCAATTTCAGATTTTTCTCTTTACTTGTACTGTCAAACCATTCTTCTTGCCAAATTTCATGATTCTAAGTCATTGGGAAACACCCTATAGGTTTTGGTGAATGACTTCGCAAGTATAAAAATATGTGACACAAATTGCCGCATTTTTTTGATTGCATTGGCTTAAAAGCTTCACTTTTTTACGTCAGCAAGGGACCGTAGATCGTAATATGTGACACAAATTTCAAGTTCATACGTCTACCCGTTCCAGGGAAAAAGGATTTTGAACAGATAAACAAAATGATTCGTATTTACCGATTGAAGTATGGTACCCTAAAAATAGATAATTTTAAAATTTTTCGCAAAGGTAGCCATTGTTATCATAGTAAACAATGAATACAAGAAGAAATTCGAAAAAAGTAAGCACTTAATTCTTTAAGGAGTTGGTTTCACTTTGGAATATAATTTTAAAAATTTTCAGAAATTAAAGTTTATTATCACAGTAAGCAACGAATACAAAAAGTAATTGGCAAAAAGTAAACAATCAATTCTCTTAAGGAAGTTACTTCACTTTGGAACCATTAGGACAAAGAGTTTTCAACCACACATGATTTCATGTGATATATTTGAAAGCAAGTTAACATTTTTCCTAGATGAAACCGCCCCCCCCCCCCCCAAAAAATCACGAAACTTCCATGAAATCATAATGCCTAAGGCAAATTGTAGTCCTGCATAAGAAGCAAAATGGGCGTAAAATTTAATAAATTTTATATTAAAACCACATGCTGCCCTAGCAGTTTCATTTCAAAACCGCTCATAAAAGCAGTTGTAGAAAACTCAGATTTATGTTACAATAACTTTAGATATGCTTAGTTCCACTGCCAGTGATATCCTCAATACGGCCACTATAGAGAAAACCATATGTCCCAATATACTACAATCACGTAGCGCAATCTCCGCTCAGACTGTTGATATGAACGCTGTAAGTAACTGCTACAAATCCCTGCCTTCGTAGAAGTACCTTAATATAAGGCTAGAAGTCTCTGTCTTGCAACAGAATCGGTGGTTTCATGCTAAAGACATTATTACTTCAAGTTAATAAAATGGTGGTTTCAGGCAGATATCACTGGTACTTATAGGGTCAAGGGGAATTCCGAGGTGGTTCCCTTGAAAAGGTTATGGTCGATTTGTTTCCTCATCGTTCCACTGTCCGAAATTGTACTCCACCTATAACGACGTAGGCGTCGATGGAACGTTACCTATATCCTAGTCTTTTATCCAGTACTGATGACCGTCACATTTACTACAGATAGAATAATCTTCAAACTTGAGACCTTAAGGCATTTAGAGTTGATATTTCATTCTACGTCCATGTAGGGCAAAGCTGCTCAAGAACATAGGACTAGCGTAGAGAGGAAGACGAGAGATCCTGTGCTGTGCTTTCTGTGCTGCCCACTGAGTGTTTGTGGTTGTGTGGTGTTCGCAGGTGGAGAAGGGCTACGTGACGGTGCAGACGGAGTCCGGGACCTTGCGCGGAGCCGTGCGGGACACCATGGCGGGCACCCGCTACTACAGCTTCCGGGGAATCCCCTACGCCGAGCCGCCGCTGGGGGACCTCCGATTCCAGGCGAGTACCAGTCGCACCCCACCACACTACGTCTACACCAGCTGTACACGTTTCATTCGCTTCTTCAGTCATGTGTCTTTCTACGAGGGTCATTCGATAATTGAACAGACGGATAGCTATGATGTATACATGGTCACTTTTTCCACCGTGTACAAAGGAGACAGAGCAATAAAGGTCTAATGAACTTATGTCCAGAAATACATAGTTTCCATGCTAGAGACCATTTATTCAACCATACATTGTTACAGAGACTACAGTTAATAATCGCTGTGCCATGTAGCCACATCTACAGTTTGTGTTGAAAATGGTTTCCATGTGCCTCAACGCATGAATATACGCGCCGTAGCATGTTCTGTCTCCCACATTCACACTGGTCAGGCTGCATCCGAACAATGTCGAAGGCAGCATGAATACGCTGCTCCACTGTCTCCACATCTGGAATTGGCTATGCATACACCATACTTCTGAGATGTCCCCATAATCAAAAATCGCACGGGTTGAGATCTGGTGAACGAGCAGACCATGCAACCCCCGCGTCCGATCCATCGACCAGGGATGACACGATTGAGATACATCCAGACGTTAACGGCGAAATGAGCTGGAGCACCATCGTATAGCAGTTGTAACTAATCTGTTTCTACGGGTTATTACGTTAAGATTACGGTCGCCACCGACTCTAACCATACAACTAAAGGTTTGGCCGAGTCGGAAAATAAATTAATTTGATCACAGACCAAAAACTCATAAAAATTCATACGTTGTGATGTCGCTCATAGGGGATGTGATGTAATTAATAGTATTGCCCGCGCACTGTTCACGACAATCAAACATTTAAAATAAAATAGCAAATGCATGGACACTGTGCATAAGATCAGCTCCCAGCACCGCACCTAAAAATAAGACTTAAAATAAAGCATTTGTGTTAAAATAAAAGAGGAAACTAATCACTGGACCTGTGCGTACGGAAACGCGTTGGATGTGCTAACGGAAAAGCTATGAGGTGAGTGGCTTAGATGCAAAAACGTAACCTCGGAATACAAGAGAAAATTGTGGATAAAATCATTTATTCCTAAGATATGGATGTGAGGCATGTACACAATTCCAGATAACATTAATTCCTGAAACATTAAAGAAAAGCATCGATACATTCACCGTTATAATCTACACCTAAAATCTTTGGTGTGAATCATTCATACAACTGCTGTTGCCTGATAACTGGTGGCAATAACTCCAGTACACCCGCGTGCCCACGTGGTTTGTGGAGACGCAGTTTCTAGGTATCGTGGCCGAGTTGCAACAATATCACATCACGCAATCATTAACAGTTAACATTCTTTAAAACAAACATGAGATCGGACAGTTAGTGATGACGGTAGCCCAACAAACTCTAATGTTCAACCACGTAGTTGGTTCCCCAAGGACGAAAGATACATAAAGCATGGAAAATTTACGAGAAGGCAAAGCTATTAATATTTAGAAAAATAAAAGCAAACAGACAACAGTGAGTGCTCACTTCTTATCGACACCTTTGTGTGGCGCACTGCCGGCGGATCCAAGTCTGCTATAGGAATTTACTAAAAGAAAAATCTCCCAAAGTTTTGTATTCCTTGATGCGACAAGGCAAAGCAATCTTTCAGAGTTGAAAAGCGAGACCAAAAGCTAACAGCTCTCCTCTCGCCAAGCAACAACGCGCCACATGGTCAGTCTGACTCACCCTTCTTCGACTGGAACACAGCTGTGGACGCTTCCCGTACCGGCGGCAGACTGCCTCCCTTTTTCATCTCCAGCCTCTTCCAGGCTCCGCGTGGCCCGGAAAACCCAACGATGCCATTTCGCCGGCCGCGGTGGTCTAGCGGTTCTGGCGCTGCAGTCCGGAAGCGCGGGACTGCTACGGTCGCAGGTTCGAATCCTGCCTCGGGCATGGGTGTGTGTGATGTCCTTAGGTTAGTTAGGTTTCAGTAGTTCTAAGTTCTAGGGGACTTATGACCTAAGATGTTGAGTCCCATAGTGCTCAGAGCCATTTGAACCATTTGATGCCATTTCCGCCACCAACCTAACGCAGGTGCATTTCTCGCAAGTAGCGCAAAGCTCTTTGCCTACTTGACCACTACGAGAGTTGGTTATTCTGTACAACTGCTGCTGAATCTGTAAGACTATCGCAGACTTTCTGCATCAGACTACGCCACCGTCTAGCAACGTGACACACAACCACATTCATTCAATCACACCACTATGAGAGTTATGAGAAAAGAGAAACAAGGAGAAGAAAGAGAAATGCTAGTGAAAATAGGCTGCCGGACTAGTGAAAGGTGGCTACAGGACCCTTTCACAGTCATGTAACCCTTCGAATCATCAATGGCATTTCTTCCAGCAGGGGAGGCAAAGTAACCAGTAAGAAATGCCGACAGCTGCAGCCTGTTAGGCGACGTGAAAGGAAGACTGGTCGCAAAATACGGTCGCCAATTATCCCGGCCCATATATTTCGGCTGCACCGATGCTGATGATTTGCTGTCACCATACCACGAGGGCTCTGCATACCATCCCGATGATACCACTCCGCGTAAAGGTGGCCCCATCTGCGAATAGAATGGTTGACACAAATCCTGTAATTGTGGCTGCCTGGTGAAGAAATCAGTGACATAACCGCTCCCAATGTGGAAACTCTGTACTGGCGGGCCAACTGCCTGGTACTGACACGGAGGTCGCCTTCCACAGTGTTAATCACATTTTCCTCCAAGTCTGGTGTCCGAACATTTCGAGTACATCCTTCTTGATTTCCTGCTTCCTCAAACGACCCTATCTCAGACAAATGGCGAAACAGTGTAGCAAACATTGAATGCAGTGGTTGCCGGTAGGGATAGGTCTCCTGATGCAACCTTGCTGCCTACCGCCCGTTGCCATTTGCCTTTCCGTAAGTAAACACCGTGCCAGCAAGCTTTCGGTGTGTGCAACACTGTATCACATCCACTACTAGGTGAGGAGCAAGAGAAGTGAATCGGACACAACATCATCAATTACCATGGCAGGAGAGAGCGCTATGGCATGACGTGTGAGGAACAGTGCCACTCTCTAGGAGGAAACCATGAATACTGTAACTGTATCTGCATGGTACAGTGCTTATTAGACCGCAGCCTCTGTAACAAAGTATGACTGAATAAATAGTCTCTAGCATGGAAACCGTGCATTTCCGGACATAAGTTCATTAGACCTTTATTGTTCCGACTCCTCTCGTCGATCAATCCCTAGTTTGCACACGGTGGAAAAAATTACCCTCTATATGCAGACTGAAGCGACGAATGAAAATTTGTACGAAGGCCGGGTTTCGAACTCTGGTCTCTTGCTCACTAGGCAGATGCGCCAACCACTACACCATCCTGTCACAGTGGCTTTGCACAACTGCACGGACTATCCTAGCAAGCCTCTGTCCTCAATCAAAACTACAATTCACGCCTCAGCCCACTTAGTATTCCCACTACACTCGAACAGCAACGCAGAGGCTCTCGAACTGTATGGAAATAGCACATCAACAGCTAACGAAACGGGTGGTCCTGCCTGAAATCCAGGCATAGGCGCTTTAATCAAATGAAACTAATGGATCCACAGATCTTTTCGAGTCTCAAACATCTACGATGTATATATGCAGACTAAAGCGACAAACAAAAATTTGATCCGAGGCGAGGATCCCAACTCGGGTCTTCTGCTAATTAGGCAGATGTACTAACCAGTATGCCACGTAGGGAATGAGGAGGAAGGCGTGCTACGGTGGCAAATGGTTCAAATGGCTCTGAGCACTATGGGACTTAACATCTTAAGTCATCAGTCCCCTAGAACTTAGAACTACTTAAACCTAACTAACCTAAGGACATCACACACATCCATGCCCGAGGCAGGATTCGAACCCGCGACCGTAGCAGTCCCGCGGTTCCGGACTACAGCGCCTAGAACCGCACGGCCACCGCGGCCGGCGCTACGGTAGCCTGCGGAGTTATTTGAAGCCAGTGTGCTAGGGTGGCTTTAGTGGTTGGCACATCTGCCTAGTGAACAAGAGACTTGAGTTCGACTCCCAGCCTTTTCATTCGTTGCTTCACTCTGCGTATATATATCATAGAAGTTTGAGACTTGAAAATCTCTCTCCATCAAATTTCATTTGAGATCCACAGCTACACAGCAAGAATTGCTTATTAAATCGATACATGCTGTGGTCTAATTTCCCGCGTGATACATAGCAACTTCTATGCTCTTCTCCCTTCATCTTGCGAGTCTTCCACTTCCCTCAAAGAAAGATTCTTTACCTTTATCTCGAATCAAGTTTTGTAGCTTGTTCCTTACTTCTTTACTGTCGTTGAACTTGATGCCTTGTAAAGGCTGTTTCGTCGGACTGTAGAGATAAAACTCCGACGGGGCAAGATCAGGTCTGTAAGGTGGATGAAGTAGAATATCCCAGCCCACTTTGCCAATAGTTTCCAGTGTCACTTGTGCGTATGGTATCGAGTGTTCTCTTGAAGAAGTACGCCTTTGCTCTGCAATTCCGGACAGTTCCTCTTCAGCATGGGTTGATTTTATTCTCAAGCGAGCCTGAGTTGTATGGGCTGTTTATATTGTATTGCCACTCCAAAAGGAAATACAAAATATTGGACCACGGGCACTGAAAAAGATGGTTAACACGACCTTACCAGCAGATAGCTGTGTTTTGAATTTCTTACAGGCAGATAATACAGGGTACTTCCACTGCATTCCTTGACACTTGGACACTGACTGAATTAAGTACACGAGTTTGATCACAGGGTAAAATCCTGTCCAAAAACTGCGCCACTTACACATCTGAAAGGATGTTCGAGCTCAGTGCAAATGCGAAGTCTCTGTGATGAGCGGTGAGCTTCCTGGGAACCCACAAGCTTTATGGCAATTCAGTTTGTTTTGACAGATAGTATGAATTGTCCCAACACCTTCTTCAGCAATTTTCCCGAATGTAAGTCGTGTTTTTTCTTGGGCAGGTGAATAAATACGAGCTTGTAACGCCGAAGTTTTACATACGACTCATCGCAGTTAAATGTATCTCGGAACTGACTACGAGTGATAAAACACGGCTACGTAGAAACGTGTTTTCGCCAAAGATGACGTGCTGAACAAAGTTGTCACATGTCAGAGATCAAACAATTGTTAAGCATTTTTTAACGAATTTGATTCATAAAAGCACTTTGAATTTTTTAACTACTTTTTAACGAATATGATTCATAAAACACTTTGAATTTTTTACGGATACTTTAAAATGTAGCAGAGTTTACAAAATATTAATACAAAATCTCGTTCCATTTTTAATAAAATTATAAAAAAAGCTTGGGTGGACAGAAGTACACACACTTATGTACAATCTAAGGACTTGCATCTAGCAAATATAAATGAACAAACTGACAGCGTACGAGTCGAAAATTAGTAAACGAACCGACCAATATCCCAGTGCGAAAATACGTTAACGTACTGATATCTGAAGAAAGGAAACTCTATATTGCACGTATTGATCGCTTTGATGATTATATATACGCTACTGCAATTGTCCTCAATTTATTTCTACTGTCTTTCGTTCTTCGTCGTTGCATACTTCAAAAATGGTTCAAATGGCTCTAAGCACTATGGGACTTAACATCTGAGGTCATCAGTCCCCTAGAACTTAGAACTACTTAAACCTAACTAACCTAAGGACATCACAGACGTCCAAGCCCGAGGCAGGATTCGAACTTGCGACCGTAGCAATAGCGCGGTTCCGGACTGAAGCGCCTAGATCCGCTCGGCCACAGTGGCCGGCGTTGCATACTTCCTCAACTACCAGTCTTAAGGATTGGAGCCATACATTCACGAGCAGCTGAATTAGAGAAACATCTTCACCTATTTCTGTAATTCAATGTATGGCGTGTGAAGGGAGTTACGTAGTGAGGCACTACAACTTTCTCCACTCACTGTTCAATTCGCGGATAGTACGACGAAACAAATACTGTCAGTAGCGTACTGTAGGAACCCGAATACCGCTCTTTTTAACGTCATAGACAGTACAGGAGATGTACGCGGGAGGAAGCAATCTGTTTATTGATTTAGTTTGGACGCAGACTCTTGGAATTGCGTGAGAAAGGCCCTCTGTAGTCTTTCTGGTGAGGCCCCTCTCTGCAGTCCGCTGGAATATTTCTGTGACAGGCTCAAGCTGCCAAAACAAACAAACGACGAATTTGGTTGTTCTTGCTTGGATATTTTCTCTCTCTTCTGCGAATCGAACGATTCTAGACCGACGAACAACCTCAAGAACTGGTCGAACAAAAGATTTGGAAATGATCTCGTTCGTGCGTGAACTAATCTTCTCCACGATTCTTCCATTAAATCATAATCTGTGGTCCATCGCCTCCTAAATTCGCTCCAGATAGCAAGTCACAGATAGTAGAATAGAACAGAGCACAACAGAATATTTATTCACCTATAAACATGTGCACATGCAATCGGTGTCGTCCCGCAAAGTTTACGGACGTACACTATGTGATCAAAAGTATCTGGACACCCCCAAAAAGAAACGTTTTTCATATCAGGTGCATTGTGCTGCCACCTACATCGTGAGAGAGCAGAACGGGGCGCCCCGCGGGACTCACGGACTTCAAACGTGGTCAGCTGACTGGGTGTCACTTCCGTCATACGTCTGTACGCGAGATTTCCACAGTCCTAAACGTCCATAGGTCCACTGTTTCCGGTGTGACAGTGAAGTGGAAACGTGAAGGGACACGTGCAGCACAAAAGCGTACAGACCGACCTCGTCTGTCGACTGACAGTGACCGCCAACAGTTGAAGAGGGTCTTAATGTGTAATATGCAGACATCTATCCAGAACACCATACATGAATTCCAAACTGCATCGGGATCCATTGCAAGTACGAGGTGCGGCTAGAAAAAAACCGGACTGATGCTGGAAAAAACATTTATTTACAATTATTTACAATTTCATGTTATCTCCTTCAATGTACTCTCCTCCTTGGTCTCTACACCGCTCCATACGAATTTTCCAGTGTTCATAGCAATGCTGCAGATCATTTTCGGTAAGTCCATACATTACTTCCGTCGCTTTTTCTTTTACTGCTTCAACAGTCTCAAATCTAGTTCCTTTCAAAGCTGACTTGACTTTAGGGAAAAGAAAAAAGTCACAGGGGGCCAAATCAGGTGAGTAGGGTGGATGATCTAAGATGGGAATGTTGTGTTTTGCCAAAAACGTCTTCACTGACAACGCACTGTGAGCTGGGTCATTGTCTTGGTGAAGGATCCATGACTTTTTTCTCCACAAATCGTTCCGTTTTCTCCGTACTCGCTCACGTAGGGTAGCCAGGACGCTAATGTAGTAATTCTGATTCACTGTTTGTCCCCCTGGTACCCAATCAATGTGCACAATCCCTTTGATGTCAAAAAAAACAATCATCATTGCCTTGAATTTCGATTTTGACATTCGGGCTTTTTTTTTGTCATGGAGAACCAGGAGTTTTCCAATGCATCGATTGGCGTTTAGTTTCGGGGTCGTAAGTAAAAAACCACGATTCATCGCAAGTAATAACATTTTGTAAGAAGGTGGGATCACTTTCAATGTTTTCCAGGATGTCAGAACAAATCATTCTTCGGCGTTCCTTCTGTTCAATTGTGAGACACTTTGGAACTTCATGTTGAAACTTTCATGAAGAATCTGCCTAACACTTTCCTTGTCAACTCCTGTTAACTCAGACACTGCTCTGATTGTTAAACGGCGATCTTGTCGAACAAGTTTACCGATTTTTTCAATGTTTGCATCAGTTTTTGCTGACAATGGTCTGGCAGTGCGAGTGTCATCACTGGTGTCTTCGCGGCCATCTTTAAATCGTTTAAACCACTCAAACACTTGTGTTCGCGATAAACAATCATCGCCGTACACTTGTTGTAACATTACAAACGTTTCACTTGCAGATTTTCCTAGTTTGAAACAAAATTTGATGTTAACACGCTGTTCTTTCTGTACACTCAACATTTTCCGACGCACAGACAAAACGTCAACTACTTAAAACAGACGCCACGGGCAGACTGAGTGCAGGAGGCAGATGAAACTCGAGCAGTAGGCGGAGCGAGAGTCACGTGACAGGCCACGCGACTTTCAGCCTTATTGCATTCGTTTTATTGTTTCACCAGTACTAGTCCGGTTTTTTTCTAGCCACACCTCGTACTATGACAGTTAGGAGGGAGGTGAGAAAATTGGATTTCATGGTCGAGCGGCTGCTCATAAGCCACACATCACGCCGGTAAATGCCAATCGACGCCTCGCTTGGTGTAAGGAACGTAAACATTGGACGATTGAATAGTGAAAAACCGTCGTGTGGAGTGACGAATCACGGTACACAACGTGGCGATCCGATGGCAAGGTGTGGGTATGGCGAATGGCCGGTGAACTCATCTGCCAGCGTGTGTAGTGCCAACTGTAAAATTCGGAGGCGGTGGTGTTGTGGCGTCGTCGTGTTTTTGTTGTTTTGCGTGGCACTATCACAGCACATTGATGATTTAAGCATCTTCTTGTTTCCTACTTTTGAAGAGCAATTCGGGGATGGTGACTGCATTTTCAACACGATCGAGCACCTGTTCATAATGTACGGTCTGTGGCGGAGTTGTTACACGACAGTAACATGCCTGTAATGGACTGGCCTGAACGGAGTCCTGACCTGAATCCTACAGAAGACCTTTGGGATGTTTTGGAAGGCCGACTTCGTGCCCCCCTCACCGACCGACATCGATACCTCTCCTCATGCAGCACTCTGTGAAGAATGGGCTGCCATTCCCCAAGAAAATTCCGAGCATCTGATTGAACGTATGCTTGCGAGAGTGGAAGCTGTCATCAAGGCTAAGGGTGGGCCAGTACCATTTTGAATTCCAGCATTGCCGATGGAGGGCGCCACGAACTTGTAAGTCATTTTCAGCCGGGTGTCCGTATACTTTTGTTCTCATAGTGTATCTTTATAATCATCATCGTCGTCACAAGTCACTGTGCTCACTATTGAGCGTCGTGACCCCATGAAACAAAGTGTCCCCATTCCGGATGGTTACCAGCTTCTCTTGGAACCTGCTGCAGATGTAGACTGGAGATCTTCTTGATTTCATTTTTCCAAATGATCGCTGCTCACACCCAAGGTCTCGTGTCCTTGATCTTTCCTTCCATAATTATATTTCGTTGATGTTTATTTATTTATTGTTCCGTGGGACCACATTAAGGAGAAGTCCCCATGCTCATGGAACGAGTCAATACATGAAATTATAACACGATTGTAAAAACAGATAAAATAAAATATAAGAAACATATTCAGGCGTCAAGTCGTAAGTTTAAATAAAGAAAATCAACAATGTAACACTGGAATTTGCTCAATTTTTTAGCTCTTCCAGGAGCTCCTCGACAGAATAGAACGAGTGAGCCATGAGGAAACTCTTCAGTTTAGACTTAAAAGTGTGTGGGCTACTGCTAAGATTTTTGGGTTCTTGTGGTAGCTTATTGAAAATGGATGCAGCAGCATACTGCACTCCTTTCTGCACGAGAGTCAAGGAAGTGCATTCCACATGCAGATTTGATTTCTGCCTAGAATTAACTGAGTGAAAGCTGTTAACTCTTGGGAATAAGCTAATATTGCTAACAACAAACGACATTAAAGAAAATATATACTGTGAGGGCAATGTCCAAATTCCCAGACTATTGAATAGTGGTCGACAAGAGGTTTTCGAACTTACACCACACATAGCTCGAACAGCCCGTTTTTGAGCCAAAAATACCCTTTTTGAATCAGAAGAATTACCCCATGAAAATATGCGAAGTATACTATTTTTCGTGTTGAAATGTCACTTTCTGTTCTAATGGTTTCTGTTCAAATGGTAAATAAAGCAGCATTTAGTTTCTGAACAAGATCCTGAACATGGGCTTTCCACAACAGCTTACTATCTATCCGAACTCCTAGGAACTTGAACTGTTCGGTCTCGCTTATAATATGCCCATTCTGTCTGATCAAAATATCAGTTCTTGTTGAATTGTGAGTTAGAAACTGTAAAAACTGAGTCTTACTGTGATTTAGCATCAAATTATTTTCCACATGCCACGAACTTATTTCATGAACTACATTATTTGATAATGTTTCAATATTACACACGAGATCCTTCACTACCAAGCTGGTGTCATCAGCAAACAGAAATATTTTTGAATCACCTGTAATACTAGAAGGCATGTTGTTGTTGTGGTCTTCAGTCCTGAGACTGGTTTGATGCAGCTCTCCATGCTATTCTATCCTGTGCAAGCTTCTTCATCTCCCAGTACCTACTGCAACCTACATCCTTTTGAATCTCCTTAGTGTATTCATCTCGTGGTCTCCCCCTACGATTTTTACCCTCCACACTGACCTCCAATACTAAATTGGTGATCCCTTGATGCCTCAGAACATGTCCTACCAACCGATCCCTTCTTCTGGTCAAGTTGTGCCACAAACTTCTCTTCTCCCCAATCCTATTCAACACTTCCTCATTAGTTATGTGATCTACCCATCTAATCTTCAGCATTCTTCTGTAGCACCACATTTCAAAGGCTTCTATTCTCTTCTTGTCCAAACTATTTACCGTCCATGTTTCACTTCCATACATGGCTACACTCCACACAAATACTTTCAGAAATGACTTCCTGACACTTAAATCTATACTTGATGTTAACAAATTTTTCTTCTTCAGAAACGCTTTCCTTGCCATTGCCAGTCTACATTTTATATCCTCTCTACTTCGACCATCATCAGTTATTTTGCTCCCCAAATAGCAAAACTCCTTTACTACTTTAAGTGTCTCATTCCCTAATCTAATTCCCTCAGCATCACCTGACTTAATTCGACTGCATTCCATTATCCTCGTTTTGCTTTTGTTGATGTTCATCTTATATCCTCCCTTCAAGACACCATCCATTCCGTTCAACTGCTCTTCCAAGTCCTTTGCTGTCTCTGACAGAATTACAATGTCATCGGCGAACCTCAAAGTTTTTATTTCTTCTCCATGGATTTTAATACCTACTCCGAATTTTTCTTTTGTTTCCTTTACTGCTTGCTCAATATACAGATTGAATAACATCGGGGAGAGGCTACAACCCTGTCTCACTCCCTTCCCAACCACTGCTTCCCTTTCATGTCCCTCGACTCTTATAACAGCCATCTGCTTTCTGTACAAATTGTAAATAGCCTTTCGCTCCTTGTATTTTACCCCTGCCACCTTTAGAATATGAAAGAGAGTATTCCAGTCAACATTGTCAAAAGCTTTCTCTAAGTCTACAAATGCTAGAAACGTAGGTTTGCCTTTCCTTAATCTTTCTTCTAAGATAAGTCGTAAGGTCAATATTGCCTCACGTGTTCCAGTATTTCTACGGAATCCAAACTGATCTTCCCCGAGGTCGGCTTCTACTAGTTTTTCCATTCGTCTGTAAAGAATTCGTGTTAGTACTTTGCAGCTGTGGCTTATTAAACTGATTGTTCGGTAATTTTCACATCTGTCAACACCTGCTTTCTTTGGGATTGGAATTATTATATTCTTCTTGAAGTCTGAGGGTATTTCGCCTGTTTCATACATCCTGCTCACCAGATGGTAGAGTTTTGTCAGGACTGGCTCTCCCAAGGCCGTCAGTAGTTCCAATGGAATGTTGTCTACTCCGGGGGCTTTGTTTCGACTCAGGTCTTTCAGTGCTCTGTCAAACTCTTCACGCAGTATCGTATCTCCCATTTCATCTTCATCTACATCCTCTTCCATTTCCATAATATTGTCCTCAAGTGCATCGCCCTTGTATAGACCCTCTATATACTCCTTCCACCTTTCTGCTTTCCCTTCTTTGCTTAGAACTGGGTTTCCATCTGAGCTCTTGATGTTCATACAAGTGGTTCTCTTATCTCCAAAGGCCTCTTTAATTTTCCTGTAGGCAGTATCTATCTTACCCCTAGTGAGATAAGCCTCTACATCCTTACATTTGTCCTCTAGCCATCCCTGCTTAGCCATTTTGCACTTCCTGTCGATCTCATTTTTGAGACGTTTGTATTCCTTTTTGCCTGCTTCATTTACTGCATTTTTATATTTTCTTCTTTCATCAATTAAATTCAATATTTCTTCTGTTACCCAAGGATTTCTACTAGCCCTCATCTTTTTACCTACTTGATCCTCTGCTGCCTTCACTACTTCATCCCTCAAAGCTACCCATTCTTCTTCTACTGTATTTCTTTCCCCCATTCCTGTCAATTGTTCCCTTATGCTCTCCCTGAAACTCTGTACAACCTCTGGTTCTTGCAGTTTATCCAGGTCCCATCTTCTTAAATTCCCACCTTTTTGCAGTTTCTTCAGTTTTAATCTACAGGTCATAACCAATAGATTGTGGTCAGAGTCCACATCTGCCCCTGGAAATGTCTTACAATTTAAAACCTGGTTCCTAAATCTCTGTCTTACCATTATATAATCTATCTGATACCTTTTAGTATCTCCAGGGTTCTTCCATGTATACAACCTTCTATCATGATTCTTAAACCAAGTGTTAGCTATGATTAAGTTGTGCTCTGTGCAAAATTCTACCAGGCGGCTTCCTCTTTCATTTCTTAGCCCCAATCCATATTCACCTACTACGTTTCCTTCTCTCCCTTTTCCTACACACGAATTCCAGTCACCCATGACTATTAAATTTTCGTCTCCCTTCACTACCTGAATAATTTCTTTTATCTCATCATACATTTCTTCAATTTCTTCGTCATCTGCAGAGCTAGTGGGCATATAAACTTGTACTACTGTAGTAGGTGTGGGCTTCGTATCTATCTTGGCCACAATAATGCGTTCACTATGCTGTTTGTAGTAGCTTACCCGCATTCCTATTTTCCTATTCATTATTAAACCTACTCCTGCATTACCCCTATTTGACTTTGTGTTTATAACCCTGTAGTCACCTGACCCGAAGTCTTGTTCCTCCTGCCACCGGACTTCACTAATTCCCACTATATCTAACTTTAACCTATCCATTTCCCTTTTTAAATTTTCTAACCTACCTGCCCGATTAAGGGATCTGACATTCCACGCTCCGATCCGTAGAACGCCAGTTTTCTTTCTCCTGATAACGACATCCTCTTGAGCAGTCCCCGCCCGGAGATCCGAATGGGGGACTATTTTACCTCCGGAATATTTTACCCAAGAGGACGCCATCATCATTTAATCATACAGTAAAGCTGCATGCCCTCGGGAAAAATTACGGCCGTAGTTTCCCCTTGCTTTCAGCCGTTCGCAGTACCAGCACAGCAAGGCCGTTTTGGTTATTGTTACAAGGCCAGATCAGTCAATCAACCAGACTGTTGCCCTTGCAACTACTGAAAAGGCTGCTGCCCCTCTTCAGGAACCACACGTCTGTCTGGCCTCTCAACAGATACCCCTCCGTTGTGGTTGTACCTACGGTACGGCTATCTGTATCGCTGAGGCACGCAAGCCTCCCCACCAACGGCAAGGTCCATGGTTCATGGTTCATTTATATAAATAAGAAACAGCAGTGGCCCCAGCACCGACCTTTGGGGAACGCCCCACTTAACAGTACCCCATTGGGACTGAACATCACTACCACTCTCAATATTGCGGAGAATTACCTTCTGCTTTCTGTTCTTAAAGTAAGAGGCGAACCAATTGTAAGCTACTCCCCGTACTTCATAATGGTCCAACTTCTGCAGTAATATTTTGTGGTCAACACAGTCAAAAGCCTTCGTTAAATCAAAGAAAACACCTAGTGTTCGCAACCTTTTATTTAATCCGTCCAAAACCTCACAGAGAAAAGAGAATATAGCATTTTCAGTTGTTAAACCATTTCTAAAACCAAACTGAACATTTGACAGCAAATTATGTGAATTTAAATGCTCCAGTAACCTTGCATATACAACCTTCTCGATAACTTTAGCAAACACCGATGGCATAGAAATAGGTCTATAATTGTCAAAATTATCCCTGTCTCCCTTTTTATAAAGTGGCTTCACTACCGAGTACTTTAATCGGTCAGGAAACCGACCACTCCTAAAGGAAAAGTTACAGATATGGCTGAGAACTGGGCTAACATACATAGAACAATACTTCAGTATTCTGCTGGATACCCCGTCATATCCATGAGAGTTCTTGGTCTTTAGTGATTTAATTATTAACTCAATCTCCCTCTTGTCAGTATCATGGAGGAGCATTTCAGGTAACAGCCTCGGAACACTTTTTTCTACGAGCGCTATATGATTCCCTGTTGGGACTAGGTTTCTATTTAGTTCACCTGCTATATTCAGAAAGTGATTATTAAATACTGTACATATATGCGACTTATCAGTAACACGGACATTCCCACTACGCACTGATTCTATATCCTCGACCTGTACCTACAGACCAGCCACTTCCTTTACGACTGACCATATGGTTTTAATTTTATCCTGAGACTTAGCTATTCTATCTGCATACCACACACTTTTTGCCTTCCTAATAACTTTTTTAAGCACCTTACAATACTGTTTGTAATGGGCTGCTGCATTTAGATTGTGACTGTTCCTAACGTTTTGTATAATTGCCACTTTGTTCTACAAGATATTCTTATCCCTTTAGTCAGCCACTCAGGCTGCCTGTTTGTACTAGTACCCTGTTTTGAACGTTCTAACGGAAAGCAACTTTCAAAGAGCACGAGAAAAGTCTTGAGGAAAGCATTATATTTATCGTCTACTGTATCAGCACTATAAACATCTTGCCACTCTTTTTCCTTGATAAGGTTTACAAAGGTCTCTACAGCAACTGGATCAGCTTTCCTAAAAAGTTGATAACTATATTTAACATGTGTTGCAGCACAAAAATCTTTTAGAGTTAAAATTTGTGCATCATGATCTGAAAGGCCATTCACCTTTTTGCTAACAGAATGCCCTTCTAGTAATGAGGAATGAGCAAAAATATTGTCTGTGGTTGTTCTACTGTTCCCTTGCACTCTCGTTGGAAAAAATACGGTTTGCATAAGATTATATGAATTAAGGAGGTCTACCAGCATCCTTTTCCTTGCACAGTGACTTATACAATTAATATTGAAGTCACCACATATAACTAACTTTTTGTATTTCCTATAAAGTGAACCAAGAACCTCCTCTAGCTTTAGCAAAAATGTTGTGAAATCGGAGTCTGGGGATCTATAAATAACAACAGTAAGAAGTTTAGCTCCATTAAATTTAACCACACCTGCACAACATTCAAACACCTTTTCAGTGCAGTACTTTGAAACATCAATTGACTCAAATGGGATACCGTTTTTCACATACATGGCTACTCCCCCACACCGCAAAGAGCTCCTAGAAAAGCTGCCAGCCAACCTGTGTCCTGGTGTCTTCAGCTCTTCTTATAGTATGGAGAATTTTTCGTTGACACGAGGAAAAAGACGCCTAGAGATATTGAATCGCTCGATAAAGGGCACATTACTTCTTCTTTTGGTCCATTTAATGTGCAGCATCTTGTGCCAGTACCGAAGCTCAAATTCACAATACTTTGCTTTTCTCCAGCCTTAAGAGTGCATGTAGCGCAACAGTAAAAGAAGACAGGAAGCACCAGGTACTCCAGAGATAAAATTCCAAGGCATCTGTTACACATTCTTCAGTGTCCTGCTCTGTATAAAAATGCTTTACCGTTACCTGTTTTAATTTATTCAGAGCAGTGATTGGAATTTTTTGGTAGTCTGCTAAAATATCTCAGATCAAAGTTCCTGAGGACCTTTGCTTGCCTGGCGTATGGCTTGTCAATTGCGTGTCCATTTCTTGTATTATGACGGTGTGTTGACTTCCTAAGGTAGAAGTTTTCTTAACTATATACTATTCTAGGGATTGTCACAAGATTAATTTCCTTGAAGTGATGTCTACATGATTTCCAGGGTGTTATTCCTGAAATATATGAGGTTGTCTTTTTTGTCATTTAGATATAGTCTTTTATCCAGATGAGTTTTCCTATAACACAATTCCATATGTAAGATGGAAACTGGAGAAAGTAAAATATGCATGTAGTAAGAGAATTTCACTAAGATGGCCTCTAAGCTCACGCAGGTAACTCTCACATGAGAGGCTGTTGCACAATTTATCTGTGTATACAATACAATTTGTCTTTTCAGTTATCCAAAGTTCCTTTAACTCCTAAAGTGCTCGTCCCTACCGTCAGATTACATAACGTCTGAATAATTATGCGTATAAAAATCTGAAACCCAGTGCGGCAACCACCACATACCATCATCTAGCGACAACCCCCAGACAGAGGCAGATGACCGGAGCGTTGTGGGACAAGTGGTACCAACTGTTGACCCAGTACAAGAAACCGAAAGCGGCAACCAACACATACCGAAACCTAGTGGGACTACTTGTAACTACGACAACCAGCCCCTTGATCACGACACAATATTAGAGGCAAAAATCACAGGAAAAGTTACCCAAAAGATAAGCCTTATAATGGAGGATTTCACGAAAAGTGTAAACATCATGATAAAGGAAGAAATTGCGAGTTCAAGACAAAAGATGCCAAAACCGCAGCAAATACCCAACACCACGAAGAGAGAAACCGAAAATGCATTCACACAAAGAAGACGAAAGCACCTTCCATACGAGAATACCAAGCAAAGGAAACGAATGATAATGAAGAACACTGGACTGAAGTTACCCATAGAAGAAAGAGAAGACCAACTAAGCAACAGGAGACGCTGACTGGCGCTGGACCACGAGACGCAAGTCTACAAACTGCAGAAAAGACGGCCTGGCTCTATGTAGGACGGCTTAAACCTGAGACAACACTGGACTCAATAAAACAATTTCTCAATAAGAAAGGAATCAAAGAAAACGTGAAATGTGAAGAACTGGCAAACAATAATAATACGAAATCTTTTAAAGTAGGCATCCCCTTTCACAACTTAGAGTTGGCGAACAAACCTGAATTCTGGCCAGCAGGAATCACCGTCAGATGCTTTTGTTTTCCCCGTTTTTTTTTCGAGATAACGAAGGGGTGCTTCTCCCATAAGACACAAGAATGCAGCCCAAAAGAATGCAAAGAAGAAGGAGCAGTAGGAACCTGAAAGATCCTCCTGTGGAATATAGAAGGTCTGAAAAGTGCAACCAACACAGCCTCAACAGACTTTCTGCAGGGATATGACATAACAGTCTTAACAGAAACATTCTTAACCGAAGACTGGCAACACCCAGAATTTTACTGTACTAATCTCCATGCAAAACAAGGCGACAGAGGAAGACCCAGTGGAGGAATAACTGTCCTCATAAAACCGGTATTAACGCCAATAACTGCAACTATCAAACAAGAACATACACTCATGACAGAAACGAAACACATTACAATAATATCAGCATACTTCCAACCGAACAAAACATGCATTGATATAGTAGATGAAATAGGCCAGCTGATCACTCAGAGTAAGTATAATAAACCACTAATTATTGCTGGAGACTTAAATTGCAGAATGGATGTACAAAATTACAAAGCAAAAGTAACAGTGGAAAAGCTGCAGGAAGAAGGCTTTATCCTGTTAAACAATCCCAACATACCTACATATATTTCCCACAACGGCAAAAGTACAATAGACATTGCGTTTATAAGGGGACCAATCAGGGGTAACATATCACCTCTCTGGACTGCAGACCACAAGCCACTTCGTAAACATATCCCTCTGGAAATAAATATCCAAGGAGCATGGCGAAAAACGCAAGAAAAGGAGGAAGAAGCACTCTCGAGAACAATAGACGTCGGGAAAGTGGAAGCAGAATCCTATCATATAAAACAAATCGAAATGTTAATAGACATTTCGCGAATAGAGGAAGCAACAGAAGCGATAGGAGAACTCCTAAGACAAGCCACCAACCCCAGATACAAAAGAAGAGCAAAAAAAATGGTTCGACACAGTGTTACAGTCTAAAAAAAGATGTACTAGGAAGCCTACGTCAACTAAAACAGTGCGCAGAGAACCCTATACTCCTCAGGAATTACGCCGAAAAACGAAGCATCTATAAGAAAACTCTAAAGGAAAAGAAGAGATCATTCTGGAAAAGAAGGAAAGAAACTAGTGGAGCAAGCCTCAAAAGAGCCATATATTGTGCTACGCCCAGGAAAACGAGCGGAAACACATTACGTAGACATGAAAATATGGGAGACGCACTTCGACAACGTACTTAATAAGGAAGGACTAAGAGGGAGACCGGAGGGCAGAGAGGATACAATGCTGCAAACAACTGTGGATTGGATCCCATTGACCACGGAAGAGATCAAAGATGCCATTAACACCACCAAGAGTAAAAAAGCTGCAGGCCCTGACAGACTTTATAGCGAATATCTGAAAGACACTGCCCAAATACTGACGCCAATGTGGACAAAACTCTGCAATAAGTGTATAGAAACAGCTTCCATTCCGTAACAGTGGAGACAGTCAACAGTAAAAGTGCTTTATAAAGGGAAAGGAGACCCCAAGAACCCTAGCAAATACAGAGGCACAGCCCTAGAAAACTTACCTTTCAAAGTGTTCACAAAAATAATAACAGAAAGAATAAAGCAAATAATCGGCGAACACCTTCCCGAAACGCAAATGGGATTCAGAAAGGGAAGATCAACTCTGACAGCAATAGAACTCCTGCTAAAGAGTGTATGGGAAGCCCTTGAAGACAGAAAAGCTCTATGAAGTATTCATAGATTTTACAAAAGCCTTTGACTTTATAAACAGAAAATTAATGACCAAAAATCTAGAGGAAACCCTGGGAAAAAACAACATCTGGACACGAATTATAAGCGCAATACTGCAATGGAACGAAGTAAGAATATCAGACAATCTCTCCCTATCGGAGCCGATACTCCAATCAAACGGAGTACTACAGGGAGACCCACTGAGTCCTCTGTTATTTATCCTTGCAGCGGAAGAAATTGCAAGAATACCCCAAAGGGAGGGTGTAGTCTCATATGGATATGCAAACGATATTGTAATAGGTGCAAAGAATATTGCAAAGTTACAAGAAGCGATAAACGATATGGAAGATTGGTGTGTCGAACACGGCTTCGAAATAAATGTGGCGAAAACAGAAATTATGGTACTCAGAAATGGAGGAAGAACACCTGCATCAGCTGAGATCTTCATACAAGAGAGAAAACTGAAGATTGTACCGGACTACAAGTGCTTAGGGGTCACAATACAAACAACTGCAAAATGTTTCACAAAACATGTAACAGAGAAAGCAATGCAAGCAATAATGGCAATACATGAAATGCAATACATCAGATCCCTTTGCCTACAGACAGCAATGGCACTATTCAGAGCTAAAATCTTCCCAATACTGACGTACGTCATAGAAATTATTGGACCACATCTTACAGTGAACAACCTAACAACACTAGAAAGAGTGAAGGCGACCTATATAAAGAAAGCAATAGGAGTGTCCAAACCAACACGATGGAGACTTGTATACCTGCTGACGAGGGAACCCTTCCTCATTGAAGACCTTCGGACAATCCTGCTGCTACCCAATAGCAGCGCCTTGGAAAGTCTACTTAAAACATTGAAGGAAAAAAGGGAAGACATACCTCCAGAATTTTACAGCACAGGTGCCATGATTGACCGAACATGGACAAAGGAAAACTTCGAAATGAGACACGTGATCACCAGATTGGCAGTCCACGGTTTCCACCACCTTATTTGCAACAACACGTTATATCATGAACCAAACGAAATGTGTGAGTGTAAACTGTGTAACCAAATTTGCAAACGTTACCATATAGAGTTCTGTACCAAAAGGACTCGAACAGTAAGTGACTATGCAAATCATAATATGTGAAATTTATAATTTATCTTATTATTATCACTGTACATTGAATCTGCATGGCTATTTGGCTGCAATAAACTTATTATTATAAAAATCTGGTTCCCCAAATTTGTAATATTTACAGAATTGTCTGAGTACATACATTCTCTTAATAACACTAAACTAAACTCAATTCCGTCCAAAAAGGCCTTGGAAGGCCCAACGGAACCGAATGGCCGCCGTGTAATCCTTACCCTACAGGCGTCACAGGATGCGGATATGGAGGGGCACGTGGTCAACACACCGCTCTCCCGGCCGTATGTCGGTTTACGAGACCGGAGCCGCTACTTCTCAATCAAGTAGCTCCTCAGTTTGCCTCACAAGGGCTGAGTGCAACCCGCTTGCCAACAGCGCTCGGCCGACCTGATGGTCGCCCATCCAAATGCTAGCCCAGCCCGACAGCGCTTAGCTTCGGTGATCTGACGGGAACTGGTGTTACCACTGCAGCAAGGCCGTTGGCCCTCTTAATAATGCAGTTCAATAATAAATTTATTGATCTTCTTAATACTTAAAACACCATTACGACCATTTACTTGTTTTCTGTAGGCAACTTCAGAATTACGTGCTGATCTGGCAGATTCTTGTGTCGTCCTGGTGTCGCTAGCACCCTCTCTCTATTTCCGCCGTACACTTTGATACATGCAACATAAAGGGTGACAATTATTGAACTATATGAAAAATGGTAAATTAGTTACAAACTATAGCGTGCACACACTTTATTTAACATGTAAACGTCACTACAGACATTTGGATTTAGGTTAAGACATGTTCGATATGTCTGCTATCAATGGTGATGATGTGGCGCAGGCGAATAGTGAAATTCTGAATGGCCCGCTGAAGTATAGGAACATTGACGCTGTCGTTGACCTCCTGAGTTGCTGTTTTCAGCTCAGCAATGGTTTTGAGGTTATTGCTATATTGTCTTTGATAAAGCCCCACAAAAAGGAGTCGCATGTGTTCAGATCCGGAGAGTATGGAGGGCAATCGAGGCCCATGTCAGTGGCCTCTGGGTACCCCAGAGCCAGAGTGCGGTCCCCAAAGTGCTTCTCCAGGACATCAAAAACTCTCCTGCTTCGATAGAGTCAAGCTCTGTCTTGCCTGAATCACATCCTGTCGAAATCAGCGTCACTTTGGATAATGGGGATGAAATCATCTTCCAAACCCTTCACGTACCTTTCGATAGTCACTATACCATCAAGGAATATCGCACCGATTATTCCGTGACTGGGCATTGCACACCACACATTCACCCGTTGTAGGTGAAGAGACTTCTCGATCGCGAAATGCGGATTCTCAGTCCCCCCAAAGCGCCAATTTTGCTTATTGACGAGCCGATCCAAATGAAAGTGGGCTTCGTCGCTAAACCAAACCATACTTCGCTTACTAATTCACAGCATGCCCCGCGGCCAACCATGCAGTTTGAACTCCTAACGCAAACCTTTCAGAAGTTATGACGATTTTATTTCATACAGTTCAATAATTGTCACCCTGTATATTAAACAATACAAACATTAGATACATTCAATATTCTTCCTAAAGAACCAAAATTACAAAGTTATGAATTACATGGTTGGATAATAGTGTAAAGACAATAATTTAAGTATTAACTATAAAATATTCATGGCCTACTCATAAGCAACTAGGTCCCAAGTTTGTAAACATTAAGTGACCTGATTCGTAATGCCGTGCACCTGCCAGCGCTGCGTCATTCATATACTGCTCCGTGAAGCACTGAGGCAACGACCTTGCCGCAACAGCCGGTGGCTGGTGATTCGTCACCCCGTATAACATTAGCCACGTCTTCAGAACTGCTATTACGTGTTCAGCTGATTCAACAGTCCTTGCGCTGTACCTCACTAGGCTGTGATGCGATTTACCTACTGCTCAATCAAGGGTTGCAGGAACTACCTTGCCTCAACAGCTAGAGGCTGAGCACGTAATAGCGGTGCCGGAGGTGTGGCTAATGTGTCCAGGGCGACGAGTTACCAGCCACGAGCTATTGCGGCAAGGTCGTTGCAGCACTGTTTGACAGAGCAGTAGGTGAATAACGCATCGTTGTCGTGTGCGCAGCGGGCGGTTAAGAGGTTACTTATTATTTACAAATAGACTTGGGAACCTATGTGGTTATGAGATGAAGATGAATATTTTACAATTAATACTTGAGATTGTATTTAGACTACTATTCACTCCGCCCCTGGTAGCTGAACGGTCAACGTGACGGATTGTCTGTCCTCTGGGCCCGGGTTCGATTCCCGGCTGGGTCGGGGAATTTTCCCCGCCCAGGTACTGGGTGTTGTGCTGTCCTCATCATCATCCTCTCATCCTCATCGACTGCAGATCGCCGAAGTGGCGTCAAATTGAACCGGCCAACGGTCTGCCCGATTGGGAGCCCTAGCCATACGATTAAATAAATAAATTCATGTAATTCATAAAAGCACTCAATCTTCAGACCACGAGTGGTCTACCGGGGCCATCCGACCGCCGTGTCATCCTCAGTGGAGGATGCGGATAGGAGGGACGTGGGGTCAGCACACCGCTCTCCCGGTCGTAAGATAGTGTTCTTGACCGAAGCTGCTACTAGTCGGTCGAGTAGCATCATGAGGCTGAGTGCACCCTGAAAAATGGCAACAGCGCATGGTGGCCTGGATGGTCACCCATCCAAGTGCCGACAACGCCCGACAGCGCTTAACTTCGGTGATCTCACGGGAACCGATGTATCCACTGCGGCAAGGCCGTTGCCTCAAGTAATTCATAATTTTGTAATTATGTAATTTTGGTTCTTCAGGGAGATTTTAATATGGTATTATGTTACATGTATCAAAATGTACGAGGGGAATAGAGAGAGGGTGCAAACGACACCAGGTCGACACCAGCAAGCGGCGGATCGGCATGTAATTTTGCAATTGGCCACAGAAAACAAATAAATGGTGCTACAAGTGTCAACAAATGTGATAAATTTGTTATTGAAATTTACTATTAAAAGAATGTATGTACTAAAATAATTTTGTAAATATTAAAAATTGGAAGGAATGTTAATTTTTGTATGACTAATTATACAGACACTGTAGTACTCCAAAAGGAGAGACAAGCTCTTTAGGAATCGAAGGAACTCTGAAATACTGAAAAAACGAACTAGTAAGGAAATTTATGTAACAGAGCAGTTAAGGTCCCAGTAGGGTTGGAGGTTTTTTCTTATTTTTAAAATTTTCTCAATTTTCGCAAAACCAGATAATCTTAAAAAAAGTTCGATACGTGGCGTCTAAGCCATATCACTGGCCACGTTTATTACATTTTGTTGCTATGTTTTAGTGCACGGTATAGGAAGATTTTGTTACGTAGGGTTCGATCACAACGCCAACGACGCGCCAAATGGTCACATACCGTGAGAACGGTCGGGCTCGCATCCTACTGGAACAGAAAGAGACAGTTGGAATTCACCTACCACAGTGGGAGACAAGAAGCGAATCGTTTACTTACACTGAAAACTTGTTAATAATAATTTCAATATCACTCAGTTTATCAGAAAATTCTAATTACAGAATTTAGTTACTGCCAGTGCTTATTGATGGAAGTCAAACTGCTAAGATAGCTCACTACAAATCTATGACCAGTTTCCAAGGAGTTAATATAGGAACCCGTGTATACAACCTGATCTCACGTAAGACGGAACAGTTTGCTGAAAAATTGCCTCGGATGACGAACGTGTGCGATGTTGTGTTTATCCAAGACAGCCTACAATCAATTTTCGAGAAGGCAACATGCGAACTAATGAGTGAAGTGCATCTCCGCGTAAAGACTGAATTTATTGTTATATTTGCCTCGGAAAACATATTTGTGCAATCTCATGTTGATTCGAAGATCGTGTGAATCGTATGATTATGGCCTTTGCGGTGCTCGGGAACTAATGATAAATGACCGAGAATCTTGTTACAAAAAACTTTTTTCTTGATTTTTTGGCTTGTAGAAATAAAAATCCAGTGGCATCTCAATGCTCTGCAATTTCAATTTTAATAGCTCTGAATTTTTTCCCATTTACCACTTCATTATGCACTGTTTAAGTGCATGCACGTTAGTGCCTGTGGCCAGCAGAGAAGAAACCAGTTGGGGCAACATCTATGACACACGAGGTAAGCAGGTTGGTTGGAATTCAGTTACGAGAAAGAGGAGGCAGACACCCTAGACTCTCATCTCTAAAACAAACGCAGCATCTCTGTGTTTCCTTGTGTACATATTGTGGCAGAAAATATTTCGAACAGTCATTCTCCTGTCTGCTGTGATAGTATTACACCAATAATGACCAGAACGACCACTCACGTACGCTTTAAAGCCTTCAGTTACATCTCCAAATTCACAATGTACTTCAAATAAAGCATAATCAATCAAACCATGAACTTTACACATTGAAACGTCCCATTAGAAAAATTTATAAAATGACAGTGCTGGAAAACCTCTTGCGTTATTTGATTTTCAAACAGCTGACCAAGACTGAACGTACTCAGACATTTCTCTCTTTACTTATTCTGATCATCACGAAACTGACACACAATATTTGTAGCGCAACGCAATCTGACTTTCAATAATCCCTATAAAAGAATGGTCCTGACTAACAATAACCTATACCTTTCATGAACCACTTACCTCACAAAAATCTTCGTTACTCGAACTACTGCAATACAGATAGCGCCAATACTGCCAGCTAAATAAAAGATTCTAACTACTAAAGGCAATAACTACTGATAGGCATAGTTAGCAAATGAAAGATTTACATAGAGAACAAACAATGTATTTACCTTAATGTTGTGTTGTTGTGGTCTTCAGTCCTGAGACTGGTTTGATGCAGCTCTCCATGCTACTCTATCCTGTGCAAGCTTCTTCATCTCCCAGTACCTACTGCAACCTACATCCTTCAGAATCTGCTTAGTGTATTCATCTCTTGGTCTCCCCCTACGAATTTTACCCTCCACGCTGCCCTCCAATACTAAATTGGTGATCCCTTGATGCCTCAGAACATGTCCTACCAACCGATCCCTTCTTCTGGTCAAGTTGTGCCACAAACTTCTCTTCTCCCCAATCCTATTCAATACTTCCTCATTAGTTATGTGATCTACCCATCTAATCTTCAGCATTCTTCTGTAGCACCACATTGCGAAAGCTTCTATTCTCTTCTTGTCCAAACTATTTATCGTCCATGTTTCACTTCCATACATGGCTACACTCCATTCAAATACTTTCAGAAATGACTTCCTGACACTTAAATCTATACTCGATGTTAACAAATTTCTCTTCTTCAGAAACGCTTTCCTTGCCATTGCCAGTCTACATTTTATATCCTCTCTACTTCGACCATCATCAGTTATTTTGCTCCCCAAATAGCAAAACTCATTTACTACTTTAAGTGTCTCATTTCCTAATCTAATTCCCTCAGCATCACCCGACTTAATTCCACTACATTCCATTATCCTCGTTTTGCTCTTGTTGTGTTCATCTTATATCCTCCCTTCAAGATAACATCCATTCCATTCAACTGCTCTTCCAAGTCCTTTGCTGTCTCTGACAGAATTACAATGTCATCGGCAAACCTCAAAGTTTTTATTTCTTCTCCATGGATTTTAATACCTACTCCGAATTTTTCTTTTGTTTCCTTTACTGCTTGCTCAATATACAGATTTAATAACATCGGGGAGAGGCCACAACCCTGTCTTACTCCCTTCCCCACCGCTGCTTCCCTTTCATGGCCCTCGACTCTTATAACTGCCATCTGGTTCCTGTACAAATTGTAAATAGCCTTTCGCTCCCTGTATTTTACCCCTGCCACCTTTAGAATTTGAAAGAGAGTATTCCAGTCAACATTGTCAAAAGCTTTCTCTAAGTCTACAAATGCTAGAAACGTAGGTTTGCCTTTCCTTAATCTTTCTTCTAAGATAAGTCGTAAGGTCAGTATTGCCTCACGTGTTCCAGTATTTCTACAGAATCCAAACTGATCTTCCCCGAGGTCGGCTTCTACTAGTTTTTCCATTCGTCTGTAAAGAATTCGTATTAGTATTTTGCAGCTGTGGCTTATTAAACTGATTGTTCGGTAATTTTCACATCTGTCAACACCTGCTTTCTTTGGGATTGGAATTATTATATTCTTCTTGAAGTCTGAGGGTATTTCACCTGTCTCATACATCTTGCTGACCAGATGGTAGAGTTTTGTCAGGACTGGCTCTCCCAAGGCCGTCAGTAGTTCCAATGGAATGTTGTCTACGCCGGGGGCCTTGTTTCGACTCAGGTCTTTCAGTGCTCTGTCAAACTCTTCACGCAGTATCGTATCTCCCATTTCATCTTCATCTACATCCTCTTCCATTTCCATAATATTGTCCTCAAGTACATCGCCCTTGTATAGAACCTCTATATACTCCTTCCACCTTTCTGCTTTCCCTTCTTTGCTTAGAACTGGGTTTCCATCTGAGCTCTTGATGTTCATACAAGTGGTTCTCTTATCTCCAAAGGTCTCTTTAATTTTCCTGTAGGCAGTATCTATCTTACCCCTAGTGAGATAAGCCTCTACATCCTTACATTTGTCCTCTAGCCACCCCTGCTTAGCCATTTTGCACTTCCTGTCGATCTCATTTTTGAGACGTTTGTATTCCTTTTTGCCTGCTTCATTTACTGCATTTTTATATTTTCTCCTTTCATCAATTAAATTCAATATTTCTTCTGTTACCCAATGATTTCTACTAGCCCTCGTCTTTTTACCTACTTGATCCTCTGCTGCCTTCACTACTTCATCCCTCAAAGCTACCCATTCCTCTTCTACTGTATTTCTTTCCCCCATTCCTGTCAATTGTTCCCTTATGCTCTCCCTGAAACTCTGTACAACCTCTGGTTCTTTCAGTTTATCCAGGTCCCATCTCCTTAAATACCCACCTTTTTGCAGTTTCTTCAGTTTTAATCTACAGGTCATAACCAATAGATTGTGGTCAGAGTCCACATCTGCCCCTGGAAATGTCTTACAATTTAAAACCTGGTTCCTAAATCTCTGTCTTACCATTATATAATCTATCTGATACCTTTTAGTATCTCCAGGGTTCTTCCATGTATACAACATTTACCTTAATAGTGTTCATATATCAGTTCATGACATCCAGTCTTACGAATTTCCTTTTTCTGACGTCCAGATCGTCCTCTCACAAAACTCTGGCATCTCTCTCCCCACATCCACCACTACTGGCGGCTCACCTCCAATTGCCCAACGCTGCACGCTGTGCACATTCAACTGCCCAACACTACAATAGCGAATGTTCCAACAATGCCAACCAGCCACAGACTGCACACAGCACAGTCAGTGATTTTCATACAGAGCGCTACGTGGCGTTACCAACATAAAAACCCAAACAGCCTACTTACATAGCCCCCATGCTCTACACAAAAAATTTTTACAGATTGTTTTGGGCAGTGCCCAATACTGATTTGAAAAAAATTTTTCATAGTTACAACAACAAAGATATCAAATGCACACACTTATTGATGCACTGTTGGTCAAAAGCAAACATTGTCCTGATCATTCGTCACAGTAGTAATTGCAGTTTTTTTTCAAAGTCTGAGCAGTAAAAGAAAATGCACACAAAAGAAGTGGATTTCCATGCAGTCTTGAAGAAGTAGTGTTGTCCTTCCACCGGAAAGACAGTGCTGACTCTTGACATGCAGGCAGGTAAGGAGCCACAACAGAAGCAAACCCACAGCAGAGTCAGTCGAAGTTTTGAAGATTATTGGTAGGTAGGTTGTCACAGAGCAGACCCACTGTATTTCTTGCAGAGATAATGGTATTGGTAGGCCACCACAGGTGCAGACCCACGGTAGTCTTTGTAGAGATGGCCAGCAGCCATCTGTTACGACTGTGCGGCTGCACAATCACCATCGAAGTGTCTTGCGGATAATATAGCAAGTCCATGAACCACCACTTGTGAACTCACAAAAAAAAAAAAAAATTTTTTTTAATGTCCTTAGAACCAGCAATGCTGTTAACAAATCCCTTGCTGAATTATCAACACACGTGCAAGTGCTAACAGTCCCTTTTTTTTTAGAGAGAGAACAAACAATGTATTTACCTTAATAGTGTTCAAAAGTCATTATATATATATATATATATATATATATATATATATATATATATATATACAGGGTGTTTCAAAAATGACCGGTATATTTGAAACGGCAATAAAAACTAAACGAGCAGCGATAGAAATACACCGTTTGTTGCAATATGCTTGGGACAACAGTACATTTTCAGGCGGGCAAACTTTCGAAATTACAGTATTTACAATTTTCAACAACAGATGGCGCTGCAAGTGATGTGAAAGATATAGAAGACAACGCAGTCTGTGGGTGCGCCATTCTGTACGTCGTCTTTCTGCTGTAAGCGTGTGCTGTTCACAACGTGCAAGTGTGCTGTGGACAACATGGTTTATTCCTTAGAACAGAGGATTTTTCTGGTGTTGGAATTCCACCGCCTAGAACACAGTGTTGTTGCAACAAGACGAAGTTTTCAACGGAGGTTTAATGTAACCAAAGGACCGAAAAGCGATACAATAAAGGATCTGTTTGAAAAATTTCAACGGACTGGGAACGTGACAGATGAACGTGCTGGAAAGGTAGGGTGACCGCGTACGGCAACCACAGAGGGCAACGCGCAGCTAGTGCAGCAGGTGATCCAACAGCGGCCTCGGGTTTCCGTTCGCCGTGTTGCAGCTGCGGTCCAAATGACGCCAACGTCCACGTATCGTCTCATGCGCCAGAGTTTACACCTCTATCCATACAAAATTCAAACGCGGCAACCCCTCAGCGCCGCTACCATTGCTGCACGAGAGACATTCGCTAACGATATAGTGCACAGGATTGATGACGGCGACATGCATGTGGGCAGCATTTGGTTTACTGACGAAGCTTATTTTTACCTGGACGGCTTCGTCAATAAACAGAACTGGCGCATATGGGGAACCGAAAAGCCCCATGTGGCAGTCCCGTCGTCCCTGCATCCTCAAAAAGTACTGGTCTGGGCCGCCATTTCTTCCAAAGGAATCATTGGCCCATTTTTCAGATCCGAAACGATTACTGCATCACGCTATCTGGACATTCTTCGTGAATTTGTGGCGGTACAAACTGCCTTAGACGACACTGCGAACACCTCGTGGTTTATGCAAGATGGTGCCCGGCCACATCGCACGGCCGACGTCTTTAATTTCCTGAATGAATATTTCGATGATCGTGTGATTGCTTTGGGCTATCCGAAACATACAGGAGGCGGCGTGGATTGGCCTTCCTATTCGCCAGACATGAACCCCTGTGACTTCTTTCTGTGGGGATACTTGAAAGACCAGGTCTACCGCCAGAATCCAGAAACAATTGAACAGCTGAAGCAGTACATCTCATCTGCGTGTGAAGCCATTCCGCCAGACACGTTGTCAAAGGTTTCGGGTAATTTCATTCAGAGACTACGCCATATTATTGCTACGCATGGTGGATATGTGGAAAATATCGTGCTATAGAGTTTCCCAGACCGCAGCGCCATCTGTTGTTGACAATTGTAACTACTGTAATTTCGAAAGTTTGTCTGCCTGAAAATGTACTGTTGTCCCAAGCATATTGCAACGAACGGTGTATTTCTATCGCTGCTCGTTTAGTTTGTATTGCCGTTTCAAATATACCGGTCATTTTTGAAACACCCGGTATATATATATATATATATATATATATATATATATATATATATATATATATATATATATATATGGACGTGTGTCCGTCAGAAAAAGGAAATATATCCTTTTTCTGACGGACACACGTCCATATCGTCTGCTCTCAAAACTCTGCCATCCCTCTCCCCACATCCACCACTGCTGGCGGCTCACCTCCAACTGTCCATTATAATTACCCGGGCTGTTATGCCGTGGTCGGTTGATGAATTCTGTGTCGATTCCCAACGTTTCGTCTCCGACTGCGGGAGACATCTTCAAGGGGGTCCGTAGCTCGATGGAAGGTCCAGCACACCCACTGGCTCGCTACTGACTGCCGCTAAATTCCGTGTCCGCGCGCTCCCACGCCGCGGTGTGACGTCACGTGTATTGAAAACGTCAGTGCAATTGGCCGCTGTCCGTCGCCGTCGATCGCCGTTGCCATCACCCAGTAGTGGACGGGTGGTACACATCTTCTTTAGCACCGGCATCCATATACTGTTTAATTTCACGCCCTCCTCCTTTCGGTTGAAATTATTTGGGTGTTTAGAGATTTCGATTGCCTCCCTGTAGGGCCTTTCGTAGTATCCGCTTGTGGCCGCTAGTACTTGCGTCTCCTCGAAACGAATATTGTGGTTCCCTGGCTGGAAAGCATGCTCCGCAACAGCTGATCGTTCCGTTTCTCCTCTTCTACAATTTCCCTTGTGCTCTTCCAAACGTTTAGAAACAGTTCTTTTAGTGGTACCCACATAAACATCACCACAGCTGCATGGGATCCTATACACTCCAGCTTTTTCCAGTGGTTTGCGAGCGTCCTTGGCAGGCTTAAGGTATTCCTGTATCTTCCTGGTGGGCTTGTAAATTACAGTAATATTCCGCTTCGTCAAGATCCTCCCTATTCTTTCCGTTACATTTTTAACAAACGGCAGGAAAACCTTAGATTTTGCAGTAGCCTGTACGTCAGTATGATTTCTGCGTGGCTGACTCAACGCACGTTTTATTTCGGCGGACGAATATCCGTTCTTCATTAGTGCACTGTGGAGATGTTCCATCGTAGCGTCGAGCAACTCAGGTTCACAAATATTTCTAGCTCTGTCCGCTAACGTCTTGATAACACCCCGCTTCTGTTGTGGGTGGTGGATCGAATCCCGGTGCAAATAACGGTCCGTGTTCGTGGGTCTGCGGTATACTGAGTGGCCCAAACTACCATTTTCGTTTCTAAAAACAAGCACATCGAGGAAATGTAATTTGCCGTCTACCTCCTCCTCCATTGTAAACTGAATTCTCGTATTTATGCTGTTCAGATGATCGTGGAACCGGCTTAGGTCCTCCCTACCATGTCTCCACAGCACAAACGTGTCATCCACGTATCGGAACCATACATTTGGTTTTTTGCTGGCAGTACCTAAGGCAGGCTGTTCCAGCTCGTCGGCTCCGTTGTCAGCCGCGGAGCGCTCCCTGCTCCAGGGAGCCGTGTCGCGCGCTGTGGCTATTCAAGTGGGCCGGCACGCAGGCACGGCTGGCTGAGGCAGGCGGCAAGGCAAACGTTTTGATGTGCCAGCTGCGTCTTCCAAGATCGACAACCTCATACTCTTAGCTGCTAAGACGTGGTGACATGCTACACCAGGAAGTTCGATGTTCAGGAAATGAATAAGAAACAACTGTTTTACAAGAAATTGCATACTAAATTTATTGGGCCTCTGTAGCTTGACTTTTCTTTTCATTACAAGATCGAAAATATCAGGCGTCAAAGTGTTCGCAGCGTTAATGCAGAGGATGGCCTTCGTTGTTGCATCCTGAAGAAACGATCGTTCCGTACTTTTTACTCTTTTCATTGCTGAGAAAAGCTGCTCACAACAATACGTAGATCCAAACAAGCACATGATCTGAGCGGCATTGTTGTGAAGCTTGGGAAATGTTTTTTGCTGTAATGAATGATACCATCATGACAAATCAAACGTGTTGAAGCACCTGTCTGTCAACAAAGTTGAATTTTGCTAATCAATAATCTCCAATTGAAGTGATGATGACAAGTCATCGGGAGAAACTGAAAAAGGAGTGCTGAACACCTTAAGTTCCATTTCCAAACTACTGAGGTCTCGGAATCGTGTTTCAAACGACGTGATGAGCTGCTTTAACTTCGCTTGGTAATCGCCGAAAGTAGTACCTTCAGGTAGTTATAAAGAAGCAAGATGATTGAAGAACGTTAAATGTCCATTAGTCATATGCCTCTCAAATAAACGTAACTTTTGCATGAACGCTTTGATCTGGTCGTGCATGTCAACGATTAGCTGCCCTTTGCCCCGCAATGACAGATTTAAATTATTCAGATGCACAGTTATGTCAGCTAGGAACGCCAGCTCTGATATCCATTTTATATCTTTCAGACAACGCATTTCTTCCCCTTTCATTTCGAGAAAAAGGGTTATTTCCTCACGAATGGTAAAGAAAACATAAGAACTTTTCCCCGACTCAGCCAACGAACTGTACTGTGGTAAGGTATATCCCCATACTCCGCTTCCATATCTTTCAGGAATCCTTTGAATTGGCGATGATTCACACCGGCACAAAATTCACACACTTCACGACATCTTTCATTACGCCACCTAGCTCTACTGTTTCAGCGCACAGTGCCTCTTGGTGAATAAAACAATGAAGAGTCAAAATGTCTTTCCCGAATTCGTCCCTGAGTTTATTTTTCAAACGAGAAGCATAACCTTGGTGACACCCGATCATTTGTGGTGCACCGTCTGTCGCTACAGAATGGAGCTTATCCCACGGCAAATTCAAATTGTCCACTGATTCACAAACAACGTCAAAAATGTCACGTATTGGTGCGGTGTAACCGAGTGGTACCACATCCAAGAGTTCCTCAGTTACTTGCAGCTCCATGTCGACACCACACACGAAGACTGCAAGCTGAGAACAGTCAGATATGTCGGTGCTTTAGTCAAGCGCTAGCGAAAATGCAACAAAGCTCTCCGCCTTTTTCCTGAGTTGTGTCTCTAAATCCGCTGCCATGTCCAGGATTCGACGAGATATTGTTTGCTTCGACAGGCAAACCCCTTGAATTGCCTGCGCCTCCCTTGCACGATTTTACGAGTGGTCCCACCGAAAACGGCTTACCACTCGCTGCAATGATGTGAACGACCCTGCAGCTTGCTCGAATTGCAGATTCGGTAGTGTTTTCTCCGCTCTCATTCACCTGAAAATTATAAACGCATTATAGAACACGAACTATGTTACATCTTTTGATACCCTCCATATTACGAAACCGTTTTTAAACTTACGTCCCCTGGTATGTAGTTTCTAAGCCTGGCTATCAGTTCTCTGCGTGTAACGCCTTCTACCTGATCGTAGTGCGCTGCGTGAAGACGTGTATAATGTCGTTGTATATTGTACCTCTTCGCAGAATTAAATACTTTATGACATACAAGACACTGCGGACGACCATCCCTCTCAATGAATAGAAAGGTTTCCTCCAATAGAGATACAGGGCTCCCGCGGCTAATCATCGCTGTCATTGAACACGGATTACTGCGTCAGTTGCGGCTGCATGCGGCCAGGGGGCAGTGAGTTCGCTTTACCCTTCCACGCGGGCTCCGAGCTGCCACAGTGAGCGCTCCGGAGGGCTCCGGCTCCCTGGAGCTCGGTTGGAACAGCCTGACCTAAGGCCTGTTCTTCGAATTTCTCCATAAAGAAGTTTGCAATTACGGGACTTAGGGGGCTTCCCAGAAGCGGGATGTTATCAAGACGTTAGCGGACAGAGATAGAAATATTTGTGAACCTGAGTTGCTCGACGCTACGATGGAACATCTCCACAATGCACTAATGAAGAACGGATATTCGTCCGCCGAAATAAAACGTGCGTTGAGTCAGCCACGCAGAAATCATACTGACGTACAGGCTACTGCAAAATCTAAGGTTTTCTTGCCGTTTGTTAAAAATGTAACGGAAAGAATAGGCAGGATCTTGACGAAGCGGAATATTACTGTAATTTACAAGCCCACCAGGAAGATACAGGAATACCTTAAGCCTGCCAAGGACGCTCGCAAACCATTGGAAAAAGCTGAAGTGTATAGGATCCCATGCAGCTGTGGTGATGTTTATGTGGGTACCACTAAAAGAACTGTTTCTAAACGTTTGGAAGAGCACAAGGGAAATTGTAGAAGAGGAGAAACGGAACGATCAGCTGTTGCGGAGCATGCTTTCCAGCCAGGGAACCACAATATTCGTTTCGAGGAGACGCAAGTACTAGCAGCCACAAGCGGATATTACGAAAGGCTTTACAGGGAGGCAATCGAAATCGCTAAACACCCAAATAATTTCAACCGAAAGGAGGAGGGCGTGAAATTAAACGGTATATGGATGCCGGTGCTAAAGAAGATGTGTACCACCCGTCCACTACTGGGTGATGGCAACAGCGATCGACGGCGACGGACAGCGGCCAATTGCACTGACGTTCTCAAAACACGTGACGTCACGCCGCACAGTGGGCCAGAATCTTCAGAACGTGGCCAAAAAGGAAAAAAAATAGTTTAAAGATGGGGATTTTGGACTATCAGGTTGGCAGCAGCAATGCTGGGACAACTGAATGCCGGCTGTGCGGACGACCAGATGTTCATTTGTTCGGTAATATTTCAGGTCAAATGCGGCAGTTCATTGTTAGCGTGCGCGCAGGTGGCCAGGCTACAAAGACAGTCGTGTTGTTGAAGAAAGTTATTTATGTTTTGTGCAAGTGAAACCAATACTTTCAATATGGAATGTGTTCCAGGAGGTATGTACTAGTGAAAAAACACTTATATCACTATTAAATCATCAATTATGCACGTTTACATTTCAATTAACGTACTACAGGGAAATGAATGACAAAATCGTAAAATGCGCTTAAAAAATAGAGATAAGTTACGAATTCCACGACATTCCGCTTTCTTTTGCGCTGTGTACGCAAGTATATATTATTACCTTTGTAAATTAAGCTTCAAATCCTGCGACTAGTTGCGACTCTGGCTTTGAGCCACGTTTTAAGCGACACTTGCAAAATGTCATTGTTCAGACATCTTGAAAAATGACAGTAGAATCAATTAATTGTGAGTTTTATTTGTACAATTTAAATTCCAGTCGACAAGTAGAAGCATTGTAAAGAATAAAATAATTAGAAAAATGACGACAAGTGTAACACAGATTTTTTTTTTAATTTCAGTTTCATCTGATCCAGCGTATTCCAGAATCGGATTTTCGAGGAAAGATATTTTTCTAATAACAAAAGAGTATTTGTCAAATGATTTGAAAGGGGTCATAGAACATTTGGAAAGGTCGTTGACAGAAAAAAGTGGACATACAATTAAAATTCCCTATGATATGAGGCCTACCATTTCGATTTTGTTAACAAAGTTAAGGAGCAAGTATAAGGAAGTAACTCGGCGACAAGGATATTTTTTGAAGAACGAAACCTGGTTAAATACAATAGTATATACTCCGATTGATTCGAAACCTGCAAGTGTGACTAAATCAACAGGCCGACCTGCCACAAAATTTGAAACATTATCTGATAGGTCTAAAAGAAGGAGAACTGAGGAGATTCGTACGAAGTTCAGTCCTGTCGAATTATCGTTCGCCGCGCAAATGAGTCTTCGATCTTCGGGGCACCCAGACGCTGCGAAGATTGTGAAAGGCGTCACACTCTCAAGTCCATCCAAGGTGGAAAAATACAAGGCAGGCTTGCGATTTTCAACATCATCGCCATCCTCATATGATGCAAATGAAGGTCTAGCACTCCTTTTCAACTTGAAATTGTCAAAAGAATCTTACCAGCATTTGAGAAATGGGGCTAAAGGAAAAGGCTTAAACATACTATATCCACCGTATTCAGCTGTTTTGGTAACAAAAAAAGCTTGCTGCCCTCCAGACGTAACCCTCACTTTTACCGAATCAAAAGCTGGGGTACGGTTGCAAGCTTTGTTAGACCACACTGTTCAACGTGTTCTACTGCTGAAACGAGACGATATTTTACATATGAGTGATTCAGAAATGTCTAATATGGCCCTTATTTGTAAGTGGGGCTTTGACGGTACTTCCGGGCAAAGCATGTATAAAATGAAGTTTTCAGATTCGAATATTTCAGATGCAACTTTATTGTTCACTTCGCTTGTTCCACTGAAACTTGCAGGTGTAAATGAAGAAACTAAAGAAGAAAAGATCTTATGGATTAATCCGAAGCCGTCTTCAACCCTCTTTTGCAGACCACTGAAGTTAGAATTTACAAAGGAAACAGAGCAAACGTCTTTAAATGAGAAAGCGTATTACGACAAACAGATCGAACAACTCCGGTCATTCGAACCAGTTATTCATGGGAAACACATTTCCATTAAATACAATATAAGCATGACCATGGTAGATGGTAAAGTGTGCAATGCTATCACCAACACGAAATCTGCGCAACGGTGCTATCTCTGCAAGGCTACGTCTGCCCAATTTAATAACATTGACGATGTTTTGAAAAAACAAGTTACCGCCGATTATCTGCAGTATGGACTATCAACTCTTCACGCCTGGATTCGATGTTTTGAATGTTGTATTCATTTGGCATACCAAATGAAAACAAAAAAGTGGCAGGCACGTAAAGCAGAAGATAAAGAGGAAAAATCAATACTGAAAGCCAACATTCAAAAAGCTTTCAAAGAGCAGCTTGGAATTGTAATTGACATGCCGAAACAAGGGTTTGGCAGTACGAATGACGGAAATACCGCTCGACGTTTTTTTGAAAACACTCCAACATCAGCGCTGATAACTGGAGTTTCCGAAGAACTAATCCACCGTTTCCATATATTTTTGCAGACGATTTCGAGCGGACGTCAGATCGACGTTGAAAAGTTTCGAGAATACGCCTTAGCAACTGCCAGGCATTACGTGAAAGAATACCACTGGCACAACATGCCAACAGCAGTCCATAGATTGTTGATTCACGGTCCAGACATTATTTCTTCGGCCATTTTACCCATCGGTCAACTATCGGAGGATGCTCAGGAATCAACCAACAAGTTGATAAAGCAATATCGCCTGAGATTTTCTCGAAAGTTTTCAAGAGCTAAGACTATGGAAGACGTGTTCAGGAGATTGTTGGCAACGACAGACCCCTACGTTTCTTCCTTACGCAAATCTTCGCCGAAGAAACTGAAGAGTTTGTCGCCAGAAGCCGTTGCCCTCTTAGTTCCTGTGGCGGAAGACTATGAAGATTCAGATGCAGATGCAGATAATGAGGAAACATTGTTTGAGGATGATGACGATTCAGTTGAAGCAGAAGATGAAAAAGAGTAAGAAAATGAAAACTTGTAAATTAAGTTATAAAAAATTTACAAAATAAATAATTGTAATTAAAATGAAATAATTTTTGTAATATTTTACACCATCTTGTAACCTATATTTGGTCCTTTCTTCGAGTTTTCCACTTTTTTGGTTTATTTTTTAAGCACTAACTACAATAACCCCTAAATACTGACTTTTATATGAATAAAAATATATAAATATAAATAAATAAAAAGTCATAGATTTTGACCGCCATCTTGGATCCACCATTTTTAAATTTTTTGAACTCTGTCATCATCAGTAACCTCGATGATTTCCTAAAGATTACTTTTATACATAAAAAATGATAGTAGTGTACACAGAGCCTGCCATCTTGGGTCCGTCATTTTGTTTTTTTTTTTCACTTTTTGATATCAAATTCTTAATCAGAAACTCCGTAAACCCTTACATACTAAGTTTGGTACAAATTGAACAACTACTTATATTTGGACCAGCTTTTTGGGATTCTGACCCACTGTGCGCTGCGTCGTGGGAGCGCGCGGACACGGAATTTAGCGGCAGTCAGTAGCGAGCCAGTGGGTGTGTTGGACCTTCCATCGAGCTACGGACCCCCTTGAAGATGTATCCCGCAGTCGGAGACGAAACGTTGGGAATCGACACAGAATTCATCAACCGGGTAATTATAATGGACATGATATTTCCGGCCGTGAAAGTCTACATTTTAGTATCACCTCCAACTGCCCGACGCTACGCGCTGCTCCCAACCAACTGCCCAACACTACGATAGCGAATATTCCAACAATGCCAACCAGCCACAGACTGCACACAGCACAGTCAGTGATTTTCATACAGAGCGCTACGTTGCGTTACCAACATAAAAACCTAAACAGCCTACTTACGACATGTGCACTTATAGCAAATAACAAAGAAAAAGTTGTTAAACCATGCAAAACAATGAAGTTGACCTAGTCAATTGATGCATCTTTTCTTTTACCCTCTATCAGAGGTGATATCAAATCTTACTTGTAGATTACCACTTTCAGATGACAAATATCTTTAATATAGGCTGAATTATGATTTAATTTAAATGTACTAATAACAATCAAGTAATAATCTACGCATATGTTACACAGTCAAGTAGGAACAGCTAAAATTAATGCTATGCTGCATTCTTTTACTTTTTGACTGTGGAGAATACGATGATCTGACTCACCTAATTAAAAACGAAACGACTAAACAAACGAAGTATGTACAAATGCGTGGCTTTTAGGGATGGTAGCTAGCACCGCAAGCTAACATCCAGTATCTTATCTGCCGAGATCACATGAAGCGTGCAGCATATCTTGCTGATATCATATCTTGCAGTATTCCCCCTTAATTGCGGGTCTATAGTGCTTTTTCATTATCGTGTGTTTGTTCATTTCTGCTTTACTCTAATGTGACCTATCTAAATGCAGTTATTAATTTTTAACGGTTTTTGTAAGATTATTCATTTAATCTGCCTCAGTGCTGTGAATATACTGATGTGATTGGTTTTATGCTATGGTGAAACTGTGAATCAATATTGAATTATTGCAAAGTGGTCATATTCTAGCCTGGATGCAAAGCTGTCATCCTTTTCATGCTGTCCAAACCGGTAACTGCCGTTCCCGGACCCCTGTGGCCTGTGAAAAATGCAGATTACGTAGCCGGGCGCTCGCATGGCGGCAACCGCGTGGGTTTCCTTGACAGTCCAGCTGCCCGTTGGCCTCAACAGCGGAACCGACACTGGTGGTACCAAGACTTTGATAGCTTTTATTTGGCTGATAACTCTCCAGCATACGTGTTAAGATACAGTCTTCAGCTCTGTGATTACTGAGCATGGTTACGGCTTCACTGTCCTGTGTAGAAATTACATGACTTCACATAAGACTGTCGTTCGTTTTATTATGTAACGGCGGTAGCATTGATTCAGCCTTGCTCACATATTCTCGATCAGGGTTTCAAGGATATAATTGGGAAAGATAATATTTACTGCATCAGGAGTAATTGATATACAGCAATCTTCCTTTTGACATTTTATTTTGGTTTTGATTACTTCCCATGCTGCTTTACTCTTATTCAAAGGCTTAACAATGTTTCCATCATTGATCTTGCAGCATTATGCCTTAATTGCGGGTCTGTAGTGCTTTTTCATGATAGTGTGATTGTTCATATCTGCTTTACTCTAATGTGATGTTTCTAAATGCAGAAGTACCAAGATTCTTACGTTATTTAAATGTGTTGAGTAACAGTGTTCTAAACCTCCTGGTTTAGAATGGGGGTTTCACTTGCAATATTTCTTCTAATGTGTAGGATATATTTCTTAATACTTCAGTTAGCATACTTGACAGTTTTGGCTCATTCCACTGACTGATCAAATGAGTAGTCAAGTGATACCGTATCTTTCCATCTATTTGTGAGGATTAGATCATATTTATTTGTGTTGAGGGGCAGAAATCTGTTGTATTCTTTTTTTTATGAATGAGTATTTTCTTAATTTCTAACAAATCGTCTGCAAGAGCATCGTAATCCTAACAACAGTTTATATTTCTTTAAAAACAATATTTCAATTTTTCTACTTAATTCTACGATGGCTCATATGGACCTGTATCTTTCTTTGGTCTCAGCTCTTTCAGTATCGTTCCAAATTAGATTTTCGTGATTGGAACTTGTCACAGTGAAACCTAAAATGCAAGCCTTACCAAAAAAAAATTGTGTCTGCTCTCATTACTATGGAATTATTTGTCCTAGCTTACGGAACACCATCCTTGAGCTGTGATAAGTTTCACCAGACTCAATCAATTCAGTGGCAGCGGATGAACGGCTTAATACTGGCTTGTTGTGTATTGCCATAAAATGTCATTTACGAGACCGAACACGTAAGAAAGAAACTGATTACTGCCGGTTTCTGAACTCACGTCACGTTAGTGCTGTTCGCCTTCAAAATGTGACGTATTCAAGAGCACACACATCTGCATTCGTTCTTCACATTGGCCAAAACATTTATGCACATCGTTTTCCGAGAGGCAAACCAAGAGATCCGTCCATTTTGCCTTCCGGTGCAGTGCAATATCATATCTGCAGTAAACTGTCCTTCCACTGTCACTAATCCGATCCATTTTGATCAAACTTTTCATAGCCTGCAGCTCGTTTCACACGGGTGGCTTTCTTTTCCCAATCGACTGCTGGTGTCAAGTGAGTATGCTGCAGCGCCCCTAGTGTATTATGTCTATATTAAGTACCGCCTGTCAGGAGTGTTCGTTTTGATTGGAATTCGGCACCGCAATGCGTGTGTTCCGACTGCAGTCTGCTGTGCAGTTTGGCGACTAACTGTTAAAGTGAGTTTACAAAGGGCAGTTCTTACCAAGAGCTAAAATGCAGTAACGTTCTTGAGGAACTAACAGTGTTAACAATGATATTGGAATTTATTAATGACGAAAGGGAAATTCATAGTGGATATTCCCGACACAGACCATCCAGTAAACTTTCTGTTTTGCTGAGGATTGGAAAAAAAACAGTAACTGTGTCGTCCAAGCACTTCAAAACATGTAAATTTATTTGCTCGAGAAAATATAGCTGCTTTTTTATTTTAATCTTTGAGGGCTGTTTTCATTCTAAATGACAAATAACACCTAAAATTGTTTTGCTCCTTCACTAGAGCGGAGTTACTAAATGCTAAATAGTATTAATTTTAAAAAATCTACTTACCTTCATATTTCTGTACAATGTCCACTTTTTGTCTGTCCAGATACCGTGCCTGACAAAAAAAATGTGAAGCTCCCAGAAGTGGAGGAGCAAATCATAAGAAATTTCGTGGTTTGATAGGTTATATAATGTTATTTCAGCAACAACAAACTCGAGTCAGATTCACAGAGAACTTGGCAGTATGAGCCCACTTACCGATATGCTGCTGCACACTCCCTGGCCTGGATGCATGCATTGATGCAGTTGGGATGGATGCCATATAGCCATTTTATACATTCCTGAGGCAAGCTGGTAGACGGTTGTTGTACCTGGACCACTCCTGAGGCAAGCTGGAAGACAGTTGTTGTACATGGTCATTGATATCTTGGATATTGGCACTAGCGCTGAGTTGATATTGAGCCAGTCCCACACAGGTTCTATTACGGACAGACATAGTGATCTTGCTGGTCATTGGGGTGGCTCAGCCTAAGGCGGGCAGTGCACATTGTCCTGTTGAAGGCTAGCACCACGATACCACGATGTTGTCGCGTGTGCTGGCAATTGGGGTGGCGTTTCGCGGGCATGCGTGCGGTGTGTGGATGGGCATTGTCCTGTTGGGGGCTCGCGCCGCGGTGTTGTCGGCGGCATGTTTGTGCGGGCGTTGTATCCTTGGTGTGCGTGGCGGTGGGGCTCCCTTGCGGTGGCCCGGGGGATTGGGGGCGCACGAGTCTGCTTCACATTGACCTATTGAAGGCTAGCATCGCGATGCCACGATGTTGTCGCGTAGGCTGGCAATTGGGGTGACTCAGCTTAAGGCGGGCGGTTCGCGGGCATGCGTGTGGTGTATGTATGGGCATTGTTGTGCGGTGTGGTGGGGCTCCCTTGCGGTGGGCGGGGGGACGGATTGAGAGCGCATGAGTCTGCTTTTACATTCCCAGCATTGGGTAATTACAGTGCGACGATTTCCTATTGTGGTGAACGGCATATACCGACTGCGAGAATCGGACGTCCCGTTCTACAAACGTATCTCTGTGAGTTACCGAACCAAATACCCACAGTAAGCACTCTTTTCATTCTGTCTGGTGCTGATAACACTGTCTCACACTAGTACCTGGACTCTCCGTGTCCTTCACAGTGATGGATGGTTAGATGGTTGATTTGGGGGAGGGGACCAAACAGCGAGGTCAGTGGTGCCATCGGATTAGGGAAGGGCGGGGAAGAAATCAGCCGTGCCCTTTCAAAGGAACCATTCCGACATTTACTCGAAGAAAATTAGTGAAATCACAGAAAATGTAAATCAGGGTGGCCAGACGCGGGTAAGAACCGTCGTTCTCCCGAATGCTACTTAAGTGTGCTAATCACCGCGCCACCTCTCTCGGTCATTCACTATGATCACTCAACGTCTGGCATCGTTCACCCCCTTTGTATCCCTCCTCGACCTGGTAACAATATTAAACACGAACAACACTAGCGCACTCTGGTGGCCGTTCTACCTGTTGCAGAGGCATGCAACACTAATCGCTTTCGTACCAGTCAATGGTGTCTAACAAGGGGAAGGCCTCAGAGACGGCCAACCGATTCGGCTCAGATTTGGCAGGTCGCTTGTGTACAACCTAAAACGGAGTCTAAGATATTTTGGGTCAACACCCCCACGATTTTGAGAAAATCACCCCTAATGGTTATGACGAGTGATCGACTCAAAATTGGCGGGATCGATAGATAATTGTAAATAGAGCATTTTTCATCATCTGGTATGGGGTCCGAAAACGCATACTTTTCCAGAAATCGAGGTAAGAAACTTTTACAACTGCCGCTTCTGTACCCACATGGTTAACGCCTATCGCCGACAGCGCCGATAGCGAGTTCCGCTTGGGACGCGACAGCGATCGGACGTGTCGGTACTTCCGCGTAGTCGTAGTGCCGCAAGCCGTGTTTATAATAATTCTTGGATTGTGACCTGTGATATTCTCAGTGCTTCTTCACTACCGTCGTACACAAGCTTCTTAATTTACTCACAGCGGTCCCGACCGCGCATATAGTGCAGTTATGGCTCCCAGTGTACCACGTAAGAATACCCTGTGTTTTGCATTTGAGAAATCTTCCAGGAATGTGCAACCGAGTTCTCTAGAAATCCATGACTGGATAGTAGATATTATTGGCATCACATCCGATCAGGTCCACACAGCATATTATGACATGGCAGAATACTGTTTCTTTGTGAAGTTTTTAGACCAGATACAACTGGAGAAAATTTTGGTGAATACTGGTGGGAAAGCAGAGTTCCGACATCGTGATCAGTCGGTGAGTACAGTTTCAATAACTAACGCTGACTTTGAGTATAAACAAATGCGAGTGTTCAATTTGCCACCTGAGGTTGAGAATTGTTTTCTTAGAGACGTCCTCGCCAAATACGGCGATATCCGACAGATTAGAAACGAAAAATGGTCGAGCCGTCACAAACTCCAATGTTATAGTGGGGTTCGCTCAGTTGACATGGCCGTTAAAGTCTATATCCCATCCTATATAATGGTTTGTGGTTATAAGGCTCATGTCATTTACGAGGGGCAAGTAGGTACTTGTTTTATCTGTAACACGAGTGGCCATTTACGAGAGGATTGCCCACGGCGAGTTGTCGTACTTCGAAACAATCTGCAACAACGACAGAGATTAACATTGGCTGATGTCCTAACTCAAAATCAGACGCCTTCTGTGACTGACTCCCAACCGAGTGCATCTGTGTCAGAGGACAACGATCTCGGTAACGGCACCTTCCCACCCTTGCCTCAAAACCCGTGGCCAGTCACCCCTTAGCCACCGGTGTTGCATTATCTGTCGGTAACAAACGACGACCTACTATAAGTGACGGTAGTGGTTCCGGCGAACAGGTAGTAAAAAATCAAACCGATGACGCGGAGCCACGGGCCTCCACACAGGACACGCATGTGTCGGATGGCTCAGTTACGACCCGCCAAATTCCCATTCAACCGCCCGACGCAGAAACTGTCAATACGAGTGCAGCCCAGTGTTTACAGCAATCCGTTCCGATGCCGCTTGCCGACTCGCCGCAGGTGGCCAACACACAAGAGGCGGCAGTCAGTCAACTGCAACTCGTAAACACGGCGGATGAAGCACGCGGTGTAGAGCATAACATAAATAGCCGCCACCTCGAAACTGCTTCCAAACAACACGAGGACCCGGACAGCTGTATACAAACAGCCAGGGCGGCTCCAAACAAACACAGTGAGCCTACTGAAGCCGCGTCTTCGGACTTGCCGTCACCCGTTCCGAAGCAAGGACTTTCACATACTGCTTACAGCCATGACTCGCCGACTCCGCCGTCTTCAATGACACTTTGGACGCCTTTGCGACGGCAAAATAAAGTTAAACCAAAGGACTCCGTGGCTGGAAGTAACTCAAAAAGTAAAGTCAGCGCAAAAACTGGTACAAAACCTGCGGATGCAGGTTCGAAGTCCGACGGTGAGATGGACTGGGCTTCCTACGCTTCCCATCACCCACAAGTCTCGGACGATCATGAGTCAAGCTTATAAGTTTTTGTCCCTGAACATTAATAGAGTTAGGACAGATTTAAAATTAGCAATGCTACGGCAGTTTATCTATGAGTCCGAAGCTGATATAGTTCTGTTACAGGAAGTGTCTATCTTAAGTTTTCATGTATCAGGATTTGCAACAATCGTAAACACCGTGGCGGACGGGGGTACAGGTACGGCCATTCTATCACGAGACGGAATCCCAGTGAGCAATATCGAAATGTTGGACTCCGGTAGAGGCATAGCTTGCCAAATTTTTGACGTCACCCTCGTCAATATCTATGCTCCATCTGGAACGACCTTAAAATCAGAAAGAGCTAACTTCTTTTAACAAGACATCATATACTTGCTACGCCGCAACCCAATCCAGTTGATAATTAGTGGTGATTTCAACTGTGTGATCCACAGGAAAGACCAATCGCCAAACTTCAATTACTGTAGGGAACTACATGATCTGGTGCATCACCTGCAGCTGAAGGATGCGTGGGAACTAAAATTTCCTACCCTGGTAAAGTACACGTACCTGACCACCACCGCATATAGCCGTCTAGACCGTTTGTACATTTCTGAGAACATTTGCCAACATGTTCTGGACGCCGATGTCATTCAGGCTAGCTTTTCCGACCACTGCGCCCTCTATGTCACAATAAATCTGGATAAACAGCATACTAAATGGCATAGGATTCCGTGGAGCCTAAATATTTCTATTCTCGCCGATGCCTTGCTACAAGATGTCATCTCCACGACATGGGCGGATTGTCTCAAGCAATGCTGCAGATATCCGAGCAAGATAGCCTGGTGGAATGCGGTGGTCAAACGGAAAATGCGATTATCTTTAAGAAACTACAGTTGGCAACGGGCGCAAGATGTCAAACGCACGATTGATTTTTACCAAACAGTTCTGCGAGAGTTGTATGCGACTACGACACCAATACACAGCTGACGACCATCAAACAAATAAAGGCGAAGCTTATAGGCATAAAGCGAACGCAGCTTGAAGGACTGAAGATCAGATCTAAAGCAAAATCGCTTCAAGAGGACGAACTTGCATCGCTGTATCACCTCATAAAACATCGTGCCCATCGCAAGCGAGCTTTTGTCGGGGAGCTGGACACAGATGATGGACTCCGTTTGACCCGACAGAGTGATATTCTTACTGCAGTTTACCGGTACTTCACGGATCTGTACTCGCAATGCGATACATATGGTGATGACGGCGGCGATATCGTGAGTGCTCTGCCCACCGTAGTCACGCCTGCGGACAACTTGGCGGTCGTACACGATTTTGTTCCAGACGAAGTCCTTGAACTGATTTCTGGCTCGCCATCAAATAAATCCCCTGGCCCTGATGGTTTGCCACGGGAATTTTATGTGCGCTTCTGGCCCATAATCGGACACGCATGTACAGATGTTCTCAATGAAGTGATGCGAGGGAGTGACGTGCCGGCCGAAATGAAGGAAGGCCGTATTGTATTGACACCAAAAAGCAAATACCGAAAAACCTTAGATAACTTCCGACCTATTACTTTACTCAATTTTGATTACAAAACCTTCGCCAGAGCACTCAACAGCAGATTGTCTCCGTTAATGAAGCAAGTGATTCACAACCATCAATCATGCATCCCTGGTCGCACTATTATGATGCCCCTTTCGGAATATAGAGATGTCATAGCCATAGCGTCAGTCACTAACGTGAATCTCGCATTGCTGTTTATCGACTTTTGCAAGGCTTTTGATCGCGTCCGCCACGAGTACCTCCTACAGCTACTGCAGCGGTGTGGTTTTGAGCAACGGGTTATAAATGTCGTGCAACATTTCGTCACGGGCATTACAACCAGAATCAGCGTAAATGGACAGCTTACTCAACCCATCGAGGTCCAAAGAGGAGTGCCGCAGGGGAGCCCTCTCTCCATGATGTTATTTGTTTTATCGCTCGAGCCGCTCTTACGCTCTATTCATGACAAACTTGCAGGCCTTTCGATCGCCGGGACGTCCTTCGTGGTTCGTGCTTACGCCGACGACGTCGGAGTGTTACTGCGCAACGACGGAGACGTATCAACCCTCAAGACCGCGGTAGACGAGTACTGTCGTGCTTCCGGTGCTAAAATCAACGCCGGTAAATGCACCTTTGTCAACATTCGAGGATTCGACGCAGTTGTTATACCTTGGGCGAAGCGTGTCGAAAACCACACCACTCTGGGGATGATTATCGACAAATGCCCGCTAAAAATAAATGCAAAAAATTGGAAGCAGGTCACCAATGAAATGCAAGATGCCATCTATGAAAACAATTGGCGGTCCGTTAACATTCTCCAACGCATACGACTCCTCAGCAGTTATATATTCAGTAAAGCGTACTATATGGCCCAACTATTTCCAGTCCCCAAGATGCAGGCCAAACACGTGATGAAACTCTCTAATAGATTTATCTGGCAAGGGCATCTGTTCAAAGTGAAATACACCACGCTGACGTCTTCCAGACAGGCCGGCGGACTAAACATGCCTGACATTAACCGAAAGTGTACTGCGTTATATATTAAACGAATCACCCATTTGTTGGACAAGGAACCTCTCAGCGTAACCAGTTGGCTCTTCTGAACCTTACAACCCACCGATACGCATCCACCCATTGATGTAGGTAAAATACATTACAAACTACGACATGTCAAGCAGTTTTTTCTTGAAGTAAGCTATATTGATGGACATTATTTCACGCAGGATTTACCGACGACGCACCTGTTATAAAAACATGGACATCTCTAATAGTCCGGAATCCTATTGAACTTAAATACCCGAGTGTTCATTGGAAGGCAGTTTGGGACAACATAAGTTTAACTGTCCACACTGCTGAAGTGGCGTCCACATGGTATAAAGTGGTAAACGATGTATACCCACTAATGAAAGGTTGCATACAATCAGTTTAAGTGACAGTGATAAATGCGTCCGCTGTGGCCTGGTCGACACCTTACGCCATCGCTTCACTTGTGGCGGTCATCTCATTAACTGGAAATGGATGCAGCAGAGGCTGGGCCTGATTACCCGCAGCAGCCCAGCCAGTCACTGCACCGACATCCTGCTCTGGCCGGACGCGAAACATTTTCCCGCTACCAAGAACAACACCGTGATGTGGATGTTAGGACAGTTTGTGACATATATCATCATCCACAATAGTGAAGATAATCTCATTAGTTTCGAGGCTTACGTGAGAACGGCACGCTGGAAGATGAAACGTTACCCAAATTTCAGGAAGATGTTTGCTAATATGTTAGACATAATTTTTGAAAAACAAGGCGTAGGGTAATTCTCGATGCCGGTAAGGACACAAATCACATGCAAGACTATGTAGCGAACAAAATACACAACGAGTAAGGGGTTATACCAGTTGCCTAGGACTACTCCCGACTTCTCAATGGTGTAATTAACTTCACTATGACGTTTTCATTAATTTATGTACCTGTGCATCTCTTGTTATCCGTTTGTGTGCTCCAAATGACTTCGAGTTTGGACGGTTATGAATCAAATGACAGAACTGTCATTCCAGTTAAGACAATCAATTATACACTCCTAGAAATGGAAAAAAGAACACATTGACATCGGTGTGTCAGACCCACCATACTTGCTCCGGACACTGCGAGAGGGCTGTACAAGCAATGATCACACGCACGGCACAGCGGACACACCAGGAACCGCGGTGTTGGCCGTCGAATGGCGCTAGCTGCGCAGCATTTGTGCACCGCCGCCGTCAGTGTCAGCCAGTTTGCCGTGGCATACGGAGCTCCATCGCAGTCTTTAACACTGGTAGCATGCCGCGACAGCGTGGACGTGAACCGTATGTGCAGTTGACGGACTTTGAGCGAGGGCGTATAGTGGGCATGCGGGAGGCCGGGTGGACGTACCGCCGAATTGCTCAACACGTGGGGCGTGAGGTCTCCACAGTACATCGATGTTGTCGCCAGTGGTCGGCGGAAGGTGCACGTGCCCGTCGACCTGGGACCGGACCGCAGCGACGCACTGATGCACGCCAAGACCGTAGGATCCTACGCAGTGCCGTAGGGGACCGCACCGCCACTTCCCAGCAAATTAGGGACACTGTTGCTCCTGGGGTATCGGCGAGGACCATTCGCAACCGTCTCCATGAAGCTGGGCTACGGTCCCGCACACCGTTAGGCCGTCTTCCGCTCACGCCCCAACATCGTGCAGCCCGCCTCCAGTGGTGTCGCGACAGGCGTGAATGGAGGGACGAATGGAGACGTGTCGTCTTCAGCGATGAGAGTCGCTTCTGCCTTGGTGCCAATGATGGTCGTATGCGTGTTTGGCGCCGTGCAGGTGAGCGCCACAATCAGGACTGCATACGACCGAGGCACACAGGGCCAACACCCGGCATCATGGTGTGGGGAGCGATCTCCTACACTGGCCGTACACCACTGGTGATCGTCGAGGGGACACTGAATAGTGCACGGTACATCCAAACCGTCATCGAACCCATCGTTCTACCATTCCTAGACCGGCAAGGGAACTTGCTGTTCCAACAGGACAATGCACGTCCGCATGTATACCGTGCCACCCAACGTGCTCTAGAAGGTGTAAGTCAACTACCCTGGCCAGCAAGATCTCCGGATCTGTCCCCCATTGAGCATGTTTGGGACTGGATGAAGCGTCATCTCACGCGGTCTGCACGTCCAGCACGAACGCTGGTCCAACTGAGGCGCCAGGTGGAAATGGCATGGCAAGCCGTTCCACAGGACTACATCCAGCATCTCTACGATCGTCTCCATGGGAGAATAGCAGCCTGCATTGCTGCGAAAGGTGGATATACACTGTACTAGTGCCGACATTGTGCATGCTCTGTGGCCTGTGTCTATGTGCCTGTGGTTCTGTCAGTGTGATCATGTGATGTATCTGACCCCAGGAATGTGTCAATAAAGTTTCCCCTTCCTGGGACAATGAATTCACGGTGTTCTTATTTCAATTTCCAGGAGTGTATATATGTTTGCGTTTCGGATCAATGTCTCTGTCTGTACTGAAGAGGCTACTATTTATGTTCTATTTTGTAAGCTTACAAATGGCACTATATTGAAATGTGTTCTTCAGTCTATTGTAGGATACAATTCGTGTTGAATCAGTTCCAGCACTTCAATATTTTGTTTTTGTGCTTATGTACATATATGGTTGTTTTAATAAAGGAAAAAAAGGTAAAAAAAATAGCGCAACGGCCAAGGTAATTGGCTGGTAAACGGAAAACCCAGGTTCGAATCTCGAAGAAACCTAGCGGATGTTATTCTTTTCGTTTGTATTTTTCCATATCTCAATAGATAGCGATAGGAGGGTTCATAAGATAAGTAAATCAATAAGGAATTATAATAATAAGGTAGGTAAACTAATTTCCCAAACGCCGTGAGTTAGTAAAGTATTAAACTTTTAAGCCTTGTCACATGAAAACAACTCCGAATAAAAGTGCTGCGACTTCCTCACGAGGGATCACAGGTAGCCAACCGTGCGACGCTTGTTTACAGCGAGGCACGAGATAGAATGCACGCCGGGAGAGTTAAGTTGTCCCGGCTGCCTCTTCGTCATATCATAGGGAAGGAATAGTGTAGCCGTCGAAAGATTGCATTCATTAGATGCTCTTGGTGCCGTGAGTATATTAGTTTCGAATGTTTATGTGACAAGTACCATCAATCTAGTTGTTCGAAGAAAAGTGAGGACACGTAACAGTGACTGGAAGAGCCATTGTAAAGTGACCTGGAGTAACATTTTAGTTGTTTACTATCCCAAGAGGTTTGAGAAATTTATTTGCCTACCTTATTGATTTACTAACCTTATTAACCCTCCTATCCCTATCAATTGAGATATGGAAAAATGCAAACCAAAAGAATAACATCCACTACCTTTCCTCGACATTCGCAGCCATTTACCTTGGCCGTTGCGCTATTCTTTTTTTTCTTTTTTTTTTGCATTTTGTTCGTTTTTGATCGTTGTGTTTGGTCGTTGCGGACGTCGCAAGACACCCTGTTCAAATTCGGTGGTTGATCCTTCCACTCAGTTTTTTATTACAGAGGCCAACTGGCTCTCTGACCGAACATGCCGAGGTACCGTGCCGGCAAAGCTATCGGTGCCGTCGGCGAAAAGCGTTGACCATGTGGGTACAGAAGCGGCAGTTGTAAAAGTTTCTTTCCTCGATTTCTGGAAAAGTATGCGTTTTCGGACCTCATACCTGGTGATGAAAAATGCTCTATTTACAATTATCTATCGATCCCGCCAACTTTGAGTCGATCGCTCGTCGTAACCTTTAGGGGTGCTTTTCTCAAAAACGCGGGGGTGTTGACCCAAAATATCTTAGATTCCTTCGTTTTAGGTTGTACACAAGCGACCTGCCAAATCTGAGCCGAATCGGTTGGCCGTCTCTGAGGCCATCCCCTTGTAAGTTGCATGGGGGCTTAATTAAATTTTTTTTGATAATGCAAATATTTTTAGTCGCTGTCTGTGCGGTTACTCAGCCTCGTAACCGGTTGGCCCTGACTGCATAGAACAACAAAGAATGAAAGAAAACTTCCGTTAACACAATTAATTAATTAAGTCTCCAGCAACTACAAAAGCTACGAAACAACAAGGCACAAATGTAACTGTTCTGTGTGTGGAAGTGTGATTCAACGTACACATCTGGCACGGTTCTTCCTCAATACAACAAGATGCTTTAAACGCCATTTACACTGAAGTAATTAAAAAAAAAACAGAAATACTATAATTGCACATAGAAACCACAAATACAGTCTAATACAAGAACAGGAGCCAGATGCTTTGTTGATCGAACCTGTGACCAAGAGGCATTATTGTGTAGACATTGAAATAATAAAAAAAAGGAATTTTTTTACCTTCATATATATTGACGAAAAGCACATTACAGCATCCCTAATCCAACAACATCTGGTGTCTAGCCCATCAAAACAATATGACACATCTGAACAAGCACTTTCCATGGGGACTTCTCAACAACGACTCACCACTGCTACATCTCAACAAGCACTCTCTACCACCGCTTCTCGACAAGAACTCTGCCTACCACCGCTTCTGAACAACAACTGCCTGTGGAGGCGGCTGAATAATACTCTCTGGCGCAATCTCTGGCGCTGTGACTCAGTGTAGCCACCTTTCAAAGTGTACCAAGGTACAATAACATCTGACCATGTCTTCTGGGTGCTTCACTTTTTCTTGTCACGCAGTGTATTGTAACACATAAATAAGATTTTGCTTTCAGATATTTGGTCTATCTCACAGGAGAACATTCATAGGAAAAATAATCAAGTCCTCATGCAACGGCATCAATGTGTCGCGAACAAAACCCTATCAGTTATATAAAGTTTCAAACACATGCACAAAATCCAGTACTACAATAAGACCAGGCGCGGCAGAAACTGGTTATAATTTCCTATGTTAGTAGGCGAGGCCATTGTTCTTGCACATGCGCAGCACGTCGCTGATCCATTTTCGATTTCTTTGCCGGACGATTTATGTGCTGGTGTGTTGCGGGCACCCATCACGAGTAGTCGATTTTGACCAGGAACTTGCTGTTGTAAAGTAGGCTTAAGGATACAGTTCAAAGTAGAGAAAGAGCTGAGTCCTAATAGGCTACGACAAACTGTACCTTAATAATGTGGGCAGTCCAGTTTCCCTTTTTTCAGACACCGATAAACCAAGCAAATTGCCCAGGTGGTTAGTTACCGGATTTTGTGCTGTTGTTCGTCTGAGACAGTTATCTAGTGACGACCTCGATGAACATGGCAGGTAAAAGCGAACATTTGTGGAAAAGATTTGTGTTGGGCAGGACTCGAACTCAAATTCCTAATGGACAGTGCGCTACCCGAGCAAGCCTCCCGGGTTTACTCAAACTTTTTCACTTGTTTACTTCTCCAGCTCCAAAACCTCATCTCGGCACGTTAAAATCTAACCTTCCTTTTCTGTACGTTACAAAGTTGTATCCTTATTTTAGGTCAGAGGGGGTAAATATGAACCGAAGAAAAATAGAGTGACCAGGGAAAGCTTATCGATCTCTGAAATGCTTGTTACGAGGACACTGTCTGGTAGTTGTAACCAAAGTGAAAAAGTGGGTAAAGGTCGCCACGAGGTAAACTTGTTTGCGGATCACAGCTGCTGAACCGGTTGGCGAATTACCTATCGACCACCGCTATCTTATACTGTGTCTGCACCAGAAAGTTGTCTCCCCAGACCGCTCACAGCGCTGCGTACACATTCCGTTAACCCGAATTCCCGTAACTCAATCCCACCTACCCTTCTTTTGCTTCCACGTTCCAGTGCACCAGTAGTGATACAATGTATGTTTTTTCCACAGGCGCCAGTGCCCAAGTCCCCGTGGAAGGGCGTCCGGAAGGCGCTGTTCTTCGGCAGCATGTGCCCCCAGCGCAAGGGCTCCATCCCCTTGGGCCACGAGGACTGCCTCTACCTCAACGTCTTCACACCGCAGGTAAAACACACTCGCACGTCTACGTTCTTGGAGGGAACTAGCGCAAGGGACGCTTCATTGTAAACTACCTACTGAACACAAAATGTCGCACCGGCCACATGACTTTCGTGGCTCCTTTCTCAATACTCCCTTGACCAAAGGAATCACAAAGCGCAGCTAACCGGGCAATGAACGAAAAACTAAACCTGCATTCGCAGTGTTCTTCAGAAGAGCCCAAGGAACGGACGTACGACTTATGACCTAGACTGGTTTTGGTAAACTTAATAAGATTTTCAAAAGTTTTTCATTAGTGTGAAAAGGAAAATTTACAATCAGTGTCTTACCAGTTTTGACTTACGGTGGTGTGACACAAATTTTTAACACAACCCCCCCCCCCAAAAAAAATAGGGCCACTCAGAAGCATATCAGGATTTGGTGATAATGATGAAGATAAATGTTTGTTTGGCACACGAGATCAGGGTCTTTAGTACCCTTACGAAGATTTTTCGAGATGAGTGTGGTGAAAAGGAATCTGTAAAAATTACAGCATGAATTAAACCATACCAGTTCGTTGAAAATTAAAATTGAAGTGGCACCCACACCCACATAAGCATGTGAACACCCACAACACACCCACACCCACATCCATTCAACCCCACACACCAGCACACTCACACACCAACACACCCACACACCCACACATCTACGCACCCACCCACTTAACATCCACACACCCATACCCCCTCCCTACCACCACATCCCTATACACACACACACACCCTCCTCCTCCACACACACACACAAAACTATGTGATATTACAACGGAATAATTAAAGGGGAGTTTAACATAAGCTAAACAATGACAAAACTGAAACTATTATCCTTACAACAGATCTCATGTAGTTACTATACGTGCATGTGAATTACACTTTATAAGTGCATTTCGTGCAATGCAAATGTGTTTGCATTCTGTAGCCTATAGCACCTACTAAATTGATAAAAAAAATTGAGTTAATGTAATAGTAAAATATCGAAGTCTCCGTCGATACAACCACGTGCCTTGGAGTTCCTTAGAATACGAACTTACCTGGCTAGCTGCTGCTTACACATTTTGTTGTCCTCATTGAGTACTGCGAGTGTACGAAATTTGCAGTAAATCTACGTTCCAAACGTCGTGGCTTCCCCTTGTAAGTACCTGTCTGCAGTCATGTAGAAGTTTGAGCCTTTGAAATTGAATGACTGTTTGCAGCATCTTGTTTTTTTCGATTTTTTTTATAATGCTCAGCTGCTAGTCTAGTGTACATGCTATCCACAGCTGCCAACGGTGGATCCGCCACCGCAGCTACCAGTGATGGTGTTCATCCATGGCGGATGCTTCAGCGTCGGCGGCTCCAACTTCTATGGCCCTCCCAACTTCGTGCAGAACGGCGTCATCCTCGTCACCATCAACTACCGCCTCGGCATTCTGGGTAAAGCACTTCTGCCGACTGCAGTACTCTAAGCATAGCGAATGAGCTTTTGCAACTGCACAGATATAAATATAACTTCTTGTGGCTCAACGGTCTTGTGCAAGTCTTTCAGCTGGACGCCTCTTCGGACACTTGCAAGCATCATACCTCATTAATGCAGTTGGGGGAAGTGGGCCTACAGTTTAACATGGAATCTGAACCACATCTCGTTCCTGCTGAATCTTCAATTTGTTGATAGGTGAAAGCTAGGTTAAAGTCAAATTGAAAACTTCCCTGGTACGACCGGGAATCGATCCCACGACCTCTGGCTTTACCAAAGGACTACCATCCCAGGTTACTGCATAGATACCATTAGTCAGGTCTGACGAAGTAACAGCGGTGAATGTTGTCACCATTTATTTTAAACAGTTTGGCTGAATCTTTGCGTAATTACGTAACTGAAATGAGGTACATCTTAATGTACATCTTAATGAATTGTTTTCACCAGCAACTTAGGAGCCCAAAATAAAGGTAGCCGGAAGTGTACCCACAGCTGCAGCGTTCCGTGGCTATAGCAAAGTGACCAACTTATACGCTTATCACAGTTAAAAAATTCAAATGGTTCAAATGGCTCCAAGCACTATAGGACTTAACATCTGAGGTCATCAGTCCCCTAGACTTAGAACTACTTAAACCTAACTAACCTAAGGACATCACACACATCCATGCCCGAAGCAGGATGCGACCGTAGCAGCAGCGCGGTTCCGGACTGAAGTGCCTAGAACCGCTCGGCCACAAAGGCCGGCACAGTCAAAATGACGCAGCCCGCAGGAATTCTCCTAATGGGACGCAAACCGGTAGATGTGATGTACATGCATAGACGAACAAATGATCACAATTTCAGAAAAATTTGATGATTTGTTCAAGAGAAAGAGCTTCACAAACTGAGGAAGTCAGTAACTCATTGGTCCACCTCTGGTCCTTATGCAAGCAGTTATTCGTCCTGGCCGTGACTGACACGGCTTGTTGGATGTCCTCCTGAGGGATATCTCGACAAATTCTATCCAATTGGCGCTTTAGATCCTCAAAATCTGGAGATGGTCAGAGGACACTGCCCATAATGCTCCAAACGTTCTCAATTGGGGAAAGATTCGGTGACCTTGTTGGCCAAGAAAGGGTTCGGCAAGCACGAAGGCAAGCTGTAAAAACACTCGCCATTTGCGGACGGGTATTATCTTCTTCAAATGTAGGCTCAGGATGGCTTGCCATGGAGGGCAACAAAATGGGGCGCAGTACTATCGTCGACGAACCGCCGTGCTGTAAGCGTGCCGCAGGTGACAAAGGGGTCCTGCTATGAAAAGAAGAGGCAACGCAGACCATCAGTCCTGGTCGTCGGGCGGGCGACAGTGGGGCTGGTAAGTATCCAACGGCCGCCCAGACCCTCACCAGGCACGTCTTCGGCCTGGAACCTCACTGACTGGAGCACAGTTGTCTTCAGTGATGAGTCCTGATCGAACTGAGGACCGATGACCAGCAAAGACGTGTTCTGAGACGCTACACACATACGCTACCTGTTTGAAATTTAACAAAGATACCGATATTATTTTTAAAACATCCTTAACCTACACTACTGGCCTTCAAAATTGCTACATCACGAAGATGATTTGCTACAGACACGAAATTGAACGGACAGGAAGAAGATGCTGTGATATGCAAATGATTAGCTTTTCAGACCATTCACACAAGATTGGCGCCGGTGGCGACACCTACAAAGTGCTGACATGAGGAAAGTTTCCAACCTATTTCTCACACACAAACAGCAGTTGACCGGCGTTGCCTGGTGAAACGTCGTTGTGACGCCTCGTGTAAGGAGGAGAAATGCGTACCATCACGTTTCCGACTTTGATAAAGGTCGGATTGTAGACTATCGCGATTGCGGTTTATCGTATCGCGACACTGCTGCTCGCGTTGGTAGAGATAAAATGACTGTTAGCAGAATATGGAATCGGTGGGTTCAGGAGGGTAATACGGAACGACGGGCTGGATCCCAACGGCCTCGTATCACTAGCAGTCGAAATGACAGGCATCTTATCCGCATGGCTGTAACGGATCGTGCAGCCAGTCTCGATCCCTGAGTCAACAGATGGGGACGTTTGCAAGACAACAACCATCTGCACGAACAGTTCGACGACGTTTGCAGCAGCATAGACTATCAGCTCGGAGACCATGGCTGCGGTTACCCTTGACGCTGCATCACAGACATGAGCGCCTGCGATGGTGTACTCAACAACGAAACTGGGTGCACGAATGGCAAAACGTCAATTTCGGATGAATCCAGGTTCTGTTTACAGCATGATGATGGTTGCATCCGTGTTTGGCGACATTGCGGTGAACGCGCATTGGAAGCGTGTATTTGTCATCGCCATACTGGCGTATCACCCGGCGTGATGGTATGTGGTGCCATTGGTTACACGTCTTGGTCACTTCTTGTTCGCTTTGACAGCATTTTGAACAGTGGAAATTTCATTTCAGATGTGTTACGACCCGTGGCTCTACCCTTCATTCGATCCCTGCGAAACCCTACATTTCATCAGGATAATGCACGATCGCATTTTGAAGGTCCTGTACGGGCCTTTCTGGATACAGAAAATGTTGACTGCTGCCCTGGCCACCACATTCTCCAGATCTCTCACCAATTGAAAACGTCTGGTCAATGGTGGCCGAGCAACTGGCTCGTCACAATACGCCAGTCACTACTCTTGATGAACTGTGGTATCGTGTTGAAGCTGCATGGGCAGCTGTACCTGTACACGCCATCCAACCTCTGTTTGACTCAATGCCCTGGCGTATCAAGGCTGTTATTACGGCCAGAGGTGGTTGTTCTGGGTACTGATTTCTCAGGATCTATGCACCCAAATTGCGTGAAAATGTATCTACATGTCAGTTCTAGTATAATATATTTGTCCAATGAATACCCGTTTATCATCTGCATTTATTCTTGGTGTAGCAATTTTAATGGCCAGTAGTGTAAATTAAGTACCACGCCGCGTTTTTCTTTCTATGTGTGAAGAGCATTCTCAGCAACTACTTCAGGGATTTTTGATCCGGTTTTTACTAATACATTGATTGGTGAAAAAAGGTTTGTGTATACGATTTATGATTATATTAATGATGCTGTCTAATATATCTGTTGTTGTCTGTTCGGTTATTACACTACCTGACAAAAAAGGAATGGTTTGATATCATGTGTAACTTCGTACACATACACATCATCAGTGGGTATGCAAATTATTAGAGATACTATCTCCTGTGACGGATAAACGGCCCCCAGAATCCAGTAATGTCTTTACCAGGCCTGGTAGTGTACGCAGAGTGAACAAAAAATGCCACAATTGGAGGTTGGCATGCGATATCTCACCCCAGTTCCTGACAAAAGTGTATTTAGCAAAAGCCAGTCCCATTGATTGGTTTAAGGGCAACGCGATTTTAAAAAATGAGGCACTGGCAAAGCCGTAACAGCATGCAGCGTGACCAAGAACAGCTAGCATGAAACCTACATTCTGCGATGGCTGTCCCATGCGCTCGGTGAGTCGTGGCAAAGCCATGGGGAATGGATATGCAGATTCGCAGAACTTCGATACGCATTCGCCGTAAACTTTTTTTTTCAGTTAAAGCATCGAACTGTACCCGTTAACACCTCCACAGTGCGGTATTTTGTGTATTTCTTTCAGTTATTCTTCAAAAAATGGTTCAAATGTCTCTGAGCACTACAGGACATAATATCTGAGGTCATCAGTACCCTGGACTTAGAACTACTTAAACCTAACTAACCTAAGGACATCACACACATCCTTGCCCGCGGCAGCAGCAGCACGGTTCCGCACTGAAGCGCCTAGAACCGCTCTTCCACAGCGGCCGGCTGTTATTCTTACCTTTGTTTAAACATGAAGAGGCAACATGGGTTTCTTTCAGACGTAAACGACTACTTCCTCCATGAAACGAATAAAGCCAAGACAAAATAATAGTGGATACAGTAAAATCGTCTGTACCCAAAGAAGTACAAATACAGAATGGGTAGGGCTACACTAGATTGCACATTTCACTATGCACAATAATTCCATTCTGTACTTTTGAAGTCCAGGCCGATACGTACACATACAAGCAACGTTCACATTAGAGAAGATGTTCAAAGTGACCAGGTTGCATTTGCAAACACTTCACCATTCTCTGGATCATACTTTGCTGGACCCTACACAGCACATCTGCATTCATCATTTCCGAAGCGGTATACACGGTATACGCAAGAGCCATCCATGGGTGGAGTGCTATAAATCTGTTTCTTTAAGTGTATTAACGTCCGGGCGGCTTGAGGGCCAGAAAATTGGAGCTCCATGACCAATACAATTTCCTGGAAATGCTTCATTTAAATAGTTATGCACATTCATTCCAGAGTGTGGCAGTGCACCACTATACTGAAACCACAGCTGTTGCTGAGCAACAAGTGGAACGTTTTCTAATGCGGCAGGCAAAGTATCGCAAAGAAAAGTACGACAATAGGCAGGGACCGAAAAGCACTCCTCCGGCGATTCCAGCCCACATGTTTACGCCAAAGTTTGCGTGATAGCCAAGGTCATAGGTGAGAAGTGGGTTGTGTTCCGACCAATAATGGCTGTTGTGTAGATTGATACCTTCACGAGTGAAACGAGATTGGGCAGTCCATATCACATTATTTATAAGACGTTCAGTATCTTCCATATGATCCAAAAGCCTCTCACAAAACTGTACTCGTCATCTGGCCACTGGTGTTGAGTTAACATGTATGATATGGATGGAGTTCTTCATCGGGCAACACTTCAGTAGACAGTCTTTGAGAGATCTGAAACTCCTTGCAGTATCACAGGTATTTCGCCAGGGTTATTGGTGAACGGTTTCAAAAATCGCGTCCTCAGTTTATGATGTACTTCTAGCTCTCGGGTGACGCCTTTCCATTACTTGTGGACGAAGATTACCATTTTCCCGGAAGGTGTTGCTCCAGGAGACGAAAAACATTCTTATCAGGATGGTGCCTTTGGGGGTACCGTGCAGCAAACGCAGGAGCAGTAGCAGCAGCTTGCTTATCAGATGCACCCAGCAAGAAAGCCCTCCTCTCCATGCACGAGGGGATGTTTGAAAAACGAGAGACAGATGGCACCACCGGCACGTATCGAGGTCATGTTTAGTTAGTAGCATCTTTTGAAAGAACGCACATACCACGTTTCAGCCATATTGGTATATTTCTCTGTGTTTGGCATTCGCGTGAAGCAAGAAAGTTGAGTGATTGCCAAAAAATAGACGAAAAAGAATTTCATGTGGTGATTAAACATTACTTTATGAAAATCAAAACGCCTCAGGAGACTAAAGAGAAACTTGATAAACATTACGTTGACTCTGGACCTTCGATTAGAACAGTTTATAAGTTGTTTCAAAATTTTTGGAGTGGCCATATGGGCACAAGTGATGCTGAATGTTCTGGACGCACTGTGGAGGTTACGACTCCAGAAATCATTGATAAAATCCATGATATGGTGATGCATGACAGAAGAGTTAAGGTCCGTGAGATTGCTAGTGCTGTGGGCATCTCGAATGAATGGGTACATAATATTTTGCATAAACATTTGGACGTGAGAAAGCTATCTGCAAGATGGGTTCCGCGATTGCTCACGCTTGACCAAAAATGGAATCGTGTGAAGTGTTGCAAGGATGGTTTGCAGCTGTTCAGGAAGAATCCGCAGGACTTTAAGCGTCGTTTCGTCACTGTAGATGAAACATGGTTACATTACTATACTATACTATACTATACTAACAAGAAAATAGTATCCTAATAGAAGAGGCAAACATAAATATAATTGCAGCCTATTTTAAACCGCACACAAATGCTGTAGAAATAATTGACGAAATAGTCACACTCATCAAACAATGCGACAGCAAACCCACCATTATTGCAGGCGATCTCAACTGCAGAATAGACACAGAAAACTATAAAACAAAACTAGTCGTTGAAACCCTAGAAGAAGATGGTTTCACCCTACTTAACGATAGCCAGATACCTACATACATATGCCACAATGGGAAGAGCACCATTGATATCGCATTAACAAGAGGAGACATAGAAGGAAGTATTCAACCAATATGGCATGACTCCATTACTCCTATACGAAAGCACATTCCAATGAAGATACCGTCATGTCACCGCCAGCAAGAAAGACCCACAAAATCACACAAAGAAAAATTGATATAGAAAAATTAACAAACGAGCAAGTACAATTAACAGAAATAGAAACTTTCATAGAGGATGGAGACCTTGAAAAAGCAACAGACCAAATAGAAGACGTCCTAAAAAATTCAGTGATACAAACAATCCCCAAAACAAGGACGGCCAAAAGATGGTTCGATGATGAATGCTACAGCAAAAGGAACACTGTTCTAAGAATCCTCCACAGTCTAAGAAACCAGCATGACGAGGAAACATACAAACTGTACGCAGAAGAGAGGAGAATCTACAAAAAACTAATAGAAGAGAAGAAAAAAGAATACATAGAAAGTGAGGCAAAAAGAGAAGCGGATGAAGCAGAGAAAGACCCATACATAGCAGCAAGACCAAGAAAAATGGCTCATACACCAAATATAGACCTGAAGGAATGGGAAGGCCACTTCAGTAAGATACTAAACAAACAAGGACTCAAAACACCCCCAAAGAAAGAGAAACAACATCAAACTAAGGAAAAAGACAATACATGGGAACCGCTAAATGATGTGAAAGAAGTAATAAAAGCACTGAAGAACAAGAAAGCAGCAGGACCTGATAATATATATAATGAACATATAAAAGATGCAAAAGAGGCCCTCCAACACATATGGACCAAACTGTTTAACAAATGCCTGGAACTTGGAAGAATTCCGACACTATGGAGACACTCGACAATAAAAGTTCTCTACAAAGGTAGAGGAGACCCAATGGACCCAAACAAGTACAGAGGCATAGCCCTGGAAAATACTCAATTCAAGATGTTTTCGAAGATAATAACACAAAAAATCCAAGCCTCTGTGGACAGTCATCTCCCAGAACGACAAACGGGTTTCAGATCTGGAATATCAACACTTACGGCAGTCAGGCTTCTTCTAAACAACATCGATGATGCGCTACAAAAGAAACAAATGTTCTACACAGTGTTCATAGACTTTACCAAAGCCTTTGACCTATTGGAAAGAGAGCTCATAGTCCGAAAACTGGAAAACACAATGGGAGAAGATAGCATATGGGCAAGAATAATCAAATCAATCCTCGAATACAATTTAATCACAATATCAGACAACCTCTCTTTTTCGAACCCCATTCTGCAATCGAACGGAGTCTTACAGGGTGACCCAATGAGCCCTTTTGCTATACATTCTTGCCACTGAAGAAGTACTCCGAATTGGAGAAAATGAAGAAGATGTGTATGTATATGCATACGCTGACGACATAGCCGTAGGTTCAACAGATATACAGAAGCTGCAGAGAATCATTGAGAAAATAGACAGATGGTGCAGTGAACACAAACTACACATAAACATAGCAAAGACAGAAATGGTAATTTTCAGAAAAGGAGGCAAAACACCCAAGAATGCGGAAATCAGTATCAGAGGACAAAAAATAAAAATCTCATCAAACTTTAAATACCTAGGAGTGACATTGTAACCAACAGCCAAATGCTTCACAAAAAATACAACAGAACGTGCAGCCCAAGCAATAATAGCAATACAGCACATCAAAAACATCCGCCTACTCAGTCTAGAAACGGCCATGAAATTATTCAACGCAAAAATCTTGCCAATCCTGGCCTATGGGATGGAGGTTATATGGGACCACCTGACAGAAAAAAATCTAGAAACACTAGAAAAGGTAAAATCGACCTATCTAAAAAGAGCACTAGGTCTCTCAAAGACAACAAGATCTAGATTAGTGTACCTGCTAGCGAGAGAGACATTCCTAATTGAAGACATCAGACTTCGATATATGATGCCACACACCAGGGCTTCCAGAAAGCAACTGAAGATCATGGAGGACAAACGAGAAAAAATATGGCCGGAGTTTTATGGCACCGAAGCAATGACGAACCGCTCATGGACAGCACCAAACTTCGAACAGCGACATGTTGTAACTAGACTTTCTACTCACGGCTTTCATCATCTAATCTGCAAAAACAAAACTTACCACGACCCAACCGCAACATGTGTACTGTATGTGAACTGTGTAATGAAGCCTGTGAACGATATCACATAGAACTGTGCAGTAAAAGAGTGAAATCGATAAATGAATATGCAAAAATGTAAAATGTAAATGTAAAATGTTAAGCAAAACTGTATATGGCTATTTGGCTGCAATTTTATTAAATAATTACTATACTCCTGAGACCAAAGAACAATCTAAACAATGGGTTACCAAAGGAGAATCTACACCAAAAAGGCGAAGACCATTCCTTCGGCCGGAAAGGTTATGGCTACTGTCTTTTGGGATACTGAAGGGATAATTCTCATCGACTATCTGGAAACGGGTAAAACTATTACAGGTGCATATTACTCGTTATTGGACCGTTTTAAAACTGAGCTGCAAGAAAAACGTCGGCGATTGGACCGCAAAAAAGTCCTTTTCCATCACGACAATGCACCAGCACACACCTCAGCAGTTGTGGTCGCAAAATTAATGGAAATAGAATTCCAACTTGTTTCACATCCCCCCTATTCTCCAGACTTGGCTCCCTCGGATTACTATTATTCCCCAATTTGAAGAAATGGCTGGTGGGACAAAGATTTTATTCAAACGAGGAGGTGATTGCAGCAACTAATAGCTATTTTGCAAACTTGCACAATTCCTATTATTCGGAAGGGATCAACAAATTAGAACAGCATTGGACGAAGTTTATAAATCTAAAAGGAGACTATGTTGAAAAATGAAAAAGATTCAACCCCAAACATTTAACAGTTTTTATTTTTGCACGGACTTTTCAACGCCCCTCCTACTTCACAGGATCAGTTGCGCGGTTAGAAAACACATGCATGCAGTTTAATGGATCCCACTATCGTGTGATAGGCTATTGTCATGTGACAAAATGATGTCCTACTTATAAACGACGAGAACCAGGAAACGGACGCCTAAAAAGGAAAGAGAAAAAAGGAAACTGACGAGGATTAGAACTATAGCACCAAAGTGGAAGTGGGTTTGATGCCCCCACAGTCTGCTCAGTGAGCTACGACGGCTGGTAAGGTAGTGCGGGATGATACACGTTTCTCTGTGCATTCCGATGCGCTGCATGATGCGTTGTCAGCTCCTCGTTTTCACACATTTTTAAAACTCCAACCGATCTGATTTTGTTACATAAACTTTTGTCTTGAATCTGGATGACGAATCGCATGCCAACCTCCAAGTGCGGATTTTTTCTTCGCCTTTTATAAATGCAGTGCATTGCAAAGAGTTAAATCACGGCAGGGGTCACTGTGAGCGCTACTTTCCTTCAACTCACAGCGCCTTTCCGTGAGTTTGTAAGTCCATTGGCCGGTCGTGGTGGCCGAGCGGTTCTAGGCGCTACAGTCTGGAATCGCTCGACCGCTACGGTCGCAGGCTCGAATCCTGCCTCGGGATGTGTGTGATGTCCTTAGGTTAGTTAGGTTTAAGTAGTTCTGAATTCTAGGGGACTGGTGACCTCAGAAGTTAAGTCCCATAGTGCTCAGAGCCATTTGAACCAATTTTTGTAAGTTCATTCCTGACGCCGCTAAGTATCGACGCCACACTAGCAGATGTAGACGTGGATGTAATCACCAGTCATGCCTTGGAGCAGTGTTCACAGTAATAACCACCACCTGGTGATATAGAACAGTTGTTTAGACAACTTTATTAGGTGGCAAACCCAAGAAATGTATTTACAACAGATCGGCTGGGAACGTCTGAGAAGTCACATTTGTTCCCTCCGTGAAAATACACTGTCTGGGTTCCTCTGCCATCGGTACTATTGTGGGACTCCCTATACTATGTGGTAGTAAGCAGAGTACGTTCTTTCCGACATATCATGTAGACCTAAGTGGTCGTTTGCGAACTCCTCTGTATATTTTGTTAAACTTCAAGATGTATGGCCCACAATGAGTCGCTTACATGCTGTTTTTATGTTACATGTAGTGGCATTCCAATGTCATGGTATTTATAAGTATCAATACTCTCGTCCCCTCCCTGTGTTACCGGTATCATTAATTTCATAGCGTCATTAGAAATATCGAAGTATTGTATCGGAAGCATAGCATGATACAGAAGAAAACGATTACCTTCCGCCGGCCGTTGTGGCCGAGCGGTTCTAGGCGCTACAGTCTGGAACCGCGCGACCGCTGGTCGCAGGTTCGAATCCTGTCTCGGGCATGGATGTGTGTGATGTCAAGTTCTAGGGGACTGATGACCTCAGAAGTTAAGTCCCATAGTGCTCAGAACCATTTGAACCATTTCTGATTACCTTCCGCTGCAACTTTTATGAGAGGTAAAATGCACGCAGTACCTCTGTAGTATACAGGAAACACATTTTCAGTAATAAGAAATAAATACCAAGCTTAGTTTTTGATGAACATATCAGATTTTAGCAGCACATAGCAGTCATTTTAAGTAAGAATCCAGATCTTCGAAAAATGGCTCGAGTACACAAATGCATGCGAAGTAAATGTTGGTAAAGAAAAGAGTTAACATTCTTGTGCAGTGTATCAGAAAAATGGTTCAAGTAGTTGTTATGTGAACACCACAAAAATAGTTTTACTTCATAGGATGAGTCACAAGTGTAGCATGAAATTTTCGTTAATACCTATGTTTTTGTAGGAATGTGGAATATTTACCCTATACGGCTTAATTTGTAATTGCTCTTATGCTTATGTCACTTCGTGCAACAACTTCCAGATTTCGCCTTCTGTTAAAATGCTAAAGAAAAGATTAAAACACATTTAAGGAATAAATACCTTGCGATTCTGTCATATCAAATCTTTTGTTCTGATGTTATCGAAGTATCAATACAATTTTAGGTATTGGTCTCGATATGAGTTATTTTATCGAAACTGATATTGGAAGCCAATAGTTGTACATGTTGTTGTTGTGATCTTCAGTCCTGAGACTGGTTTGATGCAGCTCTCCATGCTACTCTATCCTGTGCAAGCTTCTTCATCTCCCAGTACCTACTGCAGCCTACATCCTTCTGAATCTGCTTAGTGTATTCACCTCTTGGTCTCCCTCTACGATTTTTACCCTCCACGCTGCCCTCCAGTACTAAATTGGTGATCCCTTGATGCCTCAGAACATCTCCTACCAACCGATCCCTTCTACTAGTCAAGTTGTGCCACAAACTCCTCTTCTCCCCAATTCTATTCAATGCCTCCTCATTAGTTATGTGATCTACCCATCTAATCTTCAGCATTCTTCTGTAGCACCACATTTCGAAAGCTTCTATTCTCTTCTTGTCTAAACTATTTATCGTCCATGTTTCACTTCCATACATGGCTACACTCCATACAAATAGTTTCAGAAACGACTTCCTGGCACTTAAATCAATACTCTTCTTCAGAAACGTTTTCCTTGCCATTGCCATTGCCAGTCCTCTCTACTTCGACCATCATGAGTTATTTTGCTCCCCAAATAGCAAAACTCCTTTACTACTTTAAGTGTCTCATTTCCTAATCTAATTCCCTCAGTATCACCTGACTTAATTCGACTACATTCCATTATCCTCGTTTTGCTTTTGTTGATGTTCATCTTGTACCCTCCTTTTAAGACACTGTCCATTCCGTTCAACTGCTCTTCCAAGTCCTTTGCTGTCTCTGACAGAATTACAATGTCATCAGTGAACCTCAAAGTTTTTATTTCTTCTCCATGGATTTTAATACCTACTCCGAACTTTTCCTTTGTTTCCTTTACTGCTTGCTCAATATACAGATTGAACAGCATAGTTGTATGTGTGATGAATATTAAATGCGGTATCGTCTTCAAAGCACGTCTTCAGCAGAGCATTGTGTGCGGCAGGGTTCCTGAGCACGGGTGACGAGGTAGTGCCCGGCAACGCGGGTCTCAAGGACATGGTGGCGGCCCTGCGCTGGGTGCGCCACAACATCGCAGCTTTTGGCGGAGACCCAGAAAATGTGACCGTATTCGGCCAGAGCGCGGGAGCCATTGCTGCCAACATGCTTATGTATTCGCCATTAGCCGCTGGTAAGCACCACTACCTATATTAATGTTGCGTGACTTTCGGTTTCGTGGTGTCTCTTAGGTGGCTTCTTTGTGAATTTTGCTAACTACTTCATCACGGAGCTTCTTCCTTTGGCAAATCAAGGTGGACTGAGTTCTAGACATTTCCACCAAAAAAAATAATCTGGTGCCATCATTAAGAATCGAACCTGAGGTCAACGCCTCTGTAGTCAAATAAGCCTCTTGCCGATTATCTCCGTGCAAACTTTGTATTTAATGTAAAACTGATAATTACTCTTATACTTAAGCTGTTGTACAATGTAGATTTTCAGAATTTGACTGTGACTAAAGTGGTCGTCACGAAATTAGACACCTCAAGGTCTCATCCGCTCTTTGCAGTTCGCCGGTGCTAACAAGGGAACCTCCCCATCGTACCCCCGTCAGATTTAGTTACAAGTTGGCACAGTGGATAGGCCTTGAAAAACTGAACACAGACCAGTCGAGAAAACAGGACGAAGTTGTGTGGAACTATGAAAAAAATAAGCAAAATACACTCCTGGAAATTGAAATAAGAACACCGTGAATTCATTGTCCCAGGAAGGGGAAACTTTATTGACACATTCCTGGGGTCAGATACATCACATGATCACACTGACAGAACCACAGGCACATTGACACAGGCAACAGAGCATGCACAATGTCGGCACTAGTACAGTGTATATCCACCTTTCGCAGCAATGCAAGCTGCTATTCTCCCATGGAGACGATCGTAGAGATGCTGGATGTAGTCCTGTGGAATGGCTTGCCATGCCATTTCCACCTGGCGCCTCAGTTGGACCAGCGTTCGTGCTGGACGTACAGACCGCGTGAGACGACGCTTCATCCAGTCCCAAACATGCTCAATGGGGGACAGATCCGGAGATCTTGCTGGCCAGGGTAGCTGACTTACACCTTCAAGAGCACGTTGGGTGGCACAGGATACATGCGGACGTGCATTGTCCTGTTGGAACAGCAAGTTCCCTTGCCGGTCTAGGAATGGTAGAACGATTGGTTCGATGACGGTTTGGATGTACCGTGCACTATTCAGTGTCCCCTCGACGATCACCAGTGGTGTACGGCCAGTGTAGGAGATCGCTCCCCACACCATGATGCCGGGTGTTGGCCCTGTGTGCCTCGGTCGTATGCAGTCCTGATTGTGGCGCTCACCTGCACGGCGCCAAACACGCATACGACCATCATTGGCACCAAGGCAGAAGCGACTCTCATCGCTGAAGACGACACGTCTCCATTCGTCCCTCCATTCACGCCTGTCGCGACACCACTGGAGGCGGGCTGCACGATGTTGGGGCGTGAGCGGAAGACGGCCTAACGGTGTGCGGGACCGTAGTCCAGCTTCATGGAGACGGTTGCGAATGGTCCTCGCCGATACCCCAGGAGCAACAGTGTCCCTAATTTGCTGGGAAGTGGCGGTGCGGTCCCCTACGGCACTGCGTAGGATCCTACGGTCTTGGCGTGCATCTGTGCGTCGCTGCGGTCCGGTCCCAGGTCGACGGGCACGTGCACCTTCCGCCGACCACTGGCGACAACATCGATGTACTGTGGAGACCTCACGCCCCACGTGTTGAGCAATTCGGCGGTACGTCCACCCGGCCTCCCGCATGCCCACTATACGCCCTCGCTCAAAGTCCGTCAACTGCACATACGGTTCACGTCCACGCTGTCGCGGCATGCTACCAGTGTTAAAGACTGCGATGGAGCTCCGTATGCCACGGCAAACTGGCTGACACTGACGGCGGCGGTGCACAAATGCTGCGCAGCTAGCGCCATTCGACGGCCGACACCGCGGTTCCTGGTGTGTCCGCTGTGCCGTGCGTGTGATCATTGCTTGTACAGCCCTCTCGCAGTGTCCGGAGCAAGTATGGTGGGTCTGACACACCGGTGTCAATGTGTTCTTTTTTCGATTTCCAGGAGTGTATACAAACTGAGTAGTCCATGCTCAAGATATGCAACATCAAGGATAATATGAGCTCAGAAGCGCCGTGGTCCCGTGGTTCACGTGAGTAGCTGCGGAACGAGAGGTCCTTGGTCCAAGTCTTCCCTCGAGTGAAAAGTTTACTTTCTTTATTTTCGCAAAGTTATGATCTGTCCGTTAGTTCATTGACGTCTCTGTTCACTGTAATAAGTTTAGTGTCTGTGTTTTGCGACCGCACCGCAAAACAGTGCGATTAGTAGACGAAAGGACGTGCCTCTCCAATGGGAACCGAAAACATTTGATCGCAAGGTCATACGTCAACCGATTACTCCACAGGAAAACACGTCTGATATATCCTAGAGTTTGTCACATAAACTGCAACAAATGAATGCAACAGTTTCACAGTCGCACTGTTTTCCCTGTGCTCTGTCAAAACATATGTATTTAACGTTTTCAAATTTTTCCGTGTGTACCCCGTCAAATCCTGCATATGTCCAAGAAAATCTGAACATGTCCTGGAATTTTGGAGAGCGAAGTTGATAATGTGTGAGTGCCTGAACTTTGATAATTGACACATGATCACGATCACGATCACAATACTGCACTGTGCACCTGTGCAGCTTCGGATGGACGGACAGATAATAATTGTCTGAAAATAAAAAATTAAACTTGCACTCGAGGTAAGACTTGAACCGAGGACCTCTCATTCTACAACTGCTCACGCTAACCACGGGACCACGGCGCTCCTGAGCTCAGATTATCCTTGATGTTGAATATCTGGAGCATGGACTACTCAGTTTGTATATTTTGCTTTTTTTTCATAGTTCCACACAACTTCTTCCTGTTTTCTCGATTGGTCTGTGTTCAGTTTTTCAAGGCCTATCCACTGTGCCAAATTATAACTAAATCTGAGGGGGGTGCGATGGGGAGGTCCCCTTGTAAGCACTGTGATTCACCCACCTCATAGCTTTGCTATCGCATACACACTGATAACAGCGCAATACGTCAGAGCCAACTACAAGCTCTGTGTTTCCGTGCGGCATCTTGTGTTCATGTGTGGTTTCAGTCTTCTGTGGAACAGTGCACTGACGTGTGTTTGGTAGCGAGGAAACTGTGGGAGCACGGGCCTATGTATGGTGCTACCATCGAACGTACTGAAGATTTTTTTTACTGATATGGCAAACAGTGAAGCACCCAGGAATAACATAAATTTTGCCCAAGTTCATAAAATGACAACAAAATCTTATGGTATTTCCAAACAGACTGTATTCCATATGAACAATGCAGTAACGCTGCAGAATGTCTAGATGTGAGCACTTGTTTTGATTCTCCAAGTAAGGGATACAAATGAAAACCGAAATTACAGAATCTGACGATTTTGACAAAAATTAGTGTGTAGAACTTACTTTGATACTACGACAGAGGAGAGTATTCGACAGTTGTATATCGAGTGATCTTCGTGAAAAGGTTAACGATTCTGGCTCAGAGACCTCCGTTCATTGTCCTTTCCGCTCACCTGGTTTTTGATTCAGAAGGTCTAATAAAGGACAAAATGTTTTTAATGAAATGCAGAGCGATTTTACTACATGGAGACGAACTGCAGGAAACCACTCCCGAGAGGAAAAGGTCCCTAAAAGACCAAATGGCATACAGCCGAAAATGAGTTACAAAGGAAATAAACTCACTTGAAGGTGGAGGGATAAGATTATTGACACTGAACCCGATATGAGCACCATGCAGGAGGCCCATCAGCAAGGGATAAGCCAAATGCCCATGTGGAAAATTCTCCACGACAACCGCAACTATTTGTATCATTTAAAACGCGGAAAGGTCTATTACCTACTCTGCGGAGACAATTTTGTTGTTGATTCGACGCACAGGCCACCAACGTGCTGGAAGTTCAGCATCCATTCCAGTCACAGATGAGGCTACCTTTACGAGAGGTACTCTTGTCGATCTTCACATCACATGACTGAGGGTTATGGAGAATCCCCCACTATGTTGTTAGTGAACCGTTAGAACTGAATCATCAGCACCAGTTCAACCTCAGTGTGTGGGTGGAGATTACTGGCGACCACGTCATAGAACGAGTCAGTTGAAACTTCCCCGTTGAATGTAAAGAATGACTGTGCTGGAAAAACTATTACGTTATTTGATTTTCAAACAGCTGAGCAAAATTAAACATACTGAAACTGTTTTCTCTTTACCTATTCTGATCATTTCTAAATTGACACACAATATTTTAGCGCAACGCAATCTGACTTTCAATAATCCCTACAAAAGAATAGCCCTGACTAACAATAACCTATACCTTTCATGAATCACATACCTCACAAAAATCTTCGTTACTCGAACTTCTGCAATACAGCGAGCGCCACACTGCCAGCTAAATAAAAGATTCTAACTACTGAAGGCACTAACTACTGATAGGCATATAGTTGGCAAATGAAAGATTTTGCTAGAGAGCAAACCATGTATATATCTTAAAAGTGTTCAAAAGTCATAATATATATAAATTCGTGACACCCTAGTTGACAAATTTCCTTTTTCTGATGGACACACGTCCAGATCTTCCGCTCATAGTAACATCTCAAAACTCTGGCATCTCTCTCCCCACATCCACCACTGCTGGTGGTTCACCTCCAATTGCCCAACGCTACGCGCTGTTCACATCCAACTGCCCAACGCTACACTATTCCAACAATGAGTCCAAGCAGCCACAGACTGCACACAGCGCAGTCAGCGATTTTCATACAGAGCACTACGTGGCGTTACCAACATAAAAACCTAAACAGCCGACTTACACAATCTTCCACATCACCTCACGGGCGAGGCATATCTCCATTTCCTGCAGAAACATAGCCTTTGTTGGTATGAAGTGTGATGGACCCCACCTCATGTCATCTTGAGTGTGGAGCTGGAACACTTGTACAGGGAAAACGTTCGCACATTCCCACAAGCCTGGTGTGTTCTCATGCGTACTGTCAGTCATTGAGATCTACACTGTAAAAAATGTTCCATCCCCATCTTCAGGTGGGTGTACCTCCCTTGGATCGTGTTTCTGGCATTATGTCGATATGCCCGTTTTTGTTCCTCAAGGCGTAGCACACGGACCGTGCATTCAAAGGTTGAGCGTTGAGCGTGCCAAGTTTCTGACGCCATGCGTGGAAAAAGCACGTTGGTGAGTCTTTTCCGTACGTGCGGAGCAATATGTAGTATGGCATGTATTATAAACGTGTATTTGAACGTTGCCCAATGAAATGGAAGAACGTCATTTACGTCACATGGACGCCATCTCTCTCTTCACTACAGAGTACCGAGACGCCGTATTGGCTTTCCTCATTGCAGTACCAGTGTTATTCCGAATTAGGGTGCCAGGTTCCTTTGGACATGCATATGTGTTACGACCCGTGGGTCTACCATTCATTCGATCCCTGCTAAACCCTACATTTCAGCAGGATAATGCACGACCGCATGTTGCAGGTCCTGTACAGGTCTTTCTGGATACAAAAAATGTTCGACTGCTGCCCTGGCCAGCACATTCTCCAGATCTCTCACCAATTGAAAAGTCTGGTCAATGGTGGCCGAGCAACTGGCTCGTCACAATACGCCAGTCACTACTCTTGATGAACTGTGGTATCGTGTTGAAGCTGCATGGGCAGCTGTACCTGTACACGGCAGCCAAGCTCTGTTTGACTCAATGCCCAGGTGTGTTAAGGCCGTTATTACGGCCAGAAGTGGTTGTTGTGGGTACTGATTTCCCAGGATCTATGCACCCAAATTGCGTGAAAATGTAATCACATGTCAGTTCTAGTATAATATATTTGTCCAATGAATAGTCGTTTATCATCTGCATTTCTTCTTGGTGTAGCAATTTTAACGCCCAGTAGTGTAGTTGGTAAGTTGGAGAATACCTCGTCAGTATTGTGAATCTTAGTTTTGCCACTACTTCATTCTCAGGGAGTTACCTGTAAAATTCGAAAATGATTCGTGTGTAATAGCATGAACATCTGTACCAAATCTCTTTAGTGGGAGGTGGGGTTCGTGATGCTACCCTACCTGCCCTTCCACCCCTCCCCTCCTGGATGAGCTATATGAGTCAGACTGCTGGCACTGGTCACAGGGCTATTCCGGCGCGTGATCGCGCAGAGCGGCGCCGCGTCCATCGCCACGGGCAGCGCTCGCAACATGGCGGACCGCAGCCGGCGGCTGGCGGAGGCGCTGGGCTACCGCGAGCAGGGAGGCGGCTCGCGGGACATGCTGCGCTTCCTGCGGGCGCTCAGCGCCAAGGCGCTCACCAGCAACGAGACCGCCGCGCTCTCGACAGAGGTAAGCGAGCACTCTTCCTCTGTCCGTGTGGTTCGCTCTCTACCAGACCAGTCGTCGCTAACTAAGTTGGCGACCTCCCGCAGCTGTCTGAGCGTTCCGGATATCCTCACACTTGCTGGCTGCGGCGTCATAGTTAGGGAACAAACCAAGTATCACTAGAATGCAAACAAAATTGTTTTCAGATTTGCATCCATGTGATGCATTCCACACTGATGATCGAAAACATTACGAACAGGGAGGCTTCAGATCAGAAACGCTGTCGTTTATCGACTAGTAAAGTCATCAGAAGGTCAAGACGAGTTGCAAAACGATTTATGAAAGATACCTGTATGGTGCGAAAATTGGTAGTTGGCCCTAAATAACGAAAAGTGGGAGGTCAACCCCATGAGTGCTAAAAGGAATCCGTTAAACCTCGGTTAAACGATAGATCAGTCAAATCTAAAGGCCGTAAATTCAACTAAATACATAAGAATTACAATTACGAACAACTTAAATTGGAAGGAACACATAGAAATCGTTGTGGAAAAGGCAACCAAAGACTGCGTTTTATTGGCAGGACACTTAGAAAATGTAACAGATGTACTAAGGAGACTGCTTACACTACGCTTGTCCGTCCTCTTTTAGAATACTGCTGCGCGGTGTGGAATCCTTACCAAAAAATGGTTCAAATGGCTCTGAGCACTATGGGACTTAACTTCTGAGGTCATCAGTCCCCTAGAACTTAGAACTACTTAAACCTAACTAACCTAAGGACTTCACACACATCCATGCCCGAGGCAGGATTCGAACCTGCGACCGTAGCGGTCGCGTGGTTTCAGACTGCAGCGCCTGGAACCGCTCGGTCATCCTGGCCAGCGAATCCTTACCAGATAGATTGACGGAGTACATCTAAAAAGTTCAAAGACGGGCAGCACGTTTTGCATTATCGCGAAATAGGGGAAAGGGTGTCACTGAAATGATACAGGATTTGCGGTGGACTTCATTAAAACAAAGGCGTTTTTCGTCGCGGTTGAATCTTCTCACGAAATTTCGATCACTAACTTTCGCCTCCGAATGCGAAAATATTTTGTTGACGCCGACCAACATAGGGAGAAACGATCACCATATTAAAATAGGGGAAATCAGAGCTGGTACGGAATGATATAGGTGTTCGTTTCTTCTGCGCTCTATACGAGATTGGAATAACAGAGAATTGTGAAAATGGTTCGATGAACCCTCTGCCAGGCACTTAAATGTTATTTTCAGAGTATCCACGTAGATGTAGATTTTCAAAATAAGTCATGCATATCCCCTGTTGAGTCAACGACATTGTAATTAGAATTGCAGTAGGCACAGGATCATCAAGATCGGACCGTTGATCAACGAAAATGCGTAGCCTGTTCAGATTAGTCACATTTGTCCTTATGTCAGGTCTATGTTCGTTCCGGATACGCCGTCATCCAGGTAAACAGCTGTTCCAAACACACTTCGCACCACGGAGCAGGTTGCTGGGGTCAGTATTATGCTATGGGAAACATACACCTTGGCTTCCATGAGACCTGTGGTAGTAACTGAAGGTACCATTACAGCTGTGGACTACGTGAACATAATTTCAGATCAGCTGCATCCCTGTAAGTTTGATGTCTTCCTTGATGACGATACCATTTACCAGCACGATACCTGTTTGTACCGGCAGGCGAGAATCGTACTACAGGAGTTTGAGGATGACGACAGCTAACTCACGTTGACGCCTTATCCGCCAAAATCGCCTGATGTGAATCCGATGGAACATTTGTGGGGGCGCAATGGGAGGCCAGGTATGCGTCCACAAACCATATACTTCCAAAAACTTACCAAGGACTTGTCGATCCATGTCACCCAGAATCGCTTTCGTATTGCGCTCCAGAGGTGTTAAACAGGAGGCCGTAATGTTATGGCTCATTAGTGTATTTCTACACTTACGTTTCGCAAGCCACCTTATAGTTTGTTCCAGAAGACGCGTTGTCTATCACCCCTGCATCAAACGTCCATTACGCTACTGAATATTATAATGTTGAGACTTCTTTAATAGCTACTGTCTTCTGATCTCGTTGGTCAAGTCGAATTTTCTCTGTCTCTTCTGTTTATTCTTCCTGGTAAGGCTTCCACACTGATGAGCAATATTCAAAAATTAGTCGAGCAAGTGTTCCGTAAGCCACCGAATTACGCTGCCATTAAAGGTGCACAGCAGAAAGGCTAGCAAATAACCAAATTTTATTTATTATGCATATAAGTATAGTAGGAAGAATGTATGATTCAGTCTATTGGTCATTTGGTTGCATACAGAATGCCCAGTGTAGTATATGGAGCTTTCATCTCCATCAGCGTGGCACTAAGTGACTGACCTCTCATAACAGATAAGTGTATGTCTTTCCATGTTGTTATAATTCTGTGCTATACTCCATCTATCGTGGTGGCTGGCGAATGGTGGCATGCCATTCCAATGCATGACCAGATGTTTTCAATAGGTAGAGATGTGGAGAACAAGAGACTTCGGCATGAGATGCGTCAGAATGGCATGGGTAGCATACCGTCTTGCGTTGCATTGTTGAAAGATGTCACGGAGACCTCATACACAGGGCAGAGCAACCGGCCTTAAAATGTCAGAAATGGAATGGCTGCTGTCCACATTATCGGTTATGCGAAACAGGCGTGATGTGTTGCGGTCGCTATTTGCGTAATTGGTGATGTCTGTTCTATGAGCGTCAGACTGAAGTCTAAGGCAGCGGTCTGGTGACGTCACGAATCAAGTGTTGCGTGGATACATAAGTGAACAGTGGATCGTCTCCTAAATATTTCAAACTATTTGATTTTTCATGGTGTCTCTGAGCTAAGAAGAAAAAGTATAGTTATAGACGCTGTTAGCAGTCTTGCATTACGATTACTCCTCGTAATTAACTGTTGTATTATGTGCTTAATAAACTGCATTTTCACACTACGTTTAATGACCCGAGATTCCGAATTAGGCCTGGAACGATAGGATGACACGTCAGCCTGTATCCATAGCTCTCTGCATGTTTCGAGCCGTCGTTCAACTCGATGACGGTGTTTCTGGAGACGACAGTCGACCTAATGTAGCAGAAACGTGATTCACGCGAAGAACCGACATGTTTTGATTGTTCGACTGTCGAATACCGATGGTCTCGTGCTCACTGCAATCGTAACTGACGATGTCGTTCCGTCAACAAGTGAGCAATAGGTGTGGTCTGGTCGAATAATCCAGTACTGTGGTTTGCCCAAGTTGAGAGCCAATTTGTTTTGGGTTGCATCACATCAAGGTGATGCAATAAACGAGCAAGTGCCTACGGTAGTACAAGACATCCTAACTTCGCGGCCAACCACTGAAAGATATACCTCCATCAAGCGTGCACTTGCAACGCGCTTATCGCATTCAGGAGCTAAGAGACTTAAAAAACTGTATCGCACTGAGGAACTTGGCGACCACACACCATCTCGACTACTTCGTCGTCTTTGCACGCTGGCAGGGAACGCAATTAACGGTGACATTACGTGGAATATTCACTGATGAGCCAAAACATTATGACCACCTGCTTAATAGCTAGTTTGTTCTTCTCTGAAACGAAATACATCTCTGATTCTGCGTGTCAGGAATCCGACAGTTTGTTGGTAGGTTTGTGGAAGTGCGTGGCGTTAGATGTCTACGCACCGATCATGTAATTCGAGTAAATAACAGGCCGCTGATTTGCGTACCCGGTGATGGCGCCCGATAGCAACACACGTGGGTTCCATAGGAGTTACGTCAGTCAAATATGGTCCCTCAGGTACCAACGTGTGTTGACTATAATGCTCCTCAACCCACTGTAGCACGGTTCTGTCTCCAAGGAACGGTCAATTATACTGCTGAAACATGAGATCGCTCTGCGATCTGAAGTTTTCCCGGCGTGTTTCCAATCTGAACAGTTCTCGGGTATCCGACCGGGTAGCGTCGTAGTTTCTCCACAATACTACGGCAGACGTACACGCTGCCATCTTTAGGTGGTCCTTGACGAATGCTGTGCTGTTCCTCTCGCCGCTCTATATATACTAGCCGTTATCCCCTCCACCGTTCCTCTCCTGGTATCTTTGGTGCGGCCGACGCGGCGGCTACTGGAGGTGGTGGGGAAAGCGGCGCCTGGGTCTGAACTGGGGTCTGCAGTCTCCCTGCTGCCGCCGTCGGGGGCGGTCCTCGATCTCTGAGACCGCATCTTTCTCTCCAGGCTGAGTGCAGGGTTCCAAACCGGACTAAGCTGAAGGCCGCTGTCTTTATTAATTAGATCGTCCTGTAGTCGGATTTCGATGACCTCTTTAGTAACGCAGTCCCAGAAGTAGGAGGATTGACAGAGTATTTTTGTTTTTTCATAGTCCATAGTATGGCCAGTCTTTATACAATGGTCAGCCACGGCTGATTTAGTGGCCTGGCGTAATTCGGTACGGCGCTTGTGTTCGCGGCACCTCTCTTCTACAGTGAGGACTGTCTCCCCAATGTATGATTTTCCTCACTGACAGGGAATTTGATAAAAGCCTGGTTTTCGAAGGCCTAGGTCATCTTTCACTGAACCAGTAGAGTCAAGGTTTCTGCAGGGGGTCGGAATACACATTTCACATTGTGTTTCCCCAGGATTCTACCGATTTTTCTTGAGGTGTTTCCGACAAACGGAATGCACGTCAATAACTTGTGTTCTTCTGTCTTTTCTTCTTGTTCTCTTGGCGCAGTCTGTCTGAGTGCTTGTCTCATTTGCTTCTGGTTGTATCCATTTTTCCGAAATGTTGTCTCGAGGTGCTGCAGTTCTGCCGGAAGGCTCTCCTGATCGCAGATCGATCGTGCCCTGTGAACAAGTGTGCGCGATTCAAAATGAGATCGTTGTCGGAGAAGACATCAAGCATGAAGGGATGCAGGTGGTTCGTAGCTGTCGGCATGTCTTCGATTACCACCAAAGGTCCCACGCAGACGCAAGGGAATGTCTCTAGTAGCAAACTGTCCTCTCACCAGCCTGTATCCATAGCTCTCTGCACGTTTCGAGCCGCCGTTCAACTCGATGACGGTGTTTCTGGAGACGACAGTCGACCTAATGTAGCAGAAATGTGATTCACTCGAAGAACCGACAGGTTTCGATTGTTCGACTGTCGAATATCGATGGTCTCGTGCTCACTGCAATCGTAACTGACAATGTCGTTCGGTCAACAAGTGAGCAATAGGTGTGGTCTGATGTGGAGCTCCGTGTTCAACAATCCACGATGAACAGTGTGCGCTGAAACACTTGTGTGTGCACCAGCATTGCGCTCTTTCAGCAGAGATGCCACAGATCACAATCTATCCTACACTGCAGAGCAGACAAGCCTCCGAACCCCACCTTCTGTGGAGAGTCGTGGACGTTCAACCATTTAGCGCCTAGTGGTAGTTTCATTGTCCTTCTGCGTAGTAGACTAGCCTCCTTGTGGTGCACCCCGGGCAACGTGATTATATCACGGCTAAATAGTCTACAAACTTGGCTACCAGACTATCCTTTGGGATCTCCTGGTAATTCAAACATGCAACGAAGCGACCAAACGAACGATTCCTTTGTGAACCATCCGACTAGAAGATTGGGACCATCAGTCCGGTTCTGCCAGCTAAATATTGAGGGAATTAGCCGATCCAAATCTGAATATCTTTCAAAGTTTCTATTGGACAATAGCATCGATGTGGTACTCCTTCAGGAAACACATACCGACTCGCAGGAAGACTTACAAAGAAGAGGACGTATTCAAGGCTTCCAACAAATAGGCGCAACATATCATCACGCCTATGGCACCGCCACATATGCCAGATCCGATATTGAACATGCACACCTGCTGTCCACAAGCACAGAAAACAAAATCCATGTTGTTGATATAAAAGTAGACAACATAAGACTTATAAATGTCTACAAACCACCAAACCAAATCTGGCCAAGTATTGTACTACCCACACATGAACACCCAACGATATATGCCGGTGATTTTAATAGCCATCATGAAATGTGGCGATACACCCAAAATAATGAACACGGAGAAGCGCTGGTGGAATGGGCCGACGAGAACAATCTACATCTTATATTCGATGCCAAGGAGAGGGGCACATTCCACTCGGCCGTCTGGCGCAGGGACTTTAATCCGGACCTCTGCTTTGTAACTACCGATAACGAGGGAAAACCAGTGCCTATACATAGAAGGGTTGCCACAGATTTCCCACACAGGCAGCATAGGCCTGTTATTTTAGACATCGGTGTCACTATACCCCTGATACGGTCCTTCCCTCGACCTAGATGGAATTTCCAAAAAGCTGACTGGGAGAAGTATTCAGCGGACCTTGATAAATGCATCCGGTTCATACCGTCACTACCTAAATGCTACGATCGTTTCAGGAAAGCTAAATTACCACAGCTAAAAAGCACATTCCTAGGGGGTTTCGAAAAGAATACATCCCAGGATGGGATGCAAAATGCCATCAGCTATATGAGGATTTTACTAGTAGTGGTGGCCAAGAAATAGCTGATGACCTCCTCCACAATCTAGATTCCGCAAGAAGACAACGATGGACTGAAGCAACTGAAAGAATGAATTTCACTCAATCAAGCAGGAAGGCATGGAGTTTGTTACGTAAACTCGGAGGTACGACAAGACCAGCCCAGAAAAATCCAACCATAACACCAGAGAAAATTGCAAATAACATTGTCGAAATATCAAGAGCTCCGAGAGACAAACCACATACCAGGATGATTAAGCGCGAACTCAGAACACTAAAAAAGAATACTCCAAATATATCAGAGCTTTCCAGACCATTCACTGAGGATGATGTCATTACTGCCCTCAAGGATATGAAACCGGGCAAAGCCCCAGGTTTTGACAACATACATCCAGAATTTCTAACCTGCGCTGGAAAGAACGTAGTCAAATGGCTGGCAAATTTCTTTTCGAACATTTTGACAACAAACCATCTCCCTAGAGAATTCAAAAAGGCAAGAATAATAGCTTTGCTGAAACTAGGGAAACCAGCAGACCAACCGCAAAGCTACAGACCAATAGCACTTCTTAGCTGTACATACAAACTTCTCGAACGACTTGTCCAGAATCGAATTAGTGGCATCATTATGGAGAACTTACCTATAGAACAGGCAGGCTTCAGACCTGGCCGTAGTTGCTGTGACCAAGTTCTGGCATTAACATCCTACATAGAGGCAGGCTTTCAACAGAAATTGAAAACAAGTGCTGTATTTCTAGACTGCATATGATACTGTTTGGAGAGATGGAATAATTTACAAACTCTTAAGAGTGATTCCTTGCCAGATTTTAACATCCTTAATACATAATATGCTGAGTAACAGAACCTTCCAGGTCACCCTAAACGGAAAGACGAGCAAAACAAAACTTATTAACAACGGGCTTCCGCAAGGCTCTGTATTGGCCCCTCATCTGTTTAACCTCTATATAGCAGATCTCCCAAACACAAAGTCAAGAAAATTTTGCTATGCGGATGACATAGCAATGGCTACCAGAGACAAGTATCTCTTCAATACAGAGGAAGTCCTTAATAATGACGTCAAAATACTATACAATTATTTCAAGAAATGGAGACTCAAGCCAAACCCTAACAAAACTGAAGTATCTACATTCCATCTTAATAACAAAATGGCAAATGAAATTATTAACATAAAAATCGGAAACACCAACCTCAAACATAATAAGTTTCCAAAGTACTTAGGTATAACACTGGATCGCACTCTTTCTTACCGAAAACATCTGGAGAACACCACTGCAAAAATTGGAAAACGGAATAACATCATTCAAAAACTTAGCGGTACTACTTGGGGAGCTAACGCAAAAACATTACGCACCTCATCTATCGCCTTAGTGTTCTCTGTGGCTGAGTACTGCGCTCCAGTCTGGATTAATAGCTGTCACACCAAACTTATTGACAGGCAATTAAATAACACAATGAGGTTGATTTCTGGGACCGTTAAATCAACGCCCACGTACTGGCTACCGGTGCTATGTAATATCCTACCCCCGGACCTGCGTAGAAAAGCAGCCCTACTGCACGAATTCAGAAAGATTGAGACAAAAACCAGAACTACCAATTAAAGAAGAATTCTCACAACTGCGACACACTCGATTGAAATCAAGAAAGCCACCCATACGCACAGCTGAGCAGCTTCAAAATAATAACTATGACCACATGAAACAATGGAGACTAGATTGGAACCAAAAGACAAATAACCAACTACAGACCTGGTTTGAGAGCTATAACTGCAACATCTCTGGAATGGAACTAACACGGAAAACATGGTCCGCATTAAATCGAATACGTACTGGACATGGCAGGTGTGCGGATTCACTACACAAATGGGGTAGAGCGATGTCACCAGAATGCGACTGCGGTGCCCCTAGACAGACGATCCAACACATCCATGGTGAATGCTCCTTGCGAGCATATCCAGGGAACTGGTCCGACTTCCTGGAGGCATCCCCATCGGCGCTAGAATGGATCTCAAACCTCGATATAACCTTTTAACTGACCAATATAAACATAAATTATATTCATGATTGTTATAAGATTTTAATGTCTAACACTTGATGTATTAATACTGCATGTATAGCCATACGCTAAATAAATAAAATAAATAAATTGTCCTTCTACGAGTCGCATCCATAAAGTAAGCTTCCTGATGTTGTTCCCTTAAAATAGACGTATTTAGACGGGAAAACTGCGCATGCGCAACAGATCTATGGCGTGACAATCCAATTCCCGCCAGAAAGGTCCCGCCTGGTGCCGGTACCGCAGCAGCAGTGCCCCGGGATAGCATCTCTTATTCGTTCTCCCGCCGCCCCCGAGGTTCGGTAGCGACAAGGTCTCTTAATGCAAAAAAACATAGCGCAAATCCAAATTCATCATCAGATCTGTCAGGTATATGGACAGAATATCATGAGCAAACGGATGGTGTGTCGCTGGTGCACGCTTTTTTCCGAAGGTCGTCGAAGTGTCCCTAATGAAGATCATAGTGGGCAACCGTTCATCATCAATGACCAACTGGTTCAGCTGGTGTGGCAGTGCATCCTGGCGATGATTAAGAATCTCAGCAGCCGTTTTCCACGGATATCGCAATCCTTGTTGTATGAAATTGCCACTAGGCACCTGTTGTTCAAGAAATTGTGTGCCAGGCGGGCACCTGAAAACCTGATACCCGAGCACAAAATGAAATGCTTTGAAGCAGCATTGGCATTTTTGCAGTGGTATCATGATGATGGTGACGAGTTCTTCGACAGGATCATCATGGACGATGAGATGCGGATTTCTCACTTGATCCCAAAAACCAAGCAGCATTCAATGCATTGGCGTCACAGTGGATCTCCAATCAAGACGAAATTCAAACAGACTGTATCAGTGCAGAAAGTGATGTGCACGGTGTTTGGAAGAGGAACGGCATTCTACTCATTGACTTCCTGCCTAGAGGTGAAGCACTGAATGCTGACTGTTACTGTGAAAAAGTGCGGAAATTGTGACGAGCCATTCAGAAGGAAAGGCGTGGACTGCTTACTGCATGTGTTGCGCTGTTCCATGACAACGCTCGTCCCCATACAGCTTGGCACACAGCTACTGTTTCGCAGAAGTTCGACTGGGAGCTGTTTGACCATCCAGCATACAGTCCTGATTTTGCTCCCAGCAGTTTTCATCTTTTCTTGCACCTGAAGAAATTCCCGTCCTTCGGCCAGCGTTTTGACAACGACGAAGAGCTGAAGACGAGCGTCACACGCTGGTTTCATTCACGGGCGGCAGACGTCTATGACACAGGGATACAAAAGTTGATCCCAGAATATGACAATGTCTCAATTCTTTTGGTGACTTTGTTGAAAAAAAAAAAGCTCAAACATTGCTGTACCTGTTGCCAACAAAATTTTCCATGAACTACGCTGTCTTTGTTTGAAAAAAAAAAAGGGAAACTTAATTTCTGGATGCGCCTCGTACCTCTTTCCGCAGCTGCTCACGATAGTAGCACCAGCTTCTCCATTTTCGAAATACTCGTTCACAGGCTCTGCGAAATACGAGGGTGAGTCAAATGAAAACCTTAAATTTTTTTTTAAATATAATTATTGTGCAGAAGTGGTACAAAGCTGTATCACTTTTCAACGTAATCTCCCCCACGCTCAATGCAAGTCCTCCAGCGCTTACAAAGCGCATAAATTCCTTTAGAAAAAAAATCTTTTGGTAGTCCGCGCAACCACTCATGCACCGCGTGGCGTACTTCTTCATCAAAACGGAACTTCTTTCCTCCCGCTGCGTCTTTGAGTGGTCCAAACATATGGAAATCACTTGGGGTAAGGTTTGGTGTGTATGGTGGATGAGGAAGACACTCAAAATGTAGCTCTGTGATTGTTGCAACTGTTGTACCGGCAGTGTGGGGTCTTGCATTGTCATGTTGCAAAAGGTCACCTGTTGGCAGCAATCCATGTCGCTTTGATTTGATTGCAGGCCACAGATGATTTTTAGATCTGTGTAGGATGCACTGGTGACAGTGGTCCATCTAGGCATATAACGCTCAAAAATGACGCCTTTTTCGTCCCAAAAGAGTGTCAGCATAACCTTCCCTGCTGATGGTTCTGTTCGAAACTTCTTTGGTTTTGGTGATGGGGAATGGCGCCATTCCTTGCTCGCTCTCTTCGTTTCCGGTTGGTGGAAGTGAACCCAGGTTTCGTCCGAAGTAACGATTCTTGCAAGGAAGCCATCAGTCACCTTCTCGTTCAAAACGCCGAAGAAGCTCTTCACAAGCATCAACACGTCGTTCTCTCATTTCAGAAGTCAGCTACTGTGGCACCCATCTTGCAGACACTTTGTGAAACTGGAACACATCTTGCACAATGTGGTGTGCTGACCCATAGCTAATCTGTAAACATGCTGCAGTGTCATTCAGTGTCACTTGGCGGTTTTCCTTCACTATGGCTTCAACTGCTGCAATGTTCTGTGGAGTCACAACTCGTTATGCCCGACCTGGACGAGGAGCATCTTCCGCTGAAGTCACACCATTTGCGAACTTCCTACTCCATTCGTAGACTTGCTGCTGTGACAAACATGCATCACTGTACTGAACCTTCATTCGTCGATGAATTTCAATTGGTTTCGCACCTTCACTACGCAAAAACCGAACAAGAACGCTGTTCTTCCCCGGTGCAAGTCGCAAGTGGGGCGGCCATCTCTATACTAATACTGCGGCGGTATGTGTGCATCTGCACTATGCTGCCACCTATAGGCCATTCTGCACACTGTTTGTAGCACGCCTACCAACTTACAGGATAACGGCGCGAAATTTCGATTTGTTATTACAAATTTAAGGTTATCATTTCACTCACCCTCGTAATAATCTGCCCTCTGTCAAAGTCGCTTATCTCAATGGATTTCCCCATTTGCAGCCCATATCTTCGCTAGGGTGATCCCCCGTCCATGTCTGTTCCGCATACATACTTTCGTTACCGCGTTACGTGCCCGCAACCCCACCAGGCGGCATCCAACCTTGCGGTGGACAGTGGTCATAATGTTTTGACTTTTCAATGTACAGCGATCACGCTTACCTCCGGTTGCACAGAAAATACTCGCAGTCTGCGCTGGTGACCTCGACGCTGTCGTTCAAACTGCTGACCAGCAGTCAAGATGTATCCATCGGAGGGCGTCACCGCCATGCTCTCCAAAATAGAGACTCCTGCAGAGCCTTCTCTGGAAGCACAAGTAGCTGAACCGTCTAAGCAAGTCACGGACCAGCAAATACTCCGCTCCACACGTGTGCCCTAACAGCGATGCTCTTCCAGCAGAAAACTGAGTTTTCCCATCAGGGAGAATATCTGCTGGTATCACAAACAATTTGGAGCTGAGGCTCGGCAGTGTCGACCATCCTGTGACAAGCGAACCGCCGCCGGAAATCAATAGCGACGGCGACTGAGTTCAAACCGGACAGCAGTTGACTGTTTATAACCGAACACTGTACTAAGCCACAGTTTATCATTAACACAGCAGCTTATCTCTGTTTACCCTCCTAGTCGCCCTCCATGGTGAAATACCGATGGCAATTACCTGTATACTGCGAATGGATCTTCCGTCAAGTAATGTGGCTACCTCAACTCACATCTGAACTTCAGTCTTTGGCATGAATTCATGTGGAGATTCAGCGTTGCCGATTCACTGTACTCGATTGTTGGAAAGGACTTCCTATCTTTTTAGTGTCCTCCCATATCTTCGTAGCCGTTGCCTGCTAGATTTTGCAACACAGTTGCAACACTAATGCCATCTACGTTGGCATCAAAGTGATTGCAGGTGATTTACCATACAATGACCCGCTTCCCTGAAATCACTTTCCCATCGCCTGCTCCAGCACCGGTAAGACACTCAACATCAACATTACATCATATTGTCACTACGGCAGGACCGTAAGTTCATGCATGGCCATGTCGTCTGCATCTGGAAAAGCTAAAGCCCCCAAAGCAAGAGTTTGCTTTTACGTTATCACAAGGGATCTGTCGCCCTTCAAGTAACAGATGGGCCTCTCCAGTCCATATTCTCCTAATAAGAATAATGGGTGGCACCCATGTGGTGCTATCGTCAGCTTAACGACAGAACGGTACATGATCGTTATCCTGTGCCACATATAGAAGACTTTGCTAAACACATTCTTGGTAAGACTGTTTTCTCCACGATCGACCGTGTCCGTACTCATCATCATCAGCATCCTATCCAGTTTTTTTAGGCATCCTTGTCTGTTCCAATTTCGACGGACTGCAGCTTATCTTTCCATCTCTTCTTAGGACACCCAACATTTCTTTTCCCTTCAGGTATATGCTTGTACATTAATTTAGGTATTCGTTCTTCTGAAGTCCTTTAAATGACTTCATGCCATTTCTTTCTGTACTCCTCTGTTTTCTGTAGTATGACTTCGACACCCAGTTCCTTTCTTATTTCGCTATGTTTTATGTAATCTATGGGTTTGTAATCAGCTAGAGGCGTTAGGAGTTTCATGTCTGCTGCTTCAATCCTCCTCCTTTGACTGGCGCTTAGAGTCCACGTCAATGACAACCACGTTAGAAATGGTACTGCCACCACATTATAAAATTTTAGTACTGTCTCTTTCCTAACTTTTTTGAGCAGAGTGCAACTGCTGGAATTTTTGCAATTTGTATTTCTGATCATTTTGTATAGCATTTGAGATCTCACATGTCAGTTATTTAAGAATATTTACTTGTTCTAGCGGTTTGTCATCAATTATTACTTTTGCTCCTTATCATGGAACGCGATTATCTTTGTTTGACCTTTAGATATTGTCATATTATAATCATTTGCCACCTTGTACAAGGACAAAACTGCTCTCTGTGCTTCTTACCATACACAAAACTGCATCGGAAGATGTATCCAAAACTGCTGTTGGCACGTCTTTCGGATTTCAGGAATTTGGGCGAATGACATTCGGACTACGCAACGCCACCCATACTTTCTAGCACATCACGGATTAAGTAACTAGAGATTTAGAGTTTTGTTACGTCTACATTGATGACCACTTGCAATGTCGTCCAATGACACAGAGTATCCGGCACAAGAATATGGATTAATCACTAAACCACAAAAATATGTCTTTGAATCAATGGATGTAAAATTCTTAATATACCATATCAATGAACGAGGAATTCTGTTACCTCAGGACAGAGTAGAAACTATTTCTCCGTTCCCCAAGTCCACTACAATAACAGAATTACATCGTTTCTTGGGGCTGAAAAACTTCTGTCGACGTTTTGTGCACAGTCTAGCATTATTGGCAGCACCTCTCAATGAAATGCTAAAAGTTTCGAGTAAATCTGAAGACACGTTACAGCGGACTGATGAAATGAAAATACCCTTGGATGAAGCAGAAGCTGCTGCTGCCGTGGCTGCATTGTTAAGCTCATCCTCTTCTTGATCCACCTAAGTTATGGTAGACAGATGCATAGATTGCAACCGAGTTTCCATTCTGTATACTCCTTGTTCCGTGGTATGATTTTACTTTTGTGATGACAATGCGAATAAATGTTTTAGATATTTTGCTTGTCTGTAAAAAGGGTAAATAAAGAAAAACTGACAATAATAATGTAACAATAATACACAGAAGGTGTTGCAAATGGCTTGCCGTATTTACTGAAACTATTTCATAGTTACAAATGAGTTGTTTTTTCGTGACACCTCAGCGCCGTCTACAGTGCCACTGTAACGTAATTAATTAGAACAAAGACTCGACAATATGCAAATGCAACAGAAAACGTAAAAAAATATTGTTTGCTGTCAGTTCTTATTCCGTTGCAGAAAAAACGTAAAAAAAGTGGACTCTGAGCTGTGGTACTATGTCGAAAAAGTACAATACCATTGCTCTTCACATCTTTAAGCCAACTTCAGTTCCTGGCATCAAATTGTTAAGATATATGTACACAGTTTCACGATACTTCTGAAGGTGATACGAGGGTCACTCCAAAAGAAATGCACACTATTTTTTTCTTAAATCCGTCTTTTATTCTACATGTTTGAAAGTTTTACAGCGTGTAGATACATCCTTTAGGAACAATATTTTCATTTCTCCACATAATTTCCATCCCTCTCAACTGCCTTACGCCATCTTGGAACCACCGCATCTATACCCGCACGGTAAAATTCTGGACCAACCTGTTGGAGCCACTGTTTGGCAGCGTGCACAAGGGAATCATCATCCTTAAACCTTGTTCCACGAAGAGAGTCTTTCAGTTTCCCAAAGAGATGATAGTGACATGGAGCCAGGTCAGGACTGTAAGGCAGGTGTTTCAGTGTTGTCCATCCGAGTTTTGTGATCGCTTTCATGGTTTTTTGACTGACATGTGTCCTTGCATTGTCGTGCAACAACAAAACATCCTGCTTTTGCTGATGTGGTCGAACACGACTCAGTTCAGCTTGAAGTTTCTTGAGTGTCGTCACATGCGCATCAGAATTTATGGTGGTTCCACTTGGTATGATGTCCACAAGCAAGAGTCCTTCGGAATCGAAAAACACCGTTGCCATATCTTTTCCAGCAGAAGGTGTGGTTTTGAATTTTTTTTTTCCTTGGGTGAATTTGCATGATGCCACTGCATTGATTGCCTCTTCGTCTCTGGTGAAAAATGATGGAGCCATGTTTCATCACCTGTCACAATTATTCCAAGGAATTCATCTCCAACATTCTCTTAGTGTTCCAAAAGTTCGCTGCGTACCGTTTTTCTTGTTTCTTTGTGAGCCACTGTCAACATCCTGGGAACCCACCTGGCACAAACCTTTTTTAACGCCAACACTTTCAGTATTCTGCAAACACGTCCTTCCCCTATCCCAACGTAGAGTGACAATTCGTTCACTGTGATTGTGTGGAGTGTGTGCAGTACGAGGCCTGCCGCTGCGGGGACAATCCTCAATATTGCCGTGCCCGCTTTCATCACGTAACCTGCTTGCCCACCGACTAACTGTACTGCGATCGACAGCAGCATCTCCATACACCTTTTTCAACCTCTTGTGGATGTTTCCCACTGTCTCGTTTACATAGCACATGAATTCTATGACAGCACGTTGCTTCTGACGAACGTCCAGTGTAGCAGCCATCTTGAAGACATGTTGTGACGGCGCCACTCACGGGAACAAGTTGAACTAAGTTTGAAAACAAGCGGGATGTATGTATCTACGCATTGTAAAACTTTCACACATGCAGAATGAAAACTGTATTTTTACAAAAATAGTGTGCATTTCTTTTGGAGTGACCCTCGTATATCTATAGCAGCGAAATAATAACACTCAAAACACGCTAGATGCTATACGAGCTAAAGTGCGCTGACCCAAAATTACGTGACTTCAGCTGCACGAGATGTTGCAGAGAGAATTGTAGATCTGCACATCCGAATGTTCATTCCATAGGTATTTATAGTTTATGCTAAGGACAGCTGACAGCCTCGGCCTCAGTGAGCACTACCGAAAGTCATGCCGCGGTGTTGCTTGCAGGACGCAGGCCGCGTCTTCACGTGCGCCTTCACGCCAGCCATAGAGCCCGACGTGGAGGGCGCCTTCCTCACCGACTCTCCCACCGTCCTGCAGGAGCGCGGCAACTTCTCGCAGGTGCCGCTCCTAATCGGCTCCACCAGTGTTGAGTGCCTCTTCATCACACGCGGTGAGTTGGGCCTGCTACTCTGCTCCTCAAGATGCAACGCCGTTTGAGAGCAGGCCTGAAGGGTTTTCAACAGCGCTGAGTTGTAGTTTTTAGTAGGGCAGCTGCATATACTGTACACTGATCAGCCAGAACATAATGACCACCTAACTAATAGCCGGTATGGCCACATCTTCCACGGATAACACCAGGCGACGTCTCGTGGCGTGGAAGCAATGAGGCCTTGGTAGGTCACTGGAGGGAGTTGGTTGAAATGGTCCAAATGGCTGTAAGCACTATTGGACTTAACATCTGAGGTCATCAGTCCCCTGGAACTTAGAACTACTTAAACCTAACTAACCTAAGGGCATAACACACAGCCATGCCCAAGGCAGGACTCGAACCTGCGACCGTAGTAGCAGCGCAGTTCCGGACTGAAGCGCCTAGAACCGCTCGGCCGCTGGAGGGAGTTGGCGCCACATCTGCACACACTAGTCACCTAATTACCGTAAATTCCAAGGAGGGGGCGATGAGCTCTGACGCCACGTTCAGTCACATCCCATTTGTGTTCGATCAGTTTTAGATCTGGCGAGTCGAGGAATCAGCACATCAGCTGAACTCACCACTCCATCACACTCCTGGCCTTGTGACATGGTTCATTATCTTGCTGAAAAATGCCACAGCCGTCGGGAAACATGATCGTCATGAAGGGGTGTACGATACTCCTTGGTCGTCATGGCACCTTGCACTAGCTCCTCTGGACCCGTGGATGCTTACGTCAATGTTTCCCGGAGTATAATGGAGCCACCACCAGCTTGTCTCTGTCTTGCAGTACAGGGGTCGAGGAGCTGTTCCCGTGGAAGACGACAGATTCACGCCCTCCCATCGGCATGATGAATAAGGTATCGGGATTCATCAGACCATGCTACGCTCTACCACTGCGCCAACGTCCAGTGCCTATGGTCACGTGCCCATTTCAGACATAGCTGCCAATGCCGTGGTGTTAACATTGACACATGCGTGGACCATTGGCAGCGGAAGTCCATCATTAAGAGTGTTCGGTGTAATGTGTGTTCAAAGACACCTGTACTCTGTCCAGCATTAAAATCTGATGTTAGTTCCATCACAGATCGTAACCTGTCCTGTTTTACCAGTCTGCCCAGCTTACATCGTCCGACATATGTAAGGAGGGGTGGCTGCCCAACCCCACGACGTCTGGGCGTTGTTTCACCTCGGTTTCGCCACACACACACCACAGCACTCCTTGAACACCAGACAGGTAGTAGTCTCCGAAATGCTAGTGCTGAGACTCCCGGGCCACCAAAATCTACCCTTGGTCGAACTGAGATATAACGCGCACCTTCCCCATTCTACACACGGACTGAACGCTCACTGACACTACTGCAACATGTGTGTGTCTGACGCAATCATTCCTCGCCAGGTGACGCTGCTGTCTCCTGGACGGGTTTATACCGATATCCGGGCTTCAAACGGATAGCATTAAGTATCTATCGCCAGACGACTTTTGTGGTGTACTGGTAATACATTATGTATACAAACCCTCCTCGTGAATCAGTTTATCTGTTAGTGAAAACCACTACGATAGATTTTGAGGTTAACTTCCACATACAGAGAAAATATATATTTATTAATATGTAGAGACAGAAGATATGTATAAATGTGCAGATTCTGATCAAGCTTCGGAGTCCACTGGGGTTGCAGTAGCTGTTCCCTTTAATGTTTTTCCCACCAGATACCGCTTCCTCTGCAGCTCACCAGCTTACAGCTCCCATCACTTCCACGACATATTACTCCAAAAGCCAATTAAAAATGTAACAGACAACAAAACATAATAACACACTTATCGCTATAATTATAAATTATATACAAAAACCCTCATGAATTAGTCTATCCATAAGTGAAGACCATATCAAAATTCCTACAGTAGTTCCTGAGATTAACCACCCCATACAGATAAAAAATTGCAACGAAGGACTTCAATTTTAAATATGTGCAGATATTACTGCAAGAAGAATTTGACAGGGCACTTAAAGATCTAAGTCGAAACAAGGCCACGGGAGTAAACGACATTCCATTAGAACTACTGATATCCTTGGGAGAGCCAGCCATGCTAAACTCTTCCATCTGGTGAGCAAGATGTGGGAAACAGGCGAAATGCCCTCAGATTTCAAAAAAAGTATAATGATTCCAATTCCAAAGAAAGCAGGCACTGATAGGTGTGAATATTACTGAACTGTTAGTTTAGTAAATCATGGTTCAAAAATACTAACACGAATTCTTTACAGACGAATGGAAAAATTGGTAGAAGCCAACCTCGGGGAAGATCAGTTTGGATTCCGGAGAAATTTAGGAACAAGCGAGGCAATACTGACCCTATGAGTTCTCACAGAAGGTAGGTTAAGGAAACCTACGTTTATAGTATTTGTAGAGAAAGCTTTTGGCAGTGTTGACTCGAATACTCTCTTTGAAATTCTGAGGGTAGTAGGGGCAAAATACAGGGAGCGAAAGGCTATTTACAACTTGTACAGAAACCAGACGACAGTCATAAGAGTAACTCTCTCTGAGAAAGCAAAGGACTTGGAAGAGCAGTTGAACGGAATGGACAATGTCTTGAAAGGAGGATATAAGATGAACATCAACAAAAGCAAAACAAGGATAATGGAATCTACTCGAATTAAGTCAGGTGATGCTGAGGGAATTAATTAGGAAATGAGACAATTAACGTAGTAGACAAATTTTGCTATTTGGATTGCAAAATAACTGATGATGGCCGAAACAGAGCGGATAAGAAATGGAAACTGATAATGGCAAGACTAGTGTTTCTGAAGAAGAGAAATTTGTCAACATCAAATATAGATTTAAGTACCAGGAAGTCTTTTCTGAAAATGTTTGTGTGGAGTGTAGCCCTGTATGGAAGTGAAGCATTGACGATAAGCAGTTTACACACAAAGAAAATATAAGCTTTTGAAATGTGATGCTACAGAAGAATGCTGAATATTATATGGGAACTAATGGGAAAGTTTAAATGCGAACATTTTTAGGTTAGGCTTTACCGTGACTGTTACTGACATTAAATGAAACAACAATTTCACTGTTACCTAGTTGTTATTAACAAGTATGAAGTTTAAGCCATTTTAACATTTCACCAGATTGTATAAACGAGTACGAATGTTTAGCTGTTTTAACTTGTCAAAACTGAATTTATATACCACCTGAAGTACACACACATATTCGACGCCTCAAAACAAATACCTCCAAATGCTTTAAACCATTATTCTCTAATAATGTTGTTACGATGTATATTCTTTACACTTTGCGATTATGTCTTCTCTTCTGCTATAAGAACCTTGCACCCAGCTGATTCCAGACGCCATATTTGTTCACAAATGTGGCAGTATACATGGGATGTGTTACGACAGCAAAAGGAACCTGTGACCACTGGAGGTACTCTAGTTTACCTATTTAATGTTTACCATTATATATCAGTTTAATTTTTGTCAAAATAATCCTAAACCATATTCTGAAATAGTGTCTTGTTTCTCCACTAGGCAGTGCCACAAGTTCCTCCAAAAATCGTAACACAACACACACACAAACGTAATACTAACTAATGTAAATCCACCCGATGATGGAAGTTTAAACCTTCGAAACGCGTCGTGGAAATAAATAAAACGGTGACTGGTAACAGTGAAATTATTGTTTCATTTAATGGGAAAGTACTGAACATTTTCGAGGAGCTTAGAATTTTGTGGCACAACCTGACTAAAAGAAGGGATCTATTGATAGGACATATCCTGAGACATCAAGGGAGCACCAGTTGAGTACTGAAGGGAAGTAGGGGGGTAAAAATCGTAGAGGGAGACCAAGATATGACCACAGTAAGCAGGTTCAGGAGGATGTAGGTTGCAGTAGTTACTCGGAGATGAAGAGGTTTGCGCAGGATATAGTAGCACAGAGAGCTGCATTAAACCAGTCTTTGGACTGAAGACCATAATAACAACAAAGATTCATTACTAATTCTACGCTGCAGAAATCCCAAAGAACTCTCCAAATTCACCTCAATCATTTTACCTCCTGGTGCAACCAATGGCTCCTCAAGATCAACCCATCCAAAACCCAGGCAATAATTAAACACACATCAAAAAAAGTTTTGCATCACCTCAGTTCCGAGAGTTCCGGAACCTGTACAATAAACTGAAATAGAGATAAACAGAAACATCATTTCCGCCCTTTCTATTGCTCATGAAAACCACACATTGCATGTTGTACCACCATACAGTGAGACCTTCAGAGGTGGTGATCCAGATTGTTGCACACACCGGTACCTCTAATACCCAGTAGCATGTCCTCTTGCACTGATGCATGCCTGTATTCGTCGTGGCATACTATCCACAAGCTCATCAAGGCACTGTTGGTCCAGATTGTCCCACTCCTCAACGGCGATTCGGCGTAGATCCTTTAGAGTGGTTGTGGGTCACGTCGTCCATAAGCAGCCCTTTTCAATGTATTCCAGGCATGTTGGATACGGTTCATGCCTGGAGAACATGCTGGCCACTCTGGTCGAGCGATGTTGTTATCCTGAAGGAAGTCATTTGCAAGACGTGTACGATTGGGACGCGAATTGTCGTCCATGAAGACGAATGTCTCGCCATTACGCTGCCGATATAGTTGCACTATCGGTCGGAGGATGGCATTCACGTATCGTACAGCCATTATGGCGCCTTCCATGGCCAGCAGCGGCGTACGTCGGCCCCACATAATGCTACCCCAAATCAACAGGGAACCTCCACCTTGCTTCACTCGCTGAACAGTGTGTCTAAAGCGTTCAGCCTGACCAGGTTGCCTGCAAATACGTCTCCGACGATTGTCTGGTTGGAGGCATATGCGACAATCATCGGAAAGAGAACATGATGCCAATCCTGAGCGGTCCATTCGGCATGTTGTTGGGCCCATCTGTACCGCGCTGCAAGATATCGTGGTTGCAAAGATGGACCTCCTCATGGGCGTTGGGAGTGAAGTTGCGCATCATGCAGCCTGTTGCGCACAGTTTGGATCGTAACACGACGTCCTGTGGCTGCACGAAAAGCATTATTCAACATGGTGGCATTGCTGTCATGGTTAATCCGAGCTATAATCCGCAGGTAGCGGTCATCCAATGCAGTAGTAGCCCTTGGGCGGCCTGGGCGAGGCATGTTATCGACAGTTCCTGTCTCTCTGTATCTCCTCCATATCCGAACAACATCGCTTTGGTTCACCCTGAGGCGCCTGGACACTTCCGTTGTTGAGAGCTCTTAGTGGCACAAAGTGACAGTGTGGACCGGATCGAACCGCAGTATTGACCATCTAGGCATGGTTGAACTGTAGACAACACGAGCAGTGTACCTCCTTCCTGGTGGAATGACTGGAACTGATTGGCTGTCGTGTAATAGGCGCTGCTCATGCGTGGTTATTTACATTTTTTGGCAGGTTTAGTGACATCTCTGAACAGTCAAAGGAACTCTGTCTGTGATACAATATCCACAGTAAACGTCTGTCCCCAGGAATTCTGGGAAGGTGGGTGATGCAAAACTTTTTTTGATGTGTGTAGAATGAACCAACTACACCTTCCATCTTCATGACTTTTACCTTACCATTCATGACCATCCTATGCAGTTAACTAATACAATAAAATACCTTGGACTACCAGCAACTAACACGCTAACTTCAGCTACTAACCGTCCTACAAAAAGTGCACAATAGTATATTTGCTGGCTAAACTTGGGGATTATGCCACTGGATGGTGTAAATGATTATGGTTTCAATACTCTGATACTCACTTGCAGGTAGAACACCCACCAGTTTTCGTAAGTATTGTTGTTTTTAGTGTTGTTACCAAGCCAGATAGGGTATATAACCAACGTGAACAGTTTCAAACGTTGAGTGATCGCTATAAAGGACACAGAGATGCCGCATATTCGTTTGATACTGTGTTATCAGCACCTGACAAGTTTGAAAGAGGCTTCACTGTGGATCTCCTTTTGGCTGGCTGGTCACATCGTGCAATATACAGATTTGTAATGCATTCAGCTGTGACAGTGGCCCAATTTTGGCAGCATGAGCACGAAAGTGCAGGCATGCTAGTCGTCAAGTTTCCAGTCGATCACATCTGACCACCACAATGGAGGATCGCTGTATTGTGCACCGAGCACATTGTAACCCCTTCACATCTGCACGGCCATCTGAGGACAAGTAATGGACTGCCTGCAGCATTCTGCGCCACTTGTTGGAGGGTAGCAGCTGCTGTACTAGGTAATTATAGTCCCGTGTGAGGGTTGGCGTTAACACCAGCAGCTGCGTTTGTAGGAGTGCTGTGACTGGGAAGCATGGACTGCTGATGAATGGGGCTGCACTGTGTTCAGTGGTGAATCGCAGCTCTGCACTACTACAGATGACCATCTTTGGCGAGTTTGGTGGCAGTCTGGGGAAAGGTCCCATTCCTCCAATGTTTTGGAAAGGTGCAGTACTGTTCCTTGTGGCGCCATGGTGTGGGGAAGCATTGGGTGTTACGTCAGGTGACATTTGATAATGATTAAGGGAACTGAGATGCCACAACGGTACATCACAGAAATCCTGCGTCCTCATATGTTACTGCTCGTGTGACAGTATTGTGGTGCTATTTTTCAACAGGGCAATGCTCGCCCACACATTGTACAGATTGATGGAGATGAACTGCCTATGTAATGTTCAGGTACTCCAGTGGTGAGCAAGATCCCCAGATCTGTCACCAATAGAACTTCTGTGAGACCAGCTAAGACGTTAACTCTGTCTCAGTGCCAGTACCCCTGTTACCAGGGACCACTTACTACAATTGTGGGCCAGTGTGCCTCAGGGGAATTTATGACGGCTTTATGAGACCTTTCCCAACAGAATCACTATCTTCATCCAGGTCAGAGAGGGTCCAAAGTCACACTGATAAGTGAGCTCCCACTGGTAACTTCTTTGCAAATCTGATTCGATGTTGGAATGACTGAAATAACATCACATACCCTCTAAATCCGTGAAGTTTCAATCTGATTCCTCCTCCCCTTCTGGGTGCTCCATTTTTTGTGTCAGGCAGTGTAGATGGAGTTGCGTCTACCTACTCCGTGCTGTTGCACTGAAACGCTAATCACTTGCATATCCATGAATATGAGGGGCGTTTGAAAAGTCCATGCAAAAATAAAAACTACTTACTTGTTTGGGGTAGACCTTGTTTATTTTTCAACGTAGTCTCCTTTTAAACTTATACACTTCGTCCAACGCTGTTCTAATTTGTTGATGCTTTCCGAATAATAGGAATTGTCCAAGTCTGCAAAATAGCTATTAGTTGCTGCAATCACCTCCTCGTTTGAATAAGATCTTTGTCCCACCAACCATTTCTTCAAATAGGAGAACAAATAGTAGTCCGAGGGAGCCAAGTCTGGAGAATAGGGGGGATGTGAAACGAGTTGGAATCCTATTTCCATTAATTTTGCGACCACAACTGCTAAGGTGTGTGCTGATGCATTGTCGTGATGGAAAAGAACTTTTTTGCGGTCCAATCGCCGGCTTTTTCCTTGCAGCTCGGTTTTCAAACGGTCCTATAACGATGAGTAATATGCACCTGTAATTGTTTTACACCTTTCCAGGTATTCAATGAGGATTATCCCCTGCGAATCCCAAAAGACAGTCGCCATAACCTTTCCAGCCGAAGGAATGGTCTTCGCCTTTTTTGGTGTAGACTCTCCTTTGGTAACCCATTGTTCATATTGTTCTTTGGTCTCAGGGGTATAGTGATGCATCCATGTTTCATCCACAGTGACGAAACGGCACTTGAAGTCCTGCAGATTCTTCTGGAACAGCTGCAAACCATCCTTGCAACACCTCATACGAATCCGTTTTTGGTCAAGAGTGAGCAATCACGGAACCCATCTTGCAGATAGGTTTCTCATGTCCAAATGTTTGTGCAAAATATTATGTACCCATTCATTCGAGATGCCCACAACACTAGCAATCTCACACACCTTAACTCTTCTGTCATCCCTCACCATATAATGGATTTTATCAGATTTCTGGAGTTGTAAACTGCACAGTGCGTCCAGAACGTTCAGCATCACTTGTGGCCACTTTGAAAATTTTGAAACTACTTATAAACTGTTCTGATTGAAGGTGCTGAGTCACCGTAATATTTATCAAGATTAGATTAGATTAGATTAGATTTACTTTCATTCCAATTGATCCGTAGTGAGGAGGTCCTCCAGGATGTGGAACATGTCAGAAAAACAACAATACATGACAAATATTTACAACTAAAACAAATAAGCTAATGTACCATTCCACAGGTCCCAAGTGGAATGATCGTCATTTTTTAATGAACACTAAGAGTCATTTTACAAATACTAATGCACTGAATTTAAAATAAAAAAGTTTTTTATTTATTTATAAGGTAATAAACATGTAATACAACTACTGTAATACTTATTTATAATGAACACATTACTGCACTGAAATGGTGCAGAAGTTAGATTATACTTACACACAACCACACACACACACACACACACACACACACACACACACACACAAATTTTCAGTGAACACATTACTGCACTGAAATTGTGCAGAAGTTATGTTGTACTTATATACAAATCAGTTGGTTTTACTAAGAAATTCATCAATTGAGTAGAAGGAGTTGGCCACTAATAAATCAAGCTTCTCTTTAGTCTCCTGAAGCGTTTTGCCTTTCATAAAGTAATATTTAATCACCACACGAAATACTTATTCCTCCATTTTTTGACAATCACTCGACTTCCTTGATTCACACGAATGCCAAACACAAAGAAATAGACCAATATGGCTGAAACTTGGTGTGCGTTCTTTCCAAAGATGATACTAACTAAACATGACCTCGATACGCGCCGGTGGTGCCATCTGTCGGACTTTGCACGGACTTTTCAAACGCCCCTCGTATGGTACACTTCAGGTCAATTTGAGGTTTGTCGCACGCCACCTTCGTTGTACCACACTTGTACCGGCTGGCTGTGTACTAACGAACAGGGAGCAGAGTTCTGTGGAGACTTGAGGAGTGGTGTTGTTGTTGTTCTGGGGCAGTGATGTCGCTGCCGTGGACGCTGCTGGGGGCGACGAGCGGCCAGCTGTCGACCGGTCGAGCCCTGGCGGACCTGAGCGCGCACTTCGCGGACCGCGTGGGGCCCGACATCCCACTGGACACCCCTGTGCAGCGCGCAGCCGCCGCCAGGGAAGTGCGCCGCTTCTATTACGGCTCCACCAGCCGGGACATCACGGCCGCCGACTCTGTCATCACGGCCAGCGTGAGTACCAACTCTAGCTCAGTTAGTCGCATGTTCTAGAGGGCATTCATATGCTGTATCCCACAGGTAATTACGCCCACTGCACAAAACGTTTGCCATCCCAAGGGACATCACGCTAGTATCATGTCACTCCGCCTCAAGCCTTGACAATGGCTTCAATTTGGCGAGAAAGGAATTCCGCAGATTTCTTCGGGTATACTTGCCCATCAGAAGACATTTGTTAATGGCCAGAATGAAAAATGCTTCTGTCGTATGACAAACAAGGCGAATATGTCTTGGTCAGAATTAGGGACGTAAAAGAAGGGAACTGGCTTTTCGACTTATCTGACACCACCAAAGACATTTAAATCAAAACATCTTGACATATTCGCCCTTTTTAAATTGTTACTATTAGTACCAATGTGCATCATGCCAAATAAAGTACATTACTGGCCATTAAAACTGCGACACCACGAAGATGACGTGCTACAGACACGAAATTTAACCGACAGGAAGAAGATGCCATGATATGCAAATGATTAGCTTTTCAGAGCATTCCCACAAGGTTGGCGCCGGTGGCGATACCTACAACGTGCTGACATGAGGAAAGCTTCTAACCGATTTCTCATACACAGACAGCAGTTGACCGGCGTTGCTGGTGAAACGTTGTTGTGATGCCTCGTGTAAGGAGGTGAAATGCATAACATCACATTTCCAATTTTGATAAAGGTCGGATTGTAGCCTACCGCGATTGCGGTTTATCATACCGCGACATTGCTGCTCGCGTTGGTCGAGATCCAATGTCTGTTAGCAGAATATGGAATCGGTGGATTCAGGAGGGTAATACGGAACGCAGTGCTGGATCCCAACAGCCTCGTATGACTAGCAGTCGAGATGACAGGCATCTTATCTGCATGGCTGTAACGGATCGTGCAGCCACGTCTCGATCCCTGAGTCAACAGATGGGGACGTTTGCAAGACAACAACCATCTGCACGAACAGCTCGACAACGTTTGCAGCAGCATGGGCTATCAGCTCGGAGACCATGGCTGCGGTTATCCTTGACGCTGCATCACAGTCAGGAGCGCCGGCGATTGTGTACTCAACGACGAGCCTGGATGCACCGTGGCTAAACGTCATTTTTGCGGATTAATCCTGGTTCTGTTTATAGCATGATGATGGTAGCATCCGTGTTTGGCGACATCGCGGTGAACGCACATTGGAAGCGTGTATTCGTCGTTGCCATACTGGCGCATCACCCAGCGTCATGGTATGGGGTGCCATTGGTTACACGTCTCGGTCACCTCTTGTTCGCATTGACGGCTCTTTGAACAGTGGACGTTACATTTCAGATGTGTTACGAACCGTAGGTCTACCCTTCATTCGATCCCTGCGAAACTCTACATTTCAGGCCGGCCGCGGTGGTCTAGCGGTTCTAAGCGCTCAGTCCGGAAGCGCGCGACTGCTACGGTCACAGGTTCGAATCCTGCCTCGGGCATGGATGTGTGTGATGTCCTTAGGTTAGTTAGGTTTGAGTAGTTCTAAGTTCTAGGGGACTGATGACCACAGATGTTAAGTCCCATAGTGCTCAGAGCCATTTGAACCATTTTGAATCCTACATTTCAGCAGGATAATGCACGACCGCATGTTGCAGGCCCTGTACAGGCCTTTCTGGATACAGAAAATGTTCGACTGCTGCCCTGGCCAGCACATTCTGCAGATTTCTCACCAATTGAATTCGTCTGGTCAATGGTGGCCGAGCAACTGGCTCGTCACAATACGCCAGTTACTACTCTTGATGAACTGTGGTATCGTATTGAAGCTGCATGGGCAGCTGTACCTTTACACGCCATCCACGCTCTGTTTGACTCAATGCCCGGGTGTATCAAGGCCGCTATTATGGCCAGAGGTGGTTGTTCTGGGTACTGATTTCTCAGGGTCTATGCACCCAAATTGCGTGAAAATGTAATCACATGTCAGTTCTAGTATAATATATTTGTCCAATGAATACCCGTTTATGATCTGCATTTCTTCTTGGTGAAGCAATTTTAATGGCCAGTAGTGTATAATGCATCATGCCGAATAAAGGAACATGATACATGATGTCATGTCGTATAACTTGACAAATGCCATCATGTCATCTGCGAGCTAACATCCCAAAGATGTTCGGGCTCACATATGGTTCCTCTTCGTAGAAATGTCTTGGCTCAAATTCTTCTAGGGGTTGAACCGCACGTGTCGCATTACACGCCCTAAATTAGACCCTTGTGACCCTTTGGTTAAATTGTCTGGCTGATGGCAAGTGTGCGAAATACAAAGTTAACATAACATATAATAACACTAATAATAATATCGGGAATTCAATTACCGACCCATAAATGATGTAGGCCATGCAGTTGCGATTTGGTTAGAATGATGTTCATTCAGAAAGCAAACTAGTAACGAAAGTGGTCGTATTTAAAGTTACTGTTAAACTCGAACGCATATTCATTTGGCATAGTTCGATCATTCACAATCTCATCGCGAAACACAATACCCCACCTCGATATTTACACGAAACGTTCACTACAGGCGCGCGGCCGCTCACCGCTCAGAGACTAAGTCCCGCGATATCTCACAACGCGAAATTTTCTATGTCGTTTCACCTTCTATCTGCCTAAAGACCAACTGTCCGCTTTCGCGTCTCAATCCGAACTATCCCCTTTGGTGTCTCGACCAGAACTGCCCTCTGCCCGTCTCCGACCACGTTTCCCGCGCGCCGAACATCTTCGCTCAACTGACTAGCGCAGTTCCTTTTCCTAAAGCCGCCCATCTGATTGGCTACAGCTTATTCTACATTACTTTACATTTTAACATATTTAAATAATCAAAGCTTGACCACTTTCACGTTCTAAATAAAGTAACAATAATACATAATAAACGTTAAATTCTTTTAGATAAAACCAATACAATTTCCTTCTTAACTTTGAATGACACGGCCAGTAGCCTTGCACCAATGTGCTTTCTGATAAACAAATAAAGAACAAAAGTAACTATTAAGCACTAAACTTTACAACGAATATTCTGTTACCTAATGATTCAATAAGGTGTCATGCTGTCATCGTTCAATGTGTTTTGTGTGGAAGAAATGATGATCTGATGCTTAACTGAAAATACTGATAATTTAAATTTACTATATTTTTTAAATAAATAAAGTTACAGAGTTGACATTTAGAACGTGTGTCATTTTAATGACGCGCTTCTACATGAACTGTCGATCGTTAAGATCGACCAAAGCGATCAGATTTTAGTAATCAGGTCTTTGTTACAAAACTTGTTAATCTCACTTTAACAGTAAATCCTAAACTATTACAGATATGATCAATATTCATGTTTTATTGGGATCACCATGAAAATTTATGGAGGATGGCAGATTAAAATTACTGTGGCTTGATTCCCTGCATTACTACAGAATTAAATACTTTTCATAAATGTTTCCCTTTAAGGCGGATCTTAGGTCCGCCATATTTAACACTGCTACATCTCCTTAGCCACAAAAGCCTTCTACTGGGGGTTCCCTATGACATAGGTTCTCGTCTGTCTCACTCGCACACTACACCGCTCAGGCCTCAATAGACAATAGACGCCTGTGAGTTTCATCTACATCTACATCTACATCCATACTCCGCAAGCCGCCTGACGGTGTGTGGTGAATCTGCGCCCTTTGTGTAGCACACGGGCCTTGACAAAGGGTTCATTTCACAATTCCTGAGGTATGACTCTTTCGGCCATATGCTTAAATGAGAGCAAAATGCTCGTTAACTCACACATCCAATATGGCATTTGTCAATTAGTATCATTAAAGTTTAGGATGCATGCTTTAAGGGGTCCGCCATCCCTTACCCAATGATAAACCAAGGGTGTTATTAGGAAAGAGATATGTATTAAGCTATCAGACATCATCCAACTGGGAACTAATTACATGTGTGGTCCCACAAGATTCCATCTTAGGACCCTTACTATTTCTTGTGTATATCAATGACCTTTCATCAGTAACATTACCAGAAGCCGATTTTGTTTTGTTTGCTGATGATAAAAACATTGCAATAAATAGCAAATCAAGTGTAGTCTTAGAAATAAGGCTAATAAAATATTTGTGGACATGAATCACTGGTTCCTAGCCAATTCTTTGTCACTAAACTTTGAAAAGACACAGTACATGCAGTTCAGAACTTGTAAGGGGTGTCCCACGACTATATGTCTAACATATGATGACAAGCAGCTAGAAGAAGTGGACAGTGTTAAATTTTTGGGATTACAGCTCGATAATAAATTCAACTGGGAGAAGAACACCACAGAACTACTGAAGCGTCTTAACAAATCTCTACTAGTTATACGAATTGTGTCAGACATAGGTGATATAAAAATGAAAAAGCTGGCATACTATGCTTACTTTCACTCCATAATGTGATATGGTATTATTTTTTGGGATAATTCATCAAGCCAAGCTGAAGTTTTCCAGGCACAAAAATGCGCAATAAGAATTATATGTGGTATGAACTCAAGAACGTCCTGCAGAGGCCTGTTTAGGGAACTAAGGATACTAACTACTGCTTCCCAATGTATTTATTCCTTAATGAAATTTGTCATTAAAAATATATCACTTTTTTAAACCAACAGCTCAGTTCATGGAATCAACACTAGAAATAAGAATAATCTTCACAAGGATTTAAAGTCACTTAGTATTGTACAAAGAGATGTGCATTATTCAGGAACACACATTTTCAATAACTTGCCAGAAGCTGTAAAAAGCTTAACAACAAATGAAATTCAGTTTAAGAGAGTTAGAGAGTGAGTTAGTTAGTTAGTTACATGTTCCATTGATCAATAGCATGGAAAAACTGTTATGACGTGGAACGTGTCAAATGCACAAGAAATACGCACAGGAAACAAGGTTTTTCTTTACGTTATAGTGTAACAGCTAAGTATTTCTATTTTCTATCCCATTCCCTTAAATGGCACAAAATGCATATATTATATCTCCAGATTTATTTACTCATATTCAAGAATTCATCTATGGTATAAAAGGAGTTGTCAAGGAAGTATGATTTCAATTTGCTTTTGAAACTATTACTGCTGTCCGTCAGACATTTTATTTCATCTGGTAATTTATCAGAAAGTTTTATAGCAGCGTATTTTACCCCTTTCTGTGCCAAATATAGGTTAAGTAAAGGATAGTGTAGGTCTTTCTTTTTTCTGGTATTGTAATCATGAATGTCGCTGTTGATTTTAAACTGGTCCATGTTGTTGAGAAAAAATTTCATTACTGAGTAAATGTACTATGAAGCAGTTGTAAGAATTCCTACCCTTTTAAACAGATGCCTACAAGATGTGTGGCTATGAACCCCACACATTATTCTAACTACTTTCTTTTGAGCAGTGAATACCTTCTGCCTAAGTGTTGAGTTGCTCCAGAATGTTATTCTGTATGACATTAGAGAGTGGAAGTATGCAAAGTATGTTAGCTTACTAATTTCTACATCCTCAAAATTGGCGATTATTCTGATTGAAAAAGTTGCTGAACCTAGTCACTTTAGGAGATCCAAAATATGACTTTTCCAATGAAGATTCTCATCTATATGTACACCCAAAAACTTAGTATGCTCTATCCTGGCTACTGACTTCTTCTGATGTGTTATGTTTATTGAAGGAATTATACTTTTTGGCAGCATAAAATTGGATGTAGTGTGTTTTTTCAAAGTTCAGAGCAAGCCCATTCGCAGAAAACCAATTAATAAATTTTCCAAAGACCTTATTTGTATAATTTTCTATTGGACTTTCTTTTACTGGATTAATAATTATGCTTGTATCATCAGCAAACAGTGTCAGTTCAGCATCTTGTTTCACATAAGAAGGGAGGTCATTCACATATATCAAGAACAGGAGGGGACCTATGATCGAACCTTGTGGAGCACCTACTGTAATTTCACCCCAGTTAGATGAAGTGGCAAACTCCTTTGAATCACTTGAAGCATATAAAGAGACTTTTTGCTTCCTGTTCTGTAGATATGACTTAAATCACTCATATCCTGTTCCATTTATACCAGAGAATTGTAATTTCTGTAACATAATGTCATGGTTCACACAATCAAATGCTTTGGATAAGTCACAGAATATTCCTACTGGTGACATTTTACTATGGACAGTGAAATTGTATATTGCTGTCTCAGTGGAACAGCATTTCTGAAATCCGAACTGTGATTTACTAAGTATCCCATTACTTTTGAGATGGCTAACCACCCTTGAATACATTACTTTCTCCTAAATCCTAAAGGATTTATTTGTGGCCAACTCCTTCTACTCCATTGATGAATTTCTCAGTAGAATCAACTGATTTTGTATATATATAAGTACAATCTAACCACTGCACCATTTCAGTGCAGTAATATGTTCATTGTAAATAAGTATTGTAGTAGCTCTATTGTATGTTTATTACCTTATAAATAAAAATCCAGTGCATTAATGTGATCTTAGTAAATGAATGTTCTAAAATGATCCTTTCATATAGTATTCATTAAAAAATGTCGATCATTCCACTTGGGGCCTGTGGAAGGTAGATTAGCTTATTTGTTTTGGTTGTAAATATTTGTCATGTATTATTGTTTTTCTGACATGTTTTACATCCTGGAGGACGTCCTCACTACGGATCAATTGGAATGAAAGTAAATCTAATCTTTGCCTCGCACAGGTCGATGGTAGGCAAAACCGATTGTCAAGTGCTGCTAGCGCTAAGTGAATGAAGTGTGAGTTAGTCGAGTCTGGGAGTGCGTCGAGTCTGGACCGAGCCTTGAGCTACGAGTCGTGTCATACCGGCTGCGTCTCCCCACTGCCGTGGCTTGACCCTCAGATTAGTGACAAATGATATTTCTGACAAGTGTTTAAATGTTTACATTGGATTACAGTGAGGATTGTGTGTGCTGGTCATTGTTTAAGCGTGTGACACAATACCAAAACAAAAATACTGACCTGTGATGAGTTTAAATGTAATTAGAAGTGAGAGACACTAGTAGTGCCTGCCTCATACTGTGTCTTAAACAGACTGCATCAGTTAGTGTAAAGCATCTTGGCATTGATTATTGCAGAAACCCTTTATCCTAATGTTGAACACAGTAAATAGTCTTTACGGGTTTGCCGCCGGATGACGTAGTGCAAATTCCACAATATTTCCTCGGAGCAACTGTCCGACATATTCAGGTGGTTCAACCTTGGTGGTGCGACTGACGGTATCCGCACGTTGACGCCTGCGTATAGAACACGCGTGCGATGAAAGCGCAGGCGCGGAAATTACGCATGCGCTATGATTTGCAGGTGGATGGCACCGTACAAAACGCCCTCTGCCGAAAATCGCAGAGCGGCCCCCCTGCGCTTGCGCTGTACGCTTTGTTTACTAACTGTGTGGCCAGACGTCACTCACTAAAAACATTCCTAGACCAATGTCATGACGAGTCTGTTATCGAAAAAAATCTTAATTTACTCGTCGTGATTTAATAACAGCCAATGCTGGGTTCCTGGCTGTGCTCAGTTGAAATCCCACATCCCCGATGATGAGATTATCGGCTGTACGGATATGTATTGCTTCCTTAATGACGCAGTCCCAGAAAGATGATGCCGGGGATAAAACTTCCGTCTTTTCATAAATCATGCGATGTCCTGTATTCAGTTAGTGTTCTGCAATTGCCGACTTTTCCGGTTGACGTAGGCCTGTATGACACTGACGTTCATCACAGCATTTCAGTACTGTGCGACATATCTGGCCTATACAGGGTGAAAAGTATTTAAACCTACAAACTCTGGGAGGTCGTAGGGCACATAAAACAAATATTTTTCCCTAATGTCATTTTTTCGTATGAGGATTATTTAAACCGGTAGAGGCCGTATTACGCTCTTCAGTTGTTAGAGGCCGTATTACGATCTTCAGTTGTATGCAACTGCTGTCCACCAGTGTAGTAGTGCATTGCCTCTGTTTACTAAAGGAGCGATACACCTGGAGTGATTACACTGATATGGTTGGTGCGTAATGCGTAGCGCACAAGGAGGTAAAAACTTATTCTACCTCCATGGTAGCGCACCACAGCGGGTTTATCAACAACAATATCCTAATCGCCGTATCCCGCATAATACGACCTTTGCTGCTGTTTACCAACGTCTGCGTGAGACCAGGTCATTCAGCAGATTACCTGGACAGGGACGCCATTGTATGGTAAGAACGCTGCAATTTGAGGAAGCTGTCTTGCAGCATGTGGAGCGGGATCCTTCAATCAGCACTCGTGCAATTGCACGTAACATGGGGACGAATTAGACGAATGTAAGAACAGTCCTTCGAGAGCAATTGTTACGTCCATCGCACTTCCAGCGTGTCCACAACCTAGAGCCTAGAACCAGTTGCTGGAAGAAGTCCCGCTCCCTACAAGACAACGCATGTTGTTCCAATGTTCCAACACGTCGGGGCGCCGGCACATTTCAGTCGTAGTGTGCGTCGATTCATGGACCGACGGTTCCCAGACACGTAGATTGGCAGAGGCGGTCCTGCACCATGGCCTGCTCGATCCCAAGATATGTCCCCTCTGAACTTTTTTGTGTGGGAGAGATGCACAACCTTATGTACGCAACCCCTGTTGCATCAGAAGAGGATCTGGTTGCCCGGATAGTAGCAGCAGCACGAACAATTCAGGATACTCCTGGGGGTTTTGCCCGTGTCAGACAGAACATGATCCGACAGTGTAACCTTTGTTTACGTGTAAATGGGGGCACTTTTGAAAATCTACTGTAATTGAAATTGGGTTGTGTTAATGTGTAGTCTCTTGGTCATAAAAAAATGGAAAAGTGTTTGTTGGTTTAATTAATTTGCCGCCAGAGAAATCTTCCTCTGCCGGTTTAAATACTCTTCGTAGTAAAAAATGACATTAGGGAAAAATATTTGTTTTGATGTCCCGTACAACGTCCCAGAGTTTGTCGGTTTAAATACTTTTCACTCTGTATATGTTACCCCACAATGACAAGAAATCTTCTACACACCTCGTTTCCTCAGGCCAAGATCATCGTTAACCGAACCCAAGAGGTTCCTCAGTTTTGCAGATGGTCGAAAAACACACTTATGCCATATCTTCCGAGGACTCTTCCATACAGCCGACAATCTCATAATATCAATACATATCCGTAGTGCCGATAATCTCATCAACAGGGATGTGGGATTTCAGCTCAGCACTTTCTGGAACCCTGCATTGGCTGCTATTAAATCACTGCGATTTTCGGCAGAGGGCGTCTTAATATGGTGCCATCTATCTGCAAATCATAGTACATGCGTGATTTCCGCGCCTGCGCTCTCTTCGCGCGCGTGTTCCATGCTTGAAGAGTCGCAATTTGAACATTGCGGAGAGGTCGTGTTCTGATTAGAAACTACTCCCGAAGCAGATAAATCCGTTTAGCACTTATCTTTTACGTTAAGGTCAGATCAAAGTTAGAGCTAGGCTGCTATCCCAGTTAGCAATAATCGACATAATACTAATTAGGAGTGTTTAAATGCATCACCACTCTGAGATACTTCCTGTTATAGATATACACCCATTCTCTGATACTTCCTAATGTAAATGCATCCCACTCTCCAGAAGCACATAAATTTGTCTATTTGTTCTTACATCCCTCACCAGTACGAGGAAGAAATGGTCCCCTCTGGGGAAAGCCAACCCCACCACCCACAAATAAAAAAATTGTTTTAGTCTCCCGCCCCCTTCCAGGAACAATTCCAACACCAAGAAATTTTATCCCCTCCCTCCAGGAAATTTTTTTTAGCTATTATATGTGTGCTCTTCAGCCATATGATATATATTGTTTACGATGGCTGGCGAATCATCTGGATTTTAGGCACAGGATCAGAGACTTCAACCCGTAAATTTCAAGATGCAGGAGTGGCAACACTTTGCAGCTGAGAGAGTTCACTGAGCTGAGGAAGCAGGGTTAACTCTTAACAAAGCGCGAATATGTCAAGATACATTGATTTAAATGTCTTTGAATCTGCCAGATAAGCCGAAAAGCTAGTTCCCTTCTTTCACAGCCGTAAATCTGCCCAGGACGTATTCGCCTTTTTTGTGCTATGATGGAGCATTTTTCATTAAGGTTCCTAACTGTTAGTCTACCATAATTTTGACATTAGATCGCCATAGCTGGGTAACGGATGTACATTTTTGTTGACTAGGCAACAATTGATTCGGTATAGGTATTTCTACTGTCTTTCAATTCATGTTGCATATATCATGGAAGTGGAAAAAGCTTCCACAAAACAACAAGACGATCATTAATTTTAATCATTTGTCTCCCTTTTTACAAAAGTTGAACCAATTCACACAAGTCTGAAACACAGAAATGACGCAAGTAAATAAATACCGAAAAAACTACAGGTAAAATCCGAATGTAGCCAGATTATTGAAAGCTAGTTTTCGATTTTATCGTAATAATGCATTTTTATTTATTTGAATTACTTTAAACGGCTTCCACGCATTCCCTTCATCCAAGAGCGAATTTTACTTGCAACATTTAGCTCGACCTTAAGCCATTGTATCTCGACAATGAATTAATATTACTGGATAAAAATTTCGTTTTGACTTATCCATTTATCTACCTTCTTCCAAATTTTGAACCGATTCGTTCAAGTTTAAAGTATAGAAGTTGTGCCCTTCAAAAATCTCCCAGAAAGCGTGTTTCCTGCGTGTTTTTAGGCATAAAATCTGAATGGTGAACTCACAAATGGTGCCATTAGCTGAGACTTAATTGTAGCCCAACTAAAATCTTCTGAAAAAGAAATTAATCGATCCGCAAAATCTGTCCGGGCACCAACTCTGGTTCGTCGTCCAAACCTTGTTTCATACACTGTAACATAGACATGAGAAGACAGATATTCGAATGGCTGTACAAATGGCCGCTGGTCCGGGCTGAACCGAAAACTTTTTACCTCTTCTTCGTAGCTGAAATAGGAACTGAACACCAAGATCCTCCCAAACCGCGATTCTGCACATGGCCTTTTCAGACATTTGTTACAGCGCTTATATCCCATAAAGCTACCAAGTAGGGAGGATGTTAATTTCTACATTCAGCCACTGTTGCAAATATCCCAGACATTTTCTATGGTATTAATATCAGACGATTTTGCTGGCCAATCCAGATGTGATAAAGTGCCACAGTGTTCGTCAAGCCAGAAACGTGCAGTGGTTGGACAGAAACACTGTGAGAACTGCGTATAGAGGGCGCTTCCATAACCAAGATAGCCATGTCTACGGCGTTTCAAGAGGCAGTTTCCATTATTTTTGCTTGCCTACAACCAAATCGGAAAAAATGTTTTCCGATAAGTCACAACACGGACGAAAATGTGTGAAGCAAATGCCCATAACAGGAAAACATGATGCCACAGCTATAAAATCTAAGCTGTGGAGCAGTGGGAGAAAGTTATTTGGTCGGATGAGAGTCGTTCCACACTGTTCCCAACATCTGGCCGAGTGCACGTGCCGAGAGTGAAACTTGGTGGGGATTTGGCGACGATTCGATTTGGTCAGCCATATCATGGTATTCCACGGGCCATATGGCTACTCTGCAAGGTCGAATTACTGCCTAGGATTAGGATTATGTGGCCATTTTGGATGATCAGGTCTATCCCATGGTACAATGTTTGTTCCCCAGTAGTGACATTGTGTTTCAAGACAACCGGTTCTCTGTTCACACAGGTCATATCGCCCAGGACTGGTTACATCAGCACAAGGATGATTTGTCGCATCTGCACTGAGCACTACAATAACCAAATCTCAGCCTTTGTGGTCTACTTTGGAGCGAAGGGTGCATGATCGCTATGCACCTCCATAATAGTTACCTGAACTTCACACTATTTGACAGGAGGAATGGTATAAGATTCCTTTGAAAAGCGTACGGGACTTTTGTTTGTCCATTTAGAAACGACTGGTAGCTGTTTTGAATGCCAGCGGTTTTCCTACAGCGTAATAGGCATGGTAATAGGTTGTTTGTTTACGGTGTTTTTCACATTTTGTCCATTCCCTATATGCATGCAGCCCTACGAAAAGAGCTGTTGTCATCTTGGAAGACTAGAGTGTCCACAACATACTCATCATGAAGATGTGGAAGGAAGGCAACACTTGGTCACCGAGAATGCTAAAATAAACGTCCTGGTCGTCCTGGTTCACGTTGACGATAACCTGAATGATGAGCCCAAATCATGATACGAAAAACGAGTCACCTCCGGCCTGAACTATACTCTGCCACACTGCCGGTTTAACGTCCCATCGGGCTCTTGGTTCTCTCGACGCTTTGCATCATTTGAAAAAGAGGCAAAATCGAGACTCAAGGGACCACACTACACGCTTCCTGTAAGTTACTGTCCATTTTATGTGTTGTTTGGCCCAAGCAAGACGTGCAGCTTTATGTTTTGCTGGGAAAAATGGCCTTTTGCGAAGTCCCCAAATCCACATGTCCATTGCATGCATTTCTGCTTGGAATGTTCTGTTTGAAAATGGTTGAAGTGGACCAGTATTCACTGAAAGCACCAATTCCTGTCGGAATTTAAATACTGGGAGGATGTGACAATTGTTTCCAGTCCCTGTCGGATAAGATCTTTTTAGCACTGCCATTCTGCAACGCCTTCTCGTCTCCATCTTGTTGTGCTGATTCCTTACAACCTATTGGACACACACACACACACACACACACACACACACACACACACACACACACACGCCACTTCACTGCCATCACTTACGTCGGTGGTGGTGGGTCACGTGACCGCCTGTTACCAGCTGTACGAAAAAAATGAAAATGAAATGATCGTATGGCATTGGTGACCAGGAATCCCCACACGGGGAAGTTCGACCACCGAGTTTCAAGTCTTTCCAGTCGACGTCACATTGGGCGACATGTGTGTCGATAAAGATGAAATGATGAGGGGGACAACACAACACCCAGTCCTCCAAAAGAGAAAATCTTTGACCCAGCCGGGATCCGAACCTTTTTTAAGGTATATAAACTTATTTACAGAATAACAATTATAATGTTACACACACTTTGCGTATTTCACGTTTCACAACCAAATTTATCCTTTTCGGTGTTACCCAGATCTTGTGTTATCAGAGTCTGCCCCTCGAAGTGAATTCGTTAGTACTTGTTTATGAGATTTTATATGTTCTTTAAATTCTTTTTGTAGGACGGATTGTTAAATTTGGAAATGTATAAAAAAGAAACAGGTGCATTGAAATGTAATTAAGAGCAAATTTTTATAAATTTAGTTTGTTATCACTCATGATTAGTTTCAATAGAGTGACCCTTATTTTGTGTGTGTGTGTGTGTGTGTGTGTGTGTGTGTGTGTGTGTTTTAGTTTTGAAACACATGTATGTGGTGAGAAATGCCAACTTCTTTGTGTGGAATGGTATGGACACGATGTTCTGAATACTGTTACGGTGAGATTTGGTAGCGCATGGAGGCAACATAATTCCTACTCGACACTATATGTTGCTGTCAGCTTGATAGTTTAGAATTATGTGCTGTATTATCTATTTCCATGTACATCTCTATAGAGGGCAGGGACAGCATGTTTACTTCAAACATACAAAAATGTGAAACAAAGGACGCGCTAAGAAAATCAACAAAGAGAACATTTTTAAAATAATTTTCTTTCCCTCATCATTGGATTCAAGAGCGACATCTTTTGCAAACATATCGCCAGTTTGGCACTAAATGGGAGTATCCTTCTCAGAATTTGACACTAATATGCTATTTTACTTACTTACTTACTTTGGGGTGGCAGTCATTACAACAAAGGGGTTTTTCGCTATTGCAGGACCCTCTCATGAAGTTTCAATCGTCAACTTTCTCCTCAGAGTTGAATATATTTTGTTGGCGCCCACCTGCATAGCGAGGAATGATCATCATGGTAAAATAAAAGAAATCAGAGCTCACACGGAAAAATTTAAATGTTCGTTTTTCCCGCATGATGTTCAAAAGTGGAACAGTAGAGTTGTAGCTTAAAGATGGTTAGATGAGCCCTGTTCCAGGCACTCATTTGTGAATTGCAGAGTAGTCATGTAGATGCACATGTGGATACACACTATATCTTTACAGTAAAGCAGAAAAGTACATTACATTTAGTCATTTGAGAAAGAAAGAAAAAAACCAGAGAAAAGAAACATTGACATGCAAATTACAAAAAATTAAGTTTAATAAAGGTGATGAGAAAGATTAAAAGAGAAAGGGGGGGAGGAAGAGGGAGCGGAACGAGACGGAAGCAGTAACGATGAAAAGCAGGACACATTAATACGTGTAAACACTACATGGACTTACTGCATGGCTGTCAGATACTCTGATCACTCAGTCATGGAGGTGGCCAGACTTATAGCGCTCCAAGGCATAGTGTACTGTTTCAAGAGGGCGACTAAGATTTCAGCCAGTGAGCAAACATACGTTAAGTGCACGTGCTGTCGACCATGTCGCTGTCTGTATTCTGCAGTACAGCAGATGGTTGGATACAGTTTGCAGTCTGCAAGGATTTCAGTAATGTGTTGCTTTATACAGAACAAAAATTTTCAGGTGGAAAGTGGAAGCATTGGTGTTTGGATTATACTGCACTTTGTTAACTTTATTTAGTTGTTAGCTTCTGTTGTCAACACTTCCGTGTTAAATATTTCTGTTTGCTTACAGCGTTACTGTAATTGTTTGCAAGAAACTAACCTCCTAATTTGCTGAAGTTGGTGTTGTTGCCAACCTCTTCATCTCAAATTAGCACTTTTACCCTCTACAATTTCCTCTAGTACCATGGAAGTTATTCTATGATGTTGAAACACATATCCTTTCACCCTGTCCCTCCTTCTGGTCAGTGTTTTCTGTATGTTTCTTTCATCATCAAGTCTGTGGAGGTTTACATTATCAGTCCACCTAATTTTCTTCACCATTCTTCTGTACCACCACATCTCGACTCCTTCGATTCTCTTCTGTTCCTGTCTTCCCACTGCCCATGGTTCTAATGAACACGATTCTGCGGTCCAAATTTATACATTCCCAGAATTTTCTCATCAAATCAAAGCTTATGTTTGATATTAGTGGACTTTCGACCAGGAATGAGTATTTCCGAATGCAATCCCTCTGCATCCATACTCTGGAAACCACTATGTACTGGACGGCAGACAATAAAAAAGTAAAAACAGATTGCATATATGTCTCAAATGGTTCAAATGACTCTGAGCACTATGGGACTCAACATCTGAGGTCATCAGTCCCATAGAACTTAGAACTACTTAAACCTAACTAACCTAAGGACATCACACACATCCATGCCCGAGGCAGGATTCGAACCTGCGACCGTAGCTGTCGCGCGGTTCCGGACGCATATATCTCTCACACTAATGTATTTTAAAAGACCCATCAATACTAACAACAAGCACATTTTTCGTGAACAATTACAATAACCAAGGAAACTAACTACAAACATCCTTAGTACAGCAATTATCAAAATGGACACAAAACATGGGTCTTAAATTAAAGCTTAAGATGTCGCAAGTCCTAATATCACACCGGAAGTTGACCAGCGAACATTTCTGTGAAGCAGTTACTTTTACTCACCTTGGTGGTATTCAGTTCGTCTATCAAAACAGTAAAAGATCTCGAAAAAATCTTCAATGATAGTATAAAACGGAAAGAACAAACTGTCACAGGAAGCAGGAATCTCTTTCATGCTTACGTGCAATTGAAAAGCTCATAAAAATAATGACACTGGGTCAGTCGTTAGTCTGCTGAAATTGAGCCGTTGGGATGTATTTCAACACAGCACTAATACCTCCATTCCACAGGTGCAAAACAAGACCTAATACAGACAGCACATTGCTAGTACCTATGCATAACACTAAATTTTTCTCCAGTTCCTCCTCCATTTGAAGCACACGACTGGAATGCCTACTCAGGAACCTGCGTTTATAGTACGCGACTGCGTTTGCGGTCTCCGAGCCGGGGAAGCACAGTAGACAGCTGCGCAGCTAGCCCACCAGTGCTCAGTCTGTTTCCGCGTTCTGTGCTGTATGAACTTCAGTCATACTTGAGCGTTCTATTGTGTTTTACGTGAGCGAAACTACGACTTACTGACTTATGTGGTATTCTGTGTGCTCTGTGAGTTTTCTCATAATGGCTGAAACACGTAGAAGGCGCCAAGTGTTTCACAAACGGAGCACGAACGTCTGTTTTAAGTGTATCTTCAAATGTGGAGCAGATTTAGATGAGCTGGTCTGCGACGTTGCCTAGATGCAGGAACGTAATGTAAATTGCTATCAGCCTAGTTGACAACGCAGCATTTCTTGTGAGCTGCGTGGCCAGAGGCCATTAACGCTTTCGCCGCCGACTATAATCCCTAGCGACTTTGTATTCAAGAAAAAATTAAGCCTTTGTATTTGCTGTGGCTGAAGTAATGAATGACAGCAAGAGCTGACGATGCAAGAGTCGCTGCTCAGGCCATGCTGTAAGCAAAGTTACCACATATCTTCGTCGCGCCAGCACCGTGGGGATGAGCACCACTTACACAGCAAAAGCATGAAGTCAGGCTGGAGTAACGCTGACTGGTGTTACAACACGGTCTAGTTCAGGCATTGCGCAAAACAGACGGGCCGAGCCCACATAAACACTGTCCATTTTAGCCATTCAGTATGTCATTTAGCTTTTACAGCTAGACACGAGCCCCATTAAGCAATGGGTCTATCTCCTATGTGTAGCTCTGGATGATGTTGGAAGTCAAACTGATGACTTCCTGACGGAGGACCACCTGTTGGCTTAATTCCACCAACTGCGGGTCCCGAACTCTTCGGTCCCAGGTTTGTGCCTGTGTCTGCCCAACTGCCTAGTGCAGGCATACTCAGTCTAACCCTGTGTGAGTATACTCACCTGCTATCGCTGGCACCAGTGCTGTGGTCCATGACTCAACTGCACGCGCTTTGGCTGGGTCGTGTGCCAATGTAGCCTGCACAGGCGTCCTTCCCAGAGGCCACCAAAGGCGCATGTCACCAGGTTCGGAACTATGACTCAGTGGTTTCTCGTCATCACACTATTGATGGCATGACCACCATGGCCCGTTTACCCTGAGGACTCGCTTCGCCAGACAGGACTTCATACTGAACCCAGCAGTCTCAATACTCACCGAAGCCAACGCCTGTCCCTAGCCTCTGTCTGTAACACTACAGTGTGGTATACTGATAAGCAAATGTAACATACTGTGACCCTCCTGATTCATCAGAAAACATCCACCCGGTTCCCACCTACAGACGCTCTGCAATAACGCCAAGAGTGGACAGCTGAAAACATCCTTACAACTAGAGTAATGGTTTCTGGGCCCATCGCAGAGCCACCCCAGGCCTTTACTTTCCATTTATTCCTGCTATTGGCATACCTTTCTTTTCAGTATGTCTCAGCTGATTTCATATTGTCTAACAGCAAACCAGTATCTCTGTACAGATTTAACACTATCCGCATTTCTTCCAACCCATATTTCTCTTCCATGTCACTTTATGATTATGCCCTGTTGGTCACTCTCCGTCTTAAACTAGTCAGCTTCTTCTCCAGATTTTATTTCATTTCATTTAATCTGTACTGCTGCCATGCATAACTGTTACTATGTCACTAGTATACCATACAATGTTACATATCCCTCACTGTCAAAACGTTCGTAGATGTACAGAAAGTAAATATCCTACACTGTACTAACTATTCTAGTGTTGTCAACGTTTATATAATTTCTTAAGGGCAGAAACATTCTATTGGCAGATAAATATTACTTATCTTGCTATGGCTGTCTCGTTATCTAGGGTGCCATTTCCTGTTCATGCTTCCCAGTTAACAGGTCCAAGGTTTTTTCCTTTCAGTGAAAGTCGCTCGAATACTGTTGCTTTTTGACATCATCAGTATTTATTCATAAATTCTTGACACTCTACAACACCACTTGTTAAGCAAACACATTGTGCAACATTTCAACACAAAATCACTTTTAAGGAATAATTTACATGTTTTCTGTAAATAATTATTTATACAAAATTTTTGCGCCTAATAATTAATAATGAAGACACCAAATTTTGACGATATCAGCTTCCTGTCTTTCTATAATTGTCGACTGGACTATCGCTAATAAAATTAGAAAAATTAAAAAATTAAAGCAAAAATGTTGCTTACATGACAACCGAAGCATAACAACACTAGTTTCACTATAAAGTGGTTTTCGATTAATTTAAGTTAACAATTTTGATCACTAATTTTCATGGTTCAAGGCCAATGTTGCTAAATGAATGGATATGAAAAATAAAGTAGCATTTATAGAAAAATGGTTCTTTGGTGATCAAATACACGCAAAATTATCTTTAGATGTGGAATATATAATTTAAGTATAAAAATTAACCCAAGTCAAACCGAAATTTATAGGGAATCGAACATTTCAATTGAAGTAGGAAAATTCTGAGGAGGCAAGACTCACTATAACCCTCACACTCAGTTCTTTAAAGAATCGAACTCCCGTGTATAAAACAGCTTCAAACGTCTGATTACTTTATAGGTGTGTTAAATATTTGACTTTAGTATGGAAAGCGGTTTTTTTAATTAGTCATCCATAGACTATTTAATGAAAGAATGAATACGAAAACTTGTTAGATGTCATTAAGTGCTCCATTATCACACGTCTGTGTGTGTATGACGTCATATCTCCTGAACTAAATGTCACACAATGATATAATTTTACAGGTACATTCAATGTTATATGTGGGTACTGTCTGTTGAATGCGTTACAAATAGAGTTACTAGTGAAGAAGTAATAAATTCAAACGTCATATTTGATACTGAACGTGTTAACGAGAAAAAGTTTCGAAGAGGTTTGAAATTACGTGTAAAGTTTGGTGGAAATAGTAAAGTGCTCTCGTTATCATATACTGGATGAATATAGTATGGATAATTTGCACACCATAAGTTATGCTGCCTCAAGATATATAAGCAATTTCTTACTTTAATACTTGACTTATTGTGTTAAAACTTTACCGTAAGATTACACCACTTAATAAGAAGATAATGACAGCATTTTAAATTTTTAAAGTCGGTCAGTATTTACGTGAAAAAGTGAAAATCAAATTTTCGTTGGCCGTGGAAGCTGTTAGGCAATCCGAAACTGGAAGTGAGTGACCTTCCTAGCCACTTACTGTCATTCGACAGTATCCCCTGTCTCTTATACTGACACCGCCGAAAAGGTCAGGTGTGTTTGAAGCTACGAGTTCTAAAATATTTCCATGCATGTGGACTGTCGAAATAGCTGCTCAGGACAGTTTTCGGAAAAAGTGTTCAAAACTATTTCACAAGACTGCCTGTCCATGCCACCTGCAGTGAATCCGTAGACGTCCAAGCTTGTACTCGGTAAGCTATAGTCATCTCCAACTAACACTGCATGATCTGGGTGTTTCCGCGCTTCTAAGCATAGATTTCCTTCTAAAAACTGTCACGGTGGAATCGAGCGACCGATAAAAACATCCGATAATTAGCCTGAGTTCACTTAGACCTGTTAAAAGAGCTCAGATAACTTCACAGTCAGACCCAATTTCGACCTCGATAGCGACGATACTTTTGTCGACTACAACAGCTCTCGTTCCCGAGAATGATTTGAGTACGACAACTTTCCTGGAGGGTAGTAAATTCAGGAACTTTGTTATGAATAGTTCCACAATTTACTGTTAAAATTTTGACAGTCAGAGGACCTCAAACTATCGTATATCCTAAAAAAAGCCATCATGTGCATGCAACAAGAACTCTGCCACCCAAGTAGCTGCTGCCACCCTATAATGCAGGCCCAGAAATCTTCATCAAAGATCATCACAGACTCTACAGAGCCTTTCCTGCGACTCTCCACTTGGCTCTAAACCAAAGGAACACTATCAATCCTGGAAACGATGCTGCAGATTGTGAGCTCTACTTGCAGCCCCAACGTACATCCAGCAGTCGTCAACCCTTGTACGAATCGCCCTTATGAACTGAGGATTCCCACAGAACCCAAGAGAGAGATATCATTGGTGCTGCCGTGAGCCACAGCTTGCAAATGACTGTGCCTGGTACGCTCGATAGCCACAGGCGGGGACTTCTCTTCACCCCAGCAGACATAGCAAACTCACACTGGATTTCTTTCTGGCGCTGGACACATTTTCCCTAGGAGCTCCATAAGGCACCTAACAACAGGAGCTCCTGATGGCTAGCAAACTCCTCCCCCCGTGTGCCTGACCCTGTTGAAGGAGCAGCCACCGGTCCAGTCAGAGGGTGAATGGATGAGGCCAAATGACCAGCCGCCAGATTGACTCGAGCGATGTGAACGCTTTACCACCAACCACTCTCCGTGCAGTGAGGGCAATCAACAACGTCAGGTAGCTGGAAGGTGCCTACGCAGTAAGGCCGTGAGTGACACAAGTGACACCTGCGATATCCCATTCGGTGCCCTAGATTCACTGCCACCACTACTCTCCGAGGTAGTAGCCTGAAGATGGCTGATCGTTGTGCCTCAGTTGTTCGCAAACTGTGACGAGCAGGTTCTGCATCTGCACACATTATATCCATCGTAGTACAAGTAACTTAAGAACAAACTATAAAATCACACACATAAAACTTAATATGTAACTTCCTAGCTTTCTGACATGTCACTGATGGAAGTTGATGCCTTACAGAACTGGGTCTCTAGTTGTTCACAACAAATGACAACTGTCCCACAGAATGTACGAATCTACGTTTTTCAGTTACTGAAATGCAAGCTTACAACTCGCAAACACAAAACACGCATGGAATTTAATGATTAAACTATGGAAAAAATGAAAAAAACTAAATATGTAGCTTGCTACTCTGCTGGTGTGTCATCCATAACGCGTGCTAGGTGAACTGTGGAACTTTATCACAGCTAGCAGAATACCTGTGTGGGATGGACAAAAATGTGGAAACATTGCAAGAAATGCATGTTTGTACATAAATACAGATGCTAGGCAAGCTTGCAGGTTACACTGTTGTATTTGGCCACAAACATCAGTGTAATGTCCTCAATAAGTAGTAAGTGTCAGTGATGACCACAACAGTGTTCTGTATAGTAGTGAGTGCATTTTGTCGGAACCCATTGCATTCGAACATGGGCAAATTATTGGTACTCACTTGGTGGGTGCTTCCATAACCAAGGCAGCTGAAGTGTTTGGTGTTTCAAGAGGCACTGTATTGAAGATTTATATCGCTTCTGGGGAAATCGGAGAAACATCATCCGCTAATGTACAACAGGGATAGAAGTGTGTGTTGAGTGATCATGACGGACGATCATTGAAGAGGACTATGACGAAAAATAAGGAGATGACAGCTGTGAAAGTCAATGCAGAACTAAATGTCATACTTCCAAACCGTGTCAGCATCGAAACAACGCGAAAGGAGCTCCATAAGCAAGAAATTGCAGGATAAGCTGGAACTCCAAAACTATTCATCAATGATGAAAATGCCTGTAACAGAAAAACTTGGTGCCAAATTCATAAAGCGTGGACTTTGGAGCAATGGAAGAATGTCATTTGGTCAGATGAGTCTTGTTTCACACTGCTTCCAACTTCTGGCAGAGTTTACATCTCAAGAGTGAAACATGGCAGGGGTTCATTGATGATTTGGACAGTCATATCTTGGTACTCCATGGGCCCCATTGTTTCTCTGCAAGGTCGCATTACTGCCAAGGATTATGTGTGACCTTTCTGGCTGATCAGGTCCATCCAGTGGTACAATGCTTGTTCTCCAATGATGATGTCATGTTCAAAGACGACAGGGCCCGTGTTCACACAGCTCGCATTGTCCAGTATTAGATTTGTGAACACGAGACTGAACAGTTGCATCTCCCCTGGGTACCACATCCACCAGAGCTCAATGTTATTGATCGTTTGTGATCTGCTTTGGTAGAGAAGGGTGTGCATTGGCTGTTCACCTCCATCATCTTACCTGAACTTTTGCTGAAATAATGGTATAAGATTTCCTTGGAAACCATACAGGAGCTGGATTTATCCATTTCGAGATGACTGGAAGCTGTTTTGAATGTTAATGGCTTTCGTACACAGCCTTAAATGTGTGAATGTGTTATATGTCTATATATGTCTGTCTACGAGGTGACATTTTTTTACACCACCAAAGGCCATTTGTCACACCTTGAGCACCACAGCTTCTTACTTTGTCGGTCGCCCTTCTGTATGCTGCTTCTTTTCTTCTGTAGGTAAAGCTCTCTTCAAAATGAAGTTTTTTTAGAACACTGCAGTGCCTTACTAGGCATGATCCTGGTGGAGTTTTATTTTGTTCTCATAATTTTCTTGTTTGTGTAATTAGTAAAAGGTTAATCATGTTGTTGTTGATACTGCAGGGAGCTACTACAGTGGAAAAGTTGTGAATTTTAGCAGCTGAAGTAGCTCAGTTGTAACCTGAGAATGCAAGTATATCAAAGCATATAATGATTGGGGAACAGAACAGGGCACTGCACAGTAGAGTTACTGGTTACTCACGAGTATGAGGAGAAGAGGTGGAATGAATCTGACAAGTTGTTCATTAAAAACGAGCCTCCAGTAATAAGGAATATGAGGACCTTGGAGAGATTTGAAAGAAGAAAAATGGGGTAGCACTTGCGCCAAAGTAAGAAGTAATGAGAAAGAGGTTAATAGTGTAAGTTTACTTGATGCAGAGAGTACTAACTTTGTAGACATTAAGGAGAGTAATACAGAATTATCAGACCCAATGTCGTGTGAAAATGCGTAATCTGAATCATTTGTAGCCCTAGACACAGTAAATAGGTGCTGTACTGAAGTACCAAAGTGCATGTATAGTGGCATGGGTGATTAAGTGCAGCAGTATCCAGCCAATTGGGTGATAATGGGTACCTTATTAGAGAACATGAAGCCTGGGCCCAGATGTGCAGGGAAGTGCATACCACTAATTTTTGTGTTGTGCAAAGTGGAACTGCAGACAGTAATTTTGTTATAAATACTTCAGAGGATGCACAAGAAGCTATCAATAAGATTGATAGTTTTGTTGTTGTTGTTGTTGTAGTGGGTAGTGAAGCAGTACAGACACATTTATTTCTGAATTATGCAGATTTGTCATCACCTGCAATGGCACTGCCTGCTCAGAATGGAAATGGGGGAGGAGAAGAAAGAGGAAACATGTTTGTAAAGTTAATGACTGGGCCGACAAGGCTGCATCCTTTGAGGAATGTGCACCTGAGGGCCTGGAGATTCACAAAATTGATGGCATTTGCAATGCAGAAATGACAGGTTTACATACCTAACAATGTGCCTTGCCTTGAGCCACAGAGCAGTGCCAAGACAGTACATGTGCTGCCGTGGCCTCCGCACATCAGCATTCCTGCCCAGACACTGACACTGTAACAGACTGCTGGCTGCCTGCTGCATCAGTGTGGCCACACTTGCTACATTCAGTACATGCCCAGGGGTGCATTGCTACCACAGAGCATCGCAACAAGTTTTGTAGTTTTTCTTCAATAAAATATACGACTAATAATGATCTTTTTAAGAGTGACCATTGGTCATCATCGTGACAACAATCCACTTCCTCATTTCAACCCTGCCACTGCAGATGTAATGCACCCCACACCTCTACAAACCTGTTTTCCAGCTGATGTGTTCAGTGGTATCTCTGAAAAGAAAGAACGGAGCTAGATACAGGGGCATACAATGGGAACAGTAACAAGAAAGAGGTCATACATTGGAGAGCTCATAAAATCTGAATAACTACATTCCAAAATGAGTCAAGAGACATACTACTTCCTCCAAGATAGATATTTCATAACGACAATGATGCTAAAATAAGAGAAATTTGAACCCATACACAAGGTCACCAACAACCTTTCCTCCCTCAAATGGAAAAGGAAAAGAGGAACAATATTATTGGTGCACTGTCTACCCTCTGCCACACACTGTAGATTGCTTATGAAATACAGCTGCATATGTAGACAGAGCAATGAATAACCAACTCTAAATGGCTCACAAAAGATGTTCACAGAGACATTTGCTGCCAGTTACCAGCAGGCACATTCTAGAGCACATGGATCACCTTAGTCTCAATTTAACACTCTTGCAAGATGAAGTCCTTTGAAAATTAATCAGTCAGGATATTTTATGCAAACAGTACTGTACAACTTCACTGTATTTAAGGAATGGCATCAACAACTACCAAAATCTGTTGTAATAATATTTATCCACATATAACTAGTGTCTATCAAGCAATCATCTTCGCACATGGTGGGCGAAATAAAACTGGCCAGAAGATATGTACATTACTGATGCAGAACTCACCCTTGTTAGGGTGAGTTAGAATGGAAAAAATTTTTTTTTCACATTTTTGGATTTTTCTCTCATTATAAAATTTGCAATTTTCCATATAAAATGATTATATATATCATTTACAAACTCACATGGGAAGTATTTTATTTTACTTTTTAAATATAATCTAAACCGGTTGAAAATAGGTGATGAGACTCAAAAGCATATAACAGTGTAGTAACCGCTCAGCCTTATAGTGAGATGATTATCACAAAATTGGAATGTGTTGGTCATGTCCAGAAGAGAATGGGCACCAAGTTGAGGAAGTTGAAACAAAGGCTGGGAGACAAGAAACTTTCTGATGGTAAAACCTTAAGAGGCAGAAATAATACCAAGGATTTGTTGAAAATGAAGCAGGCAGTGTGCGCTACCTTCTTCCAAAGACTGTCAACTGATGAAAAACCAGTACACTGCCTTTGCACTCCTGGACCTGATTCATGGTGCAATTACTGCAATGCCCAGTACTCAAACAGTTCATACAGCCATAAATATTCCATCCCAGCAGCAGTCATGGATATCATAAAACCTATTTACAGAGTCCTGGCAAATCCTGAATTACTGAAGAAGTGTCTGTATGGTCAGACTCAAAATCCCAATGAGTCGTTCAATAATCTTATGTGGACTCGCTTACCAGAAAATGTTTTTGTTGGAATGAAGACACTAACATGGGGTGTCAGTGATGCTGTTATTGCTTTTAATGATGGGAACATTGGTAGAGTGAAATTGCTACAGCATATGGGAATTAATCCTGGAGCAAACTGCGACTAAAAATAAAAAATAAGCATATATCAAGTGAGTTACAATCTTTTGAAACTTTAGAAGCCGTTCCTGAAAACATACATTTTCTGTTGCATTTTTCCTTAAATCTCAGAAACCACTTCTAGTAGAATATTCAAACTTTCAGGGAGTAACAACATACATATCCTGAGTCTACTGAACCAAAAGAATAACATAATGTTATTCATAATTCTTTAGGATAATGTACAAAAAAGTACACAAAATTTTAACCGTGTAAATAAAAAATTGTATTTCCAAAAGCAATGGCTGCAATGCAATCATTGTAGTTCAGTAGACTCAGAATATACAGTTTAATATCCTGTAAAAGTTTCATGTCAATAGTGGTTCCTGAAATACAAGGAAGCCAAGTCACTAAATTTAACATTGTCGGGATAGGGTGTTCCAACTCCCCATAATAGGTAGTATTCTAGTAACTGGAATCGAGTAAGACCAGAGCGCACCAGCCAAGAGGCTGAAGGCATCAATGGGAATCACTGGTACAATGCGGACACACACAGCATGGATGACTGACAACACAGACCACACAGCAAAATACCAAGATCAGAAAGCAAAACCAAACTGGATACCAAGACAGAGAAACTATCACTGACCAGAGAAATGAATAGGAAATAATCACAAGGGCTGTCGGAACACAACTGCAGTCTGAGCCTTTGCACTGCCGGCTTTAGAGGACCACATAAGCGTCGATAGACTGACGTGGCTGGCATGGCCCACGCATAGCACTGCGGCAGCAACAGCAGTGCTTGCACATTACAGGGGCGCCACCTATCAGCTGTCGTCTATGTCCATGCCTTCTGGCGGGCTGTCAAAAATGTTGAACTGGGATACCAGATCCCTCCTCCCCCCCTCCCCCCTTCGAAATGAGCATGTGGGGCCTGAAAATGTTTTGGGAGGTGAACAGGTGGTGTCCCATCAGTGGAGGCCCTATGTGGCAGAAGGAGTGCAGTACTTCAAGCACTGTGCTGGGGAACTGCAGTGTGGGGGATGACTGCAGAGCAGACTGAAGCAGTAGCGATGCCTTGACCTCCATACTCACGCCCACTGGAGCTGTCGACAGTGTCCTGGAGTCCAAATGGTACTCATGAAGCAGAGGGACGTGAGAGGGTGAGGATTCCAACTCAGAGTGATCCACCACTGCAGGTGTAGGCTGGAGGCAGGGATGGAGTTGGTTCATGTGCTAATGCTCCAAACCTTTTGGGGTATCAACAGTCATAAGGTGCCACCCGTGAGTGACCACTACTGTAGCTGGCATACATGAGGGTTTGGCCTGTAGGGTTACTTGGATTGGGGTGCTAGAGATGGAGAAATTATGTGGCTGTTGACCATGGAGGAGTTCTGCTGGACTGTGGTTGTGGACAGGAGTGGACCTGTAGGTGCTCAGGAACATTGTGTGTGCCACTGTCATGGTAAATGCACCCACAGCCTTCAACATTTGTTGCTTAAATATGTGCACCATCCACTTTGCTTCGCCCTTGGAGAAGTGAAACAGAGGAATACACAAGTGTTTAATGCCATTGGTGGTGCAGAACTGTTCAAAGACTGTAGCTGTGAACAAGGGTCCATTATCAGTTACGACGATGTGGGGAAGTCCCTCAATGGCAAGACTCTGCAGAAGGGCATTGAGTGTGGCAGCTTTGGTGGTGGATGCCATGCTGACCACATAGGGGTAGTCTGAATAAGCATCCATGACAATGAGCCACTTAGAGCCAAGGAAGTGGCCAGCAAAGTTGAGATGAATGCTATTCCAAGGGTGACGGGGAGTAGGCCCCGGGACAAAAGACTGAGGAGGAGCAGCCTGATGGTGAGCACATGCAGAAAGCAGCACACCATAGCCTCCACCTCCTTGTTCAGTACTAGCCAGTAGATCTGTTGCCTCCCAAGGGCTTTCATCCACAACATGCCCCAATGCCCATGATGGAGGAGTTACAAGACACGAGTGTGTAAGACAGTTGGAATGATAACACGGTAGGTACCCACCCCACACATCCAGCAGAAGAACATTGGGGATGGTGGACAAATGATGAGAAAGGCAAACCCAGATCCAGAATTTGGGATCAGCTGACTTTGAAAAATATTTGGGTCACCCATGGAGTACATATTGTATGACACGCCACAAGACAGGGTTGCGGCGCATGTCTGCCGCAACATGAATAACGGTAATGGGAAACGGAGCCAAGGTGTGTCATCATTCCACATCAATATGAAAACAGGAGGTCTCCAGTTGGTCAAATTCTGGGTCTGGTCCTGAGGGTAAAAGCAAGAGGGCATCCACGTTTGGATGTTGGGCAGTAGGCTTGTACTTGAGGGTGTAATGGCAGGAGATAAAGAAAACACCCAACACTAGTACCTTTGGGCATTTCACTCTAGAAGCTGAGAGTGTGGCCCAAAGAATGATACTAACGGTTTCTGGTCTGTAACGAGGGTATACTGGGTTGCAGACAGGAACACATGGAATTTCATCATGGCAAAGATGATCACCAGCACCTCTTTCTCGATTTGTGGGGAGTTGTTTTGGGCAGGTGTCAGCATTTTGGATGCATAGGCAATTGGTTGCTCCCTACCATCATCATTACAGTGTCCCAGCACTACACTAGTGTAATAGGGAGCAGCACATGCAGCCAGAACAAAGGGACATGATGGGGAAAAGGGGGTAAGTCATGAGGCAGAATATGACATGCACTTCAGCTGTGCAGAGGCCTGCTCACAGGCCGCTGATCACTGAAACGGACTGCCTTTCTTCTGCATCTGGTTGAGGGGATGCATAATGTGCGCTGCCTGTGAAAGGAACTTAGAATAATAAATCACTTTCCCCAAAACAGCCTACACCTCCTGGAGTTCTGGAGATGTAGGAGAGAGTCATCAGTGGAAACATAATGGTCAGCGAGCTGAATCCCATCTTTGGTGAGCAAGTGGCCAAGGTAGTCCACTTGTTCAAAATTGTGCAGATGGCACTTGAGCCCTGCATCAGGCAATGTAGTAAAGAGGGTATGAAGGTTACACATGTGGTCTTTACGCGCAGTACCTGTAACAATTAAGTCATCCAGGTAATTGGTACACGCTGAGGTGGACATGGTTGACTTTCCCAGGTCTCTCTGGAAGATCGCTGGAGCAGAAGAGATCCTAAAAGGCAAATGCTTGTATTTGTATAAGCCAAAAGGCTTGCTGATGAAAAAAAAAATGTGTTGAAATTCATCATCTAGTGGAATCTGTAAATAGCCATCATCAAGGTCTATTTTAGAAAAACATTCACAGCCAACAAGCTTTAAGAGCACATCCATCCTCTTGACATGGTATGGGATAGGTTTCCACCAGAGCTTGGGTATTCATCATTGACTTGAAATCAATACACAAAGCAAGAGGGAGACATTTGGTTTCTGGATCATGACTAGGGTGTGGCTCAAGCACTAGCTGTGACAGGGGATCGGGTTTGAGCTGTCTGTAAGGAGAATGGAAGAGGGCATGCTTGACAGAAAGAGGGCACTGCATCTGGGCCCAAACAGCAAGAAAGCATCCAGGCTGAAAATGTTGCCAGCTGAATGACTGTTCACAACTTACAGCATTAATGGATGCATAACCATCTTCTCCATTGCTGTTGTGGTGAACTGACCTCTAAAGGGAATAGAGCTGTTACCATATGCAATCAACTTGCGAGAACACCAGGTAATCCAGACGAGCATATGTCGGGAGATTGACCAGGGAAACTCTTGCTCCTGTATTGACTTGGAAATGAACATCCTGATGAGCAATTGTGAGATCAGTAAACAACTTGGGGGTGCAAGGATTGCTCGGGGGAATGATGGCCTGAAGTTCACACACCACCCTGTGACACAAGTTAGAAGTGAGGGTTTGAACTGACCTGATGCCTGACAGCAGACAGTTCAGATTTGTCCATCCTTGGAGTGCACCCAGCAATCAGAGCAGTCTGCATGTTGGTGTGTCACAAAACAGTCAGGACAAGAAGGCAGACCCCGCTGTTTGCACAGACATGGCTGGACTGGCTGCTCTGAGGTCATTGACGTGTCTGAAAGTGATGAATTACAACACCATGGTATGGAAGAAGGCTTTTTCGAATTCCGTCCGCGTGGTGCTGGTTGAACTGCTGCAACTTGGGGGCGGGCCATAAGAAGTTCATTTGCTGCTAGCGCGATCTCAAAAGAGTGTGCAATTTTTAGTATGTCATTCAAGGAAGGATTGTCTAGCTTGAAGGCTGCAGTATAGATTTCTGGATCAGGAGCAAATTGGACTACTATGCCATGATGATGATGATGATGATCGAAACACCACCTTCATATTGATAAGGCTTACCGGCCAATGATCTTCTGCAGTGTGGATGCAGTCACATAGCCCGAACTCTTACGGGAATTGGTAGATTGTCTGCCATGAGTAATGAGTCTAGTGGGCAGGGTCACTACAAATGCAGTGTGGACAGTAAGTTGGAAATGTGGGTCTCACGGGGAGTGTGCCAGAGATAAGTCCTTGCAGTCGCACTATCCTCTGTGTCCTTGGTGGCTCAGACAGATACAGCATCTGCCATGTAAGCAGAAGATCTCAGGTTCGAGTCCTGGTCAGGGCACACATTTTCAACTGTCCCGTTGATATTTATCAACGCCTATAAGGAGCTAAAGGTCTGGATTTCATTGTAATTTCATTCTTTGAGAGCCGCAAGATCACCAATGGTATCTGTTTCTTTGGACATGTCTGAAAGAACCGATACCATCTTCATATTCATATTCATAACATTACAGATGGCGTGACGATGGATATCTTGTAACATACACCTGATGACCTTGACAAAGCTGTCAGTGTCTACACCGCTACCTCATTTGCATAGGTCAGGCAAAGAAGTCACCATGGAAGAAGAAACTGGCCATCATCAAACAACTGATTTTCAGATGTCTACCCTAGACAGTCTGATGCAAAGAAACACTGATTTCCTCCAGAAGGAAGGCTATGATGGAGTGAAAGTCCTGCTGTACCAGAAGACAAAGCAGTGGAAGCTAACTTTTTTCAGTCTCACAGTAGATGATTGAAAGAAGAGCCTTCAAGATCTGCCAAGCCTGTCTGACATTTTAAGAGTGCAAGTCAAAATAGAGCAATTCCCCAGTAACCTCAGAAGAAGACCACAGAGCTACTAGAGTCAGAAAAGAAGTCACTGCCATGAAAGCACTGTCTATATGACATGTGCTGAAGAGCATCAAAGCTGAGTGTGTCCCAACAGAACAGTCAAACAAAATGCAACAATTTTGGAGCTCAACATGTGGCAGCCTGGCAGGACTAAGCAAAGCTCTAGTTGTGCAAGTAGTAGTTCTGAAACAGAAGGCACCTAAATGAAGACAGTGAAGTATAAGAAGAAGAGCTTGACAAAATATTACTTACTCCCACACACACTTTGTGAAATGACCACAATGAGAAAATCGGAGAAATTATAGCTCATTCGGAATTATACCAACAACTGTTTTTTCCCACACAGCATTTGCAAAAGGAACAAGGAAGGGGGAAATGATAGTGGTACCACAAGGACCCTCCAGTACTTGCAGATTACAGATGTAGATGTAGCCTAGCCTGTCAGACCTTGAACAGTTTTGTAAGACACATGAATAATGCTAAACTTCTGCAGAGCTATGTTCACTGTAGTCTCAGGCCACACCTGAATGCTTCTAGATCTCAGAATCTAGAATAAGTGTGACAGTTTGCATATTGATCACATACCAGTTATGCACCCAAGTCTCTGATCAACATTGTCATTTAATAGTCAGTAAAATCCAATGTTTGCTATATAAATAAATTTGGTACATAGCTACAGTATGTATGTTATTTCTTTTACATTATGGATCTGCAACTTTTTGTGCCTGTTAAATTTAGTTCCATGGCATTTTCTTGACATTTTTAAGTTGCATCCATCAAAATGTTTGTCTTAATGGAGCAGCGTAATAGCTGTTACTGTGTATAGTCAACACCACTAATACAAACTTTTAAGCCACAAAGACAATATAAATTGGATTTATGTGATTAACCAACAGTGAAAATATTACAGATGTTTTCAGACCTGCTGTTCAATTCTGGAATAGATAAAACTGTGAGGATGGTGTCCCAGAAGTCTGCAGAACCTGTGTTCTACTACCAATTCTCCTTCAGCAACATTCTGAACACAGTGAGGGGATTTTCAGGTAAGAATATCACTTAGTGTATTGAGTTTCATTCAATTCCAAAGAGGTATAGTGAATGTACTGAACAGATTCTCCATTTCCAGAATACATTTCATGATAAATCAGTAGTAAAATACTTTTATGAACATGCAAAGGAATGGAGGGAATGAAATATATGTGGCTTTGAAAGATGCACAGAACAGAAGAGCTTACTTGTTTACTGTAAAGTGGGGAGAATTGGAACAGTTTTCAACTTTAGAAGAAAAATTGATTATTTTAAAAATAAATATGAAAATCAAAATTATACTGGATTATAGGTCTTGCACCTAAAATTATAATTAAATTTGGAACTTAGCCAGTGCTTTTATAGCTCAAAAAAATAAAAACTTGGTGTTTCTATTCACCCTGCAGAGAATGTTGGATAGAAACAACAGTGTTAATCTTTTTATTTTTTCTATTTATTGGCATTTAGAATGAATTGGGACATGTCACAGTCTGTTTTTGATCATGGAGCATAAGAAAAAAAATTATCTTGTTCAAAAAGTTTTATTCAGTAGACAAACTAAAAACATTGCATTAACTGTGTTTCCTTATTCTGTTACGGCTGTTATATCTCTAATTATTTTATTGTAATGTTAAATCAGTTAACTTGACTTGTTTGTTAATGCACTGTCACTGACATCATGTTTGAAAATGATATCTTTGGATTAGCAAGGCACACTCCCAGAAGTAATGAAGACCTTTAGAAGTACATATCCTTGACTAAAACATGACTCCTCACCTATTACAGTGAACATGTTCACTCAACTTTGTTTTGTGTTTTCAGAAAACATCAACATAACCTTTGCCTTCTAATTACATGCATGCAATCTAAATAACTGTTCGCTTCCCATGTGCTTTAATGACAGTATAATCTCCTGGGTTGAGAATAGTACCAGGTGGTTCTTCATTTTCATCAAATTCTTGGTCTTCTTCTGAAGAAATACTGATGATTACAATTTTATTCAGCCCACATGTTCTGGAAACACATCCCTATATTTTCCAGTGGCCAAAACACAAGCCAGACTAAAGTATACTTTAAAACTGAACTTTTGGCTGTTGAAATGGAGTTGCAAATTTGCACAACATGCACTTAAATTACAAAAAGACAATTTAGATTGATACTTACAAATAAAGTTCAAAGTAAGCAAATTCAGCACAACATCCGATCTTTGACATAGGGTGAACAAAACATCAGCTGACAGTGTCACCAACTTAGAAATTCGCAATTTCCCTGTTAGACTGGTTCACCACCAATGCAAACAAACAAATATGTTAATGATATTCTGATTGTCTTCTGGCAAGATACAACTTTTTTGGAAGTTTCACCTCTGTTCACCTCATATTGCAAAATAGAAAGGAAGAATGCATATAAATATTTTGCTACAAAGAAATAAGTACAAATATTACAATATAGAAAGGAAAAATAAAAGAAATAAGTACAACTAACAATAAAAAATAAACTGACAAAATGCCTGTATGTTCATATAGAGAAGTGACATAATTTTACTTTTTTAAAATCAGATGGCTAATATTTGAAAACTGTTGCAGCCTGAAGTTAGCACAAATGAATGCACTTTCTTGTGTGAAAAGTAACATGTCAGGAAAAAACTGAAACAGACATAATGTTGAAGAAGAGTCAGAATCTAATAACAATTGGCAAAACACAACAAGCCGGAATAAAAAGGCTGAAGTGTCTGAAAGAATTCTACAACAATGACAATGTTTGCTGATGACATAAGCATACTAATCAAGGGCCCAAACTCAACCGTAGAAAACAGCTGAGGTGATAACTGAACAGGTCTATAAGTGGTCACAGCTAAAATTTTAAGTCTTAATCTCAAAAAAGACTCATAATACACAGTTGCAAGCACGCAATAATGTCTTTTAGTACCAGAAGTAGATATAAATGGCTGTATACTAAATGAAGCACAGTGTGTAAAATTCCTTGAGTTCCAGCTGGATAACAAGTTAAAATGGAGTAAACACATGGCCAAACTAACTGCGAAGCTCAGTTTAGAGTGTTATGCCTCTCAGTTTGTTGATGTGAAGACAGGAGTGTTTGTTTATTTTGCGTATTTTTCACTCCATGTTGTCTTATGAAATTGCCTTCTGAGCAGTGCACCTAAAATAAATGGAGTGTTTGTGCAGTAGAAACAATCAGTAAAACTGTGCAAAGTTCATAACCATGCATTTTGCTTTTTCAAGAATCTTGGAACTTTCACACACACTTTCCAAAATATTTACTCCTTAATGGTTTTAACTGCCGAGTACAAAAATCTTTTTCAACTAAATTGTGACACACACAGTCGCAGCACAAGACACAAAAACTGTTTTTGATTAGACTTTGTCTCTGTCCAGGGCTCAGAATAGAGTTATGTTCTCTGTGGTAAGTTATTGGTATTCAATAAGCTCCTGCCTAACATAAAGAAAGAAATTGGGGGAAAAAAATTAAAACATATCTCATTAGACACTCTTTCTACAAATTCCCTGAACATCTAGGTCCAAGGACTGAAAGGTTGTTTAAGATACGTGGTAAGTAGCAATATTTGTTATAAAGCTGTAATAATGTACTGTAAATAGGACTCAATATTTACAGATGGTAAAAAATATTTTCTTTGAAATACTCCATCGTAATCAAGTAAATATTGAATTGCTACAGGCTGATAAACAGCAGCAGTGTAGTAAAACTGAGGAGACAGCATCTTTGCTCAAAGTAGCAGCTTCCTCACTAATTTACTCGGGTAGATCTAGAAAAAAGCTAGGATAGAGTAATTTTTGCAACAAGTGAATTATTTTCATTCAAGAAACCTATGTAGCTTGTGGTCAAGGAGAGGACATCACATAGATGAGACTGTAGGCACAATCTCAATAAATACACAGTGTGGCCCAAAATATCTTCAATGATTTCAGCATGTGTATTTTAACTACAGGCATAATATTTCAACACTGTATTTCATTTTCTTTTGGACTAAACCAACAGAACTTTTGACTAACTACCACAGTGACATATTATAAAGAAAATGTATTCCTCTGAGGTACCTAACTAGGCTTGTGGCTGGACTGAGAATTTTCTGACAGCTATCACACAACATTTGAGAGTGTCATCTACAGAAACTGAATCATGGAGTAGTGTGCCTCAGGGGAGTGTAACAGCACCACTACTATTACTGCTATATGTTGATGTAATAGCAGACATTGTCAACTACAGTCTCTGACCTTTCTTTCACAAATCATGCAGCTAATTATGAGAAAATCCAGTCTGGTACATCTCAACAAAATACCTGCCTGATGCTACAGAGGCATCCAGCTCTTAATGCAAAGAAATGCAAAGTTGTGTACATCATAAAATGTAAAATTATTGTATCCTTTACTGCAGTATTAATGAGGAGCAATTATAATGAGTCACATCATACAAATATCTGGTAGAAATAAAGTGTAGAAATATGAAACAGAATAGCTGGGATGCAGGTTAAGCAGATGACAGGTTCAGTTCATTGGTAGGACACTGGGAAACTGCAGACAGTATACCAAAGAGATTACTTCCAAAACAATGGTACTGACTATACTTCAGTACTTATAAAATGCATGTGATCCATATTAAGTTGAACTAACAGAATACACAGAGAGCATACAAAGAAGGGCAGTGTGAATGGTCACACTTGTCTGAATGGGAGACTGTAACAGAAATGCAGAAAAATTTCAGTCAACAGACACATGAAAAAAAGACACCATAAACCTCATGAGAAGCAACTTCGAAACTCCAAGAAGCAGATTTAATGAAAGGAAATAAGAATTTATTCAGCCTGCTACATATCTGCCTCATTGATATTATTGTTGTTAAGGCCTTCAATCCAAAGGCTGGTCTGATACAGCTCTCCATGCTAATCCATCTTGTGCAAGTGTCTTAATCTTTGAATAACTATTGCAACCTACAGCCATTTTAACGGTTATTGTGTTTGCTGTATCCTGATACTAGTGTAAGTGAGTATAACTGTGAGTGCGCTGAGTGTAGTGTTGTTACGTTTGTGTACTTAAATCAACTGCCAACTGTATCAGTATGGGCCAGCCACTAGAGGCTGCCTGTATGAAGCATGCAAATGGCACAGTCACTGCTGCAGTGTCTACCAGCAACTCGCACCTATATACACATGTAGCAGTATTGACTGAAGCTCCCTATGTTCTTTTAGTTTGTACCACTCATATTAGTTGTTATGTGTATCGCTGATGTTGCACCCTCTGTATGTTTCTTTTGTCTTGTTATGTGTGGAGTCATGAGAGGCTTATTTCTTTTATTGTTTACAGATTTGTAAATAAAGCCATATCTGTGTTACATGGACTGGTTTCTTGTATTCCTTGGTTTGTGCCTGAATCTCCCTCTACAAGTTTTAACTACCCATGCTTCCCTTTATTCACAGAGTGACGATTCCGTGATCTGAAGTGTCCTGCCAACTGATCCCTTATTTTAGTCAAGTAGTGCCATAAATTTCATTTTTACTCAGTTTAATTCAGGACCTCCTTAGTAGTTATTCAATCTACCCACCTAATCTTTAGCATTCTTCTGCAGAACAACATTTCAAAATCTTCTTTCTTGTCTGAACTGCTTAACATCCATGTTTTGCTTCTGCACAAGGCTACACTCCAGAAAAGATTTCCTGACACTTAAATTTATGTCAGATGTTAATGAAATTTTCTTTTTCAGAGATGTTTTTCTATCTGCTGGCAGCCCGCATGTTACATCCTCTCTACTTTGGCCATCATCAGTTGTTTTGCTCACCAAATAGCAAAACTCATGTACTACTTTTAGTGTTTCATTTCAAAATGTAATTCTCTCGGCATCACCTGACTGAATCTGTTTATATTCCATTTCCATTGTTTTATTTTTGTTGATCTTCATCTCATAATGTTTTTTCAAGATACAAGATACTATCCATTCCACTCAAGTGCTCTTCCTAGTTGTTTGCAGTCTTGGGCAGGACTGCAATGTCACTGGCAAATGGCAAAGTTTATATTTCTTCTCCCTAAACTTTACTTTTTCTGAATTCCTCCTGATTTCCTTGATAGCTTTCTCACTCTACAAATTGAATAACATCAGTAGGGTGGCAAACTGTCCTGTATTTCATACGATCCCTCTTATTATAGCAATATTTTTTTGAAGTTTCTGGCTCCCTTATTGACCGCTCGTTTCTCCCATATATGTCATCAGTGATAACTGTTGAAAATATTAATTCTGCAAAGTGCTATCGGTAGCTCAAGTTCCACACCCAATAGATCTTCAGAAGTTTTCACATAAGAATCAATACTACTGCAGTCTATTTGCACTTCTATACAAAGAAGACTATTTGGCTCAAAGGAATGTGAGGAGTAGAGAAAGAATGACAGGGCCTAAGTGACTAGAGGAGTCATGATAGGGGGAATATTTACTTATTTCTCAGTCGGTATTGGCAAACCACATATGTAGTCACCTCGTACCAATTACCTGTGGTACAACTAACACGTAGAAGTAACAAGGATATCTGAAAGAAGATCATAGAGACATTCCTATGTAAAAGGCTCATTATGTTATTTATTTCTAAAGTGACTCACACAATGCAACAACATTTTTCAACACTTCAAAAGAGTTTTTTCCCTTCTGAACAATAAATGGACTGATCAGAGAAACAGCAGCAGCTTAGAATTGATTAATTGATTGAAAACAGCTTTTTTTATAATTCCAAGAGCTCTTTTAAATTTGCACAAGAAGATAAAAATTGCAGGCTTCTGCACCTTCTTTAAATAAGTAATACATATCTGCAAATTTGTTACATGTTATTGGTATTATATTTGTGTATTATATGCAGTGAACATATAAATTGTTTTATTTAGATTAGATCAGATTCATTTTTAATTCTGTAGAACCATAAATGAGGTGTTTTTGTAGGTATGTAACATGTCAGAAAACTTAACAAACACACTTAGAACACTCGCATATAATGATCATTTTTAAATTTACACCACAAATGGGTCTTATTAAATGCTTTTGCACCCCAAAAACTCTCTCTCAGTTTGTGGAGTCACCCCAAAATATGACATCATATGAAGTAATAGATTAAAAGTAAGCAACATATGCTAGTTTTTTTATATATCTCCATAGACAACTGTTCCAAGAAAATGAGATGTAGATGGTGCAGTTGAAATTTATTGCAGCCAAATCTCCCATAAACCTCCCTTAAAATTATGGTCGTCTCCTTTAAAACCATTATCAAACATTACTTGCCCTAAGCATCAAGGATTGGCTTCAGCCCTCTATCACTACCTACTCAATTACTGATTGTCTTTCACATTCTTCAATCCTTATTACTGCAGTCTGGTTTCTGTGCAAGTGATAAAGAACATTTTGCTTCCTGTACTTTATTCCTGCTACCTTGAGAATTTCAAAGAGTATAGTTCAGTCAACATTGTCAAATGCTTTCTCTAAAGTTACAGATGCTATAAGCATAGGTTTGTCTTTCCATAACCTATTTTCTAGGATACATCATACGGTCAATATTGCCTCATGTGTTCTTACATTAATCCAGAACACAAACATCTAGTACCAGATTTCACATTCATCTATAAATGCTTTGTGTCATTGTTTTGTAACCATGATATATTAAACTGATGATTCAGTAATATTCACACCTGGCAGCACCTCCTTACTTTGGAATTGGAATTACTACATTGTTCTTGATGCCTAGGGGTATTTGGTCTGTCTGATTCTGCTTCTACAACAGGTGGAATGGTTTCATCATTGCTGGCTCTCCCAAGAACCTAAATCTGATGGAACGTCATCTGCTCCACTTAGGTTTGTCAAATTCTTCTCACTGTATATCTCCCATCTCATCTTCATCTACTTCCTCTTCCTCCTCCATAATATAATATAATATAATATAATATAATAAACAGCTCACAGAAAGGGCTATCTTAGGAGCAAATTCCTTACAGATGTCGATAGGGATTGATCAGGCTCTGAACTCTTGGTAAATTTCATTGTTTTTATAAACAGTTTAGGTAAACACATCTGCCTCCAGTGGAATCAGTTTTATGGAATGCCTAACCTTGTAGAGCTCTTCAAACATATCTCTTTCTCCTCTACATATACACTAAATGATTTATTTTGAAGATAATGGCAAATGGTATTACTTCTTGTACCATATACACTCTAAGAAAAAAAACGCACAAAGAAGAAATGTACATGTACAGACGAACAAATGATTACAAACTCAGAAAAATTGGATGATTATTCAAGAGAAAGAGCTTCAAAAACTAAGCAAGTCAATAACATGCTGGTCCACCTCTGACCCCTTCACAAGCAGTTATTCAGCTTCGCATAGATTGACAGAGGTGTCCGATGTCCTCCTGAGTGATATTGTGCAAAATTCTGTACAACTGGCTCATTATACCATCAAAATCTTGAGCTGGTGGAGGGCTCTGCCCATAATGCTCCAAATGGTCTCAACTGGGAAGAGACCTGGTGACCTTGCTGGCCAAGTTCAAGGGTTAGGCAAGCTCGAAGACAAGCAGCAGAAACTCTTACTGCATACAAGCAGCAGAAACTCTTGCTGCATGCAAGCAGACATTATCTTGCTAACATGTAAGCCCAGGATGGCTTGCAATGAAGGACAACAAAATACAAATACAAACGTATAACTGTGCTGTAAGGGAGCCACAGTTGACAACTAAAGGGACCCTGGTATGAAAAGAAATGGTACCCCCGACCATCACTCCTGGTTGTCCAGTTGCTTGTTGGGTGACAGTCAGGTTGGCTTTCCATTGCTGTCTGTAGTGTCTCCAAACATATCTTCATTTGTCATCAATGCTCAATTTGAAGTGGGACTCATCACTGAAGACAATTCTACTCCAGTCAAAGAGATCCATTTCTGAGGACGTGTCTGTAGACACTCCAGGCAGTTGTGGGATACCAGCCCGACTGTCACCCACTACAAGGCTCAACAACCAGGAGTGCCATTTCTTTTCATAGCAGGACCCCCTTGGTTGTCATCTGCAGTACCCTTACAGCACAGGGATATATAGGTGATATTCTACACATCATTTTGTTGCCCTTCATGGCAAGCCTTCATTGGCTTACAATTCAGCAAGATATTGGCTGCCCACACAGAGCAAGAGTTTTGACTGCTTGTCCTCATGCTTGCCAAACACTATCTTGGCCAGCAGGGTCACTGGATCTCTCTCCGGCTGAGAATTTTTGGAACATTATGGGCAGGGCAATCCAACAAGCTTGGGATTTTAATGACCTAATGCACCAATTGGACACAATTTGCCACTTTATCCCTCAGGAGGACATCCAACAACTCTAATAATCAATGTGAAGCTGAACAGCTGCTTGCATAAGGGACAGAGGTGGACCAATATGTTACTGACTTCTTCAATTCATGAAGCTCATTCTCTTGTCTAAATCACCCAATTTTTCTGAAGTTGTAATCATTTGTTTGTATGTACATATAAAACATGTATCAATTTCCATCCCATTCTGATAATTCCTTCATGGTGCATCATTGTTTTTGTCTTAGAGTGTATTGAGGTTTCCTTCCATATGACTGCTGTCAGGAGTGTGGGAGGACTGACTGGGTACAGAGATGATCCATTGCAGAGTCTTACAATATATTTGGAGCTCAAATGCAATGAGGTATCTCAAACAGAATGACATCCTCCACGCCAACGGACAACAGTCATGTAAAATCCCATTCACTCTCTTTTCACATGATGTTTTGAAACCCATGGAATAGGGTAGTCAGGTAGATGCAATATTTCTTGACTTCCAAAAAGCATTTGACTCAATACCACGTCTGTGCTTACACACAAAACTTTTGTCATTTTAGGTCTTCTTCTTCTTTTTTAGTGTTCAACCCTGAGGTTGGTTTGCAGCAGAGTGCCATTCCTCTCTTCTGTCTGCCTTCCTCTTCAATTCCATGTATGTGTTACATCCAACGTTCTTCATGATCTGTTGCATGTATGATATCCTTGGTCACCCCAGCCGATTCCTTCCCTTAATAGCTAAAAATGGTTCAAATGGCTCTGAGCACTATGGGACTTAACATCTATGGTCATCAGTCCCCTAGAACTTAGAACTACTTCAACCTAACTAACCTAAGGACATCACACAACACCCAGTCATCACGAGGCAGAGAAAATCCCTTAGCCCACCAAGAATCCTTCCCTCAATAGCTCCTTCTGCTATTGTTCCAATGATGTTGTTGTGTTATAGGATGTGCCCTACAAGTTTGTCTCTTGTTGTTTGGATGTGCCTCCACAGAGATCTGGTTTCCTGTACTCTTCTAAGCACTTCTTCATTTGTTACTCTGTCTCTCCAGCTGATCTTCGTCATCCTTCTATAGCACCACATTTCCAGGGCCTCTAGCCGTCTTCTCTCTTCTCTTCCAACTGTCCAAGTTTCACATCCGCATAGGGCCACACTCCAAATGAAAACTTTCATGATACGTTTCCTTATTGTCAGACTGATGTTGCTGGTGAGTAAGTTCCTTCTCCAATTAAATGCAATTTTGGCCTTTTGTATTCTGGTCGCAATTTCTTTCTGGCTTCTACCATCTCTTGTGATTTTGCTTCCCAGGTAAGTAAATTCATCTAACACGTCCAGCTCCTCTCTTCCAATTCTCATTCTCAGAGGTTCATATTCTGCTCCTGTACTGCATACCATCACTTTAGTCTTTTTCTTGTTTATTCTCATTCCATAATGATTGCATAGAATTTTTTCCATTGTTCTGAGAACTTCCTCTAGATCTTCTTTTGTCTCCATGACTATAGCAATATCATCTGCATAGCGTAGCGTGTCTATCTTCTGCCCATTAATTTTGATCCCTACCTCAGCAATTTCTTGAACTTGGTCTATAGCTTCCTGGATGTAAGTATTGAATATAAGAGGAGAGAGAGCACATCCTTGCCTTACCCCTTTTCTAATATTTGCTTCTTGTTACTGATGACAGTTCCTAATCACTGCCATCTCATTCTTATAGAAACTGAGTTTCACACAGATGCCTTTGTACTTTATCCCACTTTTCCTCAGCACTCAGAACACCTCTTGCCAGATAACATTATCAAATGCCTTTTCCATGTCCACAAAGGCAATATAAGTTGGTTCATTTTTCTGTAATTGCTTTTTGATAACGAGTCTCAGTGCCAGAATCACCTCTCTTGTTCCCAATCCCCTTCTGAAACCAAACTGATCTTCACTCAGCATATCCTCCACCTTCTCTTCAATTCTCTTCAGAACTATTTTTATGAGAATTTTTGGTGCATGTGATATTAGGCTTAGAGTTCAGTACTGTTTGCATTTTGTAGCTGCTGCCTTTTTTGGTATAGGAACAATGATACATTTCTGGAAGTCTGTCAGTATCTCTCCTGTGTTATAGATGGACCTAATAAGTTTGAGCTGCATCATTTTCATGCTGTCACCAGCATACTTTATTAGTTCTGCAGGGATGTCATCAATACCCATTGCTTTGTTGTCCCATAGTTCTTTTAGAGCTCTGTCAAATTATTCTTGCAGAATGTCATCTCCCTTGCATCTTCGTCTACTTGCTCTTCTCTTCCTATTACTTTCTCTGAAAGAGGTGTTCCAGCATACAACTCCTCTATGTATTCTTTCCATCTCTTCACCATGCCTTCACCAAACAGCATCTTCCCCTCTTTATTTTCTATTGTGCCTGAGAGTGTTGTTTTACGTTTGTTAAAAAATTGATTTGTTGTTCTGTAGGCTAAATCAGTTCTTCCGTTTTGCATATTTTCTTCCACTTCTCTGCACATTTCTTCAAGAAAATTTTCTTTTGCTTTCCTAGCTTCTCTATTAACTAAATTCCTTAGTCTCCTGTATTCAGCTTTTCCTTGTTCATCAGTTGCATTTTCGTATAATCTCCTGCTGTAATCCATTTCCTCTTGTTTTTGGGTTCAGTTCTTCCAACTATCTTTTCTGCTACTTTGTATATACCAGATTTAATTTGATCCCAATCTTCATTTACTCCACCATGTTGAAAATTCTCAGCTAGGTTGTCGGTTTCATGAGCATAGCGCTTTGCCAGTCCCTCAGTTTTCAGTTTTTCTAGTTCCCATTTAAGTTTTACTGTCTTTTTCTTGAATCTTTGAATCTCCGTGAACTTTTCATCAGGACCAGGTTATGATCACTGCCTATGCCTGCAGATGGATAGCTCCTGCAATCTTTTATCTGGTTCCTAAAACGTGCTTTCACTAGAATGTAATCAATCTGTTGTCTCCTTAGGTCTCCAGGGGCCTTCCATGTGTATCTTCTTCATTTGTGATGCTGGAAAAGTGTGTTTGCAACAACTAATTGGTTCCTCAAGCAGAACTCGATTAGTCGATCTCCTCTTTCATTTCTTCTTCCAAGTCCATATTTGCCAACAATTCCTTCCTCCAGTTCTTCACCCACAATTGCATTCCAGTCCATTTCTTCGTATATTTCGTCAATGACTGCATCTTCTTCTTTGGATGTTGGCATGTATATTTGTATTATCACAGTGTCCTTTGGTTTAGTTTCAAGTTTGACTAATATTGTTCGAGAGCTATGTTGCACATATCCCTTGACACATGAGCCATAGTTTTTCCTCAAAATTATTCCAACTCCTCCCACTCCTGATCTATCCTGGTCAGTTCTGGTGTGAATGACTCTGTATTCTCCAGACCAGAAATCACCTGGTTGGGGCCATCTCATCTTCGATATGCCTTGGATATCGATTTCCAGTTGTTCCATTTCAAGTTTTACATTTTCTAGCTTGCTACACTGAAGCAGTGTTCTCACATTCCAAGTGCCTATGTTAAAATTGGGATTCTCTTCCTTCATGTTGTCTGTATCTTTTGCGGTCCCCACCCAGAGATCCAATTGGGGGACTATTTTATCTCCGGAAAATTTTACGGAAGATACTGACATGGTTTACTGCATATTGGGTATAAAGTGTAATTCATGACTGAAATCAGGATTTCTTTGTAGGGAGGATGCAGCATGATGTCTTGAATGGAGACTCAACAGATGTGTTATTAATTTAATGGGTGTCTAGAGAAATGTATTGGAATCTTTGCTGTCTAGGTTGTATATTAATGATGTGGCAGGTAAGCACAATATTTTTGTAGATGATTCAGTTATCTATAATGAAGTACTGACCAAAAAAAGCTAAGCAGATATTCTGTCAGATCATGACAACATTTCAGAAAGATGTAAACAATGGTTTGATTTAAAGGTTCTGAAACATAAAACTTCGCACTTCACAAAATGCAGGAATGTAGCACCCTATGACAACAATATCAATTGGTCATGAGTGAGACCAGTCACGCCATACAAATTCCTGGATGTAACAATTATGGGGATATGTTGTGGCTCAGTTGTATGCAAAGCAGGTGAGCAATCTTCAGTTCACTGATAGGATATTGTAAACATACTACAAGTGTCTAAAGGACAATGCTGGCGAAACATTGCACAGCCTATCCCGAAATATTGCTCTAGCGTGTGAGATCGTTACCATTATACGAGGTGCAACAATAAAGTAATGAGACTGATTTTCTTTTCAAGACATGGCAACCCTGCAGGCTTGCATAGGCACAATATTTTTGACCTTGGCCTATAAGCTACTTCTAGTCCAAGCGGCACATCGATGCAACTGCTCAGTCATGAGTTGTGCAGTAATAAGTTAACACGTGTTTGTGTCTTTCGTCATGGAAATGGAACCGCATAATATTGCGCAACAGTATTCCATTTCTTTTTGCGATAAATCTACATCTACATCCATACTCCGCAAGCCACCTGACGGTGTGTGGCGGAGGGTCCCTTGAGTACCTCTATCAGTTCTCCCTTCTATTCCAGTCTCGTATTGTTCGTGGAAAGAAGGATTGTCGGTATGCCTCTGCGTGGGCTCCAATCTCTCTGATTTTATCCTCATGGTCTCTTCGCAAGATATACGTAGGAGGGAGCAATATACTGCTTGACTCTTCGGTGAAGGTATGTTCTCGAAACTTTGACAAAAGCCCGTACCGAGCTACTGAGCGTCTCTCATGCAGAGTCTTCCACTGGAGTTTATCTATCATCTCCGTAACACTTTCGCGATTACTAAATGATCCTGTAACGAAGCGCGCAGCTCTCTGTTGGATCTTCTCTATATCTTCTATCACCCCTATCTGGTACGGATCCCACACTGCTGAGCAGTATTCAAGCAGTGGGCGAACAAGCGTACTGTAACCTACTTCCTTTGTTTTCGTATTGCATTTCCTTAGGATTCTTCCAATGAATCTCAGTCTGGCATCTGCTTTACCAACGATCAACATTATATGATCATTCCATTTTAAATCACTCCTAATGCGTACTCCCAGATAATTTATGGTATTAACTGCTTCCAGTTGCTGACCTGCTATTTTGTAGCTAAATGATAAAGGATCTATCTTTCTGTGTATTCGCAGCACATTACACTTGTCTACATTGAGATTCAATTGCCATTCCCTGCACCATGCGTCAATTCGCTGCAGATCCTCCTGCATTTCAGTACAATTTTCCATTGTTACAACCTCTCGATACACCACAGCATCATCTGCAAAAAGCCTCAGTGAACTTCCGATGTCATCCACCAGGTCATTTATGTATATTGTGAATAGCAACGGTCCTATGACACTCCCCTGCGGCACACCTGAAATCACTCTTACTTCGGAAGACTCCATTGAGAATGACACGCTGCGTCCTGTTATTTAGGAACTCCTCAATCCAATCACACAATTGGTCTGATAGTCCATATGCTCTTACTTTGTTCATTAAACGACTGTGGGGAACTGTATCGAATGCCTTGCGGAAGTCAAGAAACACGGCATCTACCTGGGAACCCGTGTCTACGGCCCTCTGAGTCTCGTGGCCGAATAGCGCGAGCTGGGTTTCACATGACCGTCTTTTTCGAAACCCATGCTGATTCCTACAGAGTAGATTTCTAGTCTCCAGAAAAGTCATTATACTCGAACACAATACGTGTTCCAAAATTCTACAACTGATCGACGTTAGAGATATAGGTCTATAGTTCTGCACATCTGTTCGACGTCCCTTCTTGAAAACGGGGTGACCTGTGCCCTTTTCCAATCCTTTTTTCCAATCAAGTTTTTCATTGGCATAAAATGTCTAGTGAAAGCAAAATGAATGTTGAAGATGAAGAGCGCAGTGGGCGACTATCAACCTCGTGGATGGATGCCAACTTGGCCAGGGTGCATGAACTCATACCATCTGATCGAAGATTATCCATGAAAATTATTGCAGAAGAACTGAACATCAATCGAGAAATGGTTCGTCTAATAATAACTGAAGATCTTGGTATGAGAAAGATTTGTGCAAAAATGGTCCCCAAAAATCTCACACCACAACAGCGACAAACACGGAAAAATGTGGCAGCCAGTCTGTTAGAGCAAATGGAAATCAATACAGAATTGTTGAGCCGTGTTATCAGTGGTGATGAAAGTTGGTTTTTTCAGTACGATCCAGAGACAAAACGCCGAAGTTCGCAATGGTGTTGAAAGGGATCACCCAGTCCAAGAAAGCTCGCATGTCAAAGTCGAAAGTGAAATGCATGCTTGTGTGCTTCTTTGATTCCAAGGGAATTGTTCATTAAGAGTGGGTGCCTCCTGCACAAACAGTTAACCAAAATTACTAGAAAGAAATTTTAGAAAGACTTCGTAAAAGAGTTCTTCATGTCCGTGCCAACATTGCTGATAATTGGATTCTGCATCATGATAATGATCTACTAGGGAACTACTTTGAAGGAGACAACACTAAACTTGACTAAAACAGTAAGCAACTTTTTTTTTTTTTCCCACATCAGTCCCATTACTTTATTGTCGCACCTTGTACATTCATTGAAATAGGACCAACTTTTTGAAAGTATCTGCTGTCTTTCAGATTTATTATGTTAAATGTGCCTGCTGTAGCCACAGATATTATTAAGTGGTATAGTGACAGTTTACTGTTAATGGAGTATCTGGTTGGTATTGAGTCACTAGAGGAATATTCCTTTGTCGTCAGATAGACCTAGATGCAAGGCCTGCCCTATATATCCTCTCATTAAAACCTCCTCCAATCCTGTCCCAGGCACCTCCAACCTAATAAATGCAACCACTGTGCTGCATTCTGCATGGACATAAAAACTAACTGTCTGCACAAATGGCCAACAAACTGTGGCCAAGAGACAGCTGAACCACTATGTGCTTCAATTTAAAAACTGTTTCATAGCTTGTGCCAGCTGGAACCCTCCCACTAACACCAGTTTTCCTGAATTGCACAGGTGGAAACCCTGCCTACAACATATCCTCCATTCTCATAACCCCCCTGGCCTCAACCGTTGCTAGTCTGTGTCTTCCACCTCCCTAACCGCTTCCATGCTCCCAGTCCAGTACTATACACGCCTTCTACCCCACCAATGCACCTACACAGTCCTTTCCCCACCTCTGCTTCTCTCCCTTCACTACCTCCACCTGCCCCCCCCCCCTCCCCCCCAACACCACCACCAACACTTCCTCACATCGCCAGCACAGCCTCCCAATACTGTACCTAGCAGCCCTATCCTAACTCCACCATCTACATCTACATGTATACTCTGTAAACCACAATGAGGTGAATGGCAGAGGGTGCTTCCCATTGTACCTGATATTAGTGTTTCTTCCTGTTCCATTCATGTACAGTGTGTGGGAAGAATGATTGATTGAATGCCTCTGTGAATGCAGTAATTATTCTAATCTTATCCTCATGATCCCCATGTGAGTTATATATAGAGGATTGTAGTACATTTCTAGAGAAATCACTTAAAATCTGCTCTTGAAATTTCATTAATATATTTTCTCTGGACAGTTTATGTCCACCTTCATGAGCCCTCCAGTTCAGTTCCTTCAGTATCTCTTCCATAGGTTAAACAAACCTGTGACCATTCATGCTGTTCTTCTCTGTAAGTGTTCAACATCCCCTGTCATTCCTATCTGGTACAGGTCCAACACACTTGAGCAACATTCTAAAACTGGTAGCATGAGTGATTTGTAAGCAGTCTCCTTTGTAGACTGACTGCTCTTTCCCAGTATATTCTATCAATAAATCAAAGTCTGCCACCTGCTTTACCAATGACTGAACCTATATGATCATTCCATTTCATATCCCTACAAAGTGTTACACCCTGGTATTTGTATGAGTTGGCAATTCCAACAGTGGCTCACTGATATTATAGTTATAGGATACTACATTTTTTCGTTTTGTGAAGTGCACAGTTTTACATTTCCGAACATTTAGAGCAATTTTCCAATCTCTGCACTACATTGAAATCTTATCAAGAATTGATTGAAAATTCACGCAGTTTCTTTCAGATATTTTTGCATTATATATAACTGCATCATCTGCAAAAAGCCTGATTTTACTATTAATATTGTCTGAGGGTCATTAATATAAAACATGAACATTAAGGGTCCCAACACACTTCCCTAGGACACACCCGAAGTAACATGCTGGGTCCTCTCTGCCAAAACATCCTCAGTCCAGTCACAAATTTCACATGATACCCCATATAATCGTAATTTTGACAATAAGCATAGGTGTGGTACTGAGTCAAATATTTTTCAGAAATCATGATAAACTGCATCTACCTGGTTGCATTGATCCAGAGCTTTCAGTATGCCATGTGAGAAAAGTTCAAGTTGAGTTTCACATGATTGATGTTTCCGAAATCCATGTGGGTTGGTCATTCTGTTCAAGGTACCTCATTATATTTGAGCTCAGAATATGTTCTAAGATTCTACAACGAATCGATATCAAGCACATTGGATGGTAGTTTTGAGGATCACATCCATCACCCTCCTTGTAGAAATGTGTGACCTGCACTTTTTTCGAAGAAGTTAGCACAGTTTTTTGTTTGAGGGATCTACAATAGATTATAGTTATAAGAGGGGTTAACTCAGCTGCAAATTCAGTATAGAATAGACAGGGATTCCATCAAAGGCCGGAGCTTTGTTCAGTTTTAAATATATCAGCTGTTTCTCAATACCACTGACACTAATACTTATTTCATTCATCTTTCCAATGGCATAAGTTTCAAATTGGGGCAATTCTCCTGGATTTTCCTTTGTAAAGGAACATTTGAAGATGGGGTTAAGCATTTCAGCTTTTGCTTTGATAACCTCAATTTCAGTTCGTGTCTCATTTGCTAGGGGCTGGACACTAACTTTGATGCCACTAACAGCCTTTACATACCATCAGAATTTCTCCAGGTTCTGTGTAAGATTACTTGACAATATTCTGCTGTAGTAGTCACTGAATGCATCATGCATTGCTTTCTTGGTAGTCAAATGCGTTTCATTCAGCATTTCTCTTTCTATAGCATCATGATTTATTTTACACATATTACGCAGTAATCTCTGTTTCTTTAGAAATTTCTTTACAGTGATAGTATACCATGGAGGTTCCCTCTCATTATGAACTGTTCTACTCAGTACATATCTATGCAGTGGATAGTCTACTATTCTTTTCAACATGAGTCAGAGCTCCTCTACACGATCCTGCCCTGTGCTGGAAGTTTCAAGTTCCTTGTTGAGATATGACCTACTGATTTTTTATCCAGTTTATGGAAGGTATATATCTTTTTGCTTGTTTTAGTTGCCCTTCGTACTTTGGTAATGTTCATTGCTACACCAGTTTCAATGTGAACATCCTCAAAGAAATCAGGTCGGCTTGTTGTCATTAGATCCAATATATTTCCATCACGTGTGGTGTTCCTAACTGTCTGTTCTTGGTAGCTTTCTGAGAAGGCATTTAGTAAAGTTTCACAGGATGTCTTATCATTCCCACCACTAACAAAACTGTAATTTTCCCAATTAATTATTGGATGATTCAAGTCTCCACTGATTATTACAGTTACGTTACCTAATGTACAAATGAACTAAGGTTTTCTCTAAAGTTTTTGGTTACATCAGGAGATGAGTCTACTAGGCGATAGAATGATACAATTATTATTTTATGCCCATCCCTGATACTGAGTCATGTCCAAACAATATCACATGCAGCTTCAATTCTTATCTCTGTGGATTTGAGTTTCTTGTCTACTGTAACAAATACGCCATTTCACATTTGCCTATCCTGTTGATATACACTTAAATTTTCCCCAAAAAATCTCACTGCTATCAATTTCAGGTTTCAATCAGCTTTCTGTACCTAGTATTATAGGAGCTTCACTGCTTTTCATGAGTGCTTCAAACTCTGGCACTTTGCTGTGAATGCTTCGGCAGTTTACATTAGGATTCTAATACTCTCACCAGTGGGTGGCATTTCTTTTGATCTTACATTGGTACTTCTGGGATTCCTATGGCTGTAATTACCTACATTGGATGGAGTCACCTAAGCTAAAAAATGCTCGTGTGCACCCTACACACAGTCAAATACCTGAGTAAGAGCCTCTGATGTCTAGTGTACACCTGACCTATTTATGTGGACCGTACAGTTCTCGACCCTAAGGCCCAAGTCCTGGAAGTCACTCCCTTGTTTGTCAAAGAACTTTTGAAGTTTCTGGTTCAGTCCTTCCACTCAACTCAGAACCAAAGGGCTACAATCAGTTCTGCGGAAAATGCTGTAAATTGTGAGCTTCATTGAAACTCCACACGCAAGGCTATTCTTCTCAACAATCTCTGCCAGTCACTGGAATGACCTCGGAGCCCAGATGACAGGCATCACTTGTTCCAACGTGTGCCAAAATATGCAGCTGGTTGCACACCATTCCTTCAGTGGTTGTTGGAATAGTCTCAACATGTTGAATGAGGCCCCTAGGCACACACACTGAGTGCACCTTGTGACCTTTCCTGTCCCTAGTGGCCATTTCCCTAAAAGGTACAAACATACACCATACATCTGAACTGCCAACGATTAACAGACCCCTACCCTTTCATGTTTGCCTCCTCATAACGCCACACAAAACAAGTTTCCCCAAAACACTGACTCAGTTTCATTTTCAGTGAAGAAAGCACCTCAAACTCGTTGGGAAGGGGATCAGTACACCATCCTGAGCCCTCCCTGGTCCCTGTCCACCCTTTACAGGACACATAGATCTACCATAGGCATGCCACACACAGTCAAGTAGATGGGTGATAACAGATCTTGTACTTTCTGCAGAGGAGATATGGTCTACAGGAGAGGATAGTACCTGGATATCTCTGGTACAGGTATCACAGGTACACAACACTCAGATGCCAATCATTTGATAGTAGTCAGGAAAATTTCCAGTTTCTTATGAATGTAAAACAACTCATCCTGTGTTTGAGAGTAGCATTCACAGTGGGGCTGCATTTTGACTGGTGCAATGTATTGCAAGGCAGTGAACGAAAAACTTTAAATTAAGCCTGCTGATTATCTTTCCGAGATTTCTGTTGAGGCAACACAAAAGCCTCTGGTAAAAATTACTAGTTTCCTGAAACGTTTTGATGTTAATTAGAGTTGTTGGCAAACTCAAAAACAGAGGTAATTTATGATAAATGCAGATAATATATAGAGCTACTCCTCTTTAAAGGGAAAATGTATGTGACTCAATATATTAGTTAGAAAAGGTGCTACAGTAACTAAATCACAAACTCCGATTTGCTGCAAACTGCTAGTAGATTTTGCGAAGGTCACTGGTAGCTTCCAAAAATTTTCAAAAACACATATTTATTTGCATTGATATGCAGTGAAATTCAGGGGTGATGTGTTCTTGGGCTGAACTGTGAACCACAAATGCTCATTTGCTATGAAATAAATTACGTATCCAAAACACTCATTTGGCAACTTACGAAAATATATCTACATTTGCAACTACGAGGTGCATTCAAGTTCTAAGGCCTCCGATTTTTTTTCTAATTAACTACTCACCCGAAATCGATGAAACTGGCGTTACTTCTCGACGTAATCGCCCTGCAGACGTACACATTTTTCACAACGCTGACGCCATGATTCCATGGCAGCGGCAAAGGCTTCTTTAGGAGTCTGTTTTGACCACTGGAAAATTGCTGAGGCAATAGCAGCACGGCTGGTTCAAAAATGGTTCAAATGGCTCTGAGCACTATGCGACTTAACTTCTGAGGTCATCAGTCGCCTAGAACTTAGAACTAATTAAACCTAACTAACCTAAGGACATCACACACAGCCATGCCCCAGGCAGGATTCGAACCTGCGACCGTAGCGGTCGCTCTGTTCCAGACTGTAGCGCCTAGAACCGCACAGCCACTCCGGCCAGCTGCACGGCTGGTGAATGTGCAGCCACGGATAGTGTCTTTCATTGTTGGAAAAAGCCAAAAGTCACTAGGAGCCATTTCAGGTGAGTAAGTATTTAAAACAGTTCTCATTCTCACCGCTGGTGGTCAAATTCCATCTGCCGTACGGTGCTGCCATCTCTGGGACGTATTGACAATGAACGCGGCCTCATTTTAAAACAATGCACATGTTTCTCTCTCTTTCCAGTCCGGAGAAAAAAAATCGGAGGCCTTAGAACTTGAATGCACCTCGTACATCTATACTCTGCAAGCCACAGTAAGGTGCATGGTAGAGGGTATATCCCATTGTACCAGCATTTATTTGCATTGTTGATATACAGTGTAACTCACGGGTGATGTGCTCTTTGGCTGACATGAGGACCACAACAGTTTTATAAGCATCTAAAAATTCTTAAACTAACCAATTTCTCATATAATTCTACAAAGAAATTAGAGGAAGATTTTTTTAAAAATGAGGATAGGCCTACTGTTCTCACAGATTTTAAAAGAGCACAATTTAGTTTAAGTCTACGACTGTCAATAACAGTACTATAGGTTATCGTGGCACTCATGAATATTTGAAATTTCACAGTATATCACAATACAAATAGGTACTGATACAATCAATGAATAATTATGTAAAAGTGACAAGAACAGTAAAATATGCGAATCTAGAACTTTAAGTCAGGTGATGATCTTGTACAAGCGGTCTCATACAGGGGTAAAATTCCTAAGTCGGCTTTAATATACAAATAAATGTGCGTATTGCACGGATTTTTCACTTAGCTTATTCTGTGCACACTTCTGCACTGGCGTGCCAAAGAACTCTGCAGCATAAGTTTACCTTGATCGAAATCTCTGAAATGTACAGCACCAGCAAAGCACATCATCTGCCTGCTGCAGCTGACAATGCATCCATGTCTCTGCACACTCCCAGAGGAAACACTAGCATCTTCCTCCACCCCTATCCTGGTATCCCTCCCCCTCTCCACAAAATGTTTCTTCATTACCCTCACTGCCCACCCCAGCTAGGTTGCTGCTCACATCAGACACAGTCTGATCTTAGCACCTGGTGGCGATAGTGGCCATGGGTGTATGAGTTGTGCTTGTGTTATTGTGGCGTTTTCTACTTCTGAAAAAAAAAAAAAACTTTGCTTGAAAGCTGAAATATTTCCAGCAGTCTTTTTCATTGTGCCTATCTGTGATTCCAAACTTCCTCTATTTGGCGATCAGCAGTTTACCCTTCCCATATCGTTGTTACTCCATACTGGACTTTCCACTGCCAGATTTAAAACTTCCTGAAAGATTAAAATTGTACACTGCACAATGACTCAAATCCATAACCATTGCCTTTTGCAAGCAAATGCTCACCACTGACTGAGCTGGCCAGACATAGAGTGTAATCTACAAATAGTTTGATCAGTAGGGCATTTTCCTACAAAAAACAAAGATTCTGCATTTGAATCCCAGTCTGTCTTACAGTTTTAATCTGCCAGGAAGTTCCAGATCAGTGTACACTCCATTTCAAAGTGAATATTCATTCCGGAGATTTGATTTTGTGTGGCCATACTGCTGCCCAGAAATTACTGATCTCCAGAATCAAGGTATTATTCCCCTAAAGCCATCTTCAAATGCAAACATAGGCTTCAAAACACAAGTGTTATACTCAGAGTGGCTTGTGAATGCACAAAAGTAATCTATCAGCCCACACAGTATGCGTGCATCACCATGATCACAGCCTGCGTACCAGTGATCTTTACAGAGCCACCATAGTGGGGCTAAAGCATATGACATGACGTACCATCACTGAGGAATAAAGCAGGCACTTTTAGCAATAAGTACCCCTTTGATGCAATTTTTAATCAAAAACTGCATTTTTACATTTTCAAATAATTTATGTATAACATACAAGGGGTGGACAAAAATATGGAAATACCAAAAACACAATGATAAAAATTACTAATCACAATAATAAAAGTATGATAATACACTGTAGGGAAACAGTTGGCACTCAAAACAGCTTCCACTTGTCCTGGAGTGGATAAAGACAGGTCCCGTATGGTTTTCGAGGGTACCTAATACCACTCTACCTGCCAGATAGTGGCAAGTTAAGGTAACAATGATTGACATGGATAGTGATTACCTCCATTCCCTCCAGAATAGACCACAAATGCTCAACAGTATTGAGATCTAGTGACTGTAGTGGCCAGGGGAGATGTGACAATCGATTCTCGTGCTCACAAAAACCAGTCCTGGATGATGTGAGCTGTGTGAACAGAGGCCCCTTCGCTTTGAACAAACACAGCATCAACACTGGGGAACAAATATTGCACCTTGGGATGGGCAGAATTAGCCAAAATGGTCACATAATCCTTGGCAGTAATGGGACCTTCCATGGTAAGCATGGAACTCATGGAATACCATGATATGGTTGCTCAAATCATCACTGAACCCCCCACCATGTTTCACCCTTGGCAGCAAGCAGTCTGCATCGTAGACCAGATGTAAACTTGCACATAAGGTTGAAATAATGTGAAACACGATTAATCCCATGAAATGACTTTCTTCCATTGCTCCAGAGTCCTGGTTTTATGGATTTGTCACCACATTTTCCTGTTATGGGCGTTTGCTTCACTGATGACTAGTTTTTGAATTCCAGCTCACCGTGCAATTTCCAGCTTATGGAGCTCCTTTCATGTTGTTTTGGTGCTGACAGGGTTCACAGTTCTGCAGTGACTTTTGCAGCTGTCATCCTGTTATTTTTCATCACAACCCTCTTCAGTGACCATCTGTGATGATCACTGTATGCCACTTTTTTCGGCTTTCCCTGTAAGTAATATAAATCTTCAGTATGGTACCTCTTGAAAGACCAAACATTTCGACTACCTTGGTTATGGAAACACCCCACCATATGTTCACCAGTAATTTGCTCACATTTGAATTCACTTAGCTCAGTCATAATGCACCAAACAGAATACTGTTCGGACTGAGACTGACCCTTACAAAATACTGAGGACACTCCATAAGTTGCCCTTTGTTGTCGAATACAACAGCATACTTGCAGGCTTGGCTATCATCTGAAATTATGTTCAAGCATTGCATTTCTTGTGGCATTTAAATATTTTTGTCCAGTTCCTGTACACAAGGCACATTCTGCTCGCATATTTCGAATAAAATCATGAGACTTCACAAATACTACCTGCTTTACATATAAAACTTGATAAAAAATTCTGTTGCAGCAATAACACCACATCTGCTTTTATTGTCTCCAGAGGAAGTGTTACATACATGTTGCATATTACTATTCCTGGATTCATGTAGAGACATTTGTTTAAGTTCATTTGCATGTGCGTGAAAAGGAGTCCATAAGGAAATGACTAGTTTCTCGTATATTACTTTAATAAAGTATGTGTGTAAACAAGCTTTTTCCCTTGCATTTGAAATTTGTATGGTCTCTTGAGGTAACAGTACATACACTATGTGATCAAAAGTATCTGGACACCTGGCTGAAAACAACTTACAATTTCGTGGTGTCCTCCATCGGTTATGCTGGAATTCAATATGGTGTTGGCCCACCCTTAGCCTTGATGACAGCTTCCACTCTCGCAGGCATACATTCAACCAGGTGCTGGAAGGTTTTTTGGGTAACGGCAGTGCTTTCTTCACAGAGTGGTGCGCTGAGTAGAGGTATCGATGTTGGCCAGTGAGGCCTGGCACGGAGTCGGAGTTCCAAAACATCCCAAAGGTGTTCTATAGGATACAGATCAGGACGCTGTGCAGGCCAGTCCATTACAGGGATGTTGTTGTGTAACCATTCTGTCACAGGCCTTGCATTATGAACAGGTGCTTGATCATGTTGAAAGATGCAATTGCCATCCCCGAACTGCTCTTCAACAGTGGGAAGCAAGAAGGTGCTTAGAACATCAACGTAGGCCTGTGCTGTGATAGTGCCATGCAAAACAAGGGGTGCAAGCCCCCTCCTGGAAAAACACAACCACACCATAACACCACCACCTCTGAATTTTACTGTTGGTACTACACACGTTGGCAGATGACGTTCACTGGGCATTTGCCATACCCACACCCTACCATCGGATAACCACATTGTATACCGTGATTTGTCACTCCACACAATGTTTTTCCACTGTTCAATTGTCCAATGTTTACGCTCTTTACACCAAGCGAGGCATTGTTCGGCGTTTACCGGTGCGATGTGTGGCTTATGAGCAGCCGCTCCACCATGAAATCCAAGTTTTCTCACCTTCTGCGTAACTGTCATAGTATTTGCAGTGGATCGTGATGCAGTTTGGAATTTCTGTGTGATGGTCTGCATAGATGTCTGCCTATTACACATTACAACCCTCTTCAACTGTTGGCGGTCTCTGTCAGCCAACAGATGAGGTCGGCCTGTATGTGTCCCATTCTGATCTCTTACGATGTCTAATAACTACTAAGGTCACTGATATGGAGTACCTGGCAGTAGGTGGCAGCACAATGCACCTTATATGAAAAATGTATGTATTTGGGGATGCCTGGATACTTTTGATCACATAGTGTACGTTATACCCATATGGACGCTTTGTGATGGAAAAAAAAAAAGAATGAAAATGATCTTATGACATTGTTGGCTGGGAGGCCCCATGCGGTGGAGTTCAGCCGCAATGTTGCAAGTCCCTTTTAGTTGACGCCACTTTGGTGACTTGTGAGTCAATGATGATGAAAGACACAAAACCCAGTCATCTCGAGGCAGAGAAAATCCCTGACTCCACCGGGAATCAAACCCGGGACCCCGTCCGCGTGAAGCGAGAACACTACCGCAAGACCACGAGCTATGGACCGTGATGGAAAATATACATCATTAGTAACATAGCACATTCAAGTGATCCCTTTCTCATACCATGAAAGGCAAATTGGGCTGTTTTTCATCTGTGTAGTCAACTCAGTGCTGTTGGGGAATTTAGAGAAATGTTTGGAGGAATACTCTCCTAGCAACACTGCCACACTGAAATTCTACCTCCTAATACACTCCTGGAAATGGAAAAAAGAACACATTTACACCGGTGTGTCAGACCCACCATACTTGCTCCGGACACTGTGAGAGGGCTGTACAAGCAATGATCACACGCACGGCACAGCGGACACACCAGGAACCGCGGTGTTGGCCGTCAAGTGGCGCTAGCTGCGCAGCATTTGTGCACCGCCGCCGTCAGTGTCAGCCAGTTTGCCGTGGCATACGGAGCTCCATCGCAGTCTTTAACACTGGTAGCATGCCGCGACAGCGTGGACGTGAACCGTATGTGCAGTTGACGGACTTTGAGCGAGGGCGTATAGTGGGCATGCGGGAGGCCGGGTGGACATACCGCCGAATTGCTCAACACGTGGGGCGTGAGGTCTCCACAGTACATCGATGTTGTCGCCAGTGGTCGGCGGAAGGTGCACGTGCCCGTCGACCTGGAACCGGACCGCAGCGACGCACGGATGCACGCCAAGACCGTAGGATCCTACGCAGTGCCGTAGGGGACCGCACCGCCACTTCCCAGCAAATTAGGGACACTGTTGCTCCTGGGGTATCGGCGAGGACCATTCGCAACCGTCTCCATGAAGCTGGGCTACGGTCGCGCACACCGTTAGGCCGTCTTCCGCTCACGCCCCAACATCGTGCAGCCCGCCTCCAGTGGTGTCGCGACAGGCGTGAATGGAGGGACGAATGGAGACGTGTCGTCTTCAGCGATGAGAGTCGCTTCTGCCTTGGTGCCAATCATGGTCGTATGCGTGTTTGGCGCCGTGCAGGTGAGCGCCACAATCAGGACTGCATACGACCGAGGCACACAGGGCCAACACCCGGCATCATGGTGTGGGGAGCGATCTCCTACACTGGCCGTACACCACTGGTGATCGTCGAGGGGACACTGAATAGTGCACGGTACATCCAAACCGTCATCGAACCCATCGTTCTACCATTCCTAGACCGGCAAGGGAACTTGCTGTTCCAACAGGACAATGCACGTCCGCATGTATCCCGTGCCACCCAACGTGCTCTAGAAGGTGTAAGTCAACTACCCTGGCCAGCAAGATCTCCGGATCTGTCCCCCATTGAGCATGTTTGGGACTGGATTAAGCGTCGTCTCAAGCGGTCTGCACGTCCAGCACGAACGCTGGTCCAACTGAGGCGCCAGGTGGAAATGGCATGGCAAGCCGTTCCACAGGACTACATCCAGCATCTCTACGATCGTCTCCATGGGAGAATAGCAGCCTGCATTGCTGCGAAAGGTGGATATACACTGTACTAGTGCTGACATTGTGCATGCTCTGTTGCCTGTGTCTATGTGCCTGTGGTTCTGTCAGTGTGATCATGTGATGTATCTGACCCCAGGAATGTGTCAATAAAGTTTCCCCTTCCTGGGACAATGAATTCACGGTGTTCTTATTTCAATTTCCAGGAGTGTATCATGTACAGTAGAGAGAACATTTTCAGTCTAGAAAACAATTATTTCACTGATGAGAGGAAGGTATCTATTCCACAGAATTTTGGAAAATTCACTGTCACAAAGAGCAAGTGTCAATACCGTAAGCTCCTTGCCGAACATTGCAGGTGATACTCCAGTATTCCCATGCCTGTGGAACATGTAGTTTAAAATTTAATCCTTATGTGAACTTATTTTCAGTATTCAAAAAGTGATTCCTACATATACTGAATTGTGTGAGTGCAGATACGTTGAGAGTATCAGGTAGAAGGACTGGTGGCACGCGTGAACATGTTCAGAGCACACAGAGACAGGGACAGGTACAAAGGCACATCCGTTAACATGTCCAGAGCAGTTAAAAGTTTAAGTCAGCACTGTGTCAAATGATTTATGGAAATCTAGGATCATGGACTCCACCTGCTGCACATCATCCACAGTTTGCAGGATCTCATATGAGAAAAGGGGAAACAGAGTATCACTTCAGCAATGCTTTCTAAAACCATGCTGATCTTGGACAGAAGCTTTTCCTTCTCAAAGAAATTTATTACATTCAAACTGAGAATATGTTCAAATATTCTGCAACAGACCAATTTTAAAGACATTTGTCTATAATTTTGTGGGTCTATTCTTTTACCGTTCTTATATGCAAGGAGGATAAGAGATTCATGATAAATCCAAGCTAAGTAAGAGGCCGATGCTGTGGAGTACTCTTTGTAACACTAAATTCGGATTCCATCAGGACCTGCTGAGTTGTTTGCTTTCAACTCTTTCAGTTGTTTCTCTACAGCAGGGATGCTTATTACTATATCCTCCATACAAGAGCCTGTGCTTTGGTCGAACAATGATACGTTAGTACAGTTCTCCTGCAGAAACGATTTCTTAAATGCAAAGTTTAAAACTTTGGCTTTACTTTTGTTATCTTCTACTGCCACAACAGACTGGTCAGCAAGTGACTGGATGGAAGCCTTAGCCCCCTTAGTGATTTTATGCAAGACTAGGAATTTTTTGTGTTCTCAGCAAGCTGTATTGCTAAGAGACGATGGTGGAAGTTGCTGTATGCTTTGTGCATCAATTTTTTTACTGACACATGAATTTCTATTAACTTTTGCCTGTCACCATTTGCACATCCTCTTTTGAACCTTTGCATCGTCAGCATTTTTCGAATTAGGTTGTTAAACCATGGCAGGTCTTTTCCATCCTCCATCACTTACTCTGTGCAAACGTCTCCAGGGTATGATTTATAATCAGTTTAAACTTTGCCCATAATTCCTCTGTGTCCACTGTATTGGAATTAAATGATGTCAATTCATTGTCTAAGTGGGATACTAACAACTGTCTATGAGCTCTACAGAGCAGAAATACCCTCTTAGCCTCCTTGACTCATGTTTTAACTTTACTAACCAAAATTATTATGATGACATGACACACTATACTGATCTGGTTGATTAGGTCAGGTCTGTTTGTGCATGCACTGTTTACAACTGTTACCACATCACAGACAACAGATAATTACTCAATGTACAGCCAGAGTCAACTGGAACACTGAGTGGCTTTTTGTAGTGTTCAGCAAGGAGTCTTGCTTCTGTTTATGACGGTCAGAGTGATATCCAGAAACAATCTGGTGAAAGGTCTCAGGCAACAGTGATTCTCAAGACGCATGTTTGGAATCATGATGCGAATAAGACAACACAACCGATTCAGTAATTGTTGGAGGGAAGATGAATCCTCACCATTATGTGAGAAGAACAGTTGTCATGTCCTTATCGACCAGGGTACCAAATATCATATTCCAGCAGGATAATGCAAGAGGCCAAACCGAAGGTCACACCGCAAATGCCTTGAGGAATGTACGGATTTGGTCTCTCTGCACTGCATCCCCCCCTCCCAGCCACCGTCGCTTTATCACCCAAAGCATATGCCTGGGATGTGATGGTATGGTAATACACGCTTCAGCCAGCAATATCCTGAAATTGCACAGCTTGCATTTCAAGAAAATAACAAATTTCTCAAGATGAGATCTGGAGGCTGTTGGCTTCCAAGCCACAATGAATACAGTAGTGGATTCGTGTCATTTTGGGGTCACACCTCCAAACTGATATTGATGATGGACATCATATACTACATGTTACGTAATGAACATCTCCACAAGTTTGATAAATATCTTACTGGTGGGAGCATCACGGTGCACCACTTTCAATTTCTGTCAGTGTATTTAGTAATATATTGTAAAAGACAAGATTAATAGTCATTAATGTTCAATTTTTACAACCAACATCAGAAATGGGTAGCAGTGTTTCGGTCTTCTAAAAAGTTTCTGTTTTAAATTGGTTTGTTCTTTTTAAACTAGTGTTTGCTGTATTTCTGGTGCATTTTCCCCATTCTGAAGTGTGTGTGTTTCAGAAATTTCAGTGCATACCTCTACGTTTTGCTGAAGGTCATTAATATTTTTGTCATAACAGTCATATCAGCCCTTCGTATTAGTTATGATGAATATAAATGTGTGTCAGGCTGCTATTAATTCAGAGAAATAAAAGGAAAATGTTACTGACCTTTGGATTACACCTGGAGCTTGCTCAGAGAGCTTGATTTGTTAAGGCAACAGCTCATTATAAGCAGATTTAAAAACTAAAACTAAAGTAAACTCCACCTGAACAGCCCACGAAGGCCCAACGGTACCGGCCAGCTGTCATGTCATCTTCAGCGCACAGACACCACTGGATGTGGATATGAAGAGGCATGTGATCAGCACACTGCTCTCCTGGCTGTATATCAGTTTACAAGACCAGAGTAGCTACTTATCAGTCAAGTAGCTCCTCAGTTTGCCTCACAAGGGCTGAGTGCACCCTGCTTGCCAACAGCACTCCGCAGACTGGATGGTCATCCATCCAAGTGTTAGCCCAGCCCAACTGCGACTAACTTCAGTGATCTGATGGGGAACCAATGTTACCACTGTGGCAGAGCAGTTAGCTATAAGTATATTTCGGTTTGGAAATTAGTCTGGCACATATGTTTGCATGTTGCAAGGTATTCTTTAAATTGTTTTTGTGGTATTTCTGATTGGATTTGATTGCATTCAACTTATTTCACTCCCCTTTATTACCTCCATTTAATCTGAGTGAAGTAATTCTGCTAAGTCTTTTTATTTATTGAAGCAATAGTGTTATCAGTATGCATGATTCTGCATTAGGAACAAGAGTAGCCATTAATTAATTTTTCATGCAATAGAGATGTTCATTTTTTTATGTTCTCGCACATAGCTTGTCTTCTTTAGGGGCTTCACATGCAGATGATCTACCATACCTATTCTTCTCTTGGGCTCTGCCACATGGATCTAATGGGGCAGTAACTGGAGCAAGACTTGTAAAGATGTGGACCAACTTTGCGAAGACTGGGTGAGTAATAAATAATTTTTGTTGTTCTGGTCTTTAGTCCAAAGATTGATTTGATGCAGCCCTCCAAACTACTCTATCCTGAGCTAGATCCTTTATCTCTGCATAACTACTGCAACCTATATCCATTTGAAACTATTTAGCATAGTTAAGCCTTGGTCTACCCTTACAATTTTTTTCCTTTCACACTTACTTCCAATACCAAACAGATAATTGCTTGAGGCCTCCCTTCTTTTTGTCATACTGTGTCATAAATTAATGAGGGCTGGAACTTTAAAATAGAGGCAACTATTTATTTACAGCTCATACAACATAGGTACATGTTTCAAAGTTTTACTGACCTTCAGAGTAGTCACTAGTATTGTGTATAACCCGTTGCCAGTGATGTGGAAGTCGTAGGATACTCTTAGCAGTGCCAGTTGTGTTGACAGTTCGAGTGGCATGGTCTATTGCCCGACGAAGTTGTAGCAGTTCTGAAGGGAATGATGTGAAGTGTTTCCTTCAGTTTAGAAATTGAGTTGAACTCACGAGGACTTAAGTCAGGGGAGTACAGTAGGTGGTATAGCACTTACAAGGGAACCTCCCCATCACACCCCCCTCAGATTTAGTTATAAGTTGACACAGTGGATAGGCCTTGAAAAACTGAACACAGATCAATCGAGAAAACAGGAAGAAGTTGTGCGGAACTATGAAAAAAATAAGCAAAATATACAAACTGAGTAGTCCATGCACAAGATAAGCAACATCAAGGATAATGTGAGCTCAGGAGCGCTGCGGTCCTGTGGTTAATGTGAGCAGCTGCGGAACGAAAGGTCCTTGGTTCAAGTCTCCCCTCGAGTGAAAAGTTCCCTTTTTTTTAAAGTTATGATCTGTCTGTTCGTTCATTGACGCCTCTGTTTACTGTAATAAGTTTAATGTCTGCGTTTTGCGACCGCACTGCAAAACCATGCGATTAGTAGATGGAAGGACGTGCCTCTCCAATGGGAACCAAAAACATTTGATCGCAAGGTCATAGGTCAAACGATTCCTCCACAGGAAAACATGTCTGATATATTCCATATGACACTGGTGAAGGCATGTGTGTCACATGACAGGAATATGTTGTCGACCCACCTAACTTGTACACTTGGCGAATGGGTAAAAAGATTCTTCTACCTTGCCCAATACTACTGCGCAGTTACCTTGCATCGGATGGACGGACGGACAGATAATAATTGTCTGAAAATAAAAAATTAAACTTTTCATTCGAGGGAAGGCTTGAACCAATGACTTCTCGTTGCACAGCTGCTCATGCTAACCACGGGACCACGGCACTCCTGAGCTCCCATTATCTTTGATGTTGCCTATTGTGCGCATGGACTACTCAGTTTGTATATTTTGCTTATTTTTTTCATAGTTTCACACAACTTCTTCGTGTTTTCTCTATTGATCTGTCTTCAGTTTTTCAGGGCCTATCCACTGTGCCAACTCATAACTAAATCTGAGAGGGGTGTGATGGGGAGGTTCCCTTGTTAGTAGTCTCATCAGTCAAACAAATCAGTAACAGCTTGCACTGTATGTGCTTGAGCATTGTCCTGCAAAATGGTGGTCAGATCCTGCAGAAAGTGTCATCACTTCTGTCTCTAAGCTGGTAGTATGTTGTGTTCCAAAAATGAACAGCATAGAGACAGAAATGATGACACTTTCTGCAGGACCTGACCATCATTTTGCAGCATAATGCCCAAGCACGTACAGTGCAAGCTGTTACTGATTTGTCTGATTGATGGGGCTGCTAAGTGCTATACCACCTACTGCACCTCCCCTGACTTAAGCCCTCATAAGTTCAACTCTATTTCTAAACTGAAGGAAACACTTCACGGCATTTGCTTCAGAACTGCTACAAATTCGTTGGGCAATAGACCGCACCGCTGAAACTGTCAACACAACTGACACTGCTAAGAGTATCCTACGACTTCCACATCGCTGGCAATGGGCTATACACAATGCTGGTGACTACTTTGAAGATAAGAAAAACTTTGAAACATGTATCTATTCTGTATGAGCTGTAAATAAATAGTTGCCACTATTAAAGTTCCAACCCTCGTATTTTCTCCCCTAGTAATCTTTAATTTAACCACATTATTGGTGGGTGGGGTCCATGGCTGTCGGCTGAGTTACTTGAAGAAATACAGCAACATGCTACTTTTTGTGTAGCTTTATTTTCTGTGAGGACACATTTTGACCTTTCACTGATCTTTAACTTGCGTAATACATTTCGAACTTCATTAGAATGTTTTTAATGATGCATTTTTAATGCTGCAGCTACCTTTTGTTCCGCAATTTGTGGCTCATTTTTGCCCTTTATATCCACAGCACAAACACTTTCAAGTTCACTGATTCAATACAGCATTCACCATGTGGCTGACAAATTTTACTCAGATACAGAACACACTTGAGTGCTGTTTGCACAATCCAAAATTTGGGCATCATTATTTCATTTCTTTAATGGGCAGAGGTAGATTGTGACATCATGAAGAACTGTTCTGACAATCTTACTACAGAAGATGGAATAAATTTAGTTACTCATGAGCAGTCACAATTGTTACCGCTCAGCGTACAAGTTCCCACACCAAAAGATGAATAAACAGCTGCATGAAATAATATGAGGACAATGGGATTAAAGGTTTTTCATTTTTAATTTATCTTTAAATTACATGGTCCCTCCATTCTGAATATAATGAATTTCAGTCAGCTTTATCTTGCTGCTGTGTAAGTTCAAAAAGCAAATACAACATTAAAACATTATTTTTGTCAGTCCCAAAAGATGTGTCATTGTATAATTTAGTTTGCCTATTTCAGTATTGGTATTAATTTTCCAGTTAACATTGTTATATTGTTAAAAATCAAATAAGGATGTCACTACAAAGTCCTTGTCTCTTGACATAAAATGGTTCTCAGTACAAGAGATGCTAGTTTTGACTTGTTTTCCAGGCATCCAACACCAGTAGATGATCCCTTGTTACCCGTGAACTGGACCAGCTATACATTGGAACTGCCAATTTACTTGGATATTGGATCAGAAATGCAACTAAAAACTGGGCTCAAGGAAAAAGCTATGGACTTCTGGCACAATCTAGTACCATGACATGAAGTGTACTTTGAAGCCATAAATGATAGTGTCAATCACAATGAAATAGAAACACCAAATGGTTTCTGACTGCAGGCATTATTTCTATGGACTATATATCAAAGTTAACTTGTTTTATTAATTTGTGTCACAAATCTGACTGTCAGTATGAAACAATTAGACAAAATGAAAGAATAACACAAATCAGAAAATACAAAGCTACAAACATTCCACGGCTATCTCTTCTCCCTGTACGCTGGCATGCAGTTTACAACGTGATGATCGGAAAGATATGAAAAACAACTAATGACAAGATATGTAGCACAGTTGTGTGTTTTCATTCTTAGATGCAGTATTTTTCTACAGAGATAATTAGTGAATAAGAAAACTTCTTCCACAGAAGATTATAAATTCAAACCACAAACTTGTCTGCTGAAGATACATTGCTTGATAAGTTAACATTCAGTAAGCAGCTCAAATATAGTGGCTGGTAATATGAGAGAGAGCAGAAAAGGAGCCACAATTTTCTTTTAACAGAAATGATCAATTTTAATGAAAAATTTATTTAATGAACATATTCTGTTATAAATTACAGAGCATTAATTTTTACTGATTCACACATATGAAGACACTTATTGGGGATTTCATGTGTCAGATCCCTTCTGATAAGACTGATGTTTTTTCATGATTTTTCAAGTATTAGTTCATAAAACAGTTTGCATTTCACCTTCATATATTTTAAAATTGTGATTCTGTACAGCTGTAATTTAAATTTGCTTTGTAAGATGAGCTATAGCAAGAAATAATACAAACACAGAGTTAGCATTTCATTTCTAGCAGAGCACCGAGAGGACTCGAAGAACTACACTTTTCACTCTCTCAAGATATTCTAGAATCCTGGTTGTATGGGGACAGCCAGTTCATTTTCTCTTCATGGCTGACTGAGTCGTGCAAAGTGATTCCACTCATTGCAGTGTACAGGGTGCCCATAATTAAAGTTCCAGTTTCAAAACACTGTAAAAAGTCTACCACTGCTCAGAATGACATCAAATTTGAACAGCATATTATCGACACAGAGGGAAACGTCATGGAACAAAAACAAAATTTAACAAAAATAAGGTTAGCTATAAATGACAGATGAATCATAATATGACAGCTATGGTTTGAGTTGCACATTACTCCATCAACATTGTTCAGTGTTCAGCACAACTCCAGCAGTCAACAGTTGTGACACTGTTAGGCAAGCCCAATCACCATGGTGAGGTCATACCACAGACGATGGGAAAAAAATCAGTTCATAACTGTCCCAAGGCCAAAAATCGCATAAAAAGCAAAATGACAATGGTTTTTAATTGTCATGAGACAGACACAAGACATGTTCAATATGCTGTCTATCTTTTTCTACCACAAGTTGAAATTGAGAAACAGCACGTCGCACAACAGATCAGAGTGTCTTGGGGATCACATTCAGAATGCGTTGCGCAATGCATAGCTTACATTCAGGTACAGTCATAACTGGAGCACTGAACACAATTTCTTTATCAAGATCAGGTTACCTGGACAACCAGGCTGTAGGGAAATGAGGGCTTATAATTCTACCATTTCCGAAGCGCCTGTGCAGCGGCCGCTTTATTTGCTGTGCAATGTGTGGAGCAGTGCAATCTTGCATACAAATGCTCCTACCCACACATCCGCACTATTGAGGTGTTGAAATGACATTGGTACACAAAATTACTCTCATAGCATTTGCCCACAGGACTCATCTCCTCAAAAAAATATGGTCCTACGATACATAAATGATGCCATCAACCCATGCTAAACCGTCACCTTTGCAGGATGAAGTGGTACCGGTTGAAGTGCGTGTGGTTTTCCCATTGCCCATATTCTGCAATTCTGCATACTGACATGTCCTTGGAGATGGAAGTGGGCTTTGTCTGTCCACACAATGTCAGAGTGTTCCATGGCCATTCATTGTCCACTTCCCTGTGAGCAAGAAATTCCACAGTGAACTTCTGTCTCACTGGGTCAGCTAGAAGCAACTCCTGAACATGGGTGATTTTTTATGGATAGCCATGCAGAATGTTTTGTAGGATTTTGTGCAGCTTGCTCGCAAGCATATCCAGTGTTCGGCAATTCCCCCTGCATGTTAGCACACCACTGCTCTGCCCCCCCCCCCTTCCCCCTTCCAGCAATGCTGTGGCCACATCTTAAAGAGATGTTGGATCACTTAGCAGACATCAGATCAATGTCTTTTCATACCCTTGAGTATCTGGAACTGCTGCAGGGCTACTGGCACACAATCACTGTTCTTATAAAAGAGCTTTACCAGTAGCATGCGACTCTTCATGGAACAATCATGTTGGGTGTCATGGACACAAACTGAGGAACAGTTGTGTGCCAAATGTCTGCTGGTGTGCATATTCTGACACCTACAGTGCTATCTGTTGGTGATGGAACTTTAATTATGGAAATCCTGTAATATTACAGTCTTAGAACATTTGATTACACACAACACTGTTGACAGGATAAACTTTGGGGGAACAACAAGAAGTTAATGGAAGGAGTAAAAATAACAACTCACCACATAACTGAGTCATCGAGTGCTTGGTGGGCGAGTAAACAGGAATGAAAACATAGCTGAGCTTTTGGATGAATCCTCCTTCAAAGCTAACAAAATACTCTTGCACCCTAGAATGGCTCCTAGATGACATTTTAAAAAAAATCTTGTTAATTTTTCTTGAGCTTCCACCTAGTTTGGTTCCGTTTCATGTAAAATGAGCTGTGTGAAAATTAGGCTGAACAGAATAAGGTGGAATGGTGGCCCTACGGCATCAGAAATTTAAAAAAAAGTCAGAAAAAAGAAAACAATATACTTTGGAAAATATTATTTCTGCATGACAAATTCATTCATTACCTAATGTAGGAAGATATTAACTTTATCTTCCTGGACTTAATGCAGTCTTATTTCACACTGATCAGGTGACATGATGGGTCAGTGACCCCAGGTTAGGTAGGAGTGAGGGCAGCCAAGCTCAGCTGTTCCTTTTTATGCCCAGTCATCTTTCACTTTTGAGGGAAGGTAGCAGTTGTGGCATGCACAATCTTTTCATCTTCAGTTCATTTACAGTAGATAATAGATTTACTTCAGGATTTGTCTAAAAGAAATTCAAGGATTCCTTTTATAATCAGTGAATGCATAAATTAATTGTACATCAAAGTGCTACTGCATATAAAATTTAAAAGCTTTGTATCAATAATAGAGGTAACTACAAATTATGCTGGAAGATCATACAAGTGAAAAGAAACAGATTCTTTTTCAAAAACTTGGGCATATAGTATATAATGCTTCAGAGTTCTTTACTACTGATAAAGGTAGCCTAATTATGATCAATCAACAGTTGAAAGGAGTGCCAATGTTGCTGCAAGGAATCAGGTGTGAGTTATTTGAGAAAGAAAACTTCAGAACAATCCATGAAGAGGCTAGAAGAAAGTACATACTTACAAGATTGAACAATTTAGTGTTCAGTGAGTTACGTATTTATGTATTTAATATATAAGCTTAACACATAACTGTGTTTGAAAATACAATAAAATAAATTCAACTGACTATTCAGTACTGGTTATTTTACACATATTTGATTCACTAAATTTACTATGGAAAACAGAAGACAAAAGTAGCACAAAAAACTCTCACTGAATAGCACTTTCAGTCCTGAGTTAAAAGCATTAGTTTTTGATGGAACAGCAGCAACTTCTTTTAGAAGAGGGAGAATTTGTGTGTGTGTGTGCGCGCGCGCACACTGAAAACTTTTTGTAAAAAGATCTCTTGTATTCAAATTGTACACATGAGAAACAGGAAATCCTTTTAGAAGAGACTACACTAATTTTGAAAAATTTTCAAAACACTTGCTCTGGAATCAACAGTAATTAATTACAAAAAATAATTCAGCAAGGGAAAATCAATCAACGCTTGGAGAAAAACAATACATCTCAAATCCTTGTTTTTGTTCGGGATACATTGAGACAGAAACAGCCTAGAGAGAATTATACTGAAGTTTTAGAATGAACGAAAAGTTGCTATGTCAAAGCACCATCTAGTGACCTATCTTTCCATTCTCCAGGACCCACACGTAATGCAAAGTGGATGACAAAAGTTATTTATTTTTTAGAAATGCTTATGTTCAATAACATAATTTTAATTTTAAGCACAAGATGAGAATGCAAATAGTGCTATTTGTATTTTCCATATCACTATATGCCAAAATATGATTCTTTGACCCTTATGAAGCCAAAGCAACATGTTTGAATTTCGGTATTCTTTCATAGCTTCATAAATACCAGATTGTCAGTCATGATATCCCTTGTGTGACTTTAAAACCTTAAGAATCATTTACAGTGCTTGTCTCCTGTTTTGTTCTTTTGGCCATCTTTGGTTCTCAGTCCTGAGATTACATAGAATAAATAAAAAGTTTATATTGGTCATCAATGCATTGATGTGGGACAAAATAAGACTAAAATACTTAATTTAAAAACTGACGTAATTCATCAACATTTTAGTGCATGTTCCAAGTGAATACTACTCGTGTTACAAAATTCAGTATTAAAAACCTAAAAATTACAAAAACAGTGACACTCAAATGTGAAGGTGCAGGTCATTGCCAAATGTAGACCCATTGTTACACTGAAAAACATTTACCACTGTATTCCGATGAAATAAATAATCATTTATTCAATAGCGTATAGTCTATCAGGATTTTACAGCATATTTTCAACAGATTCTAGTTCAAAATTATTAAAAACAAACAGAAATTGTCTTTATTTCTTTTGACATGCTGACACTGTGATAGACAGATACATTCACCTACTGGGAATATGCAGAAGTGAAAAACAAGTTACGCACAGTGATTACTTGGTGTAAAATACCTGCTACAATCAGGTACAGAGCGTTTAGTTCATTCATGGAGCTAGAAAAAAATAAAAGATGGTTGTAGCATATATGCTACTAAGGACTGAGAGAGTTATGAATGAAAAATAAAAGTATTCAATTAGGAATTGACCAAATCTTGAAACCAATGTAGTGTCACCACCATTTAAGATGGGAATGTTAGATTCGGTGCAAAATGTCCGAGCGCACAAGTTACAGCCAGGTGCGAGCCTGTTGACAGTAACTTACGCTGACCAGCAGTTGCGAAGTAGAATGGAAGGCCACAGGGCTGTCAAACCACTGAAATGAGTAAATGCAGCAGTTTGCATGGTGCAAGTTATGAGAAGAAGGGATCCGTTGGCACAATCTAGGTGTTATGAGTACGTGACTCGGAGCGGCATGTTAGCAAAACAGAGGCGCACAGCAACATATAAATAGGTGCTGGTTTTCTATCGAGGGGGATTCACGTATGGCAGCTCTCCTGGACAGCGGGATGTGTCACACCACTGGATACATGCAGCAGCAGATGGGGCGCCGGCGTTCCAGTCCACGGCGGGTCACTCGTTCGACCCTCTGAGGCCAATGCGCGGTCCGTAGCCAGCCAGCAGCGGGCCACTTGATGCCTTGCTACCGCAGGCAGTCTTGTTGGCTCCCAACACATGCCGGAGGCATCCCGGGGCAAGGGCCGCAGATTTGACTGTTGGATTGCAGGTGCTTGTGTCGTCACGATCTTAACCATAACAGCAAAGAAGCATGCAGCAGACCGCCCTGCGGCTCCCAGCAAGCGGCGCTGAGGCAACAGGGACAAAGGCCGCCAAGTCGGCTGCTGGCACATCCTGATGTCGTCAAAACTCCGCAGCTGTACACGGCCAGCATGCCACAGTACATTGCACGGGTCGCTGAGGTAGCCCTTCCGTGCCAAGCTGTTTTTGCAGACAGCGAAGTGGCGTCCTCAGTATTGCAGGACCCTATGACGTAGACAGAGAGGAACGCGGCACTGTAGCTGGGAATAATAAAACACTTGAAGATCACGGCCGAGTTTTAATACGGTGCATCCTGACAGTTTCCATCCACGTCCTACATTCCTCCACAACACGCCAACATCTACATTTGATGTCAGAATAGCGGGCGTCGTCTGTACAGTACAACGTTCGAGCCCACCGCCTGCTTTACAGTCACAAAATGTGGTGAATGTTGGCTAATTTTTCTTTTTGAGTGTTGGACATTTTCTTTCTTTGTGTTATCAGAGTAAGTGTTAGTGTGTTTGAGGCAGTAAGATTTTTTTCTTTTGAGGCATTTAATTACTTTCTTATTGGGTTGAGTATGTTGTTTTATTTATCTCCTCCTAAAACATAAGATGAGATACTAAGCTGTAGGGAGTCAATTTATTTTTGTAGTTAAATGTTTTGTTTCTGTGGGATTTTATGGGTTGAAATCGGACTAACTGGGAACGAAAGCAACACAATGGCAAAGTAAAGGACGCAAGGTGTGTTGGAACCAGAAGCAGTACGGATTTTGTTGAAAAAGGTAGCACAATTAACAGCAGACAATACACAGTTGAGAAGTGAACTAACATCTAGGAGGGACCGGGGAAACTGCATCTGATCAGTCGTCGTTGCCTAGAGTGCCGCAGTAGGAGATTGATCCAGCTGCCGCTCAATACAGGGAAAGGTAATGACAAGTAACGATTGTTTTGAGCACCTCTGTGCCAAGTGCTATCGCAGCCTTAACTTTGTTGTGTGTTGTTTTCATTCTGATCAGGAGGAGAGCCAACTCCACGAGGGAACCAACAGTAGTCAAAATCCCAGTGGATTGGATACCGAGGGCATAAGATGGGTAGGTAAGGGGGTTGACTGAGCATTAGGTGGAGTGGTCATCCAGTAAGGAATTTTTACATTTTGCCTCATGTCATGTGTTTTAAGAGGACTAGACCACATCTAAGTTTTCTGATAGTAGTAATAGTAAATATGTCATAAGTACGTGCCGACCAAGACAAGTTTAAGAGTAGTTAGAGGTCGACCTACTAGTTCATAAGTTGAATCTGGCATCTGCACCTTCAAACATGTCTTCTTTATAAAAGAGCAGAGAAAGCTGCTGCACCAACCAACATGTCATGCAATACTACCAAAATACAGTAAAACATGGAAATAAATCTCTAGCTCATGGGTTACCAGCTAGTACAGCCCCCGGCTTCTAGGGACACTTTTTCCATGTGTTGCCAGCTGATTCATACAGCATGGGAGCAGGAACATGGCTCAGCAAATCTATGGAGATTAGTCAAAAATTCTACTCGAGAAGCCCACTGCCCATTTTACAGAGACTAACCTGGAAAGTGCAGGCCGACAGGTTACATGACTCTGAATGTACTCTTGTGATTGATGGCACGAATGCATGTAGCTCGATGTGATGGTAACCTTCAATTGCAACTTTATAATCTTTCCATAGCTTGGGGCCACAGTCATATAAGGCTATTTACATAAAGTTCCACAATTTGACTGTATAGATTGTTTATTCTGTTGTACATTGACGATTTAGGCCTTTGGTCACTTCAAAGGATCACAATGTTAATGATCAGACTTCTGTAGATGAAGTCATCATCAGAATATATCAATTAATAAATTTTGATCATGTCTTCACTTACAGAAGTCTGAACATACTTAACAGTGGGATTAGTTGGTTAACATATTTTGACAATGACTTCGTTTACAGATATCTTATCATGCTAATCACTGTAGTACTTGAAAATGGCTAAAGGTGAAAATCATAACTGTACAATAGAGTAAACAATCTATACAGTCAAATGTCGGAACTTTCTTGTAGGATGTGAGGTCCACCAGTTATGCAAAACACCATTTTTCCTCAGTACCCAAACATGTTTCAGCACAACTGTGCCATCATCAGTGGGTTTCTATTTTATTTATTCTGTAATGTGAACATTTTTATTAAATGATTACAAAATTATGTGGATGTTTATTTCAAACAATAGTTCATTTCTTTTTTTTTTTGATACCTTTACACTTGGTGTGCATGATTTTCCCAGATCACTTGTGTATTATTTACTACAGGTAGCTTGTCAACTGCAACCAAACAATGTAATAAATAATACACAAGAAATACGGAAAAATTATGCACACCAAGTGTAAAGGCATTAACAAAAGGAAATGAACTATTGTTTGAACTAAACATCCACATAATTTGTAATCATTTAACAAAAATGTTCACATTACAGAATAAATACAACGGAAACCTAATAATATGGCACAGTGGCGCTGAAATATGTTTCGGTACTGAGAAAAAATGGTGTTTTGCATAACTGGCGGACCTCACATCCTACAATGTTAACTGAAAACACGGTCAACACAAGGAGCTGCAAATCCAAATGATGAATGTCAGAACTTTCATTTAAAAAGTATTTACAAGTGTCACTTATTTCTACAGGTATTCAAGAATACCTTTCAATTATGAAATTAAAGGAGTAGTTAAGAATAAACAATTGAAACCTAGATTTAAAAATACTTCTGTCTTTGAGACATTTTATTTCTATGGGCATATTATCCACGTGTTTCTCTCCTTTTGTACCTAAGTTATATTCTCCAGACGGAAATGTTGATTATTTCACTGTCTAGTATTGCATTTTTGAACACTTATTACTCTTAAACTGCATTGGGTTCCTTATATGTTTGAACAGTGAATAAATGTACTGTCAGGCTGTAGTAAAAATTGCCAGTTGCTTAAACAGATGCCAGAAAGATGTGTGTGTCTGAACTCCACATGTGCAACTGTAATTGCTTTGTTTTTTGTAATGGCAGCAGCAGTAGTTCTATACAGGGTGGAGTAGGGAATTATCTGTAATTTTAAGTTGGTGCTGTGAAGAAAGAGGGGACAATAGAAGAGTGAGGCTGTGTTCCAAGGTCGCAGTGGCAGTGAACATTTACTTTTATGCCACTGTTAATTGCAAACACGGCTTCGTTGAATGAACAATGTGCTTCAGCTGTCAAAACCTATTTTTCTGACAACCGACCTACAGTTGCAGTATAGCGTGCTATGTGTACTTGATGTCAAATCCCCCCTCAAAACAGTGTTCCTGATTGTAAATTGATTCTGTTATGGGTAGAAAACTTTCATCAATGTGGTAGTGTTATGAAAATGAGAGCTGGGGGACTCTAGGACCGTTAGTACTCTTGAAAACATAGAGCATGTAAGAATGTCAGTATTGCAGTCCCCAAAATGTTCTGCTAGCAAACAAGCATCACTGCTTGCACTATCTATCCATACTGTGTGTCAGATTCTCCACAAAGGCTTTCAGTTTCATCTGCATATAATGGTGATCACTCAAGAACTGCCACAACAGTATTGGCAAAATAGACAGCAAGCCTGTGAAGACTTGACTGAAAATGTTCCTCAAAATGGACACATTTTCTTCAATATGAGGCACACTTTCACATTTCAGGGTTTGTTAATAAACACAATATGCATTACTGCATTTGTATGAATCCTGGGGAAATTCATGAGAGACCTCTCCACAGTGATAAGGTCAGAGTTACATGTGTAGTCAGTGCTGAGGAAATTATTGGACTTTATTTATTTTTTGAGGAGAACAGCCATGCTGTTACCATCAATAGTGGACAGTATGGGAGCATGAGCCAAAATGTTTTTGAACTACATCTTCAGCAAATGCAAAGGAGACTTGTTTGATTTCAGCGAGATGGTGCCACGACCCACATTGCTTTGTTTGGAGTTATCTCAAAGCTGAAGTTTTCAAACCTCACGGATGCTGGAAGCCTTGAAGGATGCCATATGCCTTGAAATAGGCCAAATTCCACACCAGTTGCTCCATAGAGTGGTGCAGAATTTTAAAAATCAGCTGCGGCCGTGTATTGCCATCGAGGAATGTCATTTGCAGGATCTGATATTCAAAACTTAACAAAATTAAACTTATCACTGTACTTTATTGAGGCAATACCATTTTTAGTTTTTTTTTAAATTAACTTTTATAGTTAGAGATAATTCCCAGCCACAAGCTGTACATCCGCAGATACTTTTATGAGGATACTGGACATATCATAGTGTTACAGTTTAATATCAAACAATAAAAAACATAATTCATAGATTCAGGCATTTCCACACTATTGGTCTAGTTTGATAAGGATGGGACTGATTGCCGACTTTCGCCCATAAAAAGAGGTACTCATCAGCATTTAACTTCTTCTACCTTCTCGTAGTCAAAACAAATGGCATGCTTGGAACAAGAGTACCATAAGGCTGTTTAGCCAACAGTCCTGTAGTTTCAGCAATACTCCATGTCTTCCAAGCCAAAATATTAGCATCTGGAAATGCTTCAAGGCCACCATAACCTGCTTGATTGCCCCATACAACAGCAAGTGTCAGCCAGGTACTACCTCCAAACACTGCTTGTACATCACAGGTAAAGTTCAGATGCGGTCCACGAAAAACATTTGGACCTCCAATCAATTGCTTTTTATTAAACTGCCCAGCCAAGTCAATATCAATCGCCTTCAAACTGCAATACACAGGTACACTGCGCCGCCAGCGACGATGGTAACCACGTCGCAGAGGCATTGCTGTGGCACGTCCAAATGTTTTTCGTGGACTGCATCTGAACTTTACCTGTTATGTACAAGCAGTGTTTGGAGGTAGTACCTGGCTGACACTTGCTGTTGTATGGGGCAATCAAGCAAATTATGGTGGCCTTGAAGCATTTCCAGATGCTAATATTTTGGCTTGGAAGACATGGAGTATTGCTGAGACTACAGGACTGTTGGCTAAACAGCTTTATGGTACTCTTGTTCCAAGCATGCCATTTGTTTTGACTACGAGAAGGAAGAAGAAGTTAAATGCTGATGAGTACCTCTTTTTATGGGCGAAAGTCGGCAATGGGAATTGTAAAATAAAGATCAACGGTGATTGTATGATTTATTATAGACAATAAAGTGTGTTCTGTGCTTTCCTTATCCCCCTCCCTTTTTTTATTCATGGCCTTACAGCAGGAATCATTCAGGCAAAGCCTGAAGTAATTTAAGGAAACCACTGAAAACCTAAACCAGGATGCCTTGATGGAGACTGGAGCCTCCATCCTCCAGAATACACGACCAGCCCATTTAAAACAATGTAAACTCATTCAGGCAATTAAAACTTTTTACCTACGTACAGAGTTAGCCCACAATATTATCCCACAAGATATCAGGAATGAAAATATGCAAAATAAGTCAACTTACTTATTTCTATGTTCCCAAACTTGCAAATTATTCTTACAGCAAAAGTAGCTGATAAACACTTTAGTAGGTCTATTATATGGATTTCTAGTTAAAATCTGCATTTGTATGGACACACTACAAGTTAAGACTTCCCTGTTCACTATTTTTTGTTGATTCACTACTACAATAAGAAGGGGGCTATTTCAACAGTGCTAAACTGCATGGTCTGTGTTTATTTAAGTTTAAAACTAATCCATTCACACAAAACCAGTTAAGAACTTAAAACAAATACATCATTTACTATTTTTCTCATGAACACTTCAAGTGCTCTGGTTTACAGTTAGGGCTTGACTCATCCGCAAAAATTCCGTTTCTTGGTTTAAGTAAAACAATGGATCACGAATATACAAGCAATGGGTAGATATGACAATCACATCAACTCAAAGAGCCTCAACCAGAAGAAGTAAAACTGGGTCTGAGGCATCTTTTCAACAGGATGGTGCTATAAACAATTTATAATGTAGCTGTATGGGAAAATGCTGAAGATTAAGTGGGTAGGTAGCACAACTAATGAGGAACTACTGAACTGAATTGGGACAAAAACAAATAGTAGCACTAAAAGTAGGAATGGTTTGTAGGATACATCCTGAGGTATCAAGGAATTGTACCAATTTAATAATGGAGTGAAGTATGGGAAGTAAATATTACAGAGGTAAATCTAGGCTTCAATACAACAAGCATTTTCAAACAGATGTAGGTTGCACTAGTTATGCAGAGCTTATGAGACTTGTACAGTAAAGACTAGTGTGGTGAGCTACATCAAACCACTTTTCACACTGAAGACCATACCAACAACTACAACTACAACTTTTACTACTAGAAGTCTGTGACTACCCTAACATCGTGACAAATAAGGAGCAACAAATAATCTTTTCATAGGCACAAGAAAAGTAGGAGTAAATACAAGTAGGTTCAAGGATGTTTACAACACGGATAAGGGGTATGTTGGAGTAGTGACACTGTGTGTCTCTGGTAATTTCAAAATTATTGTTCTGCACATGCCTATGCACAATCTGAAACAGTTTGGGATTTCTGTGCTGCTCAAATAAGTTTCCATCTTGTAATGGGAAGAATTCAGCGACTTCTCAGATCTCTCAAAGGAAAAATTCTTATGATTATCTGGCTTTTAGTTTCAGCAGTACTATTTCTATTTTGAATACCAGTCTCAAATCTTACTACATATTGTAATGGAACTGACAAATAGACGTCATTTTATTTCATTATTCATTTCATAATTTATTTCATTATATACTAAAGTCGTATTAAAAAAAAGGTTTCACTTAAGAGAATACTAAATTAGGTGTTGCGATCGATATTGGAATTGTATTGTATTGTATTGTATGTTCTTTGTACTTTATGACTGTGATCTTTGGTGAACAACGGTTTTCGGCCACTTGTGTGTTGGCCGCGGTTGAGTGTGGTTGTGCGTATAGTTCTTGCAATAAATGTGTTTGATACAAAGAAACCGTGGAATTCTGCATCATTTTTCGATAGTCCAGTAATAATTACAAAACCCGCACCTTTTTCTTGGAGCCAAGGAATCATCGCCTAGACAACAAGAAGCCACAAGGACAACGCAAACACAGCAGCAATCAACAAAGGAGACATCATGGCCAGCTCTACTGAATTATTTTACAGCCATTAGCCACACCGTAACGGTGTCCTTATGGAGTTAACTTTTCCTGAAAGTAGAGACGGTTCGTGACAACTGGGGGCTCAGCCGGGATCAAGACATTGATATCTACTGGATTGACGAAATCTGTTTTGCAGAAGTCTAATGAGCACGTGGTACGAAGAAGTGCTATACATGGAAGTAAAGGGAGACGAAACGAAACAGTAAAGTGGACTAACCACACGAGTGAGGACCCAGACTGAAAAGATAAGTACATTTGTTTAGTGCTGTTTATTCCTTTTATTATTTTGTGTGTGAAATTTCACGAAAATGACCATTGTGAAAGAGGAAAGTGGTGCTGAATCCGAACAGGATTGTGAAAATTTGTTAGTGTTTGGGGTCGTAGACATGCCGGTAAAAACGGAAGATGAGTCAGTCAAAGAAGCGGATCAGAGTCTTAATTCATCAAAACGTGAGACGTCGGACATTAAATCACTATTACAAATGATGGAACAATCGTTAGCTTTAAATCAGACTGTTGCAGCCCGCTTACAAGCTAATGAGGCACAATTGCAAAGCATGAATCAGACGGTCGCGGACAGTTTTCGGGTTATAAATCAGAAAGTGTCGCGTCTAGAGGGAGCTATGAACAAAAAATTTGATAATGTCTTACTTTGGGGTAATAAACTTCGCAACGATATTTTAAAGATAGACAAGAAACTTAGCAAGGCAGAAACAAAGATTTTGGCGGTAGAATCTAAAGTGGGAGAAGTAAAATCTAGTCTGAGTAACAAAATTCAGTCTGTAAAAAATGAACTGGTCACAGACAGAGAGAAAAATGCAAAATGTTTTGTTAATGTTAATAATCAAATAGATACAGTTTGTGTAAATGTAAAAGCTATGGCAGTAGATCTTGAAAGTAGAGTAGATTCTAAACTAAATGTTGTGAATGATAAAGTGGAAACAGTCAGTAACACAGTAAAACTCCATGAGATTGAAACTAAGACAGACATTAGTGAATTAAAAAGTACAGTATCAGAGTTAAACCAAAAGTTTGAAATATTTAGCAATGATGTAGCTAACAAAAATTTTTCTATGAACACATGTACCTTAGTATCCAATATTCCAGTTAAAAACTTTTCTAATGAGTGTAGTTTGCATCCTGTTGACTTTCTGCAGAGTTGTAGAGACAATTTTTTGCCCAATATGAGTGAAAGTGTCAAAATTAAGTTTGTTAAAAAATTTTTGGAGGGAGAATCTTTGTCATGGGCCAATCAAAATTTTTCTATGGACATGTCTTATGCAGAATTTGAAATTGAGTTCTTAAAACGGTTCTGGTCTGAAACTGAACAAGCCAGGATAAAGAGTGAGTTTCTGAATGGGCCAAATTATAGAGAAACACAGGGGACTATGAAACAGTTTTGTAAGAATCAACTGAAGAAACTTGTACATTTGAGCAAACCCTTCGATGAGCTTACACAGATAGATGCTTTAAAGAGAAGGTTGCCAGCAGATGTGCAATGGGACCTAGTGTATGGACCAGATGACAACATTGAACAATTTCTAAACTATGTGGATAAACTTGACAGGATTATAGACAAAGTGGGGAAACCAAAAAACTATTTCAATCATGCACAAAGAGGTGGGGATCATAGTTGGGGAAACACTAATTTTAACAGGAGGGAAAACAGTAGGCCCAACAACCATAGTTTTCATCATAGGGAACAAAATAGTCACAATATTAATAATAATTTCCATTCAAGGGAAAACTATAATTTCCATTCAAGAGGACAATCTGGGAACAATTGGAACAGAAGTAATTACCGGGATTCTGAAAACAGGAATTGGCGTGAACATAGTGACACCAGGAGTCAAAATGCTATGGGAAGTCATGAAGTAAAAAACTAGCATGCGCTCCATTGTCGGTCCACAAGGTAGGGGCGAAAAGCATAGATAATAGATGGACCAATAACAGTGACTTCGTTGCACCAAGAGATACGTCTCAAGTAATGAGTAGTTATCTTATGAACGTGTACTACCCTCTAAACACAGTACCTGTTAAGGATGAACACATTGGTTGTAATAAAGAGCCAGAGAAAATAATTGACTTAGTTGAATTTTATGAATGGGCAGAAGCTTGTAGTTTGTCAGAGGACCAGCAGGTTAATGATTTAAATAATTTAGGAATTGATGCACTGATGAGGGAACCAAGTGAGCAAATTGTAGACACTGATTTAACGGGCAAAGAATTAAAAACACCTGGGTGTGAAAGCAACGTTTTAAGTTTTCGGGAGAGAGAGGTTGATGATTGTAGTATGTGGGGAAATGAAGATTTAATGATACATGATGATGGTGAAAAATATTTTGTTTGCTTGAAAGAGGAAATGGAGGCATTAGGTGGTGTGGGAGATACTGATATGCATGTTGTAGATGTACCCAAAAGTGTTATTAACAGTTTAATAAGTGGTGTTAATGCCAGTGTCACAACCAATAGGCTCTGTAATCCAACATCTTATGAAGGAACCTGGGCAATTGATAAAGATTCCCTGAACAGTAAAACTGACTGTGCAAGTAGGCTACCATTTGCAATGAACAAAGGTGAATTATTTCTTTATAATATGTGGCTAAATAGTGATGCAATTAAAAATGATAGCAATTTTAGAAAAATGATTCTTAATATGTCTCAAATTTTATATCCTGATTGGTGGCAAAACACTAAACATATTATTGTTGAACAACTGAAGGATAAATACCTTAGTGGTGAACAATGTTATATGAGTGAAAATATTTGGATTAATGAAATTATCAATGCAAGTGACAGTGCTAATGATGTGTGTGTTAATGTAATGACCGTAGATAATAAAGGTGACAGCAATATAGATATTTATAAGTCAGAAAGTCATTGTTTCAGTGAAATCCAAAATGATTTATTGTACGAATACGTTCAGCCTGAAAAAGGTGGTGACATAGTAGACAGAGGGAGTCAAGTGTCAGGAATATCTGAAGTTCTAAGCAAAAAGCTGAAGTGCGAGAAAGATTACATTGAAATGCCAGTCATTGGGGTGAAAATAAGAGGGGCTACAGGAAAACACAGTAAAACTGTGAAAAGACAAACTTTATCTTTTACAATTGAGGGAGTCACATTTACACATGGATGCCTAATTATACCAGGCCTCGGTGAGGATTGTATTCTCGGGATGTCATGGATTCGGAGTGTAGATGCAAGATTTGACTGGGGAGGACAAAAACTTACCATAACAACACCAAATGGGGGGTGTATCTCCACCAAGTTTGTCAGATCAAATACAGTTTTGTGTAATGATAAATTTAACACTATAAATCTTGTAAAGGAGAAAAGATATGTTGACAAACACATAACGGAGCTAGATTTAAGTGAAGTAGATTTCAACACTCTGGTAAACACTAAGATTTCAGAAGCTAGCAGCCTAAATGATGAGCAAAAACAGGAACTAAAGTCTTTGTTATGGGAATACAGTGATGTCTTTAGCAATATTCCAGGGAAAGTTAGGGGTTACGAATGTACTTTGCTAGTAAGACCACATGACCCATTTTTCATAAGACCGTATGGTGTGCCCATAGCAAAACGTACAGCAGTTGAGAAAGAATTACATAAGATGGAAGTGTGTGGCATTATTGAAAGGAGTATCAGTGCTTATAATAACCCACTGGTAGTTGTGTCAAAAAGGGATGGTGGAGTGAGAATAGTTCTTGACTCAAGGCCTTTAAACAAGATCTTATACAGAGAAACAGACCACCCTGAAAACATTGATGAGCTGTTGCACAAGTTCAAGGACATAAAATTAATGTCAAGTCTAGACTTAACCTCAGGCTTTCACCAAGTACCCCTGGCACCCAAATCTAGGAAATACACTGCTTTTCTTTACAATGGCCGTTGCTATCAGTATTGTGTAGTCCCATTTGGCTTGAACTCATCGGTAGCAGAATTCATTAGAGCTTTAGACCATGTGCTTGGGCAGGAACTTGTGTCCAAATTAGTGATTTATGTTGATGACATTTTAGTAACGGGACAAGATTGGAATGAGCATGTTGGGCTTTTAAGACAGGCTTGTGAGAAACTTAGAAGAGGGGGAATGACACTAAAACTAGAAAGTGCAAATTTGCAGTACCTGAATTAAAATTTTTGGGACATGTCATAACAGAAAAAGGAATTTTGGCTGATCCAGACAAAATTAAAGCTATTGCAGAGTTTCCTATACCCCGTAACAGAAAACAACTGAAATCATTTTATGGGCTATGTGGTTTCTACAGAAAATTTGTAAGTAAGCAAAGCTTAAACACACCCTGTCTAAGTAACTTGTTAAAGAAGGACACTGTTTGGATATGGAGTAAAGATTGTCAAGAGGCTTTCGACATAATAAAAAAGGAACTGAATAACCAGAACCTGTTACACAGACCAGATTTCAATTTACCTTTCTGTTTACATACTGACAGCAGTGATTATGGTCTAGGTGCTGAATTATTTCAAGTAAAAGAAATCAATGGGGAGACAGTTCATGCTACAATTGCATTTGCAAGCAGAATGTTACTGAAGCATGAAAAGAACTATACAGTAACAGAAAAAGAGCTATTAGCCATACAGTGGTCATTTTCAAAATTCAGGAACTATTTACTTGGACATAAGGTAATAGTGTACTCTGATCATAAGGCCTTAAGCTATATACAGGAATGCAAGCTCTATCATGATAGGCTTACAAGATGGGCATTGTATTTACAACAATTCAACTTTGAAATTAAGTATATTAAAGGCACTGACAACATAGTTGCGGATGCTCTATCAAGGCTACCAGTAGGAGGGGAAACAGAAATTTTTGATCAGATTGAAGAAAAACAGTTTAAAATGAGGTATATTAAAGGGGTCACAGATGAAAAAGTTGTTAGATCATTGTGTGATAAAATCAGGAGGAACCAGAACCGTGATGCAAATTGGAAATTAGTAAAGAGCTGTTTAGGGAAAAAGAACTATGAAAAATTAGATAAGTACTATAAGGTGTTTAAAGGTACCCTGTTTAGGAGAACTGACGAAGACTCTGACAATTGGAAACTATGCTGGCCTGAGGAGGAAGCTGAGAGGTTAATTAGATATACTCATGAGAGCTATGGTCATTGTGGCATACAGAAGTGTATGCAGAAATTACAAGAAAACGTATACTTCTACAATATGGCCAAGAAAGTTAGAAAAGAATTGTCAACTTGTGATAAGTGCCAACGAGTCAAAGTAAGTAACAGAAAATGTCAAGGTGAAATGCAAAACATTATTCCTGCACAACCTCTAGACTTAGTCGCTGTTGATTTCTATGGGCCACTTCCAAGGAGTAGGAGTGGGCACTGCTACATTTTTGTCATGGTGGATGTATTTTCTAAACTAATCAAGTTGTATCCCGTCAGAAAAGCCACAGGCAAAGAGATAGTTACAAAAGTTGAAAAAGACTATTTCTTAAATGTTGGGAAACCAAAAGCAATCTTGTCAGATAACGGTTCTCAGTTTTTGTCAAAAGTTTGGAAAGCCTTTGTTGATAAATCAGGAATCAAACATGTTCAAATATCTGTATATAATCCATCGTCAAACCCAGCTGAGAGGTATATGCGCGAGATTGGTCGCTTATGTCGTACATATTGCAGTCATAAACATCCTACATGGTACGACCACGTACGAGACTTTGAAGATGTTATGAACAGCTTGCAGCACACTTCCACAGGATTTTCACCTTATGAAATTATGTTTCATCTAAAACCAGACAACATTATCACTGAACTCGTAGAATTTCCACCATGCACAATGATGACTATGCATGAACGTGAAGCCATAGTCAAAGAAACAATGATAAAACAGGGGGAAATTAGAAAAAGACGACATGATGGCAAGATCAAAGCAACCAAGTTTAAAGTAGGAGATTATGTTTTAGTAAAATCACATGAGAAATCAAAAATTCTAACTTCTGAAATAAAGAAATTCTTTGATATATACATGGGTCCATTCGAGATTGTAGAGAATCCACACCCAAATGCATACCGGTTGGTGTATCCTAAATCCAGGAAAGTTCTCGGACTAAGGAATATTGTTTCATTGAAATTGTATAAACAAAAGGGGTAAGACTATTCTGAGAAAGTTAAAAGGTGACTCTACAAAAGTTTTTAACTTGAAATTTTATCTATAAAAAAATTGTCTGATTTTGATACTGTTTCGTGCCCTTGAAAATGTTTATTATTTGTTTAATATGTATTCACTGTATGGAGTAGTTGCAATGAATTTTCTGTGTAATATGCTAGCCATGTTAGTTTTTGATATTTCTGTATGTTTATGCAATTTGATTGATGTTTGATAATTTGTGTAATTTTAGTTTGTGTAACTCTCACACCACACTTGTTGAGACGTCATTTAAAATGCAAAGTTTTTTAAATTTTTTACTCTTAAAGGCAGAATCCTAATTACTACACACTTAAGTGCTTGAAATGTCCTACTCTACAAGGAGACAATCATTTTCAGTAAACTACATGAATTACTGTATATTTCTCTCTCAACCACTGCAAATGCATAATATTTTTTAATTTTGATAGATGCATACCATTCCAAAACTTTCATTCATGATTCTACCTTTGCATTTTTACTGTGAAAATGAACCCCTGTAACAAGCTGCCTGTAACTTTACTTTTGAAAACAATTTAATTTTTTACCCTTGGAGTAATGTCTTTGCGATAAGATATTTTACACCCAATATGTTAATGCATTTGTATTACATGTTTATTGAATTTATTATGATTTGAAGAATCTTTTTTTTTTTTTTTTTTTTGGACCAGTTCGTATCTGTGTGGTATTACTCAGACAGATACTGTAAACTTCTCCCACTAGATAAACATTACCGGAAGGTTAACTATGTATCCTAACCATGTACTTACGTATAAACATTATGTAACCAAAAGGTGATCTCTGTATGTGATTTTTAGATAACATGGCATTATAGTCAATGAAGCGATACAAACAGCTAAACTTTGGAAACAGACGCACTGCAGGACAAGCAGAAATCAGACCTTTTAACGGAAGTCACCTATGTGCAGATGGACTATGTGGGACAGACTGTGAGTAGTGTGAAAAGTGGGCAACAAAAGAAATTAAAACAAGCCTGCAGTTAAAAGTTGGTCTTTCAATGGTTTCATGTGAAGTGCTACAACATTATGGGCTATTCTAAGTGAAAATTGTGAATCTTCTTTCGTATTTCATTTACTCTAAGGTTAAAAATTGTGTTTTCCTTTACTGAGTATAACAATTTCAGTGTTAGCATAACTCAAAGGAAACAGTCCTATTAAAAATTTTAATGTATTTAAAAACATATTCTTGGCAGTTCCATTATTCTGTTGTAAGAATTTTGTTCGCATTGTCATACTTACAAAATTCTTGGGGGGGCTATTGTAATGGAACTGACAAATAGACGTCATTTTATTTCATTATTCATTTCATAATTTATTTCATTATATACTAAAGTCGTATTAAAAAAAAGGTTTCACTTAAGAGAATACTAAATTAGGTGTTGCGATCGATATTGGAATTGTATTGTATTGTATGTTCTTTGTACTTTATGACTGTGATCTTTGGTGAACAACGGTTTTCGGCCACTTGTGTGTTGGCCGCGGTTGAGTGTGGTTGTGCGTATAGTTCTTGCAATAAATGTGTTTGATACAAAGAAACCGTGGAATTCTGCATCATTTTTCGATAGTCCAGTAATAATTACAAAACCCGCACCTTTTTCTTGGAGCCAAGGAATCATCGCCTAGACAACAAGAAGCCACAAGGACAACGCAAACACAGCAGCAATCAACAAAGGAGACATCATGGCCAGCTCTACTGAATTATTTTACAGCCATTAGCCACACCGTAACGGTGTCCTTATGGAGTTAACTTTTCCTGAAAGTAGAGACGGTTCGTGACAATATGCATCAAATACAAATGAATAAAAAAAAGAAAATTCATAAGTCCATATTTTTAATAATTAACATTTCTGTTTCTGCAGTCATATAAGTATTTCTTCATAGATGCCACTTATACATCATTTACACAATGTACCCACTGTCAATGTGGCTGACTTCAATAAAAACCTGCACACAATGTATAGTTTATATTCTAACTAAAAGAATAAATTGTTAGTACTTTAATCATTGGAGTGGTAATGGTCCTATATCCACAGAATAGTAAGTGCACTGCACTATACTCCTCTCCACAGAAAAACTCATTGAAGAAACTGCTCCAAAACGTGCTTAAGATACTCTCATTCTGTGACAACACAGACAAAGCCATTTAAAGCAAACTACATAATTAACTTAGAATTCAATGACTGCCATGTTAGAAATAACAAATGGAGTGAACAGAATATATGGAACAAAACCTTGGAATTTCAGATATTTACAAAATAACAGATAAAGAGAATGAGGATTCATTTGTGTAGAAAACACTAACTTATGGGCAGTAAAATTTGCTAATGCACGGTACCACTGTACTACATTATTCACAAATTCTGCAGGCATACCCTGTGACACTACAATTCAAGCCCACTTCATCATGAGACAACACCCTTATGTGAGAGTTCGTGCAATATCGAACCACAAAGAAAAAGTCCCCAATTAAGTAAAAAAACAGTTTATATTCCTATGGGACTTGCTCCCATTACAACTAACACACTGGTGTATTTAATTTGTTAATATTAATTTTATTTCAATGTCTGCTTAACTTTACATATAGATTGCCCCCAAAAGGAAAATGGAGAATAAAGGGACAATCATAACCAACTCTTTACATACTGCAAAACAGTATCCCACAAAAGGAAGGAAGATTAGAGTTTAACGGCCTGTTAACACCAAGGCCATTAGAGATGCAGCACAGACTCTTATAACAAAATGAAGGGAGAGGAAACTGGCCATGTCCTTTATACCAACATTTGCCTAGAATGATTTAGGGAAATCACAAAAGCCAAAATCAGGATGGCTAGACATGGATGTGACCTGTTGTCCTCCCGAATGCGAGTCCGGTGAGTCACTTTGGCACCTCACTTGGCAGTACCACAGAATCTGAGAGAACTTAGCAGTTTCTTCAAAACAGAGACAACCATTAGAATCCACTGAAAATCTGAGGAGCTGCTGCTCCTTGACACAGAGAAGCCCTGCTTTGTGTCAGTTGGTGCCCTCGCAGGATTGGAAACATCTGAGGAATGAAGGCATTCTCTGCTTTCTTGGTCCCAGCAGGTAGAACTTGCCCACTGACTTTCTTAACAATTGGTGGTTGTTGTTGTAGTCTTCAGTCCAGAGACTGGCTTGACGCATTTCTCCATGCTATTCTATTCTGGGCAAGCCTCTTTATCTCACAATAACTACTGCAACCTATATCCTTCTGAATCTGCTTAGTGTATTTGTCACTTGGTCTCCCTCTACAATTTTTATCCTCCACGTTTCCCTCCAATACTACACTGGTGATCCCTTGATGCCTCAGAACGTGTCCTACCAACCGATCCCTTCTTCTAGTCAAGTTGTGCCACAAATTCCTCTTCTCCCCAATTCTATCAGTACCACCTTATTAGTTATGCAATCTATCCATCTAATCTTCAGCATTCTTCTGTAGCACCACATTTCAAAATTTTTTATTCTCTTCTTGTCTACACTGCTTATTGTCCATGTTTCACTTCCATACATGGCTACACTCCACACAAATACTTTCAGAAAAGGCATCCTGACACTTAAATCTATACTCGATGTTAACAACAAATTTCTCTTCTTCAGAAATGCTTTCCTTGCCATCGCCAGTCTACATTTTATATCATCTCTATTTTGTCCATCATCTTATTTTGCTCCCCAAATAGCAAAACTCATTTACTACTTTAAGTCTCTCATTCCTAACCTAATTCCCTTGGAATCACCTGATTTAATCTGACTACATTCCATTCCATTATCCTTCAACACACTATCCATTCCGTACAACTGCTCTTCCAGGTCCTTTGCTGTCTCTGAAAGAATTACAATGTCATCAGCAAACCTCAGTTTTTATTTCTTCTCTCTGGATTTTACATCCTACTCCAAATTTTTCTTTTGTTTCCTTTACTGCCTGCTCAATATACAGATTGAATAACATCGGAGATAGACTACAACCTTGTCTCACACTATTCTCAACCACTGCTTCCCTTTCGTGTCCCTCGACTCGACCTTCAGCATTTGAAAGGCACTATTCCAGTCAATGCTGTCAAAAGCTTTCTCTATGTCTACAAATGCTAGAAATGTAGGTTTGCCTTTCCTTAACCTAGCTTCTAAGTAAGGTAAGTCGTAGGGTCAGTACTGCCTCGGGTGTTCCAACATTTCTAAGGAACCCAAACTGATCTTCCCCGAGGTCAGCTTCTACCAGTTTTTTTCCATTCATTTGTAAGGAATTCATGTTAGTATTTTGCAATCGTGACTTATTAAACTGATAGTTCAGTAATTTTCACACCTGTCAGAACCTTCTTTCTTTGGGATTGGAATTATTATATTCTTCTTGAAGTCTGAAGGTATTTCACCTGTCCCATATATCTTGCTCACCAGATGGAAGAGTTTTGTCATGGATGGCTCTCCCAAGGCTATCAGTAGTTCTAATGGAATGTTGTCTACTCCCGGGGCCTTGTTTCTGTCAAATTCTTCACACGATATTGTATCTCCTGTTTAATCTTCATCTACGTCAGGGCTTAACAACTGGCTGGTTTTGAGCACGAGTACTCACGTCTGCTCAGGCACGTGCTCGCGAGCAGGTGCAAGGTCGCGGAGTAGGGAGGGAGGGGAAATGCGCATGCAATTTTGAATAGGGCCGCTGCATGCCTATTGAATTTGCACCGACTGTGTAACATTTAAAGTACTATGATCAGCTCTAACAGTCACTTCGCTGGTTAAAAATCATGTCAAGTCGCCGTTGTGTAACCCCAACCATGCTTTCACAGTTCAACCGCCATTGGGAGGAATTTTATCTGTTTACAGAAAAAGATGGTGTTGCAAAATGTTTAGTATGTCACAAAACGCTGAATTCTTTTACGAAATTTAATTTGCAGCGATAGTATATGTCGTACCACGCGAAAGACTACGGACGTGGAAAATGTGATGGACCAGATCGTGCACAGGAAGTTATTAAACTTAAAAGGATGCTATCCAAAGAAGATCTGGACGACGAAGAAAAATCAACTGAGGCAGCTCTCAGAGTGAGTTACAAAATTGCTTTGCTTTTAGCAAAATCCTTGCACCCCTTCACTGATGGCGATTTAATAAAATAATGTTTGGTAGATGCAGTGGAACATTTGTGTCCATCTCAAGTTGAACAGTTTCGGATTGTGCCATTATCTAACATGACCATTATGCGTCACATACAGGACATGGCAGACAACGTCCAGAGCCAGCTTGCAAATATCTGTAAAGATTTTATGGCGTATTCTCTAGCTCTGGACGAAAGTGTTGATATCACTGGAACAGCGCAGCTTGCCATATTTATTAGAGGTGTTAATAGAGATCTTCAGGTGAGGGAGGAGCTCCTCGATGTAGTAGCCATGAAGAACACTACAACCGGAGGTGATATTTTAAGTAGTGTTGAAAATATAGGATTGTCGTGGAATTCTTTAGTTTCAGTGTCTACAGATGGTAGAGGCATACACTAAGCTAATAAAATTATGTGGCACTTTTACATTCTCCTTTATTTGTTTCATTTGTCACAGTAATAATTCGTGAGCGATATTCCTGCAGGTAGCCGCGGATTTACATTGACTGGCAACAGCTATTGTGTACCCCAAATGACTCTCCCCACTCTCCGCTCTGGTCTGGTAGTGGGGGTAGCGTGCTCGCGCTGCTCCATGCTCGCACCTTGCTGCTCACAGCTTGCTCCGCGAGCATGTATGTTGTGAAGTCCTGATCTACGTCCTCTTCCATTTCCACAATATTGCCCTCAAGTATATCACCCTTGTATAGACCCTCTGTGTACTCCTTTCACCTTTCTGATTTCCCTTCTTTGCTTAGAACTGGTTTTCCATCTGAGCTTGTATTATCTCTTTATATTCAATGAATTATTCTGATACAATTCTACCCTTGAATGACGTTTACTAATTTTCTATCTTCATACTCAAAGAATCCGTGCGCAAAGTAGTTCATACCATAGCTATGCCATGAGCGTATAATTATTCTTTGTAGTACTCTCTCTGGTGTTTGTTAGAAGAAAAAAGCTTCAGAGATTGTCTTCGTGTCGATTAGCCTGAGCTTGGTTTGAAGAATTGTAATCTGAATATTGAGATTTATGACAATCTGAATATTGAGATTTATGACAATCTGAAGTTTCCCGACTGATTATACAACGCTCCCAAAATTACGAGGCATTTTATTTGTACATATTAGCAGACTGCCGCAAAGCACGAGCATCCAGAGAAGAAGAATCATCGCCTGATTTCATTCTAACAAGTAAAATTTCTGAATCATTTTGAGTGACTGAGCTATGACTGTGTTTCCTATCATGAATGACTGATTGCTCGAACGAATTGAGAGCTACATAATCACGTAGATAGGAGGAAAAATTACAAGCTCTTGATATTCATACAGTTGGTTCTTTTTTCTCCAAATGTCTCTAATTTAACAATTGGTAGAAGATCTAATTTTTGAAGTCACAGCCTTACTGAGGACTGGTCACTGAGATTATAAAACTCAAGGATGAAGTCATCTCAGCCATTCTCTTCGTTCAGATATCAGCGATTACAGTTAAATGCAGCTTTCGGAAGAACCCAACAATTATAACATTCGGCTTCATGCACTTGCTACCTTACGTCTCTCTACAGTTTTGCTATTCATTAGCCCAGACAATGATGAGTAATGAAGCCTGCGATATAGTGGCACCATTTCAACATGGCATGAGTAGCATTTAGGACAGAAGCGCAGTAACAGACTGCTGGATGTTGCAAGCCATCTTTGACATCACCGTGTGGTAAGAAGATGTTGCTACCGCAGCCTTTTCCACCTTGCAAATTCTCAGGGGTGCAATGATCTTTCTTGTTTATTTTAAAAGCTTTTTCCCAACATTACCTGCTGTGTAGAGGTTAAATTTAGCTTCTAAAGTAAGAGATGTTGGACATCACTCTGTGACCACTACTTGTTTAGCAATTTACTAACAATGCCTGTTTCTTGGCTGCAGCTGTACTTTTATTAAGGCTGTTCTTGTCAATGTGAAAGTTCTTTGCTCTAATATATGGATATTTTAATGATGACCTTTTTCCTTGTATTGTAACCTGTGTCTACTTTCATTTCTTAATTAATTGTGTCAGAACACCCTGCAAGTAGGGCCAGATTAAATTGCCTTACACTAGGCTGTTCCAAAGCTGCCCCATGAGGTACGGGCACTAGGTAGTGCCTGACAGCTAACTCATGGGCAGGTGCAGCTGGTATATATAGGGTACCTATTAGTCAGCCCCGTTTCACATGTTATGCGGATATGGGAACCACGTGGACCCCTTGTCCATGGGCAGTTAAATTATGGACACTACAGCCCAGGTACCTGAGTGCTTGTGCATTAGCTGTCTGTCCATCCCTGCCCTGCACAAGGTGGACACACCATTCTCCTCCTAACTATGAGACTAGCAATTTGAGGAAAATCCTCAGATTAGTTCTGATGGTTATTTATCATCTGTGATCGGTTTGCAGCTGCTGCTTGAACAGTTTACTGCCAGTCAGGAACTGTTGGGAGCAATCATCAGCTATGGTCATACACAGTTTTTTAACTGATACTGTGTGTGACAGACTGCTGCTCAAACAGATCCACAACCTCTTGGAAGTATATCAGTGTCTGCCTTAAAAGGTAAACACTGGTTTTCATTTCCTCTCCCACTTCATCAACATTCACTGATTGAATGCCCACTCGAGAGAGAAAATACCAACAACGCAAGAGTGCAAAATAAAAAGAATATAATTTAAAATGTGCTTTGTGTCCACAAGCACTTACTGAAGAAAGGTTCTTCCTGGAAGTAAACCGCATTTTTCATTCCTTTTCTTTTGTCCTTTATCGTCTTCATCTCTGGGCACGTATGAAAAAGATACATCCTCAGTCACTAACTTCCCAGTGACTGCTGTTTTTGAAAATAAAGAATTCCACATAGAACATACTCTTTAAACTTTACACAACTAGCAAAGACTGTAGGAAAATTAAGACACTCACCAATTTTTTTTTTTTTTTTTTTTTTTTTGGTACGGTGAACCATGGGGAAAAAAAAGAAAAAAAAAAACACTGAAGTAGAGTCATTCAAAAATACTGCCACTAAAGAGTACACAATACATAACCATTCACTTCTGAAGACAATTTATCTGAAAATAGTATCAACACAATGACCAATAGTAATATTTAATGTATGCAGCTGTGGGACTTCAGACAGACAGACAGACAGACAGAAGATTTGTGGGAGGGATAGAAGATTCTTTAATAAATGGTGCCCACTAAATAGTCCAGTCAATGAAGAATAGAGATAGTCAACTAGAGTAAAAAAATACGGGGAAGTGGGAGAGGGGGGGCATTAAAACACAAATTTTTTGTTATTCTTAAATATATCAAAAACTGTCGCTTCTACCTACTCATTTTTTTTCTCTATGACTATTAGTTTCCACTTTGCAGGCATGGAAAAATCTTAGATTATTAAAAATTGTGCTTTGGTGTATAAAATTGATGTTTATTGTTAAATAAATTGTGTTAAGAACAAATATTAAATGTGTGTACCTCATCTAAGCACAGTAGAACTATATTAAGAGATAAATTGTGTTCTGGGGGTGTCACAGGTTGGAGTGGGAATTGGAGAGTAAACTCGTGAGGGAAGCAAAGTTGCCATATTGAGTTCATACACTTCCCTTCTTTGTAGGTCTGCAAACTGAAGATCATGCATGCAATTCCCCACTTTGCTGCAGCAGTAGCAGTCATTTGTGTGTGTGTGTGTGTGTGTGTGTGTGTGTGTGGTTTTCTTTGCTGAAGAAGGCTTTGGCCAAAAGCTATTATGTGTAACAGTCCTTTTGTTGTGCCTGTCTGCTACTCAGCAGGTCATCTTCATGGTGATTAGCAATCAATCCTTTTCCTAATATCGTTGATATTCCAACATGGGGTTTCCATTACTAATAATATTAACACAAGAAAAAGGATGTGGACAGGTTCTATGCACATTTAAGCCTGCTAGAGAGAAATATCCTATATGACTATTGTAACATTCTTCAAGAAAAGATGAACTTTCTCTATCATGAGCACTGCTTGCTCCTCAGCTTACAGACAGATTATACTTTCCCAGCATTTCTTCTCCAGTTCTCTTACGCAAGAAGACAAAATAACTTCACTGAGTTCATGTTTAGATAGTGGAATTATTTTCAGTTTATTGACCATGCATTCATTTACAGTTGCTAAGTGAGCTTTTATGTACAATTCGTTCCTACAAATGATGCCTGATAAGTAAATTTGATATTATCAGCGACCTATATAGCATTGGTGGGAAAGGGGTTACATTGGTAAATGTGTCATATTGCTGCTGTCTGCTGTTGAAAGCATATAGAAAAGTCATCTAACCATGCTGTAGTACAGTGGAACCTCACTTAACTAGCGCCTCCCACAATGTGCAACTCGCGTAACAAGGAAATCAAACTGTAAAAAAATCACTCGCTTAACGAGCGACGTTTCACATAATGAGTGTTGCTGATATAGCATGACGTCATCAGCCGTTCGTGTGCGATGGGGGAAATGATCAACAATATGAATACCTTTTGCTGTTGGCAGCAGCATATGAACAATGTCTTTAGTATGTACTGCAGTCTGGGTTTAGCGCTCTTTCTGCTACTATCGTAGTGCAGCTCGTGATCACAAATTTGTCTTAACTTTTGTTTACACAAAGTTCTTTGTGTGCAAATTTTAATAACCTTCGTAGAAATATCCCCGAAGATAAAGCCGCAAGAAGATTACCATAAGAGAAAGAAAATGATACCAGAGAAGGAAAGTTGCTACTCACCATATAGCGGAGATGCTGAGTCGAGATAGGCACAATAAAAAGATTCACACAGTCATAGCTTTTGGCCATCAATGCCTTTGTCAGCAGTAGTCTCTCTCTCTCTCTCTCTCTCTCTCTCTCTCTCTCTCTCTCTCTCTCTCTCTCACACACACACACACACACACACACACACAACTTGCATACACGTCTGCAGTCTCAGAGCTGAAACTACACTGTGGGCAGCAGCACCATTGCATGATGGGAGTGGCAACTGGGTGGGGGTAAGGAGGAGGCTGGGGCAGGGAGGGGGAGGGATAGTATGGTGGGATTAGCAGACAGTGAAGTGTTGCAGACATGAAGGGCAGGACAGACGGTGTGGAGGGGGATGGGACAAGTAGGGGAAAGGAGAGAAATAAAAATAAATTAAGAGACTGAGTGGGGCAGTGAAATGATGGCTGTGTAGTGTTGGAATGGGAATAGGGAGGGTGCTGGATGGGTGAGGACAGTGACTAACGAAGGTTGAGGCCAGGAGGGTTACGGGAACATAGAATGTATTGCAGGGAAAGTTCCCACCTGTGCAATTCAGAAAAGCTGGTGTTGGTGGGAAGGATCCATATGGCCCGCGCTGTAAAGCAGTCATTGAGATGAGGGGTATCATCCCTCAATATGGTTTTACGCGCATTTAATATTTGTTCTTAAACCACTTTATTTAACAATAAACATTTATTTTATGCCAGTAAAACGCTATTTTTTATTAAACCGCAATTTTCCATGCACTGTAATGCGGAAGCTTTGTCCTAGACAATGTTTTTACATTCTCTGGAAGCTGCAATTTGAGTTATTACCGAGAAACATTAAAAAATGAGCTCTGAATGCCCCTCCACCCTCATGCTCACAGCCACGATTTTTAATAGTGCATTGTTCACGACACAGACTCCCATGACTGTAAAAAATTTGCAACTACATGAATTTTTTTTCCATCTTTCCTTTGCTGACTGGACTAAAAGAAAAATTGTTGGGTTACCTTTACTCACTAAAGCACATTACCAAAGGATCATTTGTCTGAGATGTATCAGGAGAATTGGTGTGGGTTTTACTCTGTATATGCTTCGTCAACATGATGCCCTTCATGTGTCAACACGTAACACTGCATAAGGAAAAATAAAACTCCTGATGCAAGTGAGGAGAGCATAATGTGAACGGAAGCTGCTATAGATTGTACAGAATATTAAACAGAAAAAAATCAGCACATGCTCACTGAATGATCTGTTCAAACAATTTCACTAGCAGTTGCTAATGAATTATGATTATTTTCAGGATAATTTCAATAACTTCCGCCTGTAAACCATGGACCTTGCCGTTGGTGGGGAGGCTTGCGTGCCTCAACGATAGACAGCCGTATCCTACGTGCAACCACAAAGGAGGGCAGTCTGTTGTGAGGCCAGACGAGGGGCAGCAGCCTTTTCAGTAGTTGCATGGCAACAGTCTGGACGATTGACTGATCTGGCCTTGTAACATCAACCAAAATGGCCTTGCTGTGCTGGTACTGCGAACGGCCGAAAGCAAGCGGAAACTACAGCCATAATTTTTTCCGAGGGCATGCAGCTTTACTGTGTGGTTATATGACGATGATGGAATCCTCTTGGGTAAAATATTCTGGAGGTAAAATAGTCTCCATTTTGGATCTCCAGGTGGGGACTACTCAGCAGGACATCATTATCAGGAGAAACAAAACTGGCATTCTATGGATCGGAGTGTGGAATGTCAGATCCCTTAATCGGGCAGGTAGATTAGAAAATTTAAAAAGGGAAATGGATGGGTTAAAGTTAGATATAGTGGGAATTAGTGAAGTTTGGTGGCAAGAGGAACAAGACTTCTGGTCAGGTGAATACAGGGTTATAAATACAAAATCAAATAGAGGTAATGCAGGAGTAGGTTTAATAATGAATAAAAAAAATAGGAGTGCGGGTAAGCTACTACAAATAGCATAGTGAACGCATTATTGTGGCCAAGATAGACACGAAGCCCACGCCTACTACAGTAGTACAAGTCTATATGCCAACTAGCTCTGCAGATGATGAAGAAATTGATGAAATGTATGATGAGATAAAAGAAATTATTAAGATAGTGAAGGGAGATGAAAATTTAATAGCCTTGGGTGACTGGAATTTGACAGAAGGAAAAGGAAGAGAAGGAAACGTAGTACGTGAATATGGATTGGAGCCAAGAAATGAAAGAGGAAGATACCTGGTAGAATTTTGCACAGACCATAGCTTAATCATAGCTAACACTTGGTTCAAGAATCATGAAAGAGGCCTGGAGACAGCGTAAGGTTTCAGATAGAATATATAATGGTATAACAGATTTAGGAACCAGGTTTTAAATTTTAAGACATTTCCAGGGCCAGATGTGAACTCTGACCACGATTTATTGGTTATGAGCTTGAGATTAAAACTGAAGAAACTGCAAAAAGACAGGAATTCAAGGAGATAGGACCTGGATAAACTGAAAGAACCAGAGCTTGTAGAGAGTTTCAGGGAGACTCTTAGAGAATGACTGACAAGAAAGGGGAAAGAAACACAGTAGAAGAAGAATGGGTATCTTCAAGAGATGAAGCAGTGAAGGAAACAGAGGATCAAGTAGGGAAAAAGACGAGAGCTAGTAGAAATCATTGGGTAACAGCAGAGATATTGAATTTAATTGATAAAAGGAGAAAATATAAAAATACAGTAAATGAAGCAGGTGAAATGGAATACAAATGTCTCAAAAATGAGATAGACAGAAAGGGCAAAACAGCTAAGCAGGGATGGCTAGAGGTCAAAAGTAAGGATGTAGAAGAACGTATCACTAGGAGTAAAATAGATACTGCCTACACGAAAATGAAAGACACCTTTCAAGAAAAGAGAACCACCTCTATGAGTATCAAGACCTCAGACAGGAAACCCACCCTAAGCAAAGAAGGGAAAGCAGAAAGGTAGGAGTAGTATACAGAGGGCCCATAAAAGGGTAATGAACTTGAAGGCAATATTACAGAAGTGGAAGAGGACGTAGATGAAGATGAAATGGGAGATACGATACTGCGTGAAGAATTTGACAGAGCACTGGAAGAGCTAAGTTGAAACAAGGCCCCGGAGTAGACAACATTCCATTAGAACTACTGATGGCCTTGGGAGAGCCAGCCATGACAAAACTCTCCCTTCTGGTGAGCAAGATGTATGAGACAGGTGAAGTACCCTCAGACTTAAAGAAGAATATAACAATTCCAGTCCCATAGAAGCAGGTGTTGACAGGTGCGAAAATTACCGAACTATCTGTTTTAAATGTCACTGCTCCAAAATACTAACTCGAATTCTTTACGGAAAAATGGAATAACAAAAACTGGTAGAAGCCAACCTTGGGTTGGATCAGTTTGGATTCTGTAGAAATGTTGGAACACGCGAGGCAATACTGATCCTACAACTTATCTTAGAAGATAGGTTAATGAAAGACAAACCTGAATTTCTAGCGTTCACAGACTTAGAGAAAGCTTTTGACAATGTTGACTGGAATACTCTCTTTCAAATTATGAAGGTCTTAGAGGCAAAAAAAGGGAGTAAAAGTCTATTTACAATTTGTACAAAAACCAGATGGCAGTCATAAGACTCGAGGGGCATGAAACGGAAGCAGTGGCTGAGAAGGGTGTGAGACAGGGTTGTGCCTATCCCCAATGTTCTTCAATCTGTATATTGAGCAGGCAGAAAAAAAAAAAATTTGGAGTAGGAATTAAAATCCATGGAGAATTTTTAGAGGAGGGTATAAGATTAACACACAAAAAAAGAAAAATGAGGATAATGGAATGTAGTCAAATTAAATCACATGATGCTGAGGATATTAGATTAGGAAATGAGACCCTTAAAGTAGTAAAGGAGTTTTGCTATTTGGGGATCAAAATAACTGATGATGGTCAGAGGAGAGAGGATATAAAATGTAGACTGGCAATGGCAAGGAAAGCATTTCTGAAGAAGAGAAATCTGTTAATATCAAGTATGGATTTAAGTGTCAGGAAGTATTCTCTGAATGTATTTGTATGGAGTGTAGCCATGTATGGAAGTGAAACATGGACAATAAACAGTTTATATACGAAAAGAATAGAAGCTTTCGAAATGTGGTGCTACAGAAGAATGAGGAGATTCGGTAGGTAGATCATGTAACTAATGAGGAGCTACTGAACAGGATTAGGGAGAAGAGGAATTTGTGGAACATTCTGAGTCATCAAGGGATCACCAATTTAGTACTGGAGGGAAGTGTGGGGGTAAAAATCGTAGAGGGAGACCACGACATGAATACACTAGGCAGATTCAGAAGGACGTAGGTTGCAGTGTTTATTCGGAGATAGAGTAGCATGGAGAGCTGCATCAAAACAGTCTCTGGACTGTAGACCACAACAACAGGAATTTCAATGAGCACATTAAACTTGTGGAAGTGCATTAAAAATGCTGATTTGTATTCAAAATGGCAAAATAAACCTCTCACTGTCACGATTTCTTGCTGGTAGTGAAGCATTTTCGTAGAAAATGGTAGTGATTTAAGGTAATAACTTACATGCTTAATAACGTAAATTTTCCAACTGGGAAATTTCACAATTGATTCAAAAGAAAAACGCCATTTCCAATTATGGATGGAGTCTCCATGATGTTATAATGAAGGTGGTAATTGTGGGTTTATAAGGACTAGATTACAAGGTCATACATCACTCCACCCACCTATTGATCTTCGATGTTAAAAGTGATGATGATAAAAAGTAACCTTTTTCAATGTAAGATTTATCTGCTATGACATGTTACCATTATCCGATATCTGAGTACTGTAATAAGTCAGGAGTGGAATTTCAAGACATCTAAAAAAAAAGAACATCTCAATTTGTAAAGGCTAGAAGACAGTTTTAGGAAGACAGGGTAGTGTAAGAGGTGAATATGAGGCTTTAAGGAGTCCTTCCAAGCTAATTACGATTGCATGAGGTGCACCTTTCACACCCACCCCTCACCAATGTCAGGGAAACATGCTCAGCAGTTAATGTCGATATTGTGTACAGATTATTTCTGATGCACTCCTTACTTGAATTATGATAATTGGTGCAATTATACATTGCTGATTAATGATTGTTACTAGGTGGTAAACAGCTAGCATCTGTTGTACCTAAAATGGAGTACAAAATAACAGCTGACAGCGTTGAATATTTAGGAGGCTAATACTATTCGTGGGGGTACATAATGACCTCACCCAATATCACCGAGGTAATTTCTGGCTGCAAGCCAATACATAGACTCTTGAAAATTATCAACCTATAGATCCTTTCCAGAATGAATTTCCACTCTGCAGCAGAGTGTGCAATGAGTTGAAACTTCCTGGCAGATTAAAATAGTGTGCCAGACCAAGTCTCAAACTTTCGAAGGAGTGCTTACTGGCTGAGCTAGCCAAGCACAACTCACAGCCCGGCCTCACGGCTATGAGAGTGAGTCATTACAATGCTTCCATAGCTCAGTCTGTAAAGCACCTTCCTGCAAAAGGCAAAGGCCTCCGGTCAAGTCCCACTCCGGTACATAATTTTAATCTATAGTTGCCTTATCTTTCTCTTTGGTCTCGAAACATTCTCCAGCTACAAATTTCTGGCTTGTGTTATGCGCAGATACTTCCAGTGATTTTCTTAGTATTCAACATTCAATGGTTCACTCTATACAAGGTGATAAGAACTGCTATCAAATTCTTAGCAAGTGCTACTCTGAGATGATGAGGTTGGCACAGGAGAGAGAGCTGTCCCAGGCCGCATCAGACCAATCATAGGACTTGTGATGGTGCAAAATTTTCTGCGTTTTTATTGACATTCTAAAGTACTCACATTAGTGAGTTCTTCAGAAGTATAACCCATCCTGAAATAACAACTATAGTTCCTCAACTGAAAAAAATCTGTAAAAAATTACCTGCACTACATGTGTCAAAGGAATGACCAGAATTGTATTGTGCTGTCAGAGTGAGTTGATTTTACCAGACCTGGCCGTAACTACTAAATGAAAAAAGTCCTTGCATTAGATTAACTGCGTTCTGTACTGTCACACTGTGTACAGACCTTTGTTACCAAGTCCATCCTACCATACAGTTTCAGAAATGAAAATAAGCACGGTTTGTGCTAATCCTTTCATTCTCAGACAGTTTAAGATCTGAACTCTTATCTGTTACTGGAAGAACAGCACTTTTTATTAGCTAATAAACAGTTTGTAAAAATTACACAGCGTCTGACAGTTCTGAATGCCCACGTGGAATTTATAAACGCTTCACAGAAAACTGAAAACTTTTCTTAGATGTCATCCACAAATGATCACAAATTTCTAACAATTGATTAAATTCTTCAAATCCCACTAAATTAACAAAACTACCAAGAGGTCCAGAACATGTGACCTCATCACACGAGCTGGCCATGGATGCACTGATCCAAGTATGAAATTGCTCTCCCACTGCCAAAACAAGCTAAAAGACCACTTCTCTGATTGGCCAAATAACACAGTAGCCAATGAAATTAATATTATGATTCACATACCCTGGTTCTCTTCCTCTTTGGACCAGGCCCAGTTGATATCAATTTACATGAAATTACAAAATACAGGGCTATTACAAATGATTGAAGCGATTTCATAAATTCACTGTAGCTCCATTCATTGACATATGGTCACGACACACTACAGATACGTAGAAAAACTCAAAGTTTTGTTCGGCTGAAGCCGCACTTCAGGTTTCTGCCGCCAGAGCGCTCGAGAGCGCAGTGAGACAAAATGGCGACAGGAGCCAAGAAAGCGTATGTCGTGCTTGAAATGCACTCACATCAGTCAGTCATAACAGTGCAACAACACTTCAGGACGAAGTTCAACAAAGATCCACCAACTGCTAACTCCATTCGGCGATGGTATGCACAGTTTAAAGCTTCTGGATGCCTCTGTAAGGGGAAATCAACGGGTCGGCCTGCAGTGAGCGAAGAAACAGTTGAACGCGTCATGGCCTCCACGCTCTCCCGACTTAACCCCATGCGATTTCTTTCTGTGGGGTTATGTGAAAGATTCAGTGTTTAAACCTCCCCTACCAAGAAATGTGCCAGAACTGTGAGCTCGCATCAACGATGCTTTCGAACTCATTGATGGGGACATGCTGCGCCGAGTGTGGGAGGAACTTGATTATTGGCTTGATGTCTGCCGAATCACTAAAGGGGCACATATCGAACATTTGTGAATGCCTCAAAAACTTTTTGAGTTTTTGTATGTGTGTGCAAAGCATTGTGAAAATATCTCAAATAATAAAGTTATTGTAGAGCTGTGAAATCGCTTGAATCATTTGTAATAACCCTGTAAGACTTTCCCAGTTATCAAATTAATTCCACCTCTAATCACCTGAAGCGAGTATTATATTTCTAAAGAACCATAAACTGGGGTGAACAGAGAGAGATTTGTGTTTCTTTTGTTATTCCTGAACAATAAATAATTTCCTGCTGAAGGTAATATTTTTGTATTGTGTAACACTGCTCATGCTGTACAATAAAAATCTGTTTTTCTTTTCCTTGAACGCACGCATGCACACGCACGCACGTTTGTGTCTCTGGTCCCCCAACATCAGGGTGGAAAGGGAAAGATATTTATTTATCATTGTTTTCCCTATCCAAGTATCTGGTGGGGCCTATAGGGAAAAGGCTTATCTTTTTAAAAAAAGACTTGATGATATTTATTACATACGAACAGTAGTACTAATGAATATTTGTTTATTTTAAACCAATAATTATAATTTTACCAATACAATTTAAAATTATAAAAATCAAGGGTAGCATAAAATCTGCAAATTGATTAACTAAACAAATTAGTCATTACAAAAATGGGTTTGGATTGAACGTGTAACGTCCTCCTTGCATAGCTGGTGTCTTCAAAACACCAATAATATCTGCTTTTGAGAAAACACAATCATCGGGCACATCAGGAAAAGCAAACACATCTGAGCACTTCTTCGTTTGGCAAAGGAATGTTCCATTGTATTGTCCATTTTCCTTATCAACTTAAAGAACCTTTCCAATGAATACCTTCACACACTTGTCATAAGAAAACTTGACCTTAACTCAGTCTCCTTCCTTTAAATTGTTTATCTCGTCATCTGCAATGGCCGCATCACCATTTTGTGCATCTTCTACAGATGTGTCTACTTCATCTGGAATAGTTTCTTCTTTATCATCCGATAACTGGTTTTCTGAAAGTCCGCTCTGCTTCATCATTCCTGTAACACATCAGTTTTAAGAATTCTGGCAGACTATCTGTTGCAGTGGCTGGGGCAGCAGTTCCCTCACGTTTTTCACGTTCAATTGGCATGTAGTCAAGTACTTTCTTCCAGTTAAAGAGGAAATATACCTGCCTTTTGAAAATTAGATTGGATATGATCTTTCAACACTTCTTTCCTTGAGTTTAATGTTTTCTTCAGTAGGAAATGAAAACACTTTTTATCAAATGCTCTGCTTTTGACATTTGATTTCGATTTACTGTTCTCAAGAGCTTTTCTCCAACTTGTCTTGAGTGGGTGGAAAAGGGCAACATAAGAGAGTTGGAACTTAAATTGTGGCAATTATTTATTCACAATCGATACAAAAGAGCTACATGTTTGCACCTGTTACTGTCCTTGAAAGTAGTCACCAGCATTATGTAGAACCCATTGCCAAGAATGTGGAAGGTATAGTATACGGTTAGCAGAGCCTGTTCTGTTGATGGTGCCAATGGAGCTGTCTGCTGCCTGTCGAATCTCTGGAATAGTTCTGAAGCGAATGCCACGAAGTGGTTCCTACATCTTCGGAATCAAATCAAAGTCACAAGGACTTGGAAGTATGGTGGATGGTACAGTACTTCCCAGTCCCATTGACTGAACAGAGCAGCTACAGCTTGCACTGTATGAGTCCGTGCACTGTCATGCACAATGACGGGTAGGTTGTGCACGAAGTGTCGTCGCTTCTTTCACATAGCTGGTCGCAGATGATGCTCCAAAAACAAACAGTAAGACTGTGCATTGATGCTCCCCATGGAGGAACGTAATGCGTTAGGATAACATCATCACAGTCATACACGAGAATCACCTAACTTTAGACCGCTCCATTCGCACCATCAACAGAACAGGCTCTGCTAATGGTAAACTATGCCTTCCACATCACTGGCAACAGGTTCTACACAACACTGGTGACTACTTTGAAGGACAGTATAGGTGCAAACATGTAACTCTTTTTTTATCAGTTGTGATAAATAGTTGCCACTATTTAAGTTACAACCCTCGTATAATAGTTGTGTCAAATGCATCAAATTTGCAGGAAGGAAAACAAACATCATGTTACGTTCCTCACATAGCCTCACAACTGTTGGCAATACGCGAGAACTTAAAATGTCACGTATCACAAGCTTCCTCCCAGCAAATTCATGTAGTAAGGACGGTAAGGTCTGGAACCAGTCAACAAAGCAGTTTCCTTCATCTAGCCAGGCTTAACGGCAGTTGCAGAAGGCACCTGGAGGACCACCATCAGTCCATAAATCATACATATAAACTGATTTGTAGATTATATCATTGGGGGGGGGGGGGGGGGGGCAGCATCATCCCAGAAGCAGACACTGCGAACATGACAGATACAATGGACTTATTTTGATTTATCACCTTCTCTAGGTATTTGCATCATGTTTTAAAAAATAAGTTTGCATTGGCCTAAGTCATCAGAGATTGAAGATTCATCTTAGTTTATCATCAGATGTGATGGTACACTGACTCCAGTACCTTCCATTGATGCTGTCAGCTCATCAAAGAAAGTGTTAATAATTACTGGGGACATTTGTGCTTGGCTCCTTTTAATATTTTGAGCGTTGAGAGTGTTTAGTTTTGCGTCTGGTCAGGAAGCCACGTGCCCACTCATACCAGGTGTGCTGTCTTTAAATTTAGCTACATTCTTGCCCTCTTTGTCCAAGTGATATCTTATGAAACAACACAAGTCAAAGGCACTTAAAGGATAGCCCCCAATCTGCACAAATTATACAACATTCTACAAGTTCTCGTTCAAGGTGGTTAGGATAATGAGTCTGATCATCTTTCTTCTTGATCTCAGTACTTCCAGCAGGAGTGTCTCTGGATTGCTTCGCATAATGGTGTTTTTTATTTTTATTTATTTATTTTTTTGCTTTCGATATGGAGCAACTGCCTGCATTATCAACAGCATAATAATGTACAACTGAGAGTATCTTTTGGAAGTCCTAGGCATCATGAATCACTGGAAGGAGGTTAACAATGAGGTTAGGTTAACCAATTTGCAAACAAAGTTGTAAAAATAAATTTTGTGTGTTATCTAATTAAATGTCTGCAATAAATATGTTACCAGAATATTTTTGGTATTTTTCGTCTTATCTCTATTCACCTAAATACAACTATAGAAATGCTACTTAAAATAAACAGAGTAAATGGTTGCTTTCAGAATGAGTAAATGGTTGCTTTCAGAATGAAGGTAACTAAACATTTATTGTGTATAAATACTCACCAAAATACACTGAACTGAGAATATAACTCCAGTAACACGCCAATCCAGTCACTAGCTAGCACCAAACAACAGTTTAAGAGGTATAAAAATTTCATGCAGATTAGCAGCAGACTAAAATGTCTGCTAACATGAAACAAACAAAAACAGGATCTTGGCACCTACACATCTTGTAGCTACAGAATGGCCATCTTAACTGCATTGGTCCCAACACCTTAAACAAAAACACAAGCGAGAGATTTCATTTAATTAAATTTTCCCAGTATTCACCCTTGGGTCCCCATCACCCCAGTTCACGGCACCCACGACTGGCCGCTTTACAATCATCATTTTACCCCACATATGTGACATCAAAGTTGCACAGTCTGACTCCCACACTCACTCACAGTTCTTAACAATTTCAACACTTCATGTACTTGCTACATTCATTCACTCAGACAACACAGCAACTGAAAGTATCACCATCCTGCAATAAACTACCTGTCCCAAAATAAAACTATTATGTAAATTTTAATATTTTCCTCAAAATGTTATTTACACTGTTATTTAAGGGTCAGGTACTTAATTAACATTCTTCACTAACTTCTAAGGACAATATTAACATGTTGGGATACTGTTGTTGTTGTTGTTGTCTTCAGTCCTGAAACTGGTTTGATGCAGCTCTCCATGCTACTCTATCCTGTGCAAGCTCCTTCATCTCCCAGTACCTACTGCAACCTACATCCTTCTGAATCTGCTTAGTGTATTCATCTCTTGGTCTCCCTCTACGATTTTTACCCTCCACGCTGCACTCCAATGCTAAATTTGTGATCCCTTGATGCCTCAGGACATGTCCTACCAACCGATCCATTCTTCTAGTCAGTTTATCCAGGTCCGATCTCCTTAAATTCCCACCGTTTTGCAATTTCTTCAGTTTTAATCTACAATTGGGATACTATCATAATTCTGTGTTTTGGGTAATTTTTTATATACAAAACGTTACTTTTAGATAAAAGCTGAAATTCTTACTGTTCTTAACTATTATCTTTACAGACGGTTATACAAAGTTGCACAAAAACTGGGTAATTACAACAATCTTTAACAGCAATAATTCACGGTGCTGTATGTAATAGTTGAAGAGCTGGCCGATTCATGGGCAATATGTTAATCTTAATGTGTTACAGTATACTCTGGGACAATGACTCATTACATGTGGCAAGAAAGCCTGTCAGTGCCTGCCTTTAAGAAAAGAAAGGAATGAAGGAACCCTATGGTCTAACATCCTTTTAACAATTAAGTCGTTCAAGACACATCACTGTCTTAGATTCAAATCAGTGACGGTCTGTTCACACGAATTACTGCAGTTCTTGCCTCAAGCAATTTAAGGAAACTGCAAAGGCTAAATCTGAATCACTGGACAGGGATTTCAACTAGTCTCATACCAAACGTAAGTCCATTTCTTACTGCACTGTTTCTGTGATCAGCTGTTCTACTGTGTGTGCAAACTTCCAGCTTCAAGGCTTTAAAGGATTAAATATTATTACTCTGTACTGCCCCCCCCCCCCCCCCCCCACCATGAACCATGGACCTTGCCGTTGGAGGGGAGGCTTGCGCGCCTCAACTATACAGATAGCCGTACCGTAGGTGCAACCACAACGGAGGGGTATCTGTTGAGAGGCCAGACAAATGTGTGGTTCCTGAAAAGGGGCAGCAGCCTTTTCAGTAGCTGCAAAGGCAACAGTCTGGATGATTGACTGATCTGGCCCTGTATCACTAACCAAAACGGCCTTGCTGTTGTGGTACTGCGGACAGCTGAAAGCAAGGAGAAACTACAGCCATAGTTTTTCCCGAGGGCATGCAGTTTTACTGTATGATTAAATGATGATGGCGTCCTCTTGGGTAAAATAGTCCCCCATTCAGATCTCCGGGTGGGGACTACTCAAGAGGAGGTCGTTATCAGGAGAAAGAAAACTGGCATTCTACGGATCGGAGTGTGGAATGTCAGATCCCTTAATCGGGCAGGTAGGTTAGAAAATTTAAAAAGGGAAATGGATAGGTTAAAGTTAGATATAGTGGGAATTAGTGATGTTCGGTGGCAGGAGGAACAAGACTTTTGGTCAGGTGAATACAGGGTTATAAATACAAAATCAAATAGGGGTAATGCAGGAGTAGGTTTAATAATGAATAAAAAATAGGAGTGCGGGTAAGCTACTACAAACAGCATAGTGAATGCATTATTGTGGCCAAGATAGACACGAAGCCCACGCCTACTACAGTAGCACAAGTCTATATGCCAACTAGCTCTGCAGATGACGAAGAAATTGAAGAAATGTATGAAGAGATAAAAGAAATTATTCAGATAGAGAAGGGAGACGAATATTTAATAGTCATGGGTGACTGGAATTCGACAGTAGGAAAAGGAAGAGAAGGAAACGTAGTAGGTGAATATGGATTGGGGCCAAGAAATGAAAGAGGAATCTGCCTGGTAGAATTTTGCACAGAGCATAACTTAATCATAGCTAACACTTGGTTCAAGAATCATGAAAGAAGGTTGTATACATGGAAGAATCCCGGAGATACTAAAAGGTATCAGATAGATTATATAATGGTAAGACAGAGATTTAGGAACCACATTTTAAATTTTAAGACATTTCCAGGGGCAGATGTGGACTCTGGCCACAATCTATTGGTTATGAACTGTAGATTAAAACTGAAGAAACTGCAAAAAGGTGGGAATTTAAGGAGATGGGACCTGGATAAACTGAAAGAACCAGAGGTTGTACAGAGTTCCAGGGAGAGCATAAGGGAACAATTGACAGGAATGGGGAAAAGAAATACAGCAGATGAAGAATTGGTAGCTTTGAGGAATGAAATAGTGAAGGCAGCAGAGGATCAAGTAGGTAAAAAGATGAGGGCTAGTAGAAATCCTTGGGTAACAGAAGAGATATTGAATTTAATTGATGAAAGGAGAAAATACAAAAATGCAGTAAGTGAAGCAGGCAAAAAAAATACAAACGTCTCAAAAACAAAATCGACAGAAAGTGCAAAACGGCTAAGCAGGGATGGCTAGAGCACAAATGTAAGGGTGTAGAGGCACATATCACTAGGGGTAAGATAGATACTGCCTACAGGAAAATTAAAGAGACCTTTGGAGAGAAGAGAACCACTTGTATGAATATCAAGAGCTCAGATGGAAACCCAGTTCTATGCAAAGAAGGGAAAGCAGAAAGGTGGAAGGAGTATATAGAGGGTCTATACAGAGGCGATGTTCTTGAGGACAATATTATGGAAATGGAAGAGGATGTAGATGAAGATGAAATGGGAGATACGATACTGCGTGAAGAGTTTGACAGAGCACTGAAAGACCTGAGTCGAAACAAGACCCCGGGAGTAGACAACATTCCTTTAGAACTACTGACAGCCTTGGGAGAGCCAGTCCTGGCAAAACTCTACCACCTGGTGAGCAAGATGTATGAGACTGGCGAAACTCCCTCAGACTTCTAGAAGAATATAATAATTCCAATCCCAAAGAAAGCAGGTGTCGACAGATGTGAAAATTACCGAACTATTAGTTTAATAAGTCACAGCTGCAAAATACTAACTCGAATTCTTTACAGACGAAAGGAAAAACTGATAGAAGCCGACCTCGAGGAAGATCAGTTTGGATTCTGTAGAAATGTTGGAACACGTGAGGCAATACTGACCCTACGATTTATCTTAGAAGAAAAATTAAGGAAAGGCAAACCTACATTTCTAGCATTTGTAGACTTAGAGAAAGCTTTTGACAATGTTGACTGCTGGAATACTCTCTCTCAAATTCTGAAGGTGACAGAGGTAAAATACAGGGAGCAAAAGGCTATTTACAATTTGTACAGAAACCAGATGGCAGTTATAAGAGTCGAGGGACATGAAAAGGAAGCAGTGGTTGGGAAGGGAGTGAGACAGGATTGTAGCCTCTCCCCGATGCTATTCCATTTGTATATTGAGCAAGCAGTAAAGGAAGCAAAAGAAAAATTCGGTGTAGGTATTAAAATCCATGGAGAAGAAATAAAAACTTTAAGGTTCGCCGATGGCATTGCAATTCTGTCAGAGACAGCAAAGGACTTGGAAGAGCAGTTGAACGGAATGGACAGTGTCTTGAAAGGAGGGTTAAAAAAAAAAAAAAAAAAAAAAAAAAAAAAAAAAAAAAAAAAAAAAAAAAAAAGGGGGGGGGGAGGATAATGGAATGTAGTCGAATTAAGTCGGGTGATGCTGAGGGAATTAGATTAGGAAATGAGACATTTAAAGTAGTAAAGGAGTTTTGCTATTTGGGGAGCAAAATAACTGATGATGGTCGAAGTAGAGAGGATATAAAATGTAGACTGACAATGGCAAGGAAAGCGTTTCTGAAGAAGAGAAATTTGTTAACATTGAGTATAGATTTAAGTGTCAGGAAGTCGTTTCTGAAAGTATTTGTATGGAGTGTAGCCATGTATGGAAGTGAAATATGGACGATAGATAGTTTGGACAAGAAGAGAATAGAAGCTTTCAAAATGTGGTGCTACAGAAGAATGCTGAAGATTTGACGGGTAGATCACATAACTAATGAGGAGGTAGTGAATAGAATTGAGGAGGAGTTTGTGGCACAACTTGACTAGAAGAAGGTATCGGTTGGTTGGACATATTCTGAGGTGTCAAGATATCACAAATTTAGTATTTGAGGGCAGAGTGGAGGGTAAAAATCGTAGAGGGAGACCAAGAGATGAATACACTAAGCAGATTCAAAAGGATGTAGGCTGCAGTAGGTACTGGGAGATGAAGAAGCTTGCACAGGATAGAGTAGCATGGAGAGCTGCATCACACCAGTCTTAGGACTGAAGACCACAACAACAACACCAACAACTTTGTACTGCTGAGATTGCCAGCTAAAACACTGGAACAATCAAACAACAGGAAGTCCTGGTTGGAATATCGACATCTATATACGTTCTCCAGAAGCCACTGTACAGTGCATGGCAGAGGGTATCCTGTACCCCTACTAGTCATTTCCTTTCCTGTTCAATTTGCAAACTTAGTGAGGGGAAGACAGCTGTCTATATGCCTCAATATGAGCCCTCATTACTAATATCTTACCTTTGTGGCCATTAGGCAAAATGTACGTTGGTGGCGATAAAATCATTCTGCAGTCAGCTTCAATTATGGTTCTCCAAATTTTCTCAACAGTGTCGCCTTTCCCTCCATTTGAGTTTTTGAATTATCTCCACAATACTTGCACACTGTTCGAACCTACCGGTAACAAGCCAAGCAGTCCTTCACCCACACATCAACTCAGCCAATGAACGCACCCATCAACTCCTATCCTTAATAAAGGTCCTCAATCTTGCCTCTCCCACATCCACACCGGATGTTCAGAGCATCCTTCTACAGGCCAACCGCAAATTAGAACAGCATGCCACCCTCCACCTCAAAAAATTATCCATTCTCCTGGTTTCCCACCTCTGGAAAGGCAACTCACTCACCCTTCACAATCTTTCCAGCAAACCTCAACCTCCTCTCATTGCACACAGACCCAGTCTCTCCCATCTACTCAATCTCCCACTTCCAGCTCCACTCCCCCAAAAACCTCAAAATTCCAATCAACACAATCTGGAAGCACAACACCCTAATTCAGTGGTTAACCTTTCCTTCAAACCTCTCTCCCAATCCAAAACCTCTGTCCTATCCAAAGGCCTCACCTTCAGCCCCACTCCCAGATTCAACCAAACAGCCCTCGTCAAAGATTTACTGTCCTACACTCGTACTCCCTGCTGGAAATATCACTTTGCCATGAAGAATAATGATCCTAATCCTACTCCTAATGATCCAACTCCCCAAGACACTATCCAAATTGAACCCTGCCTGGAACAGTTCCGCCCTCCGTCACAGCGGGACCCACCTCCTCTTCCTCAAAATCACCCTCTCCAAACCTTCCAGGAATTTCTGACTTCCAGCCTTGACTCTCAATCCTTCTTGAAAAACCTTAATCCTACTCCCAACATCACCACTGCTGAAGCCCAGGCTATCCGTGAACTGAAGGCTGACCGATCCATCGTCATTCTTCCGGCGGACAAGGGTTCCACGACCGTGGTACTTGATCGTCGGGAGTATGTGGCTGAGGGACTGCGTCAGCTTTCATACAACACTACACACAAAGTTTGCCAAGGTAATCCCATTCCTGATGTCCAGGCGGAGCTTCAAGGAATCCTCAGAACCTTAGCCTCCCTACAAAACCTTTCACCTGACTCCATCAACCTCCTGACCCCACCGACACCCCGCACCCCTATTTTCTACCTTCTTCCTAAAATTCACAAACCCAATCATCCTGGCCACCCCATTGTAGCTGGTTACCAAGCCCCCCACAGAACGTATCTCTGCCTACATAGATCAACACCTTCAACCCATTACATGCAGTCTCCCATCCTTCATCAAAGACACCAACCACTTTCTCAAACGCCTCGAATCCTTACCCAATCTGTTACCCCCGGAAACCATCCTTGTAACAATTGATGCCACTTCCTTATACACAAATATTCCGCACGTCCATGGCCTCGCTGCGATGGAGCACTTCCTTTCACGCCGATCACCTGCCACCCTACCTAAAACCTCTTTCCTCATTACCTTAGCCAGCTTCATCCTAACTCACAACTTCTTCACTTTCGAAGGCCAGACATACTAACAATTAAAGGGAACAACCATGGGTACCAGGATGGCCCCCTCGTGCGCCAACCTATTCATGGGTCGCTTAGAGGAAGCCTTCTTGGTTACCCAGGCCTGCCAACCCAAAGTTTGGTACAGATTTATTGATGACATTTTCATGATCTGGACTCACAGTGAAGAAGAACTCCAGAAATTACTCTCCAACCTCAACTCTTTTGGTTCCATCAGATTCACCTGGTCCTACTCCAAATCCCATGCCACTTTCCTTGACGTTGACCTCCATCTGTCCAATGGCCAGCTTCACACGTCCATCCACATCAAACCCACAAACAAGCAACAGTACCTCCATTATGACAGCTGCCACCCATTCCACATCAAACGGTCCCTTCCCTACAGTCTAGGTCTTCGTGGCAAACGAATCTGCTCCAGTCCGGAATCCCTGAACCATTACACCAACAACCTGAAAACAGCTTTCGCATCCCGCAACTACCCTCCCGACCTGGTACAGAAGCAAATAACCAGAGCCACTTCCTCATCCTCTCAAACCCAGAACCTCCCACAGAAGAACCACAAAAGTGCCCCACTTGTGACAGGATACTTTCTGGGACTGGATCAGATTCTGAATGTGGCTCTCCAGCAGGGATACGACTTCCTCAAATCCTGCCCTGAAATGAGATCCATCCTTCATGAAATCCTCCCCACTCCACTAAGAGTGTCTTTCCGCCGTCCACCTAACCTTCGCAACCTCTTAGTTCATCCCTATGAAATCCCCAAACCACCTTCCCTACCCTCTGGCTCCTACCCCTGTAACCGCCCCCGGTGTAAAACCTGTCCCATGCACCCTCCCACCACCACCTACTCCAGTCCTGTAACCGAGAAGGTGTACACGATCAAAGGCAGAGCCACATGTGAAAGCACCCACATGATTTACCAACTGACCTGCCTACACTGCGAAGCTTTCTATGTGGGAATGACCAGCAACAAACTGCCCATTCGCATGAATGGACACAGGCAGACAGTGTTTGTTGGTAATGAGGATCACCCTGTGGCTAAACATGCCTTGGTGCACGGCCAGCACATCTTGGCACAGTGTTACACCCTCCGGTTATCTGGATACTTCCCACTAACACCAACCTGTCAGAACTCCGGAGATGGGAACTTGCCCTTCAGTATATCCTCTCTTCTCGTTACCCGCCAGGTCTCAACCTCCGCTAATTTCAAGTTGCCGCCGCTCATACCTCACCTGTCATTCAACAACATCTTTGCCTTTGTACTTCCGCCTCGACTGACATCTCTGCCCAAACTCTTTGCTTTTACAAATGTCTGCTTGTGTGTGTGTATGTGCGGATGGGTATGTGTGTGTATGCGAGTGTATACCTGTCCTTTTTTCCCCCCTAAGGTAAGTCTTTCAGCTCCCGGGATTGGAATGACTCCTTACCCTCTCCCTTAAAACCCACATCCTTTCATCTTTCCCTCTTTCCTGATGAAGCAACCGTTGGTTGCGAAAGCTTGAATTTTGTGTGTATGTTTGTGTTTGTTTGTGTGTCTATCAACCTGCCAGCACTTTCGTTTGTTAAGTCACTTCATCTTTATTTTTAAATATATTTTTCCCACGTGGAATGTTTCCCTCTATTATATTCAGATCATTTATTTATATAGAAAACAACAGTGGTCCTATTGTAACCTCCCTCTGACTAACCCTGCTTGTGATATAAAATATGACCGTGGATCGCGTGTATGCCTAATGGATTTTTTCTAATTGTATAAGGCTATCTTTTCCCAGTAAGTAGGAGGGAAGTGTACAACCAACCCTTCTGATGGAAACTCTACTAAATATAAAAGTAATTAAACCAAACAGGGCTATAATTCGGAAAATGAACGTTTTTTGTGCATTCACTCATTAACAACACTGGACAGAAAGGGGTACCACTGATCATGAATCCAAAAGTTACACTAATGAACGAAAAGGAAGTAAATAACGGTCGCCAGCCCACTAGGGCAATTTGCATCCAAAATCCTGTAAAAGATGACGGGAAAGAACAATATGTATTACTAAACACTGACATAGCAATTTAAGGTTGCCACAATTTTTTTTTTTAAACACTAATTTTAAGCGAGTATGTAATGGTAAAGAAAACTGCGAAGTCACACTTACATTATGTTTGGCATTATTTTGAAAAAGGCAGTCAAGTAATGATTTGAAAGTATGCAATTAAACTGTATGTTAGTACTGAACTTCATTACGTAAACAATGACTTTCAGTGACCTCGGCGTAAAGTCATCAAAGAAATTTAGAAAAAAAAAAGCAAGCACTTTTTACTTTGGCGTTACTTATTTTGAAAATTGAATTTCATATTATTGTCTGAACAACTGAGCCTTTTTTACTGACTTGAACAGAATTAAATACTAGAATACGTACCAAACCAAATAGCCATGTGCTCCCTGCTATATGAAATATAACAAAACTTCCACACTCTTAATTTGTGCATTTCTTTAGATTTGAATTTTTTCCAGTGACTGATTCTCAAACTTGAAAAATGAAATTGCTTTACTTTGGTCATATACTGAAGCCTCTGTTGTACAATGGTTAATTGAAATTAGACTGAGGCTAAAATTCTTAAAAGATAAATTTTTCATTAATAAATTGTCTTTAACTATTCAATTTGTTTCTTATGAAACTCAGTTAGCATATTGGGGGAAAAAAAAGAACAAGGATTCTGCTTGGTAACAATGTCTGGGGGCAATGAGGACACAATCACCCAGAGTTTAACTGATTATTATTTAAATAAATAATCTTCTCAACCAAATCACATTCAGTTGTGCTGCTGGGTTAGCCGTTAATACTTTCTACCTATGAACAGTCTTACTTCAGTGCTGTGCATATGACAAAACTCGGAGCTGACGACGAAACTGTGTTGCTGGAACTGCTGCTGTTGTTGACGACGGTAGCATATTGTGGAGCCATGGCTAATTATAGAAACAGGCAATCGTAATTAATACAGCCACTTCCGCCCGTCCACTGTCCGTACTCCTGCTCTAGACATCTGGCTGACGCGCGTACATGATGTCACCGAAAATGGTACTCTCTACTGCGAGAGCGTTAACACCACACTTCCGCACACTACAAGCACTGGAAACCGTCTCCCACACTCTCCGCGCGCTCTGCGCAACAACTCCCTACGCAAAGGTTCTACAACACACAAGCACTGTTATTATGGTTGCTAGTCGATGCAAATAACAATTTCTTTGGCTTTTTCCCAGAGCTTATAAGTTTCACAGTAAGACACAGATAAATACAATGAAATGTCAACAGACTTCTACCTAAATTTACACATACAGTGAAGCAATGTCCTTACTTATTAAAAGAAAGCATTTAAATTACAAATATTTACATACAATAAAAAAAATTAATAATTGGTAGCAGGTGCCATGCATCCTGCATTTTCGGTGTTACACTATTACACTTCCCTCGGGCGCTCCTGACAATACTCTTGTCCCTGTATGTGGAGTATACAGCCACCGGCTGCATAAGTTTAATGTAAAAACCTTGACCAAGTTTCGATACCAGCAAGAGTATCTTTTTCAGAAGGAAGTCACATGGTGTCACATAATTCATGACTTCCTACCAAAGAAGATACCCTTACTGGTATCAAAACCTACTCAAGGTTTTTACATTAAACGTATGCAGCCAGTTGGCTGTATACTTCATACATTGAAAATTTGTTTATGGTTACTCCTGTCAACCTTGTTTAAAATTTTGAGACATAAATGTCTGTTACTTAAAAAGTCTTCACGCCACTCACGTCTTCCATGTGCTTGTTGTAACTTCGTTACCAGTCTGCAGTGAAGCATCATCTCAAATGCTTTTCGGAAATCTAGGAATATGGAATCCGCCTATTGCCCTTCATCCATAATTCGCAGTGTATCATGTGAGAAGCTGACTGCTGCACAAGACATGTTTTCTAAAATTCTGTTGATTCTGATTCAAAATCGGAATACAGTCAATAATTCTGCAGAAAATCGATGTTAAGGACATTGGTCTGTAACTTAGCAAGTCTATTCTTTCATCCTTCTTATACACAGGAGTCACCTGCACTTTTTTGCAGTCACTTGGGACTTTGTGTTGGGCAAGAGCCTCACGATAAATGCAAGCTACATGATATCAACAATAATATCACCATAAAGATGACATTGAGCTGCAGACAGGTACAAAGAAAAGACTCTTGTGTAACATCCTTTTCACTGTGCCTGTCTGCAAATCAATGTGTCACCGTCATGGAGAGTAGCAATCTATCCTTTCTATAATATTGTTGAAACATTGGAACAATCTGGTGCTATTATCAACCCGTGTTAAGATAAACAAACAATGGCAGAAGCTAAGTTACAAATATTCAGTTACCAGGCACACAGATTATCCCACCAACTTTAAATGACCAAATGAAACTGTGGAAAACAATACTCATAAAACAGCATATGTAATTACAATTAAATCTCTCATTTTGGGGTTTAACACTTAAATGCCTCAGTTGCACTAGTAATCCAGATGACTGATGACACCCTCCACTAGAACTAAGAACAAATGTTAAGTGAAACCCTCAATACTGAGCAAATGCTTAGTTGGGCCTGTAAAGGAACCAGAAAATGGTCACATCTTCATCATTCATACATACTGATTGAGTTAAATCCCACAGCTCTTGAATAAGTGTGCACTGGCTCAATAGTTGTGATGTATCAGCCTGTCCTTCCTTTCTTTTTTTCTTGTTGCCGAATAAATGAAATAAGCAGTAAAATATTAATTAAAGTATTAATAAATATAGTTTTAGAGCACCAATATGGCAGGCTTGGTTAAATTAAAACACTAACACCCTCATATGTAAATATATTTCAGGTAATAAAGTTACATTTCAAAATAATCTCAAGAAGTATATGTATCTAAAACTTCACAGAGCTAATTATTATGAAATATATTTAATGCTGACATAAAAATTATATGAAATGCACATATACAAACCAATATAAATAAAAATAGCTGTTTACTTACAAGTAACGCCACTTAAATAAAACTTACAATAAATCAATAAATAAACAACTCCTTCAATAAGATCAAATACAACAATACAGACAATTCCTCTGCAAAATGCAGTTATCAGTCAAGACATTTCATCACAGGAACTGCACCCTAAACACAAAACTGTAACAATATTCTTCCACAAGAAAAACACTGCTAATAATGTCTCAACTATTTTCCCAGAAAAAAAAAGCAAAAATGTGTGCAGGAAACTCTCAGACTACCCTGTCAGAATGACATAACACAGGTCTAATAAATAAATACAAGGGTAAATGAGAGAGATAGGCGGAGAGGGGTAGGGAGGGGGAGAGGGGTAGGGAGGGGGAAGGGAGATGGGGAGGGGAGAGGGGGATGGGAGAGAGAGGTGGTAGAGGGGGAGGGGAGAGAGGGGTGGTAGAGGGGGAGGGGAGAGAGGGGTGGTAGAGGGGGAGGGGAGAGAGGGGTGGTAGAGGGGGAGGGGAGGTAGAGGGGAGGGCGGAGAGGGGTGGTAGAGGGGAGGGGAGAGAGAGGTGGTAGAGGGGGAGGGGAGAGAGGGGTGGTAGAGGGGGAGGGGAGAGAGGGGTGGTAGAGGGGGAGGGGAGAGAGGGGTGGTAGAGGGGGAGGGGAGAGAGGGAGGTAGAGGGGGAGGGGAGAGAGGGACGTAGAGGGGAGGTGGAGTGGGGAGGGCGAGAGTCAAATATATATATCAAACAGCAACCCCTTGGACCAATTTAACATTAAGCAGCGTGCCACTGCGAAGTCACATGTCTTCCATTTCCAACAAAGGTGCTGGTCCTTTTCATAACAATAATGCACCATTGGTCATTTGTAGGGAGATGTGATTACTACAATCATAATAGTGTTATGTCACACATATCCATTCAGATCTGCAGTAGTTGTTTAGGCATAGTACATAGAGATGGTGCATACAAACACAGACAGTGAAATTTAGATTTTACTTTTAACAACATGCCACCATGCTAACATCATCTACTTGAAGTGTCGCAAACAAATTTCCATATGAAACGAATGACATGCCACTTTGCATACAGAATAAAACACCAATAATTTTTCATTCACTGTATCGTGTCAAATAGTTTACGTAAGTTATCACATAAAAGTCTGGTTTTCACAATTTCAATCTCAATACAAAATCCTCCTCTTCAGAGTTGGTCAGGTACCTTCAGCTCCTCATATCATTGTTAAAAATCATCGAACTAATGTATTACCATGAAATGACAAAATAACTGCAATTTATATTCAAACTGCTAAACTGCTTTGTACCTTTAACAAGGCAAATAATTCTACGGTCACATTATTATGCGCGCGCGCCCGCGCGCACCCGCGCCCGCGCGCACCCACGCCCACGCCCACGTACACACACACACACACACACACACACACACACACACACACACACACACCGTATTACTGGCCACTACAGTGTCCAGAATTTCCATCCTACTACATCAAATGTCTTTGTTCATCACACTTACTTCCACTTTTTTAAAACATACCTTCACATAACTCACATTCATATAGCACACAAATTCTGAGAAATATTTTATACAACAATGGACATAAGTATGCAATACATTTCAATGAATTTATTTTTAAACTGTGTAAATATTTAGTTATAACTAATTTAGCCAGCACAATTTCTGAAAACCGTTCCCTTCAGTAAACAATTGAGTAGCATAGATTAGAAAACACAGATAAAGAGTACCTGCAGTTTAGAAATAATGGCCAGTTACATAAAAATTTTTAGATGTGGACTTAGTATTTGCTTGTCATCATCAATTTTTTTTTCCTTCTGTTTTTCTGTCCTTGTAGCTTTCGTACAGATTGGCCAATTTTCCATCTGTTAAAGAGCAACATTTTTTCTATCATTTCATATGAAACTATCTTTCTTGTTGTAAACTCTTCACTGAGACTTACTGCTACCACATTGCTTCATCTCTGTGACAACATCTGGTATTTTCAATTTATATGAAACATGTGAGGAAAGGAATACTGTAACTATAAAATGAATATTATTCTGTACTTCCTCTTTTCTGTAACTTGCACTTCATTACTTCATCCTTTTAAACACCTACAGAATTTATAATCAAGTTCAATAAATGAACACCTTCCCTGATATGTTTTCTTAGAAATTTCTCATTAACACTGTTTAAATAACTGAACTTTCACAAACACATAATTTTGTAAAATTCTCCTCTTATCTACATTCAGTTTCGCATTTTTGTTCTTAGCTGTAATAATTAATGACTTTCTTATCACACAGCTCTCTGCACACAGCATAACTCAGTAGTATACAGCGAGAGGAATATAAATATAGACAGAAAAATGCCATATAAGCTAACACTTCATTTTTGAGAACTGATATAAAACCAAACAACACAAAAAAAGAAGTGTTCTCAAATATAACAGAACAATGTATCATTTTTCCATTATATAAAGATAAGAAGACAGATGGCCTCAGTCAAAACATTAACTACTTGCCCAGAGCTACACAACAATTACACCAGTCTTTCTGACTCAAAAATAGTGTCAACTACCACAGAGATTTTCCTGCACACACAAAAAATAGTTATGTAGCAAAACACATCACAACAGCAACATTAACAACAACTGAAATGCCAGCACGACATGAAGGAACTTTCTTATGGATGAAACCTCAACTGTTTTGGTAAACATGGACAGATTTCCTTATAAGGTAGGTACTAATGAATCAAATCTGACACTGATCATGCAACATTCACTCAAATGAAAAGGATCATCGTTCTGAGCAACACGAATATACCACCAACAAAGCATTTCTACACATCAAACCTTAATGGCTACTACGCTTCAGAAAATTTCATAACAAAATCCTCAGAAGGATCTGCAAGAAAACAGTGTAAAAGATACAGTACGCGCGCGCACACACACACACACACACAGTTCAGAAGGGTTACTTCACAGTTTACTACATGTGGAGGAATTAAAATAGTTCCGTTCAAAAATGTAGGGATATTTCTTTTCGGGTGTTGTAATCTTACATTCATAGAACTAAATCATTATAACAAATAAATATCTTCCAACAAAATAATTGATACACGCTGGCAAATAAATGCCATCACCTCGCACACCACTGAAGAACTCACACACACACACACACACACACACACACACACAGTCTTCACCTGCTACCATATGCGCTCATAAAACAACATATATGCCTGACTGCGCATCACAACCTCTTCTTCAACTTCTCTCACTCTAGAGTCACTGACATAATACCAGCGACCTGGTGGCGGAGTGAACGTTCCACCTTCTGCAGTGCCTTGTGCTTGGCTCTTCATTGCCTGAGATGTATTTCTGTGGGAGCCTTGTGATGTGGGGACAAATGACCAACGGTAATCATCTTCCGACAATGTTGGTCGCACCTGTAATCAAAAATTTTTATTCTTCTACAAGTTTGTAACAACTTAAAATTACACATTAGACAACGTGTGCGGACATATTACTATTGCTCTCAAAGTTTCACATACAGGTTACAACCTCCTGCAGAAATTCTACATAACAGTTACAGCACTACTGTTTCAAAAGTGAGCAAACCTAGGATGTCTTATATTTTTTTGAGAAAAAGAAATGAGAAGTCTTGACGATAACAACAAATATTCAATATTTTAATGAATGCTTGCTTAAAAAGACACAAAAAATGTAATCTAAAGTGACGTAAGAGATGTGAAATACCTGAAAGGAGGAATAACTTTGCAAAATTATACATCGCCGATGAAATTGACTGTAATTTTTCACAGGGGTGCAAAGACTAGCACTTGCTTTAAATGTTTATAAAACAAATTTAAAACTGTGCACTCAACAAAACACAAAAATGTAAGGTTCTCTTACTACAATATCAGTGAATCATAGCTGGAATTAGGGATGGGAAAAAAACTGAATGGTTAAAACTGATACTGATATTTGAATTATGAATGTACGGTATTTTTCGGTATTTGTTTGAGCTCAGTTATAAGAGGTACATTTTATTTTTTACTAATAACTGAGTAAAAAACCTGAAATATCTATTAACTATAGCAGCAGTGCTAAAATTTTTCATTTTAAAATAAACCTTTTTCAAAAAGAAGTAATTTTTACACATAAAATTTGTATTGCTTTGAAATATTGCGTTATTATAGAAAACAATGCTGGCAGAAACAAGCAACAAACACGGCATAAGAATTTGTACTGCATTATCAACACAATAATGTCCCTGATGGTGTGTGTCATAGCTTAAGGTACACAGTATGAACAGAGTGCAAGACTTGCCCCCACCTGGTCTATACAGTAGTTTCTCGCTGTCGTCGCCAAACATACGTTGTATTGCAGAACGGTGTCAATCCCTAGTCTGGAAATATTTTTATGAAGTGACATTGCAATGAAGTACAATGCTTCATTTGCTTTAAAAGATTAAAGATTTATCTGTCATTTCTATGAAATAATCAAAAACTATGGTACCACTACGGGTTTCTCTGAGAACAACACAAATCTTAGTACAAGAGGAAATTAGTAGTTTTCGTTCCAGCAGGTGCCCTTAATATCCATTGCTGTTCCACTGGATCATCAGGCTGAGGGTGTCTTGGTTAGGTGTGAACCAGCCAGGAGGAAAGGTAAAGTCTCAGGATCACTGTATGTCACCAGTGGGGGTGCAAAACATACGAAAATCTGTTCAGTCACTTTCTCCTGAGATTTCTTCTTCTCCTCCTTCTCCTTCTCCCCTTTCACAACCTTTTTTTTCTTCAGAGATCTCATCCACTGTAGGTGTAGGAATGAAATAAGAGCAGGCAGCCCTGGGACTCTCAGTCCGTGGCTATTCCAGCTACTGGCTGGTGTCGACACTCTGATCTGTAGAGTTGCAGGAAGATGGTTCTTGAGACAGAGCTCTGTCACCAGTATTTGCCACAGGAGGACGCTGCTTCCCCAGCCAGGTGCGGTGAGTGGTTCCCAAAAGTGGTGATGCAGGAACCTAGAGAAAGGAGGGCCTATCGACTCCATGGGAAAGTTAATTTGTACAACCATCAGTTGGTGCTGTGCAATGGAGCAAATACACCACATACTGTTGATGACCTACCCACAATAGTGACAAAGATCAATATCACTCAAACTGGATACAAATTACACTTCTTCTGAGCTTCAAAACAGCGGAGGCAATCTGACCTCCAGTTCCTGGATTTTGCATTCCTTCAGTTGGTCAGCACATTTCAGAAATTGGGGAGGATGTCTTTCTGACAATTTACCCAGATAGGTGGTAGTGCCCCTGATAAATTTTTGCCAGAAGCAGCCAGCCAAAGTCTCCACAAAACTGGTCATATATACACCAGGAAGACATATACCTGAAGCAGTAGCATGTAGAACACCAAAACAGGAGTGAGAAATATAACTTCACACTGCAGCAGTAACACAATTTTGACCTTTTTCTGGAAATAAATCTCTTTCAAAAATGAGGATGAATGTGCCGTGCCGGTGTCTAGTTTGTTGTCTGGCGGGCCTTGATACACAATGTAGAAAGTGGATCCCCCACCTCCCTGAGTATGTGCGTAGTTCTTCGTTCATTTACAGTGTTGGGTCCTGGTGAAAAATTAATCACTGTACCATGTCCAGGTTGTTATGGGGTGTTTACAGCCAGGAAAGGATAGGATCTGACTCTTAATTAAGATGGAATCACTTTGTAATTTGCTAAGAGAAAAGAGTTCACCTAGTAAGATTTCAATAGCCTCCAACAAAAAGCATTCATTTAGTAGAGACAAAGGAGGGCAAACTAGAATATGAGGAGAATAACTGACTGCAAATCTTACAGTTTTGTTTTCCCCTCATGGAGTAACCAAGGGAAAGTACGTAAGACCATAATAATTGGTACTAAATTGCGGTCTGTCTGAAGAGACTGCCTGCCAGATCCTCACAAACACTGGCTGATACACTGGGTAGTTTCTTGATGCCAAAATATCCGCTATGATGCTGTCTACTCTGGATGAGGGCTCTACCTGCAAGCACCACCCAGATAGAGAAAACAGTCGGAAGCAGTACTGTTATCTTTGATGTTTTAACATATCAATCTCATATTCCTTACTTATCACTGGTTTCTGGAACTTTCGAAGCTGAGTGTGCCTCTTCCATGGAGGAAGCATTGTTTGCTGAATAATGACAACAACGCCCGAGCAGTAGTGGTCTCACTGTGGGCAGAGGAGAGTGACTGTCGGGCTTCCACACAGAGCAATTGCAAGCAGTTGTGTTGTGGATAAATAATATGAAAAATTTGGCAGAAAGATACACGAGTTGAAAGTTTTATGTCATATCGTAGAAGAAAAGTATTATAAGAATTTAGTTGCTTCGAGGAAAGGTGTGTGGGAATAATTATGAAGTTTGGTTTGAAACAGTGACATGTTTATGAATCAGTAATTGTCATGGAGGAAAATATTGATAGTAGAATGTAAATGTGAAGGCTTCTGTGATAAGTGATTACTGTTTAATTAATGTGGAAATGCAATGGTTACTTCAGAATGAATGTGAAATGAGCTTAACTGTTAGCAAAAGACTGGATGAGTTTAGACATTGTTAGGGAAGTGAGTTATGTGCTAAAGGGACAATAAAATAAAGTCATTTGACTTTTATTATTATTTCAAAGTTAGACTTTAAATTTTTCTACTGAATAACTTTAATATTTGGAATGTATAAGAGACCTCTGTTCATGTTAGGAACATAGATTTATTTCATAATGAAGTGGATTCTCTGTGAAAAGCTGCCATACTACAGCCCAACAGCTGGAAAAATTAATCTACAAAAAAATAAACTGAAAAGACGACGACAGAGCTTTATGTCTGGTGCCGCATGAAGGATGACTGCTCTTTCGTGAAGAATATTATGCAGCTTTACATTTGGTATATGTGCACGGACAATTGTTTTCTAGTACAGAGTAGCAATTCGATACTCAGGAATGAGAAAAAAACTGATAACGGAACAACACTCCATGGGGAGAACATCATTTTCAACAGAATCACGTGTGAAACCGAAATATACAGAATCCTGGAGCGCAGTGGTTTGAGATAAGATGAGGAATTCTACATCTTGGATTGCAGTGGTCTGAGACAACCATCTCAATAAGATAAAAGCTGCGGTCTGCAGAATCACACCATTACACAGCAACCAACAGGTGCCGCAGTAACGCCAATTGTATGTAGTTTAAAACTGCTGCTGTAGACGAACATAATCATTAGGCATGTGGTGAATTTCATGTGTATGAAGTGTTTTGTACTTTTTGACTTTCAAGCATAAAAATGTCATCAGAAAAGGAACAAGTACCAGTAATTAGCGTTTCAGGAATTCATTTGACAGAGAAAGAAAAGGTATAGGCAAGGGAGGTAATCAGTTTTAATAACACAGATATCCATATCTTGGGGATAGGGTGAAGAGAAATGCACAAATAAATTAGGGGAACATGAAAATTAAAGATAAAGGAGGTGGAGGAGACGGGTTAGGAAAGAGGCAGGAACTTAAAAATATATAAAAAAATTAAAGAATATAGATAAGTTAGTTGCAGTGACCCTGGAAATGAAACAAGTAGAAGCATCTGAAGAAACATAAAACATGCCTATTCATCATCCAAATATTCAATACAAATGGGAACACAGATGAAAGCGACATCATATACCAAACTGCTGGTTGAGGTAACTAAAGTGGAAGAAAGTCAAAAGGAAATTGGTGATGAAGTAAAATAAATTGTTAAGGAATGTAGAGAAGAAACAGCGACGATATCTGAAGAGAGCCACGAAGAGAAACACACGTACGAGATCTGTTCACAAAATTCTGGAACTGTGTCCACAATATTTTTCTATTCTTACCTTTCACTTATTCTACATGGTCTCCTTTTAAGTATTCTCCCCCACAACTGACACACTTCCTGAAACAGTCTTGATATGCCTCTTCCTGGATCATGCAAACTGCCAGCTGCAAATTTTCTTTTATCTCAACTATCATTGCAAATCTTTGTCCTTTCAAATAAGTTTTCCACTTCTGAAATTAAAAAAAGTCCACAGTGGCCAGATCTGGAGATTACAGAGAATGAGGCAGCATAGTTTTTCGTGCAATAGTCACGTGCCAACAGGGATTAATGTGCAGTGCATTGATGTGATGGAAGAGCTATGAACTGTCTCACCACATTTCAGGCCATTTCCTTCTCACATTTTCTCACAGGCATCACAACAAGTCCTGATCGTACAACCGATTAACAGCTTGTCCCTGTGGCATAAATTCACAATGAACTAATCCTTCGAAGTCAAAGAAAACTGTCAGCATGTCTTTGACATTTGACCTGACTTGATGAGCTTATTTCGGTCTTCCCAACACATTGTGAAGATTGAACCTTTGTCTCAACATCATAACCATAGACCTGTCTCATCACCAGTTATGATTCTATTAAGGAACATCTCGTTCTCACTTGCACGATCCAAAAGCTCTTCACAGATTGTGAGGTGAAGGTCTTTCTGGTCTTGACTGAGCCACGAGATGAACTTTGTGGCAACACAATGCATTCCACAATGATGTGTCAGGTTTTCGTGACATGATCCAAAGGAAATGTTACATTCTTCTGCAATCCCTCGGGCAGTCAGTCTTTGGTTGACATGCACAATTTCGTTGACGTTCCTGACATGAGCACCATCAATAGATGTCATCTTTAACATCTGTCCGGCCATTTTTTAAACCGTTTCCACCATCTGTAGCGAGTATGACTTAAGCACTGACCACCTTAGGCTTCCTGTATCATTTGATGTGTGTCTGTACAGGTTTTCACTAGTTTCACACAAATTTAATGCAGATGTGTTTCTCCTCTAACTCTGCCATCTTGAAATTCACAAACTGTGCGATACAACGTTCCACTGAATACAGCACTGAACAATAACTAACAGACATACAACAATGAAACTTCGGGCAGTTACACATTAAACACAGGCATATGCAGCGATGCCATATGCATTTTGCTCCCACATACCATTGGCGAGAATTTACGAATGTTCCGGAATTTTTTGGACACACCTCGTATGTCATGAAATGCAAAAAGCACCTGTTCATTACCAGTGGAGACACAATTAGAAGCAACTTCAGTCACTGACTTGTTAATTGAAATACCTAGTTCTAAACTTCGTATGTCATGCAGAATGACAGGTACTGCAATCTTAGGTGAAGAAATGACTAGTACAAGCACAGACTGTGATAGTATTGCATTGTCAGTCTATGAAGAATGTAATCTGAAACAGAAGGATCAAGCAGATGATGCAGAGACCTTACTGGTTATACACATTCTCAGTGGAGATTCAGATGTCTTGTCAGTAGATGAAGAATGTATTTTGAACTGGAATATTTAAGCAGAGGATACGAAGATTGTCACCACAAAGGAACTGGAGCAGACTGTTAGAAAACAAACACAGGATTTAGAAGAGAAATGTCAGTGATTGATAGATCAAGAAAAGAAACTTGAATACATGTTATTTGGGGAGCAAGAAAAGGAAATTTCGTCATATAAAGAGATTGAGATGTTCTTAAATACATATTGGTCTAAAAGAACAAAAGATGAGAGTTTAAATTTTATTTGCGACCATCCATATTACCAGAGATATGACAAAATGTATACAGACTTTTTGAAAAAACTCAGTATTTTAAAGTTCAGTATAAAGAGAACACTGTATGCAGGACGACACAACGCCTACTGCTCAAAGTTTGTGTTCATCTAAGTGGTGCAATAACTGGTACTGTAGATAGATGCAAAGAAGACCCACACAAGACAGAATAGACAAGAAGCAATGAAGTCGAGAGAAAATACAAGTAAAAGGAATAAGAGAAGGTGTGATTACCACTGCAAAGACGTGTGAAAATTATGGCTCTGCAACAGGTGGACAGAAACAGAGGAAGAAATAAAAGGAGAAAAGATTGCGCAGAATGGCGCAAAGCAGAATAGGCCGATCACTTACAAAAACATAAATATTATGCAATGGAAGTGGAGAAGAAAGAGGAAGATGAAGAGGTCGACACGATGATTTGTGCACTATACAGCCAAAAGAATCCTGACTGGCACTTATGAAAAGAAGAACTGTCAAATGTTTATGAACAGCGATTTATTTAATAATTATGTACTGATATGTTAAAATACTAAATGTGTGTTAAGTTAGCAGCAATGAAGACTGTCCTTATAGTGAACAGTAAAATTTCCTTTCTTTTGGCATTTCATAATTGCAACATTTAAAATTTAAGAGTGTTACATGGTGTGTGTGCTTTGGTTTCTTGTCAGGCATACAGACACTGTGCCGTGTGATTGTTTCCACATTCGTTGCACTCAGACATCACGGAATGGGGGTTCCGGTGATGGAGTCATCATTACCACCGTACCTCACCTCATCTGCATTCTAGAAGGTGGGGGATGTGCCGGCACTGACTCTGGTAGTCGCCACCAGCTGTGCCTCCATGGAGCCAATGCTGCTTGGAGGGACTGTGCAGTTGCTCTGTTTAAATCTCGCCACCAACATGTTGCCGGCTGTTATGAAATAACTGAAGCACACAGCAGTTTGCCTGGCATCCTCAACAAGAGCAGAAATGTCAAAGTCAGCTGCTATGTCCATCTGTCAGTGAATAAGCACAGAGCTTAAATTGTAGTGTACAAAAGTATAGCGTCAATTATGTGTGTGTTTGCAAGTGTTTAGTTTCAACTGACAATCACCACCTTGTATTTCTTTGTGTTAAAAACATTATTTCAACTGTAAATAACAGATTTGTTACCTGCCATACATAACCCACACATCCAATTTTTATTTAACTCTTTATGTCAAGATAGATGAATAAAACACATTGATATAAGCGTTCAGTTCATAGTGCTGTGGTATGTGGGGAAAAAACCCGCAAATTGGCATTCATAAGAAGAACACCACCACCAAAAATGCAACAGGAGCTTAATATGTAAGAAATTGTCCACGCAACCTGCCACTGATGATGCCTTGTAGAAAATAAAGGCGAAACGCGTATGACACTAAAACTGTGTTTTATTCAGTTGCTGTCCGACGGTCCATAAGTAAAAATTATCAATATACCATAATATTACACGCAACTGAGGAAGACAGGACCAAAAAAGTGGTCGAGGTCATGTTTTCCATAGATGTATATATTATCTTTTGTTTCCCAATCTGATCATGAGAAATGATGATCTATAGGATGATCAGCTGTAAAATGCCGTTAAGTAGCCAGCTGGTAACTAATTGAATTCCTGCTTAATGAAAGCTTGCATTTCTTTGAATTCTTCAACGCACTGAGCAGCAGTTATCGTATTAACGCAAATGCAAGCTGACCTTTTTTCAGTTGCCTGAGACTGCAGTTTTGTGTGTGTGTGTGTGTGTGTGTGTGTGTGTGTGTGTTTTTTCAACTATTGTAGGCGAAGGTCTTAACGGCCGAAAACTTTATTTGTGACGATTTTTTTGTTGTGCCTATCTGCAACTCAGCATCTCTGCTATATGGTGAGTAGCAACTTCCCTTTCATAATATTGTTACAGTCCATTCTGGATTTTCTATTGTTTGATTCTGACTTACTTTATGATTTTCATGGTCCAAAATGTGTCTGTGGCTTAGATTCAGGGGCAAAACCTAAGTATGTTGCTAGAAGCTGCTGTACATAGTTACTTTGCCACAGAAGCCATTTTGTTAGTGTTACAAGTACTTAAGTTAATTATTTTTTTATCAAGTGGGAAATTCAAATTTAAAATTGCTCAACTTTGAATTTAGCAGTTTTTCATATATTTATACCAGTAAAAACACGACTTATGCACGCACGCACGCACGCATGCACGCACACACACACACACACACACACACACACACACACACACACACACACACACACACACACACCATCAAAACTGCAGAAACGTGCAGAAGTTGGAAAGCACGAGTAATACAGTTTTACATTTTGACAGTTCCAGCTCCATTCAGAAGCTGTCTGCACATGTCAATGAACTGGGTTGGTGCACAAGTTTGTTGCATTTTCCCACAAGTTCAATAAACACAACAAAGACTTTAGTCATCAATGACATATTTTCCTTCACTATTTACAACTGTTTGCCAACATTGGGTATCTTTTTGTATCTGCGACTATAAATCATGTAGTTTTGAGATGAACTCGTTGAGCCATGTTTGGAGTGCATTTTCACCTGGAAAGGAAGCTCTTTGAAGGCTGTTTTCAATAAAGAGCAGAAAAGATGAAAATCTGATGGTGGAAGATTATGCGAGTAAGGTGGGTGCCGAATGACTTCCCAACCCAACTCCTGTCCAGTGTTTTTTGTTGGTCTAGCAGAATGCAGCAGCATCACTTCATGCAAATGGTGCTTCCTTTCTTTTCGTTACGTTAACATAAAGACACCATTTCTCATCACCAGTAATGGTGCAGGATAGGAATGGTCAGTGTTGTTCACAATGCACATATGGCCAACTGCTTATTTTTGATTTTGACTTATAGCATTTGGTAACCATAAACCCAATTTCTAAACATTCCCCATTGCATGCGAATCTTGCACACTGGTGGCATGATCACAGTTCATCACATTTGCCAGTTCTCACATACACTCAAGCGGATTGTTCTGGATTAATGCATGTAAATGACCTTCATCAAACCCCAAAGGTCTTCCTGAATGGGGAGAGTCACTAATGTCAAAAAGATACTCCTTAAAATGAGAAAACCATTTTCTTGCTGTGCTCTGTCCAATGGCATTACCCCAGACACAGCCTCTGCTGCCGTCACCCCTCTCTTGAACTCTGACACAAGAACATGTCAGAAATGTTCTGAATTTTCCACCTGGCACTTAATTTTCTAGTGTCCACAGCCCCATTCACTACCTCCAAATGACAAAATGACAATATGTAACTCAAAATAGCAACAGTGAACTACAAATAAAAAATGACAATCTATAAATAAACTCACAACAGGAACACTAACATGCAAAATAAAAATGCTACTAACTTATACACCAACTTAGTACATCTAGACATTTCTCAATACTGTCAATATTTACGATGCAACGAGAAATTCCACTGTTTTCAGGTAAGCAGTGCAGTAAGACTCGCCTGTGATGTCACCCTTCACAGACCACCTGCATGTAGTTTGTAATTACAGCCACCTGTATTCTACACAGTCACACCCTAACTTGTTTGCCAAACAACACTGACAGGCATAGGAGACACTGCAGGAGAAAGATTTTCTGCAGTGATGACAATACTTACAGTTCACACTTTGCGTGGATCATTTGTGTTGGAGATGATTGTATGTAGACAAATTATACTGTTTACAATGTTAAAAAGTAATCTAATAAAGTACGCTGTCTAACCACTACAAGAGATGATACAAATCAGTGTCCTGAATACGTGGACTGGTCTTCACTCAGTTTATATCCTTTAAATCAAATGTGATACTCTGTCAGGCCAAAATGTAACTTTCTTGGATGAAAACACTATTTCATTCGAAGAAAAAGAAAAAAAAAACTTCAGATGACATTAATGTGATATGCAAAAACTAACACATGCTGTGGTACGGTCTAGAAAAGTCTCAGTGGCCCCAGCTGCCCCAGTTCCAGTTGAAATATTTTGATAGATATTGTGAATACTCACTGTTGTCAGTGTTTGCGATGTAACAGTAGCCCAACAGGCTGCATTTAATTCTATATGAATTATTACAAACACGTAGTACTCCCCGCAAATCCCTAAGAGGTGGGGCCACTTTATACGTTATCCATTATATGATGAGTCATATTTGATTCATAAGTTTGGCTTGAAACTAGGGTAATTTCTTTTTCCTTTGAGTCTCGTTTCTGGAGTGTAGCCTGCATTCAAGGTCGGCTTACATTTAGGTAAATACGATATGTGTATAACAACATTCCTTTTGCTTACACTGATCAAGGTAAGGACAGTTGAGATATCATAATTGCTGAGATTAGGAAAATATGACTAAAGGAAGTAAAAGTAATGCACAATTAGAGTGATGCTGAGCTAGGAAAAAAGAAGGGTATACAAAGTTTTGAATTCTTTGAGAACTGACAATATTGTACAGCACTCTTATTTTTCGCACAACCTATGGTATTTGTGAATAAGTTCTTATCATTGTAAATATGACCCTGTTTATTGAGAAAAATTATGATTAGGATAAGTGGTAAACCACGGAGGCTAAATCAATTTGCACAGGAATTATTATTATTATTATTATTATTATTATTATAATTATTTCTTTCTTTACTTTCTCAGACGTTAAGTCTGGTTAAAAATGGAAAGTGACACGGACCTTGGTCAAGCGTCACTTCCTTTTAACTGTACGGTATAGGTTATATTGCATTTAGGAACTTTCGGGTAATTGAACATGTATCAATAATTACGGATTTCTGTAATTGTATATATAAGTTTGGATGTAGCTGTATTGCATTGATGTACTGGTGGATATTGTGTGGTATGACTCCTGTAGTTGATAGTATAATTGGTATAATGTCAACTTTATCCTGATGCCACATGTCCTTGACTTCCTCAGCCAGTTGGATGTATTTTTCAATTTTTTCTCCTGTTTTCTTTTGTATATTTGTTGTATTGGGTATGGATATTTCGATTAGTTGTGTTAATTTCTTCTTTTTATTGGTGAGTATGATGCCAGGTTTGTTATGTGGTGTTGTTTTATCTGTTATAATGGTTCTGTTCCAGTATACTTTGTATTCATCATTCTCCAGTACATTTTGTGGTGCATACTTGTATGTGGGAACGTGTTGTTTTATAAGTTTATGTTGTAAGGCAAGCTGTTGATGTATTATTTTTGCTACATTGTCATGTCTTCTGGGGTATTCTGTATTTGCTAGTATTGTACATCCACTTGTGATGTGATCTACTGTTTCTATTTGTTGTTTGCAAAGTCTGCATTTATCTGTTGTGGTGTTGGGATCTTTAATAACATGCTTGCTGTAATATCTGGTGTTTATTGTTTGATCCTGTATTGCAATCATGAATCCTTCCGTCTCACTGTATATATTGCCTTTTCTTAGCCATGTGTTGGATGCGTCTTGATCGATGTGTGGCTGTGTTAGATGATACGGGTGCTTGCCATGTAGTGTTTTCTTTTTCCAATTTACTTTCTTCGTATCTGTTGATGTTACGTGATCTAAAGGGTTGTAGAGGTGGTTATGAAATTGCAGTGGTGTAGCCGATGTATTTATATGAGTGATTGCTTTGTGTATTTTGCTAGTTTCTGCTCATTCTAGAAAGAATTTTCTTAAATTGTCTACCTGTCCATAATGTAGGTTTTTTATGTCAATGAATCCCCATCCTCCTTCCTTTCTGCTTAATGTGAATCTTTCTGTTGCTGAATGTATGTGATGTATTCTATATTTGTGGCATTGTGAATGTGTAAGTGTATTGATTGCTTCTAGGTCTGTGTTACTCCATTTCACTACTCCAAATGAGTAGGTCAATATTGGTATAGCATTAGTATTTATAGCTTTTGTCTTGTTTCTTGCTGTCAGTTGTTTTCAGTATTTTTGTTAGTCTTTGTCTATATTTTTCTTTTAGTTCTTCTTTAATATTTGTATTACCTATTCCTATTTTTTGTCTGTATCCTAGATATTTATAGGCATCTGTTTTTTCCATCGCTTCTATGGAGTCACTGTGGTTATTCAATATGTAATCTTCTTGTTTAGTGTGTTTTCCCTTGACTAAGCTATTTTTCTTACATTTGTCTGTTCCAAAAGCCATATTTATATCATTGCTGAATACTTCTGTTATCTTTAGTAATTGGTTGAGCTGTTGATTGGTTGCTGCCAGTAGTTTTACATCATCCATGTATAGCAAATGTGTGATTTTGTATGGGTATGTTCCAGTAATATTATATCCATAATTTGTATTATTTAGCATGTTGGATAGTGGGTTCAGAGGACAGAACCAGAAAGGACTTAATGAGTCTCCTTGGTATATTCCATGCTTAATCTGTATTGGCTGTGATGTGATATTATTAGAGTTTGTTTGGATATGAAGTGTGGTTATCCAGTTTTTCATAACTATGTTTAGGAACTGTATCAATTTAGGATCTACTTTGTATATTTCCAATATATGTAGTAACCATGAGTGGGGTACACTATCAAAAGCTTTTTGGTAATCAATGTATGCATAGTGTAGTGACCTTTGTTTAGTTTTAGCTTGATATGTCACCTCTGTATCTACTATCAGTTGCTCTTTACATCCTCATGCTCCTTTGCAGCAGCCTTTTTGTTCTTCATTTATAATTTTGTTCTGTGTTGTGTCATTAATTTCTGTGTAATGACTGAAGTTAATATTTTGTAGATTGTTGGAAGGCATGTTATGGGGCGATATTTAGCTGGGTTTGCTATGTCTGCTTGATCTTTAGGTTTCAGATAGGTTATTCAATGTGTAAGTGTATCAGGGAATGTATATGGGTCTGCAATGTAACTGTTAAATAATTTAGTTAGATGTGAATGTGTTGAGGTGAACTTCTTTAGCCAGAAATTTGCTATTTTATCATTTCCAGGGGCTTTCCAATTGTGCATAGAATTAATTGCTCGGGTGTCTTCATGTTGCAAAATTATCATTTCAGGCATTTGTGGTATCATCTTGTATGAGTCTGTTTCTGCTTGTATCCACCGTGCATACCTGTTATGTTGTACCGGGTTTGACCATATGTTGCTCCAGAAGTGTTCCATGTCTGTTATGTTTGGTGGATTGTCTATTTTAATGTGTGTGTTATCTATTGTTTGGTAAAATCTCTTTTGGTTTGTGTTGAATGTTTGGTTTTGTTTCCTTCTATTTTCACTTTTTTTGTATCTTCTAAGTCGTTTGGTCAATGCTTGTAATTTCCGCTTCTTTTCCTCTAATTGCTCTATTGCTTCTTATTGTGAGATTTTACCTAACCTTTTTCGTTTTTTGTCTGATATTTCATTTCTTATAAATTGTGTTATCTGTCCGATGTCTTTTCTCAGTTTTTCTATTCTGATCTGTAGCCTGTGTTGCCATGCTGGTTTTGTGGGTTTCTTCTGTGTGTTGGTTGGTTCTGATCTCTGCCTAGTGTGTGTATTTAGTGTAGTGAGTGCTCCTATATAAACCAGTAGTTTTAACTCTTCCATAGTTGTGTTTTCATTTATTTTGTTGTGTATGATTGTGTTGATAGTTGTTATTGTTGTTTCGACTTGTGGGTTATTTGGTGGTCTATGCAAGAATGGTCTAATGTCTGTATTTGTGTCTTCGTATTCTATATATGTCAGCTGAAATTTTTCTTCTATATCCAACATGTGTGTCACTTCGTGTTCTATTTGTGCTTGTTCTGGTGGCTGTCTTAAGCTGTCGTTTTCCTCTGATTGTTTAATTGACACGTTTTGTTCTTTGTTTGTTTTCTCTGGGACGTTTGAGTCCGTTACTGTATTTTCTTCTTCTTCTGATAGCACATTATTTTGTTCTAGTATTTGTTGTACTTGTTGTTTGATGTTTTCCAATTCTGACTGGGGTATCCTGTTATTTTTTATTATTACACGGATCTGAGCAGCTAGTCGTCGTTCTGTTAAAAATTTTAATTCTGGGTATCTGGTAATAAATGTTGTGTATACTTGGGATCTGTATCCAGTTGTGTTGGTTCCTAGGTTTATTGCTTGGTAATAACAGAACATGAGGTGTCGATTAACTTCATCTGACCATCTCATCCTCTGTCTTTGTTTTCCTTCTAGGGTGGTTGCAGGAAGCATATCCTGCAAAACACCTCTATTTGGATTTAAATCATTTTCCAGTTGGCTAGTCCGAGGCTTCTTTAGTTCTGTCCTGAACCAAGTAATCACACTAAAAGGGGGGTTAGCCCTATTAGTGGTTTGTTCTTTTTGTCGCCTTTTACGACTGGCAGAACATACCGGAGGCCTATTCTTTTCCCGGGCCTCCACGGGGATTATTATTATTATTATTATTATTATTATTATTATTATTATTATTATTATCCCCCCCCCCCCCCACACACACACCCATTTTCATTTCTGTGTGTGTTGACTGCCCACTTGTCACATATATTAATCCAAATATAAAGAACTGTAAAATTTCAGTGCAGGGACAAGTGAGTGTGAAGTGTGCTTAATATTTTTATCGTATTACAGTATAATAACTCAGGACGAGCCATTGCTGTGTTGTTTGCAATGTGTGATTGTCTTCTGTGGGGACCATGTGGCTGGGCAAAATTTCTAAGATATTTCTATTTACTTTTTTGGGGGGTTTTCAAGAAAGATATTTTTTTCCCATTTTTAAAAAATTCTCCTGGGGAGATGTAAGGAGTACTGCTATCTTTGACACTGCAACATATTGATATTGTATTCCTTACTTATCCCTGCCTTCTGGAACATTTGAAGACAGTGTCAGTGTCAGGCTTTCGCACAGAGCAGCTGCACACAGCTGCATTGCAAATAAATAGTATGAAAAATCTGTTAGAAAGATAATTAAGAGTTGAAAGTGTTATGTCACACTGTAAAAGAAAAGTCTTTCAGTAACTCAGTTATTTCATGGAAAGGCACACGGTATTAATTATGGGATTTATGACAAACAGTGTTTTATTTGTGAATCAGTAAATGTAGTGAAGAAACATATTGACAGCAGAATGTACATGAAAAGGCTTCCATGATCACTTATTACCTGTTTGATTAAAGTGGAAATGCAATGAAACAATGGTTACTTCAGAATTAATGCTACATGATCTTCACTGTTAACACAGGAGTGGATGAATTTAAACATTGTTAGGGAAGTACGTTATGTGTTAAAGGGATGATAAAATTACGTTATTTTACTTGTACTGTTATTATTTCGAAGTGACATTTTACATTTATCAACTGGGTAATTTTAATATTTGAAAGACATAGCTCCCATACCCGAGTGGATAGTCCAGTAAGCACAAAAAATTAATCGAAACAAATAAACCAAAATGACCGTGACAAAGCTTTACAAGGCCACCTGGCACAACGGCCAGTGTCCGGAGTCCCAAGTGCCTGCCAAGTCGACTGGGACCACCACCTCAGCATGCTCAAGGTGACAGATCAGGCAACAATAATGTGATTGCTGCATGGTCCGGGGGCATCCACCATATGAGTACCTGATGATCCCCCACATCAACTGGTTTTCATGCTTGTTATTGAGCAACCCTTCCCTGCATGAACCACACAATCTGTAAAAAGTTTTAAGAGGCACAGGTCAAAATGTGCTGCAGGGAACGAACACAAATTAACCAAAATAAATAGAGTGAAATACAGGAAAAAAATGGGAGAAGGCAGAATCGACATCCTAAAAGTGAGCTGGACTGTCAGCAGGAAATCTATCCTAGAGAACAAATCAGAGTAATGACATAGTAAAGTAAAATTCAGCACAGACAAGGAAAATGTGCTGCAATGGCTTGGCACCCTAGGCTCGCCAGTGCATACTCACTAAGGAACGATCACCCCTAACAGAAGTAACTGGCCTAAGTCTATCACTAATAATAAATCATCAGTTCAAGAATAGGCTCACTCTCAGACAATTTGGTAAAAACTGATTCAGATGAAGTGGTGAGCTCAGGATTTCAAATTAATTGGGAATTAACAAAGTTGTTTAAGTTTACTTAGAATGGGGAAACACAACTATGTGAGCTGTATGTAAAGTACCTAGACTGCCAAGAAGTCAAAATGAATTCATTAAAAAATAATTCAATACTTACCATATACACAAACTGAGGTGTCATACCTTAACATCACACTATAAATATTAATGACTGTTTTATAAATATTATTTAACAGGAAGAGTGGAGGAAGATTACTGATGTTCAATACCCAGCACAAAATTAGAAATGTTGAAATATATTTACGGTAAGTACTGATAATATTGATATATCAACAGTGTAATATCAATTTATTAGTATTAATTCTATACAATATTGATATTTCTGATAAACCACTGCCACCCCTATTTGGAACTCATATTAAACAGGATTGAGAAGGAATATTTAGCATACAAAAAGAAGAGCAACACAATTGGTCACATGTTTGTTCCACTTCTGTCACAGAGCAACACAGACATGCTGAAAAACTTGAACTGCCTTATGCTTGAAAATAAGATGGAACCTACCTCATAAAACACTACGCAAAGTTTCAAGAACCACAGAGAGAGAGAGAGAGAGAGAGAGAGAGAGAGAGAGAGAGACAGAGAAATACATGTGCTAGATCTAGAAACAGAGATAATACTAAAAGCTAGACCAATCTTCAGATATTTAAATGTGTCCATCCGCCACTAATCTTTCATCTAATAGTGAACTGTTGCCTGCTCTCAATGTTTATTTGCTATTTGCTTCACATAATTTAGATCACAAGGGGATAAAGGTAGAGAAGCCACAACTGCTTGATAACACAGGTGAATGCCACCAGGTGACAACACGCATCCTGGTCCAGTCATGTTGTATGCTGTCAGTGACAATGCAGAGTGCCACCTGCTAACCAGAGGAAGAAGTCAACTTTGGATTCTCTCTGAGAAGACTCGAAAAAAGTCTGTCATCATTTGGTTTAGGGTGTAGACCCAGCAGCAATAGGCTGGTACTGTGTTGGTAAAAGTGGAATTTGTGTGTGTGTGTGTGTGTGTGTGTGTGTGTGTGTGTGTAACAACTTTTTAAACAGCACTTGTTGCTGTCAGTATCAAGACTGAAGCAGTCCATGACAGTGGCACCCAAGACATTCAATAAAATGGAGACGTTTGATGCCAAAACCTGAGTAAGCTTGCTCAAATTTGGTTTATGCTACAGAAGGTGGTGATGGATTCATAAAACTTTTCTGAACTGCACTGGTGACTCATTTTGCCCCTATGCAACTCTCAAAAAATTCTTAAGAAAATTGACTGTGAGGTCTTCCTGATCATCCTTAATACATTAACACAAGGAATAAAGATGGAGGGGGGGGGGGGGAGGGGGGGAAGGGAGGGGTAATATTGGTAGCTCTCGATACTATTAATCCCTGAGTCAAGTCTCATTTCAGTCACTATATTTTTCACTTTTTTCCATTCAATTTTATACATATGTCATTTAAAATACACAAAATATGTACTTATTAACACATAATCAATTTTTATGAAAAATGTGCACACATGTTCTTATTTCAAATTGCACATCACACACAAAAATCCAGTTTTCACTGAAACTATAAATCCTTAATTATTGACTTTTTATAAAGGATTGTTAATAAAGATTATTTAAATTTAAATGATCTTTTTTCACCTTAGTGTATTTTACATTTCACAGACATGCTGGTAGAACATGCAACTCTGTTTAAAAATTTACACATCCAGGATCAAACATCAGCCATCCACGTGACAGTCAATCATTCAACCACGCAGCCACATGGCTCGGCAAAAATATGACCTTGCTCCAGGGTATTAACGGCACTCTGAAAACTTCAAAGCCTATTTTCTCGAGAATTTTTGAGAGGTGCATTGAATTTCTTTTGGATATTGGTATTATAGTTCTGAACTACATGTGCCAAAAAAATCCAAATAGTCCGAACAAGATTTTATTTCTAGTGTACAAGCAATGTCAGTGCAACAACTGCGGTGGCAACTTGAATTAACAACTGTAAGCAACATATGTGCATTCGACCAGCCAATTGTGAGCAAGCATTGTCGAGTGGTGGAAGTGCAATCCTAATGTGTCAATGCTGTTGTGTCACTAATGCAATGAAGCAAGCAGATGGAGCAATGAACAGTGATTTTATTTCAAGTTGTACTCAGCAGAATGGCTATGGAGACATCTGAGTCTACGAAGTCAACCTAAGGTATTAATTGTTTAAGTTGTGCGGGGTGTTTGATTAGTTTAAACATTTTAGAGGCTGACAAGAGATTATGGCATCCCACCTCAAGTTCATCCAACAGAAACATTGAGAACATTTGTGGTCTTTTGAAAAGCAAGCATCATCATCTCTCACACAGAGCTGTAGCTAAAGAATCGAAAATCTCTAAATCAAGTGCTCAAGGCATTCTCCAGAATGTTTCACCAAGGAGAAAAGTGTGTGCAAAGTCTGCCTTGCATACCTTGGCTTCTGATCAAAAACAACATGTGGATGCCTGCTGCGACTTCACTGAAATAAAAAATGCAGGCAATTCTTTTCTGGAATGGTTTGCCAAGATGGGGTGTATACAGGGACAAGGAAAAAAGTTACAGTAAACTTTTCCTCACAACTGTAAAACTTATCAAGCTTTGAATAGTTTAGGTTTAGGTTTTACAGACCGCCTTAGAACTTCCGGGCACTTTAGAAAACGAACACACACACACACACACACACACACACACACACACACACACACACACACAACAATGCATACGCACATTTTGGGACAAGTTTCTATGTGCAGCAACATGTACACTGCCTATTTTCGTATTACAAAAGTATATATTGAAGTTCCAGCAATCACAGCACTTTAGTGAAATCGATATTGCAATGCTTTTGCATGCCAGTCATAGCTCATATCACATGATCTCACCAGCCAATGACAGCAGATGTTCAGAGGACAGGGCACGTGATGTAGTCAGCCAATAGCAACATCACTGTTATGAAGCATTAACACAAAAGTAGGAAAAATTAATGGTTTAAATTAATGTACATAGTGTAGCTACAAGAAACGCTCAGCTTTCTTGTATAGTATTTGTCTTTTTTGCATTTGTTACACTTTAAGATACATCACGCAAACGTGCCAGTAAAATTTTAAATAATGACGTAAACGTCTGGTCTTCAAAATGTTAAGCTTTAAATGAGAGTCAAACACTCTGTGATTTAAGAAATTCAAAGGACAGTCTTGCATAAAATTAAATTTACTTTGAAGTAACACTTTTCAACCCGCCATTCGCAATATTTTCCCGTGACCTGGTAGAATTCATTTCACCAATTATCTGGCAATGCCAGAAAACAGGTGTTATTGCCCACGCACAACTACGATGATGTAGGAAGCCCGTATGTATATAGCATTTATAGATTTTGCATAGCATTAAAGATGTAGGCCCAACCTGATATAAACTTTTCAGGATGCAAATTATCTTGGAGTACCACTGTATTATCTCGTGTTTGGTCCTTTATTATGGCATAATGCCATACGTGCCGGAAGATGAAAATGTGCATTTGAAATTTAGCAAATAGTTGAAACTAGCCAATGGTGTGGAATGAAACACTTCGTTTCAAATAAATTTACTGCCTCTGCGAAAAAGACTAATAAAAGGCAAATTTATTTAGCAGATCGACAAAAATAACTTCATTGTTCTGCAAGGTATTAATGCTTGACTGCCAAAAACATGGAAATAAAATAAAATCAGCAAACTGAAACTAGCCTTCCGTAATTATGTGAATTATTTTAATTCACTTGATAGCTCCCGGCCACGGAATTATATTTCATTTTCATTTAACATGAAAGCTGTAAATAAAGAGTAAATAGCAAAATCACTAGAAGTGGACACTATTCCCCCTCCCCACTACAACTCAGACTTCTCTGGGCATGTGCAAATCTGGCAGCTTGGGCACGCCAAAAAAATTTTTCCGCATAGTATCTGGCTGCTTGTCGGTACTGATGATACAGCTAACACTCCTAACAGTCGCACTTCAAGTAGGCAATAGCGGTAGAGAGTACTGCTCACACGCAAGAGCCCACTAGCAACTCTTCAAACGAACCTGATGTGAACAGCTGTGTCGTCACGGTCATTGGAAGCAGTTTGTTATGAAGACTTGCATAGTCTTCGTCCTGTAGTCTCGACATGTTTCGCTGTTGGCAGCCACTTGTGGATGCACTGTGTTTCATTGTTGTAAATGGCACACTTCCTATGCAGCTTACATTTTATTTTAATTTTTTTTGTCTCGTTTATGTTTTATGGCAGCATTATTGTTCTACAATGATGGGATATAGTAAAATTCTTTGTCAGTGTATCAGTTCTTACCAGTGAAAATTACAAAAATTTAACTGAAAACTAAAACAATGTTAAATTCCCAGGTTTTTCCCGGTTTTCCCCCCAGATGAAAAAAATTCCCAGGTTTTTCCCAGTTTTCTCCTGGATGAATAAATTCCCGGGTTTTTCCCAGATTTCCCAGTTGTCCCTGGGTGTATACACCATGCAAGACAAAAGGACACGCAAATGACAATATCGAAAGCGAAGCCTATGCTCCTCACAGTTCGTGATGCTCATAGCATTACCCACAGGGAATTTGTTCCCACTAGCACCCCTGTAAAGACCCAGTATTATCTGGGTGTCATCAATCAGTTGTGGAAGAGGATTCAGAGAGTTAATCTGCTACAATGGAAGAGGAGGGATTTCTTCTTGCTGCATGAAAATGCACTTTCTTACATGGCTTCTGGAGAAACAAGAAGTGCCAGTTCTCAATAAGCACCCATATTCACCTGATTTGGCACCAAATGACCCCTTTTAATTCTCAAAATCATAATTCAGACGAAGGGTGAACACTTTGATGATGCAGTCATCATTTAAGTCAATGCAACACATGAGGTGAAAACAATATGGAGAGGAACTTTTCTGAGTTTCACTGCGCATGTTGCATGTTATACTCAAATTGGGGGGCTGGGCGAGACTGTACAACACCTGCAGCATTCATACTAACATCTTAAATTTTCTTTTCTTTTATTACTCCAATAACTTTTTGGACTGATGGAGTAGGTGATCTTCAAATTATTGTTGGTAAATTGTAAAGAAAGATTCTGCAGTTACAAGCAGACAAATGGGGGCATGATGGGGGCATGGTCATTTGAATGAGTAGCATAAGATAATTCATGACACATATGCTCAACAAGGAACTTGCCGCCGCCGCCACCCACCCCCGTGTGTCAAGGAAAGCTAATGAGTCCATAAGAGTGTGTTTTTGGAAAACAAAGGTGCTACTGCACTGGGCTGATGGACTGATTTTCATATGTTAGAAACTGTAAAACTGAAGAGTACTGGGAGACACACATGACCTCATTAGCACAAAACATATATGCACAAAAATAGATATAGATGTGTAGTGTCTGTTCTAACACTGGTGGCACAGTGGCTGTATAAATTACACGATTACATTACATTTGGCCATCTGCAGGTGTTGAAATAAAACAATAGCGAAGGTTGAAAATTTGTGCCAAACCAGTGCACTAATCTGGATGCTCTGCTTCTCTAGAACAATTACCTAACAGCCTCGGCCATCAAGACAAACTTTCCGTCTGACTCAAATTCTCAACCTGTCACATGCAAGTACTGCCCCATCCATTACTCTCACTGCTCATATCATTCTCCGTTCCACAGGCAGCAGCCAATCACAGCAAGAGGTAATGAACGAATGAAGACATTTGCTTCCATTAACAAGTTGGTACTCCTGCTGCACAAAGATAGTGAAATGACACACAGGTGAATTGTAAGCCTTAGTTGTTTCTGTATGGCATTTAATAGTTGATTTTCATCTCATCCAGTGTTTTCTTTGACCCAGAGTAGCCACCACTGATCCTCTGTTGTGTACATCTATTCTCAATCAAATGATGGACAATGATGGTGGTTTCTTTCTTTTTGCCTATCGTACTCAAGTATGTGACAAAACTAATGTGTTTGACTATCTTGGTACAGGCAACTTCTCTAGAATAAATGATAATCAATCGAAATGATATCAACAACACCTGTCGGCAGCTGAGGGTTTCAATTAATTATCATTTATACTAGAGAAGCTGCACGATCATCAATGGTATATGTTCTTTCAGGAACAGTTACTATCTTTATATATAGTTAAAGGCTACCCAGCCATTGACCATCGTTCTGTGCGAATGTGCACAGGTTGCCCGAACTCTTACGGGACTCATCTCCTTAGTGGGCACGAGTAATGAGTGGATGGGCAAATACCTACTACGAACATTACGATTGTAGATTGTGGACAGTTGGGAATGTGGGTCTCACGGGAAGCGTGCAAGGGATAAGTCCCTGCAGTTGCGCTATTCATCTGTGTTCTCGGTGGCTCAGATGGATAGAGCGTCTGCCATGTAAGCAGGAGATCCCGGGTTCGAGCCCCAGTTGGGGCACACATTATCAGCTGTCCTCATTGAGGTAAATCAACAACACCTGTCGGCAGCTGAGGGTTTCGATTAATTATCATTTATTCTAGAGAAGCTGTACAGTCATCAATTTCTGTTCCGACACTGACAATGTTGAGTGTTTATGGGAAAAGTTCAAGGCAATCGTAAAATGCGTTTTAGACAGGTATGTGCCGAGTAAAACTGTGAGGGACGGGAAAAACCCACCGTGGTACAACAACAAAGTTAGGAAATTACTGCGAAAGCAAAGAGAGCTTCACTCTAAATTTAAACGCAGCCAAAACCTCTCAGACAAACAGAAGCTAAACGATGTCAAAGTTAGCGTAAGGAGGGCTATGCGTGAAGCGTTTAGTGAATTCGAAAGTAAAATACTAGGTACCGACTTGACAGAAAATCCTAGGAAGTTCTGGTCTTACGTTAAATCAGTAAGTGGCTCGAAACAGCATGTCCAGACACTCCGGGATGATGATGGCATTGAAACAGAAGATGACAAGCGTAAAGCTGAAATACTAAACACCTTTTTCCAAAGCTGTTTCACAGAGGAACACCGCACTGCAATTCCTTCTCTAAATCCTCGCACAATCGAAAAAATGGCTGACATCAAAATAAGTGTCCAAGGAATAGAAAAGCAACTGGAATCACTCAACAGAGGAAAGTCCACTGGACCTGACGGGATACCAATTCGATTCTACACAGAGTACGCGAAAGAACTTGCCCCCCTTCTAACAGCCGTGTACCGCAAGTCTCTAGAGGAACGGAAGGTTCCAAATGATTGGAAAAGAGCACAGGTAGTCCCAGTATTCAAGAAGGGTCGTCGAGCAGATGCGCAAAACTATAGACCTATATCTCTGACGTCGATCTGTTGTAGAATTTTAGAACATGTTTTTTGCTCGAGTATCATGTCGTTTTTGGAAACTCAGAATCTACTATGTAGGAATCAACATGGATTCCGGAAACAGTGATCGTGTGAGACCCAACTCGCTCTATTTGTTCATGAGACCCAGAAAATATTAGATACAGGCTCCCAGGTAGATGCTATTTTTCTTGACTTCCGGAAGGCGTTCGATACAGTTCCGCACTGTCGCCTGATAAACAAAGTAAGAGCCTACGGAATATCAGACCAGCTGTGTGGCTGGATTGAAGAGTTTTTAGCAAACAGAACACAGCATGTTGTTCTCAACGGAGAGACATCTACAGACGTTAAAGTAACCTCTGGCGTGCCACAGGGGAGTGTTATGGGACCATTGCTTTTCACAATATATATAAATGACCTAGTAGATAGTGTCGGAAGTTCCATGCGGCTTTTCGCGGATGATGCTGTAGTATACAGAGAAGTTGCAGCATTAGAAAATTGTAGCGAAATGCAGGAAGATCTGCAGCGGATAGGCACTTGGTGCAGGGAGTGGCAACTGACCCTTAACATAGACAAATGTAATGTATTGAGAATACATAGAAAGAAGGATCCTTTATTGTATGATTATATGATAGCGGAACAAACACTGGTAGCAGTTACTTCTGTAAAATATCTGGGAGTATGCGTGCGGAACGATTTGAAGTGGAATGATCATATAAAATTAATTGTTGGTAAGGCGGGTACCAGGTTGAGATTCATTGGGAGAGTCCTTAGAAAATGTAGTCCATCAACAAAGGAGGTGGCTTACAAAACACTCGTTCGACCTATACTTGAGTATTGCTCATCAGTGTGGGATCCGTACCAGATCGGGTTGACGGAAGAGATAGAGAAGATCCAAAGAAGAGCGGCGCGTTTCGTCACAGGGTTATTTGGTAACCGTGATAGCATTACGGAGATGTTTAACAAACTCCAGTGGCAGACTCTGCAAGAGAGGCGCTCTGCATCGCGGTGTAGCTTGCTCGCCAGGTTTCGAGAGGGTGCGTTTCTGGATGAGGTATCGAATATATTGCTTCCCCCTACTTATACCTCCCGAGGAGATCACGAATGTAAAATTAGAGAGATTAGAGCGCGCACAGAGGCTTTCAGACAGTCGTTCTTCCCGCGAACCATATGCGACTGGAACAGGAAAGGGAGATAATGACAGTGGCACGTAAAGTGCCCTCCGCCACACACCCTTGGGTGGCTTGCGGAGTATAAATGTAGATGTAGATGTACATGTTCTATTCTTTTGGGAATAGTTACTATCTTCATATATGTGCACTTAATTGTTGTGTACCCAGAAAAACAGTTCATAATGGAAGGGATCCTCCATCGTATACAGTCACTGTAAAGAAACCTCTAAAGGAACAGATACTACTGTAAAATAGGTACAAAACAAAGAATAAGGCTACAGACAGAGATATGTTAAGAGAAATGATTTTGGCTATCAAGAGAGCAATGCATGAAGCCTTCAATGACTATACTGTAGCAAATACTGTCAAATGATTTTTCACGAAACCCAAGGAACTGAAACTGAGGGTAGCAAAGCAAAAGCAGAAAGGTTTGACTCTGTTTTCAAACTTTGCTGTACAAAGGAAAACCCACGAGACTTTCCCTATTTAATTCCCATGCCACTGGAAAGATGAGTGAAATAAGAATTAATGTGAGTAGTGTTGAGAAACTGCTGAAAGAGTTAAGACTGACCAAAGCTCCAGGGACTGCTGGAATCCCTATCAGACTCCCTTTTAAATTTGTGACAGAGTTCACCTCCCTTGTAACTATGCTCCATCACAGATCCCTTGAACAAAGAACCGTGCTCAGTAGTTGGTAAATGTAAATGTCGTGTGACTAGGGCCTCCTGATGGGTAGACCGTTCGCCGGGTGCAAGTCTTTCGATTTGATGCCACTTTGGTGACTCATGCGGCGATGAGGATGAATTGATGATGATTAGGGCAACACAAGACCCAGTCTCTGAGCGGAGAAAATCTCTGACCCAGCTGGGAATCGAACCCGGGCCCTTAGGATTGACATTCTGTCATTCTGACCACTCAGCTACTGGGGACGGACAGTTGGAAGAAAGCACAGGTCACATACATTTACAACAAGAGTAGCGGAACTGATCCATGGAACTACCATTCAATATCCTTGACATCAATTTCTTGTACAATCTTTGAATATATTCTGGGCTCAAACATTATGTGGTATCTATGAGTAATTTAGGAATAAAGGAAATGACTCACCGAAAAGCAAAAACACTGCGTTGCCAATAGGTACACAAACAAAAGGTAAAGAGTTTTGCTAACTTTCAGAAAGACCTTCCTTTTTCAAGCTTGTAGGAAAAACATGTGCACAATCACACACTTTCACTCACACGCACATGCCTGTCTACGGTACGGGTACGGGTGGGTAGGGTAGGGTAGGGTAGGGTAGGGTAGGGTAGGGTGGGGTAGGGTAGGGTGGGGTGGGGTAGGGTAGGGTAGGGTGGGGTAGGGTAGGGTGGGGTGGGGTAGGGAATTCCCAGAATTTTCGCGGTGAGGGATGGAGAGATGCGGGAGGCAGGGAGGGGTTGGTGGGAAGCATCTAGCAGCTCGTGGTACAGTGGGGAGCCGTCTGTGGGCTAAGGGGGCAGGTGGCAGACGGTTGGGCACGTGTTTTCGCAGACTAGTGCATGAGATAGCAACACACAGCTAGCTGACACGAATTGGGTGGGGGAACTGGACAAGGCATGGTGTCCCCCCCCCCCCCCCACACACACACACACTAGAGGGGGGTGGGTGGGTAGGCACAGCAAGTTACCTTAGGTTTAGACCAGGGAGGTTACAGGAGCGAAGGATGTGCTGTAAGGATAGCTCCCATCTGCACAGCTCAGGAGCCATTTAAATCTTCCATGTTGTACTCCACTGCATGGTGTGCCACTGGGTGGTCCATCTTGTTTTTGGCAACAGTTTGGCGCTGACCATTCATTCTCGTTGACAGCTGGTTGGTTGTAATATCAATTTGATTTGAAACACTGTGCAGTAGTTGCAGCACAGCTGCTATATAACATGGCTGCTGTCACAGGCGGCCTGGGTGGAATAGGATAAGCCTGTGATGGGACTGAAGTATGTATTGTTGGGTGAGTGGATGGGGCAGGTCTTGCATCTGGCTCTTCCACGAGGGTATGATCCCTGTGGCATGGGTATGTAGATGGGAGTGGCATAGGGATGGACTATGATGCTGTGGAGGTCGGGTGGGCAGTTGAACACCATTTTAGGAGGGGATGCAAGTATCTTGGGTAGGATGTCCTAATTTCAGGGCAGGATGATAAATAATCAAAGCCCTGACAAAGGACGTGGCTTAGTCGTTCCAATACCGGGCGGTATAAGGTGACAAAGGGGGTGCTTCTCTGTTATTGGTTCTTGGGATGGATATGAGGAGCAGGTGTGAGTGGGGATATGGCTCGGGAGATCTTTGTGTACTGCAAAGGCCTTTGTGAGGCCTTCAGCATACTGCACAAGGGAGTTTTCATCATTGCAGATGCATCTGCCACAGGTGGCCAGGCTGTATGGGAGGGATTTTTTGGTGTGGAAGGGTTGGCAGCTGTCAAAGTGTAGATACTGTTGGTGATTGGTGGGTTTGATGTGGACTGAAGTCCGTTCCTGTGTATCACGCACACCGGCATTGTGAGGGCAAGATTAGAGTAATTATAGCACGCACAGGCATTTAAACAATCATTCTTCCTGCACTCCGTACATGAATGAAATGGGAAGAAACCTTAGTAACAGCTACAATGGGATGTATCCTCTGCCATGCACTCTGCAGTGGTCTGCAGAGTGTAGATGTAGAACTAGGTTTACATGGCATTAAATTGGGGTAACTTGATATGTGATGGTTGTGACAAGGGTCCAGTAACTGCTGCAAAACTCTTCAGTAGAACAGTGTCAGGTCTTTTTTCCATTCTACTATATCATGGCAGATATAGGTTCTTTAGCTTGCTGTAGTTTAATTTTGCATATTGGGCCATTCCATCTCAAGCAGGGTGTATATGTGGACGAAGAAAAAAAATTCCCGGAATTTTTGTGGATTTCCCGGTTAAAAATACACTTCATCCTGGATGAAAATAAACTTTTTCCGTGGTAAGTGATAGTATAATTTTCCTCAGAACTGTAAAACTTATCAATTCTTTCAATGGTTGTGGTTTTACACACCGGCGTAGAATTTCCTGGCACTTTAGAAAACGAAACTCAGAGGAAAAGACATGTTTTGGAAAGATGTCTGATGTGTAGCAACATGTACACTGCATATTTTCGTATTGCACGAAAGTATAAATTCGAATTCCACCAAACACCGCACATTAGTTTCCGAAGGATTGAAATTGAGACTGTGATGCGCTTTTGTAAACCAGTCGTAGTGCTCATGTCAAGAGATCCCGCCAGCCAATGACAGAGCATATTCAGAGCATAGGATATGTGATGTAGTCGGCCAATAGCAACATCACTGTTTAGTAGCGCGAACACACAAATAGGAAAAGGTAACGGTTTAAATTAATATACATAGTGCTGCTACAAGAAAAGAAAAGCTTACACATATAATATTGGTCTCTAAGATTAATAAGCTGCATGAGAAGCTAAGCTTTCACACATAATGTTGATCTTTTTTGTGCGTGTTACTCTTTAAGATACATCACACAAATGTGCCAGTAAAATTTTTAACAACGACATAAATGTCTGATCTTCTGGGCTCAAAAATATTCTAAATGGTCGTCCTCAAACATTTGATTTTTGAATGAGAGTCAAACGCTCTGCGATTTAAGATATTCATCGGACATTCGCGTGCAGAGTTCATCTTGCATAAAAGGAAATTTTCTTTGAAAGTAATGCTTTTCAAACAACCATTCGGAATATTTTCCTGCGACCTGTTAGAAATAGTTTCGTTTCAGCAGTTGCCAGGGAGCGCCAGATAACAGGCAACGCCGTGCTTGCACAGCTACAATGACGCAGGAAGCCCGTACATTCGTACGTGCAAAATATTAAAAGATCTTACATTATGTCATAAAAAAACAAGGCATTAGAAGATACTCCAGGAGCATGGGAACTTTGGGAGCCATACTAAAATGCATAATTCGGCTTAAAGTGCACATTCATATGTCCAGATTCAGATGTACATTTTCTTGCAGTACCAGTACTGTATTATTTCATGTTTGGTTCTTTACTATAGCATAATGCCATACATGCTAGAAGATGAAAACGTGAACTTTAAATGCAGCGAACAGTTGAAACTAGCCAACAGTGTGGAATTAAACACTTCGTTTCAATCAAATTGACTGCCTCAGCAGAAAAGATGAATAAAAGACAAATTTCTTTAACAAACCGACAAAAATAACTTCACTGTTCTGCAAGGCGATTAACAATTGACTGTCAGAAAGATGGCAACAAAATAAAATCTGAAATTAATAACATATTTCAGCCTTCCGTAATTGTGTGAATGTATTTTAATTCACTTGATAGCTCCCGGCCACAGAAATCCGTTTTGTTTTCATTTGACGTGAGAGCAATAAACGAAGAGGAAACAGCAGAATCACTTAACGTAAACATATGGAGACTACCACCTCCCCACTACAACTCAGACTGCTCTATGCATCAGGTCCGGATCTACTATATTTTCGAACCTGAGCAATATTAGATAGTGGCGCTACCCCAACCTCGAGCGTTTGAAGTAATGCACCAAAAATTTAAAAAATCGACTTTTCAAAAATACCTTCATTTTGTAGTGCACATCTTTCTGAAGGGGGAACATAAGACATGTTATTTGATCTTAAGTGTGCCAAAGTGCAGTACCACGCCTCTTCACACAGCATTCTTCCATCACGCATCTCCCTATTTCGCTCTGTGGAATTCAAACGCATAATATTTTGTAATGGGTGCCATCAAACTATATTCAGGCCAGTGGAAATTAAAATGTACTGTGGTGCCTCTCGTGCTCACAGTCGGCCGGTTTGACATCCTGCCCTCTTAAAAAGAATCTCGCAATTAATACTGGATAGGATTATTTGTAACTGGCAGAGCAAGAACTCTTCAGAAAATTTGCAGTCTTTATTGCCTATTAGCTAGTAATTTGCTGTTCTGTGTGACATGAAATTAAATATAGGATACATAAAACGAGTAAAGACAAGAGACAAGATAGATAGTACACATTTCTTCAATTCTTAAGTCCTAGCTTTTTTTTCCTATGTAATCTTGCCACCGCTTTATGTGGCGTACTTTCTTTTCTGGGAAAGACTCTATTACCTCATCGAAGTTCGTCAACCTTTTACTACATGAAAAAATGAAATGTCGTTGTCTAATACATTAGAGCTGTTAATAAATACAAATTGTACCCAAGACTGGTGTGGTTCCTCGATCTGGTTACGTGTATTTTGTCACTGTTTGCTAGATAAAACGAAAGAGGCCTGCCTAGTATTGCAGCAACTGGTACACACACCAAATAAACAAGACTGTTTTGGCACAAATGGTCATTTTCATAACACAACAGAATATAATTCACTAAGTACCAATATCAAATGCCTATAAGGCCTACTACAAGCAAAAAGTTTTATGTCAGGAAATAGTTTCACATTTCATTCATACTCTCTAGCTTCTGAAGCATGAGATCGAAAAGCAGTAGTACGAAATTTTGTATAAAATTTGGAACCGTCATATTCTTCCGTAATTTGTGTGAGTCCGTTTCTTCTCCTTCCTCATTCTAACAAACAATCCTGTCGTCACTAATTCTGTAACTATTCCTGCCAGTGACAAAACTTATTCTCTGGTTAACTTCACTAACCCTGCCACAATCACTGCTTTAGTTATCCCGCATTTATTCTCTTGTTAGGCGTTATAACGTGTTCGTACAATGAGTTTTCTACACTACTCCCAGAACAGAACTTTAGTGGCTGCTAGCCGGGGACTGTATAACTGGTCCTTAGTAGTGTAGAGGTCTGGCCAAAAATTTTCTGGATACACGGAGAAGACAATAAGTGATTTTTGTTGCCTGTTATTCCTGTTAGTCATCTATTTCCACTCTGGTGGTCTGAATCTATGGAATTCGCTAGTAATTATAACAACGCTGATAATTTACAAACCCAGTCAACCGCATAAAAAGTGATCGGCATTCACCCGTTCGACTTCATTCCACTCAGCTCGTATAGACCCGTCTCCTTTGTCTGCAGGAAATTTTATTTCTAGATGCGACGGGGATTCCCCTGGCAGAGACATCACGTACACTATGCACGTGTTCAAAAATCAACTTATGATTCATTCAGAAATCAACTCAGAATTTGTTTGTGAAGAAAGGTCTTTTTACTCAATAATATGAATTTGCCCCCCTGAAACTGCCACCTGGGGCAGATATCCCGGTTTGCCCCCGGCCCCTAGTTCCGGGCCTGTTGGGCATATGTGAATCTGGCAGCTTAGGCGCACCAGTAAAATTTTTCTGAATAGCGTCTGGCTGCTTGCTGCTACTGCTTATACAGCTAACTGCCACACTTCTGTAGCCAGAAGCAGGAGAAGGTACTACTCATACGCGACTCAACTCCACATGCACATAAGCTCACTCGCAACCGCTAAAAACGAATCTAATGTAAACAGTTGTGACGTCACGCTCATCGGAGGCAATTTGTTGTTATGTTACATTGCATAGCTTCCTAAAGCCTTTGACACATTTTGCTGTTGGCAGACACTTGTATGAGCACTGTGTTTTGTTGTTGTATTGGTGCATTTCCTTTGCAACTTATGTTTTATTTTCATTTTTTTCCCTCTCATTCGTTTTTTATTGCTGCAGTATTATTCTGCAGTAGCAAGACACAGTAATATTCTTTGTCAGAGTATTGGTTTTTACCAGTCCAAAGTTACAAAAATTCAAAAATTTAACTGAAAACTATAACAATGAAAAATTCCCGGAATTCTAAAAAGTTCCCGGGTTTTTTCCCAGTTTTCTTCCGGATGAAAAAATACCCGGGTTTTTCCTGGATCTGCCAGTTGTCCCTTGTTGTATACACCCTGTCAAGTCATCTAGGCCATGACACCCATTGTCTAGTTGTGAACTTGAGACTTTGTGTACTGCTTTCGTATCTAATATCGTGAACTTCTGCCAATTTTTATTGCATTATATACATTCTATTGGTAGCAACTGCTGAAAGTTTGATGTAATGCGTTACTTCAAAGCAAACTGTAAAAATTTGAAAACTGGCTGCAGTTTTTAACAAAAAATGGTATGCTGACAGTTTTTCCCTGAATATCCTTTCAGACATGTAGTTTTTGAAAACATGTTAGAATTGTCCAATTAAATTTTTGTAAATTAATTTTATTGTTAAATTAGAAAAAAAATATTTTGTACAACTGCCCCTCTGGAAAACACTGAAAAAAATTAGAAAGTGATCTACAAATAATAAAGTTTCATCACACAAAAAAATCAGTTTTGAGAAATGAATGGCACTGGGGAAAAAATTTATCCTGGAGAGAAATACAATTACTAGCCAAGAGACATTAACAACTTAAGTACACATAACAAAATCCAAATTGAACAAAAAGTTTAATTTACGAAACAAAATTACACATTATAAAATACAGGGCAACTTGCACATTACATGACATATGAACACTTTCTTACATCTGCAATAACCAAATTAACTCAATGTAAAAATACATAGCATTTTGTTTATAATACTTAAGCATTTTGTCAAAAGTCAATATTATCAACACTGAAAACCACTTTCTCCCACCAACTTTGAGGACTCTCTGCTCAGAGAATAAGTACGGCCTGTTGCTGTGGTTATATCAACTTCACACAGAATATGAGAGAAAGAAACATCGCAAACATCATTATCAGGCCAACAGAAGGACGGGGATGGTCCATGAGGATGCATGAACCTTACTGTAACATCTCCTCCTTCACAATTCACCTTCTCAACAATTCCCAAATACCAAGAAGAGTCATATGTACATGGAACATAGCAGTTAGGCTGCACAGTGCATTCTGGCATTAGTGTCGAAAGTGCATCTGAGAAATCATGCACAATACTAAAATCCATATCACAGCTCAGCCTTTTTGCTCCAATCTTGGTTGGTGATATTGGTACAATGTGATGCATAGAACTTGTTCCAGGAATTGTTTTTGCACTTGTGAAGCGCTCAGAAAGATAATGTCTGACTTGTACAGTTTCATCTTTTGAAACAAAGATAACTGAAATGCTTTGCAGGTTCTCGCGTCCAAATTCAAATACTGTGAAGCTGTAAGTATTTGGTCTTTATAAACTCTTTGCAAACTTGTTTTTGTGATAAGTCTTTGCAAACTTGTTTTTGTGATAAGTCTTAACAGTGCCACCAATACCATCATAGGGAGATTTGCCATGACTGGGAGCAAAAAAGGACCAGCTGCATTTTACATTGAAGTCACGTTCATGGTAGCAGATATTTCTGAAATTCTTACAATTTTTATATTGTGCAGCACCACCATCAGTGAAATAGTCAACATATGCAAGATTAATTTCTGGGAATTCACACTTTAAAAAAATTCAGTACAGTCTTGTAATGTCTGGTACACCAAGGCAACATCATATTCGAGATCATCAGAAACAATACAAATACTTTTTGCATGCAACTGTTTGTCCTTTTTGTAACATACATGGACAGTGCGAAGAGCGCAGCTGCCATTGTTCCAATGGTACCCCTGTACTTCATCTTTAACAACAAAACTGAGATTTTCGCTGAACTCCACTAAAATTGACACTGATCAATCATCAAGTGTTTCCTTCTTCATTTTCAGATAATCAGATTGTGATTGAGAAATAAAAGAACATGGAGCAATTCTTTTCAATTTTCTTAATGTATCACAGAATTCTGATAGAGAAGTGATTTGAACACTTACAGTTATTCGATCAGTTGATACCCATTGATTGTACTGAACCATCTTCTGTTTCATTTTCTAAGTGAGTTTTAAGCAATGAACTGGCAGGGAAATTTTTTACACAGACGAATCATACAGGCTCAGTTATTTACATCACATATTATTTTAATTAGATCTTGGCATGTTTCTTTAATAGAAATAGAATTTAGAAGCAATTTAACGTTTTGGTGGTAAATGCACATATACATGGTATGTGTTCCTGATGATCCTGCAAGTATACACTGTTTTGGTCGAAGAGAAGCAAATTTTGAGAATCCTACTTTGTCTTTAGGATACTTTTAACACAGTTCAGTTAAATTACTTAAAACAAGATGCTTTTGTTCATATGTATTTTTGCTGGTGCTCACTTTGTCTTTTTCCCAGGCATTATTCTTGTGTTTTCATCATCCTAATTAAAACTCTTTCTTTTTTGCACTGTATCACGTGGCAATGTCTTTCCTCGTTTATGCTCAGCCATCGATAAAATGCCCTACTCCATTAAAAGAGCTCTTTCTTGTCGTACCAAATATTCAGAAACCCGAAATCTGGAACTGACTTTCTGTCGAGACCAAGTTGACGGCACAAGAGTCAGTAACTGAATTTTTTTCACACTTATTTGCATATTCAATTTTCTATTTGATTTTGTCCATGAGTTGATCATGATGTTTTGCCTTTTCTTCCAGTTCTGTTAAATCACTGTCAGGGATAGTGCTTGCATCAGCAGCCAGCTCAACTTGATATGTATGTGAAATTTTAGTTTTCGGAGTGTTAAGCAGCAAATTATTACGGGATAACATTTATTCCAGTAAGATACACAGACGTGGAACTGGTGGTTGAAAGGAGGCTGCAGAATTGTGTCTTAGTGATGACTCATAGCATAGCTGTCACTACGAGCCAGCATGAGAACGGGCTGCCATGTCATCTAGTACGAACGTATATTCATACCCCCTATGAATCTAAATAAACTATAGATATGAATATAATAGAGGGAAACATTCCACATGGGAAAAATATATCTAAAAACAAAGATGATGTGACTTACCAAACGAAAGCGCTGGCAGGCTGATAGATACACAAACATACACACAAAATTCAAGCTTTCGCAACCAACGGTTGCTTCATCAGGAAAGAGGGAAGGAGAGGGAAAGACGAAAGGATGTGGGTTTTAAGGGAGGGGGTAAGGAGCCATTCCAATCCCGGGAGTGGAAAGACTTACCTTAAGGGGAAAAAGGACAGGTATACACGCGCGCGCGCACCCACACCCACCCACCCACCCACACACACACACACACACACACACACACACACACACACATCCATCAGCACATACACAGACACAAGCAGACATTTGTAAAGGCTAAGAGTTTGGGCAGAGATGTCAGTCGAGGCGGAAGTATAGAGGCACCGTTGGTTGCGAAAGCTTGAATTTTGTGAGTATGTTTGTGTATATATCAACCTGCCAGCACTTTTGTTTGGTAAGTCACATCATCTTTGTTTTTAGATATAAATAAACTACAGTAAATATTATCCAATTAGTTTCAAATTTGGTATACTACTTTCTGTTATTCAGTAGAAGATCTCGTCAAAATTTCAGCTTTTTATCTGTTATAGTTTTGGAGATTGAAAAAAATTACTTAAAAGTCATAAAACAGACATTCACTCAGTTAACAAAACTTTGATAGGAGTAATAACAGTTGGTCTTTTGTTATCATTTGAACCCATTACCAGAATTTTCAGTATATAAAATAATTTAATGGGATTTTTTTTTTTTCAAAAACTTTAATTACCTTGCATTTCGTAGTATAAAATTCATGAAAAAATAATATTTGGTTATTATATTGTCGTGTGAATAAATGGGAATGAATGAGAGTGTGTATGTGGGACGTACGTTAAAATTCGATATTTTCTGTAAAACTTGTTGAAACTGGACAGTGAGAAAGATGTATTATACCCACGTTGTTTATGATGTATGTCGAGGTGGGCGTGCTTTTGTAAAAGAGCAGCCAGAATATCAGTTGGAAGTGTAATTGGTTTCTAAATTAATTTCAAGATTATTTTTCATTTCAGTCATTTTTATTAAACAATACATAACTATTTGCATTTGGAATAACGTCAATGACTTTCTGTTTAGTGATTGCCGCTGTTTAGTTTTGCGCAAGAATGATCTAGAAGGATCATTCTGATTGGTCAGTCAGACTTATCAGCCAGTCAGAATTAAGATGTTCCCATGCACCGAAAGTTAGATAGGCAGGGAGTGGGGTAGCATCGATATAGTCGCTCACTAGCTATGGGACGTATAAGGTCATGTTAGATGTCACAGTGTGCATTATGTGTAAAATGAAGGAATACCGAGTTTCTCGCGTTTAGTATGAGTCATGACTAAAGCTGTTGCAGTTACGCACATTCTGACGAAAGCAGGACTTTTTGGATTGATTTGTTGGAAAGTTATGAGCGTGTGAGATTTCGGCATTTAGTGAAAAATCAGTGTAGCATATTCTGTGTTCATTATGGAATACTTGGCGAGCACTTCTATTATAGAAGACAACTGATAAGACCGAATGTGAAAATCACTTATAGTAGTGGATCAGTGATCGCTGGTTTGCGTATTCCATCAGGTCGGACTGGAAATGGATTTCTGGCTGCTTCTGCATGTGAATTTTGTTGTTTTGACTGTGAACTGAGAATGATAGAGTAGTATCTCACTAAATGTGGACTTGATAGCCATTCCCAATTTTTGCCTAAGCAATAAAAGGCGTTGTCTTGGAATTTTCATACACTTATTAAAGTCAAAAATACACCATATTACCGCCCAAAATATTGATAAATATGGCCTTGAAGAACTGTTTCTCACTACTAGAGTTACACGGCCTCAGCAGGGTAGGTATTAGGTGGCATTTTTCTTCAATGTTCCTTTTTCGCTGCCTGGTAAGTACCTATGATTGCAGAGTGAAGGGACGTTGAACGGCAGCCGTACTGAGGTACATGGACATTTAATACGACCAGTACGAGGTACGAACCGCCCCCGCCCTGCTGCAGGAGCCCCAGCTGCCGATTCCAATTTTCATTTGGCTGCTGTGTACTGACTATGCTAAGCAACTGAATGCAGGAGATACTCCTAAGCTAGTTAAGCTAGTATTGAGCACAGATTTTTCAGGAGTCTGCACCTTCACATTACTGTCAATTATATAGCCTGGCGATGAATCATCACTTGCTCGTTTTTCATAGATAAGTTTGATATGGAGTGGGCACATTTTCTCCCCAGGAATAATGCTAAAGCCTCTCATTTTGAAGGCTTTTGCCTTTTCTAAACTAATTTCACACGTTTATGGCACTTGAAGGGTTCACGGCAAATTGTCTTATGTAGAGATAATCTGCGAAGGTACCTGCCTTTGTGTTTAACACACACACACACACACACACACACACACACACACACACACACACACACAACACTTAAATCACAGTATGAAAGACTGTTGCTTCGCCATAATAAAAGTTCTTGTTCTTCACTGGTCGGTTCATTCACACAAGTCACCGCATTATGACATATACATTGCAGATACTGTCCAAGAAACACTGCCTACTTGTACTTTCCACACTACTTTAGCCATAAAACCAATAACTGTCATAAATAATTCAAAAGGTGCTTGGTGTAACCTAAAAAGTAATTAAATAATGAAAAATCTTTCTATCCCATTGTTTCATTACAAAAGTATTTTACATTATTATTGTAACATTAGGGGAATTACTTTTGTTTTGGAGTGAATATTTAAAAACTGCAACAACTGAATTTTCAACCAATAATTGAATCTGGGTACAACCCAGTACAAGAGCTCAGAAGTGCATGCTCAGTGAACACGGCTTAAAACAAAGGAACTGGATGATGCAATACATGTAGTGTTCCCAGATATGATTTGTTCCTAGGGAAATCCAGTGCAGCTAACTTCAGCAATTTAGTGGTGACATGGTAGTCATGAAATATCAACTTCAATATTTCTTTTACAATAACATTGTTTTTCACACTTCCCATTATGTCTATATCCTGAATTTTTCAAAGTTATCTATGAGGGGGCAATACCTTAAAATTATAATGTCCATGCACAGATTTTGTTTAAAAGAAATAATTTACAATTTTTTCTGGGTTGTGGATGATGGATATTCACTACAAGAAGCAGGACTATAAAAATATAAACCTTCCTCTTTAAAAAAAAAAAAAAAAAAAAAAAAAAAAAAAGCAGCAGCAGCTTCCGCTGCAAAAACTGTAGGAACTATTGCATTTTTAAATTATAAAGGAGCTCATCTATGAAAGCCTGAATCTACACAACTTATTATCAAAAATGAAAAAGTCATTCACCTGCTGCATTTACATTTTGGAAATGTGAATATATCTACGTAAACTTCCACTATCCAAAATTTCATGGATTTGCGTGACAATGGGCGTCATTTCCTAACATTTCTGGATGATTTGACATGGAATGACCCTATTTGCTTCTTTAAAACACAATACTGAAGTCAAATACCTCTGATAAATCATATTTACCTTGACAAATGCAACATAATGCCCTCCATGAAGTGTTCCGCTGTGTTCCACTACGCCATACAGAGAATACATTATTTGATTTTGATCTGTCCTCACAGTTGGAGACTCCTGAAAAAAGAATGGAAGGGCTCTTAGCAACTGCAACACATATCAGTAAATATTTTCTAAATCTGGGTATCAGAAATAAAGGTGTGAGTCTTTAAGAAATAATCATTTCAAACGTTCTAAGGCTGTGTGTTTCATACACTGTCTCCCATTTAGTTACTACAAATGATAGGTAAGTACTACCATAACAAGCATACAAAATATGCATACTGGTTTGAGTGCCCTAATCTGTACGTGCTCCTTAAAGCAGCTCTCACATGATAAGTCATACACAACATTTTGTTAATTGCAGTTTATTTTAAATCACTATGGTTACAACTATGAGCAGAACAAACCAAAATGTTGAAAACGTATTGACAAGGATATGAGAATGCCTGAAATATATTGTGACTGATAGAGCCAGTGTGTTATATTTCATTATAGGCTATGATTGACAGAAATTAAGGTGCCAACAGGTATGTCTCCAGGAAGCATCACAGAACTGCTAATAATCTCTATGCACCGGGTGGTTATAATTAGAGAGCAGCTACTTACAAAGGTGCAGTGTGCACCATAATTTTATATTGCAGCAAAACTGGAGAGAGATTCTAATGTGTTAATGCAGAACTGATTAATGCGGGGGAGTGGGGGATTGAAATAACCGAGACAGTTTTTTCTGAAGAGTCCCAAAAAATTCTAGAGCACCACTAAGAGACATATATTTTACACAAATGTCGACTGCAGATGAAATATCATGTATTCTGGATGTTTGTCTTAAGGCCTACGTGAACTTTCATGGTAGTGTGAAACATAACATGTTTCAGGCAACCTAACAAAACTTCTCATCACTTTTTTCCCGAAGTACAAAACTGTGACTGCACTGTATATGCACAAAGGGTTTGTCAACTATTTTTCAGTTTTTGGACTATTTTAGAACCTACAGTTACAAACTTCTCTATTGTGAACACTGTGATGCATTTAGTTTTGCATTAAGTCTATCAGTTCAGGAGATATCACAATTCAATGATTTCGTATGTTCATCGCAATGCCAAAGTTTAAAAATACAAATTAAGAGCCAATCACCTAGCAATTTTACAGCCCCAATTCTTGCGTATTCCGAGAAAGCAATTAGTTAACCACAAAATTCTAAATTTCAAATGTTTTTAGTTGTATTAGATACAATTTTGGGGCAGCACACATTCTTCTATCATAACATATTTCTGAAATCTATTTCGAAAATTCTGTAAATCAAAGTTTTCTGAAAATAACTGTTTTTTTGGATTTAGCATACTTTCTATTTCACATACGATAAAAGATTTTAACTATCATTTAACAATTTATAGATGGTTTCCATACTGAAATTCAGTGAAGCATGAATGTGGATGAACATATGACATCAAAAAGGGATGTCTTGTCTTACAGCAAAATACAAGAATACAAATCATTTTTTACTTGGAATTATTACTTCCAAAGTCTGATATGGCTGATTTAATATTATTTACTTTTTCGTATCATCATTCAAATTACAATTTACCTATAATTAATGAAAAACATGACATTATTAATTACTGCCTAAGGCTGCTGCTATAAGTAGCAGCCTGGCAGTGTTCTTAGCTGAGTATAAACACTGTGACAGAGTATTAGTATTAAAGCATTACAAAGGCAATAGTAGGTGAGCTTTTATTATCAGATGTGTATATTTCAAGTCACTGTCAGGATGCAGTTTCTGGTGTCATCACAGTGTGTATTTGGAGCAAATTAACTGCCCAAAAGCAGTAATTTCATGTCAGTGTTTTCAATTAACACCAAAAAGGTAACCAATTCCATATCTCAAGTGTTGTTATTTTGGAAGTTCAAAGTGTTAGTGGACTATGATGTGGAGTACAGTACAGAATGGAATTGCTTCATGTGCTGCAATTAATCGACATTTTATGTGCAACTGGGACTCGAGGCCCTTGGTTAAGTGAAACAGATTACCGTATTTACTCGAATCTAAGACACACTCGAATCTAAGCTGCACCTGAAAAATGAGACTCGAAATAAAGGGGAAAAAAATTCCCGAATCTAAGCCGCACCTGAAATTTGAAACTCGAAATTCAAGGGAGAGAAAAGTTTTAAGCCGCACCTCCAAATTGAAACAAAGTTGGTCCATTCTAATATGAGACACAATTTAGGTCAAATGAAAGACGATACAGCTACAGTAGTTTGGTTCGAGTCGTAAGCTTAGCAGTTAAGCTTTACCAGGTAGCCATTGCTATGCGTCAGGCGCTCCGTCTGTATTTATACGGGTACCCTTCCTTTTTCATGTGCTTCGTCTGGTTTGAATCGATTGCTTATTTTGCTTTCATCTGATAAGTGCCGTTTTCTTTGTTATAGGTGTTTACGTCACTCTAAGCTGAAAATGCATTACTGTACTGTGTCATGCATTGTTTGTCGCATCCTGATAGTGTGTGTTTACGGCCTGTTGCCGCTCGCAGCATGGCTTGCTTTTGTGCGCGCTACCACCGCTTAAAAAAAAAAAAAAAAAAGAAGAGGAATCATCTCATTAGCGAAACAATGGCAAGAGACTGCTATTTGTTGTTACTTACACTGCTGCTTTCTCTGATAATGATCAACAAGAACCAAATAATAGACTGTGTACGATAGAACATGTTCTGAACGAGAGTTACGCGAAAATTTTTCTCTGTTTGAAAATCTTTGTGGCCGCTTCTTTAGTACATCAAATTCTGCACAGAAATTAGTCATCTTAGATTTAAAAATCTAGTCAGTTGCCGTGCTTCATTTCTGACTGTATCACTATTAGGCATAACAATATTACAAATATAAACATGACACGGTACGTATATTCTTCTGCGTTTGCTGTTGTCTCACTCTAGTTTCTTAGTTTATTAGGCAGACAAGATTAAATGAGATAGCAGCAAACACGAAAGAATACATGGCAAAATGTTTATATTCGTATTATTCTTATGGTGAAGAGAACACTGCATGTGATTCACATTTCATCAGGTTCCTATTAGCAACCATCACTTCTCACATGTAGGAAAAAATTCAGAACGTAGAGTTGGTCATATTGACAAACATCCCTAACAGTCTTGCCAGTCGGATTTTCATAGTACATTGAAATTCTGCTACATTCAAAGATGAACAATACGGAATTTGTATTTATTTCGTTGGATAATGTATGAAAATGCAGTGGTTGAAACTCGGGGCGGAGAAAAAAAAGCTCGTCTTCCACCTTTTTTTTTAAATTTATTTACTGACACAGAGGTTTTGGTGCCAGTATTTATCTCTGTGCCTTAAAAGCATGCCTGTGTAGCGCTACATATATTCGACGGCAGAAGTTAGTTGTGGCGGCACCTACCAACATTTTTCAGAACTTCCGCTTGTTTTGCACTCGATTCTAAGCCGCAGGCGGTTTTTTGGATTACAAAAACCGGAAAAAAAGTGCAGCTTAGATTCGAGTAAATACGGTATGAGAGGTGACTCAAACGTGAATGTTTGGTGTACACTTTAAAATGAAAAAAGTGGCAGTTAGTTATCTGTCTGCTGCAGTAAGATCAAATCTGCAGTAACTTCAGTAAGTTTGTATTATTTGTTGTTTCTCAAATGCTCAAATAGCACCAGATCTTATTTTCCAAAGAGACTGTGCATCAACTTATGGGGTGTGGTGATCTGTGACTAACTAGACATGATTCTGGATCACTTATCCATGATGGCCTGTCAGCTTTTTCTCTACATTTGCCTAAAATATTCCCTTTAGAGTAATTTAAGTTGGTTCCATAACGCTCAAAATTCTGACATTAAGTGCACCTTTGACATGCTTATGTTAAATAGTAGGAAGCTTGTCATCAGAAAGTAATTTTTGGACTCCTTACATAGGCCACATAAAGAAAATCTTACCGTATTGTTTCCCTGCAATTCCTGTATTTTTTCTACTACTGTCAAAATATGTATCTCTTAAAATTAAACAAGATAAAATTCTGAGTACTGGAAATAGAGAAATCTTTTTCTCTAGTCACTTAATTATCACTTCCCAAGCACCCACAGTTGCTGCCTCCATCGTCTAGTGGTCAGTATTGATGGCTATTGACATAATGGACCTGGTTTTAACTGTCAGTGGTGGTAAGTTCTGAAATGGTGTACACTCAGCCTCATGAGGCCAAATAAGAAGCTGCTGAAATAAATAAGCAGCAAAATTGACATGTAGGACACTGAAGTGGTGACAACCAAATGGCTTACATCAAGAGCCCAGTCACATAAGATTGACTTATTTTATCACCCACAGTTGTCTTCCATTGCCCTTCTAACCTTCACAAAATCCTACTCTAACATTAGGGCACTGCTAGACCATTATTCTTAACCCAATTCTCCTATGGCTACAATTGTTCCCACTGTAAAACCAGCCCCATCCCTTCACCAAATAACACTTGTTCCAACACCACTGCTTGAAAACCTGACAACACCAAAGGCAGAGCAACATATGAAACACTACTACAGCTCTGGTCAGGCCTACTGGCCTCATCTCACAAAGCTAGCTCTCTCTCTCTCTCTCTCTCTCTCTCTCTCTCTCTCCCCCCCCCCCCCCTTTCCAAAAAAATGGCAACACTGAGCAACAATTGTTGCCTAGTTCTAGCCTAAGCACTAAGCAGAGTGTCAGTAACAAGATGGTGTGTACATTTTTTTGATAAACTACCACAAAGCAAAAGCATATTTTATGGTATTATTCATGCAGTTTATTTACTGAGCGAGAGTGTTTGTGAAAGCTGAAAATTGAAGACTGGGTTTACAAACAGCTCCAACAAACAAGACGCACTTGGACATCAGGAAGAATGTGACTGAGAAAGGCAACTGAACATCTTGTAGACAATGGTGCTGCAGTGTTAGCATCAATATATACTACCTTTAGGGAAGACTTGCAGAATGTAGGGAAAATCAAAAGTGATGATATATATATATATATATATATATATGTGTGTGTGTGTGTGTGTGTGTGTGTGTGTGTGTGTGTGTGTGTGTGTGTGTGTGTGGTGATATGCTACTGAAAAACAACCATTGTAAGAAAAAAAACCTTGCTAATGTGAAGGTTACTTGCGCAGCAGCTTGTGGCATTGGTTTAAGAACTATCCTGCATGTATGTTGTAAGGGAAAGTCCCCAATGTCTGATTTTCCCATGAAAAATATTAAACAACACAGCTCTTTAATCAAACTAAATGACTTAAGATAAAGACGAAGCGAGGCGGAATGTCTATAATTTTACAACAGTGGAAATACCCAACATCAGGAAAACTGATAAGTTAATTGAAAAATAAAATTTACTGGATCTGCTCGACACATATTAAACAATATAGGATTGAAATACAAAAGTCAGACTGAAGGCAGACAATTTCTACTTGAATATAACAACATACTGGCCTCCCAGAATTCAACGATGTATTCACTATGGATTTCAGGTGATGTACCTATATTCAATTTGTACAAACTTGGGTTATTCAAAACCATTCTTTATAGTATATGTGGTACAATTTGAGTCAATGTGGGGGGCCTTAAGGTATATGTTGGGAAAGAGGCCATGCTGACTGGTGCACATATGGGGTCAGCAAAGATTGGTTTCTTGAAGAAAGTGAATTAGTTTACAGATGTAGCAAAACACACAAATCAGAAGATCATCATTCAGAAATGAACACAGCTAAGTTTAAAAACTGGTCTGGGATCAGTGTTTTTAATTAACTGGAGGAAGGTTTCATCACTGTCATGGACAATGCCAAGTATCATTCAACAGGCATGAACTGAGTGCCAACAATGAAAACACAGAAGGGTGACGTAGCAACTTGGCTGACTGGAAAAATACTGTCTTCTCATCTACAGAAATGAAAGCTGATATGTTGGATAAAGTTCATTTAAACAAAGAACAACCTCTTTCTGAGCTAAATGTATTTGCAAATGAAAGGGGGCACTAAGTAGTATGCTTACAGCCTTATCATTGCCAGTACAGCCTGATCTGAACTCATTTGGGCCCAAGTAATGAAAGAAGTAGCTGCATAAAACAACACATTTAAAATCACAGATACTGACTGCTTACTGCACGAGGCCTTGGAAAACACCACTACCTAACAATGGCAGAAATGTGTTCAGCACGCAGAAAATCTACAGAAAGGTTTTGAGAAAGAAGTCATCCGAGACACTGTAATCGAGCCTATTATCATCAACTGCAATGATGATTCAATAACCACAGATGATATGAGCAGTAAAGAAGATGAATGAGAAAAATTCACTGAGGAAGGTGACACAGGTGAAGGCAACTGAGATGGGACATCTGCCACATTTTAAACTTCCCTCAATTGACTGTGCAGTTACAACATCAATGTTTCATAACTAATAATTTAATAAAATATTTGTATTATTAGCATTTTGTATTCATTCACAACCAAAACTGACATGCATGGGATTGGATTCCATAGGGAACTAGTGTTCTCTATGACTGTACAATGATTTGGAAAACAAGGTAGGTATTTACAGCAGTGTCACAGGAATCTGGTTTTACTGCAGATCTAGATATCAGCTATCTTATAGGTTAACATCAGTGGATTTAGTATGTGTCACATCAATTATGCATTTTCATCAGGGTGCTAATTTGCTTGAAATTCCAGTAGTTATATTTTTCACAGTCTGATACACATTTTTGTCAGCGATTTATATACATTTACAATTCATAAAAACATGTGATACCTAATGTTGTATATAATAATTTTGTACACTGCAGACTGCAAATAAGAAATTGAATGATGAGACATTTTAAAATGTTTTCAAATTCAAATACTGGGATAATCTAATATTCAATTTCTAAGCATGCTCTACAGAATGTGTCTAATGACCAGATAGCACGCTATGCTACAGGGGTCATTTGAGTCTTCCCATCTGGTACTAGTTTTCCTGAGCTCCAAAGAAAGGAAACTGCTGTGTAAGATAGGCCCTTATTCACCACCTTCCTGAACTTTATCTTGGTTAACAACCAATCCTATTTCTTTTTGGTAGCATTTATTTACTCATTGTGATTTTCATCCTATTCTACTTTTTTCCTAGCTCTTAATTGCACAGTTCTCATTTCTCTTCCTCTTAAAGCGTCTTTTCTTCTCACTCAGTTCTATCATCTCTAAACTAATACTGACACAGTGCTTACCAATGTACTATGTTTTATCTCCTACTCCGATGCGGCCCCTTTCATCTTTGTCCCACCTGTTCTCACAACAGGTATATCCCTCTTTATTAGGGCCTGAGCAACCTGGACCTCCTTTAAAATCTTCCTAAAACTCTCTCTCTTGACTACTTAAAGATGGATTAACAGTGCAAAAAGCTAAGATAGTTTTCTTGGCTTTTACATGTGTGTATTGGCAGTTTATGGAATTTAACCTTCTGAAGATAGGTACTGGCTGTCATACCTTCTTGCAATTCCACAGTTTTCTCAAGTGAATTTTCCCTTAGATAGACAATATATATTAAAATATATACATGAATAAATGCATCTTCATAACAACTAAGTAACTATTTCAAAGCAGTACCTTTGAATTTTTTTAACAGTACTTCTTCAGTGAGACATACAAGACATTATCAGTTTTTTAAATCAGGCCATAAGAGTAAAGTGGAATATTTATGATAAATGTGTTATCTAGCTGTATCACAAAGTTTTAATATTATGGAAAGGACAGCTGCTACTCACTATATAGCAGAGATGCTGAATCGCACAAAGGCACAACAAAAAAAGCCTGTGAAGCAAAGCTTTCAGCCAAACAGGCCTTCAGAATAGACAACACACATGCACGTGTACGTGTACGTGTGTGTGTGTGTGTGTGTGTGTGTGTGTGTGTGTGTGTGTGCACGCGTCTTGTCTAGTCTGATGAAGGCATTTGGCCAAAAGCTTTGTTTTGGCAGTCTTTTTGTTGTGCCTATCTGTGACTCAGTATCCCTGCTAAATGGTGAGTAGCAACTACCCTTTTCATAATATTGGCACTGTTCCATCCTGAATTTTTCACTGTTTGTAACATGATGTTGGTCTATATTATGTTACACAAAATTAACATATTCAGTTACCTTAGATTTTGTGGAACAAATAGGTGCAAGGTCCAAAACCAGTGGAAAAGTAACATGGCGAGTGATCTTCCGCAATGTGTTCACATGAACTTGGAACCTTTTGAGGTGCAAGATCAGCACTGCTGGTGGGCTGCTGATCAGTAGTTGTTTCGTGGAGTTGGTGCACACCATCTTACCCTCTTTTCCTGGAAAAAGAAAGGACTATGAGCCAAACAAAATCCTTACAATCTACAGTTTACTGATATTATCATTTCAAGACTGCAACAAAACATGAAGATGTCTTGTTAACAAATACACGATTTGAGACATTGTCGAATAAGTACGACTAGTTTCACAATTGACAAGACCTCTAATTAAACAGTTACTGCATTTTAATTAGTTCATTGTATCAACTATGTCACTGCCCTTCCTTCCAGAAATCCAGTTATGCTCAAGTTGTCTCTGCCTAGTAGAAGTGCGTAACATCACATTACCAAAGATATATATATCTACACATATATCTCACAAACAGCTGTATAGAGCATGACAGAGGGTATTTTGCTCATCATTCCCTTTTCTAATCATAAAATGAAGGCTTTCACGACCAGATGGTACTGTTGTTGATAATTCTTCCGGGTTATATGGCCGGCAGCCGGCAGGACTCAGCAGGACCAGCCATACCTCTGAGAATGTCCGATGTAGTATTGGACGAAACGTTAGGAATAGAAGAATTCCATGGACCACGGCCATATAACCCGGAAGAATTATCAACAACATTCCCTTTTCTGACTGTGTTCACTAACTCACAGGTCAGTTGAATGTAAAAAGTTTACCAGAAATTGTTACAAGCTATATCACACAGAGAGATGTAAAAATAAATTCTCAAATTTGACGATTTGCAAACATAAAGTACCGTTTTATGTGACATGAGACGTTAGTCTGTTAACAATATTACTGGATGAACTGTTTGCGATAGGGCAAGTTGTGTTGTGAATAATACATATATCAAAAGACTGCACAAAATCATGTCTGTCTTCCCTCAAGACCATCACTGTAGGATGGAGTGATGTTCAATGCACAGGGTGACTCATAAATCAGGAAAAATATTTTATACATATTGTCATCCACCTAGCAACAAATACAAAATATTTGTTCACATGTTCCTATGTCAAAATAGCAAAGCAAGCAAATCAAAAACAACTGAGGAATGTGAAAAGAAGCTTGATAGTTCTAGTGCAACTAGATAAGCTCCGGAGAGAGAGTGATGAGTCTTCACAACTGGTGTGCTCTCTCTCTCTCTCTCTCTCTCTCTCTCTCTCTCTCTCTCCCTCCCCCCCCCCCCCCCTCCCTCTGCTTGCTTAGAGCAGACATTGGTAATGCAGGTTTTGTGTGTGTGTGTGTGTGTGTGTGTGTGTGTGTGTGTGTGTGTGTAAGTGCTCTCTATTGGGATCAGAAAGGAACAATGTGAATGTCCACAGCAGTGCCATTTGTCTATCAGTCATGCTCGATGTGAGGTCACTGAATCATGTATGCAACCCACTTCTCTACAGCAGCCACAAAAGAGGAACAGCGAGGTTTAGTGCAGTTTCCGACTGGGAAGGACTGTCAGGAAGCGAAATTCAAGCCTGAATGTCTGCTGTGTATGGCAAACAGAATATCTGATGTGCAAGGGTTTTCATGAAATAAACTATTTTGAGGTCAAGTGTCATGGAAAGACAGCAATCAGCCCGTGCAGTCTTATTGTGTCATTACCCTTACTGTCATCGGAAAAGGTGGGCAGTAGTTGGTGGCAGATATTTGGCTCATGTTGGGCATCAGTCATGGTACTACTCACACCTTCATAACAGGGTATCCAAAGGTACAGAAAATCTGTGCACAATGGGTTTACCCATAGCCTGACAGAAGACCAGAAGTTTAAGCTATATTAACTTGTAAAAATCGGATTTATATACCAGCTGAAATATTTATTCCAATGCATGTATTCGACACTACAAAACAAACATCTCCAAAATCCTTTAAAGTTTATTCTGTAATGGTGTTGTTACGATGTATATTCTTTGTACTTTGTGATAATGTTTTGTCTTCTGCTACACCATTCTTGCACCTAATAGTGATGTGTTACAACAATGAAAGGAACCTGTGACCACTGGAGGTACTCTATTTTACTTAATTTATTTTTATTTTTTGATGTATGTTAAGTTTTTGTCAAAACCCAAAACCATTTTCTGAAATAGTGTTTTGTTTCTCCACTAGACAGTGGCACAAGTTCCTCCAAAAAATCTTAAAAGAACACACACACTAATGTCATACTAACAAAAATAAATCTTCCTTATGATGGAGGATTAAACCTTTGAAACGCATTGTGGAGATAAATGAACAGTGACAGGTAACAGTAAACTTGTTGTTTCATTTAATGTTAATAACAGCCACAGTAAAGCCTAACCTAAAATATTCACATTTAAAGAAGTTGAAATTAATGTCTACATCATTGCAGCACATGGAATGGTATCATGATGAAGAGTATTGTTTCCTGCACAATATTGTCATTGTACTTAGCCGGAGAGGAAGTGCCAGAGCCAACAATGGAAGTACAATGGAGTCAATCCCACCAAAAAAATCCAAATCTGAGCATGCTCAATCCAACCTTTTTCTTTGACTGCTAGGGCCTGCTGCTGATTGACGTTTTGGCTCATGGCACCAAAATTAATGCACACCAGTATATTGTTGATGGATGGCATCATTCTGCTGCAGGATAATGCCCAACAGAAGTTTCACTGGGAAGCCCTTACACATCCTCCAAATAGTCCCAATCTCTCAACATGCTTTTTTTGGGGGGGCTGAAGGAGGACATTTGTGGCCATCTATTTAAGGTACTGACCATCTTGTCACACAATGGGATAAATATATGGACAGTTATGCCAATTACTTTTGAAATAATAAACTGTTTACTTCCTTTTTTACATCTGTTTCATTTTTATCTGACTACTCCTTATAGCTACTCAGTCTACAGACTGAATAACATCAGAGTCGTGCTATAATCCTGTCTCACTCCCTTCTTGACTACTGTTTACCTTTAATATCCTTCAGCTAATATAATTGAAGTCTGGTTTCTATACAAGTTGCAGATAGCCTTTCGCTGCCTATATTTTACCCTGCTACCTTTAGAATTTCAAGGACAGTATTCTCTAGTCAACAGTCTAAAGATTTCTCTAAACCTAAGAGTGCTGTAAACATGTTTGCCTTTTCAGCCATTTTCTAACGTAAGACTTAGGGGAAGCATTGTCTCAGGTGTTCCTACATTTCCACAGAATTCATATTGATCCTCCCGGATGTCAAACCTTGCCAGTTTTTCCTTTCTTCTGTAGATCATTCATGTCAGTATTTTGGAACCATGACTTATTAATCTGATACGTCAGTAGTGTTCACATTGGGTAGTGCCTTAGGAACTGGAATTATTACATACTTCTCTGAGTCTAATGGTATTTCTCCAGTATCACGTATCTTGTACACCAGGTGAAACAGTTTTGTTATGATTGGCTCTCCGTAACATTTCTCCAAGTCTGAGGGGATATTTTCTATTCCAAGGGCCTTGTTTTGACTTAGGTCTTTCAAAGCTCTGTTTAATTCTTCTCACAAGTCATATCTTTTTGTATATTAGGATCTGAAAAAAGAAAGTTATTTTCATGCGAAGCTCTACTTAGTTTGGAGCTCACAATAAGAATATTACTAATACCTTACAAACAGTTCTGGTCCATGAACATTTTTCCACATGGGCAACTTATCATTTGACAGTCCTCCCTGTTTCACCCATGTCAACTTTCGCCACAAACTGCAATACACACTGTATACCAATCTTCCACTTGGATGCTCTTCTAAACTTGGTGCCCCAAGTGGCAGCTGGGCAGCTTGTATGGCTTGAGCCAAACTGTCCCTACTTACTATGTACCAATTCTGACTGAGAAACACTTCAAAGTGCAAGACATCAAGCACCTTTTAAGAATAATCATCACTCAGGAAAAAAAATATTTTGATCCCCAGAGATTAATCAAAAACAGTGTTTTTCTGTAACTGATAACAAATGCTACAATGTACATTAAACAATAAAAAGTGTCCATGACAGTAAAAGGACTCAACAAAATAATTAGAAGAAGAAGACGACGAATATGAGAATTACACTCTTCATACATGACGTTTTAGATTCATTAATGACCGAGAGTATTAAAAGTTTTGAGTATAACTATTATTCCAGATTTGAGTTAATTTAAGTAGCTTAGCACACATTTTCCTTTTACTCTATAGCTCCCAAGGCTAGAGATTTGGAGTGACATTTACAGCATTGCTCTATACATCATCAATATCTACATACACCAATGCTGCATGGCAGAAGGTACCTTGTAAATCACTAGTCATTCCCTTTCCTCTTCCATTTGCAAGTGGAGGAAGGAAAAAATGACTATCTATATCCTTACTCCCATATGAGCCCTGATTTATCTTGTCTTGTATGTTGCTAGCAGTAGGACCGTTCTCAGTTTGTCACAAATTCCAGTCCTTTAAACTTTTTCAATAGTGTTGCAAGATAAGATCATCATCTTCCTTAAATGTATTCACAGCTGTGTTCATAGAGCATTTCCATAACATCCAAGTGTTTGTCTCTAAAATGCTTCCATATCTCCCTTTCATTCAACCTGGTGGGGACCCCAAGCACTCTGGCAGTACTCTAGAATGGGTCATATAAGTGTTCTGTACATGGTCTCCTTTACAGATTAGCTAAATGTCCCTAGAAGTCCCAAGTAAAACAAAACTGATTATTTATATTCCTTACACTGACCTTTTTTTTTTTTTTTTTTTTTTTGGTGAAAAATGCCTTTCATCACACAAATTAGAAATTTTTTCCAAGTCATCCTGTATCATCCTCCAATCACTCAGGCAATAATAATTTCCTGCAGACTTCAGCATTAACAGCAAACAGTCGCAGATTGCTCACGTTGTCTCTTACATAGTTTTATGTATACAGATAACAAGAGCACTCCTATCACACTTCCCTGGGGCACTTGTGGCAGTACCATTGTCTCCAATGAACACTTGCCGTCTTTAACAGCATACTAGGTTCTATTACATCAAAAGTGTTCTCACCACTAACATATCTGAGTACCTAATCTGTATGCTCAGAACTTCATTAACGGTCTGCAATGTTGTACTGAGTTGAACACTTTCCGGAAATCTGGAGAAATTAAAGCCACCTGTTGTCCTTCATCCATAGTTCACAAGATATCATGCAAGAAAAGGCAAAGCCTAGTCACACTTACTCTTTACTGTCTGCCACTAATTTTAACAAATTTTCTTCTGGCCAGTTTTTTCTACCCCCATTTTTCAAGTTTTGTAACACTTATACATAACATATGTACTGCTTCTCATATCTGGTGTACAAGAACTACTACTAAACCATTCCCAAGATAAGGTACTACCACACAAAATGTGGGTTACAGAAAGTTGAGTTTTATAAATACTGTATAATTGCCTTAGGCTGTTTGGTGTAACATATCACTCTGGCAGAGTGATGTGTAGTTCTATGCCTACCTAGCTGACGAATGAGGGTCACGATAGTTGAAACCACACAATAGTTTAGTGGTTAAGGATGGAAAGCTGTTTGTGGGCTTTTGTCGCCTGTTTTGCACATTAAGCTTATATGGCTGCATGCCACAGACGGCAATGACAGTTTTCCCCACAAGCTGTGGTGCCTATGCGAGGTTTTTGTAATCTCTGTGAAATGGCGTGCTGGTTTGGCGCAGCGTGGTGTGCCACTGAGTAACGAATACATCATGACAATGCAATACAATGCCACAGCCAGTTGACAGAAGAGGCCTAGAGAACTGTCAAAAATTTCATTAATGTAACGTAATGAGTAAATGTATGATAAACTGTACATATGAGCAATGGTTTACCGTTACCAAAAGCTGAAATACAATAAGTGATAGCATGTTGAGATCCAATGTAAGCTTGTGTGTGCTGCACAGTCAACAGTCCACAAATGAAAGTTATTGGTCAGGCACAGCAGTTAAGAATTGAAAAATAACCACAAAGTTAAATCTGAACACACAAATACTTTTAGTGGAATTTTGCAACTGTTATTCTAATTTATTTTTGAATATTTGAACATTTCGACCACAGTTATACTGCAAAAATGCAGTTAAAATCATACAGACTGTATGAAGCGAAGAACATTTTCACACACAGTCTTAAAATTCATCACTGATATATTGAAATTAGGTACCATAATTTAAGATATGTCAAAACATATTACACTGCCTGGCAATCTCATGACTACCTTGCTTTCACTGTAAAATCTCTAGACTGTCATTTGTATAAAAGAACATAGAACTACAAACTATTAATGAGAACATAAAATAGCTTACATCATGAATCACTTGCATTAAGGGAGTGCTATTACTACCACAGGAACTGTAATACCATCAGGCAATTGAAACACCCAGATTAATTCACATTATTGCAGCATGTAAAATATCAACTTCTTCCATATCAGTGATGATATTTAAATAGGCATTGTGAAAGTGGGTACTCTTCAATGTATGAGGACGACAAATGTGACAACTGAAATACATATAGAAGAGTACAACAATTACTTAGTTATACAAAAAATGAAAATCAAACTCATGGGTATATTATGTAGATGAAACAATGCAGTGTGTGGTACCACTTGGTTACCACTTCTATCACACCAGCACCTCGCTGTCCGTTAATTCAGCAGGATGCGAGACGTCGGCCCAGCACATATTAATTCAACTAGCCCACTCTGTCATATGGTGGCTGAGCTGACAGTCAGGTACCAAGATCGATGGGCACCAGCCACACACGCTGACAAAGAATATGGCGATTCAGAACTTCCTCGGTCTCACTTCTGCTTGAACTAGCTACCTCTAGATACAGTGCAACTGCACAAGAATACAACGGCAATCTCGGTGATAGAAGCAAGTTAGTAACATACAGAGTTTGGCATAAATAGCTCTCAAATTACTAAGAATAACTGCATGGGCTGTGTACGGGATAGAGTGCTGTAATGTGTCTTATTGATTACATGTGGTACTGCCTTCTTACTTAAAACTGCAAGGAGGTCACAGAAGCAGATGCCCAACATGTGAGTGGTTTTCATAGTATTATGCCAAGAAAACATGTCGCTGATCTTGGAATTTTTATTAAAATTGTGGGAAGATTGCTGCACCCATATGTACAAGCGCTAATGCTAAATGAAAAAGTGCTAACTTTTTGTGAGGGGTAGAAACCCAAGCAGCTGTTGCTGTGTGTGTGTGTGTGTGTGTGTGTGTGTGTGTGTGTGTGTGTGTGTGTGTGTGTGCGCGCGCGCGTGCGCGAGGAGGCAGGGATACAGTTTTCTGATGAAACTTCTAGCAGTATTATCAAGAGTTAAGGAAGGGAAACAGCAAATAATAAAGATACATTACTCCCATTTTCAAATGGATGAGACCATGAGTATAAGTTACATGATACTAAAACAAAAATGAGGGCATTTTATTGCGCATATCACACAAATAGCAAATATGTAAGCATGAATCTTGCAAAACTGAGCTCAATGCCCATCCTCAAATGTGCTAATAAAAAATCAATGTTATATTTGAGTATACAGTCTTCTTGGAGATAAAATCATACTTCAAAAATAAGGCTACATCAACAATATTTAGTTAGCAGCCAATGTGATTGACTCGTGAATCAATCTTGCTGCTGAACTCACCTTTGTTGTGCCTCTGGGTGCAGTTCACACAGCCCACTTTGTTGTTACCAGTCATCAGCTCAATTGCAGTAAACTGGTTCAAGCAGGAGAGCACTGAACACTCTGCCTCTGCGCACTGATACCGTGGTGCAAGAGTTCGGTTTTTGGTATCATATTCATCTGTTCCCTCAGGTGATGGAGGTGACAAGATGGGAGATGGTGTACAGCTTGTTACACCATTCAGAACAGCACCTGTCTCATCACCAGCTGCACCACCAGGGCTCAAAGACAGAGTGCCAATTCCACTGCAGATGTCCACAACGGGTGTCTCTTCACCAACTGACTGGTTGGGTGTGGGCACCATGTCATCTGCCTCACGGAATCCAAAGCGAGAGAACGGCCTATCCTCCAGATCAGCAAAGTCAGCCGAACCCATATCCGGCACGGGGCTGCCACATGCAACTTCCACACTGACATCAGAGGAGGCAGGACTGGGTGCTCCTGTCGGTGAAGATGCAGGTGGTGGAGGCAGAGGGATTATCTGTGGCAGTGAGAGTGTCAGCTCAGACCGCCCCGGGAGTGACAGTGTCGGTGAAGGTGAGTGTGGTGGTGGTGGAGGAAGTGGTATGATGGACAATGGGTCTGCTTCTCTTGCACCTATGAACAGAAAATGTATTAATATTTACTTCTTTACTTAATAATATTTACTTAATAATATTTACTTCTTTTAAAACTTTTACGCCTTTTAAAACCTAGGTCTTTATAACTTCAACTTAACTTTGGTGCAAATTTTGCAAAAGCAACAATCACACTGCTCATTACCAACTGCTTAAGCTTCTTTCTGACAGTACTACTAGTTTATTGTGCATGTTACTGTCTGAAGACTGGTTTTCTGCAGCTCTTCAGATGACTTATGTTTACGTCTCTCCTATTCAGCATAATACATACAAATACATCCACTGGAATGTGCTCACTGTGCCCAAGCCTTGCTATTACCAAATCAAATATTCCTTGATGCTCCGGGATATACCCTGTTAACCTAGCCCTTCATTTATTAAGTTGTGTCACAAAGCTATTTTCTACCCATTTCTATTCATTACCTTTTAATTAGTCATCCAATAAACCTATCTTTGGCATTCTTAAGTAACAGCATATTTCAAATGCTTGTATTTTCCTATTGCTTTTACTGTTTATCATTCACTTTTCACAGCAAAGTTGCTCTCTAGAAAATTACTTTCAAAGACGACCCCCTAATGTTTAAATTAATACTGAATAGGAACTTATCTCTTTTTCAGAAACCATTTTCTTGGTACTGCAAGGCTACATTTTATAATGTTTCTACTTAGGCCACTGTCTGTTATTTTACTGCTCAAAGAACAAAACTAAGTGTCTCATTTCCTTATCTCATTTTCTCAGTATCGCCAGATTTAATTCAACTACATTCCATTACTCTTGCTTTATTTTTATTTATGTTCACCTTAGAACCTATTCTCAAGACACTACACATTCAATTCAACTGATTATCTATGCCCTTTGCTATCTCTGACAGAATTTCACTGGTAAATGTAAAAGTTTTTATTGCTTTATTTTAAACTTTAATCCCTTTCTCAAATTTCTTTATGGTTTCTTTGCTGCCTGCTCTACGTACAGATGGAGGATAGGCTACGAAGCTATCCCATTCCTACAAAAATACTCTTAAAATATTCCTGCACAACCTCCAAAATTTCATGAGTCTGGGCTCATCCTGTATAATAGCAAATACAACCTACACGATCAACAACACAAAACCATGAAACAGCACAAAAACCTGCTTATATGAAAACAAAAATTGCTCACAATGATTGCATTCAGAATACTCACAAGCAGTTGGAGACCCAGGGCTGGCTAATGCTGAATCACCATTGTTGGGCAATGGCCCCACCACAATGTGCTCATCGTCATTGTAATCAGCATACTCATCACAGAGCAGTGGAGCGCCCAAAATGGGGCTTGAAGCTCCCGAGTCCTCCCGACCCACATCTGCCTTCTCTGAGCTGTAGCCAGACTCTCCATTCTGCCCTGGTGCCAGTGTTGCTTCTTGCTCCAAGTTATCTTCTACATCAGCATCACTGTGCTCTGCATATCAAACAGACCAACATTTATTTACACCTTATTTCTAATGGCCTTACTGCAACCAAGTTTGTACTAACACTCAACTAAACAAATTATCAAACAACAAACCATTTTCTGCAAATATTTTGCCACTGATAAAGAGTATTATATACAAATAAGTTGTCTGAATTACCAAATTCCCCATACTCACATCCAGTATCAACACCAACACCACACAACTTAAAGTTCTCTCAAGTTAGCTTTTTCAGTAGGGAAAATATGTATGTATCTGATTTGTGTGTCCAAAAATGGTTCATAACAATCTCAATTCCTTCTTAAGTATCCTCATCAGTGTTCCACAGATGTAATTCGGAGTTCAGGCAATGTTTGTATAAAAAACTAAAAATCTGTATCAGTAGACTTTTTTTAATGAATATTATATAAAACCTTTTAGAACTGCCACTAATATGACTCCAATCAAAAGTTTGCAACTAAAGTAAATATGGAGAAGTTCACTTCATATTGCATATATTTTTGATCATGTCTGATGTACAATTTTTTATTCTGAAGCAATTGTAATACAGTTTTATTTGATTTACTCATTCTTTACTTGGAAATTGGTCTAATGATCAAATTTTGGGTAAATGTAAATAAAACACATATTGCACAGCAAATGGTGATGCAGTGTAGAGGAACAGAACAATATTGACTAAAATGATGCCCTCTGGCTTTTGCAATTTTGTGAAGGTTGAGATAGGAAAAAATTATTTGTATTTATTCCATAATGTAGTACCATTCAAAGTTTTTGTTTCCATATTGTAATACTAGTCAAAAATGTGGTGCACAAAAGAAACATTTTCCTGAAAGTGGTACTCCAATCTTTTTTTAAATTTTTTTTTATATAAAATCTCTACTGAAGCTATGGGAAAATGGCTAAAATCAACTTGATTGGTGAAGGCTGAGTCATCACAATCTGGTTATTGTTCTACTGTATGTTCTAGTAATGAGATGAAGTAATTCAGAGGAGTGTTGCCATAAACTACCATCCGTATTCTTCAAATTAGCTTCAGCCTGCTTCCAAAATGCAGAAATTTACCTCAATAAAAATATACTTCTGCAATTCAAAGAACTGTAAGAACTTATATATACTGACATGTTTCTGCAGGGCTATTCAGCTAAATAAGGAAAGGAGTTTCACTAGCTTAACACTAAAATACTGAATTATAAGGAGACAGAATGGCTGTCCAGTACTTACATTCATGAGGTCCTCCAAATACTGCCAACAGATACACTTAAAAGTAGAAAAAAATATTCCTTGCTATTGGAACTTTTTAATTCCCTGTCTCTAGAAGAAAAGTGGGGATGGTTGGGACAGCTGGATATACCGTATTTACTTGAATCCAAGCCGCACTTTTTTTCCGGTTTTTGTAATCCAAAAAACCGGCTGCGGCTTAGAATCGAGTGCAAAGTGGAAGTTCTGATAAATGTTGATAGGTGCCGCCACAACTAACTTCTGCCGTTGAATATATGTAGCGCTACACAGGCATAATTTGTAGGCACAAAGATAAATACTGGCGCCAAAACCTCTGCGTCAGTAAATAAATATAAAAAAAGGTGCAAGACGAGCTTTTTTTCTCTGCCCCGAGTTTCAACCACTGCATTTTCATACATTATTCAACAAAGTAAAAACAAATTCCGTATTGTTCATCTTCGAATGTAGCAGAATTTCAATGTACTATGAAAATCCAACTGGCAAGACTGTTTGGGATATTTGTCAATATGGCCAACTCTACGTTCTGAATTTTTGCCTACCTGTGAGAAGAGATGGTTGCTAATAGGAACCTGATGAAATGTGAATCACATACAGTATTCTCTTCACCATAAGAATAATATGAATATAAACATTTTGCCATGTATTCTTTCGTGTTTGCTGCTATCTCATTTAAATCCTGTCTGCCTAATAAACTACAAAACTAGAGTGAGACAACAGCAAATGCGGAAGAATATACCTATCGTGTCATGTTTATATTCACATTATTCTTATGCCTAAAAGTGATACAATCAGAAATGAAGCACGGCAACTGACTAGATTTTAAAATGTAAGATGACTAATTTATGTACAGAATTTGATGTACTAAAGAAGCGGTCGCAAAGATTTTCAAACGGAGAAAAATTTTCACCTAACTCTCGTTCAGAACATGTTCAATCATACGCAGTCTATTATTTGGTTCTTGTTGATCATTATCAAAGAAAACAGCAGTGTAAGCAACAACAAATAGTAGTCTCTTTCCATTGTTTCGTTAATGAGATGATTCCTCTCCTTTTTTTTAAATTTTTTTTAAATTGTAAGCGGCGGTAACGCACAAAAGCAAGCCATGCTGCGAGCGGCAACAGGCCGTAAACACACACTATCAGAATGCGACAAACAATGCAAGACACAGTACAGTAATGCATTTTCAGCTTAGAGTGACGTAAACACCTATAACAAAGAAAACAGCACTTATCAGATGAAAGCAAAATAAGCAATCGATTCAAACCAGACGAAGCACATGAAAAAGGAAGGGTACCCGTATAAATACGGACGGAGTGCCTGACGCATAGCAAGGGCTACCTGGTAAAGCTTAACTGCTAAGCTTACAACTCGAACCAAACTACTATAGGTGTATCGTCATTCATTCGACCTAAATTGTGCCTCATATTACAATGGACCAACTTTGTTTCGATTTGGAGGTGCGGACTAAAACTTTTCTCTCTCCTTGAATTTCAAGTTTCAAATTTCAGGTGCGGCTTAGATTCGGGAATTTTTTTTTTCCCCTTATTTCGAGTCTCATTTTTCAGGTGCGGCTTAGATTTGAGTGCGCCTTAGATTCAAGTAAATACGGTAAGTGACAGGTCACTTTGACACTATACTGATAGGGATTCACCTGTTTTGTCTTTCTACGTCCTCAAAGATGCTGAAGAATGTGTAAAGGACAGCAGGAAGTCAAAGACATTACAATGATAAGCACTGGGCTGGTTTCAATCCAGAGATGATAGAAGGTATTGAGTGAAATGTAAAGACAGAAGAGGAAGAGAAATTATAGTGGCATGAAAATACAATTAGGGACTAGGAGGAAATTGGAAACCCCAGTGTGTGTGTGTGTGTGTGTGTGTGTGTGTGTGTGTGTGTGTGTGAGAGAGAGAGAGAGAGAGAGAGAGAGAGAGAGAGAGAGAGAGAGAGAGGGGAGGGAGGGAGGGAGAGAGAGAGAGAGAGAGAGAGAGAGAGAGAGAGAGAGAGAGAGAGAGAGAGAGAGAGATAGAGAGAGAGAGAGAGAGAGAGAGGGTGGGAGAAGTAATGGAACCCAAAAGTTGGTTTTACATAGCTCTCTCCCATACTATAACTGAGCTGGCAAAAACTAATGCCTGACAGTTGCAGTGGGCTGGGCGTGGCATAGCTTAACCAATAACATAATGTGATTTTATAAGCATCTCTATGGCAATGCCTCATGTTGTCACAGCTCTGTAGATAACAATTATTTTTACCTGCAGCCATTTTTGCTTCACACCTGAAAGCTGACAACAGCACAGCAAGCTGTCAAGGATCTTCTTTCTCTGTCTCGACTGTAGCCTATCCTGTGCAGACCCTCCATCCTGCACACACCTCCTGGCATTATCCAACTGACAATTCCTTGATGCTTTAGAATGTATTGCATCAACCAATTGCGTCATTTAGTAAAGTTGTGACATAATTTTTTTTCCCCAATCTGATTAAGTAATTGAGTCAGTAATGCAATTCTTTCATCGGGTAAAAAGTTGGAGGTTGGGGGAGGGGTGATAAAAGCCTATAGCAGCATGACATACTGCACCATACTCTGCGAGAAATACACTCCTGGAAATGGAAAAAAGAACACATTGACACCGGTGTGTCAGACCCACCATACTTGCTCCGGACACTGCGAGAGGGCTGTACAAGCAATGATCACACGCACGGCACAGCGGACACACCAGGAACCGCGGTGTTGGCGTTAGCTGCGCAGCATTTGTGCACCGCCGCCATCAGTGTCAGCCAGTTTGCCATGGCATACGGAGCTCCATCGCAGTCTTTAACACTGGTAGCATGCCGCGACAGCGTGGACGTGAACCTTATGTGCAGTTGACGGACTTTGAGCGAGGGCATATAGTGGGCATGCGGGAGGCCGGGTGGACGTACCGCCGAATTGCTCAACACGTGGGGCGTGAGGTCTCCACAGTACATCGATGTTGTCGCCAGTGGTCGGCGGAAGGTGAACGTGCCCGTCGACCTGGGACCAGAACGCAGCGACGCACGGCTGCACGCCAAGACCGTAGGACCCGACGCAGTGCCGTAGGGGACCGCACCGCCACTTCCCAGCAAATTAGGGACACTGTTGCTCCTGGGGTATCGGCGAGGACCATTCGCAACCGTCTCCATGAAGCTGGGCTACGGTCCCGCACACCGTTAGGCCGTCTTCCGCTCACGCCCCAACATCATGCAGCCCGCCTCCAGTGGTGTCGCGACAGGCATGAATGGAGGGACGAATGGAGACGTGTCATCTTCAGCGATGAGAGTTACTTCTGCCTTGGTGCCAATGATGGTCGTATGCGTGTTTGGCGCCGTGCAGGTGAGCGCCACAATCAGGACTGCATACGACCGAGGCACACAGGGCCAACACCCGGCATCATGGTGTGGGGAGCGATCTCCTACACTGGCCGTACACCACTGGTGATCGTCGAGGGGACACTGAATAGTGCACGGTACATCCAAACCGTCATCGAACCCATCGTTCTACCATTCCTAGACAGGCAAGGGAACTTGCTGTTCCAACAGGACAATGCACGTCCGCATGTATCCCGTGCCACCCAACGTGCTCTAGAAGGTGTAAGTGAACTACCCTGGCCAGCAAGATCTCCGGATTTGTCCCCCATTGAGCATGTTTGGGACTGGATGAAGCGTCGTCTCACGCGGTCTGCACGTCCAGCACGAACGCTGGTCCAACTGAGGTGCCAGGTGGAAATGGCATGGCAAGCCGTTCCACAGGACTACATCCAGCATCTCTACGATCGTCTCCATGGGAGAATAGCAGCCTGCATTGCTGCGAAAGGTGGATATACACTGTACTAGTGCCGACATTGTGCATGCTCTGTTGCCTGTGTCTATGTGCCTGTGGTTCTGTCAGTGTGATCATGTGATGTATCTGACCCCAGGAATGTGTCAATGAAGTTTCCCCTTCCTGGGACAATGAATTCACGGTGTTCTTATTTCAATTTCCAGGAGTGTATTTCCACATTTTCTAAACTACAAAAGCAGTTAGTAACAGTTAGTTCAAAATTATTCACATAATTAACACTATTAATTATTGATGTATTATCTTCATACACATTTAGGTCTATTGTAATTTGTCTAGATCAACACTGACCAGAATGGAAAATCTATTATTTTAATGAAGCAGATTTTATACTAAATATTCAAAATTACTTCAACTGGTCAATTTCACAGCCTTAGTTACTCTCCCTTTATTGCACAGAACTATATTCTTCAGAGGTCCTTCTGGCATGCCCACGTATCTCTGTAATTAACCAATCATTTAGCAAAGGTAAGCTCTGTAATGCAAAGGAAAGGAATTTAAGATCTCATGTCCCAGCAATAACATAGTCACTAGAGATGGAGTACATATGTGGACTGTACAACGATCTAACAGTTTTGGTTGAGACATTTTCAAATGTGCTGTTTCAGTATTTTCCTGAAGTTATTTAAAGAAACAACAGAAAAATTGTTTTTGAATGGTCAGCCAAAGATTTGGGTGCCACTCTTCCCAAAGGCAGGTCTAGTGGACTGAACCACTGTGCCCCTCTCTCACTACCTTAAAACCGCTTACCTGACTCTCCAGAATTCCTTTTGCTGTTTGTTTCCTCTGCTATTGTTGGTTCAGCTTTGTGTGGATCAGCATTAAATCCTTTCTTTATTTTTCTGGCTTTACGTTGCATTCTTCGTTCTTTTTTCAGCTGATGTTTTGAAGGGTGATCGTCTGTAGAATTCCCACCGAAATCAAATGATTCCATGCTGTTCTTTTTCCTCACTGCTGGAGGCTGAGGCTACAAATGACAATCACAAATATTCTTAGCACTCCTATATATCACAGAATCAGCTAATGTTCTATTCACTTAATGGGGACAGGCTCCTTTCATTACAGTCAGGTAACTTGACAATTTTTTTGACACAGAATTACAGTATCACTACACTTCTTTTCTTTTTTTTTTACAGGAATCCACCAACTGTGCTAGTTAGGTATACATGTTAAGACTCCCCCCACTTGTTCCATGCACATAGTGTACAAATGAGCTGAGAAATGAAACTAACCATCGAAAACTACTAGAAATATTTGAATGAAGTAAATAAATGTCATCAAAATTAAGTGATGGCACCCCGAAGTTGATCATTAATCCAAAGAAACCAAATTTGTAACAAACATTGCACTCATTGATCAACATGATGACGACTTCCCAGAGTTAAAGCGAACAATGTCAGAAACTTTTGTTGCATCCCTATTATGAGGTTATCGGATGGGCAAAAAGAAACAGTTCACTGTTGTAATGTACTTACTGTAAAAATAGGCATACCTCTTTTAATTAAAACACCATATACAGTTAACAAAACCAATTAGAGGAAGTCGTCATATTTGAAATTTATATAAAGAGCTTTACATAGTATATACATATAGCAATTTTTTTTCTTTTAATCTTAATTTGCAGCAAAGTTTGATAAATGTAACCCAACCCCACACATGCTGCTTATTAATATGATCATCTACAGAGGAGGATTATCATTATCTGCCAAGACCTTTAATTCACAAGGGAGATGGTCAAATATTTTTATGGCTGCACATTTTGTTCCTTTTTGTGCGAGAATAACATTAAGTTGTGAATAGTGAAGGATATTTTTCTTAGTGGAGGATATTTTTCTTTCTAGTGTTATATTTATGAATAATTTATTCTTTTCAAATACTGCCCGATTCTTCACAACAAACTTCTTGAGACAGTAAATGCATTGCGAGACTTGTTAGCATTACTAATTTTTTTAACAGTTGCTTACATGAATACTGAGGATGTATACCATTAGCATCCTTAAAAATGTTTCCTTGCAATGAATGCTTATTCTATTGTGGAACTGCCCCAGAAAATTATTCTCTATGACATCAATGAATGGAAGTATGCAAAGTAAGCTAACTTTCTAATGCTTTCGTCATCAAAATCAGAAATTACATGTAGAGCAAATGTTGCAGAGCTTGAGCATTTGAGAATATATGTAATATATGATTTCCAATTCAAGTTCTGATATGCACGACCAGGAACTTCGAACAGCCAGTTTTACGCACTGAATTTCCCCTACGTTATATTGTTATTGATGGTGACACATCTTTCCTTATACAGAACTGAATGGACTGTTTTTCGTAAGTTCCGTGACAGACTGTTCACTGACAATCAATAACATCTTTGAATATTTTATTTATTGCTCATTCTGTTGTTGAAGCTCTGTTGGGCTAGAGTTTGATGGTTGCATAATCAGTAAAGAGTACAGTTTCTGCTTTATCAGTGTAAGATGGAAGGTTATTTATAGACAGCAACTACAACTGAAACTTGTGGAATGCCATTAATAAGTTTTGAGAAGGACAAAACAATAGACAGTCTATGAGACATTCTGAGTGGCTAACTTGGACAGAACTGCTTATGAGGTCTAAGCCTCTATTTGGGGCATGCCCAATACTGTCACAGGAGTATGACTCAGAGAATATGCTACTAACGATATAAATGTCATTCTTGAAAACAGAAACCAGTTTAACATGCAAAAAAGAGAGTGATTTGTTCACCTGAGAGTGAATCTACGTCATGACAGACTGAACCATGTTAATGCTCTCAATTATGCATAAAATTAACATTATCCCATCTGCTTCTACAATGACTGAGAACAACAATTTTTGTCATGACCGGTCATACAGAAATTAATGAGCTAATTATGCTAACAAATGACAGTGTGAATCTACTAAACTACAGTTAAGGTAGTAATACGCAATGAAAGCATTAAGGAATTTTCAGAAAAAGCGTTTTGTTTCGTTACACAAGTCTACTCCAAAACAGGGCAATTGTCTTGACAGCTACATCACATATGTGTACATCCCACACATTTGAAAGGTTAATTTTGGAACTGGATATAACAACTGACACTGTAAAAAATGAATACGCTAGCAACGAGTGAACTGCCTATGAATCCCATACATTAGTCTAACTTGTTTACCATGCACAACAGTAGTATTGAATAAGTTCCTGATTTCACAGTAACGGAAGACGGTCCAGACGCAAGTTTGGCTGACAACACCTGTGAAAGTCACAGTATGGAACAAGGAGTTTGTTACTAGAGACTGCTGGGAGAAGAGAGAAACTGATTATGTTAGTTCCAGAAAGAGAGATTGCTGGGAAAAAGAGAAACTAATAATGTTTGTTATATAAAAGTTAATGAGATGGGGAGTTATGGTAGGCAAGGTAATCCCATGTTACATTCACTGTTAGAAATCCAGTTTAAATTTGCAAGCAGAGGTGTAGGTGATACCATTTGTGAATGCTAATTCATAGCTGCACTCCCCTCACACCCAAAGTGCTATTTAACTTTTGTCCTCCAAGCGAAAGACTGTTTCACAAATAATCAGGACAGTTCCAATTATGAATACCAACATATGCCTAGGAATCTTTCTTCAATACACTGTTAAGTAGTACAATTCAATGTGTGGTCACACAAATAGCCACAGACTCACCTTATCGCTATTAATGGGCAGACTGAGATCGAGAAAGCTCTCAATCCGTTGAGAGTGGTGGAGACAGTCCTGGCACTCCAGGGTGCTCACCAGATGCCCCTTGAACACCTGTTCTGGATGCAGCACTAGCTCCTGTGCCTGCATGCCATACACTTTTGCTTTCTTCTTCACCTCCTCATCCACTGATGCTGGATCTGTTTTTGGTGACAGTCCTAATTTTGCCATGATAGTCTTCTGATAGCGCTGTGGAAAAAGTACCAATATATCAAACTTTCATCAAAGCTGATTTCTTTAAACTAAATTAGAAAAATAGCTCACCCCTTACATTGATGTGACAGAAGTCATGGGATATTTCCTAATATCATGTAGCATCTCCTTTCTACCAGCGCAGCACAACAACTCAATACGGCACGGACTCACCATGTCATTGGAAATCCCCTGCAGAAATACTGAGCCATGCTGTCTCTATAGCTGTCCTTAATTGTGAAATTGTTGCCGGTGCAAGATGTCGTGCACGACATCTCAATTATAAGTCATCTAGGGTCCAACTGATACAGTCACGAGACCAGTAGAGGCACTGCAGGCAATGTCGTGCTGTTAGCAAAGGCACTCATGTCTGTTGTCTGCTGCTATATCCCATTAATGCCCAGTTTCCCCATGCTTTCCTAAAAACAGATACATTTGTCGTATGTCCCACACTGGTTTCAGCAGTTATTTCACGTAGTGTTGCTTGTCTGTTAGCAGTGGTAAATCTACACAACCACCTCTGTACTTCATTGTTAAGTTAAGACCATTGGCCTCTGCGTTATCTGTGGTGAGAGGTAATGCCTGAAATTTGGTACTCTCGGCACACTCTTGACACTGTGGACATCAGAATATTTAATTCCCTCACAATCTCAGAAATACACTCCTGGAAATTGAAATAAGAACACCGTGAATTCATTGTCCCAGGAAGGGGAAACTTTATTGACACATTCCTGGGGTCAGATACATCACATGATCACACTGACAGAACCACAGGCACATAGACACAGGCAACAGAGCATGCACAATGTCGGCACTAGTACAGTGTATATCCACCTTTCGCAGCAATGCAGGCTGCTATTCTCCCATGGAGACGATCGTAGAGATGCTGGATGTAGTCCTGTGGAACGGCTTGCCATGCCATTTCCACCTGGCGCCTCAGTTGGACCAGCGTTCGTGCTGGACGTGCAGACCGCGTGAGACGACGCTTCATCCAGTCCCAAACATGCTCAATGGGGGACAGATCCGGAGATCTTGCTGGCCAGGGTAGTTGACTTAACCTTCTAGAGCACGTTGGGTGGCACGGGATACATGCGGACGTGCATTGTCCTGTTGGAACAGCAAGTTCCCTTGCCGGTCTAGGAATGGTAGAACGATGGGTTCGATGACGGTTTGGATGTACCGTGCACTATTCAGTGTCCCCTCGACGATCACCAGTGGTGTACGGCCAGTGTAGGAGATCGCTCCCCACACCATCATGCCGGGTGTTGGCCCTGTGTGCCTCGGTCGTATGCAGTCCTGATTGTGGCGCTCACCTGCACGGCGCCAAACATGCATACGACCATCATTGGCACCAAGGCAGAAGCGACTCTCATCGCTGAAGACGACACGTCTCCATTCGTCCCTCCATTCACGCCTGTCGCGACAGCACTGGAGGCGGGCTGCACGATGTTGGGGCGTGAGCGGAAGACGGCCTAACGGTGTGCGGGACCGTAGCCCAGCTTCATGGAGATGGTTGCGAATGGTCCTCGCCGATACCCCAGGAGCAACAGTGTCCCTAATTTGCTGGGGAGTGGCGGTGCGGTCCCCTACGGCACTGCGTAGGATCCTACGGTCTTGGCGTGCATCCATGCGTCGCTGCGGTCCGGTCCCAGGTCGACGGGCACATGCACCTTCCGTCGACCACTGGCGACAACATCAATGTACTGTGGAGACCTCACGCCCCACGTGTTGAGCAATTCGGCGGTACGTCCACCCGGCCTCCCGCATGCCCACTATACGCCCTCGCTCAAAGTCCGTCAACTGCACATACGGTTCACGTCCACGCTGTCGCGGCATGCTACCAGTGTTAAAGACTGCGATGGAGCTCCGTATGCCACGGCAAACTGACTGACACTGACGGCGGCGGTGCACAAATGCTGCGCAGCTAGCGCCATTCGACGGCCAACACCGCGGTTCCTGGTGTGTCCGCTGTGCCGTGCGTGTGATCATTGCTTGTACAGCCCTCTCGCAGAGTCAGGAGCAAGTATGGTGGGTCTGACACACCGGTGTCAATGTGTTCTTTTTTCCATTTCCAGGAGTGTAGAACGTCCAATGCATCTAGCTCCAACTACCACTCTGTGTTCAAAGTCTGTTAATTACCGTTGTGCAGCCAAAATCATTCTGAAAATTCTGACATGAATCACCTGAGTATAAATGACAGCTCTGCCAATGCACTGCCCTTTTAAACCTTGTCACGCAATACTACAGCCACCTGTATACGTGCACTCACTATCCCTTGGCTTTTGTCACCTCAGTGTACAATGACTGACTCAAAGGGAGTACCAAGAGCATTCCTACTAAAAAACTTAATTTTCTCCTTCTTGTTTGAACCTCGGTTGTGTGTCTTGCTCTTACTAGACAAGATGTCCTAAGAAATTTTCACCTAATTTAAAATCTGTCCACAGATCAAAGCCATTTATCCAGTCATTCATTAATCACAATGGTATGTTAACAGTTCAAAGAGAGAAGGCGGAAATAATGAGTTCCTTCTTTTGAAATTGTTCCCCGCAGAAGATAATACTGAGGTTCCTTCTTTTGACTACCACATAAGAACTACAATGACACATGCAGAAAAGTAATTGTTACAACCAGAAATCAAATAGAACTGCTTGAATGAACAAATGGTACAGAGCCTAAGGAGACACCAGTTTGATTCTTCATAGATAGGGACTGGAAAAATTCATTTCAACAATAACACGAGGAATAACGCGAATTTGGTGGTGATTTTTAAGGAAATAATGCGAATTCATCAGTTTTTAAGGAAGTAACGTGAATTAGGCTGTTTTTAAGGAAGTAATGCAAAATCGGCATTTTTCAACAAAATTTGTGTCTCTCCTGGTAAGAATGTCGTAAATCTAATGATGTTAGCGACATATTTAATGCTGAAATGTTCCATGTTCAACCGTCTCACTACTTTTTGCATTCGTTGTGTCACTGTGTCCTTTTGACTACCAACTTTTGCGAGCACATACAAATGACTACTGTATGAATTTTGATTATTTATTTCTTTTGTAGTGTAAGTGTCACATCATGCTGTTTCCAAGCAATGGCACAATGATAATATATCACAAACACATCATCCTGCTCATCAAATGGAGTTAATAATGCAGCAACAATATATGGCTTGAAGAAATGTGATCATTGACACTTGAGACAATAGCCGAAAGAGTAAGCCATAACGTGATGGATATTTTCGTGGTTTATGATACGAATGGATGTAGGTTTGCATGCTAGTACGTATTTTTTTCCATCGTAGCACTGTCAACACAGTCTGGGTCTTTGCTATGAATGTAATGCATGTATTCACAGAAGGAGGTGGGCATGAACACTGCCAACACCGTCTTCAACTTATGACTACCATGTTTTACAGTAAAAGTAAAGGAAAAATCCGAAAATGTAATAAAAGTATGTTCTGCAATAAATGATGATAACATTACCATCTGATTGGAGATCGAAGAATGAAATAAATATTTGGGTGTTTATTTCCGTATATATGATAAGTTCCGAATGGTTGGTGTGGCAGGTATCTTACAGGACAGCACTAATTTCTCCTATGGAAACAAGCAGCTATATAAAATTCATCTTTTAGAATTTCCAGCACACTGGAATAACAACATGACAGCAACTTGAGTTAACCAGTTTGATGTAGAAAACAGCCATAGTTGCAAAATTCAGTTACTTTTGTTTAACTGATGACCAGTTTCGCATATCAGAACCCATTCTCAAATCAGTCAACCAAAGAAAAAGGTGTACTCTGCGATAGCACGCAAACCACGTTAATATTGTACATGCTTGTGTTTCAGCCATTAGTCAAGTTTACAAACACCATTCATTGGCAGGACAACTGTTTTGCATACGGTCGCTGCCAACCCTCGCGAATAAACAATATTGTGCATATACCAATTGCATTGTGGTTTTCAAAGCTGAGTGCAAATTTTTCTGCATGTATTAACTTACCAAAATTTCAATTAATATCAATATGCTGGTTTTCAAATTTCGTTGAAATAAGATTTGTTTAAGAATTTACCAGACAGCTTGCCACGCATGCGCGGAGTTGAAATCGTGTATAAGTGGTGCCTACTCGCACTTTTGGCTACTTGGAGTGTGGCTGTCACGTGTATAAGCAGTGAGAGAAAGAAGCCAGAATCTACCCAGAAAAATTTTGCTGACACTGCCACGCTGCCAGATTCGGGCATGCGCATAGCTGTCTGGGTTAGAGTAGGGGTACACTTCACTTAACTCATGTTTTGTTTGTGACACGGTTTTCGACCATTTCAAAGCTATTGCAGTCCCTTGTTCAGATACTCATTTTTACCATCTGATTTTTTTCCCATTGTATTCTTATTCTAGACTCAGCAATGAACACATGTGTTCTGTGAAATGCCGAAGCCTGCAGTCACCGCTGACGAAAGGGTGCGAGAATTTGAAATCAATTGATTGTATGTTCCCAATACGTTAACAGTGTTTTGTAAAATCTACAATATCACAGTTTCATGGGAGCGTAAAGATTCTATAGAGAAACATGTGCAGACCAGAAAACATAAGAGCAACAAGTTGAAGCAGACCAGTTTGCCAATAAAGTAGCAGTCTACAATTAGCAGCAGCTTTGAAACTGCAAAAAAGAAGAAGAGCGATTGTGAATATCTGGTCGAAAGGACTGTGGAAACATTTTTGAAGGCCAACATTCCACTCCACAAACTGGAGAACGAAGACTTTCGGCAGTGGATGAACGAGTTCATGAAGGTGAGCAGTGGTGTTACTTTTTTATTTATATTGTGGCTACAGCCTGCCTCAAAATTATTTTGGTGAATACTCACTTTATGTGTACTCCCAATCAGTTCAAAATTGAAGTCTGTACCTCTCATCTTTGATAAAAAAAAATAGGGGGCACCGGAGCAATTAGAACAGAAATTAATATCTTTTTGAATACTTGCAAAGCTTCAAACCAAAGCAACTCAGATATTTCAGTTAAAATTTATACTAATGCTCAGACTTTTCCAATTTTCCCATCTTTGTATCTTATTTAAGGGACAAACCATTAACTGTTAAAAAAATAATAATGTTAAGTCTGCAACTGTAAGTTCTAATTACCACATCTGGAGGTATTGAAACAGTGTGTCCCACTCCTTCACACTTATAATAAATGAATGTATTGTAGGGCTGTCAGGAACCTACCTAACCTCAGCACTACATATCCAGAAATTTTCACCAAAATCTAATTAGTGAATCTTAAATAATGGTATTAATTTAAGCATAAGATCTAATTGTTACACATCCACAACAACTTCTTGGTACCTTTAACTTGCTTGGGTTACTGTTTGTAGGCCATTGTTCGAATAACCTGACGTTCCAATTACTCCGGTTCCCCCTATTTTACTCTTTGTACAGTATCACATTATTTTAAAGGTTCAGATAACTAACAGACTGTTCTTTTTAGGTGCTAGCAACATCCCATTTTGTAAAGCAAAGAGAGACTATTTGCCTACAATACAACAGCAAAGGAAACCTGGGGTAATGGAACAACTAGCAGGGAAAGATGATATATTAGCCGACGAGACCACTGACGGAAGAGGCCGTTGTGTTTTTGCTGTTTTGTTGAGAACTATTGAATCTTGAAATGAGCAGAAATTTTTGTGGCAGGTGTGAAAGTTCTCAATGCAGCGAACTCGACACAATGTGCTCGTGCTATTTTGGGGCTCTTGAAACATATAATATACAGTACAATAATGTTAAGGCAGTAGTGAGTGACAGTGCTAGGTAGATGAACAAATGTGTCGACTCCTTGAAAACAATAATAGGTGATAATTTAATCCATGTTCAATGCTGGGCACGTAAAATTAATCTAACTGCTAAAATTTATTCCAAGGAACTTCGTAAGTTAAATAATACAATCCCTTATTTAAAGAGTGCTTTTTTAAACACCGGAAAGAGGAAACATTTATATTTGCAGTTTCTTCAAGAGAAAGATTTTTCCTCTTACAGTTTTTGCATGAAGGAACTCTTGGCTCTCCACAGCCACTTACATAGCAAAATATTTTGAGATAATGATTGAATTCTTCCACAGTGATGATATGCAAGAGCTGTCGAATGCAGGCATTGAGTATATTATTTCACTGGCAGATAATGATGTAACTAGGATTCTTGCAGAGGCCATGTTTGTTAAAGAACATGCCAGAGACAGAGACTTGATGAGCATGGCTGTCTTCTTAGCGACTTCAAAGCATCCAACTTCACATGAACTTTGAATAAAGAAGTTGAATAAAGTTGAAGCATGTTTAAGTATGCTTCAGTATTGTGGGAAAAGGAATATTTGGCAATGAAAACAGTGAGATTTTAAAAACGATAAAGAGGGAAGTGCTTGAGGCAGAAATTAAGGGGGGAATGAAGTGAACTGGACTGCACTTCCAAACAAGATTGTCAACTCTCATGGTGTCACAGATCCAAGTAAATCAGTTTTCAACGCCTTGGATTCTTGTTTTCATCCAAAGACAATAATTCTCAATCCTATTAACTCCAAAGTGGCCAGGATCTTGCAATCTGTACCTGGGATGACTGTTCTTAGTACTGCACATACTCTGAAGGGGTATCAATCTCTACGGAATTTTATTCATAACCAAATGTCAATGTAGTTGGGACATGTTGACATAGTGAAATGTCTATAGGCAACTGCAGTCGACAATCAGCAATTTGAAACAATCAGCAATTTGCAGCTGCAGGACTGAAAGCCGTTTGGTTCCCTTGTTCCAATGTTGACAGCCAGAGACTTTTCAAACTATAACGAAGTACTGACAGACAGGCAGCACAATCTCTCTGAAGACAACACTGAAATAATGATAATGCTGTCATTCGAAAAACTGTTTCATTATTGCTATTTCATACGAAATTTCAACTATTTAACATAAATATTTAAGTTGGTGAGAAAAATTGCTGAGTGTCAAAAACAAATTGCGGACCTGAAACAAGGGGAGTTCTGTATATTTTCCAATCTGTTGGATACATCGTCTTTTTTCCTTTTTTTTTCTCTTCTTTTTTTTTTTTTTTTTTTTGCAGTATTTAAAATATATGTATCAACTCCACACCATTCTGGCCGAGTGCAGCAATAGTATATAAATGTTAAAAATTGAAATAATAGTCTTCGTTGAAGATACTTTACTGATGATGCGTTTCACACTTCTAGTGCCATCTTCAGATCATTCTTGAGCCTCTGAGACCGGCTTCTGTGGTCTTCACAGCTCAAGAACGATATGACGAAGTGTGAAACATGTCATTAATAAAAATCTGCAGCATACTGTTATTTTCATTTTTACATTTGGTATTTGTTTTTAAATAATTATTTGTGCCAAACTTTTTTGTTAAAATAATTTTTCTATACTTTGGTCTCATGTTTGGCCCCCCTATCTTAGAGGAATAGCTCCATTTTCAACATAGCGCTGAAAATGGTTAAATATGACGAAAATATATAATTGATAATAGGAAGAGCTTGCCAGAAAATAACACTGTGCAAAAAATACGTAACACCGATTTTTTCCTGTCCCTATTCATAGATATACAAAAGGATTTTCTTGCATACTAACAGCAACTTTATAACAGTCGGTTAGAGGAACAAAGCACTTATAGCAACATGAAGATGTGAAGACCATTCCTGTTTTAAAGAAGTGTCATATTCCTGTTTTAAAGAAGTGTCATCAGACAGATGTGTTTGACTACAGCTTCAAACACTGACGTCAGTCAGAATAAGTTAACACAGTTTATTAACTTATTTGAGACTAGGAAGACCCTAACAAACTGATACAAATTTCAAAAACAGCAATTCTATGAAACTTAGCCCACTCTGTTCATCCATGTGATCTAGAAGTCAATGAACCCTGTGTCACACTCAGTGATATGTGTGCTGATCAAAAGCAAATTTGTGTCTGTTGTTTTCATGGCACAGAGCACAAATGTCTTGTTCACTGAACAGCAGAGAACTTTAATGTCTCTTGGTGGTAATCTATGTCATCAGTCATTTGCCGAGTATATTCCAATCCCCAGTTTTTACCCTCTACAGCTCGTTCTAGTGCCATGTTAGTTATCACCTGATTTCTTAACAGACAGCCTGTCATCCTGTCCCTTGCCAGTGCATTCCACATATTCCTTTCCTCACCACTCCCAGGGAGAATCACCTCATTCCTCACCCACCAGCCCATCTAATTTTCAACATTCTTCTGTAGCAGCTCAAAAGCTTTCATCTCTTCTGGTCTGGGTTTCACTATCATACAATGCTGTGCTCCAAATGTACATTCTCATGAAGCTCTTCCTTCAGTCAAGGCCTATATTTGATACTAGTAGACTTATCTTGGCCATGAATGCCCTTTTTGCCAGTGCTACCTGTGATTACAGGGTTATAAATACAAAATCAAATAGGGGTAATGCAGGAGTAGGTTTAATAATGAATAAAAAAATAGGAGTGCGGGTTAGCTACTACAAACAGCATAGTGAACGCATTATTGTGGCCAAGATAGACACAAAGCCCATGCCTACTACAGTAGTACAAGTTTATATGCCAACTAGCTCTGCAGATGATGAAGAAATAGATGAAATGTATGACGAGATAAAAGAAATTATTCAGGTAGTGAAGGGAGACGAAAATTTAATAGTCATGGGTGACTGGAATTCGTCAGTAGGAAAAGGGAGAGAAGGAAACATAGTAGGTGAATATGGATTGGGAGGAAGGAATGAAAGAGGAAGCCGCCTTGTAGAATTTTGCACAGAGCATAACTTAATCATAGCTAACACTTGGTTCAAGAATCAAGAAAGGAGGCTGTATACATGGAAGAAGCCTGGAGATACTGACAGGTTTCAGATAGATTATATAATGGTAAGACAGAGATTTAGGAACCAGGTTTTAAATTGTAAGACATTTCCTGGGGCAGATGTGGATTCTGACCACAATCTATTGGTTATGAACTGCAGATTGAAACTGAAGAAACTGCAAAAAGGTGGGAATTTAAGGAGATGGGACCTGGATAAACTGAAAGAACCAGAGGTTGTAGAGAGTTTCAGGGAGAGCATTAGGAAACAATTGACTGGAATGGGGGAAAGAAATACAGTAGAAGAAGAATGGGTAGCTCTGAGGGATGAAGTGGTGAAGGCAGCAGAGGATCAAGTAGGTAAAAAGACGCGGGCTAATAGAAATCCTTGGGTAACAGAAGAAATATTGAATTTAATTGATGAAAGGAGAAAATATAAAAATGCAGTAAATGAAGCAGGCAAAAAGGAATACAAACATCTCAAAAATGAAATCGACAGGAAGTGCAAAATGGCTAAGCAGGGATGGCTAGAGGACAAATGTAAGGATGTAGAGGCTTGTCTCACTAGGGGTAAGATAGATACTGCCTACAGGAAAATTAAAGAGACCTTTCGAGAGAAGAGAACCACTTGTATGAATATCAAGAGCTCAGATGGCAACCCAGTTCTAAGCAAAGAAGGGAAAGCAGAAAGGTGGAAGGAGTATATAGAGGGTTTTTACAAGGGCGATGTACTTGAGGACAATATTATGGAAATGGAAGAGGATGTAGATGAAGATGAAATGGGAGATAAGATACTGCGTGAAGAGTTTGACAGAGCACTGAAAGACCTGAGTCAAAACAAGGCCCCGGGAGTAGACAACATTCCATTAGAACTACTGATGGCCTCGGGAGAGCCAGTCATGACAAAACTCTACCATCTGGTGAGCACGATGTATGAGACAGGCGAAATACCCTCAGACTTTAAGAAGAATATAATAATTCCAATCCCAAAGATAGCAGGTGTTGACAGATGTGAAAGTTACCGAACTATCAGTTTAATAAGTCACAGCTGCAAAATACTAACGCGAATTCTTTACTAACGAATGGAAAAACTGGTAGAAGCCGACCTCGGGGAAGATCAGTTTGGATTCCGTAGAAATGTTGGAACACGTGAGGCAATACTGACCTTAAGACTTATCTTGGAAGAAAGATTAAGAAAAGGCAAACCTACATTTCTAGCATTTGTGGACTTAGAGAAAGCTTTTGACAATGTTGACTGGAATACTCTCTTTCAAATTCTGAAGGTGGCAGGGGTAAAATACAGGGAGCGAAAGGCTATTTACAATTTGTACAGAAACCAGATGGCAGTTATAAGAGTCGAGGGGCATGAAAGGGAAGCAGTGGTTGGGAAAGGAGTGAGACAGGGTTGTAGCCTCTCCCCGATGTTATTCAATCTGTATATTGAGCAAGCAGTAAAGGAAACAAAAGAAAAATTCGGAGTAGGTATTAAAATTCATGGAGAAGAAGTAAAAACTTTGAGGTTCGCCGATGACATTGTAATTCTGTCAGAGACAGCAAAGGACTTGGAAGAGCAGTTGAACGGAATGGACAGTGTCTTGAAAGGAGGATATAAGATGAACATCAACAAAAGCAAAACGAGGATAATGGAATGTAGTCAAATTAAGTCGGGTGATGCTGAGGGAATTAGATTAGGAAATGAGACACTTAAAGTAGTAAAGGAGTTTTGCTATTTAGGGAGTAAAATAACCGATGATGGTCGAAGTAGAGAGGATATAAAATGTAGACTGGCAATGGCAAGGAAAGCGTTTCTCAAGAAGAGAAATTTGTTAACATCGAATATAGATTTAGGTGTCAGGAAGTCATTTCTGAAAGTATTTGTATGGAGTGTAGCCATGTATGGAAGTGAAAAATGGACAATAAATAGTTTGGACAAGAAGAGAATAGAAGCTTTCGAAATGTGGTGCTACAGAAGAATGCTGAAGATAAGGTGGGTAGATCACGTAACTAATGAGGAGGTATTGAATAGGATTGGGGAGAAGAGAAGTTTGTGGCACAACTTGACTAGAAGAAGGGATCGGTTGGTAGGACATGTTCTGAGGCATCGAGGGATCACAAATTTAGCATTGGAGGGCAGCGTGGAGGGTAAAAATTGTAGAGGGAGACCAAGAGATGAATACACTAAGCAGATTCAGAAGGATGTAGGTTGCAGTAGATACTGGGAGATGAAGAAGCTTGCACAGGATAGAGTAGCATGGAGAGCTGCATCAAACCAGTCTCAGGACTGAAGACCACAACAACAACAACAACAACAACAACCTGTTTTTTATGTTCTCCTTGCTCTGTCCATCATGAGTTGTTTTGTTGCCTAGAGAGCAGAATTCCTAACATTGTCTATTACATGATCCCCAATTCTTTTGTTAAATTTGTTGCTGTTCTAATTTCTGCTTGTTTTCATTCCTTTCATCTCTTTACGATTTACTCTCAATCTGCATTCCCTGTAATTATTCTTCACTCTCACTCAGGATAGCAATGGCATCAACAAATCTTATCAGTGATATCATTTCAACTGAATTTTAATCAGACTCTTCATCCCCCCCCCCCCCCAATCATTGCTTTTTGATGTATAGATTGAACAGTAGAGGCAAAAGATGACAGCCCTGTCTTACACCCTTTTTAATCCGGCTCTTCGTTTTTGGTCTTCCAGTCTTAATGTTCCCTCTTGGTTCTTGTACATATTGTATATTTTTCCCCTTTCCTTATAGCTTATCCCTATTTTCCTCAGAATTTTGAATGTCTTGCATCATTTTAAATTGTCAAACACTTTTTTGAGTGTTGAAAAATTCTACAAACATGTCTTTATTTTTCTACAGTCTTGCTTCCATTATGCAGTTCATCAGATATACCTCTCTACCTTTTCCACTGCCAAGTCTTTTCGTCATCTAAAGATCCTCAATTTCTTTTCCAGTCTTCCATATGGTTATTCTTCCCACTAACTCGGATGCACTATTGTTATCAACTGTTGCTATCTTCAGAATAGTGTGGATGATGATTCCGGAAGGCTGATGGTGTAATACCAGTCTCATGTATTCTACACACCAACATGAATAGTCTTGTTGCCACTTCCCCCAATGATTTTAAAAATTCCAAAGGGATGTTATCTATCCCTTCTTCCTTATTTGATCTTAACTCATCTAAAGTTCTTTTAAATTCTGATGCTAATACTAGATTCCCTCTCTCTTCCCTGTTGACTCCTGTGTGCTGTTCTACCATGTAATTAGACAAGTTCCCCCACCCCCCAAACATCTTCAATGTACTTCTTCCACCTAAGTGCTCTCTCCTCTGCAGTTAACAGAGGAATTTCCACTGCACCCAACGTTACCACCCTGCTTTTTTAAAAAATTTATCAAAGGTTCTTTCGACTTTTCTGTATGTTGAGTCAGTCCTTCCAACAATCATTTCTTTTCAAATTTCTTCACATTTTTCATGCAGCCTTTTAACCTTAGCTTCTCTGCAATTCCTGTTTTTATTTCATTCCTAAGTGATTTGTATTTCTGTATTACGGGGAATTTCCCTGCACATTTTTGTACTTTTCTCTTTCGTCAATCAACTGAAGTATTTCTTGTGTCATCTGTGGTTTCTTCACAGCTACCATTCTTAGACCTATGTTTATCTTTCCAATTCACTGAGTGCCCTTTTTAGGTATATCCATTCCTCTTCAACTGACATGCCTACTGAGCTGTTCATTATCATGATATATACAGCCACAGGGAACTTCAAGCCTCTCTTCATTCCTTTGTACTTACATATCACTCTTCTTTGGGTACTGATTCTTCCTGGCTAGTGTCTTGAACTTCAACCTACTCTTCATCATTACTAAATTGCGATATGAGTCTACATCTGCTCCTGGATTCACCTTACAATCCAATCTGATTTCAGAATCCCTGCTTCACCATGTTGTAATCTAATTGGAATCTTCCTGTATGTCCCAGCCTTTTCCATGTATACCACCACCTCTTGTGATTCTTGAACAGAATACTCACTATTACTAACTGATATTTACTGCAGAACTCAATTAGTCTTTCTCGTCTTTACATCCTACTTCCAAGCCCATATTCTCCCATCATCCTTTCTTCTACTCCTTCCCCCACAACTGCATTCCAATCAAGCAAGGCTATTTGATTTTCACCTCCCTTTATGTACTGAATTACCTGCTCAATATCATCATATACTCATATCTCTTCATCTTTAATTTGCTAAGTCATCATATATATCTCAACTATTGCTGTTGGTGTTCATTTGCCGTCAATTCTGATGGTAAGAACACTGACTCTCTACCCTACCTTCGTATTCACAATGAATTGCACTCACATTATACCATTTTCTGTTGCTGTTTATATTACCCTATACTCGTCTGACCTGACAGCCTTATTTTCTTTCCATTTCACTTCACTGATCCCCACTATGTCTAAATTGAGCCTCTAACTTTCCCTTTTCAGATTTTTTAGCTTTCCTACCATGTTCAAACTGCTGACATTCTACACTCTGACTTATAGAATGTTACTCTTTTTTCAGTTATTCAATCTTTTTCTCATGGTCACTTCCCTTTTGGCAGTTCCCTATAGAGATCCGAATGGGGGACTAGTCCACAATCTTTTTGCCAATGGAGAGATCATCATGACACTTCTGCAATTACAGGCCACATGTGCTGTGGATACACTTTGTGTCTCTTTAAGGCAGTGGATGCCATTGGCTTCTGCAACCTTTGATCATTCCTGATTCTTATGCATCTTTGGGGCAGTTTCCCATTCCAAGGGCAAGATAATGCACTGAACCTCTATCTGCTCTTCCACCCTTTTTGACAAGCCCATTCATAGAACAAGGGTATCTTTTTACCGGAAGCCTTCAGCCGTAATTGATGATTTTTGTTCAAAATTTAAGAAGTGGCAAAGTTCAAACCCGAGACAGAGGATGTTCTGATTACTAAACACAGACACTGCCCTTAGACTGTGGGTTTGTTAGTGGGTGCAATGTTTGCTGCCACTGTGATGAAGTAATCATTGAATTTGGTGGCCACTAACTTCAAATTATCATTATTTCTGCCGAAGTTGCTTTCTAGGGGCCCAGTTTTACTCTGATCACTTATTTTTTATTTCTTATTTGATAAACAATCTAGCTTACCTTATTAGCACTATGTGCTGAATATCGCTGTCCAGCAATCACTATGAATTCACTAAAGCTGCTTTCTACATACTACTCAGCAGCATGGCCACTGCTTTGCCTAATGTATTACTCGGGACACATGCTTCAATTAATTCTCCGATATGAAGATGTGTCTAAAGGTATAGTAACAAGCTGTTAGTGAGAAAGGATGTATTCAGGAAACAAAAAATATGCACAACATTGCTAAAGCATTGGAAGATATCACTGTTCCCCAGCCACAGTGGCTGTGCAAGTATTTGCTCCATTGGAAATCCAACCTGTCAAAACTGGCTTAAAAATCAAGCTACAGGTCTAGAACCCATTTAACAAGAGCATGCTGAACCTCAGAATCAGTACTAAAGTGACTACAAGTGCTTCTTTAACAGACTGAAGAGACAAAAATTACTTTGTGAGAGACCCATATTGTACAGAGGGTGTTACAATACAGCCCAATGGAAATCTGGACCAAATAACATAAATGAAACAGTGTGGTGTTGGGCATTGTCATGCAACAACACAACACTTTTAAAAATCAATCCCAGTCATTTTCTCCAAACTGTCTTCTGTAACCATTCTATCACATATCAGTAACCTGCAGCACTTACAGTCCTTCATGGATGAGCAAATCCATCACAGCAGCACACAGTGTGTGTCCCAAAAGACTGAGCCATAACTTTCTTCATGGCTCAGAAGTCAAGCACATTTTTGAACTTATTTGCGATTAGAAAGTTTCTAACAAATCACCACGAATTTCAAAACAGGCACCTCTATGAAACATAGCCCATTCTGCTCATACATGTGATCAAGAGAGCCACATTTCGACCCATGACAATACAGTAGAGGAAGGGATCAATATCTGCCTCATACCGCATTAAAGTGCACGAAAGATAACCCCATTTGCTTGGCATTATTCTCATCTGAGAGCTGCCATGGTATATTGTTGCCACACCATACAGCGAGAATATATCTTCTGATAGTCCAATATGTTGTGCATAATATCCACTGCACTGCTAATGGAGATGTTGAGTTTGTGTGCAACTGCAATGATAAGTGTGAATTAGCCCTTCAACATGATCAGAATTGGACGTAGTTGATTCTCCTGACCTTTCCTCGTCTCACACTTCTGTTCTGCCTTCCTCAAATTCCTACCACCAAACCCATGCCTGTATTTGTGATATTACACTCACTCTGTAAACTTCCACTAGCTGGCAATGAAGCACCTGGGGACATTTGTTATAAATGGGAAAGCCTTATTACACTTTGTAACTTCGTAATCATTCGTCTTGAAACAGTATCTCTAAGTGCAACAACACAGCTGTCTCCATCTACCAGCAGTGTTCAACAATTTTGATTGTTTCTTCAATGTAGACATGGAATTCAATTCAAATGTGGTATTTATACACCTGTGAGAGACTTCTGCTACCTTTCTTACAGGGACACTTTCGTGTTATTCCAGTCGCTTTTTATATCTAATACAACTATTGTCATAACAGCTAAATCCTTATGCTCACTTTTCCGAGCATGTTGCATTTTCTACCTAATGGAGACATCAACGTCTGATGAGCAGCTAAATATTATGCTCACTTTGTTTTACAAAGGAAAGTCTGCAATTATAGTCTCAACTTTTCCAGTATTTATAATGTTATACTGGATAAATGGAAGCAAGGAAAGAAATTTTTTGTACAGAGCTTAATGAAAGCAGTTTTCAGATTAAGGACAACTTCATTTAAATTCTGTAAGAGCACGAAAACATGCGTATTATTTGAAATTCCATCTCTCTACATATGGACACAAATGCATTCCAAAATTATCACGCTTTGCACATAATCAAAAAGAAAAAAAGCCCACTAACCCACTCACCTTAAGGTCTTCGGTGCGCACTTCTTCAAGCAAGTGTCTGAGTAACTCATGTGCATCATGCTGATCACCGCCAGCAAACTGTGGACAGCGCTGAGATAGTTTATCTAGCAGCTGCCGGGGATCTAGTATTTCAACTCGGCCTGACCGGAGCTGGTGCAGTATGTCAACCAGCAACTCTGTCAGTTCCCGCCACTTGCATAGATCACCTTCCAGTGGAGGCTAGAGAAAAGAGTAGGCTGTAAGATCAATGTCGTTCCACAGTGTTAGCTGTGGCATTCTAATACTGTAAGGTTGGACAACAACAAACCAAAGAGTTGTGAAAATTCTTGTCCATATGAATTGCAATCAACTAAAAATTACAAATGATAAAATTGGAGCTATTTCAAAACAGTAACGAAAACTAACCAGAAGGAACACACACACAGTATTTGTTTATTTGTAATCTTCTATTAAACTAAATGTATCATATTCCAAAGACAGAATATGTAACAAATTTAAGTGCAAATAAAGAAAAGCTACCACAATCTAAACACTGATTTAAGCAGCACAATGATGCTCCATAAACATCAGAGCAAACTTCTCCAACCAAACCTTGCAACAAAAATGGAATTTGATTAAGGGTTCAATGGGGCCTTTTTTCTTCCCTTGGATTCCCAAAGCACTGTCACATGTTAAAGTCATATTAACTCCTGAAAAAATAGGATGACCAATGGGGGCTTAATTGTACAATCCATCTGAGACTAAATATTGAGAATACAAAATATGGCATCATTAAATTAATAATGAATACTACACAATTTCTTACCAATTTTTCTTCATTTTCCAGCAGTGGGTGGGCACCCCCTGGTAGCTGAAATTTCGCACCTGCTTCTTTCATTTCCTCCAGAACGGGCAGCAAGAAGGGTGTTTGAGCTAGGCACTGCAGGACAGCATTGAAGAAGCAAGTATTTCCCAGATTTTTCAAACCCTGTGACACAAAAAAAGCCATGGGCTTAGGCAAGCATGACAAAAGGCTTTATCCTTCCCTAAACTACTAATAACCTGTCAAACCAACTGTCCATCATACCTATTATGCTCATGACTGTCTTAAATTTTATTGGCCTGTGGTAAACACAGGCATCAAAAATTCTAATCCAGTTATCTTTCCAATTTGTGTGTGAGCTAACTATGTACCCCTCCAAACCACACGATACCACAAGGCAGATGATGACACAGCAGCCAGTCGACTCCCTTCGGCCTTCACAGCCTGGACAAGGAATTCAAGGTGTTATGTAACACCATGAGTTTCTCATCCAAGCCATGAAGGCCAAGGGATTTTGACTCGGAACTGTGTCATCCCCTACATTGCAGTGTCATGCAGTATGGAAGGGCATCTGGTGAGCACACTGCTCTTTGACCATTTTGGTGACTTTCCAGACCGTGGAGCAGCTACTACACAATCAAGTAGATCCTAAACTGGTATCATGAGGCACACTACAGAAAAATCCTTGGCAGCACCAGAAATAGCACCAGATCCTCCACGTGGTAGCCATCTACAATGTACACTCAGCTATGGAGGCAGACAAACATTTATAAGCATCAGCATTAAAAACAGATTAGTCATTATAACTTTTTCTTTGTTATTGTCAGAACAAATACTCAGAGGGTACTCTTGTGGCAAGTTCATTACTTGCCTTTCCCCTGTTTCTATACCGTCAATAATATCAAAACCATCTGTACAGGCAGTTTTCCAAAAGGAAACAGTGTTGCTGTGAATAACGTCACGTAAAACCTTGAAATGACAAGAGAAGAGACATAATATATTAATTTCAGAAAACATTCACTAAGTGGCCCATATTGCCACTAGGTCATAAGCAATCTTTTATGTCCAAACCCTTATGAGACTAGGTTGTCTTCCTTCACCAGTGACTAGTGACAGTCTCTCCAATTATTGTTATACATCATTTCAGCGTGTCATCATCTGTGCTTCTCCTCCCATATTTATTTCTAATTGTATAAGACTCGCCCACAAATTTTTAAGAAACTATCACAGTCCTAGCCCTCCTAAGTGTTTCCTTCATCTCTTCTCAACAAAACTTCCTTCAATTTGTACACATCAGTGGATCCTAAGACAGCCCTATGATAAAAAAGGTAAGTATACTTGGAGAAAAGAGGCAAATGGAAGAGAAAAATGAGAGCAATCACTGCAAATAATAATCACGAATTGCCCAGAGAACCCCAACTGTGCTACCTGTAAATGAAGAACACCCTCCCAATTCCAAATAGTTATGCAATTTGTAGATAAAATGCAGAGCATTAGACTGAATATTTCAACTGTGTTTTCACTTTTGCTTTGGTCGGTGTATAGTCTCATCGTGAAATTTACTACACAGGCCACAAAGACATTGTTTCAATCCTGCTTATCTGGACAGAGTCCTCAGATGTTTTGACGCATTTAGTCATTTCAAGGCATTACCAATGTTTATAAGATACAGCAAATCTTAACTCTGCCAAATTATTGTCCGTTGAATATTCAAAAGTAAGGGTTTCTGAAAAGTGATTGGCCATTTCTTGAGGCCAACTATGCTTTACCCTTTCTCCATCTTATTTGGTGCAGCTTGCCTGCAGCAACATCATCAGCTAACTATCATTGACTTGAAAGAATGATTGCTAATTGTAATAATAATCTAGTTGAATGCCAACATTTCTTGGAACACTGGAGAGGAACAGATAACAAGCACACTTGATTAAACCTGTGTATCAGCTTCTTTTTTCATAAAACTGAAAGTTATTGAGTATACAACACTTAAATGGCATGTCATTGAAGATTTCTGTGCAATAGGAAACTTATGAGACAATTTCATAAAGTTAAGTTACACATTATAATGGCAGGCCAAGTAACTTTTACTGAATGGTAAACTACACTTCAAAGTGCCACAGATACTAAACACTAATTTTTTACATTGTCACCAAGCATCTGTACACAATGATCGAAAGTTCTGTCAATTGTTCAATTCCGTGAAGATAGAAATCCACTCCATAGTCAAGAGCTATTTGAAAAGCGCTACATGAATGTCCTCATCATCAGACAATCTGTGATTGCACCAAGTCAGTTCCTCGACTGCCTGGATATTATTGTCTGTCGGCACCATTTCACTACAGCTGGATGTAACATCACATCTGGTCCATATATTGCCAGAATTTCACAGTGAATCTGTGTACAACAGATGTTTCGTCCACAAGAATCCTACTGTCCCGCATAATTCCACTATGGAGAACATTTTCAGTTACCACACTATTTCATTCCCCACTGTGATGCAGCTGTTGTCTATACCACAGTGTAACTGTGTTGGAGGAAACAGAACACGTACTCTCTTCTGACAATGCACCACTCTTGTTGTGTAACGGTCTTGGTTTGGGATGACATGCATAACTTACTTATTGAAGCAGTTACACGAGCGTTGAGAGTCGACGGAACTCATCTAGCAGTGTACATCCACCGCTCTGGAGTCTGAAGAGGACTTCCACAGAGTCGAAACCGGTCACTCACTCCAATAAAAAATATTTTAACAAGATTGCGATCAAGACTGTTTTAAATTTTACTTTGAACTACTTTTAAGATCGCTGACTATGTTTTCAAAAATTTCAAAAATCCTCTCGTAGAATTGAATTTTTAATTAACGCACAGATGAAAAATAAATTTAACAGACTACATCACAGAATAAAATGGAATGCTTCCCATCACCCTGTAGGGCTGGTACAGTAGTGACATTACAACAGCAGGCCAGTAGAAAGTAAATATGAAGTGCTAACTCTATAGCAGAAACTGAACTTAAATATGTGACAAGCTCTAAACAATGACTGCAAGAAAATTTTCAGCAGTAGTGGTTACATGAAGAGTTATAGTTTGCTCAGTAATTGTACACTGCAAGCTCAGAACACTTGGTATGTATACAAACATCTGGCATTCTCTCTCCTGCTGTCTACAATTCTGAGCTGTCCATTTATTTTAGAGTTAACAACATCAAGATTCAACCATGAACAGAGAAATGTAAGTGACTCAGGGTAAGTTGAGTGGAGTTATAACAGGCGAGAAGCAGTACTAGTTTGCTATCCGTTACTAACGTCAGGAAAAGTCGAAGATCACGAGAGAATGACAAGACTGATGTCATTTCTTCACTGAGTACAGGTTAAGTGCAGGTTAAGTGCAGTGCTGCCATAAAACTCTTAACAAATTAGTGTATACTTTTTCCCCACTATTTAGTGTTGGCTTGACCTCCTCCATGTCTATTACAAACATTTCAGCAGATTGCAGTGCACTGTAATCCACTGAGATTATCTGCATACTCAGAAAACAATTTTGTTCAGTAACCGTAGGGGAACTCAACTTACCCGGTGGAGCTTCTTTACAACAAATGAGTCTCAGAAGTGCACCAGTCACAGCCACAACTCTGTCTACAGCATCAAAATGCTAAGGACAAAGGGCTGCAAGAGTTGGATGTACAGGAACAGTCACTTAACAATTGCTAAATTGCTGACAAGTGATAAAGGCTGGTTACTTCTAGCTAATCCTTTTCAGAGACAGTCAAGTTCTTTTATTCTTTCCCACAATATTCGGTTCTCCTCATGGTCTTTGAAGCTATTAGGCACCACTTTTTGTGAAAGTAAAATGACAAGGCCTAATAGAAATTCTTGGATAACAAAGGAGATACTGAATTTAATTGATAAAAGCAGAAAATATAAAATTGCAACAAATGAAGCAGGCAAAAAGGGATATACATGTCTAAAAAAGAAAACTGACAGGAAGTGCAAAATGGCTAAGTGGCTAAGCAGGAATTGCTAGTGGACCAATGCAGTGGTTTAGGTGAAAGACAGATGTAGCCCACAGGAAAATAAAGAGACATTTAGAGAAAAGAGAAGCACCTGTATGAATATTATGATCTCAGATGTCAAACGTGCACTAAGCAAAGAAGGAAAAGATGAAAGGAATATACAGAGGGTCTATGCTGGGGAAACAAACTTCATGATAATACAATAGAATGGGGAATGGGAGTAAGTGAAAATAAGATAGGAAATATGATACTTTTAGAAGAATCTGATGGAACACTGAAAGACCTAAGAGGTGACAAGGCCCCTGCAGTAGAAGACATTGCCTCATAATCATTAAGATATATGAGAGAGCCAGAAATGACAAAACTACTCCAGCTGGAAAAGGGGGTCAATGTGGCAAGGTTCGTAGGTGGAAGTATCTGAAATCTGGTGGAGTCCTTCTGCCAGGTAATCCTTGCAGTTCAAAATAACAGTGATGGAGCCTTTGTCTGCAGGTACAATTATAAGGTTGGGATTAGTTTTTAGATGGTAGACTGCAGTTCTTTCTGTGGATGTAAGGTCAGTTTGCATGTTGAGGGATCTGCCATATGGATCCTTCCCACCAACTCCAGTTTGTCTGAATTGCACAGCTGGGAACTTTCCCTGCAACACATCCTATGTTCCCATAACCTTTCTGGCCTCAACCTTCATTAGTCACTGTCCTCACCCATCCAGCCCCTTTCATGTTCCCATTCCAGCACTACACAGCCGTCATCCCACCACCACACTCAGCAGTCTTTTTGTTTCTCTCCTTTTCCGCTACATTCACCCCACCTGTCCCCTGCCCTCCGCCTAAACTGTAGCACTTCACTGTTTGTCACCCCCACCATAATATCCCCACCCCTCCCCACCCTAGCCGCCTCCTTACCCCCACCCAGTTACCACTCCCATCATGCACTGGTGCTGCTGCTCGCAGTGTGGTTTCAGTTGCGTAAGACTACAGTCTGTGTGTGTGTGTGTGTGTGTGTGTGTGTGTGTGTGTGTGTGTGTGTGTGGGGGGGGGGGGGGGGGTGTCTATTGTTGTCAATGGCCTTAATGGCTGAAAGCTTTAATTGTGAGAGCCTTTTTTTTATGTCTATCTGCAACTTAGCATCTCCAATGCAATGGCGAGTAGTAACTTTCCTTCCCGTAAACTGTCAGTTTAACCCATTTCTGCCTAGTGTAACATATATGTCACGGAACAGCCTGTCATTGTTTTCTCTCGTCGGCAACAATGTGTGTTTGGAGTGGCTATTGTTGTATGGCTTTCAGATAAGGAGGCTTTGTTGTTCATGTTTAGGTAGGTTTCAGTCAGTTGCAAGCATTAAGTGGTCAGTGTCTGGTGCTTCAAGTACGGAAGACTTTTCAGAATGAGATTATGTCTTGGAATAGGAAGTAAGTATCATTTTTTATCGCAAATTATAATACAATTTGTTTAAATTATGGTTTATTATAATGTTAAAAGTACTGAAATTTATGTTAATGGTTATCTACAAAATGCAATTCTTATTTTTTTGGCTCCAAATACAGTTTTAATGAATACAGTTTTAATGTTGTGTTGCATATATGTCACGCTAGGCAAAACAGAGAAAATAACGATTCGTTCTCTTTAGAAGTCTATCTCTCCATGAGATCCTGGCTATTCTTGAAGGGGAGGAAGAAGATGCAACAGATATATTTATTGAACCTCCTGAAGCTAATGTGGATTTGGGTGAAGATTCTGTGGAAGAAGATGGGGGAGGAAACGTCGATAATTTTGGACCAAGGCAACTCCAGGCTGTTGCAGAAGTGGTTTTAGCAAGTAAAAACAGGTTCGGTAGTGAACCTGAGATTAATTTCTCTTCTGATGACAAACTAGATGAACAGGAAAAGTCACAGATCTTAAAAACTGTAATCAGAGATTGGAAAAAAGACGATCTGCGTAGTGTTAGTTCTGTATTTCCTGAGAGTGATTATAGTAAACACAGAAACTTGTCTCCAGTTCAGTGCTTCGAATTATTTTGGAACGATGAAGTAATTGAATTTCTTCTCACTGAATCGACAAAGTACGCTTTGTTCAAGAACTGCTCAGATCCAAAAATAACATATGAAGAGATAAAAGGTTTTCTAGGAATTCTAATTCTTTCTGGCTATAATCCTTTACCTAGCAGAAGATATTACTGGATTCTGGATTGGACATGAGAAATGAAATGGTCCACAGCACGATGAGAAGGAACAGATTTGAAACAATTATGAGATTCATTCACTCGTGTGACAACACAAAAATAGATGCTAATGATAGAATGTGGAAACTTTGTCCATTAATAAATATGCTAAGAAAAAAGTTTGCTCTCCACTTTCAGCCTAAGCAAGATTTGTCTTATGATGAGAGGACGATAAAGTATTTTGGTAGACATGGATGTAAACAGTTTCTGAAAGGTAAGCCCATTAGATTTGGGTACAAAGCATCGTGTCTAAACACAACCATGGGTTATCTAGTGGACTTTCAAATGTACCAAGGAGCTGATCCTCAGAGGAATGAAAAATATGAGAAATCATTTGGAAAATGTGCTGCTCCTTTGATTCAAATGATCAATTCTCTTCCTGAAAAGAACAAACATCTTCCCTACAGATTTTATTTTGACAACCTGTTTACATCACAAACATTGTTTATTTACCTGAAGCAACGAGGTTTTGGTGCAACTGGAACTATTCGTGAAAATTGTCTGCCTAAAGAGTGTCATCTCATACCTTCTAACGCTATGTCCAAAAGGAATAAGAGAGATTTTGATTACAAGAGCAGCAAGGAAAGTGGAATAATCATTGCCAGATGGCTAGATAATTCTACAGTAACAACTGCTCCCACAAGCCATGGTATCAGTCCAGTCAGCACCGTTGCCCAATACTCTAGACAAAAGAAGAAAACAATAGTTGTACCTCAACCTAATGTAATTGGAGAATACAACAAAAATATGGGAGGAACTGACTGAATGGATGAAAATGTAGCGTTATATAGAATGAGTGTAAGAGGAAAGAAATAGTGGTGGCCAATTTTTACGCGGCTTCTAGATATCTCTATACATAATGAAAATTGTAAAGAGAGACCTAAGCATGAATACCATAAGCAGGTTCAAATGGATGTAGTTGCAGTAGTTATTTAGGAGATGACGCAGGACAGAGTAGTGTGGAGACATGCATCAAATCAGTCTTTGAACTGAAGACTACGACTATTACTTCGTGAAATTTAAGAGTCCAAACAAATATTACAAGAAGTGTAAACATCTAGGCTCAAACCACAATCTATAATTGAGTCAGCATAAGCTGATCCCTGACAGTTGCAGTGGGCTGGGTGTGGCAGCTTCACAGGCCTACATCAACCAGTAACATATTGTGATTTTGTAAACATCTCCATGGCAACACCTCAGTGTTGTTACAGCTCTGTAGACACCTATTGTATTCACCTGCAGCCGTTAGTGCTTTGCAGCTGAAATCTGTCAGGGATCTTCATACATTGTCTCAAATATAGTAGGCCTACATGTGACAGCAATAAGCCAACAGGGTTACCACAATACCAACTAGGCTCCAGAAACAGAAACGTGTATAGCTCTCTCATATGTCCATCAAACCACAGGCTAACAGATTTGGTTATGTAAATTAGAGCATTGCCATCTTGCAATTTGGTAAGGTTGTCACAGTCATACAGCATGCATCTGGCTATCCAGCACACTACTGGTGTATAGCTTCTGAAAAAGTGAACTCTCCAAAGAAGTGAGGTCATCTTGTTTTTCCTGGCCTTATCCTGTATCTTAGTGGTGTCGGCATGTTAATCTGGATTTGACAATATTAGTGGTAGGGTAGCCAGATGCCCTCCCTGTCCCAACACTTTCCCTCCCACCCAGACAAAATTTGTAAAACCCATGTGTCTGTATAGTGTTATCACATGTAAAAGTGAAAGAACATTTTTGAAGTATTTGCGCATCATGTAACTGAGGTGAGATGTCACTACCAGCCCAGTATTCAGCTAGCTGAATGCAGGAAACTACCTAAAAAGAATATCCGGACTGTCCGGTGCACTGGCCAACATTGTTTATCCATTGGATGTATCTGATCCAGAACCAGTGCATCTCCTTGAATCCCAGAAGAGGCACACTAATGTACACTGCTATCCTGGCAGTTCCAAGGAAATAAGGAAACAAATAGGTCACTATTACAGCAAATAAAACCAGATTGATTCTTGGAAGGCCCGATACTGTAAAAAGAACTGACCTACTTTCGACATATTATGAGAAGACATGATTTTCTGGAAAACATGTTAAGGCTGGGAAAGACTGAAGGTACAACGAGAAGAGGGAGACAAAGAATGAGACTGATCAATGGCATGACCGCGAATGGATTCCAACCAGGAAAGTCTGTACTGAGGCACAACAAACAGACAAGATACATACATTTCAACCCTCCCCCCCCCCCCCCTCCCCGCTGCCCATGAACTTTAGGCCTTGCCACTGATGAGGAGGCTTCTGTGCCTCAGCAATACAGATAGCCATACTGTAGGTGCAACCACAACAGAAGGGTGTCTGTTGAGAGGCCAGACAAATGTGTGGTTCCTAAAGAGGGGCAACAGCCTTTACAGTAGTTGCAGGGTCAAACAGCCAGGACGATTGACTGATCTGGCCTTATGCAAGGGAAAACTACAGCTCAAATTTTTCCAACGACATGCAGATTTATTGTATGCTTAAATAATGATGGCGTCCTCTTGAGTAAAATATTCTGGAGGTAAAATAGTCCCACTTTCCGATCTCCAGGAGGGGACTACTCAGGACGTCGTGGTTATCAGGAGAAACGAATTGGCGTTCTAAGGATCGGAGCATGGAATGTCAGATCCCTTAATTGGTAGGTAGGTTAGAAAATTTAAAAAGGGAAAAAGATAGGTTAAAGTTAGATATTGTGGGAATTAGTGAAGTTCGGTGGCAGGAGGAACAAGACTTCTGGTCCAAAGAATACAGGGTTATAAATACAAAATCAAATAGGAGTAATGCACGAGCAGGTTTAATAATGAATAAAAAATAGGAGCACAGGTAAGCTACTATGAACAGTGTAGTGATTGCATTATTATAGAGCCAAAATGGACACGAAGCCCATGCCTACCACAAGAGTACAAGTTTATATGCCAACTAGCTCCACAGATGATTTACATTTACATTTATACTCCGCAAGCCACCCAACGGTGTGTGGCGGAGGGCACTTTATGTGCCACTGTCATTATCTCCCTTTCCTGTTCCAGTCGCGTATGGTTCACGGGAAAAACAACTGTCTGAAAGCCTCTGTGCGCGCTCTAATCTCTCTAATTTTACATTCGTGATCTCCTCGGGAGGTATAAGTAGGGGGAAGCAATATATTCGATACCTCATCCAGAAACGCACCCTCTCGAAACCTGGCGAGCAAGCTACACCGCGATGCAGAGCGCCTCTCTTGCAGAGTCTGCCACTTGAGTTTGTTAAACATCTCCGTAACGCTATCACGGTTACCAAATATCCCTGTGACGAAACGCGCCGCTCTTCTTTGGATCTTCTCTATCTCCTCCGTCAACCCGATCTGGTACGGATCCCACACTGATGAGCAATACTCAAGTATAGGTCGAACGAGTGTTTTGTAAGCCACCTCCTTTGTTGATGGACTACATTTTCTAAGGACTCTCCCAATGAATCTCAACCTGGTACCCGCCTTACCAACAATTAATTTTATATGATCATTCCACTTCAAATCGTTCCACACGCATACTCCCAGATATTTTACAGAAGTAACTGCTACCAGTGTTTGTTCCGCTATCATATAATCATACAATAAAGGATCCTTCTTTCTATGTATTCGCAATACATTACATTTGTCTAGATGACGAGATTGAAGAAATGTATGATGAGATAAAAGAAATTATTCAAATCGCAAAGGGAGACAAAAATTTAATAGTCACGAGGGAATGGAATTCGATAGTAGAAAAAGGAAGATAAGGAAAAGTAGTAGATGAATATGGAATGGAGGTAAAGAATGAAAGAGAAAGCCACCTCGTAGAATTTTGCACAGACCATAATTTAATCACAGCTAACACTTAATTTAAGAATCATGGTAGAAGGTTATATACGTGGAAGAGGCCTGGAGGCAGTGGAAGGCTTCAGAGAGGTTATATAATGGCAAGACAGAGATTTAGGAACCAGGTTTTAAATTATGAGACATTTACAGGGGCAGATATGGACACTGACCACAATCTATTGGTCATGAACTGCAGATTAAAACAGAAGAAACTGCAAAAAGACAGGAATTCAAGGAGATGAGACCTGAATAAACTGAAAGAACCAGAGGTTGTAGAGAGTTTCAGAGAGAGCATTAGGACTGATTGACAAGAACGGGAGAAAAAAATATGGTAGAAGAAGAACGGGTTGCTTTGAGAGGTGAAATAGTAAAGGCAGCACAGGACCAAGTAGCTAAAAAGATGAGGACTAGTAGAAATCCTTGGGTAACAGAAGAGATATTGAACTTAAATCATGATAGGAGAAAATATAAAAATGCAGCAAATGAAGCAGGTGAAAAGGAATACAAATGTCTCAAAAATGAGATCAACTGGAAGTGCAAAATGGCTATGCAGGGTTGGCTACAGGACAAATGCAAGGAAGTACAGGCATATATAACTAGGTGTAAGGAGAAAAGAGAACCACTTGTATGAATATCAAGAGCTCAGATGGAAAACCAATTCTAAGCAAAGAAAGGAAAGCAGGAAAGTGGAAGGAGTATTTAGAGGGTCTATACAAGACCAATGTACTTGAAGGCAACATTATGGAAATGGAAGAGGGTGTAGATGAAGACGAAATGGGAGATACGATACTGCGTGAAGAATTTGACAGAGCACTGAAAGACCTAAGTCAAAACAAGGCCCCAGGAGTAGACAACATTCCATTAAAACTACTGACAGCCTTGGGAGACCTAGCTCTGACAAAACTCTGCATCTGGTGAGCAAGATGTATGAGACAAGCGAAATACCCTCAGACTACAAGAATAATATAATAATCCCAATTCCAAACAAAGCAGGTGTTGACAGATGTGAAAATTACTGAACTATCAGTTTAATAAGTCACAGTTGCAAAATACTAACATGAATTCTTTACAAATGAATGGAAAAACTGGTAGAAGCTGACCTCGGGGAAGATCAGTTTGGGTTCCATAGAAATGTTGGAACACCAGAGGCAATACTGACCCTACGACTTGACTTAGCTAGAAGCTAGGTTAAGGAAAGGCAAACCTACATTTCAAGCATTTGTAGACTTAGAGAAAGCATTTGACAGTGTTGACTGGAATACTCTTTCTAATTCTGAGGGTGGCAGGGTCAGATACAGGGAGCAAGTAAGTATTTACAATTTGTACAGAAACCAGATGGCAGTTACAAGAGCCAAGGGGCATGAAAGGGAAGTAGTGGTTGGGAAGGGAGTGAGACAGGGTTGTAGCCTATCACCAATGTTATTCAAATAGTATATTGAGCAAGCAGTAAAGGGAAAAAAAAGAAAAATTTGGAGTAGGTATTAAAATCCAGGGAGAAGAATTAAAAACTATGAGGTTCGCCAATGACATTGTAATTCTGTCAGAGACAGCAAAGGACCCGGAAGAGCAGTTGAATGGAGTGGACAGTGTCTTGAAAGGAGAATGCAAGATGAACATCAACAAAAGCAAAACTAAGATAATGGAATGTAGTTGAATTAAATCAGGTGATGCTGAGGGAATTAGATTAGGAAATGAGACACAAAGTAGTAAAGGAGTTTTGCTATTTGGGGAGCAAAATAACTGATGATAGTCAAAGTAGAGAAGATATAAAATATAGAATGGCAATGGTAAGGAAAGCATTTCCGAAGAAGAGGAATTTGTTAACATCTAGTATAGGTTTAATTGTCAGGAAGTCTTCTGAAAGTATTTGTATGGAGTGTAGCCACATTTGGAAGTGAAACATGGACGATAAACAGTGTAAACAAGAAGAAAATAGAAGCTTTCAAAATGTAGTGCTACAGAAGAATGCTGAAGATTAGATGGGTAGAGCACGTAACTAATTAGGAAATACTGAATACAATTGGGGAGAAGCAGAATTTATGGGACAGCTTGACTAGAAAAAGGAATCGGTTGGTAGGACGTGTTCCGAGGCATCAAAGGATCACCAATTTAGTACTGGAAGGCAGCATGTAGGGTAAAAATCGTAGAGGGAGACCAAGAGATGAATATACTAAGCAGATTCAGAAGCATGTAGGTTGCAGTAGTTACTTGAAGATGATGAAGCTTGCACAGGATACAGTAGCATGGACTGAAGACAACAACAAGATTTTTCAATAGAAAGGGCTATGTACAAGGAGTAGAAGTGAAACAAGGAAACTATTATTCAGATGCACTTCTGTGCATCTCTAAATTCTACTCAGCTGGACAACTGAAAAATAAATCAGCACAATGGTCAGCATGCTGCAATTAAAAATAATAACTGCATTGCATGAACAGTTAATGCACCATGATACAGAACTTTGGTTATTCTTTAAAAGTACAGTAAATTCAAAGGAAATGCTAACACTTACGTGAGCACAAAGTATCAACAATGTATCGCAGAACAATGATGAAAATTAAGTGTTTGAATAAATCAGTCACACAGCAAAAAGCCTGCTCAAGAATGTTACCATTTAATGTAGACAACAGACATTGAGAGAGGAAGCAGCATACAATATGACGAAATGAGATTACTTTCACACAAGATGACAAGCTGACGATTTACAAAGGTATTCGATCTGTGTTACTACATCTGGTGTTAAATCATTATTGGGCTCAGAGACAATCCCCTTCATAATCTAATGAACCCATATAAATAATAGAAGGCAGTATATTCACTACTGTTCTCATTTCGGTGAGAATAAAATCAGTAAATAACAAACAATTTTTAAAATAAAAAATGTGTAATGTAACACATTTTTACAGTGAGTACAAAGTATAAAATAACTTCTCCTAGTCCCATACAAATTCATAACCCCATGCAGATAGTTCTGAAAAATTCAGATTGTGCTTGTCAGTGGTTACGAAAATACTTCAAGATTTATGATGAAAAACATGGGTTCAATTCAATACATAACTGTTGCAAGAATTTTATACATACCATCACAAATTTTCAGAACTACCTGAAGGTGTTAGGAACCTATTTGGGGCTAGGAGAACTTTTTTATACTTTTCAGTTAGATTTTAAAATGTGTTACATAAAAAAATTGTTTTTATTTATATAACTGTGTTTTTTAGTCTTGTGTATGAAATATCTCAAATGATTTTAAACATACTGATGAGGAGAGACAAGTTAAATTTCAGGTTTATTTCTGTATCTTTTCCCCTGATAACATATTGAATAGTGTTATACCTACCTGCTAATAGTATATCATTATGTTTGTTATTTTCCTGTAAAATAAAATACATAACCAAGTATAACTGATCATACGCTACATTTTATACAAGATTTTTATTTCTTTAAATACTAGCTTTATGCCCATGGCCTTGCCCTTGTACATGACCTAGTAGATAGTGTCGGAAGTTCCATGTGGTTTTTCGCGGATGATGCTGTAGTATACAGAGAAGTTGCAGCATTAGAAAATTGTAGCGAAATGCAGGAAGATCAGCAGCGGATAGGCACTTGTTGCAGGGAGTGGCAACTGACCCTTAACATAGATAAATGTAATGTATTGCGAATACATAGAAAGAAGGATCCTTTATTGTACAATTATATGATAGCGGAATAAACACTGGTAGCAGTTACTTCTGTAAAATATCTGGGGGTATGCGTGCGAAACGATTTGAAGTGGAATGATCATATAAAATTAATTGTTGGTAAGGCGGGTACCAGGTTGAGATTCATTGGGAGAGTCCTTAGAAAATGTAGTCCATCAACAAAGGAGGATGCTTACAAAACACTCGTTCGACCTATACTTGAGTATTGCTCATCAGTGTGGGATCCGTACCAGATCGGGTTGACGGAGGAGATAGAGAAGATCCAAAGAAGAGCGGCGCGTTTTGTCACAGGGTTATTTGGTAAGTGTGATAGCGTTACAGAGATGTTTAACAAACTCAAGTGGCAGACTCCACAAGAGCCAGGTTTCGAAGGGTGTGTTTCTGGATGAAGTATCGAATATATTGCTTCCCCCTACTTATACCTCCCAAGGAGATGTAAAATTAGAGAGATTCGAGCGCGCACGGAGGCTTTCAGACAGTCGTTCTTCCCGTGAACCATACGTAACTGGAACAGAAAAGGAAGGTAATGACAGTGGAACATAAAGTGCCCTCCGCCACACACCACTGGGTGGCTTGCGGAGTATGAATGTAGATGTAGATGTAGATATATGTCACATATACTGCAGCCACCACCACCACCACCACCACCACCACCACCACCACCTCCTCCTCCTCCTCCTCCTCCTCCTCCTCCTCCTCCTTCACACCTCTGAGATCTCCTCTCCTCTCCTCTCCTCTCCAACCCCTTCTGTCCATCTCCTTGCCCTCTCTCTTTGCCCATTTCTTTCTCCCCCAGTTTCTGTCCATCTCAACCTTTCCCCTCTTAGTATCCATCTCCTCCTAGCACCTCTCCACCCAACTGTGTTCAACCGCGTATATGTCCCTGAAAAACATGCACTACATGTCAATCCTGTAGGCAGCCTAGATGTTAGGTGTTCCTAAAATTTTTGACCCTCACCCAAACCCCAATTGAACAGACCAATGAGAAAATGAGTTAACATTGCACTGTCATCCAGTTCTGAGCTATGTTTAAAATTTCAAGTGTGTAGGTCATCGGGGAGTTAATTTAAAATCAACTGCAAAATTTGTAATCAACAGACAGACAAAGAAATGACAAAACAAAATTGTTCAAAAATGGCTCTGAGCACTATGGGACTTAACTTCTGAGGTCATCAGTCCCCTAGAACTTAGAACTAATTAAACCTAACTAACCTAAGGACATCACACACATCCATGCCCGAGGCAGGATTCGAACCTGTGACTGTAGCGGTAAAACAAAATTGTGATAAAATAGATAACTAAACTAAGACAGAGAGAAGAGATGACTAAGTAAAGAACAGGTGATACACTACTGTTGAAAGTCAAGTGTTTATGGCAAAACATAATAGAAATATTAAATTCTATGCACGAGTTTAAAACTGACTGACACACACTTTCACAAACAAAGCTATAAGTTCTTACATATTTTCAGTTATTAAAGACTATTCCTGTATCTGTAACTGTCAAATTCAGCTCCTGGGACGTAAACTATGAAGGTTAAGGCTTGCAAATAGCAATGCTGTTCAGTCTCTGTCAAAATCCTTTGTTATGTAAAACATTATACATGAAATGTATACACAGTCATGAATACGAGTGTCCTAGGATTTTCTCCTTTTGGCAAAAACCTCTATCCAACATTTATTTCTTGCTATACATTTTCAGATAAATTAATAACATAACTATTGTTCAGATGAAAGTCAAATTTGGAGCAAATGATACTGGGTGGAGAAGAAAACTTACACAGTCCCTCTCCATTGCATCCCATAAACTGATACACTTCACTCCCCCATTCTCAGCCAGTATTTGACTAGTTTGTATGTATTACTGATTTTGCAGTCAATTTTTTTCCTTTAGCATTTGAGAGCAAATTTTAGAAGTAAAGGACTGTTTTTCTTGTGGAAAGAAAACAGTGTTTTCTGTGTATTATCTGTATAAACTATTAATCAAAATTATAATACTGGCCACCCTACAAAAAATAATAAATAACATATGAAGATTACAACTCACTCTCACTCTTGGCAGATCATTCAAAACAGCCTTCCTTATTTGTTCAACAGACGAAGCCACTACTGCAATAGTGTTTGTTACATCTGAAAGTGGTTGGTTTGTATCTGGTTCATTAACCATGTTAACATCACCTGCAATAGAAAACGTCGAGAAACTGAAGCATACGAAAAGCATGGCTCGAAATCAGAACAAACATTTCATATTGCTAAGTCACAATTAGACTTAACCTAAAATTTTTACATTAAAATGTCAACATACAACAGTCCATGAGCAAACCATTATTAAAAGAATTCTTTCAGTACATAAATTTCAACATTTATACTCCTGTGAGGTCTTGCAAGCGTAATTTTGATAATGAAAACTGCTCAAAACAAAGTTTTCACCACTAAACACTTGCATAAACAAAGATGATGTGACTTACCAAACAAAAGTGCTGGCAGGTCGATAGACACACAAACAAACACATACATACACACAAAATTCAAGCTTTCGCAACAAACGGTTGCTTCATCAGGAAAGAGGGAAGGAGAGGGAAAGACGAAAGGATGTGGGTTTTAAGGGAGAGGGTAAGGAGCCATTCCAATCCCGGGAGCGGAAAGACTTACCTTAGGGGGGAAAAAGGACAGGTATACACTCGCACACACGCACATTTTCAGTGCAGTGTAACTGGAACAAAGCAGCTTGTGTATAGCAGTCACTCAACATGCCTCCAACTGTCATTTCAAGTTTAGATCATGTGTACTTTGTCACTTTACAGCAGGGAGAGTTGGGATTACACAAAGCCACTCCTATACTGACACACTATACAGTGACACTGCTCAAGTATTTATAAGATCCGAAACATGGAAGACCTGATGCCTAGTAGTCACTTGTGGTCAACAATATGAGCTGAAAGACTGCTAGCTTCAATTTAGGGATCTCTCTCTCTCTCTCTCTCTCCCTATTTTGGGGAAAACACATATACGATTGTTACACAATATATCTAAATTATTACTCAAGCAGGAATTCACAATACTTTATTTGTACTTTATTTGTTACTCGCAGTGTAATTTCTCGATTACTCATTACAATTGTATGGTTAATTTACCTGGAAATAATTCTGATAAGGAAATATTTATAATTTAATATTCATAAGGAACACATGGAGTTGAAATTTTTGGTGAGCAAATAACTGTGTGTTTACAAATTGGCATACTCATTTAGAAGCTCCCATTTTCCTCTTATCATTGTTTTTCTTTAACTTGCTCTTTCAAAACTTATTCATACTCAAAGCTCTGTTCTTCCATTTTGAACCAACCAACTTGTTAGTTTGATAATTATTCAATCTGGAAAATTTAATTTTTTAAGCAACATTGGGGGGGGGGGGGGGGGGGGCATCGCCTCTGGGAACACCCTTGGAAGTAGAAATTATGTCTATGAAATAGTCCTCATAATTTTGACTCTTTCTGATAACAAAGGTCATAGTTAAATTGCTCTTTTGCTTATTGGGATTTTGTGTCATCTGATTTTGCTCTCTCATATTAATAACTAATATGTTAAACCACACTTTGATTTGTATTCTTATGCACATTTATAATCATGTTAGCAAGACAATGCTTCAGGCAATCCCTGTCTATCTAGCGAGATGTTCAGTTACCATATGTCAGTCTGTAGTTTGCACTCATTTCAACAGCATCATGTAACCAGTATTGTAGTAAAGTCAACATCTCTGTGTCAATACTGAAGTCAGTATACGGTTAGTTGTTGAAATGTTCTTAATAAATTAGAAATGAGTTTGCACCTATATGTGCTCAGTAATAAAGTCAGACAGCACCTTATGATCACCTACTAAACATCTCTCTGTGCTAATTGCCATCAAAAACAGACAGTTATTATGCTTAGTCAATAATACTAATTGGATAGTGATAGTGAAGTGACCGTGTAACAAAGTTAATTTCGTGTTGTTTGATAGAACTTAACTGTGAAAGTGTACTGCAAAAACATTTCTGCTCTGTCAAAACACTCATAGTGTAGGTGTATGATAGGTGAACTGCTCAAATCATCGAATGAAAGCTGATTATCACCATTTCATTGACATCAATAAATGTGAAAAGTTTGTAACTTTAAGTCATACAGTTTTGTGTTTGTCCTTTAATAACTCATCATTAAACCAAGTAATACAGTAGCAGGAAGATGGACAACAAAGAGAAGTAGCACTACAACCAATGTACAATCCAGGTCAGTAACCTTACATGGTTTAGGGAGCAAGAGAATACCTGGAGCTGAACCTGGATCAACAGCATCATGTTCTCTTGATGGATGAATGCAGGACTTGTTTGACACCTGAGGTATGTTGTATGGAGGTGGCTAAGTACCAATATATGTATAAGCTACGCAGTACCATTGGTTTGCAGCAAGGTGGGTCAAACATGTTTTGTATCAGTATTATGTACCAATGTCTGACACCTCGTCACTATCACGACTAATCTCAGGGCTGTCTAGCATTGGGACAGGAGCCTCCTCCAGCCCAACATTCAACATTTAGTTGTGTTCAACTTCCAAGACAATAATGTATGAGAACACCACACCCACCTTGTGAGCACCTTTCTGCAGAAGGCAGGAACCAACCAAATGGAATATCCTGTAGTATCTCTTGACATGAACCCAAATGAGTATAAAAGAAGCCTTCAAGGAAACATGGGCTAGGCTTAGGCAACAACATATCAACTATATTGTGGATGGTATACCAAGTATGATCCAGGCATTTTACAATGCAAGTGGTAGATCAACAATGTATTGAATGTTATCCACAACTGATTTCTATTTCACAGATTAGCAAAGTGTACACTTTCAAACAGACTGCCTTTATTTTGGTTGTTGATGTTGTTGTTGTTGTTGTTTAGTTTTTCAGTCCTAAGTCCAAAGGCTTATTCTATCATTCCCTGTTGAGAATAAACCTACATAGATTCGCAGATATGTAGATGGCGCAAAACTTAGTTTTGAATGGTTTATGCATATGTCAGTTAATTGCAAGTGATGACTGTAATGAGGATATTATTTGGAAAAACAGTAACTAACCACAGAAAGGTATTTACATTGCTATTTTCTGTCCACTGCATGCACCCCAAAAATTATAAATATTTGGATTCATATTTTTCATTTTCCATTTCTAAATAGTGCCGAATGTTATCTTAAAAACTGCACACAAAAAAATCAACCTCTATCAACCGTATCTCTGTCGATTCCTCACCCATCTTATGACAGAGACCTGGTTTTCTGGAACATGTCACATAAAGTGACAGACTACAGGCATTGGTGTACCTAAAAAAAAAAAAAAAAAAAAAAAAAAAAAAAAAAAAAAAAAAAAAAAAAAAAAAAACAAACAAACCCTAATCATTCTTAAATTTGTCATAAGATACTGTAACGTAATCCACACTGACCCTAACAACATTTACATAATACAGGGTGTACAGAAAGTCCGGTAACATTTTCAATTATTTATTGCACACGAACCAAACATTGTACAGACATCATACATATGTCATTTTGAAAAGAACCACTGAAATTTTTTTTTCATGTAGACCACCACAGCATAGTTTGGTATGCTTGCTGATAGTTAGCGCTAGTCGCAAACATGGCAAGTTCAGGTGTGGAGCGAGCTTTCTGTGTGTTGAAGTTCGACAAAAACAAGTGTGCTACAGCTGTTCAACGGATGTTTAGAGCCAAGCACGGGAAGAAGCCACCAAAAAGGAAGGCCTTATATCACGGGCACAACAAATTCGTTACGACGGGTTGCTTACACCTGGCAAAGAGAAGCGGACATCCCAGTGTGAGTGAAGTGAATGTGGAGTGCATACGAGACACACTAGCATGTACGAGAGACATTCATAAGGTGTGCAAGGAAATCGGTGTGTCGTGCATCCCGTGAACTCGAAATGGCTCCAATGACAGTGTGGAAAGTCCTGCGACATAAGCTCTCTATGAAACCATTCAAATTGGAGCTGGTGCAGAAGCTCAATGACGACGACAAAGACAAACATTTTCAGTTTTGTTCGCAGTTGCAACAACTGAATTAGGATGGGGATGGCATTGTTGATCACTTAATTTTTAGTGACAAAGCCACTTTTCATGCTAATGGGAAAGTGAACAGGCATAACTGTCGAATCTGGAGAACAAAGCATCCACATGAAAGCATTGAATTTGAGCAAGATTCCCCAAAGGTAAATTTTTTTGTGTCTTATCACGTCAAAAACTGTACGGGCCATTCTTCTTCGCTGAGAGCAATGTCAGTGGACATTTCTACTTTGACATGCTGCAGCAATGGCTGATGCCTCAAATGCAATCAGACTCTCCATTCATCTTTCAGCAGGATGGGGCTCCATCCCATTTTCATCATGAACTTCATAGGTACGTGGACACGGAGCTGCCACATCAATGGATCAGCTGTGAAGGGGACAGCTGTTTCATGAAATGGCCTCCCCAATCGCCTTATCTCACTCCGTGTGACTTTTTTCTGTGAGAACACTCTAAAGATCTATTGTATGTACCGCCTCTACCACGTGATGTAGCAGAGCTCCACGAGATAATATGGGAAGCAACTGCCACAATCGACAATGCCATGCTGGGACGGGTATGCCAGGAATTTAAGAATTTGATTACCGTGTTGATGTCTGCCATGTCACTCATGGTTCACATATTGAATGTCTGTAAAAAACTTTCAGAGTTTCTCTTCAAAATGCAATATGTATGACATCTGTACAATGTTTAGTTCTTGTACAATAAATAATTGAAAGTGTTCCCGGACTTTATGTACACCCTGTATAATCACTCCGTCTTAAGATCCCCATAACCTGAAGGTTCACCTTCAGTACTGACCAACTGCTATATAATGAAACTCTCTTCACTTTCAATTCTTTCAGTAGAGTTTAACACTGAACAAGTGGCAGCAAGAGGACACACGTACAAATGTATTTAAGTTTCCAAGTTTTTGAAGCTAGTGGCTCCTCCTCCTGGCAGAAGAGCTGAAAGAGAAGGAAGAGGAGTGAAGGGAAAGGAATGGTGAGGTTTAGGAAATGGGCATAATTTGGAAAAGTCACCCAGAACCCCAGATCAGGGAAGACTTACCAGAGGGGATGAGAAGGAAAGGCCTCTCCTCCTCATCCTGTCTGGTACATCTCCCCTTGACCTGGGGTTTTGGGTGCTTTTTCTGAACTATCCCCATTTCCTAAACTTGACCAGTCATTTTCCTTCATCCCCCTTCATTCTCCTTCAACCTTTCTGCCAGAAGAAAGAGCAACAGTCTCCGAAAGCTTGCAAATTTAAATACCTTTATATGTGTGTTCTCCTGCCACCGCTTCGCGAGTAGATTTTTCCTCAATCCAATTCCATAATATTTCCAAACATTATTATTTTCCTTTATATATTTCAAAAAATTTCATAATTAACAAATTTCTTTTATTAGAAGTTTCAGGTCAAACGCACTTAATACCCCCAGCCATTCAAAACTGCTCTACCCTAGTTACAGTTGCCCATCAAATTGTGGGTTCTTCTTTACATGAATTGAAAACTATTTTCACTACCTTTCATTTCAATCAACATGCTTCTTTGAAAGTGTTTAAGGTACATGGGAGAGTCAGTAACCACTTTCCCAAATTTAACCATACCTGTGAAAAGCCAATTTCTGCAGATTTGACTTAAAAGCACAATTGTAATATTGACAAACAGATTATTTTTTTAAGGGCAGCACCACTGCTGCAGCTCATGGCCACTTTAGGCAGCATTGAAAGGGTCGATGGCCATTTAAAAGCACCTAAATCAGCCATGGGCTGAAGCAGGTCTGCTGCTGTTCATCCCTAAAAGAAGCCATGAATGGGTAATACAAATGTAGTCTTAAGCCAAACTGCAGAAATTGAATCTACTTACCCCTACCTCAAGTATGGAAATGTGCCTCTGTTCATAAATTAAATTTTCAGTATTACCAAATTAAAATACAACAATGGATGTACTTCAAAATAGTGTATTTTATAAATCAATATTCTCTACCTCTCTCTTTTTCTTTTTTGCAAATCACCCTATGGAGTAAAGTGGTACATACATATTGCATCAGATGCACCCAACCCCTTTTCCAATTCCACCTTGAATTTTTACATAAGAAGAAAGACTATCAACTGCATAGACCTGCAGTTCTCTAATTTCAAGATCATTCTCACTACATGAAAAGTATTCTGGAGGAAGTAATATGTTTTGCTGTCTATTTGCAATGTGGGCCTTTGTGTCTTTATAAATAGGGCTCTCGCCAATGCAAAATACTTTTCCATTATTCCCCATTCTATTTGTTAACTAGTGGGACTCTTTCATAATGACTAAACAAATTGTAACATGGTATTTCCTAAGCAGGAGTGAATGCTGCAGCTGCCATTCTCTCTTTACAAAGACATAACCTACATGTATGATTTAGTAGGATATTTCCAAGTGGAGGGATGAATAGATGATATGTAAATCAGCACTTCATCAACAAAGTGAATAAATGTAATAATTATAAATTACCAGTACAGCTAGTCACATCACTAAATTATCCTTCACTTCTACTGTTCTCCCATTAAGTGTGATATCAATGGCACATTTATTATGCTGCAAATAAATGTGAGGAAAACTACATCAAAGTCTTGGTGCAGTAAAAAGTCACCAATATTAGCAATTACAAAGAGGGATACCAGGTTTCCTGACAGCCCTGCACCATAGGTACAGCACAAGACACACCCACTACCTTCAGCGCTGTGGTCACCCCTCACCAACTGTGGGAAATGCTTGCCCTTGGCTTGTGATGGTAACAGTCGAGTTGTGCCTCTCTTAAATTGGTATCCAAAAGCATGTAGTGGGAGAGCTGCTGATTTTGAACAGTGAAATAATAAAGTTACCAGCATGGTGTTGTCTAGAGTTCAGTTCCCTCAGTCCATGCTGATTGTTGTCCCTGTTAAAGCATTCATTGCTAGCTGTGCCAACATGTGAGCTGTTTTTTTATGAGGTGAGCCTGGCTCATCACTACCTTCCCTTGCAACATACTCCATCCTCTCAATTTTGGTGGGCGTGTCTACATGTACAACCTTAAAATTTAAAGTATCCTTTACCCATAAATAAGTGACACTCTTAACACAAAGAAAACTGTTCTGATAGACCAATTTCAACCATGTTCCCACCAAGGAACAAAATAACTATGTTCTCACCAAGGAACTAAATAAACTCTTTTTATTTATTTTTTTCTTTATAAACATGATTATTTTGTATGATGAATAACTGCAGAGGGAAGGAGACACAAAATACATTGAATTCCTTGTGCAAAGGGAAGAGGATATTAATTGCCATTGTGCTGGAACAGCCTCACAGCACACCACCTCTTCCCAGAAGCCTATCCTTCCCCCAATTTCTGATGTCTTCTTTCCTCACCCCGTATTACCATAAACTCCATTCTGAAGCTTCTCTATTTCTTCTGTTAATCCTATCTGGTTAGATCCCAGAACCACAAACAACATCTAAATGAAGATTTTTTTATGTAATATCTTTCCTACACCAATTGCCCTACCCTAGAATTCATCCCATAAAACTGAGTATGGCATCTCCTCCCCATCACTACACTTGAACAACTACGCCACCTTAAATCATTCTAGATAGCCACTCCCCTTTACTTGATGACTGAGTGATTTCAGTGACTGATCACTGATCCCACAGTCAAACAATGTTAGATCTTTTCACAGTCATATGACAATGCCTTGAAGTAACCAGATGCTGCTTTTGCTTCCAATAGTGTCTCATTAAGAATGTCATACTGAAAAGAGGAAGGCCTCAGATATGGCCAAACGATTCGGCTTATATTTGGTAGGCCATTTGTGTACAGCCTAAAAAGAAAGACTAAGCTATTTTCCTCATCACCCCTCTGTTTTTGAGTAAACCACCCCTAAAGTTCACGACTCCCAATCAACTCAAAACTGACGGAATCAATAGATAATTGAAAACTGTGCATTTTTCATCATATATGAAGTCCACAAACACACACTTTCCTAGAAATCAAGTAAAGAAATTATTATGACTGTAGATTATGTAGGCACAAGGTATACGCTGTTCAACAAAAGCATCGCTGTCTTAGCGAGCAAGGCATCTGATTGGTGAGCAGAGAACCTATGTTCAATTCAAAGATGCATTCAGCAGTCCTTTTTTCCCTCCACTTGTATTTTTCCGCACTGAAATTGGTAGTAATATGAGAATTAATAAAGTAAGTGAATCAATAATGAATAATAACAAAATAGATGAACAAATTTCTCAAATTACTTGGGTTAATAAAGACCTACAATTTTAAGCATTCTACAACATCAGTTCCAAGTAACACTGCTGCAAATATGAGCATTCGATTCACATTATAGCATATGGGAGAAAAGCGAATCTTTGTTGCAGTTGATAGTGTAATGCATTCATACATGAAAAAAATACTCCATCACTGCAACTGGAAAATTTTTGCCTAATGTTTTCAAGTGCTTATAAAAAAAACAGGGTCAAAGTGATTGATATAGAAGAAGTCAATCGTAAGCCAGACATGTTAAAAAATTATTTACATCACTTGCTCCAAATACAAGAAATTGAGAAATACAATTTACAAAACATATCTCAAGAACATTGTAAGCCCATACATTCCTGATGCAGTGAAATCCCTATTTCACCTTTTCATGTGGTGTGTACTTAAAAATGCAAAATTTAAGAAAATGCAGAATCAAGGAAAATGTTAAAAAACAGTCCAAGATATGAGCAGAAATACATGTAATTGTCGTTTACAATTAACAATCACAATACTCTCCAATACTTAGTACAAAATCTGTCTAAGTGAAGGAATTAAATGTACAATACCATGTTTCCAGAATGAGATTTTCACTCTGCAGGGGAGTGTGCACTGATATGAAACTTCCTGGCAGATTAAAACTGTGTGCCCGACCGAGACTCGAACTCGGGACCTTTGCCTTTCGCGGGCAAGTGCTCTACCAACTGAGCTACCGAAGCACAACTCACACCCGGTACTCACAGTTTTACTTCATCAGCACACACTCCGCTGCAGAGGGAAAATCTCATTCTGGAAACATCCCCCAGGCTGTGGCTAAGCCATGTCTCCGCAATATCCTTTCTTTCAGGAGTGCTAGTTCTGCAAGGTTCGCAGGAGATCTTCTGTAAAATTTGGAAGGTAGGAGACGAGGTACTAGCAGAAGTAAAGCTGTGAGTACCGGGCGTGAGTCGTGCTTCGGTAGCTCAGTTGGTAGAGCACTTGCCTGTGAAAGGCAAAGGTCCCGAGTTCGAGTCTCAGTCGGGCACACAGTTTTAATCTGCCAGGAAGTTTAATACCATGTTTACCCATTAATTTGTGATGGTGAATTTTCTCAGTTCTTGAAAAATCACAGATGTGCAACAGCATATAAAAACTCATCAAAAAATTGAAATTGGTATCTGCATAAACATAATCAAGCTGTTTTCAGACATGCTACGACCACAAATTATTCATTCAAAATGTGCATTTTTGAGGGATCACCCTTTGTGCTCACCTAGAAAAAGGCAAAAAGTTTATGACGATGTTTGAATTAAACCAAAAACATCACAGCAGCTAAGTGGTTAAGCCGTAAGCATAGATGCGGACATCTGCTTAATGACATACTTTGTCACCATTGCTGTTATTGTTTAATGCTTTCCCTGTGGGCCCACTTCATATGCTCACTTCCGTTAAAGTGTTATTTTAGGTTTGAGGAGAGAAACAGAGATGTAAAAAAATGAGTTTACTTCCCCAATTGATATTACAAGCTTATTAGAAGGGGGCTCAGTGAAATTTCTGTTCGCTGTGTAAAATGTAAATTTGAAAGAAAGCTCAGGTACAACAGTTTCACTTCATGGCCTCTATCATTGCTGCCAATATCTCTGATCTATAGTACGTGGCATCTGCGGTGCAAAGTATATACACGAGTAGTGTATGTAGTTGCTGCAGCTGTATCATGTCAGTTTTGAACATGGAAGTCATTAAAATGTGCTACTGCAAAACCTTTGTTTTATTTCTGAATGACATCTCTGTCACATCTCATCTGGAGGAAAAAAAAAAAAAAAAAAAAAAAAAAGTGTTTTCAGCACTTCACAGAATGCTTTCATCCCTACCTGCACCCCCTTTCCACATATCCATTAGGCGAGCTCATTTTGTGTGTGTTAGTGTGGTGTGGTGGTTGCACTAGCTATTAGGTGACTTAACAAGTCGCTAACCGATAAAGAGTTCACTAGCTGGAATGGACGACGTTTCCTCAATTATGATCAATCAAATTCTTCGAGACTCACTGTTTGAATTTAAAAGGTTGACGACTGATACTGTTGCTAATGCTGCAACCTAGCAGTAGTCGTATCATAATTGTGCAGTGAAGCTAAACATTACAAGTTATGTTGGCAACATCGATCATGGATTACGTCAGCATTTCCTCTCTCACAATTCAGCTCTCCACAAAGACCTAAAATATTCCCTTAACTCTGCCAAAAGCCGTGATGTTAACTATCTGTCTTTCGTGCCGCTTAGAACTCGTTGAATCACATCAAATGCCAGTAGGAAAAAAAGGGATGAAGTCAAGTGAGAAATCAAGTAAGAACCTAGAAATGAGGTAAACATTACTAGGAAGAAATGTAAAATCAGGGAATTTTTAGCATCGATCTTATGGGTTTTCCACAGAGGCTACGAATTTATGGTGCCAAATCACGAAAAATTTAAAATCATTGCTTGTAAAATCGAAGTTCCACTGTAACAACAAGTTTTTTTATATTGGATTCTCGGAATGAACAAACTAATACCATAATGTATGACAACATTTTTATAGATGGCAAGGTTGAACCAACTTGCACGGTAGAAGTAACACTATTGAACTGCATACCTGTGTGCCAACCATGTGATGTTTATTTGTATCACCAAATTTCAAACTTTATTTCGAGGTTTCAAACTTGCAGCCTGATTCTGAAAACCTACCAGAAACTGCACAACTGCCTGGATGGAATAACAATTCACAGTAAAATTCATTATCAACTTTCAGCACCAATTTTTCAGGCAATGTTATCGTATGCTTGGTATACATCAAAATTAATTCTATATATTAGATGTTCTTGATTCTGCAAGTGGATTTGCTTTGAATGTTTATATGACAAGTACTACTGATCAAGTTATTCAAAGTTAATTGAGGACATGCAGGTTCGTAAATGGCAGTCATAAAAGTTTCTTCCCTCAATTTCAAGGAGAATGTGTGTATGTGAACCCAATATATTATTATGAAAAATGAAAATGTTCAGTTTTCAATTATCTATCAATTTTGTCAATCCTGAATTGACTGCAGGCCCTGAACTTTGGGGTGGTTTTCTAGAAAATGCAGATGTATCTCAGTCTCTTTCTTTTTTTTTGTTTTGTTTTGTGTTAGGGCACAAAAACAACTAAGGTCATAAGTGCCAATGTCATAACCTTAGAACACTAATAAAAAACGACTACATGTTAAGCCCAATCGATGGAAGGAAAAGAGCTACTACCAAGGACTCTCTCTTGGAGAAAGGTCCACAAAATACACCACAGAGACTGTGGAGGTGCCGAATCAAAGATTAATGTCCCCGCCATACTGCTGTGATGGATAAAAAGTAAAATGTGGTCGACAGCCCGCGCGTTTTTTGCTAAAACTGCCAATGACTCAGACAGCAAATATACACTAGGAAGTATGCAATTACAAAAAGGGCATTCGGTAAGGAAATGGCAAACCATCAAAGGTTGACAACAATGAACAGAGAGGGACATCACCACTTAACAAATGGCAACGGCTAAAAAGACAAAGCCCAATATGCAACCTAGTTAAAATTCTCTCTTTGCAACGAGAGGGCCAAGAGGCGGTTGGCCAAGCCACTGGGAGAGGTTTAATTCCCCAGGGCTTGTTCCCACGAAGAGAAGAGCAATGGTGATGCCAAAGTGACATCACCTGCCAATAGATGGCAACATGGAGATCATCTGGAGGAATGGAAGAGCTAGCAGGCCAAGATAGGACAACTGCAGCAGGCCGAAATAGGAGGACTGCTGCCTTGGCAGCAGCGTCAGCAGCCTCATTTTCTACCATACAGATGTTACCAGTAACCTACATGAACATCACAGTGGCTCCTTCAACAGTGAACATGTGGAAGCTTTCTTGGACCCACTGCACAAAGGGATTAACTGTGTGCAGTGCACAGAGGCTAGAAGGCCACCAAGAGAATCGGAGCAAATGACACAATAAAAAGGCTGTGTCGCCAAATGTAATGGGGTGGCCTGATAGAGAGTGAAGAGTTCTGCTATAAATACTGAGTAGAGTTCTGGAAGCCGATATCAAAAATGTTGATGCCAAAGATACAAGGTACACCCAACACAACAGTCAGTTTTAGAGCCTTCAGTGTGCACGAAAACGGTATTGCTAAGCTGTGTGCAGAGGTCAAGAAACTTACAACAATAGCTCAGATCTGGAGTAGTTTCCTCAGGAAGTGAATGAAATCCAAGATGAACATGGGCCGCTGCACAAAGCCAAGGAGGTGAAGGGTTCACACCCATCAGGTAGTGAAGTTAAGTGCCGCCGCTGTAGCCAAAAGTGAACCCCTGGAGGTAACAGAGAAGAAGGGCGCACCAAATACTGGTGGTCAAGCGAGTCATTGAAAAATAGGGCACAGAATAGGTGGCCAGGTGTAGTAGACAAATGGTAAGCAAGGAGGACATCAGGCTGGTATTACAGTGGTAGTTTGGCAGCTTCTGCATAGAGACTCTCAACCTGGCTAGTGTCAAAGAAGCCAGTGGCCAAACTTATTCCACAATGGTGGATAATATTAAGACTGAGTAAGATGGACGGACATGCAGAGGAATTAACGAAACACCCTCAGTCTAGTTTCAAATGGACAGGGGACCAGTATAAACAGAGGAGGGTTGTTCGATCTGCACCCCAGGAAGTACCACTGAGGACACACAGGGCAATGAGTAGCCAGGTAAACCACATGGGAGGACCAAGAAAGTTTTGCATCAGACATGAGTCCCAGGAATTTTGTAGTTTCAGTAAATGGAAGAGCAACAGGCTAAGGTGTAAAGATGGTGGAAAAAAGCTATTGTGCTGCCAGAATTTCATACAAACTGTTTTTTCAGTGGAAAAGTCAAAGCCATTGTCGATGCTCCACAAGTGAAGACAATGGAGACATCAGTGAAGACGCCACTCAAGAAGGCATGTCCATGGAGAAATGCAAGAGATCAAAAATTCGTCAACGAAAAGGAAGCCAGACATGCCTGGCAGTAGACAGGCCATAATAGGGTTAATGTCTATAGCAAAGAGGATGACCTTAAGATCAGGACCTTGAGGCATCCCATTCTCCAAGATAAAGGTGTCTGAAGAGGGTGAACCCAAACGTACCTTCATGCCAGCTTAGAGCCTTCTATTTTAGGATATATACAAGTGACCTGCCAAATATCAGCCGAATCGGTTGACCATGTCTGAGGGCTTCCCCTCAGTTCTATTTGCTGCAAAGTCTGCTATCCAAATGTAACCTGCACCAACACTCCATATAAATATATTATTTTTACTACACAATGATTGGAATTGTACTGAGAGCTTTACACAAGTCAAAAAAATTTGCCATCAACTGGATCCCTGCTGTTAGAGCCCTCTTTATGTACTGGAGGCACCTGAATTTTGCTTTGTCTCTAGTCACCTGCCTCATGTACTAGCCAACTGGAACAGCTGTTACTAGAAGGGGAGCTAGCTCTTCAGAATTCTGAATTTACTTATTATCTTATTAGATATAGCACAATTTTCTCTATCAAGTGTCTGAGTTGTCTTTTAGTTTTACATTCTCTTATTTCTGATCTGTTATTTTTACAGTTGTGCAACAATTGAAACAAGAAACTTTTAGGATCTTTTTGGTAATGCAGTTGCAAATCTTTTTGTCATTAGCAATTTTGTTTTCCACGTGGTATTCCAATCCATCATTGTACACATTATACAGCAAATACATCAAAAAGTAACAATTTATATTTTGATGCTTACCATTTAAATGTGGCTCCTTTGCTGGCTTTGGACATTCTAGACGCTTCAGGAACTCGACACATTCATGTACTTTCTTCCTGCAGACTGGATCTATTTCTGTGTCACATTCGTAACACCTAGAAATTAAGTTTTTTTGTTAGTGTCAATATTTAAATGAGACGCTGATATTTTAATGCACTTTTTTTTTCTTTTTTAACTTCTATTGACACCCTACTGATTCATATCTACCAAAGACTTCTGCAACCGTGACCTGGCAGTAAACTGTCTTTTCAATGTGGTGCCTGTCAGAACCAAATCTGTTGTACACTGCCACCTCCAATTCTACTACTTGTCATTTGCAGTTTTTAATATTTGAATCTTTCTATTCTCCATGTTTGATACTCATCATCACGCTCATTCCACATGTGCCTATTCACACACCATCACTGTTAACCTCTCACCTATTTATCCAGTCACTTCTTCTGTAATTACATCTTACACCTTCTCCCCAATCCTCAGAAACTTCTTCCGCCCACCTAACAGCAAACACATGATATTTCACAGTTCCCAACACAACATAAGTGTTAGACTAACATAAATGTAAATATGGATGTGTACAAATTTGTTCAGTACCGTAAAATTTTGGGAGCCAAGAAAATTTGCTCATCTAGTTGTATGCTATTACTTCTAACCACAAGATAAGCTGCATTAACTTGGTGAAAAATAGATTTTTTTAAATTTTTTGCCAGCACTGTATACATAGATTAAAATTTGTGATGACAAAATTGTGTAAAAGATATAAATTCCTTTTTTCACCTAGGATGTATTTATTAGCAAACAATGATTAGCTGATTTTAGTTTTAAGCCATTTTTAAGTGGATGTGTAGTTATATTGAAATGGCTTAAGCAAAATCTGGGACTTGAATCTGGATCCCTACCTTATCTCTCTCTCTCTCTCTCTCTCTCTCTCTCTCTCTCTCTCTGGAGATGGAGGCGTGCGCAACCACACAAACAACACAAACCACACATACCACACAAACCACACAAACCCCACAAAAACCACAAACACAAACACACACACACACACACACACACACACACACACACACACACACACACACACACACACACCAATTTCAACCAAACTTGTTAAGATTTTAGTACCCAGAGACAATCGATTATCATTATTTATGGGAATGGAGACAGGAGTGGGAAAATAGTGACATGTAAAGCCTCTTTTACATAAGAGTGAGTACCAGTGAACACAACTGTACATAAATTCGAAGACAATTTACAGTGTTCATTACCACTCACTTATACCTGTCAATGACCATTTACATTGGAGGGAATGGCAGAGAACATAAAATATAGTGTATAGAATGCTAATACTACAAAATCTGCAATTTATTTATTTATTTATTTTCAACTGCCTTATAGGTTTCACTTCATACAACACACAAGTTATAGCCACAATACAAATCTGGGGTATTCAGATACAATTATTTTGGATAGTAAGAGCGCTATTTTTGAGAAAACATGCAAAATGGCCTAAGGAAAGAAAAATGTAGGCAGCTGGGTTTTTGTTCAAGTGTGAAATGCGTGGAGGTACTGCAGTTATCACTAAACTGCACCTCCAGCCTTTATTAAGATAATTCTAAATCCCGTCACATATGTTGGTTGACACTTTTTGCTGGCTTCTATTGCAACAGAAGAAAATTTAAAAGCAGAGTACTAATTACTGATTAGCAACACAACCTCAAGAAAAGTTAGTAATTATACAGATTTTTTAGCAACTGGAGACAGTTAAATTAATACCCTAACAGTTTCGTACTTTAATAGTAGGTACATCTACATCTACATCTACATTTATACTCCGCAAGCCACCCAACGGTGTATGGCGGAGGGCACTTTACGTGCCACTGTCATTACCTCCCTTTCCTGTTCCAGTCGCGTATGGTTCGCGGGAAAAACGACTGTCTGAAAGCCTCTGTGCGCGCTCTAATCTCTCTAATTTTACATTCGTGATCTCCTCGGGAGGTATAAGTAGGGGGAAGCAATATATTCGATACCTCATCCAGAAACGCACCCTCTCGAAACCTGGCGAGCAAGCTACACCGCGATGCAGAGCGCCTCTCTTGCAGAGTCCGCCACTTGAGTTTGTTAAACATCTCCGTAACGCTATCACGGTTACCAAATAACCCTGTGACGAAACGCGCCGCTCTTCTTTGAATCTTCTCTATCTCCTCCGTCAACCCGATCTGGTACGGATCCCACACTGATGAGCAATACTCAAGTATAGGTCGAACGAGTGTTTCGTAAGCCACCTCCTTTGTTGATGGACTACATTTTCTAAGGACTCTCCCAATGAATCTCAACCTGGTACCCGCCTTACCAACAATTAATTTTATATAATCATTCCACTTCAAATCATTCCGCACGCATACTCCCAGATATTTTACAGAAGTAACTGCTACCAGTGTTTGTTCCGCTATCATATAATCATACAATAAAGGATCCTTCTTTCTATGTATTCGCAATACATTACATTTGTCTATGTTAAGGGTCAGTTGCCACTCCCGTCACCAAGTGCCTATCCGCTGCAGATCTTCCTGCATTTCGCTACAATTTTCTAATGCTGCAACTTCTCTGTATACTACAGCATCATCCGCGAAAAGCCGCATGGAACTTCCGACAGTTCTGACAGTTCTGGATGTCTGCAGTAATATATACAATTTGCAAAGCACTTCAGGATTTTATTAAAATTTGCATGAGGAAGACAATCTCAATAAAATACTATTAATAGAATAAACAATGGACAATCCAGGATGGAATGTAACATGTTATGAGAAGGAAAGTTGCTACTCACCACACAGCGAAGATGCTGAGTCGCAGATAGGCACAACAAAAAGACTTTCACACTTAAAGCTTTCGGCCAATGGCCTTCGTCAATAACACACACACACACACACACACACACACACACACACACACACACACACACACACTACTTGATAAAATCTGCGATGTATTTTGTTGTAAAGGAGATAGAGAGAAAGCAATATTCATTTATTAGATAGTTCCACCAAAAGCTTCTAAAATAATAGTGATACATCTGTGATATAATCACAGCTACGTTGAATGTTAGCCGTGAGAATAATCAGAACTTCCATATATATTTAATTTCACATTAGTCACATGGAATTTATTATCTTTCTTAAGCCCCCACTTTCATCTTTGAGTGCTTTGGTGACTTCTGACCAAGTATTCTATTTTCCTTACAGATTCTGTGCTGTGGGTCTCCTGGATCCCACAAGCATCTGGAACACCTATATTCTTCTTGTTAGCAACATAACATTCTCTTCTAACCAATCCACTGCTCACACAACACATGTTCAATAACAAAAGTAGTTGTGCACAAAACATCAAATGAATGCTTACTGTGCAGCAAGCAAGCGCTGTAGTGGAGAGTGCATGATCTTGCTTAGGTGGTTCACTGACAGATCAACACTAGCGGAAAATAGGTGAATGCAAACTAAACATGACCAAATGCTGTTTGCTCATGCTCACTTACTATTTACACCAAAAAGAATGCTAGTTTGCTTGTGTTTACTCTGGTGTAAACTAGACTCGAGCACAAGCCTTGAACACACGGAGAAATTTCAAGGAAACTTGGTACATACTTAACTCAGTATTTGGAGAAATATGCAGCTGATGAAAGATACACTCAGCACATTTAATGTTGTGCAAAGGTGACATGTAAAAATAATCGTTAACAAACTACATTATACCTGGATCAGAATAACAAAGTAATTGATAGTGAAGTACAGTTGAGTGTGGAACGGGGGATGTTGCTCATTAGCCGGTGAGTATGCACGGATTATCGTTTTAACAGCAACAGCTGTGCGGTTCCTTGTTGGACTATCTATTAATACCACCGTTAATGTGTGGTATTGAGTTCACTTTACAGGGTCGTTATAGCCTTGTGGCTTAACCAAAGTACTTCCATGTATAAAATGACAATGTGTCCCTAGAACTTGTATAGCTCAACAAAAGAAGCAGGAAGCGCACTGTTTTTACAATAACCAGAATGAATCATGTTCAGTTGTCATATTCGATATGTAAGGGGTGTTAAAATGGATCTGAATCATTCATGCAAATACAATAACTAACAATATTGAAATAACATAAACTGCTCGAGTACTTACCAATCACTGTAGCATGCACGTATAGTTTTATACTTGTGCAGAGGATTATTCCTTAATAATGAGAAGATTTATTGTGCAACTGCAGTACATGCCATTTGGTCAAAAATAGGAAATACAAACAGAAAAATAAAGATTAATTAAGCCAGAGGGTAAATGCCACCAACTGCAGAATCACTTTCTTCCTCGACACTGTCATTATCTGACCTCTGGTCCATCGACGAGCCACTGGAGTTGCCCAAGGATATAATTATATTTTCAATATTACCCTCTACACTCCTTTCACTTTTCCATGTTTCTTTAAAAATGGTTTCTGTGTGACATACATTTCTCCACTTCTCTGGCATTATTTGTGCAACTGCATCATGTTGAAGACAGTCCAAGTTTGTTATGCATGTTTCCGTCCTCAACCTCTTTTCATGTGTGTGCAGTTTAGATGAACCAGCTCTTTCCCTTTTTGCACAGTATTTCTCCTTACAAATTTTGATGGCAGTATTTTTGTGTATCTTCAAGCCATCTGCAGTTCCTTCAACTACCTTCGTTAGAGGCAATACAAGCCATGATGTTAGAGGCATATATTTCTGTAAAGTAGGTATCATGATGGATGTTTTCGGTTATTCTTCAAGCCATATCTTGTACCCTGCTACGTGGATATTCTACTGTGAAAAAATTAATCGCAAAAATTTCGCCGGGCCCTTTTGTACGTTTTAACTCTTTCATGTGTACAGGTAACACAGACAAATCATCAAGTACAATATTTTCAGAACCTTTCATTTACTGTATTTTAATGTCATATTCCTGTAAAAACAGCATCCACCACAGTAATCAACTATGCAATAATCGACTGCTCATTAAAAAGGATAAAGGTTGGTGATCCGTATATAAATTTATTTCTGACCCCCTTATTAGTGTTTGGAATCTTTGAATACCCCATAATAGTTCCTTTTCTGTGGCTTTAATTCATGTTTGTCAAGACTCCGGCTAGCAAAAGCTATAGATCTGTGATCTGTACTTTCCAGACCCCACTCTCCTTGGAAAAGTTCTGATGCTATACCATACTCAGATGTATCTGTTGAAATTTTAAATGGCTCATCCGTAACCGGATAGTGTAATATGGGTGATTCGACTAGTGCTCTTTTTACATTGGTCTCTTGGTCCCAAACCCACAGTATTCCCTTCCTTAATAAATGTTTCTTGAGTCTTTTAGCTCTTGACTTCATATATATCATCTATAGTACCCGGCCATTCCAATAAATCCCTTCAATTGTCTTATGTTTCTAGGGGGTGGACACTCCTTAATGGCCTTTATACGTTCCGGATCTAGTCTAATTCCTTGCACTCCTACGATATGCCCTAAAAACTTAAGCTCTTGCCTCGCAAAGTGCGATTTAGACAATTTTACTGTAATACCTTTTTCTTTAAACCTTTTCAGAGTTTTACTCAAGGTCAGGCAATGCTCTTCCCAAGTAGATGAGATTTCGAATATATCATCTACATATATTACTAAACCCTTTAACAATTCCCTTCCTAACGCCTCGTCCAGTGCCCGTATAAACACAGATACTGAGATATGTAGCCCGAATGGCAACATATTAAAATGATAAGATTTCCCATCAAATAGAAACACTGTATCTTTCTTTGATTCAGGATGTATCCGAATTTGCCAATACCCAGCAGTCAGGTCCATCGTGCTAAAACACTGTGCTTTCTCAAATTTGGACAATAATTCATCGATGTTAATGTGTGTGTCTCGTTCCGTCTCTATATGCTTATTCAAAGTACGAGCATCTAGTACCAACCGCACATCTCCTGCAGCCTTTTTTACTACTACCAAGGGGTTATTCATGACGCTGGTACTACATTCTACTACAAGGGGCGTTTGAAAAGTCCATGCAAAGTCCGAGTGATGGCACCACCGGCACATGTCGAGGTCATGTTTAGGTAATAGCATCTTTGGAAAGAACACACACCAAGTTTCAGCCATATTGGTCTATTTCCTTGTGTTTGGCATTCGTGTGAATCAAGGAAGTCGAGTGATTGTCAAAAAATGGACGAAAAAGATTTTCATGTCGTGATTAAACATTACTTTATGAAAGACAAAATGCCTCAGGAGACTAAAGAGAAGCTTGATAAACATTATGGTGACTCAGCACCTTCGATTAGAACAGTTTATAATTGGTTTCAAAATTTTCAGAGTGGCCACATGAGCACAAGTGATGCTGACTGTTCTGGATGCCCTGTGCAGGTTACAACTCCAGAAATCACTGATAAAATCCATTATATGGTAATGGATGACAGAAGAGTTAAGGTGTGCGAGATTGCTAGTGCTGTGCGCATCTTGAATGAATGGGTACATGATATTTTGCATAAATGTTTGCACATGAGAAACCTGTCCACAAGATGGGTTCCGTGATTGCTCACGCTTGACCAAAAACGGAATCGCGTGAAGTGTTGCAAGAATGGTTTGCAGCTGTTCAGGAAGAATCCGCAGGACTTTAAGCGTCATTTCATTACTGTGAATGAAACATGGATGCATTACTATACTCCTGAGACCAAACAACAATCTAAACAATGAGTTACCAAGGGAGAATCTGCACCAAAAAAGGCAAAGACCATTCTTTCGGCCGGAAAGATTACGGCGACTCTTTTGGGGTTCACAAGGGATAATCCTCATTGACTACCTGGAAAAGGGTAAAACTATTACAGGTGAATATTAATCATCGTTATTGGACCATTTGAAAGCTGAGGTGCAAGAAAAACACCAGCAATTGGACCACAAAAAAGTCATTTTCCATCATGACAATGCACCAGCACACAGCTCAGCAGTTGTGGTCACAAAATTAATGGAAATAGGAATCCAACTCATTTCACATCCCCCTATTCTCCAGACTTGGCTCCCTCGGACTATTATTTGTTCCCTTATTTGAAGAAATGGCTGGCGGGATAAATATTTTATTCAAACGAGGTGGTGATTGCAGCAACTCATAGCTATCTTGCAGACTTGGACAATTCCTAGTATTCGAAAGAGATCAACAAATTAGAATAGCATTGGGTGAGGTGTATAAGTCTAAAAGGAGACTATGTCGAAAAACAAAAAAGGTTTACCCAAAACACATAAGGGTGGTTTTTTTTTTTTTTTTTTTTTTTTTTTTTTTTTTTTTTTTTTTTTTTTTTTTTTGCACGGACTTTTCAAACACCCTTTGTATGTTATTGTCAATCATTTTGTCAATTTCTTCCTTAACTGCTTCTTTTAAACTTACTGGTATTGGATAAGGCTTACAGAAAAATGGATTACTACCTTCGATTTTAAATTTACATACATAGTCACTAATACTACCCGAACTATCAGAAAATACTATTTCATATTCCAATAGAATTTTAGACAAATCTAATTTTTGTTCACTGGTTAATATTGGCAATTCATTTATTTTGTTTTGTGTGTCAGCACGGTGTGATATGTGACTTGCGTTATCAATCACTGGTGACAATCTTGCTGTAGCAGTTAGTCTCAGACATCGACTCTTAGTTGTTTGTTTACTAATATAGCTGTCCGTCACAAACTTTACACAATATTTGTAGTCACCTTTTCCAAAACAAAGAAGACTCTCCTCAAAATTCAATATGATGTTAAATTCTGATACCCAGTCTAAGCCAAATAACATATCCCTATTGATATTTTCTACTACTAAGAGTGTCTGATGAAATGGGATATTCCCAATGTTGCAGTTCACCTGGGTCTCATGTTTTATAACTTTGCTCTTTGTTCCAGTAATACCAACTATGTACACTCCCGTTACTGGTAATACCAGTAAGTGATATTTCGTTCATAGTGTGTGAAAGAAAACGCTAGAAATAAGTGACACTTCACTACCGGAATCTATAAATATATTAACTTCTCTACTTTTCCTATTATTATTATTGGATGTGGATTAATGGCAGTTAAGCTCGGTTCTTCCAGTAACAACCATTCTTTTGTTGGTATTTTATGCATGAAATTAACATACCTATTATAAACCAAGCCTCCTAATATATTTCTAAGACCTGGGCCCCGGCCCTAGATCCAGATCGCTCTAGGTTAAATTGGCATCATGTCTCTTCAAATTACTATTACTGTTATTACTACCCCTTCTGAAATTGTGATTTTCACTTTGATGCACGTTCTCGTTGTGGTCTTTGTTTAAGGCATCAAGTGTGTCTTTAAAGGATAATAATTCTTCTACGGTTTTCCACCCACTAAATAATATATCCTTCCTTGCGTAAATGGGTAAACATCTTATTAAAATTCGCACCAACCCTTCTTCTTCCAAGGGCTTATCTAAGTGCTCTCGTTAAATGACAGTCAAAATACTTTCGCATCATACCCCACGAACTGTTGTAATACTTTGGGTCCTAAAAGCTGGATATTAGTTTTTCCTGGGTGCATGCTGACCAATACTTCTCCTTAAACTTTTTCTGGAAGTCTGCCAAAGACAAGAAATTCTCTACGTTCACTGTGCCCCACTCTGAAGCTTCTCCTAAAAGGTACCCCAACGCAAATTCAATCTTTGTTGAATCTTCCCAGTTTTTTGGCAAGGCTCGATTAAACCATTTCAGAAAATGAGTAGGATGTACTTCCCCGTCTGGCTTAAACTTTGGAAACTGTCTTGATAGCCCAGAATTTGCCCCTTATTGTAGGTCAGTTTTGACCTCACTGGTTAACACCATGTTAAGAGAAGTCACCTTGTCTACCTTATCCTGGATAAGTTTGAATTCTTTCCATAAATTATCTATGGCTCTCTTAGTATCATTAAGTTCTGAAGCTAAATCTGAAGAAACATTGTCGGGAGTTACCCTCTCGGCAACTTTTCGGTCGATTATTTCCTCTACCTGTTCCTCCAGATTACTTATATTTACTATTGTCTGAAGTGGCTAGTTTCCTCTTTAACATTTCGTTCCAAGTCATCTACTCGAATGCTCATGACTGCAATTTGACCATAGGTATTAATTTATCCTGTTTGTCCAAACTCTCCTTTAAGGTGTGCAGCCTATGCTTTACAGCATCGACTGTAACAGTGCATATGCTTTGAAATGATCCTAACTTTTCGTAAAGTTCAGTTTCTACATTATTACATTTATCTACAATATCAAATTCTAGTTTTTTAGCTAAGTCCTGAAATTGGTTATTCTGTGCCTGGCTAAAGTCAGTGAACAGTTGGTTTACATGGATAGTCAGGGAATTACTTAATTCATTCTTTAAATCTAATTGCAAACTCTCCACTTCATAATTTAAGGCATTGAATTTAGCATTTAAAACCTCACTCTGTGCTTCTAGTTTTTCACTTAAAGTAGCACTTAGTTCCTTTCTTACAGCAGCTGAATCCGTCTTCTGTTCATATCATCTATCATTTAACTGAGTGTTTACTGAGTCTTAAATTAGACTTAGTTCTTGTCTTAAAGTAGCTGAATTTGCACTCTGCGCGTCTAATCTAGAATTTAATTGTAAACTCTGAGCCTCTAGATTTTTACTTAAAAGTAGTAATCTGGGCGCTTTGAGCTTTGATTACATTCACTACTTCAGACCAGTCTGGCATTTCCCTAGTCACTCTAATAGCTGTGGCTGGTTCTGCTAGTTGCTGTTCTTGATCCGTATTCTTTCTACTTTTGGATCAAGTTATCATTAAAAAAATTCACCCCTGAGTAATAACTATGCCTGCCCGGTTAGTCGTGTGGTATGTTGGCGTTGCTGCGCAAAGAAGTTCGCCATGCAGGCATACACCACAATTACTCTACCACGCAAACATAGGGGTTACACTCGTCTGGTATAAGACATACCCTGGAGGGGTCCACCGGGGGCCGAACCGCACAATAACCCTGAAAGAGTGGTTCAGTGTGGGGCGGCAGAGGGGTGAAGTGGACTGCGGTAGTCGCTGTGGGGTTGTGGACCACTGCGGCTGCGGCAGGGATGGAGCCTCTCTGTCATTTCTAGACCCCCGGTTACCATACAATACAATACAATAATAACTATACTAACAGTCTATTATTGAACAGTGTCCTTAACTTCACACTCAGTTAATTGTCTTTCACATAGAGTTTTAAGCTGCGTTGATGAGCAGGTGTGGACTCAGCGCCGGTGAACACCACAGGCGCCGGCAGCGTCAAAGGTTGGTTTCAGCAACAGTGTCAGTGAACAGATTTCTAGTCAGCACCGATGAGCAGCAGCTGGCGTCATTGGCGAAAGTTGATAGTTACAGGGTCCATGCCCCCACAATGTGTGCGAGTGCTGCTTACTCCCCACACTGGATCTTCGTCGTCGAATAGTTTTCGTCATAACTCTTCTTAGTCTAAACTGTTGAAATTTTCCTTGCGTCTTTTCTTGTATAGTATTTATTAATTTTCACTCCTTTTTGCCGTTTATGCAGAATCCAACTCTGTGAACCATTTCCCTATCTTGTTACTAATGGTTGCTATGGCAACTCGCAATATCCTTTTATCTTGATTTTGTTTCGAAATCCCTCTTTCTTCGAGTCCTGATCACGTCAGTCGCCACGTTCTAACAGTTTCGGCAACAAGAGAAATGGTGCAAAGCTGGATTACTAACTTCATACTTCTCTTATTACAGTTGACTTACTTGAAACTTTTAGCCGATCCTCTTCTCTGAATATGCGGCTGAAATCTATCTCCACAGCTTCTTCAAAGAAATAATGCTGGTTAGAGGAACTAACAAATATTCTCTCTCTCCCTGGAAATAATTCGGTAACCTCATACTTTCAGTTCAGTTCCGGTATATTTTTATCTCCACAAGTTTCACATAAACATACAAGTTCTTGTAACTCAACTATGACAACTCCCATTAGACACAATTAAACATAATCACAATTGCCTGGTTTTAACAACCAAACAATTTATAGAAGTCCCCTGCATCTTGCCTTGTTTAGAGTTAAGATATGAAGTTAGTTAAAAGTCTATATTCAAATGTTCGTTTTTTAACAACAATCACACATCACATTCACTAACACAGCAAAGAGTAGCATTTAATTACTCCGTGTCCTCTCCTACAGCGTCTGTGGCGCTTGCGTCAAACACTTGTCAGTGCCGTTCATCTGTTGCAGCTCCTATCTTCCCTCAATCAACGTCAATCCTGCACACGCAGACAGATGTTGTGCAGTAAATGGGCTCTCTCTCACACTTATCTTTAAAATATCGCATGTTCCAGGCGGCAGAAGGTCGAGTGGTTCAAAAATGGCTCTGAGCACTATGGGACTTAACTGCTGTGGTCATAAGTCCCCTAGAATTTAGAAGTACTTAAACCTAACTAACCTAAGGACATCACACACATCCATGCCCGAGGCAGGATTTGAACCTGCGACCGTAGTGGTCGTGCGGTTCCAGACTGTAGCGCCTTTAACCGCTCGGCCACTCCGGCCAGCAAGGTCGAGTGGTTCCAGAATTTACGTGTAAATTCTCGAAGCACTACAATATTCTCACACATTGGTCATCTTGCGTAAAAGGAAATTTACTTTGAAAGTAACGCTTTTCAAACCACCATTCGGAATTTTTCCCACGACCTGATAGAAAGAGGTTTGTTCCAGCAGTTGCCAGAGCGCACCAGATAACAGGCATCACTGCACTTGCGCAACTACAATGACGTAGGAAGCCTGTTTGTTCGTACGTGTAAAACATTAAAAGCTCTTACACTATGTCATAAAAGAAACAAGACATCAGAGGATAATCCAATAGTATCAGAATTTTGAGAAGCATACTAAAATGCAAAATTCGGTTTAAAGTGCACATTGGTATGTCCAGATTCCCAATGAAGTAGGCTGGTTTTCTGGAAGTAAATTTTCTTCAAGTACCAGTACTGTATTATCTCATTTGGTTCTTTATTATGGCATAACGCCCTATGCGCTAGAAGATGAAAATGTGCACTAGAAATGCAGCAAACAGTTGAAACTAGCCAATAGTGTGGAATGAAACACTTCATTTCAAATAAATTGACTGCCTCAGTGGAAAAGATTAATGAAAGCCAAATTTCTGTAGCAAACCGGCCAAAAAAACTTCAGCATTCTACAAGGTGGTTAATGCTAATAACACATTTTAGCCTTCCGTAGCTATGTGGATGTATTTAATTCATTCGATAGCTCACGGACACAGAAACCCATTCTGTTTTTATTTGATGTGAGAGCATTAAACGAAGAGAAAACAGCAAAATCACTAAACATAAATATGGGTCACGTGGAGACTACCCACCTCCCCACTACAACTCAGATCGTCTGTGCATCAGCCCTGGATTTACGATATTCCCCCTCCCCCCTCCGCTCCGGCCCCGAGCAGTTGAGATAGAACTTTACAAAAAATATGTACATTTTGTAGCACACATCTTTCTGAAGATGTCTGATACATAAAACACATATATGTTCGAGGAAATGTAAGATATGTTATTTGGTTTTAGGTGTGCTAAAGTGCAGTGCCATGCCTCTTCACACAGTATTCTTCTATTGTATGTCAGTGAATTTCACTATGCGGAATTCAAACACATATATTTTGAAATGGATGCCATTCAGGGCAGGTTTGACATCCTACCGCTCTTTAAAAAAAGCTCGCAATTACTACTGGATAGGGTTATTTGTAGCTGGGAGAACAAGAGCTCTTCAGAAAATTTGCACACTTTATTCCCTACTAGCTCGTAACTTGCTGTTTCATGTGACATAAAATTAGATAATGGATACATAAACCAGTAAAGACAAGAGACAAGCAAGACAGTAGTCATTTCTTAAATCCTTAGGTCCTAGTAATTTTTTCTCTATACTCTTGCTACAGCTTTACATGGGGTGCTTTCCTTTCTGCAAAAGAAACTATTACCTCATCAAAGTTTGTCAAACATTCTGCTACATCAAAAATCGAAATGTCATTGTCTAATACTGAAGTAGCTGTCAATACAAATAGAACCCAAGACTCGCATGGTTTCTCGATCTGATTATGTTTATTTTGTCACTGTCTGCTAGATAAAACAAAATAGGCCTTTCTAATATTGCAGCCACTGTAACATACAGCAAATAAACCAGACTGTTTTGGCACATATGGTCATTTTTATAACACAGCAGAATATAATTCACAAAGTACCAATATCAAATGCCTAATATGCCTGGGGCAGATACCCCAGTTTGCGACAACCCCCCCCCTCCCCCCGATCGAAGCCTGCTCCATATGGGTGAATCTGGCAGCTTGGGAGCGCCACAAAAATTTTTCTGGGTAGCATCTGACTGTTTGCTGCTACTGCTTCCACAGCTAACAGCCGCACTTAAGTTTTATTTCCATTTTTTCTCTCGTTCATGTTTCATTGCTGCAGTATTATTCTGCAGTATCGAGGTACAGTAATTTCCTTTTTGGGTTCTTACCAGTTATAATCAAAAAAATTCAATTAGGAACTACAATAATGAAAAATTTCCGGAATTCTAAGAAATTCCCAGGTTTTTCCCAATTTTCTCGCAGATTTTTAAAATTCCCGGGTTTTTCCCAGATCTCCCTGTTGTGCCGGATCACATATACCCCGGGATTGCTCTGATTGGACAAAGCCATCTCCAACATGTGAATTACCAACTATCAAATACTTTTAATCAAACTATAGGGGTATTTTACTCCCAACTGACAGTAATATTTTTTCTTAGTAAGCTGCACAATTTCTTAGTTAGGCTGAAATTTCTACAGGCTTTCTTTATAATAGTAAGACACAGATCAACCAAGTTCATTTTTACACAATAGATAGAATTCATACCTTTTCCTATATTATATAAGGTCTGGATTTAAAAAATTGGCAGGTGTTAACTCACCAAACCTAACCATAGACACGGTCACTGCAGGAACTAACTTGATCACATGATTTACTATTAACCTCATTAATAATATTATTGAAAGGGTACATTGTTACGATAGAGAGGAGACATGGCGTCACAGACAGGCACAATGAAAAGACTGCTATACATTTAAGTTTTCAGTCAAAACTCCTCCTCCTGAAGAATAAAAGAAACACACATTCTCACAAGCACAATTCACACACATGGCTACTGCCATTGTCCGCGGTGGCTGATTCCATCCTGAACTTTCCATTGTTTGTTAACCTCATTAAAATGTGTTGACAATGATGAGGAGAAGGCAATGGCAGTGATAATAGAAGTGAGGAGATATGCAACCAAATTTTGACAATCGAAAGTTAGATATGTCAATGGTATGCAAATTAGGGAAGGAGGGTCATGTTGTTGATCTGATCTGGATTCAAATGGCTCTGAGCACTATGCGACTTAACTTCTGAGGTCATCAGTCACCTAAAACTTAAAACTAATTAAACCTAACTAACCTAAGGACATCACACACATCCATGCCCGAGGCAGGATTCGAACCTGCGACCGTAACGGTCACTCGGTTCCAGACTGCAGCGCCTAGAACCGCACGGCCACTCCGGCCGGCCGATCTGGATTCAGGTATTTGCCCCAAAGCAGAAGCAAAATCCATAGAGTAAGTATGTCGGTGGTAGGAATAATTTTGTTACTAGTTAAAAATTTCTGCAATACAAGGAATACCACCTTTGCAAATTTCAGCCTCTGTTGCATAGAACTAAGCTTCCAGCCTTAGAAAAAATTTTGAATAACTGTGTTCCCTCTATGGGTTCTGATTTCAAAAGGGGCAGAATAGACAAGTCATCATCTGCAAACAAGCAGACATACTTGCAATTAAGATTTATTACAGTCTATTTTGACAGAAAAATTAAGCATAAGGATTAAAGCAGCCAGTGGATTATTTAGAAGAAATATTGTTTCATGCTGATTTCAATGAAATAGAGGTTAGCAAAGTGACAGTTTGCAAGAAATACTGTCATACAAAAGTGACAATGTTTTACTGCAGTGCATGCAGGCTCCTACATAACAGCCAAACTCTGAACTATCATATGGAAATGGGCAGGAAAAATGTAAAAGACAAGGAAAGCAACATTTTTGACTAATTAAGGAGCATCAACCTTCACCTACTCTTTTTACTGACAAAATTTTGCAAGAAAATTGAGCCACCACACTGGTCGGGAACATGTACCCTCACTCCCAACCTGTAGCAAAATGGGAAGCCTCATCTAAAGGCAAGTTGTGGGTGCTGCTTTTTTGCTGCACTAGACTGTTACACTAAGACTATAATGTTGTATCTAGTTAGAACAACGTTGGCCATGGTGTTGGTAAGATGCATGAGCCATTTCGCTGAAGAGTTTGGCAACCAAATCTTATTGGACTATGGACTCCAATTTATGTCCCAAGCTTGGATCTGTGTAACATCGAACAGTGGGGCACATCACTGTACACAGGAGAGGTGTTTACCATGCAGCAGCCAATCCTGTCGAGAGACCTTTCTGCGAAGTTGAAAAGCCGACCCAGGTGCACTGATGAGGAAAACATGTGGGCCAAGTACATCCCACAATCTGAGAGCACAATAAACATTCTAATCCATGGCCGGTCACAGGCCGAATGGATGTCAGCAAAACATACAGCCACACCCCCTAGAGACAAGGAAAAATTATCCTCAGCCCCATATGTGAAAACAAAAACCGCTCCCCAGAACAAAAGAGGTAAGGAAGCACTACAAAAAGAATGGCTCATGGCAGAACTGCCAACAACTTCCATAAAGATAGGTGGCATGGTGTTGATTGGAACATTTGTGGCTCAGATCACCTAGATAAACAAGATATCCAAATTCTACCTCCTGTTTTTACGCCCTTATCAGGTAAAAAAGAAAAGGTGATCAGCAATCATTTGTACCTAGTAGTAGACACTGGCTTGAAAACAGATACCCAAAATAGCAATCTAAAGGCTTTCATCCACTAATGGATCCATTTCTCAGAAAATTCCTGAAATTAACATCAAAACCAGACATTATGTTTTTAGTTGTTTTGCTTTAATGTTGTTTCAGGTGTGGTTTGTTAGAAGTTTTTTATTTCTTTGGTTTCAACATTTCATTGACAGGGAACAGCAACTTTATTTAAATTCCTTAAATCGTTTGTTTATTAATGGTTCTGTCAACAGTTGCAGTTATTTATAAGGTGATCAGTTTCAGTTTCAAACCCTTACAGGTTCATTTTCATGCCTGGCCCACTGAGGCTGTATTAACAGTGCCTGATCTTAATAAAAACATGTTCGCAGAATGAATGCTACAATTCACACATCCCTCTTACCAAGTCAAACTGATTTTGACTCGCTCATCCTGCTAACATTTATAGAGCATGTGTTGCCACTCTATGTTATTATTAAGACCAGGCACTGTCAGTGCAGTCACAGTGGGCCAGGCTTGACAATGAACCTGTAAGGGTTTGAAACTAGTCCTCTAATAAATTACCACGCCTGTTGACAGAACCATTAATAAACGGTTTAAGAAAATTTTCCATTTGGCGTTTATTGTCCAGACAAGGACTGTGTTAGTTAGGTATATTTAAATTTAAGATTATAGACTCTTCACGGCAAGTAGTTCCACAAGAAGGATCCAGAGGCAAAATGTAAGAAACTTCCTCTGCTAGTAGAGGCATCACAAGTATTCAGGAGTGAACTCTGTTTCAGTTGTGAAAGAATCTGGAGATACAGACACTTGTCCTCAAGTAGGAATGGTTTGGCAAGAACGGAAATGACTTGGACCTGTTCTCCTATTGCAGGATACACCCTTCAGATGTTTGCCATTGCATGGTGTGGTTCTGACCGGCGCACCCTACTCCTTTTCTAAGTACCAGCCAATTGCAGATCAGATTGAAGGATCAATCTATGTCATTGATTGTCTCCAGATGAATACATAGCTCATACTAACCACAATCCTGAGGTGCAGTAAACATCAGTGCAAGCAATGTAAACTACACCAGTGGCAGCTGCTGTTTAAGAGTACAAGAGCATGTGAACACCCTAACTTTTGACACCTTGCAAATTTATTGGTTATTTTTCTTTGAATGACGTTAAAAGTAACGTAGATGCAGTAATCTGAAATACACAGCACAAAATCTACCCTGCTCTGCTACATATTGCTCCACTAGACTCAGCGAAACTTGGCACCGGGTCGTGAGCAAGCCTTCACTTGTGCACATTTTAAGGAACTGTGCAAGTGTAACTGACATAACATAATTGCCTTACAGACCAAATACATACAGATTTGATGAACAAAGTGTACAGTTCACAGTGTGCACTGCCAGCCCTTACCACTCAACTACTGGTTTACATCAATGCCACAGGTGGTAGCACACACATTCACCATAAACCCCACTATGTGGTAGCACACTCCACAGGTATGCACATTCACACACTATATACTAAAATTAGATCAGATATCAGTTTGTGGGGTCCTGAATGAGATATGATACATAAAGTTTTGGATTTTATAACAGAGTAATCCATTCTCACGAAAAACCATAAAACACATCACCATCGATTCTGAGACTGCAGCATTTATTCGTGCTCCAGACATCTGTTGATTTTATGGTTTATCTGTACTGTAGGGCCATATTGTATATATATTTGAACACTCATGAAAAGCTGTCTCACTGATTTCTTTGATATTCAAATAAATTGGTGGGTCGAAGACCGTGTGCTTTTGGCTCTTATGGCTCTCAGTGCCTCGTCTGTATTCTAGTCAAGTGACCTTGTTGGTTGATAGTACTACTTGAATTTAATCATTTTTGCAAATGGTGGTTTGTGTTTGGAGTTGGTTGTCTACTGTGCAGTAATCGGCTTTCCTGTGGAGTGTCAACATGAACTCTGTTGAACCTGTATTAAGTGGTTCAAATGGCTCTCAGCACTATGGGACTTAACATCTGAGGTCATCAGTCCCCTAGAACTTAGAACTACTTAAACCTAACTAACCTAAGGACATCACACACATCGAGGTAGGATTTGAACCTGCGACTGTAGCAGTCACGTGGTTCCAGACTGAAGCACCTAGAACCACTCGGCCACAACAGCCAGCTGTATTAAGTGCTAACAGAAAAGATAATTACCAGGAAAAGTTAAGCACAAAGAAACTAGGGCATTCCAGACCAGATTCGTTGTCTGAGAAAGTGAAGACATCAGATCAGCGTGACAAAAAGCAAACGTTTAACAAAGAAGTGTATAATAAGTGTATGACGCTATGTGGGTGCAAGGTAGGAGTGCCCGATTTTCAACCCAGAAGTTAATTTGATAACTAATACATGAATTAGGGAGCTTGTACCTTAGTCCAAAAAAATAAAAAAACATGAAAAACTCCCACTTACACAGAAATTTGAAACAGAGAGTAGCAAGAGCTTAAACATTATCTCGTTCTTGCCATAAACTGTACTTAATTATGTGCAAAACAACAAAATTCCATGACAACAAGTCTTCCTTTTACAGACAAGTTATGCATATTATTATTATTTCTTTACTTTCTCAGACGTTAAGTCTGGTTGAAAATGGGACGTGACGCGGACCTTGATCAAGCGTCACTTCCTTTTAACTGTACGGTATATGTTATATTGCATTTAGGAACTTTCGGGTAATTGAACATGTATCAATAATTACGGATTTCTGTAATTGTAATTTTTTCTCCTGTTTTCTTTTGTATATTTGTTGTATTGGGTATGGATATTTCGATTAGTTGTGTTAATTTCTTCTTTTTATTGGTGAGTATGATGTCAGGTTTGTTATGTGGTGTTGTTTTATCTGTTATAATGGTTCTGTTCCAGTATAATTTGTATTCATCAATCTCCAGTACATTTTGTGGTGCATACTTGTATGTGGGAACGTGTTGTTTTATAAGTTTATGTTGTAAGGCAAGCTGTTGATGTATTATTTTTGCTACATTGTCATGTCTTCTGGGGTATTCTGTATTTGCTAGTACTGTACAGTGAAACCTCTTTATAACGTTCCTCCATATAATGTTTTCCTCTATGTTACGTCCGTTTTTTTCGGTCCCGACTAAAAGCCCATATAAACAATGTTAAATTTTCCTCTTTACAGTGTTTCCTCTATATTACAGTTTCCTCCATGTAACGCTCATATTTTTGGAACCCTGGTCAATTATTTACCTCTTTATAACATTTAAGTGACTGGATGTAGACGCATCGTTTTCCGTTATGTTGTTTCACAGTTTGCACTGGCTCGGAAAGCCCGCGTTCAGCGTATTTCATATGTCAGTGGCAAAACCCAGTCACGTGACGCACATTCTGCTTGCAATCTTTTTGGCGCCATTTCAGTCGATGCTTTGTATTAGTACTTAGTAGCGTGTTGTGTGAGCTGAGCAGCAAACAGTTCGTGTGCCTTGTAAGTGTGTGTCTTCGATATAACGTTTTTTTAAAGCTTTCATCAGTGGACATGGGTGAAAAGCGGAAGAATATTTCGCTGGAAGAGAAGGTTTCTATTATTAAAAAAGTGGAGGCATCTCCTGGCGTGAGTCGCGTGGAGCTAGCGAAGAAATTGGGACTGGCCCCTTCAACACTCAACACTATTATGAAAAATAGATCGTCGATAATGGAAGGGTCTGAGAATTGTGGAAATTCGAAACTTATGCGTTTGAAACAATCGACTTACGACGAAATGGAGAAAGTTATATTAACTTGCTTTCAGCAAGCATGTGCTGCAAACATTCCTATAAACGGAACTATTTTGAAGAAGGCGCTTCAAATATCACTTCAGTTAGGAATGGACAATTTTAAGGCGTCCAATGGATGGATTGATAAATTTCGACAGCGTCATCGTGTTGTGTACAAATCGGAATGTGGAGAAAGTAAAAGTGTGGACGAACCAACTGTAGCTCAGTGGATACAGACTCTCCCTAATCTGATACAGGGCTACAAACTGCGTGACATTTATAACGCTGACGAAACCGGCATGTTTTTCAATTTAATGCCGGATAAGACATTTACTTTTCGTGGGGAAAATTGCCATGGCGGTAAGAAGAGCAAGGAACGTCTTACCGTTTTGTTGTGTACAAACGCTGATGGCAGTGAAAAACTGAAACCTTTGGTTATTTGGAAGCCAAAAAATCCGAGGTGCTTCAAAAACATTTCCACGTTTCCGTGCAAATATACAAACAATGCCAAGGCATGGATGACCAGTGAAATATTTTTACGTTTTCTAAGGGAATTTGAAGCCAAAATGGGGAGTGCTGTGAGAAAAGTGCTGCTGTTTGTGGATAGATGTGCGGCACATCCACCAGACGTTACCCTTTCTGAGAAATGTTAAAGTGATTTTCCTGCCACCCAACTGCACCAGCCGTCTGCAGCCTTTGGACTTGGGCATAATTCACGCCCTTAAGGTTAAATATAGGATAGCCCTTGTAAAAAAGGCCTTGAATTTGATGGACCAAAGAAAACTGGGAAGCCAGCAAAGCTCACAAATGAAACTGAACATTTTACAGGCAATAAATTTAATTATGTACTCGTGGAGGGAAGTAAGTGCTGAAACTATTAAAAACTGTTTCACAAAAATGGGATTCTGTGAGAATGAGATGGCAGCTCCTGTGGAAGAAGTTGCAAGTGATTTGCAAGAGTTTCACCAATTAATAGGCAGTGATTCTGTCACTTTTGAGGACGTTGTGGCTGTGGATGGCAACGTGGCGACCACAGGAGTACAAAGTATCGAGGAGCTGACTGCAGAGAGAAGCTTGGAGAGTAATAGTGGTAGTGAAAGTGACAGTGACAAGGAAGATGACCCTGTGCCCTCATATACTAAGGCAGCTGAAGCCTTTGAAACATTCAGGAGGTACATGATGGCCCATAGACTTAAGGACAGAACAGTAGTTCAAATTGCTCGTTTGGAGCAAGAAATCATTGCCATAGAGTCTAGGAGAAACAGAAAACAAGCAAGCCTGCTTGAATATTTTAAAAAATCGTAGGTATGTTATTTTCAGATTGCTTAGATTCCTAGAGTTTTGTGCAAATTTAAGTTCCATTTGATAATTTAATTATTGAAGTAATTTTTTTGTAACATTCTTTTTTAATCTGTCCCATTTACTGTGTTTTTATGTAATATGTTCAGTATATCATAAACAAAATTTGGCTCGTATTCTGTAATTGGGTCAACTGAAGAATAGGATACCACCTGTCAGCTTTGGAGAATGATGTCAATCTTAAGAATCTGTTATCACTTTTTACTGTACAAACTGATCCATTTACTTTCACCCATCCACCTACCGAGCCCCTTGTTTTAATTAAAAAAACTAATCAGTTGATACATTGATGATTTGCAATGAATATCATATGTTGTGAAAATTTAAAACGTCATCTATGGCACCACTTGTCAAAGCTGATTAGTGGTATCCTGATCTTCAGTAATGCCCTATAATTATTATTTGGAAGCCTTCTTCTTTATAGTGTTTTCCTCTATACAGTGTTCAGAATTTGTGGTCCCTTGAAAAACGTTATATAGAGGTTTCACTGTACATCCACTTGTGATGTGATCTACTGTTTCTATTTGTTGTTTGCAAAGTCTGCATTTATCTGTTGTGGTATTGGGATCTTTAATAATATGCTTGCTGTAATATCTGGTGTTTATTGTTTGATCCTGTATTGCAATCATGAATCCTTCCGTCTCACTGTATATATTGCCTTTTCTTAGCCATGTGTTGGATGCGTCTTGATCGATGTGTGGCTGTGTTAGATGATACGGGTGCTTGCCATGTAGTGTTTTCTTTTTCCAATTTACTGTCTTCGTATCTGTTGATGTTACGTGATCTAAAGGGTTGTAGAGGTGGTTATGAAATTGCAGTGGTGTAGCCAATGTATTTATATGAGTGATTGCTTTGTGTATTTTGCTAGTTTCTGCTCGTTCTAGAAAGAATTTTCTTAAATTGTCTACCTGTCCATAATGTAGGTTTTTTATGCCAATGAATCCCCTTCCTCCTTCCTTTCTGCTTAATGTGAATCTTTCTGTTGCTGAATGTATGTGATGTATTCTATATTTGTGGCATTGTGAACGTGTAAGTGTATTGAGTGCTTCTAGGTCTGTGTTACTCCATTTCACTACTCCAAATGAGTATGTCAATATTGGTACAGCATAAGTATTTATAGCTTTTGTCTTGTTTCTTGCTGTCAATTCTGTTTTCAGTATTTTTGTTAGTCTTTGTCTACATTTTTCTTTTAGTTCTTCTTTAATATTTGTATTATCTATTCCTATTTTTTGTCTGTATCCTAGATATTTATAGGCATCTGTTTTTTCCATCGCTTCTATGGAGTCACTGTGGTTATTCAATATGTAATCTTCTTGTTTAGTGTGTTTTCCCTTGACTAAGCTATTTATCTTACATTTGTCTGTTCCAAAAGCCATATTTATATCATTGCTGAATACTTCTGTTATCTTTAATAATTGGTTGAGTTGTTGATTGGTTGCTGCCAGTAGTTTTAGATCATCCATGTATAGCAAATGTGTGATTTTGTGTGGGTATGTTCCAGTAATATTATATCCATAATTTGTATTATTTAGCATGTTGGATAGTGGGTTCAGAGCAAGACAGAACCAGAAAGGACTTAATGAGTCTCCTTGGTATATTCCACGCTTAATCTGTATTGGCTGTGATGTGATGTTATCTGAATTTGTTTGGATATTAAGTGTGGTTTTCCAGTTTTTCATTACTATGTTTAGAAACTGTATCAATTTAGGATCTACTTTGTATATTTCCAATATCTGTAGTAACCATGAGTGGGGTACACTATCAGAAGCTTTTTGGTAATCAATGTATGCGTAGTGTAGTGACCTTTGTTTAGTTTTAGCTTGATATGTCACCTCTGTATATTATTATTATTATTATTATTATTATTATTATTATTGACAGCAGCTAAAGTAGTATAAATGTGTTTATGAGCACAACTGTTAAACAGCTGATGCTATTAATTTTGCACTCTCATATTTATATGGATTTAAAAATTTGTGAACACCCAGAATGTATATCTACGAGCCGCCACTGAACTATGTCAACAGAAACCCATAACTTCAGAGAACTAGTTTCTCCAAGCAGGCAAGGAATTGGGATTATGAAAATAAGAGTGAAGTTGTTATGCAAAAACTGTTATTGTTTAGTTGGGGGTTCAAAAAGTGGATCTTATCAATAATAAAGAGGGATTAACTACGAGAAACCAGGTTGGTAATCTGAAAATGCGCTATTGCAGTTACACAGATTGATTCAACTGACACAGGGCTAAGTGTCATTACGCAAAAAAATTGTTAAGAATGAAGCAAAGTACAGGGAGTACTCATACTCTTACCTCCCAGCCAGTCTGTGGCACGAGGATCAAAGATAAGGCCAAAACGAAGTCATTTCGATATCAGTCTCATTTCTGGTATAATCATCTACCACAGTAGAAAAATAGCCAAATTCCTTGATGTACATTAAGATAACACAAACATGTCCACAGAGAAGGTTTAGTGTTCAAAACTCCGAAAAGAAAAACTGTTTCTAATGAACGTATAATAGAAATATGAAGACAAAGAGTAAACATACTTATTATGTGTATTGATAATATAATATAAATGTACCTAAAAACAAAGATGATGTGACTTACCAAATGAAAGTGCTGGCAGGTCGACAGACACACAAACGAACACAAACATACACACAAAATTCAAGCTTTCGCAACAAACTGTTGCCTCATCAGGAAAGAGGGAAGGAGAGGGAAAGACGAAAGGATGTGGGTTTTAAGGGAGAGGGTAAGGAGTCATTCCAGTCCCGGGAGCGGAAAGACTTACCTTATGGGGGAAAAAGGACAGGTATACACTCGCACACACACACACATATCCATCCACACATATACAGACACAAGCAGACTTTTAAATATGTCTGCTTGTGTCTGTATATGTGTGGATGGATATGTGTGTGTGTGCGCGAGTGTATACCCGTCCTTTTTTCCCCATAAGGTAAGTCTTTCCGCTCCCGGGACTGGAATGACTCCTTACCCTCTCCCTTAAAACCCACATCCTTTCGTCTTTCCCTCTCCTTCCCTCTTTCCTGATGAGGCAACAGTTTGTTGCGAAAGCTTGAATTTTGTGTGTATGTTTGTGTTCGTTTGTGTGTCTGTCGACCTGCCAGCACTTTCATTTGGTAAGTCACATCATCTTTGTTTTTAGGTATATTTTTCCTTCATGGAATGTTTCCTTCTATTATAACCATATAATATAAATGAATAGATAAAAAAATCTACTCATCAAGCAATGGCATAAACACAAAAGGATTTAACTTTTACAAGCTCTCGGAGCCAGTAGCTGCTCCTTCGGGCACAAGAGTTGGAGGGGATTACTCCCCAGTGACAATAAGCAGTGGGAAAAGTTTCTGGGTGAGTTACTCATTAAGTGTGTGTGGTTTTTTTTTTTTTTTTTTTTAAAGGATCTGTCAAGGCGAGACCAAAAGGACAATGACAACACCAAAACACACACACTGACTTGCTGTAGGAGAGACAGTGCTGCCCCCTAATCAGGCTGGCTATATTGAACTATTTTTCCTCCAGAGTAGCAACACTAGTTTGTCATCCCAAGATGATAAAACCAGGAGCCACAGGCTCTGAACCTAAATCTGAAGAACTTCCTGATCTTCATTGGTTGATTACAGTTTATCATAAGACTGACATGCAAGTCAGCGAACATCTTAACCGTGACACATTCTGTAAATAATTACTTTGCAGCCAAATGTGTTCAGTAAAGACATGAGAACACAACTGCATTTTTCAATAATGCATGACAGGATCATGAACACAGTGACAACATGTGCTTGTGTACAGGCCTGTGGGTGGTCCACTGCCTACTGTACATTGCACTGGTGATAAGCAACACGCTGGTACACTTGTGTTCTCTTTCCTCATCCAAATCTCATGGCTCATTTGTTGTGTGTGTATCCTCCCTTGACTGATTCTCTCTAAATACTACATATATTTTTTTATGAGAGGCTGGATAAACTCTCACTATTATCTATTTTAAATCATCTATCAATTTTCTGTGCATAGCTTATTGAGGCCATTTGTAATCTGAAACTGAGGATTCTGGGCTATTCCCACTTTCTGAAAGCTGTTTCATTTTTTTTACATTGTTCTTGAGAGCATAATACTGATCTTAATTCAATATGCAGTATATCAGTTTCTTCTGTAGCCCTTCCCTCTGGCCCTAAATAATCTTAACCATGCTACAATTGAAACACCCGTTTTTGTTAGCGAGGTCAGATGCTAATGATCAAGGTGACAGCAATTTTACAGGGAGCACTCAGATTCTCATCTCTTGATCAGTCAGCATAATAAGGAGCAAGAGAGGTAAGGCTGACAAGAAGCCGTTTTGGTATGAATCTCATGCCTACCAACACCATGTATCACCACACCATGTATCACAGCAGAAAAACAGTCAAAATCCTAAATGTAGATTAGTGATAACCGAAATTTGTCAACAGGGTACATTTAGTGTTTCAGATCTCCATAAATGTGAAGATTAAAAGAAAAATTGTTGCTAAGAAATCTCTCTCAGAAATAAGAAGAGAAAGGTCAATGTACTTATTTTGTGTGCCTGTTTGTTTACCCACTGAATCACAGGAAGGAGTAGCTGAGTTGCAAGTACAATTTAATCAACAGTAATCCACATTTTCTCTTAATTAAATCTTGTCACGAAGAGTGATGACTCAATACAATTATTCTCTCCAAGGCTTCACAGGCCTGGAGCTTCTCAAGCATTTACTGGAACTAAACAGGCACTACAATATGTATTAAATAACTTTGTAAAGCATTACAGATGAAAGGCAAAGATCAGGATTCAAATCTCAATCCAGTACACACATTTTTGACTTGCCACAAATGCTCACTGCTTTAAGTTCCGATCTTCTCCAGGGAAAACAAGTTAAAAATGATCACCAAGAATGGATTTGTAACTAATAATCTTTTTTTTTTCCTCTTTCACTTACAGTTTCAGAGTATTTGTCCTATTATTTCTTGAGCAGACGTAGACATACACCTAGTCAGTGTAGAAGAAACTGTTACTCAGGGTGCCTATCATAATTCAGCAGTAGAAATTACATTCTTCCCAATGCCTTTCCCTTCATCTTCACCTGCCCTCTGCTCCACAACAGGTGACAGTGATCTGCTCTCCTTTCCAGCTTTCCCTTCTTTCCTCTGAGGAAGGAACATTCAAGTTCCAAAAAATGAATACACACCAACGGGGAAAAAAACTGCAACATCCATCAAGGAGGAATCGTGCAACACAAATGAAAGTTGGTAGGCGTGTTTCACCATTTGAAAGACGATGTCTACTCAAATTTCATGCCACTCATATAAAAGTGGCGCTAGTAGTGCCACTATGAGGATGTGAATCATGTTTGCTTTAAATACACCCTGTAATAGTTGTGAGCATTACTTACCTTTGAGTTTGGATATGGTGAGTTTACATTAGACAAAAATACCTTTAAGGCAGCAAAGACGGCATTATCAAGACTTCACAGAGTTTGAACAAGGTTATGTGACAGGGCTGCGAGAAGCTAGGTGTTCCTTCTGCAATACATCAGAAAGACTTGACAGGAATGTAGCCACTGTACACGATCACTGGAACCGGTGGTCATGAGAATGTATGGCCGCAAGAAGACCAGACTCTGAACAGCCAAGTAGCACTACCAAGAGGGAAGACCATCATGCTCAGTGCATGGCTCTGGCACATCATACTGCATCTGCAGCAGCAGTTGGCACTAGAGTGACACAGTGAACTGTTACTAGTCAGTTACAGCTCCAAATGCTCTTTACCAGGCATTTCACTGACATCAAACCATCACCATTTGCGATTCCAGTGGTGTCAAGTGAGAGCTCGTTGGATGAAACCCAATTCTGCCTCAGTGCCAGTGATGGCCGTTTGTTGATTAGGAGGAAGCCAGTCAAGGACCTGCAAGCAACCAGTCTGCATCCTAGACACAGTGGAGCTACACTTAAAGAGTTATAATCACTCTGGCTGCAAAATTGTATGTCGATCTCGTGATTTGACCTGGTGTGCCACCATTCCCGAACAGCATTCCAGGTGATGTTTTGCAACACGATAATACTTGCCCATATACTGCTGTTGCAATCTACCGTGTTCCACATAGTGTCAACATGGTTCCTTGGCTTGCTCAATAACCAGATCCATCTCCAATCAAACACGTATGGGACATCATCAGACAACACCACCAGTGTCATCCTCAGACAGCATTAACCATCCCTATATTGACTGACCAAGTGTAACAGGCATGGAATTCAATCCCAGAAACTCATACCTGGCACCTGTACAGCACAATGCATTCATGTTTGCATTCAACATTTTGGCAGTTACACTGGTTATTAACATACCAACATTTCACATTTGCAATGGCTTATCTCACACTTACTTCACCCTGTGACCTTGCAATGTTAATCACTTAACTATGTTACCTAGACAAATGTATTGCTGGAATTTCATTACTCTATGTTAATTACATTTTAGTGTAGCAATTTTTTTCCGTCAGTGTAGGTTTTCAACGTCTGTGAGCAATCAAGTAGAGGCAGCAACTGACCAGCAATTCTGTCTTATTGCAAATTTACAGTTTCCTTAACTGATCTTTGCCTTTGATACTGTGAAATAATTTACCACTTTTGATAATCTACAGAGAGATGATTTTGTACATATTTTATATGCCAGTAAAAGAAGGTGACAGCATACAGTTAGAGACAATAAAAATGTAATATATTACTCTTAAAGCCATTTTCATCGGTGTTTATGAAACTAACATCGTATTCCATTTCTTTTACAGCAGAAAGTGGGCATAAAGAAACGCAAAAACAATGTATTACAACGTGGTACAGAAACCAGAATGCCTCTACGTAAGGGAATGCCCAGCACTGAATTGTCATTTAAACAAACAAGAAATATTAGAGCAAAGAATCCTCTGGAACATTTAAGATCACATAAGAAGCACAGAGGCCAAGAAATTAAGAAGCAATAATGAAAAGTATCAAAATACAGAAACAACTAACAGAAACAGTAAGGAAATGACTGATTTTATTTACACACACACACACACACACACACACACACACACGGGTTGAATGTCAACAGGCTAACAAAACAGCTCTCCTACCATCTCTGAAGCAAAAAAATTAACAAAAGTGGATTCACTAAGTTAAAAAGATTTAAACACATAACATACAAAAAAACACAAGAAACAGCAGCAACAGGTACCTCCAGAAAGAAGAGAGAGAGAGAGAGAGAGAGAGAGAGAGAGAGAATAAATCACAGCTAAACCAAAAATGGAAGTGCGTTAGTACCCACCAAATCTTCCACTGCTCCGTGTTGACTGCGAGGGCATGGCTGTCCGAGTGGGGGGTCCGCTGGTGCTTGAGGGCATGCTGTGCTCGCATGCGTCCGCAGCCCTGATGCCCACAGCGGAGGCAGAGCCACAGGCCTCCCATGGAACCAGAATCCTGCTGAGGGATTACTGTCTTAACTTTTAAAGGTTCAAAATATTTTCTATAAATAGTATTGCACAACCTCAACGTATTTAAAGAATGGTATCACAGAAGCACCGAAAGCTATTGTAACATGCTGTTTCTTCAGACATCAAGTTTTGAACAAGTGAACAACTACCAGTCAGATATTAACACTACACCAAGTTTTAAGAAAGGTTCCTTGGCATCAAAATCATAATTGTTTCAACCAGCTGTTTACAATATGACTTTGGCCAGACAGTATGTTGAACACTGCAAATGGTTGTCTATTGTAGTACTTGGTGATAAATGAAAAATATATAACAGATGTATGTGTTCATGATAGCTGCTGTAACTGAAATCAATTATGTATTTAATGGCAAGAAACAGTCCTTTCAACTAAGGTAATGTTAATTTACAACTTGAAGGAAGTCAGTTGACAGAAAACAGTTTGCGAATACAAACACACACACACACACACACACACACACACACACACACACACACACACACTATAGCAGCTTTTGGTGGTTTCATAATGCTGTTCTTTTAATGTCCCATCAACAAAAGCACATTATGTTGCTAGATACACACATTTTTATCTACAATGAAGTGGAGAACTCTTTCTCAGGGCAGGGAATTGTCATCTACAGGCTCGACCAGTACGATACTTCCTGCCAATTGGTGACCTCACACAATACTAAATGACATATGTTTTTAGTGGATGCTGAGTATGTTGTGACCTGATCCTCCCCGTCCCCTACATCAAGTGCTTGTCCCTCACTCAGGGTGTTGTTTTTCCTGAAATTTGTCACGTCTAAGGTAATTCTGGTCTAGGAGAGGCAGTTACCTGATGTATATTACGCATCACATCCCCTGATGGTATACTATAATCACTACTTTTAAATACAGCATTTAGATAAACCTAACAATGCGCATCTATAATAGTCAGCATCATGCAAATGCCATGTAGAACTAGGGCAGCCATGCTTCGTCTGCTCCCCAGAAACTAGCAAATGCATTGTAAAATGCAAGTGCCTTGAAAGAATCATGTTAAGCACATTTCTAAAAAATAACTTTGGATTTGAATCTCAAATATAACATAAAATAAGGGAATATAGCAACCGCTCACATCTAAGGACTGATGTGTGGAGCTTATAAACAAGTAACAGGAAACAAAATTCTATACTTCAACCTCTCGCTAGTCTTCTAGTGAAAGTCCACACTTTCGCACAGACAACTGAACACAAATCCATGTAGTAATGGCCTCGTTGTGGAAGTTTACATTGTGTGTGTGTGTGTGTGTGTGTGTGTGTGTGTGTGTGTGTGTGTGTGTGTGTGTGTGTGTGAATGTATATTGTACAAGAAAAAGACCACGAGCTCGAAAGCTAATGCGAATTCTGTTATCTGTTGCATTTTTGTGCGCTTCACTGCAGTCCGCTATAGGTGAGTGGTTGCCTTTCCCTTATTTTACATACTGTTCCATGCAGGTATTTCCATTACTGTTATGCAAGCCCAAATATTAATGGTTGCTGAACTATTGTTAACAAATGGTTGCCACGACAGGGTAAGCAGCAGTATGGTACTAAGGTGTCTGTTTAAAAGAAGACCCTTTCTGCACCTTTCAAATGAGGAATGGCCACCTGGATGGCACCTTCAAAGCCTCTGCACACACTAAAAATGGGACTGACTTCCAGCAACACCACTGCCTATCACATTCTCTGATGGTGTACTACACCCACTACTTTTAAATACAGTGTTTAGGTAAACCTAACATTGTGCGGCTAAAATAGTCATCATCGTGCAAATACCCTGTAGAACTAAAGCAGTCATGCTTTGTCTGCTAATATGACCTAGCAAATGCATTGTAAAATGCATGTGTCTTAGAAGAACCATGTCTTCAAACCCCGAAGTATGACAATCAGCGAATATTATGATTAAAAGTAACTTTCAGAATTCTTATAACATCCTCAAAATAATAAGTATAACTAAATTCTGAAAGACAAGAAAGAACCCTCACACATTTCTCAGTCAAGTACTTGAAACAATTTTCTTGGTGCATTCGTACAGCACCCAAGAGTTAACTATTTTGAATATGCTGCTGCAATTAATGTGACAAAAACTGAAATTTCTGTCAATGAATTAAGGAACACTGTTGGCGGCCTCTTACCAAGAAGGTTATACTGTTCTTGGCATACGCCATATAAGGCTGACAGGATAACACTGATCAGCAGCTTAAGATAATGATGACTGAGGTAAATCCATACTGTGTAACGCCGGAAATGCATATCCTCCTATTTCCATCTATTGTACTATAATTTTTTTCCGTGTTTTGTTACCTCAAGATATGACATTTCTGTGTCTTTATATATTGTAATTGTTTTACTGTTTGTATATACATATTTATGCATTTATGTCAATGTATAATTGGTTTGTTTTGTAAATACTATTTGTATTTTTACGCTGGGTCTTGCCTAGGGAAAAATATGCTATCGAACGATTACATCGATAGGTCGTGTGGCGAACCAAAGTGTTTAGGATCTTTGGTAGTGTTAACTCTGCCGCACGGAGCACGGGCAGAGGGAGTCTGGCTGTAGTAGTGCAGGGGAGCAGGTGTGTTGTGTGACGCTCCCGCGAGTTGCCGCGCTTTCGGGGTTTGGCAGCATGTAATTGCGCTCGACTTCCTATGATAGTTTCTGACACAGTGTTACGGACGGGAAGCATTAGCTGGCGCACATCAAGAGCCCGTTTCGCCTGGTGAGCGTGTCGAGAAGGACATCCAGCTTCTGCAACAGCAACAGCCGACAATGAATGACTGTCGCCACCTCCTCGATCGACGGCTTCAAACCTTCAATCAACCAACAAGGAAGACTGGAAGCACGTAAAGTTTTAGAACTGTATGGCAGACCTCAGCTTTTAAAACTGTTCAAATCACAAAATTACAGCAACGTAGCATGAACCTTTGTTGCTCATTGTCCCAATTGCATTACCAAGCAGGGTCCCTTCCATTTCCGGAATGAGCCCGAGTGTCGTTGAAATTCATACGCCAGCATTAAAGTAATATCATTCCATTTCACTGCTTTAAGTTCAAAGTTCAGTTAAAGTATTCATAGCTGGCTACAATATTTAGATTACACAAGCACAAATTAAGAGTGCGAGTTTTGTTACCATATTTTAGCTTACCTGTGACTGCAGCTCAGCTTGGTACGTACTAAATTTTACTATTGTTAATTGTTCAGAATCATTTAATTCAAGTTCAAAGTTAAATCTCTTATTTCTAAATTGCGTAGATTCAAGTAGCTTTTGAAATGATTGTTGAGGTAGCCCAAGACTAACCGTATTTTACTGAATTTCGATGTGCTTCAGAAACAAAGCTCACTATTAATTTCAGTCGCTAAATTAACTTTCAATTTTCCGGTTTTATTAATTATTTTGCTAAATTAAGTCAGAGTGTAGCGAAATTTATTACTTCTGGCAAACTTTCAGTTTTCACACTACACGTGTCAACCTTCAGTTGCCACGCTTCTAGTGCTAATTATATGTGTAATAACCTTTCTTTTTCAGTTACTATAGTAATTGTGCATAGGACTGGCGACCATAATTTCCCCCAAATCTCAAATATCTAATTACCGCTAGTTAATTGTTAATGTAACGGCCGCACATTTACTTTCTTTATTAACTTTACCCCTTTTCAAAATTAATTTCCATCAGTTTCATTTGCATTTTTCCTTTCATTTAGATGTAACCCTTTCCTCCCTCTTTACCGACAGATTAACTTCGGTGACGATTGCTTTTCCCAAATTTCCATTAGGTACACGCGGTTTAATTTCTCACTATCATTAAGGTCGATAAGTGAGGGGGAGGTTACAAGAGGATGTAAAAACACACATGGATAAGGAGCATGAAATGAAGAATTTGATATGCCAGATTTTTGCTCTGTGCAGAGGAATGTGCCTAATGAGATGCAACGTCGTTTTTATGTTACAAGTGAAACTTAGGAGCCATCATACTGTATATAATTAAACTTTGTACATTGAGGGTTTTCTTTATCATATAGTAAATGGAAGGAATATAAGCTGTTTTAAAGCATATGCAAATTGAGGATCTCTCAAAAATGTGTTGTTTTAGCTACAATCTGTTATCATAAAATGACAGGAAACTACATACTGGTACTTAAATGCTTCGTGTATTTGGTGTTTTTAGTTTTATAACTTTGTGCTTTGAAAGTAGACTGTTTCAATGCTATGGCACTATGGTGATCTATCAAAAACAAATTGTTTTGGTACAATCTGTCACAGTTAAATATCAAATAATGACATTTGCAGGTACAGTCTTTAGACTGTATATATCTTATTGCCAAATAAGGAGGTATTGAAGCTGTAGTAGAGTAGCTGATAGCATCGTGAGTTAGAAAGTAAAAAGTAGCAGGTTCAAGGTTAATGTACACCTCTTGCAACTTATTGCCACCCCCCAAAAGAGGATTCTGGGCCTTTCTTATTAATTCAATAAAATGTATTATCTGCAATAGCCAATGTTATTTGCTGTAATTCTTGTTGCACAGGCCAATGACTGGAATGTTTCCCCAGTGGCCAGAAATCTTAACATAACTGTCCGTTTGTGACACAAAGTAAACACAAGTTACACGCTGGCAGTTTTTGTTATCAAATTTGTGTAAAATATATACACCTATTTCTTCATTTTAGGGGCTGCCTCATGTTTGTATCTTGCCGACAAATACCTTTTTCAATTATGGTGAGCAGCTTCGAAAAAATCTCCTCTTCCTATTACAAATCTTGAAATTTAAGTGCTGACGTACAGTACTCCAGAGTGAGGGTAGCCAATGCGATACCAAAAATATGGATACTATGCATATGCGAACTGACATTAGACACTATACTTTAACTTATATTTAATTCGAAACAGAAAATGGGATGAAGATTCAATTGAGTTGATGAATAACTTTACTAGTATGTATCTCAAATCACTATACAGGATTATGTACTGTTCCTCTACAGCAATTCACTTTTCAAATCCATCAACAAGTCCACAATCTTCAAGATTTTCACCACTCTTCTTCGACAATTAATGCACCCTATTTTATGAGCATCCATTTTCATAAAGGAACCGTGCGATTCGTCTATAAAAAATTTTATGTAACTTGAGAACTACTGACAGCGAGTGACTTTTTTTCTTTTTTTTCTTCTAACTTTGGTGGTTTATTAACAGTTTCATTCTCAGACAAGAGAGGTGTGATATGTTGCACATTGTCATTCTATCCTACATCTGCATGACTATTCTGCACTCACACCAAAGTATTTGACAAACAGTTCAAGGCAACACTTTCAAATTACTACTTTACCATCTCTCTTCTGAATAGCACACTGGAAAAATGAAAACCTAAATCTTTCCAGGAAAGTTCCGATTTATTTTATTATGACGGTCATTTCTTCCTATGTAGGTGTGAATCAACACACTATTTTGGCATTTTGAGGAGAAAGGTGGTAAGTGAAATTTCATGGAAAGATCTTAGTACAATGAAAGGTGTCTGTTTTAATGATCGTCACAACCATCCATTTATCATATCTGTGATATACTCTTCCCTATTTCAGTTACATATATACAAAGCGATCTGCTCTTCATTGCACTTATTCAGTATCCTCTGGCAATCATATATGGTAAGGATCCAATACCATGCCGCAATACCCCAGAAAAGGATGGACAATTGTAGCGTAGAAAATCTATTTAGGAGATCTGTTGCATCTTCTAAGTGTTCTGCCAAAACAAAGTATTCTGTGGCTCATCTTACCCACAACAGTTTCTATGTGACTGTCCCAGTGTAAGTTGTTTGTAATTGTAATATCTACACGTAAAAGGTACCGTAATGTCCTGACTGACTCACTCACTCATCACCACCCATCATCCCAAACCACAAATGACAGAAACTTTATATTCGAGAAGTGTGAATCTTATACTGGACGGTCATTTAAAAAGGTATTTATCAAAACTCCAACCTTTAGTGGGTGAAATAGGGGATGATGAGTTGTTTCTGAAAAATGTCGCTATTAAAGCAATTTTGAAGCTAGACCTATGAAAATTGCTCAGAAATAAAGAAGTGTGCATTTTTGGAAATTTAACCCTATGGCTGAAACAGGGAGGGAAAGTTTTTTTTTTTTTTTTTTTTTTTTTTTTTTTTTTTTTTTTTTTTTTTGAAAAAATATATCATTATTACAGAACTACTAAAGCATTTTCAAAGCTACCTCTATGACCATTGGTAGTTTGACTTCTTGATCACAGATAAAAAAATATGTGCTTCAGTACTTTGGGAATTGAACCTCTAAGGGCATGAAATAGGGGACGAGATTTTGTACGAATATATTTCATTTTAAAGCCTTCAAACTAAATCTACAAAAATTAAAAATTTGGCTTCTCAATTAGAAATTAAAAAAAACGTGTTTCACTGTTCTTAGAAATTCAACCCCTATGGAGGTAAAATGGCAGATGAAAGTTTTTATGCAAATATTTCATTGCATAAGCATTTTTGAATCTAAATATATGAAAATTTCTATTTGGCTTCCCAGTTAGAAATAAAACATACGCATGCCACTGTTTCTGGAAATTCAACCCCAAAAGGATTGTTTAGGGACTGAACCATTTTATGAAAATATTTCATTGTAAAAGCATTTTTAAAGTGAAATCTTCGAAAAATGGTGATCTGCTTTTGGTTAGAGATGAAAATCTACGTGTTTAACTGTTTTGGAAATTCGACCCCTAATGAGGGCGGAACAGGGTCAGACTGATTCACTGACTCATCATTGCCCAGCCCAAACCACTAGGACAGAAACTTTGAAGTTTGGAGAGGGTGTGGCTCTTATACTGTAGGAATTATTTAAAAATGGACTGTCTGATATTCCACTCCTAAATGGGTCAAATAGGAGATGAAAAGCTTTTTGAAAGTATATCACTATTAAGAGGATTTTGAAGCTAGACCTACGATAACTGGTGTTTGAAAAAAAATGAGAGAGAGAGAGAGAGAGAGAGAGAGAGAGAGAGAGAGAGAGAGAGATCCACAGCCACTGGCAAGGCCAACTCCACATCTCGGATGAGTCCCCCCCCCTCCCCCCCCCCCCCCCCCCCCGGCAAACATACCGAGTGCACACCAGCCCTGAATGCTATATGCCTAAGGGGCTCCTAAAGCACCTAACATTGGAGCTCTCAATAAACTGTAAACCCCTCTCTCCATGTGCCTGCTCACACGCTGCTGAAGGTGCGGCCACCTGTCCACTCACAGGGTGAATGGGCGAGGCCGGGCAATCTGTCTCCACATTGGCCCTACTCACTAACAATCTAAGAGGGCTGCTCACATTGTGTAGTAGATCATTTATATAGATTATGAATAGCAGAGACCCTCTAATACTTTCATGGGCAGCCGCACACCACTTTGGTTTCACTAAATGACTTCCTGTCAGTTACTACAAACCATTACCTTTCTGAAAGGAAATCATTAATACATCAAACATCTGAGACAATACTCCATAGGCACACAATTTCTTTCAAATTTGTTTGTGAAAAATTGTGCCAAAAGCATTTTGGAAAACTATAATTGTGCAACAAAAATGAGATCCCCTGTTGACAGCACTCATTACTTAGTGTCAATAAAGACTCAGCTGTATTTCATAAGAATGATGTTTTCTGAATCTGTGTCTAATAAATTGTCTGCTATGAAGTATTTTATGATGTTGCAACATAGTGTAGCTTACAAAATTCTACTGCAAATCAATTTCAATGATACAGATACACAATTCAGTGGATTATTTCTATTTTCTTTTTGTGTACTGATAGATATGACCTACTCATCTTTCCAGTCTTTGAGCATGAGCCTTTCATCAAGCAAGCTGTTGTATAGGATTGCTAAAAGTGTAGCTATTTCATCAACATACTTCACATACCCCTTTCATAGTTGACCATACTGTTGTAACTTTGTTCCACGAGCTTTCTGTTTTGTTGGTACAATGCTCTGATTAAGCCTGTCCAGTGATGTACTTCATCAATTTTCAGCATTATCATAGAAGGGGGCATTGGGTCCGATAAAAATCAATCAATGTGGCAAGCTGATGGTGGTGACAGCAAAAATCCTTAAAAACTGAACTCAGATCTGAGTCCATTATCACAGGAAGCGTGTTTGATAAAATAATCATGTTGCACAGTGTAGCTTGTTGTGCTGATATAATGTCTTTGTATTTCTGATATTTTACTACCTTTGCCACTTCTGACCAGCACACTGTCTTCTTCCTTTGCATGTGTTTGCATTGAATGGAAAAAAAAAAAAGTTCTGTGCCTCGAGTTTTTAAGTGTCTCAAAAACTTAAACCTGTTTATCATATGCTGTTATAATTTAATCATCACCTATCCAATAGTTTATGGGCCTAGAAAAACATGTTAATTTACTGGTGGCAATGCTTTATTTTCTTCACGAAAATCTCGTCTCAAAAATGTGTTCAATTACATCAAGTGTTTTACCTGGAAAGTAAAAATGTGAAAGATAAACTGAATGACGCTTTTCAACATACAAAAATTTGATGGAGGTAATTTTCAGTTATGGAAGTATCAAATGGAAATTATGTTTCAAGTTGAGAAATTACGAGAGGCTGCTGACATTAGAGATGTAATATATGGTGAAGACACAGATGCAGATGCACAGAACTTGTGGTATGAGCTTAACGTAAAAGCAATGCTTTTTATTTTATTTGGCACAGAATCTGACCAGCTGAAACTGTTATGTTGTGTGCTGCAGCAAATGGTACGTGGAATCGGCTTAAGGTAATTCATGAGCAGTAATCTGCAATAAATAAAGTAGCATTGAAATGACAGTTCTCTGATTATAAGATGTCACTATGTGATACTACAGCGCAATGTATTAGTAAAGTTGAAGCATTGGCACAGCCCCATTGCAGATTTTGGTGTACCAGTAGGAGATGGACAGGATTGCTAGAGCTTTAGGCAGAGTTCTGATAAAACATGGTTGGTTTGTTATAACATGGGACTCTTGTGACAAAAGCAGGCAGACGTTTGATAATTTAACAGCAAGACGAGCAACGTGTCACAGAGTGGAGAAACGGCAACTGCATTCATTGCTGTCAATGGTAATTACAAAAGGGTTAAAAATCAGAATCAGTGTTTGAAAAGCACTTTAAGCAAAAGGTCTGCGAGTAAGAAGAATGCTGATTGATATTACTGTCAAAAGAATGCTCATTATAAGGCTGACTGCACGAAAGACATGAAATTTTCAAGAGAAAGTTCAAGAAGCTAAACATCAAGCTCAGAGTGCAAAAATGGGGAACATTTTGGTTACTAACTGTGATACGGTTTGTCTTGCTGATAGCACTAGGTCAAAACACATGAAGTCATGTTAGGAATAGTTTTTAATGCTCAAACCATTAGGGAAGTTTGAAGTTCCTGTTCAGATAGGAGATAATTCAGTTGCCTTTGCTGAAGGTATTTGATCAAAGAAGTTAAATGCATTAGTAAATGGAGCATGGGAACCTCATACACTGGAGGTTACACTGTATGTATCTTATATGGAGAACAAAAAAAACAACAACAATGTTTTCAAGGGGAGATGTAGGCAGTAAAAGTTCGGAAGCCACATTTAATAATAATCAGATTGAGGTCTTTAGTATTAGCCTAGTGGCAAGTAATGTAACAGCTGAAAATCAATGTTACAGAATGTTATTTTGCATGGACAATATGTAAGAAGCAAACTGTGCATCTTCTGACTTAGCTCTGTTATGGTACAAGAGGTTGGGACATGTAAATTTCAAATATTTGAAGAAAATTGCTGACTGTGATGTGATCCCAGAAATAAAATAAAATGCCTTAAGTAACTTTCTCTCTCAGTATGTTAAATTGCATAGGAAGGGATTTAGATCAAATTTTCAGACTCATGCCTGTGCTCCAGGAGAATTTATTCATGTTTAAGTATGTGGAAAGATGCAACACACATTATTAGATGGAGCTAACTATTTTCTTGTATTTAAAGATGACTGTATTTCATACAAATTTCTACATTTTCTCAAGAACAAAATTTACGTCGCCTCTGTGTTCTTAGAGTTTCAACAGTTTGTAGAAAGGCAGGCAAGGAATAAGCTTAAAGTTATAAGGACTGATATTCGGACAGAATTTGTTAATGATTAACTTGATAATCATTTCAAGAAGACTGGTATCATCCATGAATCCAGCTCACCACATACACCACAGCAGAATGTTAAAGTTGAATGTGAAATCAGATCTAAAGTGGAATGTGCTCTCACAATGCTTATCAATTCTGTCTTCCAGACATAATTTGGACAGAAGCTGTCAACATGGGAGTCTGTACACTAAATTGCTGTCTATGTATGCCTAATAGTGATGAGGTGCCTTATGAGAATGGTTCAGGAAGGAAACATCATTAAAGCATATGATGAGATTTGGTGCTGAATGCTTTTTGCAGATTCACAAACAGTTTCGGTCCAAATTTCAAAGTAAATCAAAGATGATGGTAATGGTTGGTTACAGTAACAACTATAGGCTGTATGATCACACAGCAAAGAAGGTAACTTGTTCACGAGATGTAGTTTTCGATGAAAATGCCACAGAGCACACTACAACACTCAGGCCCAAGAATGTTACACAGAAGTATAACTTCCTGACAGCTGCAGAAGAGGAATTTGTGCAAGACCACGGATCCTATGCTACTAAAAAGGCTGCTCAGTCAGGAACAAATCTTAGAAACCGTTACGAACTTTGCTCTCCAGTTTGTTTCCAAAATTATGTGGTTTATGCAGCAATCACTGATGAACCACAAGCTTTCAGGGAGGTGATGGCACCCAAAGACTCTGACGAGTAGTACAAACCAATGAAAGATCAAACACCATCATTGGCACTAAATAATAGGGAGAATTTAGTTGGTCTACCTCCATATCACCAGACTGTTGGTTGTAAGTGGGTTTACAAAATTAAACTAAACCAGGTGGTAGCATAATGAGGTATAAAGCTAGGTTGTGTCGAAAAGGGTATTCTCAGAAAACTGGACTTGATTACAGAGAAATTTTTTCACCTGTTGTTCGGTATGAATCAATTCACATTTTTTAGTTTTGGCAGGAGTGTATTATATTGTCATGAAGCAATTTTCTCAATGGTGATTTGCAATATGATATATTCATGAAAAAGCCTGAAGGTTTTATTTGTGAAAATGCATACTTAGTCTGCAACTTAAACAAAAGCATTTACAGACTGAAAGAGTCCTCAATGTCAGAATCAAAAAATTTTCCAGTTATTAAGTGTTTCAATTTCAAACAGCTTCACTCAGATAGTTGTGTATTTTGTGCTTAAACTGACTGCCAAGAACTGTTTTTATCTATTTTGTTGACGATGGACTAATTATGAGTCAATCAACAACAACTATAAATAAAATACACAAAGAATTCAAAACTCATTTTAAAACTGTGCTTGGGAATCCCAGTTACTTTGTCTGCAATGAGGGGTACATTAGTCACCCCTTAGACAAATTTCACATGAACAATTGCAAGTCCTACGCAACACCCACTAACTGCAGTTTACAGTTGCATTTAGGACAGTGCTCAGCAAACGAAAATCAGAAATCTATGGAAAATGTTCCATTTCATGAGGCTGTAGGTGGACTGATGTTTGCTGCACAATGACAAGACGTGACATGTTTTCTATCAATCAACTCAGTCAGTTTTTTTCTTTAACAACCCTGGGCCTGAGCACTCAACTGTTGTTAAGCAAATTCTAAAGCATCTCCAAGGTACAAGAGACAAAGGAGTTAAACACAGTGGTAATAAGCTTAAACTTCTGTCACATGATCATCTTGCAGGCAAAAATGTGTTGCCAGATCCACAACAGAAGCGGAGTATGTCGGAGCATCTGATACAGCTCATCACCTGGCTTTGCACGTTATTACAGGTGCTTGGAGTTAACATGGAACAACCAACTACACTTTGTGTACAACCAAACTGCATCACAATTAATGAGAAACAATGATCATCACAAAAGGATTAAACATATTGATAAGAAGTGCAATTACATTTCACAAAACTGATTGATGATTCTATTCTTGTTCCTTACTTGAAGTCAGTACATCAACTGGCAGACATGTTCACAAAATCACTGTCAAAAGAAAAGTTTCTATCTGATTGTAAATAATTATTGATTGTGTCTTTACAATCAGCAAACAAGAGTGGGAGTGTTGCACAGTATAGCTTGTTGTGCTGATAGAGTGTCTCATGATCTTTGCCATTTCTGACCGGAACACTGTCTTGCATACCTTTGCATGTGTTTGCATTATTTTCAAGGAAATGTTCTGTGTCTGGAATTTTGAAGTGTCTTCGTTTTATTCAAGAAATAAAACTCAATTCATCATATGCTGTTATAATTTAATTACAGCCTGTCCAACAAATCACACTGAAGAAACACACCAGAAATAAAAATAATTCAAAAAACACTCAATTTGTTGCTCTCCCTTGAAAATTAAATTAAAACTACTCACTAACTGTGATGTCAAATGAATGGGATGCTTTTTCATTTATATATTGACATAGAAAGCCACCACTAAGTACAGGAGTTCTGAATTTTTAGAACAGTGCCCAATACTTAACCAATACTTCTGTACTTATCCGTCTGTGTTATAATTATTTCACAAGTTGGGCCATCCTCTACCATATCTAAATTTTACCAAACTGAAGGTGTCTTAATATGTGGGTAGTAATAGCCACTTACTATTCCATCAGTTGATACTGTTGCCCCAGCACCACTCTTTAAACATTCTGCACATTCACTTGCTATGCCTCCTGGTTTCAGTGCCTTCTTCACTCTTGTGAAATCAACTGCTTTTGTCACATGGGGACAGCACTTACCACCTGCATTAAAAAAACATTTCAATAATATCAAAAACTGAACAAACAACTGAAAAGAAATTTAAATATTTTTGACTGTAAACTTCTCCTGCAAAACTTAACTACAGATTTGTACATCATTGTCCTACATTTTGTAAAACAGTTCATACATACATCTAAGTAACGGTTTAAGACTCTTACTGATTAATATAACAATATTTCCTTAACTATTGTTTCAACACTGAGTATCATCACACAACCGCCATAAACTAAGCAAAGCATAAGCTCAATGTAGAATACACACTCTTACCTGTAGCACTAGCCTGATTTTCATCATTAGAATCTGTTGAATCAGCTCCATTTTGCAAGGATGGCTCTTGTTGACGACTCTTCTTCTTTTTTCCCATGTTAAAATTTAAGTGTGCTCTGGCTACCTGAAAACTGAATGTAAAACAATGTGTGTTACACACCAATACAAAAGCTCACCATGGAACCGTTTACACCTAAGACTGAGTAAGGGACTGAAAGTGTCGTCGTCCTCCACCACCAACCCCCCTCCCGATACCTTGTTTGGGTTGACAGACTGACCTCTAACGTAGACCAAAGTCTAGATTACGATGAACTATGGTATGGAATTGGTAAGGCAATTAATGTGACTACAGAATACGAATAGTGATAGAAAAACTGATCTATAGTGAAGCCCTTGGTCTACAATGACACCAAATTTAACTCATTTCTCACTATCGAAACTGAAACTGCAAGATAAGTTCAGGAAACTGTATCAAATAATACACGAATCACCAACTAGTCTTTTCACACATGTTTATCAACATATACCACACATACACTTTAAAAAAATCATGATATCACACCAACAATGATGTCAACATGGCAGATATTTGTGGCTCAAGAAAGAACTACTGGATGACATCTCCAGCAAACACGACATCTCCAGAACAAAAACTAACAAACTACTGGGGCCCTCGTGAGTATAGGGGAGTTTTGGCTGAAAACGAAATTCAGTGAATAAAAAATATTTGTCAGGGACTTGCCTAATACGTATTATAGCTTCTACGTATTTACTTATTTATGAAAAAAGTGCACTAAAGATTAAGTAAATACAGAACTGTGGCATTGCTACAGGTCAATCTGTTACCAAAATATTTCGTAGTCACACTCACTAGCTTCAACTCACTACCAAATTGTTAGCTTCAGTCAACCTACATAATGGACAGCATTACAAATCAGTCTTTTACTCAGGGTGGGGTGCAATATATAGAGGGACATGGGGGTGGCTCACATTCAAATCCTCCTTTCTCATGCAGTCTCAAGTTCTCGTCTGTTTATACTCCAGCCAACTACCATGAGATATAGGTCCACACTCTTATGACATTTATTACGACACACAAAGAAACATCATAGGTGCTGTCTCTGAAACATATGTCACAGTTCAAAGAATACACCAATGGACTGCACTATTCATAAGACCATAAGCAGAAGGGAAAAGCGAACAGGGGTGTCACTACATAACTCCTACCATATATGTGCATCAGAAAGGCCGATGACTTAATGAAAAACATTAAATTATCCTGAAATTTAAGGAAACACAATGCCTAATATTCATTCTTCTTCTGTGAAGCATTCTCATTCTCATGTGCAGAAAGAAAGAGTTTATTTGGTCCATCTATATACATCTATTTGGTCCACCATAGAAAATCAATTTGTTGTTGACAGATGTCAGTAGTGTGGGTGGAGGGGTTGGGGGGAGGGGCGAATCTGCTTTTCCATGTACACAAGGCATCACTCTGTGTTTGGCTCTCCACCTCTAACCCATGTAACCTATCTCTGCACTTAGCTATCAAACAAGTAACACAAAGAATGTTTGTCATCAAAGAAAGCTGTGGTTGGCTGATGCCTGATCCCCACCACTCAAATCACAAACTATCACAATTTAATTTAATCATACAATATCATCCAATAATACAGTTTTACATCCAGGTACCAGCATTTTACTTCCTTTATAATTATAATTAAATCTTCCACTCCAACATATTTGCTAATCTATCCGTTTACTTTCCTATCTCTTCCACAATTCCTAACATACCACTCTCCATTATCTGGAAAGCAATCCTCAGGTAATTAATGTTTTTTTCGGAATAAATTTCCACGAGTCTCTGCCGCGAGTTTAAATTAGCAAACAATGATTTTTAGACACACCAGAGGCTTAGTTCTCACAGCTCCTCTTATTTTACAAAGACCATCCAGGCCACTTACTCTTGTTTGTTTCTTTCCTTAACCACCTACACATCTTTAATTGTCCCATCAATCAGTTTAATAACTTCATTAATAATTTGTACAAGTTTGTTTCCAGTGTGTCATTTACCTGTTGTTTCAGTTTTATCATTACGGATCTTCAGGCCAACTTTCAAACTTATTAGAACAAATTAATATCAACTTAACAACATTATGTCCTGAAATGACTTTTTTGGAAGTATGGTAACAGGTCTTCTCCACATCAAGAATAAGCTCAACTGGAGTCCATATTGGGTCAGTGTGTGGTAATAGTAAGTCCCCTTCAAAATCTTGGCTCTGTCAACAGTCTAATCAGCAGTCGAGCCAAGGTATCTGTTAGTCTGAAAGGTGATAATTCACTTGTGAGTTGGCGAAACTAACAAATGTGAATACAAAATAAAGATTATGATAACTGATTGATCTGGAGCACAGACCAGGCTCCATGTTCCCTTCATATTTAATGTACCTTTTTTTAAGAACAACTGTTAACTCCAAAGTATATTCAGGGAAACTGTAATACAATGTAAACAAATCACCAACTGCAAAAAAATGCATGACTGGGATGGAGTGCTCTTCATAACATTCATTCCTTATAGGAATGCCTATGCCTCTTGCATAACCCCCTGCCCCTCCCGGCCCCGCCGGAACCAGCATCACTTCAACACCCATGCAAAGCTGCTGAGGAGCTTTCTGCATTATTCCCGATAACGCAGTTGTTATCAGTCAATACACAAAAATATCTCACCAGAAGAATTAGTGCTTGGGAACAAAGATTCCTGTGGATATATTATGACAAGTATATAAATATTGGGAATACGGAAGTGTCCGATTCCATCCGTCTGCTTTGTCCCATGACGTCATCAATACAGTGGAAATGGCTATTCTAAGTGACTCCAATATGGCGCCTATGATATCACTACACACACAAGGCAACAAACACGAAAATACGTATAAATAAGACAACAGCATCTCCCTCCAAAAATACAATCAAACTAACGAGACAACCGCAGGAAATTGGGTTTTTTTGGGAGGGTACAAGCTAAATATAAAATAAAAAAAAAAAAAACTCACCACCATCCCAAAACCACAAGATGACGAACAAAAAAAAAAAAAAAAATAATAATAATAATAATAATAATAATAATAACAAAACACACAGGAATCGCACACTTCCCTTGACCTATATAGGTCAAGGGCGGCTGACGATACCAAAACACCAACGCCTACAGCAAAAACTACGGAAATTGGAATCAGATATTCCCCTTGACCACAGCTGACGGTACCAAAACAACTATATAGGTCAACTACAACTACTGACACGTAAAAACCAACACCTACAACTACGAAAAACAAAACCAAAAACACAACACCTCAAAAATTAAAAACTCAAATATCCCTACGTAAATTAAAACACATTCAATACACAATAAATACACAAACCATCACAACTTGAGAAAAATAGACCCAAAGAAACAATTACTTACCACCAACAATTTCGGTTAGCCATCCCAAAAACAAAATAAACCTCTCCCCCCCCCCCACACACACACACACGGGGGGGGGGGGGAGAACACCATAAAACACAACAAGACAACATCTACAAACACAACCAACTCAATCTCCGCACCGTAATGACGTCACACACCACACCACCTTATGTCATGGGTCAAAGCAGATGAGCAGAATCGGACGCTTCCATTGACCTTAAATATTTAATCAATTTCAAAGGATCAGATGATAAATTCTGCAATTCTGACATTGAGCATGAGCCCAGTGGTTTAGCCGTTTTGCAACTTTTGTAGAATCTACAAAATAAGCACACACACCTGCACTGTTTCATCTAGCACTCACTCAATCTCGGAGCTACTGGTAGAAAAAGTGCAATCTTGCAAAGCTGAAGCACAGTGAAGCCCAATCATGGTGCAAGTATGGGGAGGAAAAATTGGTAAAATTATTATAGCACATATCTACTTCAACCATGGTGGCAAATAAATTACTTTAGGAAGTACACTCTTCTGCCATCAGTAAAATAATATAAGCCTAAATGCATACAGTTGGCAAAGGCTCAGATAATTTGTTTAAGTCGCCATGCCAATGAAAAGTTATTCTATTCATTAAACAAAAAACATAACTAGGCAGAAGCATAGTATGTTGGTCAGCACGAAACTCAAATTAATAATTGTGTTTGCTCTTTACAGATTAGATAAATGTGAGAACTATGAATAAACCACTGTTCCAAAGTGGATGTTTTTAAATTTAGTTCATTCTACGCTAGCCAACTGGTGCTTTTCTAACAATTTATAAACACTTTTCTTTATGAAAAGAAATATGACACTGCAATATCAACATACTGGCCACATATCCAGAATCATGTCCTCTAATAGCTATTTTATTTGTTATTCAAGGCTAGTTACAATTTTGTGTTAAGAAACTGATCTTCAAACGCTGAGAAATAGTGCGTCAAAAGTGGCCTTTGATGTCTTTAACTGCAAATTAACTACAATACCAATGAACTACCGTGCCCGAGTAGCCACATTTGCGGATAATGAATAGAAGTAATATTAACAACAATCTCGAAAGATTCTGTAAATTCAGGAAGGGGGGGCATACCTTAAAAGGCGCAAGAAAATTGACATAGTTTAAAAGGATGGCATACTAGCACAATTTGTAGGAACAATATCAAAATAATTATCTGCCTTGTTACTGTTTACATAATAAAGCACCATGCATCAAGGCGAAAATGTTATGAATGGCAGCAACTGCTACGTGCAGTATTCCTCAGGTGAGTTAGACGTGTTCAGGTGCTTTGTCTCGTGCTCAGTCTGACCATTTTGACTACAGGGAATGACAATTACTTGTTTACTTCACTAAATGTAACGAATCAATTTTCATGAGAAGTGCCACATCAAACGATGGCAGTGGTAATTCACCTTCCATTAAGTGTCACCACAACAACACAACGTAGCCCTAGAAGTGCTCACTCACAGATGTTCGCAGTATAAACACAACATAAGCCTGCAAGACTATAGACCAATCTGGCATTCGATGACTACACCAACATCAATTATCTTTTGTACGGAGTAACTTCAATTAAACAGTGTGCCACAAGTAGGGTTTTCGGTAACCAGTCTACAACAACATTTTACTCACAAGCGTTCGCTTAGACAGGATAGTACAGTTCCACACGAATAGCTGACAACGTCTTTCACCTTTTTTAAGTTATCGACTTACGAGAAAATGTCATTATTTTAATTCTGTACTGATATATCTGTTCCAAAGTTGGGCATCACGAACACCATCACCTTCGTACGACAACCTCATGGCAACTATCAGAGGGGTTACAAGAACAGCGCTTCCAGGTCTGAAGAGTTAATCTCTGGTGAAACGGCGCTAACTTTCAAATGTAGTTACTAGATATCGTGTCTGGTTAGCCTGCTACAAACAGTTTTTTTTTATTTGTTAAGTTTTGGCGTCCTCCGTATTCAATGTGCTACAGATGTAGCACTAGTTGAGTGAGGAATGAAATGAAGCATGGCCTGTGTGGACTCCAGACAAAATTCTACTGATATGATTGAGAAATCATAAATCATAGATAATCGACATGCGTATTTCTCCCAGTGTTGTTTTGCTACAAGAAGCCAATAAAATAAAAAAAATTCTCTCAGCACACGAATCCTTGGTCTTCTTAAGGAGTCACGTGACTTGACATGCAATGAAATATAGTCATTGGTCTATACAAAACTGCTTTGGGGAAAGTGCCATAAAATATAAATACGTATTCGGAACAGTACAGCAAAATTCGCAGTTGAAAGGCGAACCTTTCATTAAGTTTTCAACATATGGGTACCACTAATTCTATCAAAATATTCATTACCCACAAGTCGAATTTGTTTCGGCTCCGTTGTACAATTTTGGGCCAAGTTTATTGTTGTTAGATATGTTCAGAAAACAAATGATTAACGTACTAAGCAATAAAAACTAAAGCAAAGGAGTGCTTTTCTCTTCGCCTACTTTGCTACCCTCTTATGTGTGCTGTTTGTTAAGATTCATAAATACGTGACAAATGTTAAAGCACGTGAATAAATTGATTATCAAAATAATAGGAAAAATTACACTGAGTGTAGCTTGATGGCTAATTGAGTAAGAATCAGACTATAAACTCAAACCTGTGAGTTCAATGCCAGGTTGGTATCAGAGATTCTTCTGTCTATGCTTTGAGTATAATATGCGAGTAATAATCTCGTTCTGTAGTTTAGGTTCCTCGTTAAACGCTAGATCCACTGTGTCTGGCTGGGTAAAACAATTCACACGTCGGGAAAAGGTAAGTTCGTAAAATCTCCAATGCGTCCTTCTTCTTTTTCTTCTGATGAGTAAGCAGTTAGGCTATTCCTGTCGCGTAATGAGTTGTTACAAATGTTTTCTTGGATTTCCAATGCATCTCCTATCAACTGGTCTATATGACAAAAGTTATTTTAGTATTATTGCTTCTTGTAGTTTATTCATGTGTCAGAGCCAGTTTTATAGTACCATCAACTAAACCTAGTAAAATACGGTGGCACTCAAACTAGTTCCAGCTGAAGACAGCTTTACTTTTTATGTTTATTACCATCTTCGTGACTTGTTATCATCGATTATTACTCCAGAATGAAATTTTCACACTCTAGCGGAATATGCGTTGTTATGAAACTTTAGCATATCAAAACTGTGTGCTGGACCGACACTCGAACTCGGGAGTTTTGTCTTTCACGGACGAGTTCTCTACCAAATGAGCTACCCAAGAACGAAAGCCTGTAGACCTTTACTTCCGCCAGTACCTCATCTTCTACTTTCCAAACGTCACAGAAGTTCTCTTACAAAACTTCCAAGACTAGCATTCCTGGAAGAAAGGATATTGCGGAGACACTGCTTAGTCACAGACTGGGGGACATTTCCTGAAAGGAATTTTCTTTGTGCAGCGGAATGTGCGCGTACTCTATGGAAAACACTGAGAGTTGTACGATATATTGTAAAATATACTATCGGATCTACTGAAATTCAACTTTTATTTTACAAACTGCTTAGACTGTATAGTCTCTGGCCAATATTGTATATCTGTGTCAGCTAAGATTCGTATGTTGAACTGGTTATTTTGCGGGATTTGTTTGTTGTGAAATAGAAATGGCTTCGAAATCAAAGGAATGCACTTTCATTTGAGAATTATTGGAAGTATGCAGGGTATTGTCAACCTTACGGCGTGTTAAATGAAACGAGTATAAGTGTCACCAAAAGAAAACAAAGAAATACAATCAGCTTTTGTCGAAATGTAAGGAAATGTTCAGTACCCGAAAGCGCTTTTGTTAGTATACAAGTTAAATTCGTTGCAGACAAATTATAAGAATTAACTCAAAATAATTATGAGTGCATCGAATTAGCGGAGTTGGTCCCGACGAACTGCTAAAGACAACACTTTGGACCTTCGATGCCTTGAAGGGCAAAAAATTGTTAACGTAATGTAAATAAGACAAACCTACGTTTCAAGCATTTGTAGACTTAGAGAAAGCTTTTGACAACGTTGATTGGAATACTCTCTTTCAAATTATGAAGGTGGCAGAGGAAAAATACAGGGAGCGAAAGGCTATTTACAATTTGTACAGAAACCAGATGGCAGTTATAAGAGTCGAGGGGTATGAAAGGCAAGCAGTCGTTGGGAAGGGAGTGAGACAGGGTTGTAGCCTATCCCCGATGTTATTCAATCTGTATATTGAGCAAGCAATAAAGGAAACAAAAGAAAAGTTCGGAGTAGGTATTAAAATCCATGGAGGACAAATAAAAACTTTGAGGTTCGCCGATGACATTGTAATTCTGTCAGAGACAGCAAAGGACTTGGAAGAGCAGTTGAACGGAATGGACAGTGTCTTGAAAAGAGAGTATAAGATGATCATCAGCAAAAGCAAAACGAGGATAGTGGAATGTAGTCGAATTAAGTCGGCTGATGCTGAGGGAATTAGATTAGGAAATGAAACACTTAAAGTAGTAAAGGAGTTTTGCTATTTGGGGAGCAAAATAACTGATGATGGTCGAAGTAGAGAGGATATAAAATGTAGACTGGCAATAGGAAGGAAAGCGTTTCTGAAGAAGAAAAATTTGTTAACATCGAGTATAGATTTAAATGTCAGGAAGTCGTTTCTGAAATTATTTGTATGGAGTGTAGCCATGTATGGAAGTGAAACGTGGACGATAAATAGTTTAGACTAGAAGAGAATAGAAGCTTTCGAAATGTGGTGCTACAGAAGAATGCTGAAGATTAGATGGGTAGATCACATAATTAATGAGGAGGTATTGAATAGAATTGGGGAGAAGAGGAGCTTGTGGCACAACTTGACTAGAAGAAAGGATCGGTTGGTAGGACATGTTCTGAGACATCGAGGGATCACCAATTTAGTATTGGAGGGCAGCGTGGAGGGTAAAAATCGTAGAGGGAGACCAAGAGATGAATACACTAAGCAGATTCAGAAGGGTGTAGGCTGCAGTAGGTACTGGGAGATGAAGAAGCTTGCACAGGATAGAGTAGCATGGAGAGCTGCATCCAACCAGTCTCAGGACTGAAGACCACAACAACAACGACACAATGTAAATAAAAATTTGTGAACTTCTTGCATTTTTAAAATCGAATTTAAATAAATAAATAGTACGTAGATATAATTACAATTATTGGTATAGCCATTTGCAGAAGTACATCAAATGAGCAAGCGTTCATCTTCAGAACGTTCCAGTAATAATTTGTCTCACTTATACTCAAATCAGTTAGTAAATTATCATGTGTCAATCACGCTCTCTTCTTACACCGCTCTTCCATTTATCTACATTGCCTCTTTTTCTTCACACGAGCCAAATAAATAACAACTAATCTCGGTATTCGCCATGTTTGCACGTCCGAGATTTAACACGAAGTTTGTGCACTATCGCTTTGTTGGCTGGGGGCAACCGCCGATGTATTGCGCAGTATTGTTGATAGTCTGGAGACCGCTAAGGACACGCAGGAACAGCTTCGAGGCCACTCAGCTGGTTCCGATACTGCAGCCTGAATTACCGGCCCACTTACCACAATAACAATAAGGTGGCCGATGTTTACTGTTAAGACTTTGCTGCTCGTTTTGCACTCGAGTACAGTGTAATTTCCTTTTACCATGCCCCTCTGACAGTGAACAATGCATTATCCGACCATGGCATATAGCGAAATTGTCCATTTAACTGTGCAAACATGGACAAGTGAACGAACGATGAATTATCTGATAGCCGCTGTGAATAAGTTATTGAAGGAAGTGTATTGGCAATTTCCATTATGTTTGTTGTTTTGAGAACAATATACAGTTCGGCGTGATTGATACCTGATACCCCGATGGGCCAGTTACAAATTCCTCATCACCTCTAGGAACGCTTTAATCGTGGCGCTGGTGGGACGGACATGGTTTAAAAGTGAGCAGTCATGACTGGAAAAGGGAAGTAATCTAGGATCCGACAACTCATTACTCGTTTCCAACAACAGGCGACCCTCATTGTTGAACACGCCCAAAGAAATCTATCTTTCTGATTGCGTAGTTTGTATTGTTAAACAAGGATGACTTCATTCATGCTTGTTGGAAAAGTTTCATCTTGTATGACAACTGTGGTGTAAATCTGAACCTAAAGGAATCCACTATAGGCTCTTTTCTATTTCTTACAAATAGGTTAGACGTTGACTAATTGACAGCAAGTGGAACCGAGACCCAAGCACTTGTTTCTATTCTTACATGGTTAACGTCCCGATGAACTGAATATTGGCTCCTTTGGGCCACGACTGTGGACGCGACGCTTGCAAGCATGATAAGACTATGAAGGAAATTCTTGTCGATGCTGGGGTTACCAGCGACGATTACCACCTCCACTGAAGAGGAACCAGAGGGTTCACGACTCACTACACATGAAAGTACTTCTCCGTCTTACTTTGGAGGTAGGCAATTTGTGCGCTGCTATTGTTACATATTTTTATTACTGAAATTTATCCAGTAAAATTAGAAACACTGTATAGCTTCTTATCACCTTACCTGTGTTGTCCTATTCTCCCTGCAATGAAAAAACACAGCTCATTGAGTTCTGTATTGCCAAAGTACCTCACTTCCTATTTATGTAGAGAACTAACAAAAAATAATGAACAGGGTAGAAAGTTTCAAGTTCTTAGGTGTGCATATGGATGGAGATATAAATTGGAAAACCCACATAGTAGTAGCTCTACTAAAACGTTTAAGTTCAGCTGCTTTTGCCATCAGATAATTGACAAACTTTGTGTTGTAGCGTGTGACTGGTGCTTTTTTAAATTTATTTCACGTGGAATACAGCAGTCACTCGGAAGGAGAGTAATTCACAGACACATAAGCAATCTCGGTTAATCCGCATTCGGGAGGACGACGTTTCAAACCAGCGTCTGGCCATCCAGAGTTAGGTTTCCCGTAATTTCCCTAAATCGCTTCAGGCAAATGTCGGGATGGTTCCTTTGAAAGAGCACGGCCGACTCCCCATCCTTGACATAATCCGAGCTTTTGCTACGTCTCTAATGACCTCGATTTATACGGGATTTTAAACCCAATTTTCCTTCCTTCGGTTAAGCCTTGTAGAAGTGTGATACGTTCGTTACTGTCCATGATAGTATAAATAATTTAGAAGGTACTGTTAGTCGCCATGTCAGACTTTTGCATGTGAAGTGGCTGTTTACGAGAATCTGTTTCTTTTCCGTTCATTTATTTCATTATTTTTTTATTTAAAGTAATATTCATTCATATCTTCGCAAAGTATCACCTGTGCAAAACTGGCAGTTTTGTTGAGAGATTAGAAGTTTTACACGTCAAGAAATTAAGAATTTAGTAGCTGTTGCGTAGACGATTAATGAGGTATAACAAGTCAAGGTATATCATACGTGGGTGGTTTGATAAGTCTCGTAAATTTCCATGAAAAACCAACGTTGTTCCTTCATCGTTGGTAAGCTCGATTATTCAAAGGATCGTATAAGGAACTTCAACAATGTACAGCGTACAGTTCATTGTTGACAGCCCTCCTAATTGGTCAGTTTATCAACTGCGATTGGAAATGGGGAAAACCAAATTTCGTGCTGTTATTAAACATTTTTATTTGAAGGGACGAACTGCCATACAAATCACAACAGAACTGAATGAAGTTTACGCAGACATTGCACAATGACAGAAGACCATTTACCTATTGTTTAACGAATTTAAACGTGATCGGACAAGCATCGAAGACGAAGAGCGGTTTGGGACGTCCACTTGAGATCACTATGAAGAGAATCATTGGTCAGATTAAATAACACGGTAAAGGAAGACCGCTGAATAAACATTCGTGTGATTGCTGAGACTCTAGGCATCTCACCTGAATGGGTGCATAATATCCTGCATGAAATACTGGCTAGGAGAAAATGTGTGCGAGGTAGATGCCGCGATTGCTCACCATCGACCAAAAGCGCATCCAGCACAACATTGCAACACAATGTCTGGCGATGTTTAATAGCAGTCCGCCAGACTTTTTGCGCCGATTTGTCACTGTTGATGAAACCTGGATCCATCATTGCACACCAAAGTCCTAAAGGCAGTCAAAACAACTGACAAAGGCTGGTGAAAGTGCACAGAAGAAGAAAAAGCTCATATTTTCACCTGGTAAAGTGATGGCCATTGCTTTCTAGGATTCCCAAAGAATAATCCCCATAGGTTACTTGGAAAAAAGAAGAACCGTAACTAGACCCCACTATGCTTCATTGTCGGATCGTTTGAAACATTCTTTGGCTGTAAAAAGAACAAGGCTGGCATGTAAAAAAATGCTTTTTCACCAGTACAATGTACCACCCCAGACATCAACGACAACGGTGTTGGAAGTGCATGAACTGGACTTTGAATTGGTTCCTCATCCACCCTATTCACTAGACTCAGCCGCAAGTGACTTTTTCCTGTTCCCTAACTTGAAACTTTGGCTTGCTGGGAAGAAATTTTTATCAAGTGAGGAAGTGATAGTGCAGTCAATTAGTATTTTGTAAATTTTGACAGGACTTGTTTTCCGATCGGATGAAAAATCTGAAGGATCGCTGGACCAAGTGTACGTCTCTCAAAGGAGACTGTCGAGATATATGGTGAATTGTTTAAGAAACGAACATTTTTTCTTGCTTTTTTTACCAGACTTATAAAACCACCCTCATACTACTACCTGAAAGCGGCAACGTGTAGTGATATGAAATGGAGTGGTCAAGTAGGACCAGTAAAGCCCGCCCGGTTGGCTGTGCGGTCTAACGCACGGCTTTCCGGGTGAGAAGGAGCGCCTGGTCCCCGGCACGAATCCGCCCGGCGGATTTGTGTCGAGGTCCAGTGAACCGGCCAGTCTGTGGATGGTTTTTGGGCGGTTTTCCATCTGCCTCGGCGAATGCGGGCTGGTTCCCCTTATTCCGCATCAGTTACACTATGTAACACTGTTGTTGTTGTTGTCGTGGTCTTCAGTCCTGAGACTGGTTTGATGCAGCTCTCCATGCTACTCTATCCTGTGCAAGCTTCTTCATCTCCCAGTACCTACTGCAACCTACATCCTTCTGAATCTGCTTAGTGTATTCATCTCTTGGTCTCCCTCTACGATTTTTAACCTCCACGCTGCCCTCCAATGCTAAATTTGTGATCCCTTGATCCCTCAAAACATGTCCTACCAACCGATCCCTTCTTCTAGTCAAGTTGTGCCACAAACTTCTCTTCTCCCCAATCCTATTCAATACCTCCTCATTAGTTGCGTGATCTACCCATCTTATCTTCAGCATTCTTCTGTAGCACCACATTTCGAAAGCTTCTATTCTCTTCTTGTCCATACTAGTTATCGTCCATGTTTCACTTCCATACATGGCTACACTACATACAAATACTTTCAGAAACGACTTCCTGACACTTAAATCTATACTCGATGTTAACAAATTTCTCTTCTTCAGAAACGATTTCCTTGCCATTGCCAGTCTACATTTTATATCCTCTCTACTTCGACCATCATCAGTTATTTTACTCCCTAAATAGCAAAACTCCTTTACTACTGTAAGTGTCTCATTTCCTAATCTAATTCCCTCAGCATCACCCGACTTAATTCGACCACATTCCATTATCCTCGTTTTGCTTTTGTTGATATTCATCTGATATCCTCCTTTCAAGACACTGTCCATTCCATTCAACTGTTCTTCCAAGTCCTTTGCTGTCTCTGACAGAATTACAATGTCATCGGCGAACCTCAAAGTTTTTACTTCTTCTCCATGAATTTTAATACCTACTCCGAATTTTTCTTTTGTTTCCTTTACTGCTTGCTCAATATACAGATTGAATAACATCGGGGATAGGCTTCAACCCTGTCTCACTCCTTTCCCAACCACTGCTTCCCTTTCATGCCCCTCGACTCTTATAACTGCCATCTGGTTTCTGTACAAATTGTAAATAGCCTTTCGCTCCCTGTATTTTACCCTTTCCACCTTTAGAATGTGGAAGAGAGTATTCCAGTCAACATTGTCAAAAGCTTTCTCTAAGTCTACAAATGCTAGAAATGTAGGTTTGCCTTTTCTTAATCTTTCTTCTAAGATAAGTCGTAAGGTTAGTATTGCCTCACGTGTTCCAACATTTCTACGGAATCCAAACTGATCTTCCCCGAGGTCCGCTTCTACCAGTTTTTCCATTCGTCTGTAAAGAATTCGCGTTAGTATTTTGCAGCTGTGACTTATTAAACTGATAGTTCGGTAATTTTCACATCTGTCAACACCTGCTTTCTTTGGGATTGGAATTATTATATTCTTCTTGAAGTCTGAGGGTATTTGACCTGTCTCACACATCTTGCTCACCAGATGGTAGAGTTTTGTCAGGACTGGCTCTCCCAAGGCCGTCAGTAGTTCTAATGGAATGTTGTCTACTCCCGGGGCCTTGTTTCGACTCGGGTCTTTCAGTGCTCTGTCAAACTCCTCACGCAGTATCGTATCTCCCATTTCATCTTCATCTACATCCTCTTCCATTTCCAATATTGTCCTCAAGTACATCGCCCTTGTATAAACCCTCTATATACTCCTTCCACCTTTCTGCCTTCCCTTCTTTGCTTAGAACTGGGTTGCCATCTGAGCTCTTGATATTCATACAAGTGGTTCTCTTCTCTCCAAAGGTCTCTTTAATTTTCTGTAGGCAGTATCTATCTTACCCCTAGTGAGACAAGCCTCTACATCCTTACATTTGTTCTCTAGCCATCCCTGCTTAGCCATTTTGCACTTCCTGTCGATCTCATTTTTGAGACGTTTGTATTCCTTTTTGCCTGCTTCATTTACTGCATTTTTATATTTTCTCCTTTCATCAATTAAATTCAATATTTCTTCTGTTACCCAAGGATTTCTACTAGCCCTCGTCTTTTTACCTACTTGATCGTCTGCTGCTTTCACTACTTCAGCCCTCAGAGCTACCCATTCTTCTTCTACTGTATTTCTTTCCCCCATTCCTGTCAATTGTTCCCTTATGCTCTCCCTGAAACTCTCTACAACCTCTCGTTCTTTCAGTTTATCCAGGTCCCATCTCCTTAAATTCCCACCTTTTTGCAGTTTCTTCAGTTTCAATCTGCAGTTCATAACCAAGAGATTGTGGTCAGAATCCACATCTGCCCCTGGAAATGTCTTACAATTTAAAACCTGGTCCCTAAATCTCTGTCTTACCATTATATAATCTATCTGATACCTTTTAGTATCTCCAGGATTCTTCCTGGTATACAACCTTCTTTTATGATTCTTGAACCAAGTGTTAGCTATGATTAAGTTATGCTCTGTGCAAAATTCTACAATGCGGCTTCCTCTTTCATTTCTTCCCCCCAATCCATATTCACCTACTACGTTTCCTTCTCTCCCTTTTCCTACTGACGAATTCCAGTCACCCATGACTATTAAATTTTCGTCTCCCTTCACTACCTGAATAATTTCTTTTATCTCGTCATACATTTCATCAATTTCTTCATCATCTGCAGAGCTAGTTGGCATATAAACTTGTACTACTGTAGTAGGCATGGGCTTTGTGTCTATCTTGGCCACAATAATGCGTTCACTATGCTGTTTGTAGTAGCTAACCCGCACTCCTATTTTTTTATTCATTATTAAACCTACTCCTGCATTACCTCTATTTGATTTTGTATTCATAAACCTGTAATCACCTGACCAAAAGTCTTGTTCCTCCTGCCACCGAACTTCACTAATTCCCACTATATCTAACTTTAACCTACCCATTTCCCTTTTTAAATTTTCTAACCTACCTGCCCGATTAAGGGATCTGACATTCCACGCTCCGATCCGTAGAACGCCAGTTTTCTTTCTCCTGATAACGACGTCCTCTTGAGTAGTCCCCGCCCGGAGATCCGAATGGGGGACTATTTTACCTCCGGAATATTTTACCCAAGAGGACGCCATCATCATTTAATCATACAGTAAAGCTGCATGTCCTCGGGAAAAATTACGGCTGTAGTTTCCCCTTGCTTTCAGCCGTTTGCAGTACCAGCACAGCAAGGCCGTTTTGGTTAATGTTTCAAGGCCAGATCAGTCAATCATCCAGATTGTTACCCCTGCAACTACTGAAAAGGCTGCTGCCCCTCTTCAGGAACCACATGTTTGTCTGGCCTCTCAACAGATACCCCTCCGTTGTGGTTGCACCTGTATCGCTGAGGCACGCAAGCCTCCCCACCAACGGCAAGGTCCATGGTTCATGGGGGGGGGGGGGGTATGTAACACTATGTAACGCAAACCAGTTCTCCACGTACGCGTACACCACCATCATTACTCTACCACGCAAACATAGGTGTTACACTCGTCTGGTGTGAGACGTTCCCTGGGGAGTCCAACGCACAATAACCCTGGGTTCGGTGTGGGGCGGCGGAGGGGCGAAGTGGACTGCGGTAGTCGTCGTGGGGTTGTGGACCACTGCGGCTGTGGCGGGGACGGAGCCTCTGCGTCGTTTCTAGGTTCCCAGTTAACGTACAATACATACAATACAGGATCAGTAAAAGCGAAGTCTTCATAGTTACTGCCAAGGTGTTGGGAAAATTCACCATGTCTACGGAAGATATTAGTTGCAAAACGCTAGTTGTACCTGTACTAAGTACAATAAAAAAGGCTTAAAACGAAAGAGAAGAAACCGAAATACATATTTTTATTCGAAGAATGCGGAAAAAGTGGTACTACATTTTCAAGCTAAGCTAATTTCCATTACAGTACAGCACTTCACGTTCCCTCTCATATTTACTATTGTAGATATACTGATGAGGCACATTATGAGCATCTGCTTAACAGCGTGTTTGGAATGCAATTCGCGATTCTGCGTGGCATGTATTTGAAAATTCCTTGGTAGATTTACGGAGGTTTATGGCACCAGACGTCTACACAGGTTACGTAATTCTCGTAAATTACAGGCACTGAGATGGCGCCCGATAGCGTCGCAGAGTGCTCCATCGTATTCAGATCAGGCGAATTTGGTGGCCGAAACATCAACGTGAGCTCACTATCATGCTCTTCAAACCACTGTCGCAAGAATCCAGCCTTGTAGCATGGACAGTTTACTTGTTGGAAGACGCCATCACTGCAGAAGAAGGAATCAAGAGAGAAGAGAATGAAATTTTCACTCTGCAGCGGAGTGTACGTTGATCTGGAACTTCCTGGCAGATCAGAGCTGTGCGCCGGACCGAGACTCGAACTCAGGACGTTTGCTTTTCGTGAACAAGTGCTCTACTGACTGAGCTACCCCAGCACGACTCACAATACGTTCTCACAGCTTTACTTCCGCTGCATCTCTTCTCCTTCCTTCCAAACTTCACAGAAGCTCTCCTGCAAACCTTGCAGAAATAGCACTCCTGGAAGAAAGGACATTGCGGAGACATGATTGAGCCACAACCTGGGGGCTGTTTCCAGAATGAAATTTTAACTCTGCAGCGGAGTGTGCGCTGATATGAAACATCCTGCCAGATCGAAACTGCCGGCACACAGTTTTAATCTGCCAAGAAGTTTCAAGAGAGAATAGATGCAAGTATTCGGCAACAACGATCACATAGTGATGCAGACCGAAACTATGAATTAAATTTTGCACCAGCGCTAGAATTCGAACCCTTGTCTCCTTGTTGTTAGGTAGATGCGCTAGCCATTGCGCCACCCTGGCATTGCAGCTGCACGGAATATGGTGGCACGTCTTCCTCCCTCATGTAAATGCCAACTCAAGCCTCAGTCCATTGTGATTCTCGACGTTGGTACACATTTTAATTCATTGCTTCGGTCTACATCATTATCTTAGACAAAGGTGAGACTCAGTACGTCTCAGGAACATCAACTGTATGTAATCAACGATCACATAGTTCACATGTCACAGGTGCCTTTGATTACTACCACAGGTACAATGGAGACTCGTGTGAATGTCCTCAATAGCATAACTCTTTTCCTAGTGATCTGCATCCATGGTGCAGTGCATGTTTCCAGCAGCCGTTCACCTGGATGATGGAGTATCCGGACACGATCACTGACACAGAGTAATGAGAAACGTGGTTCATCTGGTCAGGTGACATGTTTTCATTAGTCTAAGTCCAGTCTTGACGAACCAGTGCCCACTGCAATTGCAGCTGATGATTTCACTGGAAAACAGGAGAATACCAAAGGGCATCTGCTGCAGCTCTTCATGTCCAACAATATGAACTGAACAGTGTGCTCTGCAATACTTGTACCAGCTTTGTACTCTGTTCTCAGATTTGCTTCTCTGTTTATCCTGCCATTACAGAATGGGCAAGCCTCCGAACTCCGTTTCCTGAGGTGAGGCGTAGACATCCAACATCTTGTCACGTACTCGTGGTTACACTGTCCTTGGACCATTTTTCATAGATGCTCACGACTGCAGTAAGCGAACAACCGACCACATACGATGTTTCTGAGACGCTCCTTCCCAGGCGCCGTGCTATAAGGATCTGCCCTTTGTCAAAGTCAATTATGGCAATGGATTTCCACCCTTGAAGTCCGTGTCGTTGCTAGAATTATTCCCCACTTACTCACGAAGGACATACCCCCTCAGGCTTGATGTTGTGCAACTTAAGGAGTCTTGATCTGTTCCTGCAGTCCCGGTGTGATTCTGACTTGAATTGGTGACATCAAGTTCGAAATGGTATCACGGCATGAAGTCGTCCAAGAAGTTATTCTGTGATGTTGCAAACGTCCCACACCCCTGAAATAAGTCTACCCAACTTGTGTCCATCCAAGGATGAGCCTGATTTCCCAGTTGTTGGATGAAGACGGTGTCAGACAGCTGTGCCCTTTCATATAAAAGACGTGAAGTCTGATGGAAGGGTGGTCCAGGAGCAGGATGCCAGCGTCCACATCAACCTGGTGAGTAGGGTAGTTGAGCGAGATGTTCAGCACAAGCTGTATGGCCGGACTCTGCACTGTCTGAAGTCGCTTGATGTGGGTCAGAGCAGCACTACCCCACACAATGGCAGCATACTCCAGCACAGGGCGAATCATGACCAAGTAGAATGTGACATTACAGTTCGGAGGCTGAGTAGACGCCGTGTTGAGAAGCCGATATAAGGCGCGGAGGCCCTGCGGATGTCCCGCGTACGGGGTAGCCAGGTGAAACGGCGGTTCAGGGTCAACCCCAGGTATTCGCTCCTTGTAGACCAGTGGATGGGTCCTCCTGAGATAGTGGCTGGAGGCAGCACAGGAGGAAGCACCTGCCATGTGAACATAGTACCTGAGTGAAACTTCCTGGCAGATCAAAACTGTGTGCTGGACCGAGACTCGAACTCGGGACCTTTGCCTTTCGCGGGCAAGTGCTCTATCATCTAAGCTACCCAAGCACGAATCACGCCCCGTCCTCACAGCTTTACTTCCGCCAGTACCTCGTCTCCTACTTTCCAAACTTCACAGAAGCTCTCCTGCGAACCTTGCAGAACTAGCGCTCCTGGAAGAAAGGATATTGCGGAGACATGGCTTAGCGACAGCCTGGGGGATGTTTCCAGAATGAGATTTTCTCTCTACAGCGGAGTGTGCGCTGATATGAAAGTTTCATACCAGCACACACTCCGCTGCAGAGTGAAAATCTCCTTATAGTACCTGACTGTTCGTGGCATTGAACTTTTGTTCACCAGGCACCAAGGATGTCACAAGAGAGCTGCAGGTGGTGGCGAAGTATCTTTGCACTCACATTTTTGTTGAAGAGGACGGTTTCACTTGCGCACAGCGCCAGCTGGACGCGTGCCTCCTTCGGGACATCGGCTGCTGGGGTTGGGTTGTTTGAGGGAGGAGACCAGACAGCGAGGTCATCGGTCTCGTCGGACGTGGAAGGAAGTCGGCCGTGCCCTTTCAAAGGAACCATCCTGGCATTTGCCTGGAGCGATTTAGGGAAATCACGGAAAACCTAAATCAGGATGGCCAGACGCGGAATTGAACCGTCGTCCTCCCGAATGCGAGTCCAGTGTGCTAGCCTACGCCGGTTGTGTAGAGCGAGTACGGTAGGGGGCCGAGCACCGATCGCTGCGGCACACCAACACGGGTCGACCGCGCTGTGGACACTCCACCAGCCGGGAGAACGTGGACAGACTCCTAGCGAGGTAGGAGCGGAACAGGCGCCCGTGTGACGTCAGGACCTCGTACGCAAAAAATGATTCCTCATTTTTCTCTGCTCCGCTCATTTACTTTCCTTGCCATGTCAGGTGCTCGCAATGCCACCAGATGGCATTGTGCTTCATGGTGGGTCGTGGTCATGTTTTGGCTCGTCAATACACATAATGTACATAAACAGTTTGTATATAATATTTTGTACTTTTATATATTTTTTAAATTTTTTTGCCGTGTATGCATATTGACAATACAATCGATGGACACATTGGACACCATTAACGCATTTTTTACAATAATTTTTTTGAAACACAGCGGTTATTAAGTTTTCTCAGTGACAAATACAGGAAGTTTCCAGATACATCCTATCAATACCGTTATTGTTCTCTTAAGACCAGTGGTCGTCGCTCTGTGCCCCATTAGCCTCATGTGACCCAAATCAAGTACTCGTGCGACCCGACATTCTCAGCCGTGTTTTATAATAATACGCGTCTAGCGACTAACAATAGAATTCAAAAATTCTAATAATATAGCAGCTTCTTAAGAGTGAAGTTTTCCTGCTCAGTATCAAACAAAAATACTTACAGAGAGAGAGAAATATTTTAAAATGCGCTTATTTTTCATTGATGTTGGTTGGTGAATTCGGCCGTGATCTAAGTAAAGTTGATCGCTTACCTCGAGAGCAGAGACATTAGTTAGCATCAACACTCGACTCTGAATACATCCACTGAAATCTAATTGTTCTCAAATCGGTACGTAACAATTTTGAATTGTTATTCGCTATATCAGAGTATTTTAATATCATAAGCAAAGCTGATCATTGTCATCAGCAGTACAATAATTTAATTCGACGAAGAAGTCAGACACAACCAAGTGTATCGAGTTTATTCTTTATTGGTCTCAAATAATTTCCATTTACAACAAATATTAACTTTTAATTGTTTCTGAAGAAATATAACTTACGTGTATCCGAAACTGGTAAAGAGTAAATACTCACTTTTTGTAACTGTTGGCTGTACCTAATTCATTCATCGAATCGAAAATGTACCAGAGGAAATAAGAGTAGGCAGCGAAAAGTTGGCCAGTCACCTCAGGGGCGGAGCTGGATGCAAGGGCAGAAAGCTTCGTCATTGTGGTGTGAGAGGATGTGATAGGGGGAATGTTTTGTTGTTTGTTTCCCAGTGCTGAGAACTTATGGGCGTGTGTCCCTCGTACCAATTAGCTGTGGTATAAATTTCAAACAGATGTAACATGGATTCACGAATGCGCATCATAGAAACAGTAAGCTTCAAATGTGGTACATATTTGTAAAAAGAAATATTATTCTTTCTTTTACTTGTGCCTTTGTCCCGTATTGGTGCGGGGCTGGAATTGTTACTATACTGACATGGCACAGTTAGTTCGAGCCGGATGTCCTTCCTGTCGCCATCCATTACCCCCGGGACGGAAAGCGCGTACCCCAACAGTCTGCATGTAGCGTTGTTCATGTGAAAGTGAGCGAAAGTCTCTAAATGTTTGCGAATCATGAAACTGAGGCGGGACATCGGAAGCACAGCGGTATTCAGGCACAGGGATGTGGGAAACCGCCAAAAAATCACATGTAGGCTGGCCGGCATACTCACCCTTGTCGTCAATCCGCCGGGTGGAATCGATCCAGTGGTGGCAAACATCCGCATCCCGGAAGCGGCGCTTTAGCACCCAGTAATTGTAAAAGGAATATGATATCAAATTAAGATTCTTGTACTGCAACGCAATGAGTAGAAGAAAACATTTAGTAAACATTTCTTATGGTATCTGTTATTAGAGAATACATTTAAATATAAGTACTATTCCTGTTACTAATCAGTTAAGCTTCCGCTCATATAGAAATCACAACAACATTTCGTCCCAGCTTCAAAGTCGCTGAGGCTGCGAACAATATGAAACAGGAACACTCGACACGAAGTGTTTCGATCGGTGCAAAGTTATAACGATCAGTACTTGGAGGACACTTGGCCAACTTTTTGCTCCCTTATTGCAGCTAGCTTATTGGGGACGCATAACATTCTAATTTATGTTGTCTACCAATTAACAAGAAGGTGGTCGTGGTGGTCGAGCGGTTCTAGGCCCTTCAGTCCGGAACCGCGCGACTGCTACGTCGCAGGTTCGAATCCTGCCTCGGACATGGATGTGTGTGATGTCCTTAGGTTAGTTAGGATTAAGTAGTTCTAAGTTCTAGGGAAATGATGACCTCAGATGTTAAGCCCCATAGTGCTCAGAACCAATTAACAAGAAGACCGGTGCAAATGGGGTCCGAGGTGCTGGCATTTCTGTTGCGCCTTCATGGTTGGTATGCTCGATTATTCTAAGGATCGCATAAAGAATTTCAACAATGTTGACTGCCCTCTGAATTGGTCAGTGCGTCGACTGTGATTGAAAACTGGGAAAACCGATTTTCGTGCTGTTATTAAACATTTTCATTTGAATGGATGGATCGCTGCAAAAATCAAAACAGACCTTCATTAAGTTCGCGCGGACACTGCACCATGACTGAGGATCATTTACTTTTTGTTTAACGAATTTAAACGTGATCGGACAAGCTCCGAGAACGAAGCGAGCTTCGGACGTCCAATTGAGATCACTGCGAAAGGAACCATTGACAAATTAGATGATATGGTAAAGCAAGAGCTTCGAATAAAATTCGTTTGACTGCTGAGACTGTAGGCATTTCAACTGAGCGAGTGCACAATATCCTGCAAGGAGAATTGGCTGTGAAGAAGCTGCGTGCGAGGTGGATAAGGCGATTGCTCATAGTCGACCAAAAGCGCATCCGGTACAAGGCTCGGATCTAGGGGGAGGGGGAGGGGTGGCGGGCGGCAAAATGGGGTATCTTGCCCTGGGCGACAATTTCAGGTGGTGCCGAATTCATATTCTTGGGGAAAAAAGGCCTTGTTTCACAAGGTCTGTCGATTATTCATATGATTATGAAACGCATCCCTGTTGATTTTCGAACATTTTTCAACACATTCTGAGTTGATTTCTGAATAATAAGATGATTTTTGAAGGCGTGCATAGTTTATTTAACGTCTCTGCCAGGGCAATCCCCGTCGCATCTAGAAATAAAAAGCTTTCCCGCAGAAGGGGACAAGGTTGAGGCGAACAAACCCGAACGGGTGAATGCCAGTCGCCGTTTCTTTATGTGGTCCAATGAGTGTGCGAATGATCAGCGTTGTTATAATTATTAGCGACTACCAGAGTGGAAATAAACGACTAACAAGAATAACAGGTAAGAAAGATTTCATATTATCGTCTTGGTGTTTTCAAGAAAATGAAATTTTGAGAAACTTTTTGACATCGCTACGCTATTATAGGGCCAGTTGTACAGTTCGCGGTTATCAGCTGGTTAATTTTGTTCCCGAGATAGAGCAAAAAACGCGTTGCACGAACACATAATAACGTCTAACCGGAAAACAAACGTGAGATAACTAAACTGGTGATTCTGGCAGGGTTAGTGAAGTTAACCGGAGAATAAGTTTTGTGAATAGCAACAACAGTTACAGAATTAGTGATGACAAGATTGTTAGAACGAGGAAGGAGAAGAAACGAGGACTTCACACAAATTATGTGGAACAATGTGGCGATTCGAAATGTACATAAAAATTTTGCACTACTTCTTTTCGATATCATGCTTGAGAAACTGGAGCGTATGAATGAAATGTGAAACTATTTCCTAATATAAAACTTTTTGCTTGTAGTTAGCGTAATAGGCATTTGATATTGGTACTTCGTGAATTATATTCTGTCGTGTTATTCATGTAAATGAGGTGGATAAAAGTAACCATTTGTGCGAGACTGTTTTAATCTCGCTTATCTGGCGTGCGTAACAATTACTACAATATTAGAAAGGCCTATTTCGTTTTACCTAGCAGTGACAAAATAGACGTAATCTAATAGAGAAACCACCAGTTTTGGGTACCATTTGTATTAACAGCTTTTTCAATATTAGGCAAAGACATTTTGATTTTTCATGTAGAAAAACGTCTGACGAACTTTGACGAGGTAACAGATTCTTTCGCAAAAAGGAAAGCACGCCCTGTAAACAAGATTAATGAGAAAACAATACTGAGTCCTAAGGACTCAAGAAATGTATATTGTCTTGCTTGTTTCTTGTCTGGTTTTATGTTTCCTATATTTAATTTTATGTCACACAAAAGAGAAAGTTATTAACTAATAGGCAACAAAGAATGCAAATTTTCTGAAGAGTTTTTATTCTCCTGGTTACAAATAATCCAACCCAGTATTAATTGTGATTTTTTAAGGGGATTAGGATGACAAACCGGCCGACTGGGAGCAGGAAAGGCACCACAAAATATTTTAATTTCTACTGTCCTGAATATAGGTTTGATGACTTCCATTATAAAATACACAAATTTGAATTCCACAGAGCGAAACAACAGTGATGTGCGATAGAAGAATGCTCTGTGATGACGCATGGCACTGCACTTTGACACACTAACACCAAACAACATTTCTTACGTTTCCTCGAACATATAAGTTTTATACAACAAATTCTTCAGAAAGATCTGCGCTACAAAATGAACACTTTTTGAAAAAAAATTTTTTTTAATTTTTGACGTCCAGTCTCAAACGCTCGAGGGGTGGGAGTGGGGGGAGGGCGGCGCCACCATCAAGTTTTTCTGCCGGTTCGGAAATATCGTAGATCCGGGACTGCCGGCACAACATCTCAACGTCTTTGTGTTCAGTCGTTCTCATGCGTTTTCTCTCTGTGTGTAACATGTACTTACCAGTGCCGTAATATGAACTCTATTTTTAATCATCGACAATAGTGTAGTGTTAGCAAGGCCAAACTCTTCATAGATTCCCGTTTTCGACCTCTGTTATTTACCAACTGTCTTAAGCAATTCTTGATTTTAAGCGAAGTATCAGTTTGTTTTCATCTAGATTTTCTGTCACTGTTCATAAAAAAACGGCAGTGGCTGTATTTAAAGCACAAAAAAGCGAAACGATATTGGTAAGAGTGACATCATTGTTTTTTTTTTTTGTTAGGTCTAAGAAGATGCATATAATTCTGTATGGCGATGCGACTGCAAAAACGAGCATATTTGTTCGTCCGAGAAGCAAAATTTTATCATGCTAAACAATTTTTGTTTCGCGTTAAAAAAAAACATGTTATTTTGTCTAGGCCATAGTAACGTTCCGTCCTAAAATTTTTTCACTCTATGTGGTATCCACTATTACGTTGGACTAATGGAGGTGTGCCATCCCACCAATAAAAAACGATAGTCCCTCCACCCCAGTTATTCTGTACAATCGAAAATCGAGTCAACAGCTTATGTAACAAACTGACAATAGGAGCAGAAATAATACAAGTGCGTGCTGAAAACTAATGCCTCCGAATTTTTTATATGAGAACCCTTGAAGCTTTTTTTAAAAAAAAAACTTTAATAACATTTTACATCTTTATTCCTCACGTATACATATTTATTTCTCATCTCAACACAGTGACACTGTGTCACTGTCTCCAAACGGGAGACCAGTTTGTTGATACCGTCGTTGTAGAAAGTTTGACTTTGTTGACGGGGCCGCAACCTCATCTCTGCTTGCATCGCTTCATCACTATCAAAGTGAAGTCTTTGAAGGTGTTCTTTACAGATAATAATCGGATGGGGTCAAGTCGGGACTGTATGGAGGATGATCGAGGACTGTGAACCTAAGACTGTTGCACACGTCGCAATACTGTAAGGCGTGGGGATCATCTGCTGCCTCATACAATTTTTATATCACCTCCGTGACTCTCAGGAAGAAGGAATTGATTCCAAATCGCCTGCTGTAGCAGAAAGGCCAGGCCAGGACCCACAGTTTCTGGCAGTGACCTGCCGATTACGGACGGCCGCCGGGGTCAATTGTGTACTTAGCTTTTATTCCCCAACTTCAGTGCGAGGTGGCTCTCTTCTTTTAAGGTAGGAGAGTTTTGATTTCGGTACCAGTGATCGCTTCTTTAACAAACAAGGAATTCAAGGTCAATACGACGCAGAAACGAACTTACACAATCGGTCTTTTCTTGACTACTGGCGCTGGTCACGTTATATACCATTAGTTCCCAAGCTGGAGATAATTGCCTCCTGAGGGGTATAACGACATTTTCTGAGGCTTAAAAACAAACGGCTTCGATTGCGTTTAAATCAAAAAACTAAATTATTTTCAAAAGATCATAATTATTATCGTTATTTCATAAGACTGTAATATTAAGTACAAAGGTCACCAATAATTACGTTTTTCTTTCAAAAACTAGCAATAACGTGTGACACTTAGTGATGGAGGTTACAGCTCTTGAAACGAATATGTGAACGACGTCTTCCTCACGTAGTCCACCAACTACACACCTACACACATATACTGAGGTGACGAAATTCATGGGGTACCTCCTATAATCGTGTCGGACCACCTTTGCCCGGCATAGTTCTGCAGCACGACATCACGGCATGGCATGGACTCAGTAAATCGTTGGAAGTCACATGCAGAAATATTGAGCCATTCTGCCTCTATAGCCGTCCATAATTGTGACAGTGTTGCCGGTGCAGGATTTTGCGCACGAACTGGTCTCTCGATTATGTCCCATAAATGTTCGATGGGACTCCTGTCGGACGGTCTGGGTGGAAAAATTATTCGCTCGAATTATCCAGAATGTTCTACAAGTCAGTCACGAATAATTGTGACTCCTTTGAAATGGCGCATTGTCATGGCAACTTGAAGTTCACGAATGGTTGCAAAGTAGCCGAACATAACCATTTCGTTTCAATGATGGTTCAGTTGGACCAGAGGAACCAGTCCACTCCACATAAACACAGCCCACACAATTACGGAGCCATCACAAGCTTGCATCGTGCCTTGTTGACAACTTGGGTCCATGGCTTTGTAGGGTCTGCGTCACACTTGAACCCTACAATCAGCTCTTACCAACTGAAATCGGGACTCATCTCTCCAAGTCCAGGTCTTCCAATCGTCTAGGATCCAACCGATATGATCACGAGCCCAGGAGAGGCGCTGCAGGCGATGTCGTGCTGTTAGCAAAGGCAATCGCTTCGGTCATCTGCTGCCATAGACCACTGACGCCGAATGTTGCCGCACTATCCTAGCAGATACGTACGTCCCACATTGATTTCTGCGGTTATTTCAAGTAGTGTTACTTGTCTGTTACTACTGACAGCTCTTCGAGAACGCTGCTGCTCTCGGTCGTTAAGTGAAGGCTGTTGGCCACTGCGTTGGCCATGGTGAGAGGTAATGCCTGATACTCGGTATTCTCGACACATTCTTGACACTGTGGATAACGGAATATTGAATTCCCTAAGGATTTCCGAAATGACTGACCTATGCGTCTAGCTCCAACTACTATTCCGTGTTCAAAGTCTGTTAATTCCCGTCTGTAATCTTTCAACATGAATCACCTGAGTACAAATGACAGCTCCGCCAAAGCACTACCCTGTTATACGCTGTGTACGCGATATTACTGCCATATGTATATGTGCGTATCGCTATCCCATGACTCCTGTCACCTCAGTCTAGTTTGTACTTTATACCATGGATCTATCACGGTAAAACTGAGACATGTACATCACAAATGTTTAAATATCATATGAAAATGAGTTCTCCGTACTGTAGGTAGTTACCTCAATGGACCAGAAATTGCTTCAGTATTCATTTCGAGCAGGCCGTGATGGCCGAGCGGTTCTAGGCGCTACAGTCTGGAGCCGCGCGACCGCTACGGTCGCAGGCTCGAATCCTGCCTCGGGCATGGATGTCTGTGATGTCCTTAGGTTAGTTAGGTTTAAGTAGTTCTAAGTTCTAGGGAACTGATGACCTCAGAAGTTAAGTCCCATACTGCTCAGAGCCATTTGAGCCATATTCATTTCGCAACACATAAGCGAACTAATTGACAGCACAAAATAACAGTAACTACCTACTGGCTTCCAGTTTCTGTCATTTCAGAAGTAAGAAGTCCAGCAGTCAAGTGATTTGCAGATAATACGTATAGTACGCACATTTTAACTTAGTTGACTTTAAGTTGGGGTGCATTCTGTGGATGAAGGAAGTGTCGTTAGGGAAGAGGAGCGGTGCAGAAAGGCATGTTTCGTAACAAGTGTCTGCCCTCAAGGTGGATAGTTCGCTTTCTTTTCTGAGAGGATGTGGGCAGCACTCGCGATGCACTGAGAATTTCTTCATCACTCTATAAAAAAAATGTTACTGCAAATAAGTAGGACCACTGTCTCACTGACTCATTAATTCACTGTTTAATAAAACAGCTACAAAAACGAAATATCGTTTATCCTTTGTTATTTTAAAAATAAAAGCCCTCGTAGTTGCTAATTTTGATGATTGTGGTGTGTGTGTGTGGAGGGGGGAGGGGGGGATACTAGCTAATATCTAGATACACTCAAGGTTACTGGTCTCAGAAAAGTTGGGAACCACTGCCGTAGATGCTAACGATGTGTTAATGATGTCATAAGTGCATACAATCTGCAGATTGTGGTGAAAGTTCTTTCTCTTAAAAGCGTTCCTTAAAAAAATCCTAGTCATTAATTTCAATATGTACTAGTATATTACCCCGTACACTGTACAGTTACGCTTTGTCCATCGATTATTGGGTGCATGTATATCAAAAGAGATCATTTGGCGGGTACTTAGTTATTAAGTGATCATTTGGCGGGAATTTAGTTGTCAAGTGTGACTCGGTGGTTCAACAGAAAACTGTCCGACTACGGGTTCAGAGCTTGCGGTTTGATCCCCAGTCGGACCTAGGATTTTTATGTCACTTGCCGCTTCTTTCACAGAGGGGCAACAGAGATAATATCCGTTCCATTCCCTTGAGACTATGAGACAGTAGAGTAATGCCCCTGTAGTTGCTGGGTTTCCATCTGTCTTATTTCGTAAACAGAGGAAACGTAACATCTTCATCCCAATCGCAGAGAAATTTTCCTTTTTCGCACATCGTGCTTAGGACTAATATTGAAATCTTTGCACTCCAACTGCCGTGATCTTCTTGGCGCTATGCCTGCTATGCCTGCTACCATGGCTTCATTCCTGTTTCTGTGTTTGCTAGCGGGAGGCCCAGCATCTTGAATAATTTCCTCCCTTTTTGACTCCTCCAGTTTGGTAGTTGAACTTTCACCATTTATTTACAAAATACTGTGTCATGTTATTTCTCATTTATGTGTCATTCCGAGAGATGTTACCATCTCCCTTCTCCATGTCCTTTATTGGTTCATAGTTGTTTGTCTTAATGCTCACCAACTGATATAACAGTTCCTTGTCGTTTAGCTTCTGTGAGGGTTCGGTTTAAGCTTTCTCCTTCGTAGTAGGAATGGTTCTAATCCGAAACAGCCCAATCTTTTCGTCGATTTCAAGAAAGCATATGACTCACTTGACTGACAGTCCCTTCTTGGCTCGTGGTTTTTTGAAACCTCATTATTATCTCTGACATTTCGGCAGATATCTGCAATTTCACTCTTGTAATCTTGTATTAACTGGGACAGTAAAACAAGAAGAATAACCGATACTCCACCAGCGAATAAGCAGCGCTGGTGCATGGTGGTAGCAGTCGCTGCAAACCAGGGCGAAATTTGTTGGGGCTGATTCAGCTACACTGATATCTGAGGAAACACCACAGAAACTGCACTTGACGTCTCTCAGGAGGTACAAGCTACATATATGCGCTGCAGATATTTCTTGAAGCAGCCACGATTGACGATCAGGCGTTCGACGCTGGTTCTGAAGCTCGTTGAACGTCGGCAGATGACATACCAGTTACTCATTGGCGGCGAAGGCTGTGTTTATGCGTAAGATCCTCCCCTACTTACGGATTCCGGAGCGCTCGCGCCAACCTTCGTTCCGCACTATCCTAGCGGAAGCTCCAACCCACTGCAGGAAGTCGCCAGCTAGAATTCCACAGTGAGTAATTTGTCAATCTTGTGCCCTTCTTATCTACCACTACATTTCCCGTAATGCCGCACTCCGCCTTTATCCAGAAGTCTCATCTCAGCAGTTCCTACATGTCGTACACAGCGAAGTAATTACCTCTCTCGTTGCATAACCGCTTCAGATGAGTAAGTTCTGATTTGGAATCGGATAATGCGAAGAGCGGTTTTTCGACTTATTGTTAAGGATATTGGCCATCTTTACATGGCTGTGAGGTTAGCTGTTAGAATAAGGATAAAATTTCCCTCGATTTTGTCAACACCATCCCTATAGGCGCGTCTGCACCCTTCTTCGCTTAGCAAGGCATAGCATCAAGGGAGTGTACATTTTCGGAAGATCTGTTGCTGACAATACAATGACTTGCAGTCACAAAGTACCCTACGAGTGGCGAGAGACGCCTGCTCAACCATTATTTCGTGATGAACACACGCAGGTTAACTGGTGAACATTCACTAAGAGCTTTCTGTCGTAAACTGAGATATCGGCGAAGATGTAAGAAACATTTTCGGTAACATGGCAAGGAAATGCGATAAGACGCTACCGATAATGTTTCAATATATTATTGCTATTCCGGATATAATTAGTCATAATTTTAGGTATTTCGCGGATGTCATGTTTGTCTATGACAAGGTATTATTCGACAAAAATGCCTATAATATTCAGTCATATATCCTAAAAGTATGCGCCTTGTGCAAACATTGGTAACAGGTTTCTAAGGTGAAAAAAATGTAAAAGTATGTATTTTTGACTGCATCTAAATTTACACTCTACAAACTACTATGAAGTATCTGACAGAGGGCACTTTCCACAGTACCTCGTGTTAAGTTTTCTTCCGTTCCACTCGCGTATAGATAGCGCGAAGAATGGCGCGCGATGTGCGTCAGGGAGAGGCTTATTGTTGAAGTTTTGAGAGCATTCGTTCTAAGAAAAGAGGGCAGCGTATTACTTCTTCCTACGTACGTCTCACGAAATGATCAAGACGAGAAAATCAGAGATATTAGGTTGCGATATGGAGCTCTGTCGACGATCGTGATGGGGTGAAGATAGTGATATCAGAACTACCCTCCGCCACACACTGTAAGGCGGCCTGCGGATTGTATACTGTGTATGCAGATGTAGTCTAAAACTGTATTCACAGTCTCAGCAGTAATGGTGCGTAGGGGACTGCAGCGAGATTCTTCATTTAATGTTCATTCTGAAAATTTCGTAAGTACAGTGGTCGGACAAAAACATGAAAACACCGCGAGGAACACATGTTTCAACATCAATGCTGATGCTTGCCAAGTCTGTAGCGCCAGCTTCAGTCGTGGACAAAACAGTGTTCCGTGTAGTTGTGAGTGCATTACCTGGGGGCTAAGTGAATTCGAACGTGCGCAGATTGCTGGTGATCGCATGGTGGATGTCTCCGTAACGAAGGGAACCGAAGTGTAGTTTCAAGAGTATGGAGAATTCATACCACATGCGGGGAAAGCGGAAAAACGTCATCCGCTATGTCACAACACACGAAACTGTGTGTTGAGTGATCGCAACGGACGGTCATTGAAGAGGATTGTGACGAGAACTAAGAAAAATGTTCAAATGTGTATGAAATCTTATGGGACTTAACTGCTAAGGTCATCAGTCCCTAAGCTTACACACTACTTAACCTAAATTATTCTAAGGACAAACACACACCCATGCCCGAGGGAGGACTCGAACCTCCGCCGGGATCGTCCGCACAGTCCACGACTGCAGCGCTTCAGACAGCTCGGCTACTCCCGTGCGGCGAGAAATACGAGGACGACAGCTGCAAAAGTCGCAGAACTGAATGTCGAACTCGCGAACCCCGTCAGCACCATAACTACACGCAGGGGTCTCCATAAACCGGGAACTTCAGGGCGGGCTGGAACTCCAAAACCAATCATCAGTGATGCAAATGCCCGTAATAGGAAAACGTGGTATCGAAGCCATAAAATCTAGACTATGGTGCAATGGAAGAATGTCACTTGGTCGGGTGAGTCTCATTTCACAATGTTTCCAACAACAGGCCGAGTTCAGGTCCCAAGTGTGAAACATGGCGGAGATACTGTGATGTTTTGGGCAGCCATATCATGGAATTCCATGTTGAAGCGTCTGCCAGTTAGTTTTTCCGGTGTTTCGGTGACGCTCTCCCCTGGCCCAAACAAACCGGTGAAAATTCGCGCTGCTTGTCTTTTGGTAAGTTTAACATCCCCAGCTAGTGTTACTTGGTGTGCATCTCATACACTTAAGTAATATTGCAGGAATTGGCTCTAGCAAAGATAACACGCCGCGTCCCCGGTGGCTCAGAAATGTAGAATTCAGCAATCATACGGCACGCGCTGTGACAAAGTATGAAGCTCTCGACTAGAAGCAAGTAGTTAAATGTTTTACAGGTTTTCCTATTTTTTAATATCTTAATCTACTACATGTAATTCCTTTTCACGTCATGCAGTTATCATCCTTATCTATGCAACGATATTTTTTCCCATTATCTTTCTTCTAAGCTCTTATCCGATGTAAATGAAGTCCCTTGTTCTAATGGAAGTGAAGACCATTTAATTTATTTCTCATGAAGGGAAAACAAATTTCATTTCTTTGATTATAAAACTATCACTCCAAAACGAAGAACGACTTTAGTTTTAATCAGAATATGAGCCTTTTAAAACTGTTTCACGATGAAATATATTACTTGTTTATGAAAAATGATAAAAAAGAAACATGGAAATTAAAAATGTGCTATATATACAGGGTGGTCCATTGACAGTGACCTGACCAAATATCTCACGAAATAAGCATCAAACGAAAAAACTACAAAGAACGAAACTCGGTCTAGATTGAAGGAGGAAACCAGATGGCGCTATGGTTGGCCCGCTAGATGGCGCTGCCATAGGTCAAACCGATATCAACTGCGTTTTTTAAAACAGGAACCCCCATTTTTATTACATATTCGTGTAGTACGTAAAGAAATATGAATGTTTTAGTTGGACCACTTTTTTCGCTTTGTGATAAACGATGGCGCTGTAATAGTCACAAACATATAAGTACGTGATATCACGTAACATTCCGCCAGTTCGGGCGGTATTTGCTTCGTGATACATTACCCGTGTTAAAATGGACCGCTTACCAATTGCGGAAAAGGTCGATGTCGTGTTGATGTATGGCTATTGTGATCAAAATGCCCAACGGGCGTCTGCTGTGTATGCTGCTCGGTATCCTGGACGACATCATGCAGTGTCCGGACCGTTCGCCGGATATTTACGTCATTTAAGGACACAGGAAGTGTTCAGCCACATGTGAAACGTCAACCACGACCGGCAACAAATGATGATGCCCAAATAGGTGTTTTAGCTGCTGTCGCGGCTAATCCGCACACCAGTAGCAGACAAATTGCGCGAGAATCGGGAATCTCAAAAACGTCGGTGTTGAGAATGCTACATCAACATCGATTGCACCCGTACCTGATTTCTATGCACCAGGAATTGCATGGCGACGACTTTGAACGTCATGTACAGTTCTGCCACTGGGCACAAGAGAAATTACGGGACGATGACAGATTTTTTGCACGCGTTCTATTTAGCGATGAAGTGTCATTCACCAACAGCGGTAACGTAAACCGGCATAATATGCACTATTGGGCAACGGAAAATCCACGATGGCTGCGACAAGTGGAACATCAGCGACCTTGGCGGGTTAATGTATGGTGCGGCATTATGGGAGGAAGGATATAATTGGCCCCCACTTTATCGATGGTAATCTAAATGGTGCAATGTATGCTGATTTCCTACGTAATGTTCTACCGATGTTACTACAAGATGTTTCATTGCGTGACAGAATGGCGATGTGCTTCCAACATGATGGAATTCCGGCACATAGCTCTCGTGCGGTTGAAGCGGTACTCAATAGCATAATTCATGACAGGTGGATTGGTCGTCGAAGCACCAAACCATGGCCCGCACGTTCACCGGATCTGACGTCCCCGGATTTCTTTCTGTGGGGAAATTTGAAGGATATTTGCTATCGTGATCCACCGACAACGCCTGACAACATGCGTCAGCACATTCTCAATGCATGTGCGAACATTACGGAAGGCGAAGTACTCGCTGTTGAGAGGAATGTCGTTACACGTATTGCCAAATGCCTTGAGGTTGACGGACATCATTTTGAGTATTTATTGCATTAATGTGGTATTTACAGGTAATCACGTTGTAACAGCATGCGTTCTCAGAAATGATAAGTTCACAAAGGTACATGTATCACATTGGAACAGCCGAAATGAAATGTTCAAACGTACCTACGTTCTGTATTTTAATTTAAATAACCTACCTGTTACCAACTGTTCGTCTAAAATTGTGAGGCATATGTTTGTGACTATTACAGCGCCATCTATCACAAAGCGAAAAAGTGGTCCAACTAAAACATTCATATTTCTTTACGTACTACACGAATATGTAATAAAAATGGGGGTTCCTATTTTAAAAAATGCAGTTGATATCCGTTGACCTATGGCAGCGCCTTCTAGCGGGCCAACCATAGCGCTATCTGGTTTCCCCCTTCAAGCTAGATGAGTTTCGTTCTTTGTAGTTTTTTCGTTTGCTGCTTATTTCGTGAGATATTTGTTCCAGTCACTATCAGTGGACCACCCCTATTTATATATATATATATATATGACCTTCAAAGTAGTCACCAGCATTGTGTTTAACCCGTTTCCTGCGATGTGGAAGTCGTAGGATACTCTAAGCAGAGCCAGTGTGTTGACAGTTCTAGCGGCGCGGTCTATTGTCCGACGAATTAGTAGCAGTTCTGAAGCGAATGCCGTGAAGTGTTTCAGTTTAGAAATTGAGTTGAACTTGCAAGGGCTTAAGTCAGGGGAGTGCAGTAGATGGTATAGCACTTAGCAGCCCCATCAGTCAAACAAATCAGTAACAGCTTGCACTGTACGTGCTTGAACATTGTCCTGTATAATGATGGTCAGGTCCTGCAGAAAGTGTCATGACTTCTGCGTCTAAGCTGGTCGTAGGTTGTGTTCCAAAAATGAACAGCATAGAGATAGAAGTGATGGCACTTTCTGCAGGACCTGACCATCATTTTGCAGGACAGTGCTCAAGCACGTACAGTGCAAGCTGTTACTAATTTGTTTGACTGATGGGGCTTGCTAAGTGCTATACCACCTCCAACATGACCATGTCTAGACGCCTAGTAAACGCTGCAGTTTTCATACCAACATTTTCATTGACTAAGGAAACCTCAAACCAGTCAGAAATTTCATTTTATGCCCCACTTGACTGTATTTTTGTAATAAGCGTTGCTGTGGCACCAAGTCAAATACAATTCGCAAGTTCAGAAATATTGCATCCATCTTACTGCCTTTTTTCAGGGCTTTACGTGTGTCAAGTGAGAAAAGTGTGAGTTTCGATGAGCTATGTTTCCGGAATCCATGCTGGTTGACGTGAGCTTAGATTACTTTTTCAGACTCTACAGTAGTTGGATGTCAATGGTAGCGGACTGTTCATCACTTCTTGTAGGCGGGCGTGATATATGCTTTCTTCCAACTAATGGACACCGTTTATTGGTTCTACGGATCTACGGTTTATTGTTGTATGGATCTACGACACATTACGTTTAAAAGAGGTGATCATTCGGCCACAGATGCTGTATAGAATCTGACTGGGATTCCTTCGAATTCTGGAGCTTTGTTCGATTCTAGTGTATTCAGATGTTTTTTCAGCGCCACTGCACTAATATCTATATTACTCATATTTGCAGTTTTGCGAGGATTAAAGTGGAACAGCACTCCAGGACTTTCCTTTCATCTACATCTACATCGATACTCTGCAAATCACATTTAAGTGCCTGGCAGAGGGTTCCTTTGTGAAGGAACATTCGAAAACGGAATTCAGCATTTCCGCTTTTGCTTTGCTACCCTCAATGTCAGTTCCTGTATCATACCTGACCGTCCGGACACTAGCTTTTGTGCCACTAACAGCCTTCACAAACAATCAGAATTTCTTTGTGTCCTGTGAGAGGTCTTTCGCTAAGATTCTGTTTCACACTTAAGTTCTCACAACTGAAATCAGTGATTTCACACAAATGCCTGGTTGTGAAATTGTGTGCGTATATGAAGTGGAGCAATGATCACAAGTGCTCGGTTATAGGCGAAGCAAAGGCCAGGCTTTGATCTGTCGATTGGATACTGGGAACTTTATTATTTCACTCAGATATATCTTACAAAATACTTGCACTGCTTGCTCTGAAGTTTGCTCAGGTGTATCGGATTTTTATCACTGTGGATCTATAGCACTTCGACGAGTTTAACAGAAATTAAGAAATAATTTAGCTGGCAGGAGTTTGAAGAGGTTTAATATTTCGAGCAAACTACATATAAAATTTTTAGATCCCGATTTTCGGGGCAGAATCTATTAGTATTTTACACACATCTCCATGCTGCTCCCGTACAAAATCTAATGATAAAATCAGAGTAGTAACAAGCCGCTCTGAGGTATTCACAGTTTCGTCACCAGCTATCGAGGACGAATCTTTAACAGTGCTAGCCACTCCTGCTGGCGAAAAGTCAGACGGCCTTAGGCCAAAGATGCCGAGAAGCATGCCAAACAGCAATGCGTGAACAGGCGGCCGCGAAAGTCTCAACCATTTTAGGTATACACGGTTGTCCCTAACTACAGATACAAACGGCGTAAGGTGATTCGATGTAAGATGTAAGTTGGTTAACTTTTACAAGTATAATCTGCAGTAAGTAATTCGTTATGGTACAACCACTAAGTCTTTTGCGATGGATTTGTTGTATTAAATGTTCTCAGTGGATTTACAGCATTAATTCTATATGAAAATCCGAGCTTTCGACAGTATGTACTATTGTCTTCCTCAAGAGAGCAACTGACTGTGGAAGAACTGACGGTTTGACACTGTCTACAATTGACATCTACATCTGTATTCGGCAAGCCACCTAACGGTGTGTGACGGAGTGTGCTTTGTGTACACCGATACTACCCCCTTTATCTGCTAATGTCGTGTATGGTTCGCGTGACGAACGATTGCTCTTAAGCTTCCGTTTGGGCTCGAATTTCTCCAATTTTTTCTTCATGGTCTTTTCGCGAGATTTATATAGGAGGAAGCAGTATACTGGTCGACTGCTCTATGTATGTATGTATGTTATCCGGGGACCTAGAAACGACGGAGAGGCTCCGTCCCCGCCGCAGCCGCAGCGGTCCACAATCCCACGACGACTACCGCGGTCCACTTCACCCCTCCGCCGCCCCACACCGAACCCAGGGTTATGGTGCGATTCGGCCCCCGGTGGACGCCCCAGGGAACGTCTCACACCAGACGAGTGTAACCCCTATGTTTGTGTGGTAGAGTAATGGTTGTGTACGCGTACGTGGAGAACTTGTTTGCGCAGCAATCGCCGACATAGTGTAACTGAGGCGGTATAAGGGGAACCAGCCCGCTTTCGCCGAGGTAGATAGAAAACCGCCTAAAAACCATCCACAGACTGGCCGGTTCACCGGACCTCGACACAAATCCGCCAGGCTTCGCGTTTACGAAATGAATCTGTACTGAAACGTGCCGCTCTTCTTTGGATCTTCTCTGTTTCCTCCGTAAATCCTCTCAGGTACTGATCCCATACTGCCGAGCAATATTCAAGTATTGGTCGAACAAGTGATATGTAAGCTACTTCCTTTGTTTATGGACTACATTTTCTGAGGAATCTTCCAGTAAATCTCAGTCTAGCATCTGCCTTACTCGCGATTAATTTGAAATCTCTCCGTACGCATACTGCTAGATATTTTATGGAAGTAATTGCTTCCAGTGATTGTTTTGCCATCGTGTGATCATATAATAAATGGTCTTTCCGCCTATACATTCGCAATACGTTATATTTGTTTATGTTGAGGGTCAATTCTCACTCGCCAGCCGCGGTGGTCTAGCGGTTCTAGGCGCTCAGTCCGGAGCCGCGCGACTGCTACGGTCGCAGGTTCGAATCCTGCCTCGAGCATGGATATGTGTGATGTCCTTAGGTTAGTTAGGTTTAAGTAGTTCTAAGTTCTAGGGGACTGATGACCATAGATGTTAAGTCCCATAGTGCTCAGAGCCATTTGAACCATTTTTTCAATTCTCACTCCCTGCAGCAGGCGTCCATCCTCCGTAAGTTTTCTCGCAATTCGCTACAATTTTCAACCGTTGCGACTTTTCTGTATACGGCACCATCATCCGCGAAAAGCCTCATGGAACTTCTGACTTTAGCAACTATAACATTTACAAACTGTTGTAGTATGAAAACTAACTGTCGTGTAACACTACATTGGGGAACACTCGGAGTTACTTTTACGTCTAAAGACTCCTCTCCTTTCACAGTGATATACTGTCTTCTGTTTGCTAGAAACTCTTCAGTCCAATCACACAGTTGGTATGACATTCCGTAAGATAATATTTTGTTCACTAGATGGCAGTGCGAAACTATAAAACACGGAAGTCAAGGAGCATGGCATCTTCCTGGGTGCCCCTTGCTTTCCGGGTCTCGTGGACAAACAGATCGAGATGGGTTTCAAAAATGGTTCAAATGGTTCTAAGCACTATGGGACTTAACATCTGAGGTCATCAGTCCCCTAGACTTAGAACTACTTAAACCTAACTAACCTAAGGACATCACACACATCCACGCCCGAGACAGGATTCGAACCTGCGACCGCAGCAGTGGCGCGGTTCCGGACTGAAGCGCCTAGAACCGCTCGGCCACAACAGCCGGGCGAGCTGGGTTTCACACGATCATTGTTTTAGAAATCCATGTTGATTCCTCTACAGATTTTCCATCTCCAGAAATCTCATAATATGCGAGCTTAAAACATGTTCCAAATTCTACAACAGATCGACGTTAGAGATATATGCGTATAGTTTTGTGCGTCTTTTCGACAATCCATTTTGAAAACAGGAATGACCTGTGCTTTAATCCAATCATTAGGAACGCTTCGCTCCTCTAGAGACTTGCAGTACACTGCTGCTAAAAGAGGGGCAAGATCTTTCTCATAGCCTGTGTAGAATACTCTGCTGACTGATTTCAGTTGATTTTGTTTACTTTGATTATTTATTTCGATTTGTGCGCCTATTTACAGGAGGATCTTCCTCGATCTTTCTCTATGAAACAGTTCTGGCAAAAGATGTTTAGTATTTCTACACCTACATCTCCGTGATTACTCTGCTATTCACAATAAAGTGCCTGTTCAATGAACCACCTTCATGCTTTCTTTCTACTGTTCCACTCTCGAACGGCAAGCGGGAAAAACGAGCACTTAAATTTTTCCGTACGAGCCCTGATTTCTCTTATTTATTGTGTTGATCGTTTCTCCCTATGTAGGTGGGTGCCAACAGAATGTTTTCGCAATCGGAGGAGAAAACTGGTGATTGAAATTTCATGAGAAGATCCCGTCGCAACGAAAAACGTCTTTGTTTTAATGATTGCCACTCCAATTCACGTATCATGTGTGTGGCACTACCTCCCCTCTTTCGCGATAGTACAAAACAAGCCGCCCTTCTCTGAACTTTTTCGATGTCATCCGTCAGTCCCAGCTGATGCGGATCCCACACCGCACACCAATACTCCAGAATAGGGCGGACAAGCTTGGTGTAAGCAGTCTCTTTAGTAGACCTGTTGCACCTTCTGAGTGTTCTGCCAATGAATCGCAGTCTTTGATTTGCTCTACCCACGACACTACCTATGTGATCGTTCCAATTTAGGTTATTTGTAATTGTAACCCCTAAGTATTTAGTTGAATTTACAGCCCTCAGATTTGTGTGACTTATCGCGTAATTGAAATTTAGCTGATTTCTTTTAGTACTCATGTGAATAACTTCGCACTTTTCTTTATTCAGGGTCAATTGCCACTTTTCGCACCATACAGATATCTTATCTAAATCATTTTGCAAGTCGTTTTGATTGTCTGATGACTTTACAAGACGCATCTGCAAACAATCTAAGACGGCTACTCAGATTGTCCCCTATGTCGTTAATACAGGTCAGGAACAATAGAGGGCCTGTAACACGTCCTGCGTCATCCTGTGTTTCAGTGCCATTATGGTTACAAATTGTCTAGGCAGATAGTTTCGATCCGTTTACTGATTTATCCTAATACCAAAACGTCTTAGCATTTTCTGTCAAGTTGGTAGTTAGAATTATACTTCCGAATCCGTTCAGCCCTCCTTACACTAATTTTGACTTCGTTTCGTTTCCGTTTGTCTGTGAAGCTTTAGCTACATTTAATTTTGCAGTGAAGCTCATTTCGCTTTTGTAGCATGTAATACAAATGCAGAAATTTTCAGCATGCCCTCAACACTAATTATTTTCCTATTCTTTATATATGCGTAGAATGAAAAAAGAAACCTTTAATACACACCGAGGTGACAAAAGTCAATGGATGGCGGTTGTATCGCGTACACAAGATATAAATGGGCAGTGCATTGGCGGTACTGTCATTTGTACTCAGGTGATTTTTGTAAAAAGATTTCCGAGGTGATTGTGGCTGTACGACGGTAATAATAGATTTTCAACGCGCAGTAGTAGTTGGAGCTAGAAGCGTGGGACATTCCATTTCGGATATCGTTAGCACATTCAATTTTCCGAGATCCTCAATGTCAAGAGTGTGCCGAGAATACCAAATCTGAGACATTACCTCTCACCACGAACAACACAGTGGCCGACGGCTTTCAATTAATGACCGAGAACAGCGACGTCTGTTTCGAGTACTCGGTGCTAACAGACAAGCAACACTGCGTGAAATAACTGCAGAAATGAATGTGGGACGTGCGACGAACGTATTCATTAACAGTGCAGCTAAATTTGGCGTTAATGGGCTATAACAGAGACATAACCTTTGCTAACAGCACGACATCGCCTGCAGCGCCTCATGGGCCTGTGACCATGTCAGTTGGGCCCTAGATGACTAGAAAACTGTGGCCGGGGCTTTTGAGTCCCGATTTCAGTTGATAAGAGCTGATGGCAGGGTTCGAGTGTCGTGCAGACCTCACGAAGCCATGAACCCCTGTCAACAAGGCACTATGCAAGCTGGTGGTGGCTCTATAATGGTGTTTACATGGAATGGACTGGTTCCTCTGGTCCAATTCGATCATTGATTGTTCGGGTGCTTGGAGACAATTCGCAGCCATTCAGGGATATCGTGTTCCCAAACAACAATAGAATTTTTATGGATGGCAATGCGCCATGTTACTGGGCCACAGTTGTTCACGACTGGCTTCAAGAACATTCTGGAAAATTCGAGCAAATGATTTGGCCACCCAGAACGCCCGACATGAATCCCATCGAACAATTATGGGACATAATCGAGAGGTCAGTCCGTGCATAAAATCGTGCAGCGCCAATGCTTTCACAATTATGGACGGCTATAGAGGCAGCCTGCCTCAGTATTTTTGCTTGGGACTTCCAACTTGAGTCCATCCCAGGTCGAGCTGCCATACTACAACGGTAAAAGGATGTCCGACACAATATTAGGAAGTATCCCGTGATTTTTATCACCTGGGTATACAGTAGACCTAAAAGACAAGACACCCTCTGGCACACTCGTCACAGTGAACTGAAGAATATACCAACGTCGGTATAAGTAAAATTACGTTCATTTAGATATGTCCGTGTTTCCGAAAACACAGACGAGAGAGTAACGAGTTCGCGCACAGCTGTCTCTGCTGTGCTGCAGACTGCAGAGTGCGACTGCACTGTGAACCCCGGAACGCTGTCAGCGTAAACAGCTGAGAAACGGTAGCCATCATCGCTTCTGTCAGCTGATTCAGCGCAACTGGGCTGGTGGCCTTGGTGGGACACGTCACCGGACAACAGCGCGGAAGAGTGGGGGGTTACAGACAGATGCGGCCGTAGCGCGCTCCACATACCGCAGACTTCCCGGTGAAGCGTAGCGGCGGGTGCCAGTAAGTGTGTCGCTGTCGGGTAAACAGATGACATGTGGGTTCCAGCCTTTCTATGCGACGCCATTTGAACGACTTACGTGTCATGTTCGCTACTTGCTTAGTCAAGCGGCTCCTCATTTGGCCTCACCAGGCTGAAGTGGACCCCATTCCACACTTTTCCATGCTAGATGCCGGGAATCAAATAGGGGGCATGCACATTAATAGCCTGCAACGCTAACCATGTTTTATTGTTTTTCTATTTATTTTGTCAATGTCTTAATTTTAGGACTTTCCCCTCCAGGCCTACTTTCCACTTGCCAATTTATTTGCCTTCTCGCTCTGGCTTCATAGTCATTTTCTATTGCAAAAATAAAAGTAATCTTCTTTCGCATAAAACTAGAAATAAAAATATCTTATATATTACTAAGATGATGAGTTAAATAATACACAAATTATAAAAACTAAGTGCGTTTCTCATTCTTATCCCATTCTCTTTCATTAGACTTTCAAATGTAAAATAATCGTGAAATTTATTGAAAGTGAGTTATTCCTCTGAACAAGATTAAAAGGAATAACATCGGAATGTTTATCAGCATAAACGAGTTGAGGTTTAAAAATTACATTGCTTACCTCTTCAGCTCTTTTCTTCTCCTCCTTGAGGACATGAATTCAATGAAACCTCCTTGCAGGCTGATGAAGACTTAGTGGCCACTATATGCAGTTCGTTGAAAAATATTTACATCTACGTCCACACTCTGCAAAGTACTGTGAAGTGCATGGCGGAGAGTATTTCTCATTGCAGCACTGCAGATGGCGTTCTTACGCCTTCTGGGATGCCGTATATTAGAGTTTCTTTGTGTTCCATTCGTGTATGGAAGATCTGTATCTACCTGTACGTCTACACCAGTACTCCGTAAGCTGACTGATGGCGTGTGGGGGAAGGTACTTCTGTTACCACTAAATGATTTCTCCTTCTTTGTTCCACTCGCGAACGTCGCGCGGGAAGAATGATTGTCGATAAGCATCTGTATTAGCTCTAATTTCTCGAATTATTTTTATCGTGGTCATTTCTCTATATGTAGGTGGAAGGATGTAATATGTCGTCCAACTCTTCCCGGAAAGTACTCTCTCGAAATTTCAATAATAAACCTATCCGTGATGCACTAATACTCTCCCTTAGTGTCTGTCACTGGAGTTTGTTGGGCATCTCTGTAAAGCTGGACTCGCATTCGGGAGGACGACGGTTCAAACCCGCGTCCGGCCATCCTGATTTACACTACTGTCCAATAAAATTGCTACACCAAGAAGAAATGCAGATGATAAACGGATATTCATTGGACAAATATATTATACTAGAACTGACATGTGATTACATTTTTACGCAATTTGGGTGTATAGATCCTGAGAAATCAGTACCCAGAACAACCACCTCTGGCCGTAATAACGGCCTTGATACGCCTGGGCATTGAGTCAAACAGAGCTTGGATGGCGTGTACAACAGCTGCCCATGCAGCTTCGACACGATACCACAGTTCATCAACAGTAGTGACTGGCGAATTGTGACGAGCCAGTTGATCGGCCACCATTGACCAGACGTTTTCAATTTGTGAGAGATCTGGAGAATGTGCTGGCCAGGGCAGCAGTCTAACATTTTCTGTATCAAGAAAAGCCCCTACAGGACCTGCAACATGCGGTCGTGCATTATCCTGCTGAAATGTAGGGTTTCGCAGGGATCGAATGAAGGGTAGAGCCACGGGTCGTAACACATCTGAAATGTAACGTCCACTGTTCAAAGTGCCGTCAATGCGAACAAGAGGAGATCGAGACGTGTAACCAATGGCACCCCATACCATCACGCCGGGTGATAGCCTGTATGGCGATGACGAATACACGCTTCCAATGTGCGTTCATCGCGATGTCGCCAAACACGGATGCGACCATCATGATGCTGTAAACAGAACCTGGATTCATCCGAAAAAATGACGTTTTGCCATTCGTGCACCCAGGTTCGTCGTTGAACACACCATCGCAGGGGCCCCTGTCTGTGATGCAGCGTCAAGGGTAACTGCGGCCATGGTCTGCGAGCTGACAGTCCATGCTGCTGCAAATGTCGTCGAACTGTTCGTGCAGATGGTTGTTGTCTTGCAAACGTCCCCATCTGTTGACTCAGGGATCGAGACGTGGCTGCACGATCCGTTAGCCATGCGGATAAGATGCCTGTCATCTCGACTGCTAGTGATACGAGGCCGTTGGGATCCGCCGTTGGGATGCAGCACGGCGTTCCGTATTACCATCCTGAACCCACCGATTCCTTATTCTGCTAACAGTCATTGGATCTCGACCAACGCGAGCAGCAATGTCGCGATACGATAAACCGCAATGGCGGTAGGCTACAATCTGACCTTTAAAGTCGGAAACGTGATGGTACGCATTTCTCCTTCTTACACGAGGCATCACAACAACGTTTCACCCGGCAACACCGGTCAACTGCTGTTTGTGTATGAGAAATCGGTTGGAATCTTTCCTCATGTCAACACGTTGTAGGTGTGGCCACCGGCGCCAATCTTGTGTGGATGCTCTGAAAAGCTAATCATTTGTATATCACAGCATCTTCGTCCTGTCGGTTAAATTTCGCGTCTGTAGCACGTCATCTTCGTGGTGTAGCAATCTTAATGGCCAGTAGTGTAGATTTTCCGTGGTTTCCCTACAGCTCTTCAGGCAGATGCCGGGATACTTCCTTTGAAAGGGTACGGCTGATTTCCTTCCCCATCCTTCCCTAATCCGAGCTTGTGCTCCGTCTCTAATGACATCGACGTCGACGGGACGCTAACCCCTAATCTCCTCCTCCTCCTCCTCCTCCTCCTCCTCTGTGAAGCGGTCGCGCAGACTAAACGATCTCGTGACGAAACGTACCGCACTTCGTGGGATTTTCTGTATATCTGCTATCAGTCCTACCTGGTAAGGGTCCGATATTGATGAACAGTACTCAAGACTTCGTCAAACAAGGGCCTTGTAAGCCACTTCTTTCGTGGATGAACTACATTTCCTTAAGATGCTTCCTATGAATCTCGCTCTGGTGTGTGCTTTTTCTTACTATTTGTTTTATGGGGTCATTCCACTTAAGGCGCTCTTGGTAGTTACTCCTATATATTTTACTGCATATACTGTTTCCAGCAATTTGTCATCTATAATTTAGTTGCACATTAGTGGATTCCTGTTCCTGTGTTTTAAAAATGTTTTACATTTATTTACGTTCAGGGTCAACTGCCAGAGACTGCACCATTCGTCAACCTTCTACAGGTAATTTTGAAATCAATACTGTCTTCTGGCGTTGCTACTTTATTATAGACAACCGCATGATCTGCAAGCAGTCTTAAAGAGATTCCGAAGCTTTGTACTAGATCGTTCATATATATTTTAAACAGTAACGTTCCTACCACACTTCCTTGTGGTACTCCGGAGATTACGTTTACGTATATCTGCAGATTTTATTCCTTTGAGAGCGACATGTCGTGTTCTGTCTGCAAGGAAGTCCTGAATCCAGCAAATCTGGTTCGATACTCGATAAGCTAGTGTTTTTTTCCATTAGACGGCAGTGCGGGATGGTGTCAAATGCCTTCCTGAGGTCAAGGCGCCATTGTCTACAGCGCTAAGGGTCTTTTTTTCCTTTTTTTTTTTTAGTCTTCTCACTGGTTTGAAGTGGCCCGCCACGAATTCCTCTCCTGTGCCAGCCTCTTCATCTCAGAGTAGTTCTTGCAACCTACATCCTCAATTATTTGTTGCTGGATGTATTCCAGTCTCTGTCTTCCTCTATAGTTCTTGCTCTCTACAGCTCCCTCTAGTACCATGGCAGTCATTGCCTAACAGATGTCCTATCATCCTGTCCCTCCACCTTGTCAGTGTTTTCCACATATTCGTTTCCCTTCCGATTATGCGCAGAACCTCTTCATTCCTTACCTTGTCAGTCCACCTACTTTTCGACATTCGTTTACAGCACCATATCTCAAGTGCCTCGATTCTCTTCTGTTCCGGTTTTCCCACACTCCATGTTTCACTGCCATTCAATTATGTGCTCCTAACGCAATTCTCAGGAATTTCTTCCTCCAGTTAAGGCCTATGTTTAATACTAATAGACTCCTGTTGGTAAGGAGTATCCTTTTTGCCAGTGCTAGTCTGCGTTTGTTGTCCTCCTTGCTCCAACCGTCGTTGGTTATTTTGCTGCCTAGATAGTAGATATCCCTAACTTCTTCTACTTCGTGACCATCAATCCTCATGTTAAGTTTCCTGCTGTTCTCATTTCTGCTACTTCTCATTACTTTTGTCATTCGTCGATTTGCTGCCAATCCATATTTTGTATTCATTAGATTGTTCATTCCACTCAGCAGATCATGCAGTTCTTCTTCACTTTCACTCAAGATAGCAACGTCATCAGCGAATCGTTTCATTGATATCTTTTCACCTTGAATTTTGCCCGCGCGGCTAGCCGCACAGTCCAACGCGCTGCTTCCCGAGAGGGTACGAATCCGCCCGGCGGATTAGTGTTGAGGTCCGGTGTGCCGGACAGCCTGTGGATGGTTTTTAAGGCGGTTTTCCATCTGCCTCGGCGAATGCTGGCTGGTTCCCCTTATTCCGCCTCAGTTACACTATGTCGGCGATTGCTGCGCAAACACTGTCTCCACGTACGCGTACACCATAATTACCCTATCACGTAAACATAGGGGTTACACTCGTCTGGTATGAGACATTCCCGGGGGGGGGGGGGGGGGGGGGGGGTCCACTGTGGGTCGAACCGCACAATAACCCTGGGTTCGGTGTGGGGCGGCGGTGAGGTGGGTGGACTGCTGTGGCCTGTTGTGAGGTTGTGAACCACTGAGGGCTACGGCGGAACAAAGCCTCTCCGTCGTTTCTAGATCCCAGGTTCAATACACACACACCTTGAATTTAAATCCACTCCTGAACCTTCTTTTATTTCCAGCAATGCTTCTTCGATGTGTAGATTGAACGGTAGGAGCGAAAGGCGACATCCCTGTTTTACATCCTTTTTTATCCGAGCACTTCTATCTTGGTCGTCTTCTCACATTATTCCCTCTTGGCTCTTGTACTTATTGTATACTACCTGTCTCTCTCTATAGCTTACCCCTATTTTTTCAGAATTTCGAACACCTTGCACCATTTTACATCGTCAAATGCTTTTGCCAGGTCGACAAATCCTATAAACGTGTAACAACTCCCGCCGATAGTGTCCACACAACAATATAGCAATCCAGTTCAATGTGAATGTAGCAAAAACCTTACAAAAACACCCACGCTCAAATTCGCACAGCAACAAATGAAGTTTATTGGTACGAATTACCCCTAACCAAGTCTCTCACGTTTATTCGACACTCTCTCCTGCTAATTATTTGTTCCATGCTTTGCTCCGAGGCCTGTTCTGACAGAACAGTTCCTCGCTCAGTAACCCACAAAAAACGCTGAAAAGAAGGGGAAGCACCTAAGTAGAATTCAGAGCGCGCATGACGGGAACGCACTTTCCTTACCGTATAGAAAAAGTAACATCCTGGAGAATCAGTATCTCCGGAACTCCAAAACGATAATCACATTTAAACACAAACTCCGACCCAGAAGGCCCACGACTTGATACTTCAACCTCACGACGGCTGATGGCCAGCTTCTCGATTTCGCGAACTGCAAACGCTCCCGAAATTGTGTAACATATAGGCCTACCAGACAATTCGCAATCAAGAGCAGAATTAGGGGACTGTCATCGGCCACTCCAGTGCTCACAGCACTTCAGTCAGCTGTTGTCTACTACTATTAAGATTCCTTTCTGTAACGGCCGTCGCTTCCCACGCCCGGGTTCCCGGGTTCGATTGCCGGCGGGGTCAGGGATTTTCTCTGCCTCGTGATGGCTGGGTATTGTGTGCTGTCCTTAGGTTAGTTAGGTTTAAGTAGTTATAAGTTCTAGGGGACTGATGACCATAGATGTTAAGTCCCATAGTGCTTAAGGCCATTTTTTTTTCTAACGGCCGTCATGTGGAAATATCTCTCCCTGTAAGTCACTCTAGACCACTGCAGTCGGCACCAGTCTGGAAGGCTTAGGAAAAATTCAGTCCATTTTGAGGCCGAACAAAAACCATCTCCCCCTAGCCGCCGGAAACTGACTGGGGCGACTACAAGTCTGATACAGGGCTAGTACACCTGAGTGACTAGAAAGTAGTGTGTTACAGAGTGGGATTAAAATTCAATGATAAGTTACACTGATGACATTGCTATTCTCAATGAAGGTGAAGAAGTACTGCGATATGTGTTGAATGGAATGAACATTCAAATGAGTACAGAATATGGACTGAGAGTAAACTGATGAAAGACGGAAGTAATGAGAAATAGCAAAAATGACAATTGCGAGAAGCTTAACATCATAATGGGTGAAGGCAAAGTAAACGAAGTCAAGCGATTCTGCTACCTTGGATAACTTATGGCGGACGAAGCGAGGACGAGAAAAGCGAACCAGCACAGGCAAACAGGGCATTCCCGGCCGAAAGAAGTCTACTGGTACATAGGCCTTAATCTGAGGATGGAATTTCTGAGTATGTACTTTTGGAGCACAGCATTGACAGTAGTGAATCATCGCTGTAGGAAGAACAATGAGAATTGATGGGTCTGAGATGTGCTACAGAAGATTGTTGAAAGTTCGGTGGACTGATAAGGTAAGCAATGAGGAGGTTGTCCGCAGAATCGGCAAAGGAATGAACATGTGGGAAACACCGACAAGATAAAGGAGCAGAGTGATAGGACGAGTACTGAGACATCAGGGATAAACATCCACGAAACTAGAGTGACTTGTAAAGGCTACATCTAACAGACCAATAATTGGGGAAGTTGTGTGCAAGTGCTACTCTGACATGAAGATACTGGGACAAGAGAGGAATTCTGAAAAAAAAAAAAAATAAAATAAAATAAAAAAAAAGTTGTTGAAACATAGTAAATATTATTTCACACGATAGTTGGTGTCTATCTTCAAGCACCTGCCAATTCAGGTTTTTGAGCATTTCAGTGACGTTCTCTCGTGAGTCAGACAAACCTATGACGGCTATGACGATTCGTGCCGCCCTAGTTAGCCTAAGTTCGGTATCTCCGTTGGGCTTACACTGAGGTGACAAAAGTCACGTGACTGCGATATGCACATAAACAGACAGAGGTAGTATACATGGTATAAACCGCAGTGCATTGGAGGTGCTGTCATATGCACACATGTGATTCGTGTGAAAAGGTTTCTGATGTGATTATGGTTACTGATTTAGCATAAGACCAAAACTTCTTAGAATTTTCTATCAAGTTGGTAGATAGAATTTTAGTTTCGAATTCGTTGAACGCCTCACGTACAGCTCTGCCTTCACTAATTTTGGCTTTGTTTGGTTTCCTTTTGTCTGTGAGGTTTTCGCTACGTTTAGATTTGCTGTGAAGCTCCTTTTGCTTTCGTAGCGTGTAGTACAGATACAGAGATTTTCAGCTTGCCCTCAGCACCAATTATTTTCCTACTCATGTTAACACAATCTTCCGTCGGTTCTTGGTAGACAACTTTATAATAAATGAAAAGCACCAGTGTGCTTTTGTTCTACAATATTACTTTTATCGTGTTAACCGGTTTTCGGCTTACAAGGCCATCTTCAAACATTTACTGCCCCACCTGTGAGCACCTTGCTCAAAGTCCAGATCTAATCCTAAATGACCTGACACAGTTCAACACTTCCCCTCTCCTAAACTTGATATAATCATCTCTGTTGTTCATAACTTCCCATACTGTCTGTTCCTACATATTCCCATTTTCCTGTATTCATTAAGTTCTTTTGTTTTATCGAAATTGTCTTTGTATTCCATATAGACTGTAGTTTCAATAGTTAAGGCTTTCTTTTAACTAGTACTTGTATTACTATCCGTGTTTAACACCTCTTGTAGTTGTCTCATCAGATATTGTTCATATTTTACTTTGTTCATTTATTTAATGCAAACTGTTACATAGCCACTGTTTTTAATATAATGTTAATGTTAAAATGCACTACCATTACACTCTCAAAGATTGCATTTACTGTATGTTCCTCCAAACGCCTAGACTTTCCTGCATTAATTTATTCTGTTTATCTTATTGATATTGGTTAAGTTCTTTATGTACCAACCAACCAACCTTACGTATTCTGTAGTTACATTGATAATTGTTTCTTCTTTTAATTGGTTTGTGTATCGCTCTCCATGTTTCATACCTCCTGATGTAGCCTTGTCTAGGACTAATTTCATTTTATTTTATTACTTTTGTTTATTAATGGAAACTGTTTTGTAGGCATGCTGTTCCTATTTTGTGTTAAAGGTTTTCCTGTATACTCCGTTGTTATTTATTTACTGTTCAGTTTTTTGCTTTTTCATTGCATTACCACCATACTGTCAAAGATGTTACTTACTGTATGTTTCTGCTTCAGTCTAGATGTGTTACTTCTCTTCCAATGTTTTTTGCAAACATTGTAACTTATTTGGTGAGAAGACTCAATAAATGTCTGAAGATGGTCTTGTAAGCCGAAAACCGGTTAACACAATAAAAGTTATATTGTAGAACAAAAGCAAACTGGTGCTTTTCATTTATTATTTTACTGTTCTTTATACATCTGAGGTGACAAAAGTCGTGGGATACCAATATGCACCTACACAGCTGGCGGTAGTTTCGCGTACACAAGGTTTAAACGGGCAGTGTACTGAAAGAGCTGTTGTCGTTTGTACTCAAGCAATTCATGTAAAAGGATTTCCGACGTCATTGTCACTGCCCGACGGTAATTAGTAGACTCTGAATGCGCAATGGTAGTTGGAACTAGATGCACAGGGCATACCATTTCGGATATCGTTAGGGAATTCAAACCCCGAAATACACAGGATCAAGAATGTGCCGGAATACGAAATTTCAGGCATTACCTCTCACCACGGAAACGCAGTGGTAGAGCCGCGGTGTTTGTGTTAAGATTCAAGCAATACTGAGCGAAATAATAGCAGAAATCTATGTGGGACGTACGACGAACATATCCGTCAGAACAATGCGGCGAAATTTTGGGAAAACTGGCTATGGCAGCACATGACCGATGCGGATGCCTTTGCTAATAGCACGACCTCGCCTGCAGCGGCTCTCTTGGGCTCTTGACCATATCGGTTGGACCCAAGGCTACTGGAAAACCGTGGTCTGGTCAGATGAGTCCCGATTTCAGTTGGTAAGACCTGATGGTAGGGTTCAAATGTGGCGCAGACACCACGAAGCTATGGACCCATGTCAGCAAGGCATTGTGCATGTTGGTAGTGGCTCCATAATGGTTTATGCTGTGTTTACATGGAATGGGCTGGGTCCTCTGGTCCAATTGAACCGATCATTGACTGGAAATGGTTATGTTCGGCTACTTAAAGACCGTCTACAGCCATTTGTGGACTTCATTTTCGCAAACAACGATAGAATTCATATGGATGACAATGGGTCATGTCGCCAGGCCACAGTTGTTCGAGATTGGACGTTTCGAGGGAATGATTTGGCCACCGAGCACGCCTTGCATGAGTCCCATCGAACATTTATAGGACATGATCGAGAGGTCAGTTCGTGCACAGAGTCTTGCACCGGCAATGCTTTGGCAGTTATGGACGGCTATAGATGCGGCATGGCTCAATATTTCTACAGGGGACTGCAACGACTTGTTGAGTCCAGGTGGTGTCCACTTGCTTCACTACGCCGGACAAGACGAGTTCCGACACGATATTAGGAGGTATCCAAGTGTATTTTGTATGGGTCCCACAAACTCAAAGATTATCTAGGATGGGTCGCAGAAGTGTCAGGTAAGCGTACACTTCTCTAGACTCACTGCAGTTTCCCAATACTCTATGAATGAACCGAAGCCTGCAATTTGTTTTACCTACAATTGCATTGTGTTTATTTGTTCTGGTAAACGCCAAAATTTGCTTTCACTGTAGGACAAATAACCAGCAGTTGATGTAATTGGCACTGTCTACGAATCTAAAAGGCAGCGTTGCGTTTGGTGTGCCGGCATCGTACACCGTTGGGCTGGAGCGTCTCCCTTTTACGTTCAGAAGACGTCGATCAGTGACGAGACAACCAACAGCTAGCTTCATAAATCGTGAAGCTGTTCCACAAGTGAATCTGTGTGCTAGCGTGCCAAAGCTTCCACATATTCTGCAAGCTTCATCTTATAGCGTCTCAGTCAAACGATACTTAAAATACGACACTTTATGAGTATATTATGCCTGCTCTAGCACAGTATACTTGCTACACCAGAGACGCAGTGGGAGTAATTTAAATCTCTGTAATCGTATATACTCTTGCTCACTGATTTCGATTTCAATTCAGTTCAATTTATTATCATCCATTTTATCATATACATGATACAGGAATTGTCACATAGAAAGAGAGAGAAAGGGAGAGAGAGAGAGAGAGAGAGAGAGAGAGAGAGAGAGAGAGAGAGAGAGAGAGAGAGAGCCTAGAGAGAGCATGCTTTATATTTTTAACAATTAAGGGAAATAACATTTTCTTAATTACACTTCACGTATTTTGTCGTCTTTTTACACGCAAGTTGGAAAAAACAAAGGTTTATGCAGAAAAATAAAAAGATGAGCACTATCTGTTTAGATAGCAAAGAAATTCATCAACATTACAGAAAATTTGACCTAATAGTAGCCTCTTTAATTCTTTTTACATATATGTAGGTTTTGTATGCTTTTTATTTATTTTGGGCAGATACATCATACTATTTTGGCATAGGGATTTTGAATGTATGTTTATATGGAAATCAAGCCTGTTTCTGGTTTGATAGTCGTGTACTTCACTGTTTAGAGAAGATAATTCTTGATTATACTTCAGGAAACATACTGATTCATAGATGAATAAACTAAGGAGGGTCAAAATTTTCAACTCGATGAAGAGTCCTCTACATGGATTTCTGTAGGCTACATCCTTCAGAATACAAATAGCTCTCTTTTGGAGCTTAAAACAACTTTCTGTGAAACCTGTATTCCCCCAAAATATAATACAATATCTTAGATTACTATGTATGTAAGAGTAGTAGGCACATAGTACTGTTTCAAAATTGCACTTTTCTTCACATAGTACTGTTTCAAAATTGCACTTTTCTTTAAGTTTTCTTAATATATAACAGTATTCATTAAGTGTTTTACTCAATAGTTCAACATGTTTTTTCCATCTCAAGTTATTGTCCAGCCATACACCTAAAAATTTTGCAAAAGAAGTTTGTTCTATCAGACCTTTCCCAATCTCTACTCTTGTGTTATTTTTTACTGTGTTCCTTATGTGCCTAAAATTCATCAAAGTGGTTTTTTTGTCATTTATAATTAAGTAATTGTCCTTGAACCATTCAGCTGCCTCATTCATTGTTGAAGTTATTTTTTCTTGTAGGTCAGCTTCACTAACTCCCTTGATAAAAAGGCTCGTATCGTCTGCAAAAAGTACTGATTCTGCTCTTGTTGGATGGTTAGGAAAATCATTAATAAAAACTAAGAAGGGCAGAGGGCCTAGAACAGAACCCTGGGGTACACCACAGTCGACTTTCAGATATGTTGAGTAATATTCTGTGCCATTATCTATTATTTCAACTCTTTGATATCTATTGCACAGATACAACTGAAACCAGCTATATGCTTTTCCACATACTCCATAGCAATACAGTTTCTGTAGCAAAATATCATGGCTGATGAGGTCAGATGCCATGGATAGATGCAAAAATATTCCACAGTTTAAGCCCTCATTATCCATTGCAGTCACAAAAGGTGACGAAATGTGCCTTGTGCCTTGAACCATTGTACTGGCGAGAAAATATTTGTTGGTCGCGGTTAAGTCGTCATTTTGAGTCCCAAATTAAGAACAACAAAAATATTATATTAGGATGAACATTACAAAAAGCACTGACCCTCAAATTTTATTGTCCTTGATATTGCTACTAATAGATATCTACTCTGTCAGACTAAAAAGTTACGAGGCTGTATCAACCTAAATAGAGAAAAGTTAAGATGGTGGTTCTAATGCTTCAAGTTTTCTACGTAGCTCTCCTCGCTCCACTTGAGTACAACGCACAGAATGTTCATACAATCATACGAAACTTTCTGAAAAAGCCTTGTTTGGGATGTTTTTCAACTCGTACTTCGCACAGGCATGAATGTTGGTTATGTCGTCAAAGCATTGACCCTTCATGTGAACTTCTGCAGTTTGTCGTTTTGTGGTAGTTTCGTATAGTTAACACCAAATCTCGTCACCCATAATAGTTTTTTTCCATAAATGAACTGTCCGCGTTTTTTATATCAATCAAGGCGCGACAGGTGTCCATATGTCGTTTTGTTTTTGTTCGTGGGTCAAGGTGTGCGGGGCAAAGTTTACGTACACTATTCTCTTCATCGGAAAACTCTGCTGGATGTCTTACACACTCGATTTAGATATATTGCTACATTGCAGTTTGTGACACATGTTGGCACGGCGGACGCACGCCTACTCCTTAACACTGCCTGCTCGCAACTAACTGGTCTAATGCTCATCTCTTGTTTACAGTTGTTAGTCCAAGCTGCCACTACAGCAGCTGCGATGAGGCGTTATACGCCAGCAAGAAAACCAGTCTCTAGACTATTTGGGCGGACGGTGTATGTTACAGTGTAGTATTTTTTATTGGTTTCACTAAAGACATTTCACTGAAGACGCAGAAGAGTGACACAATGAAATAACTTGTTTCTACGAGGGTCACTCCGAAAGAAATCCAGGCTATATTTGTAAAAACACAGTTTTCATTTTGCATGTGTGAAAGTTTTGCAGTGTGTAGATACATCCTTCCCACTTGTTTTCAGACTTAGTTCAACCTGTTCCCCGTGAGTGGCGCCGTCACAGCATGTCTTCAAGATGGCTGCTACACTTGACGTTCGTCAGAAGCAACGTGCTGTCATAGAATTTCTGCGCTATTCGTCCACGAGACTCAGAGGGCCGTAGACACGGGTTCACAGGTAGATGCCGTGTTTCTTGACTTCCGCAAGGCGTTCGATACAGTTCCCCGCAGTCGTTTAATGAACAAAGTAAGAGCATATGGACTATCAGACCAATTGTGTGATTGGATTGAAGAGTTCCTAGGTAACAGAACGCAGCATGTCATTCTCAATGGAAAGAAGTCTTCCGAAGTAAGAGTGATTTCAGGTGTGCCGCAGGGGAGTGTCATAGGACCGTTACTATTCACAATATACATAAATGACCTTGTGGATGACATCGGAAGTTCACTGAGGCTTTTTGCAGATGATGGTGTGGTATATCGAGAGGTTGTAACAATGGAAAATTGTACTGAAATGCAGGAGGATCTGCAGCGAATTGACGCATGGTGAAGGGAATGGCAACTGAATCTCAATGTAGACAAGTGTAATGTGCTGCGAATACATAGAAAGATAGATCCCTCATCATTTAGCTACAATATAGCAGGTCAGCAACTGGAAGCAGTTAATTCCATAAATTATCTGGGAGTACGCATTAGGTGTGATTTAAAATGGAATGATCATATAAAGTTGATCGTTGGTAAAGCAGATGCCAGACTGAGATTCATTGGAAGAATCCTAAGGAAATGCAATCCGAAAACAAAGGAAGTAGGTTACAGTACGCTTGTTCGCCCACTGCTTGAATACTGCTCAGCAGTGTGGGATCCGTACCAGAAAGGGTCGATAGAAGAGATAGAGAAGATCCAACGGAGAGCAGCGCGTTTCGTTACAGGATCATTTAGTAATCGCGAAAGCGTTACGGAGATGATAGATAAACTCCAGTGGAGGACTCTGCAGGAGAGACGCTCAGTAGCTCAGTACGGGCTTTTGTTAAAGTTTCGAGAACATACCTTCACCGAAGAGTCAAGCAGTATATTGCTCCCTCCTACGTGTACCTCGCTAAGAGACCATGAGGATAAAATCAGAGATTAGAGCCCACACAGAAGCATACCGACAATCCTTCTTTCCACGAACAATACGAGACTGGAATAGAAGGGAGAACCGATAGAGGTACTCAAGGTACCCTCCACCACACACCGTCAGGTGGCTTGCGGAGTATGGATGTAGATGTAGATGTAGATAATGTATGTAGAACCTGAGAACGACGTATTGCATGTTTGTTGGGGACGGCCTTCAGGCAATGAGAGTTGTACAGTGGCGGACCATTGCTGGAGCCAAGTGGACACTGGGACTTACCGAGTGAAGGACTCAAGACAGCGATTCTAAACACTTTCTTTCGAGTTTGGGAAGAAGGGAAAACCTGCCTGTGGCATCGTGTGTCTTTTGATGGAGTGGGTGGTTGATTCTGGGCGGCGAACGGCGCTAACATAGTGTAATTTCTGAAGGCACTTTATATTTCGAGACGTCTGAATGTGTTCCAGACTAGGAGTCTATTTTTTTCCGCCTGTAGTACGGAACTGAGAACAGAAGAGCACGAGTTACTGTTCATTGCAACACGTGTGTTAAATTGTGAATCATCATGTTGAACGCTGGATTGCTTTGAGGTGTTGACTATTTCGTCTATTGTAATCAGGAAAGGACTTAGTTTTCGCGTCTCTATGAGGAGTGTTTAGTCTGGGGAATTTTCTACCATTCTCGTAATGCTCTCAACGTAACTTCACTGCATTTGGCAAGGGTATCTTCTGTCTGTTTACAATTGAATATCTTAGGAAGACTTCCCGTTTATATGAGATGTCCTTTCTTGAATAAACAATATTCATCATAATTCTCTGCCGCCTATAGCAATTACAGACGTTAGAGCAGAACCCTTTTTATTATATTATTACTTAATTTTATTTTATATTTCTGTGTAATTTATTAACTCGCAATTCTAGCCAATGCATAGACTATTTGACTGCAGGATTATTTGTAGTGAATTAGCTGTAGACCATGAAAGCAGACACGTGCGACTCAGCCCTGTGACTACATCGAGCTATTCTTTTTAAACAGAGCTTGCCCAAATACCTAAAATACGAACAACAGTAGGCAGAAACGCAACTACATCACCACTATTTGCTGAAAAGTATTGCCTCCTACGCCCCTCTCTTATCACATCCCTCCATTCCATGTGTATGTATGCAGTTCTCAGCTGTAGACAACAGGTAAAAAATAAAAAAATAAAAATAAAGGTTCAAACGGCTCTAAACACTATGGGACTTAACATCTGAGGTCATCAGTCCCCTAGAACTTAGAACTACTTAAAGCTAACTAACCTAAGGACATCACACACATCCATGCCCGAGGCAGGATTCGAACATGCGACGGTTGCGGTCGCATGGTTCCAGACTCAAGCGCCTAGAACCGCTCGACCACCTCGGCCGGCTACAACAGGTTATACTGGACACTGACTTTTATACACATTTTATAACAGTAAACCATTTCGTTCACCGTTAAAAAAGTACTCTCTGTCCCACATCAACATCTTGTCAATTGAACACTTTTCCCAGCAATTTAATTAATATTTAAATAAATTACCAATGTATTACTCAAATTTATTGCCCATTTTATGTCATGAGATACGTTTGTTCACATGAACATTTTTCTATCACTATGTAAATTTTTAGCATTTGTGTTTATTTGAGTTTCAAGAAACAAGGCTGTAGGGTAATTGTCAGTTCAGTTTCTCTGTCAAAATTTAGGAACTTCTTCCAGTGGGATAACACCATCAAAAATTAAAAAAAAATAATTGAAGACACTACCGTAAGTCCCTCATCTGCAGCAATGAAGTACAGACTGAGCCTTTTTCCAGCCAATTCTTAAGTGGATGAGGGGAGGGGAAGTGAAGAATATTGGAGAGTGTGGGCGGTGACGTTAACATTGCTAGGTTGCCACATTTAACTCTCACAGAGAGGAAGTGGGTTCACCCATGGGGAGCCGCCATCTTGAATAAATTTGGCAACAATATACACTGCGTTGAAACGAACATTGTCCTCTACTAATGAATACTGTGGATTCTATCATTCGTCGAATTTATTCTTTCACAATAAAGCACCATGAAGAGCATACCTGTGAAGGCAGAAAAGTTTCAAGGATATTACGCCACAAGGGCGACTATTTGATCTGCATTTCCTTTTTCTCAGTCTATGACCAGACTTGTGTTCCTCAATCTTTTTTCTTTTTGGCACACCAAATTACCTTTTAAACTTTAGCGGCACTCCTAACTGTGACTTTTTTCCCAGATGCAAAAAACCGAACTCATAAACTACATACAACATTTTTTTTAAAATTAGGGAACATCTAAGAGACAAATTTTACAACATTATTACGTAAGACTCTTGAATAGGAACATATGAACATAAACGTAAGTCATCCAATAAATGAAACTTACTACTCTTCAGCAGGAACATAAAAACACATAAAGTATAAGTCGACCACAATATTACTGCACCCGAGGGTTAGGGAACTTCGGTCGGCATATCGTAACTCAGGGTGTAATTGGGGTTGATAGTATGTGTACAAATCACCTGAAAGCGTTGACATTGAGACGCGTTTTCTTTAGTCACCACTGTACTTGTTTACCGTAACGTCACCCAGTGTTTGTGATAACAACCAAGTGCAATAATATCATGGTTGGGTAGTACATAGAATACATATTATTATGGGGCGAATACGAGCTATAAAACAAATTAATTACGTAAGACTCTCGAAGAGAAACATATGAACATAAAGAAACTTACGACTCTTAAGCACGAACATAAAAGATAAACATTAACATGAGAAATACAAAAATAAATAAAAGTGTTGCAAAGTGGGTCTATGTGTGGACGAACTCTTAACATACACACACTTACCTCGCTGCCCGCATCACGGAGGGATGTCAAATTTTATTTATTCAATGTAGCGAATCCAGACTCGCAGAGCTAGGAGGTTCAAAAGGGCAAATGAAATTACTTTATTCGCGATATGCGAATATTCACTTTTGATTGAGATCCAAAGAACATTGGGAGCACTTTCTTTAAACTTCAGTTTCAGGTCTGTACTTGATGATACTTCGACACGTTGCTCGTTTTCGGAGCTGCTTAGTTCTGCTTTGGATACGTTTTCCTCGTCAGATGCAATCAGCCACTCCCTGCCGGCACTCGAGATCGAGGGAAAGTGTTTGGCTGTCCCTTCTTGTAACTCGGATACGTGTCCTGTTATGTGTTCCTCTGTCTGATTTTTCCCTTTTTTCCCTTCAGTATTCAACTCTATTCACGCGGTAACCGTAGCTAGAAAAGCAGTTAAATCATTCTCTGCTATGACCGGGATCTGAAGTGTGAGTTTTTTCGAAAATGCGCTGGTTTTATCATATGATAACATCATCGTTTCATGCAGTTCCTGCCTACTTGAATTCAAAACTTAAGTTTGTCGAAAATATCGGAAAGCTAAGCCAGCTCAGCACTCCAAACGGGGTTTTTATGACATTCACAGTAACCAAACATTTTATTATCATTAGTTTTAAAAAAATGCAAGTTCTAGAACTCTGGAAAATATTTTTCCTTTGAAAAGCCAACGGATATTGCTGTAGAATAAGAGCACTTTACGATCTTTACAGAGCTCTTCAAACACTCCCGATTTTGCACGACGAGTTTTTCCATAGATAATCAAACTGTCGTTTGAATGACGTCACCCAAACTATTTCCGTCCACAGTCTTCACCATTAAAGCCTCTCTATGTAGAAAGCAGTGAGTAGGTGTTACTGATCGGTTTTTATTCCGCACAATACTTAGAAGCAGTTTTATATACTGAAGTTACAAAAGTCGTGGGATACCTCCTAATATCGTGTCGGATCTCGTGTTGCCCGGCGTAGTGCAGCATCTCAACGTTGCATGGACTCAGCAAGTCGTTGGAAGTCCCCTGCAGAAGTATTGAGCCATGCTGATTCTATAGCCGTCCATAATTGAGAAAGTGTTGCCGGTGCACGATTTTGTGGACGAACTGACCTCGATTATGTCGCGTAAAAGTTCAATGGATTTCATATGAGGCTACCTGGGTGACTGAACCATTCGCTCGAATAGTCCAGAATGGTCTTCAAACAAGATGCGAACAATTGTGGCATGGAGACAAGGCGCACTGTCTTCCTTAAAGACTCCATCGCTGTTTGGTAACATGAAGTCCATGAATGGGTGCAAATGGTCTCCATGTAGCCGGACACAATCATTTCCAGTCAATTCCCCACACCATTATGGAGGCACCACAGCTTGAACAATGCCTTGTTGACAACTTGGGTCCGTGGCTTCGTGGGGTCTGCGCCACAATCGAACCCTGCCATCAGCTCTAACCAACTGAAATCGGGGCTCATTTTACGAGGCCAGGGTTTTCAAGTCGTCTATGGTCCAACCGATATAGTCACGAGCTCAGGAGAGGCTTTGCAAGCGATGTCGTCTGCTGCCATAGCCCATTAGCACCAAATTTTGCCGCACTGTCCTAAAGGATACGTCCCACACTGATTTCTGCGGTTATTCCACGCAGTGTTTCTTTCCTATTAGAACTGACAGTTTTAAGAAAATGTCGCTGCTCTCGGTCAATAAGTGAAGGCCGTCGGTCACTGCGTTGTTCGTGGTGAGAGGCAATGCCTGAAATATGGTGTTCTCGGCACACTCTTGACATTGTGAATCTCGGAATATTTAATCCCATAACGATTTCAGAAATTGAATGTCTCCTGTTTCTGGCTCCAACTACTATTCCGCGTCCAAAGTCTGTTAATTCTCATCGTGCGGTCATAATCACATCGGAAACCTTTTCGCATGAATCACTTGAGTACAAATGACAGCTCGGCCAATTCACTGGCCTTTTATACGTTGCGTATGTGATACTACTCTAGGTGGCTAGAGACAAATGTAAGGATGTAGAGTCTTATCTCACTAGGGGTAAGATAGATACTGCCAACAGGAAAATTAAAGAGACATTTGGAGAAAAGAGGACCACTTGTATGAATATCAAGAGCTCAGATGGCAACCCAGTTCTAAGCAAAAAAGGGAAAGCAGAAAGGTGGAAGGAGTATATAGAGGGTCTATACAAGGGCGTTGTACTTGAGGACAATATTATGGAAATGGAAGAGGATGTAGACGAAGATGGAATGGGAGATACGATACTGCGTGAAGAGTTTGACAGAGCACTGAAAGACCTGAGTCGAAACAAGGACCCCGGAGTAGACAACATTCCATTAGAACTACTGACAGCCTTGGGAGAGCCAGTCCTGACAAAACTCGACCATCTGGTGAGCAAGATGTATGAGACAGGCGAAATACCCTCAGACTTCAAGAAGAATATAATAATTCCAATCCCAAATAAAGCAGGTGTTGACAGATGTGAAAATTACCGAACTATCAGTTTAATAAGTCACAGCTGCAAAATACTAACGCGAATTCTTTACAGACGAATGGAAAAACTGGTAGAAGCCGACCTCGGGGAAGATCAGTTTGGATTCCGTAGAAATGTTGGAACACGTGAGGCAATACTGACCTTATGACTTATCGTAGAAGAAAGATTAAGGAAAGGCAAACCTACGTTTCTAGCATTTGTAGACTTAGAGAAAGCTTTTGACAATATTGACTGGAATACTCTCTTTCAAATTCTGAAGGTGGTGGGGGTAAAACACAGGGAGCGAAAGGCTATTTACAATTTGTACAGAAACCAGATGACAGTTATAAGAGTTGAGGGACATGAAAGGGAAGCAGCGGTTGGGAAGGGAGTGAGACGGTGTTGTAGGCTATCCCCGATGTTATTCAATCTGTATACTGAGCAAGCATTAAAGGAAACAAAAGAAAAATTCGGAGTAGGTATTAAAATGCATGGAGAAGAAATAAAAACTTTGAGGTTCGCCGATAACATTGTAATTCTGTCAGAGACAGCAAAGGACTTGGAAAAGCAGTTAAACGGAATGGACAGTGTCTTGAAAGGAGGATATAAGATGAACATCAACAAAAGCAAAACGAGGATAATGGAATGTAGTCGAATTAAGTCGGGTGATGCTTAGGGAATTAGATTAGGAAATGAGACACTTAAAGTAGTAAAGGAGTTTTGCTATCTGGGGAGCAAAATAACTGATGATGGTCGAAGTAGAGAAGATATAAAATGTAGATTGCCAATGGCAAGGAAAGCGTTTCTGAAGAAGAGAAATTTGTTAACATCGAGTATAGATTTAAGTGTCAGGCGGTCGTTTCTGAAAGTATTTGTATGGAGTGTAGCCATGTATGGAAGTGAAACATGGACGATAAATAGTTTGGACAAGGAGAGAGTAGAAGCTTTCGAAATGTGGTGCTACAGAAGAATGCTGAAGATTAGATGGGTAGATCACATAACTAATGAGGAGGTATTGAATAGAATTGGGGAGAAGAGGAGTTTGTGGCACAACTTGACTAGAAGGAGGTGTCGTTTGGTAGTACATGTTCTGAGGCATCAAGGGATCACCAATTTAGTATTGGAAGGCAGAGTGGAGGGTAACAATCGTGGAGGGAGATCAAGAGATGAATACACTAAGCAGATTCAGAAGGATGTAGGTTGCAGTAAGTACTGGGAGATGAAGAAGCTTGCACAGGATAGAGTAGCATGGAGAGCTGCATCAAACCAGTCTCAGGACTGAAGACCACAACAACAACAACAAGAGCTTGGCAGCTTTTGACTGCAGAATTAATGAGCCGTAGCTGAAACCATACGTGACGTACAAATACTTGAGAGTAACAATGCGTAGAGGTATAAAGTGGAACGACAGTATACGCTCAGTTGTTGGTAGAGCAAATGCCAAGAATTTGGGGTGGACATCATTAAAAAAAGGGCGTTTTTCGTTGCGGCGGAATCTTCTCACGAAATTCCATTCACCAACTTTCTCCTCCGAATGCGAAAATTTTTTGTCAGCACCCACCTACATAGGGAGAAACGATGACCACCATAAAATAAGGAAATCATAGCCCATACGGAAAGATAAAGGTGTTAGTTCCTACCGCGCACTACATGAGATTAGAATAATAGAGAATTGTGAAGGTGGTTCGATGAACCCTCTGCCAGCCACTTAAATGTGATTTGCAGAGTATCCACGTAGACGTAGATGTAGAAGCTTCGATAAACTGGTATGTTATTGGGAAACTACAATTATACACGAAAGAGACTGCACGCAAAACATTTGTATGACTTGTACAAGCATGTATCAGTTGGGAAATGTGCAAACACTCACAGACTTGTTTGAATGGCAGAAGAGTGTAACAGAAACGTTGAAAATCTTAAGTGGCAGTCATTCTAAGAGATACTTCGCATACCTCGGGAGTCTCTGCTTAGAAAACTGCAAGAACTGGCTTTGAGGCCGGCCGGTGTTGCCGAGCGATTCTAGGCGCTTCAGTCCGGAACCGCGCTGCTGCTACGGTCGCAGGTTCGAATCCTGCCTCGGGCAGGGACGTGGGTGATGTCCTTAGGTTAGTTAGGTTTAAGTAGTTCTAAGACTATGGGACTGATGACCTCAGATGTTAAGTCGCATAGTGCTTAGAGCCATTTGAACCATTTTCCTTCAACTACGTCTGTAATTCCCTTATAATCGTGAAGGTAAAAGTCGTTCTTTCTTCGATCCATCTGTGAATCAAACGCGAAGGTATCTTATTATACAGAGAATAAAATGTGCCCTATGCCGCACACTTCAGAGTAATTCACAGACTAGAGAAGTAGACAAAAATAACTCTTGGCTCTCTGTTTACTTTAAGTCTCTTGATCTGACGCCACTTGGGATTAGTGGGTTACCATCGCTATTTCCTTATTCAGTACCGTTACGCACGTGACCTGACAGAACTGTTCGCTTTTGTTGTCGCACCACGCCAACACTCCCGTCTTGGCAAAGTTATAAAATACTTGATTTTGTTGTTTAACCAAATGCCGTGTCTGCTAATACTCTAACAGCCTTTAGATGAATACCTGCTTATTAGCGTGTTGATCTACCTTTGGAACACAGTACAGCTGCGATTCTGTGTGGCACGGGGTCTTTGGTGGGTTACCGAAGTTATGTAGCACCAGGTGTCTATCCACAAGTCATGGAAATCCTGTAAATTACAGACCATGTGAGTTAACGAGCATTGCGCTCTCATTTAAATATATGGCCGTAAGAGTCAGCCTACAGAAATTGTGAATCTAACCTTGTCATCGAGGACCGTGTGCCACGAGGGGCGCAGATTCACCACGAAATGGGGAAACTCACAGGCGTCTATTGTCTATTGAGGCCTATGCGCTGTAGTGTGCGAGTGAGAAAAACGAGAACATACGTAATAGGAAACCCTGTAGAAGGCTTTTGCAGCCGAGGAGACGTAGCAGTGCTAAATATGCCGGACCTAAGATCGGCCATAAAGAGAAACATATATGAAAACTATTTAATTCTGTAGTAATGCAGGAAATCATGCCACAGTAATTTTAATCAACCATCCCTCATAAATTTTCAGCGTGATCCCAAAAAACTTGATTACTGAGCATACCTATAATAGTTTAGGATCTACTGTTAAAGTGAAATTGACAAGTTTTGTAACAAAGGCCTGAATGCTAAAATATGAACACTTTGGTCGATCTTAACGATAGACATTTCATATAGAAGCGCATCATTAAAATGACAAACGTTGTAACTATCAACTCTGTAACTTTATTTATTTAAACGATATAATAAATTTAAATTATCAGTATTTACAGTTAAGCATCAGATCATCATTTCCTCCACACAAAACACACTGAACGATGACAGCATGACACCTTATTGAATCATTAGGTAATAGAATATTTGTTGTAAAGTTTACTTTTGTTCTTTATTTATTTATCAGAAAGCACATTGGTGCAAGGCTACTGGCCGTGACATTCAAAGTTAAGAGGAAATTGTATTGGTTTTATGTAAAAGAATTTAACGTTTATTATGTAATGGATAATATTGTTACTTTATTTAGTACGTGAAAGTGGTCAAGCAATGATTATTTAAGTATGTTAAAATGTAAAATACTGTAGAATAAGCTGTAGCCAATCAGATGGATGGCTTCAGGAAGGGGAACTGCGCTAGTCAGTTGAGCAAAGATGTTCGGCGCGCGGGAAACGCGATCGGAGACGGGCAGAGGGCATATCTGGTCGAGACACCAACGAGGACAGTTCGGCTCTAGACACCAAAGGGTACAGTTCGGATTGAGACGTGAAAGCGGACAGTCAGTCTTTAGGCAGCTAGGAAGTGAAACGACTTGGAAAATTTCGTGTTGTGTGGTATCGCGGGACTAAAGTCTCTGAGCGGTGAGCAGCAGCGCGCCTGGAGTGAACTCTTTAACTTTTCGCGTAGTTAACGATGTGGAGTATTGGAATGTGTCGCGATGAGAGATTGTGAATTATGGAACTGTATCAAATGGATATGCGCTCGAGTGTAATAGTAATTCTAAATACGACCACTTTCGCTATTAGTTTTCTTTCAGAATAAACATTATTCTAACCAAATCTCAACTGTGTGGCCTACATCATTTATGGGTCTTTAATTTAATTCCAGATATTATTATTACTATTATATATTACATGAACTTTGTTTCACACAATTTTGCAAACTTGACATCAGCCAGACAATTTAACCAGAGGGTCACAAGTGTCTAATTTAGGGCGTGTAATGCGACAGATGCGGTTCAACCCCTAGACGAGTTTGAGCCAAAACATTTCGACGAAGAGGAACTGTATGTGAGCCCGAACGTCATTGGGATGTTAGCTCGCAACCAGTAGTTAGTGGGTGTGGAGCAGGTGCCCTATAGTATACCCTCGGGTTCAGATAAGGCGAATTTGCTGACCAAGACATCAGTTTGAGTTCACTACCACGGTCCTCAAATCACTGTAGCACGATTCTGGTCTTATGATACCGACGGTGATCATGGTAGAAGACACGAAACATAAGGTGATGTGGATGGTTCGTAATATTGTTCACATAGTCCGCAGCTGTCATGGTGCCTTCTATTACTACCACAGACACCAGAGATGTCCATGTGTATGGCCGCAGCGAAATAAACTGCCCCCACCACCCTAGGCCCATAGTAAGGTGCGTGCTTCGAGCAGCTTTACGCCATTGTGACGGCATATGTGGAATATATGGACATGACCATCGAGCTTGTATCACACGAAACGTGATCAGGCGACACGTTTCCATTGATGCAATGTCCAGTCTCGATGATTCCGTGGCCACTGCAAACGGAAATAACTTTGTCGTTGGATGAACACAGAAACATGTAAGGGTCATCTGCTGTGGAGCCCGCCAGATCTGTCACAGATCGCCGCGTATCCTCCTTTACAGAGCAGGAAAGCCACTGACCTCCGCGTTCTGTAATGAGTCGTCGACGTCCAACACCTTGCCTTCTGCTCGTGCTTTCGCCGTCCTCCAACCACTTTCGAGGCAGTAGCATGCGAACAATCGACCCACTTCGCTGTTTCCAAAATGTTCGTTTCCAGGCGCCAAGCAATAATAATCTGCCCTCTGTGAATGTCGTTTAGGTCAGTGAATTTCCCCAAATGTGGCACGTATTTTGCTAGAATGATACTTCTTTCATATCTGCTCCGCTTATACAGGGTGGTCCATTGATCGTCACCGGGCCAAATATCTCACGAAATAAGCGTCAAACGAAAAAACTACAAAGAACGAAACTTGTCTAGCTTGAAGGGGGAAACCAGAAAGCGCTATGGTTGGCCCGCTAGATGGCGCTGTCATTGGTCAAACGGATATCAACTGCGTTTTTTAAAAATAGGAACCCCCATTTTTTATTACATATTCGTGTAGTGCGTAAAGAAATATGAATGTTTTAGTTGGGCAACTTTTTTCGCTTTGTGATAGATGATGCTGTAATAGTCACAAACATATGGTTCACAATTTTAGACGAACAGTTGGTAACAGGTAGGTTATTTAAATTAAAATACAGAACGGAGGTACGTTTGAACATTTTATTTCGGTTGTTCCAATGTGATACATGTAACTTCGTGAACTTATCATTTCTGAGAACGCATGCTGTTACAGCGTGATTACCTGTAAATAGCACATTAGTGCAATAAATGCTCAAAATGATGTCCGTCAAACTCAATGCATTTGGCAATACGAGTAACAACATTCCTCTCAACAGCGAGTAGTTCGCCTTCAGTAATGTTCGCATATGCATTTACAATGCGCTGACGCATGTTGTCAGGCGTTGTCGGTGGATCACGATAGCAGATATCCTTCAACTTTCCCCACAGAAAAAAAATCCGGGGACGTCAGATCCGGTGAACGTGCGGGCCATGATGTGGTGCTTCGACGACCAATCCACCTGTCATGAAATATGCTATTCAATAGCGCTTCAACCGCACGCGTGCTATGTGCCGGACATCCATCATGTTGGAAGTACATTGCCATTCTATCATGCAGTGAAACATCTTGTAGTAACATCGGTGGAACATTATGTACGAAATCAGCATACATTGCACCATTTAGATTGCCATCGATAAAATGGGGCCAATTATCCTTCGTCTCATAATGCCGCATCATACGTTAACCCGCCAAGGTCGCTGATGTTCCACTTGTCGCAGCCATCGTGGATTTTCCGTTGCCCAATAGTGCATATTATGCCGGTTTACGTTACCGCTGTTGGTGAATGACGCTTCGTCACTAAATAGAACGCGTGCAAAACATCTGTCATCGTCCCGTAATTTCTCTTGTGCCCAGTGGCAGAACTGTACACGACGTTCGAAGTCGTCGCCATGCAATTACTGGTGCATAGAAATATGGCACGGGTGCAATCGATGTTAATGTAGCATTCTCAACACCGACGTTTTTGAGATTCCCGATTCTCGCGCAATTTGTCTGCTTTGATGTGCGGACTGGCCGCGACAGCAGCTAAAACACCTACTTGGGCATCATCATTTGTTGCAGATCGTGGTTGACGTTTCACACGTGGCTGAACACTTCCTGTTTCAAATGGTTCAAATGGCTCTGAGCACTATGGGTCTTAACGTCTGAGGTCATCAGTCTCCTAGAACTTAGAACTACTTAAACCTAACTAAACTAAGGACGTCACACACATCCATGCCTGAGGCACGATTCGAACCTGCGACCGTGGCGATCGCGCGGGTCCAGACTGAAGCGCCTAGAACCGCTCAGCCACAACGACCGGCACTTCCTGTTTCCTTAAATAACGTAACTATCCGGTGAACGGTCAGGACACTTGGATGATGTCGCCCAGGATACCGAGCAGCATACATAGCACACACCCGTTGGGCATTTTGATCACAATAGCCATACATCAACGCGATATCGACCTTTTCGGCAATTGGTAAACGGTCCATTTTAACACGGGTAATGTATCACGAAGCAAATACCGTCCGCACTGGCGGAATGTTGCCTGATACCACGTACTTACACGTTTGCGACTATTACAGCGCCATTTATCACAAAGCGAAAAAAGTGGTCCAACTAAAACATTCATATTTCTTTACGTACTACACGAATATTTAATAAAAATGAGGGCGTAAAACGCAGTTGATATCCGTTTGACTTATGGCAGCGCCACCTAGCGGGCCAACCATAGCGCCAACTGATTTCCTCCTTCAAGCTAGACGAGTTTCGTTCTTCGTAGTTTTTTCGTTGTATGCTTATTTCGTGAGATATTTGGCATGGTCACTATCAATGGACCACCCTGTATATACAGTGTGTTCCAGTTCCGTTAGGACCGCTAGTGTGAAATTCGAAACTGTAATGCTATCTCGTGGCGAGTTGCGGCGTTACAATCCCTGAAGTTTCAACAACAACCGCGTAGGTCAACGCAATAGCGTCAGTGCAGCAGGCGGCTTGGCCACAAACGTAACAGTATGTGTCTGATATTCGTCTTAAAATAGCGTTGGAGCAGCAGATTGTGTGTCTGTGGGCGAGAATGCATCAAATTTGACCCGAATACCGAGATGCAGGTTCCTGGTTGCTCTTCCACGACAACGCCCCAGTCCACAAAGTGAAGATTGTGTCCGAGCTTTTGCCCAGCAAATGGATCACAGTCCTGGATCACCCGTCGTGCCGGCCGCGGTGGTCTAGCGGTTCTGGCTCTGGAGTCCGGAACCGCGGGACTGCTACGGTCGCAGGTTCGAATCCTGCCTCGGGCATGGCTGTGTGTGATGTCCTTAGGTTAGTTAGGTTTAAGTAGTTCTAAGTTCTAGGGGACTTATGACCTAAGCTGTTGAGTCCCATAGTGCTCAGAGCCATTTGAACCATTTTTGATCACCCGTCGTGTTCGCCGAATTTGGCCCCAGACGACTTCTGATCGTCCCTCGAACTGAAGTTGGCAATGAAAAATCGCCATTACGATGCAATTAAGGTCACCCAAGAACATTTTACTGCAATACTAAATACAGTTCCAGAAAATACTACAGTGACCGTTTCAAAAAATATTACAGCTGTATATTAATTCAGGGGAACATTTTGAATAAATACACTGATTTTGTGAACATAATCAATGACTTTTATTTTTCATAGCCACAGTCGTAAGGGGACGGGGACATACCGTGTACTTTCTTCACCACGTCACTTACCCGCCACGTCATCCGGTGGGATTCAGTTTTGTCATGGGCAGCCACAGTGGTCATAATTTTTTGACTCATGATTGTATGCGGTTTCAACAGAATTGTTGTCCTTCAAGTTTTGCGCTCTTAGATGACCTACACGCCCTCCATATCACACACCACCGATTTTTTTTAAGAACTTTGAAAAGTACCAACGATACTAGATTATAAGAAGAGCCTGTGGGCACATTGTGGACGAAACACTTTCATTTTCACTCTCTCAAGACTTTTTACAGAGATATGCCACTGTCGCTGAAAATCATCCTGAGCATTTTTTTTTTTAAACTGAACCATTTGCGCTGTTTTACAAATGTTCTATAGACTTAAGTTAATCTTTGAATACCTGTACTCAGTGACGCAGCATGTGAAGGTTGCTGTGTGTGGACGGGTTACTTCTGTAACCGAAATTGCACATCTGAAGATGGTTCTAGAGGAATCGAAACCGGTCATGTGAATAAACATTTTATGCAATCAAGACGGATTATAAAATGGTTCAAATGACTCTGAGCACTATGGGACTCAACATCTTACGTCATAAGTCCCCTAGAACTTAGAACTACTTAAACCTAACTAACCTAAGGACATCACACACACCCATGCCCGAGGCAGGATTCGAACCTGCGACCGTCGCAGTCCCGCGGTTCCGGACTTCAGCGCCAGAACCGCACGGCCACCGCGGCCGGCGAGACGGATTATAAGTAACATTGTAAAGCTTTGTGTCGTGCAGTCATCAAGGGTACACGAGTGGGCCTTCGGCTCCGTGAGCCCTTACCGATGTTCTTACGTCGAATGGTTCGCATTCTGACACTTGTCGATGGCCCAGCATTGAAATCTGCAGCAATTTGCGGAAGTGGTGCACTTCTGTCACGTTGAATAATTCTCTTCAGTCGTCGTTGGTCCCGTTCTTGCAGGATCTTTTTCTGGCCGCAGCGATGTTGGAGATTAGATGTTTTACCGGATTCCTTATATTCACGGTACACTCCTGAAATGGTCATACGGGAAAATCCCCACTTCATCGCTACCTCGGGGATGAAGTGTGCCATCACTCGTGCGCTGGCTATAACACCGCGTTCAAACTCACTTAAATCTTGATAAACTGCCATTGTAGCAGCAGCAAACTATCTTAACAACTGCGCCAGACACTTGCTGTCTTACATAGGCGTTGCCGACCATAGCGCCGTATTCTGCCAGTTTACATATCTCTGTATTTAACATGCATGCCTCTACCAGTTGCTTTGGCGCTTCAGTGTATAAACACGTGCATGTTAGAATGCAACATTGTGTCAAAATATCGAAGTAATCGGTGAAGAACTTCCAGAGATTTACGATTCTGAACAAACGAACATTTACATTTCATATAGATTTCCTCTTTAACTATTACATATATATTTTTATATTAAACGCTGATCAGCCAGAACATTATCACCACGACCTGCCGGCCTTGTGGCCGAGCGGTTCTAGGCGCTTCAGTCCGGAACCGCGCTACTGCTCCGGTCGCAGGTTCGATTTCTGCCTCGGGCATGGATGTGTGTGCTGTCCTTAGGTTAGTTAGGCTTAAGTAGTTCTAAGTCTAGGGGACTGATGACCTCAGATGTCAAGTCCCATAGTGCTTAGAGCCATTTGAACCATTTTGAACCACCGACCTACTGTCGATATAAACCCATTCAGGCGACAGCTGCGTCACCTGGCGACGAATTAGTGTTAGTCAGATATACGCACAGTTCATGTAGTATCAGTGAGCGTTGTGTCCGTGTGTGGAATTGGGAAGGCAGGCGTTCTATCTGAGTTTGACCAGGGGCAGTCTGTGATGGCCTAGAGGCACGGCGCGAGTATTTCGGAAACTGCACAACTTGTCGGATGTTTGACGAATGCTGTTGTGAGTATCTTCAACACGTGGCGAAACGAAGGAGAAACCACGTCCTGACATCTTGGGTTTGGGGCCCACCGATCATTACAGATGTAGGACGTCGTCGGCTGGGCAGACTGATAGAACAGGATAGGCGGCGAACTATGGTGGAACTAACATCGGACTTGAATGCTCGGTAGAATACAAGTGTGTCTGCACACACAGTGCACCGAACACCTCTGACGATAGGCCTCCACAGCCGATGACCGATGTATGTGCCAATGTTAACACCACGACATCGGCGAGTACGACTGAAGTGGGCACGTGACCACCGGCAATGGACGTTGGCGCAGTCGCAGAGGATTACATGATCTGATGAATCCCGATACCTTCTTCCTCATGGCGATGGGAGGGCGCGAATCCGTTGTCTTTTTGAGGAACAGTTCCTTCACACCTGTATTGTGTAATGGAGAGAAGCTGGCGACGGCACCATTATGATCTAGAGAACATTCACTTGGCTACCCACGGGTTCAGTGGAGCTCGTGCAAGGCATCATGACGGTCAAGGAGTATCGTACACTGGTTGCTGACAACGCACAGTTCATGACGATCATGTTTCCCGGAGGCACTGGCATTTTTCAACAAGATAATGCGCCACGTTACAAGGCCAGGAGTGTGTTGGAGTGGTTGGAGGTACATAGTGGCGAGTTCCTCCATCTCCCCCCATCTCACCATATCTGAACCCGATCGAACACATCTGCGATGTGAGTACATGTGGCGTCAGAGCTCATCGCCCCCCTCCTCGGAGTTTACAGGAATTAAGGTGACTTGTGTATGCATATGTTGTGTCAGTTCCGTCCAGCGACCTTCCAAGCCTCACTTCTTCCAAGCCACGACGTGTCACCGCAGTTATCTGTGCCAAACGTGGGCATACGTGAAATTAGGTAGGTGGTCATAATGTTCCGGCTGATAACCGTATATACACCGATGAGCCAAAACATTATGATCACTTGTTTAATAGCGTGTTGTTCCACTTTTTAAACACAGTACAACAGAGATTCTGCTTGACAGGATTCTACAAGTCCTTGACAGAATTGCAGAAGAACGTGGCACCTGACTGCTACGCACAGGTCAAGCAATTCCCGCAAATTACAGGATGGTGGTTTAAGGGCACGCAGCTGGCGGCCGACATGTATTCCAGTCGATACAGATCAGGCACATTTTCTAGCCGAAATATCAATGTGAATTGACTATAATGCCTCTCAAATCAATATAACACGATTCTGACCTTTTAACACGGAGAGTTATCCTGCTGGAAGATGTCATCTCTGTAGGGGGAGACTTCAAGCATGAAACGGCGCAGGTGGTCCGCAATAATGCTCACGTAGTTCACTGGTGCCATGTTGCTTTCGACTATCACCACAAATCGTATGGAAGCCCAACTCAATGTACCCCGTAGCATAATTCTGTCCTCACCGACCTGCACCTGTGGCGCGGTGCATATTTCGTGCAGCCATTCGCCTGGATGACGGCGTGTAAGGACCCAAAGCATCGACCTAGTGTAACAAGAAAGGCGATGTATTCGGGAGGCGACACGTTTCTAATGATCCACGGTGAAAACTCAGTGGTGCTGTGCCCACTGCAATCATAACTGAAGATATCGTTGGGTCAACACAGGAACACGTGGGGGTCATGTGATGCCGAGCTTCATGTTCAACAATGGCCTTTGAACGGTGTGCTTCGAAACTCTTCTGCCTGTACCAGCATTGCACTCTGCCGGCAGATCTGCCACAGATCGCTGTCTATCCTGGATTACACAGTGGTGGACCCTCCATCCTCTACGTTTTATCATGAGACGTGGTCTTACAAAACCATATGGCCTACTCGTGGTTTCACCATCCTTCAATCACTTTCCCCAGGCGCTCAGGACAGTAGTACACCAACAGGCGTCCAGCTTCACCTTTTCAGAGATGCTCGTTTCCAACGGCAGCGTTACATGAACGTGCCCTTTGTGAAAACCGCTTATACGAGGGTAAACCCAAAAGTAAGGTCTCCTATTTTTTTATAAGTACATAGACCTGTTTATTTCTACAATGGTTTACATCAGTTCACAGCTTGAACATTTAGCTATTTTTCGACATAATCACCATTTCTGTCCATGCATTTTTGTAGACGTTGTGGCAGTTTTTGTATGCCTATGTCATACCAGCTCGCCGCCATGCTGTTCAGAAAGTTATGAACCTCTTCTTTCACCTCGTCGTCGGAGCTGAATCGCTGGGACCACAATTAACGCTGACAGGTTGTAACGTTGTTGCTTTAATTTGCCATGAAAGCGGTACTGATAGACAATAAAAGCGGGTTAAAAGCTGTGAGCTGTCTGGGGAATTTAACCTTGCAATACTGCGCAACTGTTTCACCAGGTATCCAGTCTAGCTTACCAAATTCCCAACCAGACTAACATTAATTATAATCTTTTAATAGTCATACGACAACCGGTGATATATATATATATATATATATATATATATATATATATATATATATATATATATCACCGGTTGTCGTATGACTATTAAAAGATATATATATATATATATATATATATATATATAAAAGAGAATTTAAATAAAAAGAAATAAATCAGTTTATATTTGGAAATTTATTTTAACATTGATCATTGAAATTTCAGCATATTAAACTTGATTCATAACTAAACTGGTGCCTTATTTAGGATTGTGAAAATGTGAGTTTGTAATCTTACAGAACACATCAAATATGGAGCCAAGATTGAGAGACTGCATACAACACTGCATTCATAAAACAACACACAAAGAACGTTGAAACATATGCAAGAGGAAATTAACCACAACCAACCGATTCAATTTTCCCCAAAGAAGTTACGTTCGTAGCACAATCCTGTTCGTCATTTAATTACCACACACTGGTATACTAAATTCATATTAACTCTTTGTGAAATCTTCCCGAAAAGAATAGCTGAGGGCTACTTTGATGATTACAACACATGCTTCACGTGGTCAACTTGGTTTACACAAAGAGTGTAACTCCACAATAATTTTGATAAGTAAAATAAATTAGATCGAAAAGCAATTTACAAAAGAAAAACCTCGAACTGGTTACTATCGTCTTACTATTAACCTGATGGGTCAAACAATTGTGTAAGCATGTGGTACTGGTCTCACAAAGTACACCCCACGTGGGTTGAACATAAAGAAAAGTTGCTATATTGAAAAATATTGTCAAGACGAGTCGTTATAGTCTCACGCACATTTGCATTGAAGATTGATGATGCTATTAGAGTTACTGATCAACACGTGGTTCCACTTTACTCATAAAGTAGTGACAAACCAACTACCAGAATATATTCTGAACTTCACACTCGAATTACACTGCGTTGCAATTTAAGATAACATTAGATATTTTAGAGCTAAACCTGAAATAAAGGTGATTAAATTTTCAGTTAGGCTGATCTTAAGAAATCCATTGTGCTACGGACTTAGCAGACACACGCTTAGCTGGAGATCTTACCACTTCAGACGCTCGCCGTGGACAGACTGACGTGGTCCCTTCCTGAGGGTGGCTCACCAATACAAACGGAGGTGGCCAGAGGGACGGCTTCCTATACCAACATGACAAGGGACGGACAGGACCATACTAAGGATAGAAACCTCTTTGCTTTTAGAAAGCGTAGCTACCTGTTCCGACGTTGGTCCTACTGTTCTCTAGCAGACAGGCTTGTCTGCTACCCTCAAGCATGCAACTAGAAATACATTTGCTCATTCATCCTCTCACACAGAAGGGAAGGGGGATGACAGTATCTTATCATATACAGTATATAAAAGAAAGCGGATGTAGGTTCCGTATGAGACTGTGTGACATGAATTACATATAAGCTGTGTTTTAAAGTGTAGTAGTGTGACAGATCGTTCTTGTTTATGTGTAAAAGTAACACGTTCCACTACTCAGGCTCCTCCCAGATAGTCAGAAACGCCACAGTAAATTTAGAAGAGGAATTTATGCCGTAAATGACAACAGATTTAAGAAATTAACATGAAAGGAATCCAGCAGAGACCTTTCACGGTACTGTGAGACTCTGAAAAAACTCAAACGGGCAATTCAGGACCGGAGAAGAGGAATGTTGAGCAAGGGCATACACATTCTCCATGACAACGCTCGCCCATACGTTGCTCGGCAAATCGTTGCTTTCCTGCAACAGTTTCAGTGGACCATAATCACCCACCCATCCTATAGTCCTGACTTGGCGCCCTGTGACTATCACTTATTCCCTAGGTTAAAAGAACATTTGGCCGGAAAGCGATTCAGCTCCGACGACGAGGTGAAAGATAAGGTTCATAACTTTCTGAACAGTTGGTGGCGAGCTGGTACGACATGTTGTTGTTGTTGTTGTGGTCTTCAGTCCTGAGACTGGTTTGATGCAGCTCTCCATGCTACTCTATCCTGTGCAAGCTTCTTCATCTCCCAGTACCTACTGCAACCTACATCCTTCTGAATCTGCTTAGTGTATTCATCTCTTGGTCTCCCCCTACGATTTTTACCCTCCACGCTGCCCTCCAATACTAAATTGGTGATCCCTTGATGCCTCAGAACATGTCCTACCAACCGATCCCTTCTTCTGGTCAAGTTGTGCCACAAACTTCTCTTCTCCCCAATCCTATTCAATACTTCCTCATTAGTTATGTGATCTACCCATCTAATCTTCAGCATTCTTCTGTAGCACCACATTTCGAAAGCTTCTATTCTCTTCTTGTCCAAACTATTTACCGTCCATGTTTCACTTCCATACATGGCTACACTCCATACAAATACTTTCAGAAATGACTTCCTGACACTTAAATCTATACTCGATGTTAACAAATTTCTCTTCTTCAGAAACGCTTTCCTTGCCATTGCCAGTCTACATTTAATATCCTCTCTACTTCGACCATCATCAGTTATTTTGCTCCCCAAATAGCAAAACTCCTTTACTACTTTAAGTGTCTCGTTTCCTAATCTAATACCCTCAACATCACCCGACTTAATTCGATTACATTCCATTATCCTCGTTTTGCTTTTGTTGATGTTCATCTTATATCCTCCCTTCAAGACACTATCCATTCCGTTCAACTGCTCTTCCAAGTCCTTTGCTGTCTCTGACAGAATTACAATGTCATCGGCGAACCTCAACGTTTTTATTTCTTCTCCATGGATTTTAATACCTACTCCGAATTTTTCTTTTGTTTCCTTTACTGCTTGCTCAATATACAGATTGAATAGCATCGGGGAGAGGCTACAACCCTGTCTTACTCCCTTCCCAACCACTGCTTCTCTTTCATGCCCCTCGACTCTTATAACTGCCATCTGGTTTCTATACAAATTGTAAATAGCCTTTCGCTCCCTGTATTTTACCCCTGCCACCTTTAGAATTTGAAAGAGAGTATTCCAGTCAACATTGTCAAAAGCTTTCTCTATGTCTACAAATGCTAGGAACGTAGGTTTGCCTTTCCTTAATCTTTCTTCTAAGATGAGTCGTAAGGTCAGTATTGCCTCACGTGTTCCAGTATTTCTACGGAATCCAAACTGATCTTCCCCGAGGTCGGCTTCTACCAGTTTTTCCATTCGTCTGTAAGGAATTCGTGTTAGTATTTTGCAGCTGTGGCTTATTAAACTGATTGTTCGGTAATTTTCACATCTGTCCACACCTGCTTTCTTTGGGATTGGAATTATTATATTCTTCTTGAAGTCTGAGGGTATTTCGCCTGTTTCATACATCTTGCTCACCAGATGGTAGAGTTTTGTCAGGACTGGCTCTCCCAAGGCCGTCAGTAGTTCCAATGGAATGTTGTCTACTCCGGGGGCCTTGTTTCGGCTCAGGTCTTTCAGTGCTCTGTCAAACTCTTCACGCAGTATCGTATCTCCCATTTCATCTTCATCTACATCCTCTTCCATTTCCATAATATTGTCCTCAAGTACATCGCCCTTGTATAAACCCTCTATATACGCCTTCCACCTTTCTGCTTTCCCTTCTTTGCTTAGAACTGGGTTTCCATCTGAGCTCTTGATGTTCATACAAGTGGTTCTCTTATCTCCAAAGGTCTCTTTAATTTTCCTGTAGGCAGTATCTATCTTACCCCTAGTGAGATAAGCCTCCACATCCTTACATTTGTCCTCTAGCCATGCCTGCTTAGCCATTTTGCACTTCCTGTCGATCTCATTTTTGAGACGTTTGTATTCCTTTTTGCCTGCTTCACTTACTGCATTTTTATATTTTCTCCTTTCATCAATTAAATTCAATATTTCTTCTGTTACCCAAGGATTTCTACTAGCCCTCTTCTTTTTACCTACTTGATCCTCTGCTGCCTTCACTACTTCATCCCTCAAAGCTACCCATTCTTCTTCTACTGTATTTCTTTCCCCCATTCCTGTCAATTGTTCCCTTATGCTCTCCCTGAAACTCTCTACAACCTCTGGTTCTTTCAGTTTATCCAGGTCCCATCTCCTTAAATTCCCACCTTTTTGCAGTTTCTTCAGTTTTAATCTACAGGTCATAACCAATAAATTGTGGTCAGAGTCCACATCTGCCCCTGGAAATGTCTTACAATTTAAAACCTGGTTCCTAAATCTCTGTCTTACCATTATATAATCTATCTGATACCTTTTAGTATCTCCAGGGTTCTTCCATGTATACAACCTTCTATCATGATTCTTAAACCAAGTGTTAGCTATGATTAAGTTGTGCTCTGTGCAAAATTCTACCAGGCGGCTTCCTCTTTCATTTCTTAGCCCCAATCCATATTCACCTACTACGTTTCCTTCCCTCCCTTTTCCTACACTCGAATTCCAGTCACCCATGACTATTAAATTTTCGTCCCCCTTCACTATCTGAATAATTTCTTTTATTTCATCATACATTTCTTCAATTTCTTCGTCATCTGCAGAGCTAGTTGGCATATAACCTTGTACTACTGTAGTAGGTGTGGGCTTTGTATCTATCTTGGCCAGTATAACGCGTTCACTATGCTGTTTGTAGTAGCTTACCCGCATTCGTATTTTCCTATTAATTATTAAACCTACTCCTGCATTACCCCTATTTGACTTTGTGTTTATAACCCTGTAGTCACCTGACCAGAAGTCTTGTTCCTCCTGCCACCGAACTTCACTAATTCCCACTATATCTAACTTTAACCTATGCATTTCCCTTTTTAAATTTTCTAACCTACCTGCCCAATTAAGGGATCTGACATTCCACGCTCCGATCCGTAGAACGCCAGTTTTTTTTTCTGCTGATAACGACATCCTCTTGAGTAGTCCCCGCCCGGAGATCCGAATGGGGGACTATTTTACCTCCGGAATATTTTACCCAAGAGGACGCCATCATCATTTAATCATACAGTAAAGCTGCATGCCCTCGGGAAAAATTACGGCCGTAGTTTCCCCTTGCTTTCAGCCGTTCGCAGTACCAGCACAGCAAGGCCGTTTTGGTTATTGTTACAAGGCCAGATCAGTCAATCATCCAGACTGTTGCCCTTGCAACTACTGAAAAGGCTGCTGCCCCTCTTCAGGAACCACACATTTGTCTGGCCTCTCAACAGATACCCCTCCGTTGTGGTTGTACCTACGGTACGGCTATCTGTGTCGCTGAGGCACACAAGCCTCCCCACCAATGGCAAGGTCCATGGTTCATGGGGGGGGGGGGGGGGTACGACATGGGTACACAAAAACTGCCACAGCATCTACAGAAATGCATCAACAGAAATGGTGATTATGTCGAAAAGCTGTAAACTGATCTAAACCATTGTAGAAATAAACAGGTCTATGTACTTATAAAAAAATATCAGACCTTACTTGGGGGAATACCCTCATATCAGTGGATTCCCGCATTTGCTGCCCATATCTTCGCTATAATAACTACCCATTCGTCTCTCTCGCTTTCATTCTTTCCTTACTGCACCACGTGTGCCCGCGACACTACCAGGAGGCATTCAGCCTCACGGTGGGAAGTGGTCATAATGTTTTGGCTCGTCAATGTGTGTGTGTGTGTGTGTGTGTGTGTGTGTGTGTGTGTGTGTGTGCGCGTGTGTGTTTCTTCGCGCCCCTCTCAGCCTGGCGCCCCATTATTACGAGGGTTATTCGGAAAGTAAGGAACGATCGGTCGCAAAATGGAAAATACAGTGAAAATCTGATGAAGCTTTGCACAGATGCGTTGGGCACTGTGTATAGTACGCCTGTCGATCGCATCAGGTCGCTCTTTTCCGTTCTGAGCCCACAGTGAGAACGTAAAGATGGCTAGAAATTAACGTCTTCCGCCAAGTATGAGGGCCTGGCGAAAGATTTCGCCTGAAGCTATGCAATCTACATAACATAGCTGTCATGCGGTTCGTTCTACACGACAATTCTCGGCCGCACTCTGCAGGGACAATGAAGATGCTCCTGCAGCGTTTTCGATGGGATGTGTTTGATCACCCAAAATACATCCCGTAATTGGCTACCCCTGAGGTCTAAAAATGGCTCTGAGCACTACGGGACTTAACATCTGAGGTCATCAGTCCCCTAATCTTAGAACTACTTAAACCTAACTAACCTAAGAACATCACACACATCCATACCCGAGGCAGGATTCGAACCTGCGACCGTAGCAGTCGCGCGGTTCCAGACTGAACCGCTCGTCGACATAGACCGGCCCCTGAGGTTCATCTCTGTTCAGATGAACCGCTGGCTATGAAGACAATATTTTGACACAGACAACGAGCTGCAGTCCAGAGTATAAAATTGTCGAAAAGCACTGGCACCTGTCTTCTGTAATGAGGGATTGAAAAGTTGGTACAACGCTACGACAGATGCCAAAGTCTGAGCGGCGGCTGTGCAGAGAAGTAGTTGGAAGGTGTAGCTAACCGTTGCAAATAAAACAGTTTTGATTTTCACTGTGGTTTCCATTTCGCGACCTATCGTTCCTTACTTTCCGAATAGCCCTATTATTTGTGATACGCCCTGTATAGAAATCTTAACAGTTGTGGCGCCTCTGGCGGCCGTGTTGCTTGTGCCCTAAATCGGCCCTGGCCACGAGCCCGGAGGCCTTGTAACGTTTCTATCACCAGTGGCGTAGCGTGAGGGGAGACTTTGAGACTTAGTCTCCCTGTTTTCGTGCTTAAAAAAGATGCAATAGTAATTCATAACAAAAATATAAACAACTTTCTACTAAGAGCACAAAATGTGCGAAGACATCAGCTTTGTAGTCCGCGCCGCCGCACTCTGAGTATTGGTTTATCTGCCTGCTTGAGACTCGACTGCTCTCAGTCTCCGCCCTTACCTGGCTGTGTGCGCCTGCGTCCCCTCCACTTACCCTCTCCCGCGAAGGCCTGTGTGCTGCACTTGCTAGCAGGCATCGAGACTAGTCTCTGCCGCTTCTATGCTGGCTTTCAGCACGGAAGTGAACAGTCGCGCGGTTTGTGTTCATAGTCATTCTTGTGTCATTTTAGTGCATATTTTACTGTGTCGCCAACATGAGTGAGCCAGCAACTGAACACCTTATAGAATTTTTATTAAAAACGCCTTTTCCTACATTAACGTACGAAAAAAAGTGCGAATTGAAGGACAAATGGCCTACTCCTATACTCAGCGTAGTTTTAAATGAAGCCAAACAAAAACGCATTTTTCAGACAGCCTGGTACGAAAAGTATGCTTGGCAGACTGCGAATGCAGTAATAACAGGTTATATTGTTATATATGTCTTCTGTTTGGTGGTGAAAAGGAATGATGCAATGAGAGCGTTTGTACAATAAAGAACTCTGACAGGAAAGCACAAAAGCATCAGATATCAAAACGTCACCTGCAGAACAAAGAATCATTTCAGTTATTGGGCAAAAGCCGCTCGTCTGGCAGCAACAAAATACAACAAACAAGTTGCATCCAGCAGCAGAGTATTGGCTCGTCTTGTTCAGGCAATTGTATTTCTTTGTAAACAAGAACTAGCCTTTCGCGGCCATCGAGAATACGAATCCTCCAGCAACAAAGGTAACTATCTGGAATTTACTAGCTCAAGGAGAACAGTTAATCCGAGACCATCTGTCATCTTCTCCAACCTTTAAAGGAACTTCTCCAGATATACAGAATGATGTAATAGAAATGTTAACTCTGGCAGTGAATGAGAACATAAAATCTGAAATTCAGAACTGCAATTTCATTTCGATTCAGGCTGATTAAACGTTAGACGTGTCATGCAAGAGTCAAATGAGTATAATATTCAGGTACCGTATAGCAGACAAAATTGAGGAAAGATTCGTTGGACTCTACGATGTTTCTGGAGATAAAACTGCTGAAGGTGTGTCAAACATTTTTCATGCAGTATTGAAAGAATGGAATGTGGAAGGAAAAGTTATTAGTCAAACATATGATGGCGCTTCAGTAATGGCGGGCAGAGAGGAAGGGCTACAACAATTGGTGAAGCAGTTCTGTCCCTATGCGCTGTTTGTTCATTGTTATGCACACCAACTGAATTTGGCACTGTTACATGCCTCCAAAATCATACAAGTACGCATGTTTGTAAGTGATCTTACTGCATTCCATCCGTTTTTCAGCAAATCATCAAAACGAACTGTCTTGCTAACTGAGAAAGAATTTAAATTGCCACATGCAAGCAACACTCGCTGGAACTTTCGTTCCAGGGCAGTTTCAGCAACATCTAGTCATTTCTCAGGGCTATATAGTGTTTTTAATTACATATTTGATGATACAGACTCAGTGGGACCCAGAATCGTTGAGCTGTGCTGTGGCAATGAAACGACGGATGGATGATCCTACGTTTGTCTACTTGCTTTGCTTCTACCGAGGGTGCTTTATTTATGTTGATCATCTCTTTAATGCTCTTCAGTCAAAATCTGTCAATATAACTGCCTGCCACAACGAAATAAGAACTGTTTTCAGAAACTTACGACAGTTAAGAACGGAAACATTCGTTGATGAATGCATTAAATGCAACTTGCGTTTGTATGGCAACTTATCATTCTGTGACAGTCAAAAGACATCTCTCAGGGCACTAACTTACGAGATACTGGATTTGCAAATTGTTCACATGTTTCAAGACTTTCCCCAAATTCAGTTTGTTGAACTTTTGAACGAAAAGTGTTTCCCGAGCTATCAAAAAGAATTCCCAAAGTTGAAACTGCTTCAATTATTAGAACAGCACCCTTTTTTCAAACAAGGACAACTTGAAAATGAACTGTGCAACATAAACGCTGATGCGAAAAAACACTTATCTCCAAGAATCCTCTTAAAGTTCATTGTTAACAATGATTTAGACTCCGTTTATGAAGAAACAACCAAGTTCCTGCGTTTGGTTTTGACCCTATCCGCAACTACAGCAAGCAGCAAACGAAGCATGAGTACTCTTAAACGAGTGAAGAATTAGTTAAGGTATTCAATGTCCAACATCCGGCTGTCGTGTTTGAGCACGTTAGCAATAGAAAAGACACAACTTGGAGAGCTATCCAGTGATCAGATCTTTGTAGACCGAGTTATAGACTTATTCGTGGAAAGAAAAGACAGGGGCATTGCACTTGTGCTTCTTCTCTTGCTGCTGGAGTTCTACTATTATTATTATTAGTGGCGGTGGTAGTGGTAGTAGTAGTAGTGGTTTTATTTGATGCATTTTGTTTCATTTGTTTAAATTATTGTTTATTGTACTATTTTGTCTCCCTATAATAACTGCAGAGTCTCTCCAACCTTTACAATCACGCTACGCCACTGTCTATCACCGGGCCGAACCTTCTGCAACAATGTTCAAGCTTTCAGCGGCGGACAGAGACAATCTTGAAGTCTGCCTTGGCATATCTGCTACACCAAACGGCTCCAACGGTTACTCTATTCCTGTTCCATGTTGCCTATCTAACAGCTTCCAGGGATAACAAAACTTTCTGTATTTCATATAATTATTGGCAGAATTTAAAAATTAAAACCTGTGTCATTATCTGCTGATTAAGAGGTATAGTCTTAAGTTAAAGGTTTACAGTAAGACAAGTATTAAAAGTCTTCATGCAGCGTAACTAGCGGGCGCAAATTACCAAGACTACTCTGATCCAATGTTTGAGAATGACAGCACTTAACAACTTCCAGCAAACTTTACACATAATTTCCAACATTTTCGAAACTTTTTCTCGCTGATAACCCCCACAAAATAATTAAAGGAGAAAAGTTTATCACTTAACACATTTTCACTATTCAGGAAGTAAAACTTCAACTTCAGGCATGACGTTTTCATATATTACTTCTCTAGTAGTAATTATTCGCAATACAGGTGGCAAATAGTATTCGCTTATATCGCTGAATGTACCTACAAAATTATACCACTGTACGACATATAGTCCAGCAGACATGATGTCAAGGTGCAAGTTGCCCAGACAATACTCATCAAATGTTCGATGATGAGTACTTAACGGCTTCCAACAAACATTAAATATGATCTGATGCTGATTTATACATGAGAGATTGATTCTTTACAGGAATGGTGGTGTGGCAGGGCTATTGCCATATTCAGAAAATGATGACTATTTCTGAGAAAATTTCACTGCAAACGTTAACAGATGTTATATCTCTGAATTTCTGTTTCCAAAGGGTGTTGAATGCTGCTGAAAATAAAAACCTTATTTTATTTATGAAAACAACAGTTTTTTTCAATATTCTCAGTAGATAAAAAAGGTAACATTGCTACAAACACAGCAAAACACTTGCTCCTATGTCAACTACAATTTTCGTTACCATGAATCTTTGACGAAAGATTCAGAACATTCAACTTACGTATGAAGGATCCGGTTAGGGACGACACTAGGTAATGACGTTTCGATTGCAAACAAATATTTGCTCCTCCCCGGCCTCCTCTCTTTGAAAGATGTAATCAGTTTGACGTGAAAATGAAACTGACGTGTGCTGGAAAGTAACCAGGCAAATGATGATTGTAAGAGGGACCGAAGAAGTCCATTGCCATATTCACAGACAAACGAAAAGACAGAGGCGCTGACCTAATGGGAGGTTCAGGGATGACATTAGAAAACATGCAGAACGAACGCGTAGACTGAAAACCGTAATGCACGGAAAAGTCTACAGGAGGCCTTTACTGAACAGGGAAGTAAAACGACTGGTGATCACGACGGAGTAGCGTTTCCTCCATGTCAACCGAGGTGCGAAAGATAGAGTGCAAAGAACGTTTTAATCCTTAGCTAGTTGTTCCAGCCCGTCCGTTGCGATGCGTCTTCCTGGCTGTTCAAGGGGCATACTACGCTACTGTAGTATATTCGATCGACTTTCTTGGCGTATCAAATTAATCCTGTATACATCATGTGTGAATGGTTCTCGCTGATCACTGCTAGACTAACGTAGCGTTCTTTTTGTGCCTGTTTGGACGGCCAGGGAAATGAAGTAGAAGTATGTGAAACTTCGTGGTGGCTCATAGCCTACTGGTCTCGATGTCCTCTAAGAAGGCCCCCAAATATAATGTCTCTACCTGCCACATCGGTTATTAACAATGTCTCTACCTGCCACATCTGTTATTAACAATGTCTCATATCCACACTACAGCAGACACTGTGCAGAGGTAAGAGATTTAACCCTAGATACTTGTGGATGCCAGGTGCACGCAACCAACCATCCATCATCCCATGGCCATCTAGATACTGCTTATGAAAACACTAGAGGATAGGAACCGACTATATCCGGATGAAGCGCCATCACACCAGCGACCTCCGCCACAGAGACTACTAAATCACATATTACGGTATGGGTACTTTCAATGGGCGTCTCGTGACGGAAACTGGAATTTGTGTAGCCTACTCACCGACGTGTCCCAGTGACGCTGGGCATGGTGTTCTGCAGGAATTCTCGTCCCAACTGAGCCGAAAGAAGACTCTGGCGGAACGGAACGAGGAGCGTGTCTCACGGATCAGGGATCAATTTGCTTCGCGCCGAAGGGCTGAGCTGCTGCAAGTCATCCAGATTGGCCCGTCTCAATCCGTTTCCAACAGAGCTTTCAGCAAGAACCAGCATCGCATGAACGTTCTCAGCGACATTACGGGTAAGAAGCCACTCAACGTCTCACACATCTAATGAGATGGTGCGGAGGACAAGACAATCGAGTGGTATTTATGAGCTGAAGTTTATTTACAAGTGAACTTTGTTTTCTTTTGCCGAATATAAAGAATGTCACTAAATCGTCACGAAACTTCGCCGTTTCCACATGCTTCCACGTTTTGGCTAAGAGAAAGTTTTTTCTTGTTCTTGGTCTGCGGACTGATTTTCAGCCCCAAATAACAAGAAGTTGTCGTTAACATACCACGTCAAATTCGGATAACATTCCACGCTCTCGATGATAGCCCCCTCATTTAAAGATTGGGATTTTATCCAAATTTGACGTGAGTTAGCCGAGAACTTTTTATCCAAGGACTACCTCGCGAAAGGCTACGTAGTCATGATCTCCCATAAAATTTATGATGTAAAGCTTGCTTTCGGATACTGGTCTCCTGGTTATAGGCAGAACATATTCCTTCCGATAAATCCTTTTTGTACTGCATAGCTTTCACTGTTACAGGTTTCGCACCAAGTTTCTACATCTACATCCATACTCTGCAGACCACTATGAAGTGCGTGATTGAGGTTACGTCTCATTGAACCAATTATTAGGGATTTTTCCCATTCGATCAGGTACGGAGCGCGGGAAAAATAACTCTTTAAATGCCTCTGTGTGCGCTATAATTAATCTAATTTGTGCTCACGATCCCTACGGGAGCGTTACGTAGAAAGTAGCAGTATATTACTAGAATCGTCATTTAAAGTCTCTTCTTGAAATTTTATTTATAGACTTTAGGGGAACCGTATTTATTTATCTTCAAGTGACTGCCAGTTCAATTTTTTCAGCATCTCTGTCACTCTCTCCCATGGATTAAACTAACCTGTGACGGTTCGTGCTGCTTTTATCTGTATTTCTATTTTATTTTATTTACACGTCAAGTTCCGTAGGATCAAATTGAGGAACAAATCTCCAAGGTCATGGGACGTGTCAGTACATGAAATTACAACATAAAAGTGGTAATATATAAAAATAAAATGTTTATGAACCCAAAAATGTCAAGACATAAGTTTAAGTAAACGCAATAAACAATATAACGTAAAAATCAGTTTAATTTTATCAAGGAACTCTTCAACAGAATAGAAGGAGTGACCCATGAGGAAACACTCCAGTTTCGATTTGAAAGCGCGTGGATTACTGCTAAGATTTTTGAATTCTTGTGATAGCTTATTGAAAATGGATGCAGCAGTATACTGCACACGTTTCTGCACTAGAGTTAAGGACGTCCGATCCAAATGCAGGTCGGATTTCTGCCGAGTATTAACTGAGTGAAAGCTGCTTATTCTTGGGAATAAGCTAATATTGTTAACAAGAAACGATAGTAAAGAATATATATATTTAGAGACCAATGTCAAAATACCCAGTCTAGTGAACAGGGGTCGACAAGAGGTTCGCGAACTTACACCACTCCTTGCCCGAACCGCCCGTTTCTGAACCAGAAGCATCCTTTTAGAATGGGAAGAGTTACCCCGAAATACAATACCATACGTCAGCGAATGAAAATAAGCAAAGTAGACTAATTTTCGTGTCCAATGATCACTTACTTCAGATACCGTTCGAATAGTAAAAATGGCAGCATTAAGTCTTTGAAAAAGACCCTGAACGTGGGCTTTCCACGACAGTTTACCATCTATCTGAACACCCAGAAATTTGAACTATTCAGTTTCACTAATCATATGCCTATTCTGTGAAATTAAAACGTCCAATTTTGTTGAATTGTGTGTTAGAAACTGTAAAAACTGAGTTCAATATCCTCTATTAGTCCTACTTGTTAAGGTTGCCACACACTTGAGCAATATTCTAGCATGGGTCAATGGCTGATTTGTAAGCAACCTCCACTGTAGACTGGTTGCATTTCCCAAGTGTTCGACCAATAATCCAAAGCCTACCACCTGCATTACCCAAGACTAACCCTATGTGATCGTTATATTTCACATCCGCACAAACTATTACACCCAGCTATTTTCGTGAGTCGAAAGGTTCTATCTCTGACTCGTTAATGCTGTAGTCATAGGATACTACGGTTTTTCATTTTCTGAAGCACACGGTTTCACATTTTTGAACATTTAAAGCAAGTTGTTATCTTTGCACCACTTTGAAAAATTATCAAGATCCGTATGAATATCTGAGCAGCCTTTTTCATAAAGTACGTCATTACAGATAATTGCATTATAGCGGCTTTAATTTATTACACAAGACCGCACCATCTACATAAAGTCTGACGTAATAACACACAATGGTTCGAACCCTCCCAAGAACGCCACGTGCAGTGTCGTGCGCATGGGCGGCCACGCAGAGCCGGAAACAAAGGATGAATCGAGAAGAAGTTATAGAATGTGAAAACGGGAGAAAGATTCGTGACTTTTTGATGAGGAAGAAACCGCTGCTCTAGCCATAATTTGCATATCAATGTCATTTGGAAGTATATATAGCTAGCTGCTTGACCATCCCGTAAGTTGGCTCCGGAACTACCTTTTTCAATCGCAAGCACACTAGTATGCCGACCGGCATACAAAATCCCTGAGCATCACTGCTTCGGACTATTCTGCAACGTTTTCTTGGAAGGTCCACCAGATGCCGTCTCGGCCGTAACTGCGTCTTGTCCATGCGTGCGACCGCCACACTACGGTTAAGTTTAACGGTTCGTTACTTCAGACACAGACCAGTAATGATGTTCGAATTCGATCGCCGTTTCAGTCGTTTGACGATCGCGAGTATTTCGCGATACTGCGGGAGAGCAGCAGCGCCAGCCATTCGATGGGGTTCATCGAAGTCTGTCACAGTCCTTTTGCTGCCGAAACCTAGTTTTCATGGTTCACTGTTTCCTCTCCGAAGGGTTCTCAGTTAAACTGTTGTAGTTACGGGCGAATGCTATTTCTGTATGTCGTTTTGTAACTGTATCTATGTTAGTGGAGGCAGCTCTGTTGTGTTGTTATTTCGACTATCTTTCCTCCCAGTATCCATTCAGACCAGTGGTTCCCTGCAAGTAGGGTCGTAATCCATGCCTTCCCACAGTCTGATGCAGGGCAGAATAGTAACCGTAACTGTTGGCCTGCCAATACTTATCTTGCCCACTAACTGGGGGCAAGCTCTTTTCATCCAGGCTACCTGGGATACGAAAATTGTGGCCGTCAGTTCAGGTGAGGTAGTACAACGTTACTATTAACATTATCTGCAGTATATTTTATATACAACATAACAGCATGGGGCCCAACACTTTTCCTTAGGCCAAAACTGAAATTACTCCCACCCCTGTCGACAACTCTTCATCCAAAGTAACATGCTGCACTCTTCCTACCAAAAAAATTCTCAATACAGTCACAAATTTCGCATGAGACGTCAAATTATCGTATTTTTTTTATAATAAACGTAGACGTGTTACTGGGTCAAATGCTTTCCGGAAACTCAGAAATACTGCGTCTACCTGACTGCTTTGATCCTGGCCGAGCGGTTCTAGGCGCTTCAGTCTGGAACCGCGAGACCGTTGCGGTCGCAGGTTCGAATCCTGCCTCGGGCATGGACGTGTGTGATGTCCTTAGGTTAGTTAGGTTTAAGTAGTTCTAAGTTCTAGGGGACTTAAGAACCAAGATGTTGAGTCCCATAGTCCTCAGAGCCATTTTGCTTTGATCCACGGCTTTCAGGAAATCACGTGAGAAAAGAGCGTCTTGGCTATCAAGTGGTCGATGTTGTCAGAATCCATGCAGGTTGGCCTTTACACAATTTTTCTGATTTTATACTTTCTGCTACGAGTGTCTTGTCATAAGTTTGTACAAGTGATCAACAGATGGTGTTACTGTTTGCATTCGTGTACTTAATTTGTATCTTACTCCACAGTTTATTGCACGAATGTTTGTTTTCTTAATTTGATCTCAAGACCAAGGGCGACGCAATACGCCGATGGTAGAGTCTTCGATGCTTGCGGCCTGAGATGCTGTACTTTCCGATGCCATAACTGAAGCGATGACCGGCGATAGCAAGAAGATACTGCCAGCGACTGTTGGAATCTCTGGTGTTTATTGGGCATCAATCGATGATATTGTAATTAAAAGAACAAAAAGAAAATCTGATTGTACTTTTAGTGAAATTTTAGTGGTGTAAAGTCAGTCTATCTGGTGTTGTCTGTTACTGAAGACATACATATTATACGATGTATAGGAAGGCAATGAAATAGTATAGAACTGAAAGTTGATTTTACATGTTATTTACTCCTGATGTAAAGCATTTAATTTACGACGGGCATTCAATAAGTATTGAAACACACTTTTTTTCTGAAAACAGGGTGATTTTATTCAGGATTCCAACACACCATATTATTCCCCATTCTCTTGGATGCAAAACCCTATTTTTCAACACAACCTCCGTTCAGGGCGACAGCCTTGCGCTGCGTTACTGGGAGGACTTTTATATCCTTATGGCGGTGAAAAAAGGTACACGAAAATTGAGTTCCGCGAAAAATGTAAAAAAGAGTGAGTCTTTATGTATTCAGTGCAAAAAAAGTATCGTGGTTCGACCTGGAAAATGTTACTGCTGCGAAGTTAAAGCAAAAAACGCAAACGAAATCATTACAAGATCAAAGTCTAGTGAAAAAACCGTGGCAAATGTTAATTCAGTGACATCCATATGTAAACATTGCGATGACCGTCGTCTCATTTTAACTACAAAAAACAGTGAAATCAGTGAACTTAAAAGGACTGCAGCCTTAGTGGAGAAACAGCTGCAACATCTTCGTTGTAAAACTCAACAAACAGATCATCGACTCAACCTTAAAGAAATATCGGCTACCAATAACGCAAACAAAAGAACGACTGTGGAAACCAGCACAAAACTTGGAAATATAAAAGAGCATCAGATAGCTATAATAACAAACGCAATTCTACAAACAATGTCATTCAGAAACATATGAATCCAGATAATAATTACGAACAGCTGTGTACTGTAAATTTTTCGCGTGTGTCGCATCGTAAACAAAGTAACGTGATTAAAAAATCAGTCGACGAAAAAAAACGAAAAGTCTAAACTTTTGCCGATAACCATGGACGTCAGATAGCAGAAAAGGTTGCAAATACACAAACTATCTCCAAGTATCCACGCCTTTGTCAAACCAGGAGCCGGCATTGCAGAAGTGACAAAAACAGTGCTGAAATCGTGTGAAAACCTTGACTTAAAAGACTGTGTCGTAATTTGTGCAGCTGCAAATGATATTGCCAGAGATAAAGGTAGAGAACTCATCACTGTTTTTTAAAGTGTGCTACCCAAATTAGGCAACACAAATGTTGCTGTTGTAAATCAACCACACAGATACGACCTACCTCCTTGGTCATGTGAAAATAAATTAATAGGAAGAGTAAACAAAGAGTTAGATGAGATATGCAAAAAATTTCTGCATGGGAACTTAATAAATGTAAGTACATTAGACAGATCCATGCATACCAGCCATGGCTTTCATTTAAATCACAGTGGGAAACGGTTGGAGAAATCTGTCGTTTAGTAAATTTGAGTCACAACAGGCATAGTACAGAAGCAATCCAAAGCACCTTGGACAAATGGGTCATAAAAAAGATGCGATGGCTTATAAAAAGGGCGAAAGGCATTTTTTAGGGAAGTAGACTGTATCACAAAAAATGTGATGCAGAAGTAATGCAAATACACAACAAAGATTGTACATCAGAATCTACAGTCATTAACAGACAAATTTGATGAAGTAAATATAGTCCTCAATAGTGAATGGAAAGATGTTTCAGTTTTATGTTTTTGTGAACATTTGTTACAAAATGAGTATTTCTAATACTTAAAAAATATTGCAGTTAAACCTTGCAAACTGCTTTTGAGAATGGAATCAAAACATGGGGGAACTTGTATATATGTAAAAGAAAATGTAGATTATAAGAGTATAGCCTCTGTTTGCAAACTAGGGCGTGAAAGAGACTTTGAAATCTCAGCTGTTGAGTTAATGTCTGAAAAAATTATTTTATGTGTGTACAAGTCTCCTGTTAGCAACATAAGTGTTTTTTTTTCAAAAAACTGGAACTTGCTTCAGGCAAACCCAAGACAACTGGGAAAACATGGTACTGTGTTGAGATTTTAATATTGACATTCTGAGTCACAGCCTTCACAGGGAAAGGTTCTTCAATATTATAAAAGCCTACAATCTTTGTCTGACTGTTAACTCTCCAACACATGTAATAAAAACTAGTGTCACTCTTCTTGATCAGGTATGTGTAAACATGGACAAGTGTATATCAGAAAACTTTGATACCGGCTATTGTGACAACCTTTCGCAATTACTAACCATACCTGTCAATCACGTTTCGACCGGTGCACATAATACACTCCTGGAAATGGAAAAAAGAACACATTGACACCGGTGTGTCAGACCCACCATACTTGCTCCGGACACTGCGAGAGGGCTGTACAAGCAATGATCACACGCATGGCACAGCGGACACACCAGGAACCGCGGTGTTGGCCGTCGAATGGCGCTAGCTGCGCAGCATTTGTGCACCGCCGCCGTCAGTGTCAGCCAGTTTGCCGTGGCATACGGAGCTCCATCGCAGTCTTTAACACTGGTAGCATGCCGCGACAGCGTGGACGTGAACCGTATGTGCAGTTGACGGACTTTGAGCGAGGGCGTATAGTAGGCATGCGGGAGGCCGGGTGGACGTACCGCCGAATTGCTCAACACGTGGGGCGTGAGGTCTCCACAGTACATCGATGTTGTCGCCAGTGGTCGGCGGAAGGTGCACGTGCCCGTCGACCTGGGACCGGACCTCAGCGACGCACGGATGCACGCCAAGACCGTAGGATCCTACGCAGTGCCGTAGGGGACCGCACCGCCACTTCCCAGCAAATTAGGGACACTGTTGCTCCTGGGGTATCGGCGAGGACCATTCGCAACCGTCTCCATGAAGATGGGCTACGGTCCCGCACACCGTTAGGCCGTCTTCCGCTCACGCCCCAACATCGTGCAGCCCGCCTCCAGTGGTGTCGCGACAGGCGTGAATGGAGGGACGAATGGAGACGTGTCGTCTTCAGCGATGAGAGTCGCTTCTGCCTTGGTGCCAATGATGGCCGTATGCGTGTTTGGCGCCGTGCAGGTGAGCGCCACAATCAGGACTGCATACGACCGAGGCACACAGGGCCAACACCCGGCATCATGGTGTGGGGAGCGATCTCCTACACTGGCCGTACAGCACTGGTGATCGTCGAGGGGACACTGAATAGTGCACGGTACATCCAAACCGTCATCGAACCCATCGTTCTACCATTCCTAGACCGGCAAGGGAACTTGCTGTTCCAACAGGACAATGCACGTCCGCATGTATCCCGTGCCACCCAACGTGCTCTAGAAGGTGTAAGTCAACTACCCTGGCCAGCAAGATCTCCGGATCTGTCCCCCATTGAGCATGTTTGGGACTGGATGAAGCGTCGTCTCACGCGGTCTGCACGTCCAGCACGAACGCTGGTCCAACTGAGGCGCCAGGTGGAAATGGCATGGCAAGCCGTTCCACAGGACTACATCCAGCATCTCTACGATCGTCTCCATGGGAGAATAGCAGCCTGCATTGCTGCGAAAGGTGGATATACACTGTACTAGTGCCGACATTGTGCATGCTCTGTTGCCTGTGTCTATGTGCCTGTGGTTCTGTCAGTGTGATCATGTGATGTATCTGACCCCAGGAATGTGTCAATAAAGTTTCCCCTTCCTGGGACAATGAATTCACGGTGTTCTTATTTCAATTTCCAGGAGTGTATTATCCATAAAAGGATGTATAGTCAGAAAAATATTGAATACTTCCAGAATCTAAACAGCAAACAGTCTTGGTGAGAAGTATATTATACCTCTATTACCAATGAAAAGATGGAAAATTTTTTGAACATTTTCAAGCGTAACTTTGGCATACCTTTCCCACAAAGGGAAGTGATTACCAGAAGCACAGATAGATTAAAAAACTCGATTACATCGGGCATTGGAGTATCTTGTAAGAGAAAGCGGGAACTTTTTCTGCAATCAAAAACTGACAGCAGTCCAGAATTTCTTAGTTATTTAAAAAATACAAGCTAGTTTTGAAACGTGTCATAAAAGAGGCAAAAATTAAGGAAAATGACAAATATATTATAAAGTCATCCAATACAACAAAGTTCATGTGGAAATCTGTGCAGGATCTTACGGGGAAGTAGATAACACTCAAAAATACTATGATATCGCATGATGGCAAGAATGTCACTGAGCCTAGGGCAGTTTCAAACAGCTTCAATTCTAATTATGCAATTGTTGCTGGAAAATCAGTGAAGGAAAAATTTGGAAATCCACCTAATACGACATGGAAAGAACTTTCATCTACTGAAATAAATTATATATCCATGTTCGTCAGTCAAATAGTCCCAAACAGCTCCTAAATACCATTAACTCACTGAAGAGTAATTATTCAACTGGTATTGATGATATTCCAAATTATAAAAATAATAGCAAGACAAATACTCTCTCCTTTATTAAACATATGCAATTCTTCCGTATCATGTGGTGTCTAATTCTTCCTTATCATGTGGTGTCTTCCCACAGCATCTGAAAATGGCAAACGTAATACCCCTATACAAAAAAGGTGTTCAGCAATGTATGGGAAACTATAGGCCTGTGTCTCTACTGTCAAGGTTTTCGAAAATTGTTGAAAAAGTGTTCCTTTCACAACTAACTACATTCTTCAGCAAGAAAAATATTATTTCTGGATGTCAACATGACTTCAGATCACAGCGATCAACTGAAACAGCCACTTTCAACCTGATAAACCATGTCTTAAATGCAGTGGACAACTACAGAAATATCTCAGGTTTATTCCTGGATCTAACAAAAGCTTTAGATGTGACTGATCATCCTGTGTTCCTGAGGAAGCTTGAACAGTATGGTGTAAGAGATGTGCCAAATGAGTGGATTACATCATATTTGGAATATCGTTCTCAGGTAACTGAAATTAAATACATGGAAAGAAATGAACTACAGGTACACCTTTTAGAGCCATGAAGACTAAGTCATGGTGTTCCACAGGGCTCTATTTTAGGTCCCCTTCTTTTTTTGGTATTCATTAATCATTTCCATCACACATTAGGGATTCTGAACCTGTACTGTTTGCAGATGACGCCAGTCTACTAACTGAAGGGAATAAAGAAAAAAATCTCACTACATGTGCAAAAGATATCACAAAAGAAGTTGGTTTACCAGAAACAGGCTAATAGTTAATCCCAAAAAAATGGTACTCATGAATTTCCACACAGATCAAAATAAAAATGCGACACAACCCGTAATATGTATAGATAACCAAATCATTAGTGCTGTCAATGAAACTAAATTTCTTGGGATTCATATCGAGGAAACTCTTAAATGGAAAACTCATGTCACATCCCTAAATTCAAAACTAGCAAAAATGAGCTGTGCAGTAAGAATTCTTTGCATCAATACTAGTGCAGAAATGGTTAGGGCTGTATACTTTGCTCGTTTATATTCAATACTGAAGTACAGTATCATTTTCTGGGGAAATTTACACCAGGCCATGACGGTTTTCAAGAAACAAAAGGTAATTGTAAAAATAATGAAACAAGTGCGCAGCAGAAAACCATGCAAACCTTTCTTTAATGATCCCTGCATTTATATACTGGAAGTAGTCATGCATGTCAAAAAAAGTAAAAATATACAGTATTTAAAAATTGTTATTATTAACTGTGTAGATCCAATTTGTTATAAAAATTTAAATAATGTATGTTTGATGTTTGAAAAACCAATAGATAAAAAGGTTTTCTGTCAAGTATCCTGTGTACGATATATGTACTGAAAAAGAGATTTATATGGACAAATAAATAAATAAATATGGCACCACTCTACTTGTCGATGTCGGAGCCAACGTCTTGCTAGAGTGCATCCTTCATATGGCCCAACAGATGAAGTCAGAAGATGCGAGATCCGGGCTGTAGGGCGGATGAGGAAGAACAATCCAGTGAATCTTCGTGAGCTCCACTGGTTGCGCAGACTTGTGTGAAATCTTGCGTTGCCATGGAGAAGGTGCATTTTTGTGCCAACGAACACGCTGAAGTCACCTCGAATGAGAACACCAGCGAATTCCAACACCGCAGGAGTCACAGATGTGTGCGGCTGGCCGGCACGTGGGTGATGGGACAGGTTTGCGCAACCGTGTTGCGATGATGACAGACGTCTCCCCCAACGACTCACCGTGCTTTTGTTCACTGCCAGGTCGATATTCTGCAAAGCACCTATGAATATCTGCGATGCTCTTGGTTTTCACCAAAAGAAAATTACAGCCCTCTGCTTGAAACGCACCTCCATCACATACGCCAGTTTGAAGGCTACATATAGCGTTGCCACCTGGCGAAACTTTACGAAACTGCAGGGGATGAAGCGGGAGTACTCCACGATGTTCCACAAACAATTCCGCCGAGGAAAAAATTGTGCTGCATTACTTATTGAACGCCCCTCGTATTTTTAATGAAATTGTAATGACGTAAAACGTCAATCTATCTGCTGTTGAGGACATACGCACTGTATTATGTATAGGAAGCGAATAAAACTGTACAGAACTGAAATTTAATTTTATGTCTCGTTTACTTCAGAAATAAAGAAAAGAAGCTACTTTGTTTTCAGAACATGGTGGAAGAGAAGTTCAAGGAGTTCATATGCTGCTAGATGAAGAAATTTTTCAGTTATGTATATAATTTGAAAATAGCTGGATTTTGTTCCGAATTTCACCAATATACAGTGTCTTTGTCTGGCCAGTATCGGAATAACAAATTTTCAGAAGAGCTCGCGAATGAATTTTGTTTCCAAGTAAGTCTCATTCTGATGCAGTGGAACTGCAGGTTTATTGAAGAAATTTTTCATATTATACTTCGAAACTTTAATGCGGCCTATGCTCTGGTTACATCAAATCCGAGCGCGGTCTATGTGCCCAACCAGTCTAAAAGATTCTTCGGACTAGTTGCTTAGTGGCGCAACGGTTACTGTTGAAACAATGTCAACTTAAGACATAGGCTGAGTAGTTCGTACACAGGAAGCATTTCAGAAGACAATGTCGTGAAAGAAATGGAAATGTTACGTGAAAGTTTTCTGTGGACTAATTTTTCCTGGTTTTTCGTAGTCTCAATTCAACAACAATGGCTCAGATCGACTGTTGGTTATGTATATCGAAACGGTCGACCAGAATCTTTTTGTTCCTAAAAACGTTTGTGATGTGCTCAACATGATTGATAAGGAGCGGCATGTGACTTCCCTTAAGATACAAGCACCCTTAGGTCCATCGCACACTTGTCCGGCAACCGTCAAACGTCGCCGAGCACACGACACGGAGCCGTTTCCACGGCTATCCGGGTGCTGTCGTGGATGCCACAACACGGCACGGCTCTGAGCAGTATGGGACTTAACATCTGAGGTCATCAGTCCCCTAGACTTAGAACTACTTAAACCTAACTAACCTAAGGACATCACACACATCCATGCCCGAGAATTCGAACCAGCGACCGTAGCGGTCGCGCGGGTCCAGACTGAAGCGCCTAGAACTGCTCGGCCACAACGGCCGGCGACACGACACGGAACGCAGCTCCCTTCATTTTATTCCTTCCCAATCTCTCAGCACAGTCCCAGCGAAACGGAACCGCAACAAATGCTAGCAAGGCTTTTACTTAATGTCATTTGAAAAGAAGGGGAAATGCAAGCAATTAATTTGAAAAGGTGAGAATGTGAGACGTTTCGCGTCCTATTTCAAGAGCTCTGCAGCGATCGTGAGAAACTGTTCCAGTACTTTCGAATGAGTATAATTATCAACAACCGATGAACCACATGGGAGACTGAAGGATGCTCTAAAAAATCTTAGGCAACGCAGGCACCTTTTCCAACGATATCGATTATGTTGACAGTTACAAACCGAATTTTCAATTACCGTCTTGCACGAGCTCGAATGTATGTAGAATGTGCTTTCGGAATATTGAGCAACAAATGCAAAACTTTTCAGATATCTTTGCACTTGGATCCTGATACTTTTGTAGATATTGTACATGCCTGTGTCGTTTTGCATAAATTTGTATGTGACAGACGCCAACAAAACTATAGTACATTATCGACAATTTGACTTCAACGAGTGTAAGCAGCTAGTATAGTGCATTATATCACTTTGTTGAAATAATGGTTGCACAAGCATTTTTCAAAGTGACGAATGACGATTGCAACTATAAAAAAGTTTATTTTCGTAATGTATTAGATAATCTACTGTTTGGATGTGTACTGTTTTTACGCACACCTATCATGAGATGGATGGATGCAGTGAATCTGCAAGCCAGGGCGACGATAAACAGTGTGCCGCTTTCGCGGTACCTGCTGGTCGGACGGTTTACTGCACTTCGTCGGTTCCTGCTAAGCCTGTCGATAAAATATCCATATATCGATCTCTCCCAACAATATACCGATACATCTATAACAAAGTGGCAATTTGTGAGCCGACATTTTTATTTTACATTTTTTTCAAAATTTTCGGTAAATATTTGAAGACGTTCTTTTGAAATTGTAGTACAACGTAATTTTACTTTCTCTGTTTGAAGAAGTCTTATTACTTTATGAAGAAGTCATACTACTTTTTGAGCTTTGATCACATCCATTCTTTCTCTTGGACTGTCTGAAGCAAGTAGAGATGGTACAAAAGAAGTCCAATAGCACTGGGGGATGAGGGTATGAATGAAATAACAAAATTTACGATGTGAAGAAATAGTATACCTGTTGCGTTAAAGGTCAATTTTTAACGCAACTAGTGTGCTATTTCTTCACATCGCCGGCCTTCAAAAATAGTTGCTGAAAATAATGAAGAAAGATCTAAACGACAAGATTGGTCTTTGCGGTGGACGGAGTCGTGCGAGGGGAAATGCTGATGTAACCGGCGCTCGGCTACCTACAGAAAATGCAACGTTTAGCTTCCCCACGCAAGTTTGACATTAAATATGCTGGCGCTGACAAAAATGAAGAAAACAGGGAAGTCGACGTGAAGTGTTCCAGACAAAGCCGATGTGTGACGAAACCGAGCGACGGACTCATCGGACACCTTTTATTGTGCCACTTACACGCAGCTAACATTGTCAGCAAAGTGATTACTCTTGCTCTAAGGGAGGCTGCTAGCTTGTTGATGTACAGAATATCTCATAATAAATGAATATTTAAATACATCGCTTTAAAACCAGCAGCGTATTTACAATGTGCAGCCGATACCTTTGCAGGCCGGTATGTCTAGATTTTTCCGTCGATATATCGTTAAATTTTTTAATATCTATGTGTCGGATTCCTGATATTTTTAGAAATATTAACAGTCCTAGTTTCTGGCTTAGAGATACGGTGCGCGCCATACAGGAAGAGCGGACGTGACAATGTCTATGACGTCACAGGTCACAGGGACAAGAGAACACTTGCTATACAGGGTGTTTCAAAATAAAGTTTATATTTGAAGAGCTCTCTGCACGTGCGCAACAAATCGGAGAAGAGTGAGAGGTGCGTTCATCGCTTCCTTGGCCTTTACAAATTCAGTCGATATGGAGCGCTTCTCGGGAGCCGCTCGCGCGTTCTGTGAGCGAGAATTCGGCGACTGTAGCATGGAGGAAATTTTGCAGTGATGGTGGACTGCATAATGTAAATAATGCTGCAAGTGTTCCTCTTATCCGGAAATGGATCGTAACCTTTGAGGAGACTGGTTCAACTCTGGCCAAACCGAAGCCCCGACGATCAAGGTAATCAAGAACGGGTGAAACCGAGGAGAGTGTAAATCGGTCTGTTCGTGATGATCCTACGCTCTCCATTCATTAGGGTGCAAGTTCTATAAATGTGCATAGATCACCACTGCACCGAATTCTGCATAAAAGCCTCAAACTACACCCTTATAAAATCCAACTGGTGCAAGAATTAAAGCTTCAGGATACCAGCCATAGGCTGCAGTTCGTTAACAATGTGACTGAGGGCCCTCCGTTTAACATCGACTTGGTTTCTGACGAGGCTCATTTTCATCTGAACAGTCACGTCCGTAAGCAAAATTGCCGCTACTGGAGTGCAACGATTCCTATACATAAACGTGAGAAACCACTTCATTTGCCTAAAGTTACCGTATGGGCTTTGATGTCGGCTTGAGGAATAATTGGCCCGTACTTTTTCGGGGACAAGAGCGGCCGTGAAGTTACAGTGAATTCGAAACGTTATATGACGATGTTAAATGAGTTTTTGGTGCCTGACTTGCAAAACTTTCCTGCTTATAACCAGAGAACATGGTTTCATCAAGACGGAGCCACAGCATACACGTCCAGTGCGTCTATACTGCGATTTCGTGAAATTTTCTCTGGCAAATTGATCTCCAGAAGGGGTGATATAAATTGACGCCCATGCAATCCAAATTTGAACCCCGTGGATTTTTTTGTAATGATTATGTGGTTTGTGTACTGTAAGACCTTCGGTACACACACCATCAGATTATTTGACTTGTCGTTCTAACGAAGTAGGCGAGTGTCCGCAATATGTCTCGTGGTCTTATCGTAGCGTATTTATCTTCTGCCGTTACGTCAGACGATAGAAATGCCACTTGCATGGTTAGAGTAGCAGATTGATGGTGACCAACTTTAAACAGAACTTGATTAATTTTCACACACATCTATTAAAATAGTAACAAGCATAAACCTTACGTAACTTGATTCTGGATGCTATTTACAATTGACAATCTGAAGTTCCTTTGGTCTTGGTACGTTAATCTTATTCTCACATATCTCTGATACTTGACAAAGTGTCTATACGTGGCTATGTACAGGAATATGATAATTTTATTAGGCGCAGACTGGAACTTGACTATAGACTGGTACAGACTAATGCAGACTGGTACAGACTGGTGCAGACTCATAGGGACTAATGCAGACTGACTAATCGGAGGTCTGTACACTCGTTATAATACCTCGCGCGTTCAGGTATCACTGCGTGAGTGTGATCCGCGAGGAGAAAAGGTTCTACGTTAGCAGCAATCTCATTGGCTGCGTTACATATTAATACGAGGATCGGCGGAAGCAGAATTTGGTCCGTCTCTAAGGCAGCACCATCTCGTAGTGCAGAGACGGACAAGCGCTGCGCCTGTGCTGTTGTGCTTAGTGGGGCGCGCTCTAGTGGGAAAGTTGTGCACGCGCTGACTACGCGGAACTATGTACACAACAGATTATATATCAAATCTAAAATATATGACAGTAATCCGAGTTCTCAGGATCAACTGAAAGAAAATATTCGTAGCGAAGTGGCAGCCATCCCAGTGTCTACATGTCGAGCCGTCATGCAACATTTTCAAAAAAATGGTTCAAACAATGGTTCAAATGGCTCTGAGCACTATGGGACTTAACATCTCAGGTCATCAGTCCCCTAGAACTTAGAACTACTTAAACCTAACTAAACTAAGGACATCACACACATCCATGCCCGAGACAGGATTCAAACCTGCGACCGTAGCGGTCGCGCGGTCCCAGACTGAAGCGCCTAGAACCGCTCGGCCACTGCGGCCGGCCTTATGACCAGTGACATCGCAGTGGCCGTCGACCTTCACTTAACTACCAAGAGTAGCGGCGTTTGCGTAGAGTTATCAGTCCTAACAAACAAGGAAAACTGCTATAAATAACCGCAGAAATCAATGCAGGACGTACCACGAACGTACTCGTTACGACAGTTCAGCAGCAGACGAGCGATGTGAGAGCCTTTCCTAACAGCACGACATCGCCTGCAGCACCTCTCCTGGGCTCGTCACCATATCAGTTGCATCCTAGATGACTAGAAAACCGTGGTGTGGTCAGCTGAGTCCCGATTTCGGCTGGTAAGAGCTGATGGTAGGGTTCGAGTGTGGTGCAGATCCTACGAAGTCACGGACCTAAGTTGTCAACAGGGCACTGTGCAAGATGGTGGTGACACTGTAATGGTGTGGGCTGCGTTTACAAGGAATGGACTGGATCCTCTGGTCCAACTGAGCCGACCATTGACTGGAAATGGTTATCTCTGGCTGCTTGGAGACCATTTCAGCCATTCATGGATTTCATGTTCCCAAACAACTATGGAGTTTTTATGGACAACAATGCGCCGTGTCGCCGGGCCACAACTGTTCGCGATACGTCTGAAGAACATTCTGGACAGGTCGAGCGAATGATTTGACCACTCAGATCGCGCGACGTGAATCCCAGCGAACATTTATGGGACATAATCGAGATGTCAGTTTATGCACAAAATTCTGCTCTGGAAACACTTTCGCAATTATGGACTGCTATAGAGGCAGCATGGATATTTCTGCAGGGAACTTCCAGTGATATATATGAAGATAGTAACTGTTCTCGAAAGAACAGATACCATTGATGACCGTGCAGCTTCTCTAGAATAAATGATAATTAATTGAAACCCTCAGCTGCCGACAGGTGTAGATGATATATCTCGATGGGGACAGCTGAAAATGTGTGCCCCGACCGGGACTCGAACTCGGGATCTCCTGCTTACATGGCAGACGCTCTATCCATCTGAGCGTGCAAGGGATAAGTCCCTGCTGTCGCGCTATTCATCTGTGTCCTCGGTGGCTCGGATGGATAGAGCGTCTGCCAAGTAAGCAGGAGATGCCGGGTTTGAGTCCCGGTCGGGGCACACGTTTTCAGCTTTCCCCATCGAGGTATATCAACAACACCTGTCGTAGCTGAGGGTTTCAATTAATTATCAACTTCCAATGACTTCCTGAGTTCATGCCATGCCGAGTTGCTGCAGTATGCCGGGCAACAGAATGTCCGACACGGTATTAGGTATCCCACGACTTTCGTCACCTCAGTGTATACACCACATTGTGGCTGCAGGCTGCCATCTTCAGTCACGCATACACTCGATGACAGTAGATTCAAATGGCTCTGAGCACTATGGGACTTAACATCTGTGGTCATCAGTCCCCTAGAACTTAGAACTACTTAAACCTAACTAACCTAAGGACATCACACACATCCATGCCCGAGGCAGGATTCGAACCTGCGACCGTAGCAGTCGCGCGGTTCCGGACTGAGCGCCTTAACCGCGAGACTATGACAGTAGAACTAACAGCACTAATGAGTACCGTGTAGAGACCCCCTTTCGTCCTGATGGCTATGACGACGCATGCTGGGATAGACTACCACAAGAAACCAAAAGTGTTAAGGAGAAATCCCGATTCGTGACCGCTCCACCGCCGCCCGAGACTCACACTGACGCTCGGCCCATCTTGCTCGATGGCGTGGCATAGTACTCAAGAGGACTGTGGTCTGCGAGAACGGAAGTGAGAGCCGGGTAGGGAGGAGGGGTGCGAAGTGGGCACGCAGGCACGCTTATCGGCATGATATGTTCCTCAATGCCTTCAAATGGTTCAAATGGCTCTGAGCACTATGGGACTTAACATATGAGGTCATCAGTCCCCTAGAACTTCGAACTACTTAAACGTAACTAACGCCGGCCGAAGTGGCCGTGCGGTTAAAGGCGCTGCAGTCTGGAACCGCAAGGCCGCTACGGTCGCAGGTTCGAATCCTGCCTCGGGCATGGATGTTTGTGATGTCCTTAGGTTAGTTAGGTTTAACTAGTTCTAAGTTCTAGGGGACTAATGACCTCAGCAGTTGAGTCCCATAGTGCTCAGAGCCATTTGAAACCTAACTAGCCTAAGGTCATCACACACATCCATGCCTGAGGCAGGATTCGAACCTGCGACAGTAGCGGTCACGCGGTTCCAGACTGAAGCGCTTAGAACCGCTCGGCCACAACGGCCGGCCCTCATACCCTTCTCACTCATTCATTCATGACACACGGTGTGGTGCACTGTCCGCAGGGTGCTGTAGGAGTGGAAATGTTCCCATATGATGGGACAGTTGGTTTGTTTATCGTCCTATATCAATAACAAGCAACGTGGAAAACCTCCATCACTTGCCTGAACAGCAGCCCTCTGGAAACCAAGTTTCATTGCTTGAACGTTTTCAACGTACTTAGTAGCGCCAAGCGAAATCAACTGTCAAATGCGCAAAAGCGGCTCGGTAAAAGGAAGCCTGTCCCTTTGCGACTGCGCAACACGATTAGCCAAATCCTTGCCGCCAGTATCAGCCATCTCACTGTTATCGTGACAAAAGGGCCAACGTTGGTAGTTCAGGCTGTAGCATCGGCGCCAACTGATGTACCTACAAACTACTGTTGACTTCTCGTGCCACGGGGAGAGGAATTTGAAAGAAAGAACGAGTCGCATGGCATTCTTGGCTAGATACTCCGAGGGGAATGTGGAGTAGCTTGTGCCACCTAAAGCTTAGTTCACGCTGGAACTCACCGGGCAAGAAAAGGACCGAAGGCAACGTCTCCGTGAAACGGAGATGAGGTGTGTTTGTACCAGATGGAACGTCAACACAACGTTACTTCACTTAGTAGAATACCGCAACGTGAAAGTGAAGTTGTTATCGGCTCCTGCCAGGGTCTGCAAGTCTCATTGTGGGTCTCCATTTGCTGGTTTATAGAATCGTGCGCTATCCACGTATGTGGATCTGACAATGGTCCGATGTTGGACCGCATGGGTACGTAAGAGCAGGCACACTCGTGGTAAATTCCGGTCCATCACGTCTGGCCACCACAAGGGAGGACCGCCGTATTGTGCACCAGACACACAGCAACCCCTTCATATTTGCGGTTGCCTATCGATAACAAGTAATAGATCGCTGCAACATTTCATGTACTTTTTCTTGGCAATTTATCTGGTAACAAATGTGCAACCAGACGCTTTTTTAGTTTTTTGATAAGATTTATTTTACCAAAAACATGTTTTCGAGCTACTGCAGGCTCATCACCAAATGGAGGTTAAACAAGAACATTATGCTGTGCATCAGGCGTAGCTAGATATCGTGCTGATGCTGCTGGCGGAAATGACGGAAATTTAGTAATCGATGACGAAAAGTTTATGAAACATAAAGTTTGTTATGTTTTAGCTATTTACAGTGCATTGTCTTGCAGGATTCATATCAAACCTGTTCCTATAATGTACATTATCAAGCTACATATACAGTATTTAGCTACACTTGGATTGCACTTTTTCACAGAAAGTAAACACTGGATGTTCTACAGAGAGTATGGTGATGATAGATACTACCCTTTACTACATTATGGTCTTTGCTATGAGATACATTGTATTATAGTACTAGCACAGATATTATATTTTGCTAGCTACAGGAGTTTAAGAACCATCAACATCGCAGCGCGTCAGCAATCGTTGGTTAATATATTAAAAAACTAGAAACCCGCCTCGATTGCAAAAAACACCTAGTGTTAACCTAGGTTTCGGCGTAGATAACTACACCTAAAAGGTCTTCTTAGGCACTTGTGTGTTTTATTGTTCTGAAGAAGGTCTAGTTATCTACGCCGAAACCTAGGTTAACACTAGGTGTTTTTTTTTGCAATCGAAGCGGGTTTCTAGTTTTTTAATATAGCTACAGGAGTGTTTTTTTATATTGGCAATATAAATGCAATACGAGTTAAAAGGTAAACAAATCGAGTGCAATGTTTACTATGTAATTAAAAATCTTTTTATAAGTTACAGAGTGCCATAGTTGTTACATGACAAGGTGAACAAAATTTATGCAGGAAGATGAATGGGTGTTACTGTTTTCATTTTTGGTTTTTTGGTACCAGGTTATCTTGGACATCATGGAGAAGAAGTCCTGCATTTATTCAGTTTGATCATTAATCCTTTAACTGCTCTGGACGTATTAACGCGCCCGCCTTCGTACCTGTCCCTGTGTGCTCTGAAGGTGTTTACGTGCGCCACCAGTCCTTCTACCTGGTACTCTGAATGGTTCGCCGGCCGAAGTGGCCGTGCGGTTAAAGGCGCTGCAGTCTGGAACCGCAAGACCGCTACGGTCGCAGGTTCGAATCCTGCCTCGGGCATGGATGTTTGTGATGTCCTTAGGTTAGTTAGGTTTAACTAGTTCTAAGTTCTAGGGGACTAATAACCTCAGCAGTTGCGTCCCATAGTGCTCAGAGCCATTTTTTTTCTGAATGGTTCAAATGACTCTGAGCACTATGGGACTTAACATCTGAGGTCATCAGTCCCCTAGAACTTAGAACTACTTAAACCTAACTAACCTAAGGACATCACACACATCCATGCCCGAGGCAGGATTCGAACCTGCGACTGTAGCGGTCGCGCGGTTCCAGACTGAAGCGCCTAGAACCGCTCGGCCAAACCGGCCGGCCCTGGTACTCAGAACGTGTCTGCGCATAGACGCGTTCAGAGTACCACGTAGAAGGACTGGTGGCGAGCGTAAACACGTACAGAGCACACAGGGACAGGTACATAGGCGCGCGCACGCAGTTGAGCGCCCCACAAACCAAACATCATCATCATCATAGGCGCGCGCGTTAACACGTCCAGAGCAGTTAAAGGGTTAAGTATTTTTTGAGGTGATTTTTGTTTTTGGATGTAAATCTCTAATTGTTCAATGAGGTCCATCTATATTCCTTTCTCAGCAATGTGTAGCACAGAAAGACTGTCACTGATATCACCAACAGTGTTCATGATGACCAATATGTGATGCACAGCTGGAGTTATTTAAGTTTTTGCGTCGAAGGGCGTCGATACGTTCTCTGTAGCGGGTTGCAAAATTTCTCTGTGTTTGACCTATGTAGAAGCAAGAACAGAAGCATGAGAGTTTATACATGCCAGAATTTTTATGCCAGTCTCCAATGGATTTACTACTGTGAACAGTTTTATTGTGTAGTTTATTGTCAGCGTGGAAGGATATTTTTATGTTGCAGCGTCTGAAAAGATTTGCCAAGTTCATATGACACTATACCAAGGAATGGGAGACAGACATATTTCGGCCTTTCTTTATTATCCTGTAATGATGATGGTCGTTACTTTGGATTTTTTCAACTAGGATGCTTATCAAACACAGGTTATAACCATTATTTTGAATTATAGATTTAAGTATGCTCATTTCCTCACGTGTCTCATCTTCACTCATAGAAGCGCAGATCACTATTACAAGGTAAACTACAACAATAAGTACTCCACCACCAACTGTATTTAATCTATCCTTTCTTAACACAGTTAGACTGTTTGAAAAAATTACGGCTGAACTTCTTTCCGGCTTTAGCCAACTTTCTGTACCTATAACTATTTTAGCTTCAGTGCTTTCTATTAGGGCTTGGGCTCTGGTTCTTTCCCAACACAGTTACAACTTACAGCAACAATACCGATCGTTTCTACGAGGGTATCCCAAAAGTAAGGTTTTATGTTTTTTTAATAGGTACATAGACCTGTTTATTTCTACAATGGTTTGCATCAGTTTACAGCTTGAACATTTAGCTATTTTTCGACATAATCACCATTTCTGTCGATGCATTTTTGTAGGCGCTGTGGCAGTTTTTGTAAGCCCATGTCATACCAGCTCGCCGCCATGCTGTTCAGAAAGTTATGAACCTCTTCTTTCACCTCGTCGTCGGAGCTGAATCGCTTTCCGGCCAAATGTTCTTTTACCTTAGGGAACAGGTGATAGTCGCTGGGCGCCAAGTCAGGACTATAGGGTGGGTGGGTGATTATGTTTCACTGAAACTGTTGCAGGAGAGCAACGGTTTGTCGAGCGATGTGTGGGCGAACGTTGTCACGGAGAATGTGTACGCCATTGCTCAACATTCCTCTTCTCCGGTTCTGAATTGCCCTTTTGAGTTTTTTCAAGAGTCTCACAGTACCTGTCAGCGTTAATTGTGGTCCCACTGGGCATAAAGTCGACCAACAATACCCCTTTCCGATCCCAAAAAACGGTTGTTATGACCTTACCGGCAGACTGTGTTTGTTTGAATTTCCGCAGCTTTGGCGAAGAAGGATGCCGCCATTGGCGTGATGGTTACTTGGTCTCAGGTGTAAAGTGGTATGCCCAGGTTTCGTCACCCGTGACAAATGAGTCCAGAAAGTTGTCCTGTTCGGCTGCAAGGCGCTGAAGAAATGCGGGAAGCATCAACTCGTTGCCGCATGTGGTCCTCAGTCAGCATGCGAGGCACCCACCTTGCGCACGCCTTCCGGTAGTTCAATGCTTCCGTTAAAATTCTGTGAGCGGTGCTTCGGGAAACCTCAGGAACCAACGTGCAGAGATCATCCAGGGTGATCCGCCGACCTTCACGCATGCTTTGTTCAACCTTCAACACTGTCTCCTCAAAAATTGACTGTCTCCCGCTCCTTTGTTCGTCGTGAATTTCGGTCCGACCAGCTGCAAACTCTCTACACCACTTACGAACATTTTTGACATCCATGCATGACTCACCATACATTTCGGTCAATTGGCGATGGATTTCAATCGGCGCAGTGCCCTTTGCGTTCAAAAGCCGAATAACTGCGCGCAATTCGCAATTGGCGGTTGCATCCAAAGGGAGCTCCCTTCTCAACGGCTGCCAAGCAAGGACTGAGCGCCTCAGCGCGGCGTGCGCATGTTTACACACAGCGCGTGAAGCACTCTTCATAACAGTATGACCAACTGCCACACAAACAGAGTTCCGTACTTATAAAAAAATAGGAGACCTTATTTTTGGGATTACCCTCGTACAACTAAATCACTGCGTTTTACCTGCCCCCTTTTAGACGGACGCCCTTTCTGTGGTTCCTTGAGACCCTCTAACCTAAAAAACCGCCCAGTCCCTTCCCCACAGCCCCCGCTATCCTTGTAGCCGCTTCCTATGTGTAATGGACTCTTGACCTATTAAGCAGAAATGGCAAATTTACACTACTTTACTGTTAACTTTGTTGCGGGAAACACCTTTAAGGAGCGTTCACACGATGCCTTTTTCTTTTCAACATTGCTCAATGTGCTTAAATTTCCAACAGTGCAAGCACACTTGCGTATTTCCTGATGCGTTATTTGTTCGAATTGGAGGGCGTCGTCATGGCGAATTGCTTCGCGGATTAGGTGGGAACATCCGAAGGCTATTTAGCAGACGACAGGCACATAGAACTCGTGTGTCTTTCGTTTAGTGGTGAGCTGTTTGTTATGCCTTACGATGTTTTCCGTGCAGTGATGTCTGTTTACTCCAAGAAGTGGCGCCGAAACTTATACATGATTACAGACAGTGAGAAGTTAGTTATACGCGATTCCCTCCCAAAGATTGATTGAACAAAAATTTGAGATGCGATGCCCTGAGGGCCAAGTATGGGCTTGTCTCGGCGGGAACTGAAAATAGGATAAAAAGTCTCTGGTCATATTACTGTAAAAAATAATATAAGTCTCGAAGTAGGAAAACTGAGGTGCAGCAGTCTACAAATTTATAAAAAGTGCCTATGAAAAGTGTAGGCGAGTATTCATACTAGCAGGCCGGTGCGGCCGAGCGGTTCTAGGCGCTTCAGTCTGGAACTGCGCGACCGCTACGGTCGCAGGTTCGAGTCCTGCCTCGGGCATGGATGTGTGTGATGTCCTTAGGTTAGTTAGGTTTAAGTAGTTCTAAGTTCTAGGGGACTGATGACCTCAGATGTTAAGTCCCATAGTGTTCAGAGCCATTTGAACCATTTATTCATACTATAAGCACAACAATCGAAAAGCCGAACATCGAAGCAACTGAAAATAATGGTACAATTGGAACTCTTGAATAAACTACCAGAAATAGAAATGAATGGCCTTGAGGATACAACGAATACAAATTTGGAAAACAGGACCACCGTTAAAGTGCATTCTAGGGTCTAAGACATTCCCGAATTCGTCAAGTCCGAGGATCTTAATATATCTCTTTTTAGCGAAGTCGTGTACACATATTTTTACATAACAATAGTGTAATGAAAGCCAACTAACCTACACATAAACACCAAGAACGTATCTTAACCCAATAACTACTAATTTTATTTTCTTCAACCTGCATTTGTTTCTGGGTTGCCTAATTGACATGGAAGTTAGGGAAAGGAACGTAAAATAAAACAATGAAGTAACCTTGAAATAAACGCTATATTTTAGTCGATCCCCAAATGGGGGATCATGGCCATGCCACTCTTTTTTTAAATATTGTTTTATTTTTGTGCCAAACAATAAAGCAGTCAATCTGGAGTCCCACACTGCGCACAGAGAATTGCTTCCTTTCATTTTTCTTGCAAATTCAGATTTTCTTTGTTTCCTCGAAGTCGTGCATTCAATAACGTCTCTGGCTCTAGAAGTTATTAGGTCAACTGGACAACGTGAATTGGGTACCATCGGGTATGATGGACGTCCTGTGCTTTTTGAATCAGAAGCAGCTGATGACAGCAAGATATGCCCTTGTCACCATCGTTCCGAACTGGAGCAGCGAAATATTTTCATTCGTGATGCAGTAGATAACATGGGCGTCGATCAATACTACATCCGTGTTCAATAGAAATAACCATTTCTTACTTCGAATTCTCATACAATACTTCTGCACATTCGAGTCTAATTTGTCAACCCCACTCAGTTGTTGATTGTATTCTCCTATTATTCTTGGTTGTTGAACTTGTACCTCCTGATTCTTAGCTTTGCTCCATCTCTTTACTTGCCTTACTGCGTGCACTATCGCGTGGTTTCACAAGAGTTTTGCACATTCTCGTCTTTTTAAATTACTGCTATTATCTCAGTGCTCTTGTAAATTTTTTGTCATACTTTCCCATTTGTTTCTTTTTCATGCTGTGCTCGCTTTCTATGGGGCAATTATTCATTTGGGTCATTCGGGTGGTTCCAGTCATCCTTACTCTTATTTCTGTGAAGTCGTTCAATCAAAGGAAAGTCATAAAAAATTGTCAAAGTAGATATTATGATGTTCAGTCTTGAGTCCTTATTTCCTCCACTGAGTGACATACGGTAACACTAACCGCCTCGGAAACAGCACATCGCCCACTGTTTGAATTCGAATCTCACTGGTTTTCCGCCATTGAATTGTTGTAGGTAATGGTGCCTGTAATATTGCACCATTTGCTCATCAATGCTCAGGCTACTAGAAACCCCTAAAATTTCATGAAATTCTTATTCAGCAGGTCCACCAAGTGGCGAATTTTGAAAAGTTTATCCTTTTCGACTGCTGGAATTCTGTTCAGATGTGTATCATTGAAGTGAAGGCGGCGCTTGATTTCCAGATATCTGATGTAGGTGATCTATGCTGTATGCACCTTGGGTCAAAGTCTTTGTCTTCACTCCAATACAACTGTTCTTGAGGGAGAGCATGGTATTCAGTGAAGAGAATTAAACCTAAAAACGTTTCTGTGCATTCACTGGATGACTCAAAGCTGTTGTTATTCTTCTGAGTAGTATATCGGACACTTTCACTGGCAATCAAGTTCAGTACTTGTTCATTAAAAAATTATTCCAAGCACTCAACTGTAGGCTTTCTTTTTAGAGCTGCTACCAAACTGCATTTATGCTGCTCAATTTCTCCTAGATCCGGATAAGTTTTACTGTAAGAAAAATCTTCTGTTGGCCAATTAAAAGTGACACTAGATTTTATTTTCTTCTTGCGAAGCCCTGCATTTTCCTCTCCCTATCTTTCTTCATTAGTATGAACTTTCATGGTAACTGGCACATCAGCTGAAAAAATATCTTCCAATACATTTTCGTCGACATCATCACAGCTCAACATCCCATTTATGCGATCTGGAGGGAGCTCGACAATGTCAATGGTATCACTCACTTCATCTTCACTATAAGAAGATGTCATGAAATTGGAAGCATTTACAATTTCTTCAATTTCCTTTATAGGAAGTGCTTTATTGCGACTCACTATACCTGAGGAGAAAAACAATTTAAAAAATGTTGTTGTAGGTGGAAACTACCATGAGCCCCAGTGGGGATCGAAATTAAGAGAGCCCCCAAGGGAAAATAAAACAGGGACCAGAATTAAATAATCGATAAACATCTTTTAAAACCATTACATAAAGTGCCATTATACAGGTGTTGGAAGCTGTTCTGAAAATCTCAACTCTTCTAACTCAGAAAAACTTTAAATATTCACACAATCCTGTACAGCTCACTCGTTTAACAATAACTGAATAACAGTCAATGCATAAGCTTGACAGAAGTCTAAACAACAATGCAAAATAGTAACAATTGCTGCCAACATAATTACAACACAAAATTTAAGTAGCATAGACAAATCGACAAACGGTGATCATGGTGGTTAATAGGTTAAGTGTAATTCTTCAGAATTTCACGGCGATCTGTTTTGTCCGTTGTCCCTTAAGTACACTGAGGCGACAAAAGTCATGGGGCAGCGGTATGCACACATACAGATGGCGGTAGTATCGCGTACAAAAGGAATAAAAAGGCAGTGCATTGGCCCACTTGTCATTTGTACTAAGGTGATCCATTTGGAAAGGTACTCGAATGTGATTATGGCCGCACGACGGGAATTAACATGCTTTGGAGGCGGAATGGTAGTTAGAGCTAGACGCATGGGGCATTCCAGTTCGGAAATTGTTAAAGAATTCAATATTCCGAGATCCACAGTGTCAAGAATGTGCCGAGAATATCAAATTTCAGGCATTACTTCTCACAATGGACAACCTAGTGGCCGACGGCCTCCACTTAATGACCGAGAGCATGGGCATATCCGTAGAGTTGTCAGTGCTAATAGACAAGCAACACTGTGTGAAACAATCGCAGAAATCACCGTGGAGCGTACGACGAAAGTATCTGTTAGGACAGTACGGGGAAATTTGGCGTCAATGGGCTATGGCAGAGGACGAACGACGCGAGTGCCTTTGTTAACAGCACGACGCCTCCTGCAACGCTTTTCCTGGGCTCCAAGACCATATCGTTTGGACGCTAGACGATTGGAAAACCGTGGCCTGGTCAAATGAACCCCGATTTCGGTTGGTAAGAGTTGATGGCAGGGTTCGAGTGGGGTGGAGACTCCACGAAGCCACGGACCCAAGTTGTCAACAAGGCACTGTGCAAGCTGGTGGTGGCTCCGTAATGTTGTGGACTGCGCTTACATGGAATGGACTGGGTCCTCTAGTCCAGATGAACCGATCATTGACTGGAAATGGCTATGTCCGGCTACTTGGAGACCATTTGCAGCATTCATGGACTTATGTTCCCGAACAACAACAGACTTTTTATGGATGACAATCAGCCGTATGACCGGGCCCACTTGTTAGCGATTGGTTTGAAGAACATTGTGGACAATTATTGTGAATGATAAGGTCTACCTGATCGTTCGACATGAATCCCATACAACATTTATGAGACATACAGGAGAGGCCAATTCGTGAACAAAATCCTGCACCGGCAACATTTCAGCAATCATGGACGGAGATAGAGGCGACATGGCTCAGTATTTCTGCAGGGGACTTTCAACGACTTTGCTGCATTGCGCTGGGAAACGGGAGTTCCGACACGATATTAGGAGGTATCCCATAACCTTTGCCACCTCAGTCTCTTTATCCTTTCTTTCTTAATGACTGCTTTGTTTTGAAATGCCGGTTGCCAGATAACGAAATGTTATTGCCAGCCTTATCGTTTCAGAAATTGCATTATGCGTACAGTATCTGGCGTAGAGATACATGTTCTCAGTTTTCTACGCAAAAAAATCAAAATCTTGTTTAGGCATTCTTGCGAAATTTGCAAGCAAAACATCGCCGTCACTGAATTTTTTGCATCTATTAGCTCCCTTATCTGTACACTGTTTAATCCACAGTCGCATTCGGCTTTTCTTTTTCAGCCAATAAACGCAGCCCTAATTGCCGAGCAAAGAACTGGATGAACAGCGGACTGCTTGATCACAACGTGCATGCATACAGTACGTTCGTTTCACTGGTTATTGTACATGTCCTTTTGTTCCCAATGCAGCGGCGCTTGTACACGAGTCATCTTGCGGACATGTAGGGGATAGGTAAATAATGTGAACACCTGTACATAGTTGGCAATCCACAATCGTCGCAGGGGAAAACTCAGCAAAGGCGTAAGGCTGCACCACGACAATGCCCGTCCTCATATGTCGTAACAAACGAAGGAGTTAATCGACAAATTTGGCTGGAATGTCATTGACCACCCCCATTACAGCCCCGATTTGGCACCCAGCGATTTCCGTCTGTTTCCGAAATTGAAGGGGCACCTAGGCGGTCTACGATTCCAGACGGACGAGGAGTTGCAAGAAGAAATCTCCAAGTTTCTCAACGGCTTTGCGGCGGACTTCTTTGAGGTGGGAATGCAAAAGTGGATTACTCGACAGAAAAAAATGCATAGAAAAAATGGGGACTATGTGGAAAAATAGCTTAAAGATCAACGTTTCCAATGGTGTAATCTTTTTTTCGAATAAAAAATTCCTTGTGCCTAAAAAAATGTGGGAACCTTATTTTTGAAACAACGTTTACACGACGATGTTTTTCCGTGTTTTGTGTAGGCTGTCAAGACTGTTGAAACAGTTGCTCCTTAAACATTCAATAAGTTAGCTGTCTTGGTTACTGATGGTCCAGATAATCGCCGCCCCCCCCCCCCCCCAATTATCTGCCCTCTTTGGACCTCTGTTAGGTCTTTCATTGCACGTCGACCTCGGCCACTGAATGCAAATACGAAGTGTGCACTACTCGTAAACAACCTGCTCTGATGCCTAGTCCGTACTGAATACGCACAGTCCAGCGCGACGCGTGCCTTGCCTGCATTGTTGACCGTCAAACACAATCAACCCATCACTGTCACTGTTCATATTATTTTGCTATCCCCTGCACTTTTTAAAGTAGGGTGATCTGTCTGTGAATCGTCTAAACTCGGCCCTTTTCGTACATTCATAACTAATGGATAAAATGATGAAATTTCATTCTGAGTCTCAGTTACGTTATAGGCGATTCTCCGTATTTAGGATCTCGGATTTAAGGGTTTCCCTTTAACCTGAGCATCGAAAATGCATTAAAGACATTTTTTTAAAAAAAGAAACTAACTAACAGCGTATCGATCGTCGATCCGTTTCAACCACACGCTCATGCCGCAACACCTGTCGAACCAGACACTCTCCTTAGTTGCGTCAGTGACCCCATGCATATACTTCTCCCGTTTTTTAAAAATTGTTTACACACACAAACTTTTTGTTGAAAGTGATATTTTATGTTTGACATTAACGGTACAGTACAGTGTTGTGTTTTGTTTTCTTTGTTGACTGTTTTGTTCATACACCTTTTACAAATGAGTACTGTAGCAAAGGAAAAGAAATTTGTGCCTTTGAATGTTAACATAGAAGCATGAGGCTGAGACTGTAGCAATGTTGAGCAACATCGATGGCTGCGCTGCCCCTGAGGCCGCCATGCGCTTCGTGGAATAAGTCTGAGACTACACCAACCGACATCTGCTCTTTTGGGATCGTGACATGATATTGCCGCGCGGAAACATTGCAGCTTCACCAAACAAAAGACAATCCACTAGTATTTCACGAAGTAAATTGTTACCAGACTTAAGCTCAAACCTTTATTCGGCCAATGTAAATTCACATATAAACAATTTGTTTAACAGAGTTCATAATTTGACGACTGTATTCTTTTCAGTATCGTTTTATTTGTTTTTCCCACATAAATTCCGGTGTGCCAGTGTTCAATTCTTCGAAATGGTCCCGGTTTCGTTCACCTCGAATTATCCAGACTCTACTGTCATAAATTTGCAGTGTGACTACTGAGCGCCAAGGACTTGAACCGATACATTGTCATTTTACTTCTGTTCAAGTTAACAGATGAATAAAATTTGATCTTTTGGTTACTGATGATATTTGTTTTATGGGCATTAGGCTGTTTAAAGAAATAGTTCTCTGCCTAACGTTTCCTCTCCCAATGCTTGAGACATCATCAGATGCCCCAAAAAAAGAAATAAGGGACTCGGAAAGCAGTTACAGTCTCAAACAATCTTAGCAAGGTGAACTGTTTAGTGGTGTCGCGCTGAGGTGTGTTATGGAGCTTGTAGTGGGGAAGAGTGTGCGCTTTTTGTTTTATTTAGCACTAAGGTCCACAGCTTGTCTAATTTCGATCCTTTTCCGTTGAGATCACTTTTATCCTGTACTTCATAGTAATAAAAAAAAACACCGGCCGTGAAAGCTTGAATTCCATAAATAAATTTCACTCTTTTGTTTTGTTATTACTACATTATCATGCAAGGGTAAGTCAATTATCGGCAAAGTAGTTATAAAATTTTATTGTAATCAAATAGGAAAATTACAAGAGCACCATTTTCTGCGTAGTTTCCTTGCGTTCCAACGCACTTGGTCCATCGTTGTACGAGCTTCCTGATGCCCACATAAAAGATGGTTCTCAGTTGAGCTGCGAGCCAGGAATGCATCGCTTCTTTCACTGCTTCGTCCGAGGTAAATCGACGGCCCCTTAATGCCTGATTGAGTGGACCAAACAAGTGATAGAAGGCGCAAGATCGGGACTATATGGAGGATGATCCAGTACTTCAAATTTGAGTTTCTGGAGCGTTTCAGCAGCGTGGGCAGCAGTATGCGGACGGGCATTGTCGTGCAACAACACAACACTTTTGACAGCAATCCTCGGCGTTTGCTTGGAATTGCAGGCTTTAGCCTGGCAGTAAGCATCTCACTGTAACGTACATTGTTTATTGTTGTGACCCTTTCCCCATAATATTCCAGTACTGGACCTTGTGTGTCCCAAAAAACCGTAACCACCAGTTTTCCTGCGGACGGCTGGGTCTTGGAACTTTTTCTTGCATGGCGAATTTGGATGTTTCCATTCCATACTCTGCCGTTTACTCTCCGGCTCGTAATGATGGATCCATGTTTCGTCACCAGTAATGATTCTGTCTAAGGAGTTGTCCCCTTCGTTACCATAGCGATCCAAATGTTTTTTGCAGATATCCAAGCGTGTTTGTTTATGCAACTGTGTGACTTGTTTTGGGAGCCATCTTGCACAAACTTTATGAAACTCAAGTCTGTTGTGTATGATTTCATAGGCAGAACCGTGACTAATTTACAGACGATGTGCCACTTCGTCAATAGTTAATCGTCTGTCCAAGAGAATCATTTCACGTGAACGCTCAATGGTTTCTTCATTTGTGGCGGTAAACGGTCGTCCGGCTCCTTCATCGTGCGTGTCATCAACGTAAAACGACAATACTACCAAAATAAACAAAAATATAACTAAATTGCGTATAATAATTGACGTACCCTCGTATTATATTAGCTTATACCCAAACCTCCAGATGCCAGACACTCAGATCGGTACCAAACGCTGTATGTCGATAGAGTATAAACCAAAACACCGATTTAGATCGTGCTCTGTGCTGTCGTCGAGTGAAACTTGCGTAAACGGAAATCAAAAGTAACACCAAAACTACGGAGCATCGGAAAAGCGCATCTGTGAGTATGTGGGTGAGTTGCTAAAGCCTGAGATCACCATACCTAAAGTCCTACGAACTCCATTACAGACAATTTTTTAAACTGTTTACGTGTGAAACAATTATATGTGAGAACATTTTCCTGATATGTAAAAGAACTTTTCCGAGTTTTTAGCAATGTTCTTTTGACAGTCTGTTTTCGCTTCGTTAGTTGAAAGCAGCAAACCTATAGAGCACATTTGTATAGATAAGTGTGGTTTTGTCGCACATGCCCGACAGGACAAATACTCTATAGATCTGCTACTTTCAGGTAACGAAGCGAAAGCAGACTGTCGAAAGAACATAGCTACGAACGCCTAAAAGTCCTTTTACATTTCAGGTTAATGTTCTCCCGTATAACAGCTTCACGCGTAAGAAGTAAAAAGAAATTGTCATAAATGCGGGTTGACTACCTCACGCTCTACCGACAAACCTACGCGGGATCTTTAAAACAACCGCTTACATATGCGCTTTTGCTGTGTTCCGTAGTTCTGGTGTTACTTTAATTACCGTTTACGTCTGTTTACTGGGCGATAGCACACAGCACGAACTAAATCGTTTTGGTTGATACTCTATCGACATACAACGTTTGGTACCAATCTGTGTGTCTGACATCTGAAGGATTTAGTGTTAGCACCCGCTGCTGCACTCTAGTAGACTGTACGGTCTGCACAGATTTTTTTTGTTTTTCTTTAGTCGAATTTTTATGTTGTTAACAAATTTCAACACTTTGTAAACTTTTCACACTAATTAAGCCCATGGAAGCTCGGTCTTTTCCGAATGTACTTCTGACAAAAAAAGCGAGTCTGATAGCTGGAGTCCAAGTTTTCCGTCAATCACGCCTTTTACGTTCTTGTGATGATATTCCCATAGCAACTTTCATCCACTGACACATATACCTCTATATCTAATCGAGAAGTGAAATACCAGTTCTCACAGATTTAGCTTTTTTTAAACAAAATTAAATATTTTCTTAAAAATTTTCATACCATATTTCACCCCATTTGGGGTTGAATTTTCAATAACAGCGACGAAACACGTATTTCTTTATTTGTAAGTGAGAAGCCAAATACAAATTTACATATATTTAGCTTTTAAGAGGCTTTCCTATGAAATAAATGAAATGTTTTTCATCCCATATCTCTCCCCCTTAGAAGTGAAATTTCAAATAACCCCTTCATAAAAGATGCGTACAGTATAAGATCAACCCCGCCTGCAAATTTAAAGTCTCTTTCCTTAGCAGTTTGGGCTTGTTGATGATGGCCCTATTTCATCCCCTTAGGGGTCGAATTTCCAAAAACAGTGAAACACGTTTTCATTTCTAACGGAGAAGCCACATACCAATTTTCAAAGATTTAGCTGAAAAATGTTTTTACAGTGAAATATTTTCATGAAACATTCACCACCTTAGGGGTTGATTCCCAAAAACAGTGAAATGCGTATTTCTTTATTTCTATAAGAGGGGCCAAATACAAATTTTCGTACATTTAGCTTCAAAAATGCTTGCATAATGAAATATTTCGATAAAAACTTTCGTCCCCTTAGTGGTTGAATTTCCAAAAACAGTGAAACACTTATTTTTTTATTTTTAACCGACAAACCACGATTTCAGATTTTAATAGATTTAGCTATAAAAGAGCTTTCATAATTAAATATCTTTACAAAACATTTTATCACCTTTTTCACCCCCTTAGGAAATGAATTTCCGAAAATACTGGAATATGTATTTTTTTATTTGGAACCAAGAAGTCAGACACCAGTTTTCGAGGATGTAGCATTAAAACTGAAATATGTGGTTTTCTTATTTGGAACCGAGAAGTCAAACACCAATTTTCATAGATATAGCATTAAAAAACATTAACAGTTATTTAATAACGATTTATTTTCAAAAACAACTTTCACCCGCTATTTCATCCCTACAGGGGTTAAATTTCCAAAAATGTTGAAACTATTTATTTTTGACCAAGAAACCAAATACCAATTTCCTTGGGTATAGCCCTAAAATTGCCTTAATAGCGAAATATTTTCAAAAAACCCTTCATCCCCTATTATAGAGATTATTATACAGGGAGTTTCTCCATTCTTATTAGAGCCTTCTAGGGCTTGTAGAGGGAACTTAGTAGATAAAGTTTTGATATAGCATCCATGTCCGGGAATGTGCTGTTTGGAAGTAAAATAAGTTTGGAGATCGGATCACCCAGACCATGCATCGTCAGTCTTTCGAGTAATCTTCGTCGGATTGTCTTTCACTGACGAATCCGTGGAGCACCGCAGACAACCTTCATAGCTGCGAACGTACACCTTACAGTCGAACGAAAATGGTATGTGATGTAATTGCAACAGCGACTGGCTGCGGCGCACTCATCTCAGGTTTCTGTGCGACTTTGAAGAGGGAAATCTGAGAGTGATCCGATCTTCATACGTATTTTCTATCCAAACGATACATTTGCGGACATGGGGTCCTTATCAAAACTATACCTACTAAATTTCCTCTGCAACCTCGACAGGCCTGTAATAGGAATTGTGAAACACTCTGTAGAATTTGCTTTGTTTGGGATTCTTATTAGGATAAATTTACATAAAGTAAGATCAGTTTGGCATCACATTCGACAGGAAAATTAGCGAAACAATTTTGTTATTGCAGATAATAGTGGAGGAAAGACTGGAAACTAACGTTTCAATTGGCGTGGTAATTAGAAAACTTATTCCGTTGTTGTTGTTGTTTTAGTTTAGTGGCGAGTTATGGGAAAAAAATTTATAAAATGCCAAAAACAATGCTTGTTGCTTGCAAACTATATATAATGTAAAGATAAACACTAGTAAAAGCAAAGTATTTGGCTTATTTCGTCGGCACATCAGTGCCGTTACCCAGAAAATCTCTATTACTAAATAGCTAACGTGGGGCACAGTCACCCGGTACAGTTGCATGTTGCTTTTCTACCGGTTTCCAGACGCAACAAAATTTGATTTTGAGTATTTCATTTAAATATTGACCGAATTTTAAAAATTAATATGCTCTCGTAATCTATTTATTAAGAGATAAACCTAATGTTAAGTTTAACACGATAAATATTTGAGGGAAAGAGCTTCCTTCACAAATAGAGCAAATCAGTAACGCGTTGGTCCACCTCTGGCACTTATGCAAGCAGTTATTCGGCTTAGCATTGATTTGTAGAGTTGGTGGACGTCCTCCTGAACGATATCGCGCCAAATTCTGTCCAACAGGAGTATAAGATCGTAAAAATCCGGAATGGCTCCAAACTTTCAAACATGCTCAACTGGAGAGAGATAGGGCGAGCTTGCTGACCAAGGTAATATTTGGCAAGCATGAAAGAAAGTAGTAGTAACTCTCGCCGTGTGCGGCGGGCATTGTCTTGCTGAAATGTACGTCCAGGATGGCTCGCCACGGTGGGCAACAAAACGAGGCGCAGAATGTTGTCAACGTACTACTGAGCTGTAATGTGCCGTGGATGACGACCAAAGGGGTCCTGGTGTGAAAATAAATGGGACCCCCAACTACAACTTATGGTTGTCGTGCCGTACGGCAGGGGATAGGTTGGTATCCCACTACTGTTCAGGGCGTCTCCAGACCTGTTTTCGTTGGTCATTGGGGCTAAATTTGTAACAGGACTCATCACTGAAGACAATTCTGCTTCAGTCAGTGAGGCTCCAGGCCGAAGACGTGTCTACAGACGCCCAGAACAGCAGTGGGACACCAAAGTGACTGCTGCCCACCATACGACACAAGCTGGAGTGATGACCGGGAGTGCCATTTCTTCACATACTTAAGACGACTTTGGTTGTAACAATTTGTTTGTCTGTACATGTACATCACATCTACCGATTTCCGTTCCAATCGGATAACTCATTCGTGATATTTCGTTTTTTTAAAATATGTTTAACACATTAGCTCACTTGTAATCAGAAGTTCGAAGCCGTTTTATACATGGGCATTCGATTCTGTAAATGATGGGGGTTTAACGGACAAAATTTATACTGAGAGCATGACATAATAAAATGAAAAATGGACATGTGTGTTTACCAGGACATCTCTTAACATGCAAATCCGTGAACACCGAGGGAAGAAAGGCGTTGGCTAAATCATTTGTCTCTAATATCCTGAAAGATAAAAAACAAAAATACGCTGCATCTAGAAGCAACAAAATTTGTGTATGGAGGAGAGTCACCCAAAATGAGCTTAAAGACGGAAGATCCTGAAGAAAGTAAACATAGAAAGGCAACTAAACTAAAACATTTGTAGCTCCTAAACCAAATAAACGAATAAGTACTGAAGGAAATAGAGATAAGAAAAATAAGTCCTGCAGCTGAACACTAAAGCATAACAGACAGACAGATTAGATGCAATGACATGGGTTAGCTTCTAGAATGTGGTGATTTTTATAATAAGACAACTCTACGAGGTTTTTTAATGTGGTGTATATTTCCAAATGTTTCGGAGTTGCCACGGACCGCATATAACAAAGAAAAGGCTAATCCAGCTACCCACGCATCTCCTTCATAAACATCAAACAGGTTACAGCTACGAATGCTGCATACCGTTTGGCGACGAGGAACGCAAATTCACGGAATGTAATATCACACTTCGGACTTTAAGATAAAGCAAACGGTTTTGTTGATAGTTCAATCGACAGCGGTGACAGCCACAATAGTTTCATCTGTTTGTTAAGACTGTTGATAGAGCTTAAATCGTACTCACTGCCAACTTCCAATGCTGACGTTATCACGCAGCAGCAGCTCGTACATGATGTGCAGTGCGATGCTTGCAGTCCAGCAGGAACAGTGGTATAACCACGACAACATCACGGAATCCAGTTCACCACTACGAAGACAGCTCAACTCAACAACTGTTAGTAAACTGAACTGTTACGCTGGCGAAGAGTGGGCGGCGAATCCCGGGAAACCCTGTAACAGTTCTGCCAACTACGGCGACGGTTATACAACCAGGTACAGTAAATTTAGATTTGATTCAGTTTTCGTTCCATAGACCCAGAAATGAGATGATTCTCGTGGATGTCGAACATGTCAGAAAGTATAACATAAAAAACCTAAATCATCTGAATATAACACTCGCGTCCCCGATAATTTGTAAGGAGATTGTGAATACATTACAGTAAACTGGAACTGCTGATATTTACAGAATCAATACACTGTCAGAATGAAACACAGTTATGCACTTTTAATATATTTATCATACACAAGACTGTCGGTCGATTTACACAAAAGCTGCAACCTTTACGCTGAGATTTTTTTATTTCTAGCTGAATAAGAACCGCTTATTTTCATTGGTTTTCTGAGAATATTCCAGATCATTCGTGAACATCATAACAATTGCCATTCGAAGACATAAAAATGTTACTACTTCACGCTACAAACACTCTCGAATGCTCAAAAATACTCTACTTTCTCTGTTTATTGCGAATACAGCAATATGACTGGCTAGTCAACATAACTGCACACACATTTAATTGATTTCACTGAATTGCTGTACTGCATATTTATGTCTGCTTGAAATATTTTTGAGAGAAGTGGATTATACAGCACCACCCACTGACTATCTTTTTCTGTCTCTTAGTAACCTCGCTTACATATTTTGGCAGTGAAGCCACCATTTTCTGGAAAATCGTTTTCTGTACTTAGGATACGGTACCCATCTTCTCCTTTATCAGTCTCATTTAACCCTGTATAGATTATCTGTCAAATTACACAAATGACTATATCACAAATACTCCAGTCAACCAGATTAAAAATTCCAGAATGAGATTTTCACTCTGCAGCGGAGTGTGCGCTGATATGAAACTTCCTGGCAGATTAAAACTGTGTGCCCGACTGAGACTCGAACTTGGGACCTTTGCATTTCGCGGGGAAATGCTCTACCATCTGAGCTACCGAAGCACGACTCACGGCCGGTCCTCACAGCTTTACTTCTGCCAGTATCTCGTCTCCTACCTTCCAAATTTTACAGAAGCTCTCCTGCGAAGGAGAAGTTTGGAAGGTAGGAGAAGTAAAGCTGTGAGGACCGAGCGTGAGTCGTGCTTCGGTAGCTCAGATGGTAGAGCAGTTGCCCGCGATAGGCAAAGGTCCCGAGTTCGAGTCTCGGTCGGGCACACAGTTTTAATCTACCAGGAAGTTTCAGATTAAAAAGTGCCTTAGAAATAGTGAAACCTCTGTTCAAAGAGAACAAAGTGTCAATTCAATATTGCTATGCCCCGCAAATAAATCAGAAGTTCTAAAAATAATAAAAACAATGAGAAATAAAATATCTTCAGGGATTGACCAAGTTCAGTCGTAATAACATAATTTATGCTAGTTTCTTGTCAGAACCACTTTCACTATTATAAATATACCATTATCAAGATCAAAAACTTCAAAAATAAAAGCACTGTATAAAAGGGGCGATACATTTGGAGTGGGGAATTAAAGACCAGTAGCTTCGTTAACTGTATTTTCAAAAATAATATACCGTCATGAAACAAAGAATTACAAATTTCCTTGAAAAATTCGGTCTCTTATTTATAATCCAACACGGTTTTTGCAAAGGATTGAGTACAAAATCAGCTATTACCCATTTCAATGCAAATATCGTAATGGGACTAGACAGAAACAACAGTGCAATAGGAATAAATATGGACTTATCGAAGGCATTTGCTAGACAAATTAGTAGCTATTCGTCTACGAGGAGTTGTGAAAAAATGGTTTCAGTCTTATCTTCATAATAGAAGACAGGTAGTAGAAATTACCTCAGCCAACACTAAAAACCAAAGTATTGCTTACAGATCTGATCTTCAGATTGCATCAATTGGGGTGCCACAGGGTAGTGTTCTAGGACCTCTCTTATTTCTAATTTATGTAAATGACATCAAAATTCAAATCAGTGGTACTCATAACCCTGTTTGCTGAAGATACAAATATTGTTGTAGCTGATAAAAACCAACTATTTCCAATATCTGCAACTAGAGTTTTGGAATATTTACAAAGCTGGTTTTAAGTGATCAAGTTAAAGCTCATCACTTGCCGACAAATGCTGAACAGTCAGCAAGTGATGATCGCAGCGACCGCTGAATTAAAAATGCTGGCCCCTGTTTTGATTGGACCAGAAGCGGGAATCTTCCTACACGTCGGTCAGGGGGCCTGAAGATGGCGTGATAAAATAATAATGCTCCATAAAATAACAATCGTAATTTTGACGACTGAAAGGTGTTTTGATCTGACATTCTGTACTGAACAGCCGAGGTTCTGCTACCATCTGTATAAAGATGGACATACAGAGACTAAATGTTTTGTTCTGAGAACTAATAAGCAGGGTGTCACGAAAAGCGTTCCCTGTCCAGAATCGAGCAAGGATTATAACTAAATAAAGGAGCGGTGGATCGTTTTGATCAGCCACTCTCTGCCTACAACATTTTGTGGAAATCGCGACTATGGTGACTACAGTTATTTTATTATTGTATTGAAGTGAACATTGAAATTAGTTATGTCCTCTATAAATACAGTATACAATCGGCAAATGTATGTCTGACACTAAACCTCTGAGTCACTTGAAATACAGGTCACAATTAGCAACTGCAATGTTTGCTTTCTTCTCTGCAGGAATCAGAAAACGCCAAGTAGTTCAGACTGAAAGACAAAAGAAGGGAAACTTCCCTGGTGGCCAAGTAACTGTAACCAATACAATTCGTCTTACAAGTATAGGGCAGTATCTACCACCAAAGGGTCATACCTTTCAAAACTTGCCCACAACAGAAAAAAAAAATCCCACAATAGCATGCATAAAATGCAGTGTAGCCCTGTGTTTGCAATACTTCATAACTTTCCACAAGATAGCTTCAAAATTGTGAGTAAAATTCCATTCAGTTGGTTTCTTCAGTTTTTTTCCTTTTAGTAAGTTTATAACTTTTGGCAACAACAGTTATTCTCACATGATCCTTCAGTTGCTAATAAACATTATATGATGACTGTTCATGACGTACATTTCTCATTTATTTATATTCATTTTAATTTAGTTGTATTGCAGTTCTATATATATAAAATCAAATATTGTAACATGTATTAGTATATTTAAGAAATAAAATATAAGTAACGTGGTACTAATTCTCATTTATTTCATAATACTTGTAAAATAAAATAAATGGTAAGAAAACCCACCAGAAAACAATATATGAAATCCAGTGTCACAGCCGGCCGGAGTGGCCGAGCGGTTCTAGGAGCTACAGTCTGGAACCGCGCGACCGCTACGGTCGCAGGTTCGAATCCTGCCTCGGGCATGGATGTGTGTGATGTCCTTGGGTTAGTTAGGTTTAAGTAGTTCTAAGTTCTAGGCGACTGGATGACCTCAGAAGTTAAGTCCCATAGCGCTCAGAGCCATTTGAACCAGTGTCACGAATGTCCTCTGCTAAGTATTCTTCTCACCCAATAGGACGCCATGCATTTAGAAAATCAAGAAACTAAATACTTTATATAACTAACCCCTTGTAACAAGGGATTGTTCAAAATTTCACTAAGGGGGAGAAATAGGGGATGACGGTAGTTTTGAAAATAGGTCGCTATTATGACAATTTTGAAGCTAAGACTACGAAAACTGGCATTTGGTTTCTCAGTCAGAAATAAAAAAAATGCGTGTTTCAGCATTTTTGGAAATTCAAACAATAAGGGGTTACAATACTGGGTGACAGTTCCAAACCAAAATCTTCTTCACGGATAGGGGATGAAGGGCTGCCATTCCATATAACCCCAATAGGGCTGTGGAGATGTGTTGTAGAGCTATAGTACCACACACGGACAAACCACAATTACAGTTATTTTGTATATTGATTATTATTAGTGGCTAGTTTTAGTTACAGTGTTTTGTAATATTTACTGTAAGACTGGTTAGTATATAACGTCGCTGAGATGATACTATACGCGCAAACTAAGTCGACACTCGGCCTGGTGGCTGACGAGAGCGACAGTATAGGCATTTCCCATTTACAGTCGCCTCCATGAGCTATCACGCTGGGTGCCAACTTAGTTTGCACGAATATCACTTGTTTCTGTGAAGCACCGTATCCATGTTTTTGCTTGTTTCGTTTGTAATTATTTCGCTTTTAATGACAGCAAAAGAAAGGAAGAAAATCACAGTATAGCTGTCACCTTTTTCGAAAATGTCTTGGAGTGTATAGTGTATATACAGGGTATATTTTATTTGGGGTGTTGCAGTGATGTAAAATTATACAAATGAATACCACAGGGGAAACGTGTGACAAGCCCATCTAACCAAATTTAAAACTGAGCAGTTTCAAGACATGAACTGATTCATACACCAATATTTTGTACTGAAACCATCTTTCGTTTCTAGTAGCGCATACATATAGTAGTAATTGTACACCTTTTTGTTATTGTATAAGCATTTTAATAGTAAATAAAAATACAACTGTAATTAGAGTGACATGACCCAGTTTAGGGAAAGAATAGTTAATGCTAAAGTACATAATAATATGTCGCCCTTAGGTAGTGAAGAAAATACATTACTCGTGTGCTAGTAACACGTAGCTGTATCGGCTTCAGGTGAGCAAACAACTTTAAGGTCTTGAAAATATACAAACTCATCTCGAAAACTGGCGCAAAAGATGAAATATATCACTCACTTGGGGCCAAATAAAACTGCAGTGACCGCAGTAAAACGTTACAGACGTAACTTCTTCTGTATATGAGTCTTATGAATCTTACCTTGGCAAGCAAATTGAAATGTGGAGTCCACTTCTTTTCGAGATATTCTCAATTGTTTCGTTGTCACTAGGAAAACTGTCCATCATATATTGTATGACTCACGATAGAAGGCAAAACATGACTCAGTATCAAATCAAATCCGTTTCACTGCTTAGGTTTTGAATGAACGCGTTTTCGTGCACAATGGAATGAAAAAAAGGATGTCCAGTTCTTTATTACAGTGCCCTCTTTTACATTACTTATCTAAATATTTCCACTGTTATTTATGAGGATGCTTCTTTCGTCCTCCAAGTAGTGCTGGACTTGTCTCTTTTTTCCCCAGTACTGCCATAAAAAATACAATACTCTCAAGGACTGTGTCTGGTGGCACCTGCGTATGTGTGGATACTGAGGGATTGCAATGTTAGTGATTTATCCTGATTCGACACTGCAGACAGTAACTGTGCTGAGTTTAGAGGTGAACAGTGTCTGCAACTTCCATTATAGGATGCAACCATGTCCCACTGACGAGTACATAATCCTGATGAATAGCTTCAGCCATCTGAATGGGGTCACATTGTGGACTGGACGACCTGCGGCATATGTTGGCCACAATGCATCTGTGATGTGTCGTTGCCTTCATCATTGGTCTCTCACACTTGTAGACCAGGTTCTGGACGTCCACGCAGTAGAGGCACACTTCAACGTCGATGCATGACGTGAGCAGCGGCAGCCGCCAGACCATCATCCAGGGAGGAAGTCTGGCCACATGCTGTACATGCTGTGTCACCATGGACCATTGGGAACCGTCCGCGCGCAGCAGGATCACGTGTGTCGCTGACCAGGATACCACTGACACCATGACACCACCAAGCATGGCTACTTTGGTGTCGTGAAATAGTAGGAGGAGGAGGAGGAGATTAGTGTTTAACGTCCCGTCGACAACGAGGTCATTAGAGACGGAGCGCAAGCTCGGGTGAGGGAAGGATGGGGAAGGAAATCGGCCGTGCCCTTTCAAAGGGACCATCCCGGCATTTACCTGAAGCGATTTAGGGAAATCACGGAAAACCTAAATCAGGATGGCCGGAGACGGGATTGAACCGTCGTCCTCCCGAATGCGAGTCCAGTGTGCTAACCACTGCGCCACATCGCTCGGTGTGAAATAGTAGACTGGAGAGTGTATTGGCGCTTTGTTGTCGTCAGTGATAAGAGAGAGTTCCGTCTATATACCAGAGATGGATGATGTTTGGAGCCATCAGTTACAGTTCGAAACACATTTGGCGTTTCTACAGCGTAAAGTAATCAGTACCCGCTACATTGCACAGGCTGTTTTCACTGTGCTACTACCATATCTTCGACAGGAAAGTGATGTGCTTTCTCAGCAGAACAATGCACGTCCGCATAAGACTGCGGCGACGCAACGTGCACGTCGTGGTGTAGAACAATATCAACATTTCTCTCGCTAATTGGACACGTGCGGCATATGATGAAGTGGGAACTTATTCGTTCTCCACAGCCTGCAAGAACCACTGCTGCGTTGCAAGAAAAGACGCAATATTCTTGGCACAGTATATCGCAGGACGCCATTCGGCACCTTTATGATCATTTGCTTGTGAGAATACATGCCTGAATTGGCGCCATATTTGGGGGCGGGGAGGGGGGGGGGGGGCGATGTGTGACACTGGGAACAGATGTGACTGTTTGAACAGCCTTTACTATGATGTGTGTTTCATTTAGTCTGAATTTTATTTTATATACTCCTATAATGATGAACTGCTTGTCACATCGTTTGCCAATAAAATGACTTTGTCCTTGACAGCACTGTATTTATTTCTGGCAGTGTAGTTAATATTTCTGTGCCTAACCGCTCCGCCATAGCCGGCCCCATGCCCAGTTGAGAAAGGAAGAGGAGGCGGAGCAACACTTCGTTAAGGAACCTTGGTGTACCTGGCCCATGACAGAACCTCATGATGGCCCCTTGCCAGAGTAACGGTGAAGATCCCAATGGCAATGAAGTCAGAGATGAAGATCATCCGTACAGCAGGACTAGCGTCCTCGTCGTACGGTGTGGGAAGCTGATGAACTACGTTACCTGGTACCAGATAGCAGTGGGCACCAATATTGATCAGATGCACAGAGCAAATGATGCTTTAGATGGATCAAGATCGAAGACTCTCGGGCGAAACCAATCGTAGTCTGATTCTTCAGCTGTGATACTGTGATGTGGAAAGGCAATGGAAAGACTACCACATTATTGTATTTCCCGTATTGAGGAAGATGCAGAACGATGATGGCATTTCCTGGAGTAAAATGTTCCGGAGGTAAACTGCTCCCCTGTTCGGATCTCCAGGCGGGGAGCACTTCAGGGGATATCATCGAAAGAGATGAGTATTTTAATTTTAGAATCCGGACATGAAACGTAAGAAAGCCTCGAAGAGCAGAAAAACTGGAAAAATCTGAAGAGAGAAATGGTCAAATGTGAAGTGGACGTAATGGGTTTTAGTAAGGTGGACAAATAGTGGTGAAATAACGTCAGGTAATTGTACATTGCATTGTTCCAGTGGAAAAAGTTTTGAATGTTATATAGCAATAGTGTTGGGAAACCAAAAAGTGCAAAGTGTGACTAAAATGGAGCGCCAAGTGATCGTTTAATGTCAGTGAAAATAAGTATGGGACCAGTGGACATTGGTTCAAATGGTTCAAATGGCTCTGAGCACTATGGGACTTAACATCTGAGGTCATCAGTCCCCTAGAACTTAGAACCACTTAAACCTAACTAACCTAAGGACATCACACACATCCATGCCCGAGGCAGGATTCGAACCTGCGACCGTAGCAGTCTCGCGGTTCCGGACTGAAGCGCCTAGAACCACACGGCCACCACGGCCGGCCCAATGGACATTGTGATAGTTCAGGTATACATGCCAACATCAGACAATGACGACGAAAGTGGAGAAATACAAGACATTGTCCACTCTGAAGGCAGAGGAAGAGTAAGCATCTTAATCACGGGCGATTGGAATAGTGTGTTTGGACAAGACATTGAAGCAAGCGTCATGGGACAATATTGATAATGAAGAAGAAACGGTAGAGGAGGGATGCTATTGGTGTTCTGTAAGTAAAACAACTTGGGGGGTATGAACATTTAGTTCAACAAAAGGAAGAGTAAACTGAATACATGGAAGCCATTAACAGATATCAGATAGACAACATAATCCTCAAAGGGAGGTTTAGGGGGAGCATGTAAGATACGAAAACTATGCCGGCTGCCGATGTCGATTCGGATCACAAACTTTTGGTTGCAGACATCAGCACGAGGTTGAAGAGGTTCCGACAGAGTGAGAGGAGAAAGCAGGGATGGAAAGTGGAAAACCTAAGAGAGAACAATGGAGCAGTAAAACAGACCTCGAGGCAAAAATTTGGTGAAAAGAGGTGAAAATGCAAGTGTGGGAGTGCAGTGGTGAAATCTTAAACTGGTTTGTTGAATACTTTAAAGAATGAAGTTGAGAGTGAAGCAGACTCAGGAAATCTTGTTTCACGAATGAGATGCTGAAGAAGACGGGGGAAAGGAGGAAGTGTAAAAATGTTAATGAAAAAGAATACAGAAGACTTAACAACGCACTCAAGAGAGAAACAGACAAAGCAAAGGAAAAGTACCTAGAAGAAACATGCGACGAAATATAGGAACTAAAAATAAGAAGATGGTAATACCTCATATACCAGAAAATGAAGGAGCTGGGAGAGAGCGAGAACGAAGGAGTAAGGACCTTTGGATTAGAAGACTCTAGCACAAACGGTTATCGAAGAAGCTGCGGTGCTGAAAATATGGAAAGAATACGTGAAGGAACTCTATTATAAGGAACATCGTCCGCAAGACGTCGAAATAGAGACAGAGAAGACGATTGACGAAGACGAAAATGGGCCCATCATACTGACAGCGGAAGTAGAGAACGCTATGAAGGACATGAAGAGGAGGAAAGATACAGAGACGACGACACGTTGGTGGATTTGTCGAAAGAAATCGGAAACAGAGGTCTGAAAGTGCTGACACAACTCATCAACAAAATCTCCGAAACTGTAAAATGGTCTAAGGACTTTTTGCACGTCAGTGGTTGCTCTTGAGAAGAAACAACAAGGCAAGAAACATGGTGATTACAGAACAATTAGTCTGATTTCAGACGTGGCGAAGATGATTGCAAAAATACTCAACAGAACGCCTGAATGCAACATTGAGGAAGTAATGGGGAAGGACGAGTTTTAGGAAAGGAAAAGGTACCAGAGACGCCATCGGCACAGTGAGAATTTTGTGGGAGAGAGTTTTGGCTGTCAATGAAGAAGTTTGCACTTGTGTTATAGACTGACAGGAGGCCTTCGATAGAGTCAACTGGAGAAAACTGATGAACATCCTTAAGAAGATAGGAATCAACTGAAGAGACCGACGACTTTTTCTCAACTTTTACCTGGGACAAAGAGTAAAGGTGCGCCTAAACTATGGAGAAACAAACAGGAAGAGGAGTCAGAGAAGGATGTTGTCTATCGCTAATGTTCCTCGAACTGTATGGAGAATTGCTGGCTAGAGAATCATTGCAAGATTGCGCAAATTTCAGGATAGGAGGAAGACTCATCGACACTATCAGGTATGCAGATGACGTCGAAGTGCTCGCCAAAACTCAAAGACAGCTGCAACATGTGATGAACCGATTGATGGAAACTGGACAGCAATATGGCATGGAAATCAACATTGAGAAATCAGAACTGATGCAGGTATTAAAACAGTAGAAACCTTTGAGGATAACTGTCGGCAATCGAGAATTGGAGAAAGTGATGCAGTTCAAATAATTGGGAGGCTTGCTGATAAAGGATGCCCACTGCAGAAGTGAAATTCGAGGAAAACCAATGCCGCATTCAACAAGAAGAGGACTCTGCTGACCAGCGAGAGATTGAAATTACGATCTGTGGAAAGAGTGTTTGCTTTCTGGCAAGACATCCACGCCACATTACCTTTCCAGCGCCTTATCTGTGCCTGCCAGGAAACGAAATACTTCATCCTCAACATGTTAGCAATGGAACACATACACACCACCGCTCAAAGAAACTATGATACGTTCGGCTTGGAGTGCTGTTGTGCACAGACGTTGGCCTGGAGGATGCTGTCAACTGTGCAAGTCATGCGTGATTGTACTTTCTATATCACTGTGAGATATTTCCTCGTATATCACGTGTAAGAAAGTGAACTACTATTGTAAGAGAATTTACAATGACTACCTGGTAAATCTTCTAAAATTTTCTAGAAGTCTACTGTTATTGTTTTCATGGCCCTCTTTCACTAAAATACAACGAGAGTAAAAACAAAGCTTAATTAATGACAGTTTTAAAATAGCAGAATGTCTTTTAAATTTAATAGAACACATCATATATTTTATTACATTGTTGTTAGTGTTTATTTGTATAATTTTATTCCCGTGAAAAAAATGTTCAAATGTGTGTGAAATCGTATGGGACTTAACTGCTAAGGTCATCAGTCCCTAAGCTTACACACTACTTAACCTAAATTATCCTAAGGACAAACACACACACACACATACCCGGGGGAGGACTCGAACCTTTGCTGGGACCAGCCGCACAGTCCATGACTGCAGCGCCTCAGACCGCTCGGCTAATCCCGCGCAGCATTCCCGTGAACCTGTGTGTGTATATACATGGTGCTGTAACATTGCTGTGGATCTTGAGCTCACCTACCACAATTGTTTTAAATAAAAAACAATAAAAAAATCTGTATCTGTGGTGACAGGAACTTCCACGTGTATACACTGAGGTGACAAACGCCATGGGGTAGTATATGCTCATAAGTAAGAGGGCAAAGCCAGTTCTACACCATTTTGCATTGTTACTGGATTTATTCAAGATGGCGAACCCTCCCTCCCACCCCTCACCCTCCCCATCCCCTTAATCTATTGTTCTGTTAACTGATTTATGTCCTCCTGGGGTTGATTTATAACTCCCTGGGGACAAGCAGACCTTCTGAGAACCCATCCCCCACGTCTCCTCCTCCACCTCCCCCACCCTTCTGAGAAACCCCCCACACCTCCCCCTTGCTGATACAAGCACACTTTTGATATCAAATTAATTGAGTAATTAATTGAAATGATAAATTAATTAACCCCTCCCCCTCATGGGAAATCCTCTAGCCTCCTCCCCTCTCCCATTTCCCCTCCCCTCCCTATCTGGAAAACGGCGAGAAAAAGACCCTGTCTGTGCTGAGCTGCTGGAGAGGATGGATGTAAGGCAGTTTATTTTCTTTCTTTTGGGTGCTACCCTGTTGGAAATTGGCAGGAAAAGCTCAGCCCCTTCCCCCCCTCCTCTTCACCCTACCTGGAGAAGTGGCAGGAAATACTCAGCCTGTGCTGAGCTATTGGATTGTATGGTGCAAATATTATCCTGTCCAGCAACTACATACCCTAATTACATAACTACACAGATGCAGATTGGAGGTGTCGTTTTGTTGGAAAATTTTCATGTGTGTCTCCCTCCCCACCCCTCCCAAAAAAACTGGTGGGAAAAATCGCTGATTTGGTGAACTGGAAGGATCACATGATGGGAAATTCAGTGACACTGAAGAGGACACAGTAATAAATAATAATAAAAAATGTTTATTTATAAAATTCAATTCAAAGAGGTCAGATCTTTTTATGTGGAGGGAAAAGCTCATCGTTCTATGAGGTTTAATTAATTTTGTAAAATGCAGGTCTTCTAAAATACATCAAAAATAAGTAATTAAATGCATAAATAGAAATTTTTTTTGATTGTGCAAGGGATATCATCAATGTAAAACACTCACTGCATGTAATTACACTGTTACGGATCGCACTAAACATATCTGGCGAAAAAACAACTTTCCAACTGCACATACTTGCTTCATCACACACACTGTCCGCAAAGAACCAGGTGACGATGGGATTGCGGCAGCGCACACATTGAACACTGGGCAGCGTCTGCATGAATATTGGGCAGCCATTGGTAGCAGATCCCGGTCGCCTGATATTCAATTCCCGAACAAAGCGTCAGGTGCTGGTACCCCTTTGATACAAGATTCACTTCCTGTTTTCCTCTCAAACACACACCTTTCATATCAGATCAGTGGAAGGATCTGCTCTATGTGCTCGACCTGCTGTGCAGATACTGTCTCAGTTAGTTCACAATACCACCAGCAGACGACAAAGGGAGAAGCAACCTCCCACCCATCCTCCCTCCAATCCCGTTCTCCCCTCCCTCGCCCCTCCAGTTACTTCCTGTCGTCAAAGCATCAGGTGGTGGCACTCTGTTGGTCAGGAAATTCCAGAATCCCTTCCTGTCTCTGTCTCTCTCAAGTGCTACTTCCTGTATGTGTGTGAACCAGCACCACCAAACACATAGACGAAGGTTTTCATCTCTCCTCAGAGTACTGTGTTCCTATTGCTAATGGTGGGGAGAGAGGGAGAGCTGACGGAATTTCAATATTAAAAATAGAGGGAAATAGTCCATTTGCACTATCCTAACAAATTAATTGTTTAACAATTTACAGGAGTCAAATAGATTGCTTAAAACACCCACCACCACCTTTGATGATTCTTCTTTGTAATGAAACATATTTTCAACATTTGAGAATAACATACAAACATTTTCCAAAGCAAGTAACTAAATTTACACCACAAATAGTTCATAGTGCTAAATATATCTGAGGTGTTGTATGCAGGAAAGTTTGACAACACAAGTACCCTACTCCACAACAACATTTCCACTAAACATATCTAGTGAAAAGTCCTGCCCATCACGATCACGAAGAGAGCACTGTCCGCTGACCGTTTGCAGCCATGGCTGTGCGGATATGCAAATATCACATGGGTGCCAGTCGGGAGAGACCTACACATGCATCGGCACCTTCCCACCCATCCATGGCATCCACACTCTGGCCCTACTGAACGCTCAGAGGTCGGAGAGACTGTTACCAAGCAGTGAATCGATCAGTTTACATGGGTGGAGCAATCATCCAGTGGAAAAACCAATCATATTGAATTTTCTCACGCAAAATAAATGTCCACTTCTGTCGCCACTCACCCGGCATACTGGTTACTTTGCTAATCCCTGTGACTGCAGGCAAGAGCCGACTAGCTGGTAGTTGGAATGCTTTGTTTGTACCTGCTATTCATGCGAGGCTCAGCCACCACTTCTTGTCGGCTGCTGGCCATAGACATTGCAAGATAATCAGGCACAGCTTGGACGTATACCATAATTCTAATCAATTCCACCCCGACATAGACCCCACCAATTTAAAAAATCCACTATACCCAATCCGAGAGACGGATGTTATTGACTATAAACTTCGAATTTCTCATGTGAAATGTAAACTTCGCACTTTTATACGAGCTATTTTCAAAAACAGAAGAAATCAGGGCACAGACATTGCTGGAAGATCGTTACTTTTGTGGGTAAAAAAAATCTGTTCTAATCAGCTTAATAAGAGCATGCTCTATCTCTGTCACAACATTCCTCCTCACTTTCGAACTCTCTTAAAGTAAACAAATGCTTCGTCACATCTCTCTCAAGGAAACAGCACAGAGAAGTTGTGAATATCAGGCTTACACTATATATCATATTATTAATTCAGTAATATAGCTAACTTTATTATGATGGCCATCTCTCCTTGTGTAGGTGGGAGATTGAAATTTCTTTAAAAGATCTCGCTACAACAACAGATGGCTGACTACTGCTCCAACTCCGAAATCATATTTGTGGTGCTCTAGCCCTCGCTTCCACCCATCCGGTGGCACATCATTGATGTCAAATTGATAGACTAGTTAATTAAATTAATCATAAGAGTCACTTTGTATGGTGAGTAATTACCGCTCCAACTCCGAAATCATAAGTGTGGTACTCTAGCCATCACCTCCACCCAGCCGGTGGCACATAATTGATGTCAAATTCATAGACTAGTTAATTAAATTAATCGTAAGTGTCACTTTGCATGGTGAGTAATTTTTTTCCAGCTGTCAGATCACACTCGCCAGTTAGCTCAGATGGGAGTCCCTGAAGGGAAGATGATGTTCTCTACGAGGAACACTATCGAGAACTGACATTTGAAGCTCATGACATAAGGATTCTACCACCGCAAACATGCATTTCTCATAAGGACCATGAAGATAAGATACGAGAAACTAGTGCTCATTAGGAGGCATATAGGCAGTCTTTTTCCCTCGATCTGCTTGCTAGTGGAATAGTAAAGGGAATGACTAATAATTGCACAGGGTACCCTCCGCCACACACCATAAGATGGCTTGCGAAGTAAGCATAAAGATATAAATGTACATTTAGTCTACCTATTAAGATGTCTCTCCTCCATTTATAGACACATAAACCTCGCAGAAGAATGTAGTCTCTTATTTATCGAGAAAATAAATTACGGAACTTCTGCTGCAGATTGTTTCTTGGAAAAAATCTTTGTAGTAGCTTCTAATTTTCTCATTGCAGTCACTTCACGAGACGTGTGTAAGAGGTTGTAATATGTTTGCCCGCAACATTTGAAAGAAATAAAAATAGCACACTAACATACAGGAGGAAATTCACAACCATGCAGAGTATGTGCAGACTGCACAAAGAAATTCAGAAGCATAACACCTATAATTCATCGATATCGAATGATGGTCTATAAATATCACACTGTACTTGTCCTAATGTCCTTTATCATATTCCTATGATTACTACTTTAGAAATACAACAGTGTCATGGTGTCAGAGACTTTCTTGGCAGCACAGTCTCTCTCTCTCTCTCTCTCTCTCTCTCTCTCTCTCTCTCTCTCTCTTCTCTCTCCCCGTCTTCACGGTACTTTTAATAACATACAATGGAGTAAAACTAAAAATTATAAAAACTTCGCTAACATCACAAGAGATGGTACCTGTGTTGTTCTTCCATAAGCAGCTTGATACATTGTTTCCTTGCCGTAACGCATCCATGCAGTATATTACTACAGCTTTGTACACGGCCATACATTTTGTTTTTCACAGTGACTTTGACGTCTGTGTCACATGTTAAACCAGCATTAACACCTTTTGGACCATTGTCTTTCACAGAACGCTGGAAATTTCTTGGTGTAAATTAAGCTGCTCCCTCAACACACAGCATCATTGAAATAAAAGAGGCAGAGCTTCTTATTGACAAAAGTATGGAAGACATCTCATTATATGGTCATGGTGACAGCCACCTAAGATACCGGAACAGTGATCATATACCTGCGTGCGATGCTGCATCTGTGATTTTTATGGCTCACAATGCATAACAGCACGTGGAACAAGGGGGTATTCTGCAGGACTTAAACCCGTAGAGCACGAATAGTATGGACCATCAGTTGTCAATCACACTGATGGAAGAATGGAACGACTTTCGCATACCCAGGCAGGCAAATGAGTACCTTCATTCATCCACATCTTTGTTTTATTTACCTCAATTTTACGTATTTTTCATCAATTTTCGTATTTTTATCAGGTTTCCAGTAATTGAAACGCATTTTACTCAATTTCTCGAGTTCCAAACCTCCACTCTCGGCGACTTGTCGCGTCAACAAAACGTCTCGTCATGTCGACCTCATGATGCTACCAGCCACAGACACTGGGGCATGATTCTCAATTTCTGAATCACTGCTAAACCACCACCTCCTTTACTTTGCGAGGGCTATATGCCTGTGGACACATCATGAACCTTAGACTGCATACACCCCATACACAATACTGTTTCTTAGTGCAGGAAAAAGCCATCAGCAGAGAAGAGGTGCAAAAACTACATTCATTAGCTGAAACACTTTATAAATTTGGCAAGATTTTATTATGATTTGCCATCACCCTCTATGTGGATGGGGGTCGCAAAGTATTCTCACATTCATAGGATAAAGTTGGAGATTCAAAGACCAAGCACTCTACCCTCTACTTCGAAATGAGCTACCCCTTCATTCAACCTGTCGGCCTCTCTCTAGGCATCTCATCACTCTTCCTCTGTCTTTAACCAACCCTTCCTGCAACATTGTTTCCAGGTAATTTGAAACTGACCAGAAGTAGTTGGGTACTATACCCACTACATTCAATGTGTCAAGAAACAACAGACCGAGCTGACTTCCATGAAATCAATACACTTCAATATTTTGCTTTCGCAAAGAGTATAACATGTGTTCCAAAACAATAGTGACCGACACTAGTGATATAGACTGGTATTCTCATTCCAATACTGTAACTAACATTCTGTGGAGACTGTTACATACCATTCTTATTCATGTCACCCGTCCAATTACATATGATCTCTCTAGATGCTTGTGTGCTGAGGAGTTTAGCATTCCTTATTGGTCTATAGTAGATATGAACATGATACATTTGAGAGGATTGGGTGGTATAACATACGATTAAGAAGAAGAAGAAAGCTATGATTTATGTATAATGGAGCTCCAGACAGAAGGAGTATGAAATATTTTACATAAATCACTTGAGCTATCAATTCTGTAGAAACGTTGCAGTGTTTGGTTTCCATGCAAATAAGGGACTGAGAAAAGAGAAATGATCATAGAACATAAACATACACTCCTAAGCCTACACGGTTCTTCACTTAAGCATGCTATAATGTTAAAACAGTGTGGTTTCCGATATATTAGTCAAGTGGTATGAAACATTGTTAACACTCCAATGCAGGAAATAAATTTCCAACACATTATATACACACACCCTAAAAGTGCCCCCAGTAGCTGAGTGCTCACCGCGACAGAATGTCAATCCTAAGGGCCCGGGTTTGATTCCCGGCTGGGTCGGAGATTTTCTCTGCTCAGGGACTGTGTGTTGTGTTGTCCTAATCTTCATCATTTCATCCCCATCGATTCGCAAGTCGCTGAAGTGGCGTCAAATTGAAAGACTTGCACCTGGCGAACGGTCTACCTGACGGGAGGCCCTAGTCACAGGACATTTACATTTATCCTAAAAGTTCTCTGTCACACTCCCCGCTACGGTGGGAAACTTTAAGAAGATAAAATTAGTACCTTCTACACAAAAGGAAAAAACACATAGATTCTTTGTGATCCATGCACTATATAGCTTTCCGGAGGTATATGGCGCCCACTATTCACATCTGATTACGGTACAGAAATTATGCTATGCTCGCATCAGTCCTATAAAACGGTCGTCAGCAACGGAAATCACATGAAACAACGACATCTTGTGAGGAAATAGACAAATGCATAGCAGTTGTGTTTGACAAGTGAAATTACACACTATGTTCCCCCGATTCCATGAACAGAACACAGTCTCTTCCACACATGACATCTGTCAAGCAAATGTATACACTGGGATTGCAGAACCTCACAAATCCCTGTCACTAACTTACAATCACTGCAGTTATGATACTGAAGACTCGATTTATGTCCAAGATGTAGCAGGGGTATGGAGTACTTCTCATAAATCTTCATTCTTCTAGAGGAGGGTGCCGAAATAGATTTTCCACTGGTTTGATGGACATGAATCATCTCATATGTGTTGGAAAGCCTCTGCTGACTGCAATATGGAGACGTTTGCTGTTAACAATCTCAGGTAGATAGCGCTGTAAGTCATACACAGAACACACAATTTTAATTAAGTTGAACACAGGTTGTATCAAGCAACTGACTCATCCCGAGAGAACAACAGAAAAAATGGCTAAATGTGTGATAAATGACCTGCTGCATCATCTTCCTCTCTTTAGAATGTGTCATCAGTCTACCACTAAATCATACCTCGTTTCAGCCCCTAATAATAATGTCTTGTGACTAGGGCCTCCCGTCAGGTAGACCGTTCGGCGGGTGCAAGTCTTTCGATATGACGCCATTTCGGCGACTTGCGCGTCGATGGGGATGAAATGATGAAGTTTAGGACAACACAACATCCAGTCCATGCGCGGAGGAAATCCCCGACCCAGCCTTGAATCGAACCCGGGCCCTTATGATTGACATTCTACTGTGCTGACCACTCAGCTACCGGGGCCGGATGTTTCAGCCCCTGTCCATCAATTACTCCGTCTACTTTATATCAACCTCTAACGCAGATCTGTGTCAATTTAGAGGCAGATTGCTGCAGTCACCACAGACGCCTACTGCAGCGGCAACACAGCAGACAGACCAGCGATGAGGGTTACCAGCTCCACTGTGAAGTCTGGCAGATGGAAGAGTGTTTACCAGCGCGTATCACAGTTGGCAACAAACACGTAGGTGCGGCCACCGTGCATCAGAGAACATCAACCAACAGCAGAAGAAGAGGGCGCGACGATCAGCGAACTATTGCCTGGTTATCACGTGTCTGAAAATAGTCCCGGAAATATCCTTCCGCTCGTAGCTAGATAAGCCGGTGCCAAACCATTCAGTAAGTTCTCGACTCGCCGAGTGCGGAGAAGATCGGCCTGTTTCGCAGTGAGCCACCTCGACCAACCTCTCTTCCGCAACGATTATGGTACGTCGCTTCCGTCAGGATACGCTAGCTACCAGCTGCTAACAGCCGACTTAGACGTGGAGCAGTTGTACAGGTATACACTCGAAGGGAACTCTGTAGGAATTAGTTGATATTTACTTGATCTGCATAAGGGTTCCTTATTGTTTTGTTAGTATTGAAGAGTGTGTTACTGTTGGTGGTTTATTATAGTTTCCTTAATAAATAAGTTGGCAAAACGAGTTGGTTCTTGCTCTGTATATTTAGCAGTAGCGACGAGTTTGTTCGAATTCCTGCATTGCTTCGTTGTTTGTTCTCATGGCTGAAGGTGTTCCGGGCGTCGATCCGCCATCGGCTCGCGTCCTTGAGCTGTTGGATCGTATGCAACACTTGAATAAACTTCGGATTCAACGTATGCAGGCTTCGACTAGTCTTCCTGCGGGAGTTCCGGCGTCGGTCGCTCCAGACGCGTTCCCGCCATTTAACAAGTTTATTGAACCATGGAGTAATTATGCGGCTCACTTGGGACAACATTTCCTTGCTCATGGAATCATCGACACCGGCCAGCATTGTGCGTTTTTTCTTGCCTATGTGGGTTCTGACATTTATTTCTTAGTGTAGCAGCAGGTCGAACCCCATGCTCTCCCCTATGAACAGCTGACCGCCAGTTTAGCAGAGTATATTGATGCCCAGGTCCACATCGCGGCATCTCGCCACAAGTTCTTCAGCTATCAGAAGCTTCCATCGCAGTCTTACAAGGGGTGGATCGTTTGCCTTCAAGGGCTCTCCTGAGACAGCCAGTTCTCTTATGCCAACCTGGGGTGTAAGCAGTCGTATGGTTCGGCCCTTGTTTGTGACATGATTCTGGTTCATGCTCCTAGTGATGCCCTGTGAATGGATTTGTTGAAGCTGAAGGATTCCTCCTTGGACACATGTCTGTTGGTCTTTTTTGTGCCCATGAACAATCTTCCCGTTTGTCTGTGGCACTCCATGCCTCTTTGCAGGTTTTCGCCCTCTGGCTGCCCTGTTATCGCTCAGAGTCACAGTCGCCAGGGCAGCGCCCATGCCGACAGCCTGCGGTGGGCGCTCCGCCACCGCCTCCTCCTGCCACCCAGGTTACGGGTTCTCGGACTCAGCAACATCTGATGTTGCCCTCCTGTCGTCAATGCTTTGTTACGCACCAATGCCATGATTGTCGTTTACGACGGGTGGTCTGTTCCGCCTGCAGACCAAAGGGTCATTGGGCCAATGTTTGCTTCTCCTTTTCCTCAATGGAGGTGGACCTCATGGCATTGGAACCTCTGGACTCGGTCTTAGGGGATTCTGATCAGTTGCCGAGCATTTCCATTGTCCAGATGGTCCTCCCACACATGGCAGGGTCCATCGCTCTGACAGTCCAGGTCAATGGGACTCCTCTCCATTTCCAATTGGACACAGAGTTCTCAGCTACTATTATTGACGGTGACTCTCACCGTCGTTTGGGTGCTTCGCCGCTCTACCTCTTCATGACCGCTTTGAAGAGCTATAGTAATGACATTATCTGCAGGAGTGGTTCGTGGTGTAGGTGCAGTATCGCTCTCGTGATGTCACTTCCCGAGTTTTTGTCCAAGCCGCCCCCACAGTCACTAATCTGTTGGGGATGGGTAGTTTTCATTCTCTTGGCCTTAAGATCCAAGATTCAGCCCCAGTGGTCAAATCTGTGTTCCCTGACTCTCTTTTACAGGAGCTTTTCGATGCCTTACCTGATGAAATCTCTGATTCCTCTCCAGGGGTGTCTGGTTTAGAAGCACATGTCCTTCCCTCGGCGCTTCCGAAGTTTCACAAGGTTCATCCCATGCCTTTCACCCCTTGAGACGCTCTACACCAGGAACTGCATCACCTTGAGGAGGCGGTAGTTCTGACACTGGTTCACCACAGTCACTGGTCTTCACTCATTGTCATCCTCGAAAAGCTGAATGGGCCCCTCCAGGTTTGTGGCGATTTTAAGGCCTCCGTCAATGCCCAGTCTGTCATTGCCTCTTATCCTATCCTGAAGGTCGATGATATCCTGTCCAAATTGGCAGGTTGAAAGATCTTGACCAAGATTCATCTTAGGGAAGCATACCTCCAGCTGCCAGTCGATGCTCCCTCTAAAGAGGTCATCGTCATCAATACTCCCTTTGGGCTCTTCCAGTACAACTGCCTGTCCTTTGGGATCGTCAGCGCTCCAGCTATCTTTCAACGCTTTCTGGAGTCAGTGACTAAGGAGGCCCCGGCACCACCAATTACTTTGACGACATCTTAGTAGTAGGGGTCTTGGCCCTACAGGGTTGTGGTGCAACAGGGCTGAATGTCTATTTTTTGTGCCACAAGTGACCTATCTTGGCCATGTCTTGAGCGCTATGGGCATTCGCCCAATGCCGCAGTACCTTGAGGCCATTCAGCAGGTCCTGACGCCGACCAACGTCTCCCAGCTCAAATCCGTCTTGGGTCAACTCAACTATTACTGGCATTTCATCCCACATGCTGTGTCTCTGACAGAGCTTCTGCATCACCTGCTTCACATAAATGTTCCCTGGACCTGGTAGCCAGAATGTGATAGGGCTTTCCAGCATCTCAAATCTGCTCTTCTCATTCTACCGTGCCTCATCCCATATGATCCCACCAAGCCCTTATTTTGGCTGCTGGTGCATCAGATTATGGGCTGGGGCTGTGTTGTCTCATATCGTTGATGGTGTTGAGCGCCCAGTGGCTTTCGCCTCGAAAACCCTGTCACATGCACAGCGAAACTATAGCCACGTTAGGAAGGAGGCCTTAGCCATCATCTTTGGATTCAAGAAGTTCCACGACTTCATCTACAGCCACCAGTTCATGCTCTACAGGGACCGCAAGCCCTTGGTCTCTGCGTTCAGTGCCACATCTGCCATACCTACCTGGACCGCTCGCCGCTTGCAGTGCTGGGCATTGTTCCTTGCAGGATACACCTACGACATCCGTTACTGGGCCAGGGCCTTCCATGTCAACGCCGATCTTCTTCCTCGACTTCCTATGGGGGCAGATTCTGATTAAGATGCTGATTCGGATGCTTGTTTTCACTTGGCCATGTTGCCACTGATCGCTTGGATTGTTGCATGCCACATGGCCTTGGATCCAGTTCTCTGGACGATTCTGCGCCATGTTTAATTCGGATGGCCCTCTGATCGTTGTCAGGTGTCAGACCCAGAGATTTGGGCTTACTGGCCTTACTGCAAACACTTTTTCATTCGTGACAGGGTTCTTCTTTTCTTAGGGGACACTGATCATTGGCATGTCATGATATCGTCTTCCCCCCATCAGTGGATCCTTGCAGTCCTACATGTTGGGCACTGGGGGATCGTCCTGACGAAGCGCCTCACCTGCCAACATGTCTATTGGCAGGGAATGGACAGTGACATCACCTGAATGGTAGGTTCCTGCTCCTCCTGTCAGAGTCAGCAGTCAGCGGCATCATTATGCCTGCATCCATGGCCTCCGATCGCTGCCCCTTGGTCCCGGTTCTATCTGGATTTTGTGGGTCCGTTCCTGGGGTCCTACTGGCTCATTTTGGTGGACGCCAGCAGTGGTTTTCCATACATAGCACGCATGTCTTTGACGACAGCTGCTTGGACCATTCAAGCCCTCTCTCATATTTTCGCCATCAAGGGTTTGCCAGAGGCGACTGTGAAGGACAATGGCCACAGTTCATGTAGGTAGAATATACTTACTTCTGTGCTACATCGACCATCCAACTTCTCCATACAGCGCCATTATATCCCGCATCCAATTGGTTGGCTGGAAAGTTTGTCCATATGTTTAAATCACAGATGGCCAAACTATGTCAGCATCACTCTCAGGCAGCTGTCCTCGATCTCTTCCTGTCTACTAATTGTTCATCTTGACCTGATGGGTCCTCTCTGGTGGAGAAGCTGCACAGCCACCAACATCAGACACCCTTGTCACTCCTGTTTCCTACTTCTCCTCCTCCGGCTTTCCCAGTCTCGGTGTGACTACAGTTCTCTCCACAGGATCCAGCCTGGGCACTGGTGTTTCCCAAAGTCCGCTCCCCCTGGGTTCCCACCAAGGCTTTCACGCTTCTCAGCCGCACCATGGTAACTATCGTCCTCGACGACAGTTCCCTCTGTCGAAAGCACTTCGATCAGCTATGGCACCATCTCAGGCCGGGCCCAGCGCTGCCGCTCCATCTGGATCTGTCGTCGCCACCGTCGCCGACGCCAGAGTTCGCAGAGTCCTGTGGGCAGGTCGCTCACCTATGGATGTCGAAGACGCTCCTCCCGCCACCAGCACCTCCGCCGCCAACCGTGGTCTCGTTCCACCAGTGGAACCTGGGACTGACGTCGAGATGTGCCTTCGCCTCGCCCATGGGAGGGCTGGGGGAAGGACTGCTGCAGTCACCATGACGCCTACTGCAGCGGAACACTGCAGACAGACCAGCGATGCGAGTTGCAAGCTCCACTGTGAAGTCTGGCCGATGGAAGAGTGATTACCAGCACGTACCACAGTAGGTACCACGTAGGTGCGGTCACCGTCCATCAGAGGGCATCAACCAACAGCAGAGGTAGGGGCGCGTTGATTAACAAACTATTTGCTGGTGATCACGTGTGTGCAAATAGTCCCGGTAATATCCTTCTTCTCTTGACCAGATAAGCCGGAGCCCGGCCGTTTGGTGGTCAGTTCTCGACTCGCCGAGTGCGGAGAAGATCGGCTGGTTCCGCAGTGTGCCACCTAGAATATCCTCTCTCCCCAACGATGGTGATACGTCGCTTCCATCGGGTTATGCGAGTTACCAGCTGCTAACAACCGACTTCGACGTGGAGAAGTTGTATGGGTATAGAGTCGAAGGCAACTCTGATTGTAGGAATTAGTTGTTATTTGCTTGATCTGCAGAAGGATCCTTATTGTTTTGTTAGTTTTGAGGAGTGTGTTACTGTTGGTAGTTTATTATAGTTTCCTTAATAAATAAGTTGGTAAAACAAATTGGTTCTTGCTCTGTAGATTGAGCACAGATGGTTCTCTTTCCCAGGAAAGCATCAAAGACAGCAGTCAACTTGTATGTATCCCTATTATCCCAATAGACATAGAGCAGAATGTTGATGAAAACCATGCAGCAACTGTCCTTTACGGTATTTGTTAGATGACAGCACATGGCTGTGATCGGTAGAGAGTACAGAGAAGCACTCTGTAAAAAGAATTTCTTAGAGTTTCAAACATGTAAACAGTCCTGCACAGGGGTCAAACATGCAATCAGCTCTTTAGATGTATATTGCAGCCCACAAGCTTGTAACACAATGCTGTTTAGCAATGGACACTTTACAAAAATCTATAAGGTAGTTGCCAATAACTTTTGGGTCACACGTGGGCCTGTAAACTGACGTATATAAATTTATCGCTCTGCATTTGGTGGTCATTAACATTAAATAATCTGTTTCAGCCGTCTTATCACTGTCCACGAAAAATGACTGTTTCCCCGGTTCTCGTCGCTTCAATGTAAAGTTTTTCTCATATTCCTCTTGCTGTCACCTATTCATTCTTATGTACAAGAATTATCCTGCGCCAAGCAGACTTGTAAGTACTCCCCTCGTTCTCCATCAGTTTCCCCGCATTTTGTCGTATTTTCCTTCCATTTATACTTATTTTTCGACAATTTTCGTAATTTCACCGATTTCATGTCACTTCTGCCCAAGTGACCATGACATTACTTCTCACCACATGTTCTAAAATTGCTTGTAAATGTAGTACAGCTGTCAATGCCTAGTGCAACTGGGCTATTTTTCTGTATGTATGTGCCTATACTGGTTTCACATCGGCGCCTGAATGCTAAGGTTGTCCTCGAGTCTGTTCTTCTACCTGATCTTCATAACTCCTTTACTTGGTTTGCCAGTGCTGATTGGTTTACCGTCCTTGATTTGAACCAAGCCTATTATCAGATTCCCTTAGCTGAAGAATGTAAACATGTTACTGCATTTTGTATTGATTGGAATCTGTTTGAGTTTAACAGGGTTCCCTTTGGTTTGGTTACTGGTGCAGCCGTTCTTACTCGTTTGCTAGATAATATCCTTGGGGACTTGAAATTTGTCTGTGTGTATAATTATTTGGACGACTTACTCATTTATAGCCATTCGTTTCAGGACCATTTGGATCATATCCAGCAAGTTTTTTTTGTTTTTTTTTTGTTTTTTTTTGTTTTTTTTTTTTTTTTTAGTTTGCAGGGAGCCAAGTTAACTGTTAAACCCAGTAAACTGACGTTAGCCAGGCATCAGGTGTCCTTCTTAGGTCACCTAGTATCAGATCAGAGTATTCGCATCGACCAGAAACGAACTAGGGCATTACGAACTCTGCCTCTGCCTGCTGATAAACGTGGAATTGCTAGGTTCATAGGCATGGCGAATTATTTTAGGCGTTTTGTCTCTAATTTTGCTCAGTTGGCTGCTCCCTTAAATGAACAGTGCCAGAAAGGAGTGCGATTTGAATGGGAACCTGCCCAAGAGGCCTAGTTTGAGCACTTTAAGGCAGCTGTAGCCAACCCTTCCGTTCTCAGGGTACTGGACTTTAATAAAAGGTTTATTGTCCAAACTGACGCATCTGATGCGGGTACTTCAGCTGTCCTCCTCCAGGAGTTCGAAGGTCAGAGGCAGCCATTAGCGTACGCATCTGGTCAGTTAACCAGTACCGAATTTAAATATTCCGTCTACGAGTGCGAGGCGTTGGCCGTTTTGTTGTAGCTGGAGAAGTACCGCTTTTACCTTGAGCACCGGGTATTCCAGCTAGAAACCGACAATCAGGCATTGAGCTGAGTGTTAGCCAGGCCACGTAAAACTGGCCGTATCGCCAGGTGGGCAGTACGCATTTCTGCATTTCAATTTGAAGTTAAGCACCTAAAAGGCACTGAGATTGTCCTTGCCGATGTCCTCAGCCGGATGTTCACTGAATCTACACCTAGTGAGGACACCTGGAAAACAGAGGGAGGCAATCTTAGTTGTATCGTGTTAGGTGAGACTCCTCTTTTGTTTGATGATGTTGCTCAGCATCCGTTAAGCAACGCCTGTTGGCTGGCAAACTGTTGGATGAGTATATTATTAAGAAGGGCATTTTGTGTAAAACGGTGGGACGTGCTAAACAATTCTAGATCTGTTTGCCAGTAGCTCTGGTGCGCCCAGTTTTTCATTATTTTCATGATTCGTTGGTTGGTGGGCACTTAGGAACTTATAAGACATTGCAAAAAATCAAGGAGCATTTGACATGGCCCTCCATGGGCCGTGACGTGAGAGAGATGGTTCCTCGATGTCGGTTGTGTAATGTGGCCAAACCTAAGAATGCTCTTCAGCAGGGTCTGTTGAGTTCTGAGCGCGAATCCTGTCCTGTGCACAAACTCTATATCGATTATGTATGGCCCTTACCTCGTACTAAGAGAGGTCGTCGGTATGTAGTGGTTATTATTGATGCGTTTTCGAGATTAGCCTGGTTCCTTCCGAGTCGTAATGTGACTGCTACCACCACTATTTCGCATTTAACTAATGTTTTCAGTGTTTTTGGACCCCCCGCCCCAAACAAATCGTTAGTGATAATGCTCCCGCCTTCCTTTCGGCTCCCTTCAAGGCCTTCTGATTTTAGAACGGTGTCAAGCATGTCACTACTACGCCGCAAGGATCTTTTGCGGAGAGGGTCAATCGAAATCATAAATCCGCATTGATTATTTACCATCAGAAGACGCTTAATAATTGGGATTCTAGTCTTCCTTGGCTTAGTTTTGATTTCAATAACGCCAATTATGAGGCCTTGAAAGCTATTCTGGCCTCCTTGATTCTTGCCTATCCTGTTAATTCCCCCCTTTCGAACTTCTGGGGAATTCAAGATCTAATTCCGGCCCCTCAAGTCAACAAGAAGAACTGGAACCGTGCCAGACATAATATTCTCAGGGCCCGTAACAAACAAGCTGAGCATTACAATCGTAATCGGCGAGCCTTTAGGGGAAGGCCAGGAGATCAGGTCTATGTCTGTAATTTTTCCAGGAGGCAGGCGTGTGTCGGAAATCTTAGTAAATTCACTCCCCATTTTTTGGGCCCTTGCACCATTGTGCGTATTTAAGACCGATTAATCTCATGGTTAAGGATAATTGCACCGGTAAGCAGTACTGGATTCACTTGAGCCAAGTTAAATTCGATTAGCTCAATTGTTGAGTTACCCCCCCCCCCAGGTTGGTGTTTGAACGGGGGGAGGTTGAGCCGTGGCTGGCTCACATTGATGCTGTTTGTTCTTTGGTATTTTGTCGCAATCGAGTGGCGTCTTATTTCTCCCTGAGTTACTACCAAAATGAGTTGCTGACTTGCCTCCGTCAGTGGCAGCAGCAGCGCTTACCGATACTAGTACTGCTGTACTCTTTTTGGTGTGACCGATATATTTCCGTGTGGCGGCGTGTGTGGCGTCGGTCGGTTGGGACAGAGCAGCGAGGAAGTCTCTGTGGTACGCAGTCAGGCTGGGACCGCTGGTGGCGTGCACACGTGGTCAGACTATGAGGTGCTAGCTCCAAGAGCTACAAAGTTCGTTGCCCACCGAACCTCGACACTGAAGTTGAGCAATCAGTTAACCTGTTATGAAACTGCAACTGCTGTGACGTCTCTTCGTTCATTGTCGGTTGTTGCTTCCTGGGCTGTTCCGACTAGCTGCAATGTATGGTGTGTGGGAGTCGACGAAATTTTGCAGCCGTCTTCCTGTGTGGTCTTTAACTATTAAATTGTCTGTTACTTATCAGTGAAGTGCACCAACGGTATTTTCTGCCTTGTGGCCGTTAACGCCCCAGTTACCTGCCCTGGTCGTTAGTGTAGTTTTCCGGCAGTGTGTTTTTCCTCGCCGTGTTGATGCTGTCCGGCATGGCGTGTAGTTCGACAGCCTTTTAGTTGTTTGTTCTTATTTTTTTGTTAAGAGTGGTTATTGTGTCTTGGCTGTCTCTAGACGCCAATTTTGAAGACGTAGTGTGGCTGGTATCTTCGTCCTCGGCTGATATTTTCCGTTGTCGTACCATTGGTCGGGCGGAAGGGAATTGATTAGGTTGTTGGTCGGTCCTTCAGCCGTCCCTGGGTCGGGTTGCCATCCGATTATTTAACCTTACACTTGGCTACCTGTCTCACCTCACCTTACGTTAGAGCTACCTCCTCAGGCCGACCCTTGGAATACTCTGAGCACCAGTGTTCTGTTGGTTTTAGCTTGTGATTTTCATTTTAGTCTGATGCACTGTGGGAGGCCTTCAGCCGTCTATTAATTTTGAGATAAGGCCTTCAGTCGACTTAAAGTTTGAAAACTGATTTGTTTAATAACTAAAATTTTGAAAGTTTGTTCTATCTGAAATTATTGTTATCCAGGCCCTAAGTCCTGAGTTGTTCAATGTCCAGTGTGTGGCCTTCAGCCGAGCTTTTACGTGAAATATTTTTTAAGACAAGACCTTCAGCCATCTTAAATTAAAAATTTTGAAAATTGATTTGTTTAAAACTATGTTTTTTTTTTATTTGCTCTGTCTGAAATTCTTGTTATCCAGGCTCTAAGGCCTGAGTTGTTCAATGTCTTGTGTTTGGCCTTCTGCCAAGTATTTACATGAAATATTTTTTTTAGTAAGGCCTTCAGTGGTGTGTATTTTATAACTTGTGTTCAGGCCTTCAGCCGTTCTTGTTTTTGGTGTATCGCAATTTTTCTTAACTAGGCCTTCAGCCATATTGTTTTAATTTGATCCTTTTAAGGCAATTTGTAATTAAGTGTTTCTTAGGAAAATAAAAGTTTGTGTGTTTTGTGCAACTAACAGTAACTGATTATGGCCTGCTCCACGACCATAACCTGATCCGCTCTGTCCTGCAAAACCAGATTTCAATAATAATAAAAAAGACCTGACTCTTTACGGGAACGAACACAAACAGTTCTACAAGGTCAAGAGGTTCTTCGATCATACCAAGAGACTGGCCAGCTGGAAGAGGCATCTGGCCATGGCTGCCAGGACGGCAGCTCTGTATCCTTCTGAGAAGTGTTCTGAAATGCCGTTTGCCAGCAGTGCACCGCCTTATAAAGCTCGTTGGCGGATGTATCTGCTGGAACTATTTGCGATCACGTTCCTGGTATAGCAAAGTAGCTCCTAGGCTAACTGCGATCTCTGGTGAAGCTGTTCTGCAGGCTCCATGAATGGGTAGTGATCCGTGGTGGCTGTTGGTGGAGACCTGGCGGTGCGTTGTGTTGCGGCTGCCGGTAAGCCTTTGTTTTGACAATACAGACGAAGTAGGTTTTCCTGTTGAATATACAGCATGTGATGCAGACATCCTGTGGTGATTGGACGTAAAGAGAGATGCTGATGCAGTAAGCTCTACAATGTCCAAAGTGTGCGGCCACAGTAGACCTTCCCCCCCCACCCCCCATGGGGGAGTGGAAGGCCCATCTCGATGTCGGGCCACACAAACGTCTTGCTGTCACATTAGCTGGAGGTAAGGGAGAGGAGTGTGTGTGTGTGTGGAGGGGGGGGGGGGGGGGGGGGCAACATGCAGTGTTGAGTTTATTGTTACGCCAGTGTCAGGGTGAGAAACACATGTGTAAAGGTGGCTAGGGTACGTCACACCCGAACTCATTGTCAGTGTTACATTTTTGAGCTGTGAGCAAGTTTATGAGATATTAGTTATTTATAGTATTCTTTCATTTATTTTTAGATTTTATATTTCTCAAGATGTCTTATGAAGAAAATGAACATCGTCTACAAGAACAACTAGATGAAATTTTAGAAAACTGTTCAAATGCTAGTTCCTGTGGCTCTGAGAGAGAAGAAGAGATTGACAAAGATTCTCAAAGGAATGAAGAAAGTGATTTGGAGCAAGATGGGTTTTTATATGATTCGGAAGAGCCAAAATACGCGTTAGCGGCTACTAGTATGTGAGATGTTTTTATGTATCCAAAGTTGGTACAAAATGTATGAAGGATTGTCCTAGGCAAAGTGTTCGTATTCGTTCAGAGAATTTATAACCGATTCTCCAGGTGTAAAAGGTGCTGCAAACCATGCCAAAACAGAGACTGAATGTTGGAGTCTTTTTTATAACAAACAGTATGTTGAATAGTATACTTACAAATACAAATAATCAAATAAGAAATCTCAGGGGAAAATATCCAGAAAATAAAGAGCAGTACCACATGAACGATGCAACTTTGGAGGATTTGAAGGCATTTGAAGGCCTTTTGTATATAGGGGGTTTAAATCGCTCAAACAGACAAAACTTGAACGATTTGTAGCGTACAGTTGGTACTGGAGTTGCAATCTTTCTGACTACAGTATCTTACTGTCTCCAAAATTGTTTGAGATTAGATGATAAGAACACCCGGGACGAAAGGAAAAAGACTCACAATCTGGCTACTATAAGAGATATTTTTGATACTTTTGTTGAAAATGTTTAACAGCACTATAATATGCTGACTGAGAACCTTGCTATTGATTAGATGCTGTTATCTTTCCGAGGGAGTTGTCTTTTCAGTATATACATGAAAAATCAAACCAGCCAAATACAGTATAAAAATATATGCCCTTGTAGACACAAAGACGTTCTATATCCACAAACTGGAAGTATTGGTTCAAATGGCTCTGAGCACTATGGGACTTAACATCTGAGGTCATCAGTCCCCTAGGACTTAGAACTACTTAGACCTAACTAACCTAAGGACATCACACACATCCATGCCCGAGGCAGAAATCGAACCTGTCACCGTAGCAGTTGCGCGGTTCCGGATTAAAGCGCCTAGAATCGCTAGGCCATCGCGGCCGGTTTCAAGGAACTCCTCGACAGAATAGAAGGAGTGACCCATGACGAAACTCTTCAGTTTCGGTTTGAAAGCGCGTGGATAAAAGTTAAAATTTTTGAATTCGAGTGGTAGCTTATTTAACATGGATGCAGCAGTATACTGCACACATTTTTGAATGAGAGTTAAGGAAGTCTGATCCAAATGCAGGTATGATTTCTGCCAAGTATTAACCGAGTGAAAGCTGCTTATTCTTGGGAATAAGGTAATATTGTTAACAAGAAATGACAGTAAGGAATATGTATATTGAGTGGCCAATGTCAAAATACCGTATATTGAGAGGCCAATTTCAAAATACCGAGACTCGTGAACAGGAGTCGACAAAAAGTTCGTGAGCTTACACCACTTATTACATGAACCGCCCGTTTCCGAGCCAAAAATATCCTTTTAGAATGGGAAGAGTTACGCCAAAATATAATAACATACGACATAAGCGAATGAAAATAAGCAAAGTAGACTAATTTTCGTGTCGAACGCTCACTCTCTTCTGATACCGTTCGAATAGTAAAAATGGCAGTATTAAGTCCCTGGGGCACCCCCCCCCCCCCCCACTTGACCGTACCCCACTCAGACCCCACAGCACAGCCATTCTCAGCACTGTGAATAATGACCTTTTTCTGTATGTTGCTGAAGTAAGAGGTGAACCAGTTGAGAGCTACTCCCTCTATTCTGTAATGGTCCGACTTCTGGATAAATATTTTGTGATCAACACAATCAAATGCCTTAGTTATGTCAAAAAATATGCCTAGCGTTCGAAACCTTTTGTTTAACTCATTCAGTACCACACAGAGGAAAGAGAATATAGCATTTTCAGTTGTTAAACGACTTCTAAAGCCGAACTGTACATCTGATAGCAAGTTGTGTGATATAAAATGATCAATTATCCTTACATACAGTCTTTTCAATAACTTTTGCAAACACTGATGGCATAGGAATAGGTCTAAAATTATCTACATTATCCCTTTCCCCGTTTTTATAAAGTGGCTTTACTACTGAGTACTTTAATCACTTAGGAAACTTAACATTCCTAAAGGAAAAATTACAAAACAGGGCTAACATGTGCAGCACAGTACTTAAACATTCTGCTAGGCACTCCATCATATCCATGAGAGTTCTTAGTCTTCAGTGATTTAATTATTGACTCAATATCCCTCTTGTCTGTATCACAGAGGAGTATTTCAGACATCAATCTCAGAAAGGCATTTGCCAAGAAAGTTATATGATTTCCTGTAGAAACTAAATTTTTATTTAATTCACCGGCAATGCTCAGAAAATGATTGTTAAATACTGTACATATATCTGATTTATCAATAACAGAAATATTTTTACTACGAACTGACTTTATATCATTCACCTTGTGCTGCTGACCAGACACTTCCTTCACAACTGACCATATGGTTTTAATTTTACCCTGTGAATTAGCTATTCTATTTGCATACCACATACTCTTTGCCTTCCTAATAACATTTTTAAGCACATTACAATACTGTTTGTAATGAGCTACTGTAGCTTGATTGTCACTACTTCTAACATTTTGATATAATTCCCTCTCTGTTCTACAAGATATTCTTATCCCACTAGTTAGCCACCTTGTCTACCTATTACTGCTAGTACCCCATTAAGAACGTTCTAATGGAAATTAACTCTCAAAGAGCATGAGAAATGTGTTAAGGAAAGCATTGTATTTATCATCTATCTTATCGGCACTTTAAACTTCCTGTCACTCTTGTTCCTTGACAAGGTTTAAAAAACTCTCTGGTGCTGTTGGATTAACTTTCTACATAGTTTGTGATTAAATATGACATTGGTTTGAGTACAAAAGCCTGTAGTGTTAAAATTTGTGCATCATGGTCTGAAAGGCCATTCACGCTTTTACTAACAGAATGCCCATCTAGTAATGAAGTATGAATAAAAATATTGTCTACGGCTGTGCTAATGTTCCCCTGCACCCTAGTTGGAGAAAAAAAACACAGTCTGTATCAGATCATATGAATTTAGGAGCTCTACCAACACCCTTTTTATTGCACCACCATACAAAAATTTTATATTGAAGTCACCACATGTAACTTATTTCTGTATAACTTATTTCTGGTACTTCCTACAAAGTGAATGAAGAACCCTCTCTAGCTGAGCAGAAAAGCTCTGAAGTCGGAGTTAGGGGACCTATAAACAACAACAATTAGAAATTTAGTTTCACTAAATTCAACTGCCCCTGCACAACATTCAAATATCTGTTCAGTGCAGTGTCCTGATATGTCTATGGACTCAAATGAAATACTGTTTTTTACGTACATGGCCACTCCCTCACCTTGCAAGGAACTCCCTGAGAAACAGCCAGCTAATCTGTATCCTGGTAAAGGAAGCCTCTGAATTGTCAAATTATTTAAGTGATGCTCTGATATACCAATAAATTCAGAGTCAACATCTATAAGCAGCTCACTAACTTTATCTCTAATACCTCTTATATTTTGATGAAATATGCTAATGCCTTCTCTACTTGGAAACATTACATCCTCAGAAGGTGCGCCCTTAGTTAGAGGGACTTCCTTTAAGCAGGTATACCTATCAGCTGACTTCAATCTTCTTGTACCATAAATCATGAATACGACATTTTGTAACGAAATGTCAACGTTTCTTTACACGATATAAATAATTTCTTTTTACAATTACTATTTCATATCTAAAAATTCGTCTACTGAGTAGAAGGAGTTGCCATTCGGGAATTCTTTTATTCTGTTTTTGAAGTCAGTAGGGAAGCAGTAACAGCAGAATGTGTCTGTCAGGAGAGGTCAGTAACTTCGAACGCAAACAAGTCACTGGATGTCACTTGAGTGACAAATTGATCAAGAACGTTTCAACATTTCTAGAGCTGCCCAATATGATGACCAGGCAGACTTCATGTACTGATGGCCAGGGACATTTTGAACATTGTGTACTTTTCCAAGAACTCTATTGATCTCTTTGTCTAATTTAGGACAACAGTTCATGAAATCCAGGGTACTTTCAGTAGAGATTTGAGTAAAATTGAGTCCTGCCCCCCCCCCTCCCCCCCTGAGAACATAGTCAAATCGCTGTATTACTGTGGTGTTTAAATTCTGTCTAATCTGGTTTGATTTTCATTTTCGCAGTTCCAAAACTGCGATCACATTGAAGAAAGGAGTGCTCTCGTTATGGGAAGTACTAATATCCCTTTGTAAATAGCCCACTAGCATCCAGTGCAAGGAGAATGCGCGCTCAAGTATTGTTGCTGCTTTGAGCTCAGCAGGCGCCACTGAGAAGGCGAAGTTCTTTATCACAGAGTCGATATCATTTATTTTCGACAGCAACAAGCTACATATTTCGTCAGGGAACCTAGGCCTACAACAATAAGCTCGATGACACATTAGAAACGCCGAACTAAAACGCTTTTAATACATATAAAACAGTTACTGTATCAGTAACTGCTATTCGCTTGCCTTCAATGAAGAATAACTAAGTCGTCCAACATTTAACCCAAAACAATACTCTGATGCACTGCAAACACGAGGTTTTAAGCAACTGAACAGCAGATACGACTACCAGCGTTTATAGTAAACAAAGGCGAAACTGAAATATGTTCCCTTCTTCAAACTAACGAATATTAACAAGTCCAATTAAGTCGTCGTATGAGTGGTTTTTCTTCCGTTTTATGGCTCACAATGTACATCTATATGCTAACACACGTTTGGTCAAGTGCTTATTCCCTTCTTCAAACTACCAGTTATTTGCTCTGGGTTCTCGTCAACGGCCGCCACATTCGATGTTCCGTTAGTTCTTTACCGTGATATTGAGTGACGAAATAAAATCTAATCGGGAGCTAAGACTTCCTATTATTCAAGCTTGCTCACCTTATTATTTCCGTTAAAGATGGGAGTTAAGAGTACAAATCCAACATCCACCTCTCGAAATAAATGAGAAGCTTCTCATTAACAATATCTTACATATTGTACTTTTGTTTATAATAAATGTCCATTACAAAGTTGGTACATTATTCGGAAACATCATAAAAACATCAATGTTCATTGTCGTCCCGGCTTGCAGATACGTTGCTTCTAGCCACCTTATGATGCATGTGCATAAATAAAACCTACATCCAAACAATAGGTTATCTAATTCACTATGGAAATAAACTTTTTATAATGGCGGTTCGAAAAATGCTTGTGCAACACATCACTTCACCAATGTGACATGCTACATTACGGAAATCATAAAAAGCAAACATGATAGTGTGGTTCGCCGCTGGATGACAGGAAATATTCTACAGATGTACCAGACATGTGGATGTAAGACAATGATTTGAATAAGAGAAGCGAAGGAAAAGTGGCTAAGGTCTAGAAGGAACGACATAATTTGATGAGGTACATAAAACAACTGAATTAATTTCAGAAAGGCCACTAGGACGTTCACTGAAGGCATAATCAAAGCTGCTGATGAACATTTCCAGGCTAACAACAATAAGAAAATGTACAAAATAGTCAACTTCTTCAAGAAAGTAATACCAAAGTCGACAAAAGTTCATTAAAGTTATTACTAGAAAATATTGACTGAGAAACATGATACACCTGAAAGAGAGAGAGAGAGACTGCTTCAGAAGTCTGCTAAATTCTAAGAACCACGTGAGATTATTATATGTATTTCAAACTTCAACTGTGACAGAACCAAATCATACACCACTTGATCTGCAAGAAATTAAAAAACAAATAAAATAAATTATGATAATCATGCTTAACGGGGGGGGGGGGGGGAGTGTGCAGGAGGGTAGAATCATTGTGAAAATAATGTAAGAGTGAGGAGAAAAATCGCATAATAAACTCCATAGACTTATTGAGTGTATATGGACTACAGAGAAAATCACAGAATAACCGATGACAGTGCCCCTATGTCCTGTTAACAAAAGAATGGCAGAATGAATTATAACAATCACAGAATTGCTCTTCTAAATTTCTGTTACAAGATCGCATCAAATGTATCTTGAAAAGTGTTCAGCCCTTAACAGAATAAATTATTGGTGAAAACCAGGAAGGACTCCAGATACGATGCTCTGCTGTAATATGCATAATATGGCAACTTGCTGATGAGAGGTAGGAACATAATAAAAATTTCCTAATACTGTTCGTAGATTGTAAGAAGACGCCCCCCCCCCCCCCCGTTTTGGATGGCCATTGGTCTGGTGACCAGTCTGAGTTTTATCCTTTTTGCTGTACCATAGGCACTTGTCTGTTGAGTCCACACCATGGGCAGAAGACTTCATCATTACACTCTTTCTATCCATCCATTTAATTAAACACATATTTCCATCATAACGAACAAGCATATCTGATGACAATCTGCCTTCCTTAGTAAGCTCCTTGTCAGTTTTCAGTCTTGCCTCCTTGGGTATCCTGTTTTTCTGGATAGTGCCAGCTGAAGTGAAACCTTTTCCAGAAGCTCATATACCCGCTTCAGACTGGTGCAAAAGTCTGTCATGATAGACTGAATGTCCAGGGGTATGATTTTCGATCAACTGAATTACAACCGATTCACCTAAGCCAAATCCTTGGTTAGTATAATCAGGGTATGTTGTCTTCCCCTGATAAAATGTTAAGTCTACCACTTCTCTAATTTTTGTGGTCAGTTCGTGTCATTTCCATAGCCTGTCCTTTTTTGTTTCTTCTTCTTTGTCATCATCAACAAACACAACTGTCAAACTGGTCCTAATTACGAAGAATCTGTTCCTAGTCATGTTATCACTTATCACAGGTATTTTCCATCTGTTATCCCAACACATACAGATAACAGGATATTGTAAGCAGGTCATGATCAGGCATATGTCAATAAACATCTTCAGTTCAGTCAAAACTAAACCTAAAGGCCTTCCATTTATTTTAGTGTAAGTTTGACAGATTTTCTCAACTATTAGTTGCAATATGTCATTGTCCAGGTACTGTCTACAATAATCAACATATTTGTAGCTGCTAGTGTCTGTTGGAGGCAGTGTTGATTGGGAAACTGTTATTGAATCTGGGTTTGAAGGTCTTCTTTGCCAGTGGCACCTTGGTGCAATCAGAAGAGGAACCTACAATTTCAAATAGATTAATTTAATATATTTGAGTACATGTTGATTCTTTATTATCTGTCCATACATTAGCACTTATTACAGAAAGGGGAAAATCTTTGCAAGGCTCTGGGACGGTAAAATTATTGTTTCATTGCTGTTCTATAAATATGTTACCTCAGATTCCTCCTCTGATTCTTCACTGTCAGATTCGTTTTAATTTATACTCTATACCAGTGGTGGAGTCACTATTGTACTGGTGTTACCATTTTCTGAAACATCATCACCATCAGAAATACCTCCTTCAGACTCATAGCAGTCTAGGAATTCCTCCAGACAAGGTAAAATTTCATCATCTGGAATTATAGTAATTACCACTATTATATTTTAATGTTATGGTCACTATTATGATTATTCAATATTAGTAGCATATCATTAATGAATGTACTGTTTCATAAATTAAACCAACAGTTTTTGCATATGAAACAGTAATGTAAAATTTTACTAATGAGGTCAGTTAAGATGAGTCGCAAATACAGGGTACTGAACCTCTTGATTGTGAAGGCCATTACCTCAAGTAAAACTGAAAACAAAATTGTTCTATTCTTCTTAAAGTAATCCTCAGACATTTATAAATAAGTCTTGCTTTGTTATATGTGCTAACACTAAAGTGATATCTTGTAATTCACACTTACCTCAAAGGGTGTTTCTTTCATGGCATGAACTGGTTGCAGTGATTTTCTAAAACTATGGTTTAGAGAGACACTGTTAACAGAAAAGATCAGTTTCAAGTACACAAAATGCTTCCTAGATGTCAGCAGCAACTGTTGATCAAGGACAGGATCAGAGGACAGCAACATTCCTTAGGTGTAACTTTGCTCATTATTCTGATTACTTTTTCTTGTATTTTCAGAAATTCATTGATATAGCTGGAATGTCTCCATAGCAGTATGCCATAGGATAAGAACAATTGAAATAGACCAAAATATGCAACCTTCAGAAACTCACCAGTGACTACAACTGTCAGTTTCCACGTTCCTCCCAGCTTAGTTTCGAGTCAATATAAAAGCCTACCCACTTTACTGATTTACTTTCTACAGCTGTAGCCACACCCAGTATTAGCTCTTGTCTTTTATGAGGATTGCATATGAGTTCTTTGGTAGAAAACCAATTTATTTCTTGTCATAATTTTTCCTGTGTTGCCAGATGCAGTTCTGTCATGTCATGATGGGTACTGAGCAGTGTTGTGTCACCTGCATACCACACTATGGAATCTGTTCCTACATGGTTAGGCAGATAGTTAACTGCAATGATGAACAGGAAGGGACCTAGACTGAGCCCTGTGGCACTCCAGTCCAAACTTCCTTCAAAGAAGAGCATCTGTTTTTGGCTGATTCAGGCTGAATGTTCTCAAAAAATTATCAAACACCGCTTCCCCAGCGCCCTTCTCAGGTTGTGTTTTGTATACAAAGTTTCAGCTGACACCAGCTGATCTGTCAATAAATATATTCATCTTCATGGTCTGCTAGTGCATCAATAACAAGTCTAAAAACATACATATCTCTAGTAAAATTAACTATAGTATTGTCCATTTGGGCCTGTAACTTGTACAATATAGAATTAGAGACCTTAATATATTAAAAATGTTCTTGTAACATGATCATTCTTGTTGATCATTTCAATGGTGTTCAGTGTTGAAATCGCCACAGATGACTTTTATCTTAGTTTTCAAAATTCTTCTCATAAGCAGTCCAAATCTTTCAAAAAGTATATTTACATCTCCTCCTGGAGATCTATATAAACTAACAATTATGATATCGTCTGCACTGACTTAAACAGCTAAATTAGGCATCTAGTTCAGTATAGTAAGAGTTAGCATCTATCCCAGAAAACATTACATAATCTCTAACAAATATTAGTGCACCTCAATTCTGTCTTTCACGTCCACATGTAATGTCACCAACAGTACAAGTGTGAGGAACTAAATATTCGAACTGATCTTCTGTCGTCCAGTGTTCTGGTATACAAACAATATCAACATGGTCAATATTATAAAAATTTTCTAATTCTAAAATTTTGTTCCTAATGGAGCAAATATTCGTTTGCACTACAGTAACGGGTTTAGGTTTATTATCTGTAAACACTCACCCTTTCAAGTGTTATTTCTAGTCTCTATCTCAAAGCCAAGAGTTTTATTGCCTGTCGAGTCACTGTCTTTTATCGTAAAAAATTCCTTTATTTGCGTCTGCTTTTGTCTGAATAGCACTTGTGAGATAAACTACTGAGGTGCTGTCTTCATCTGTAGCCAGTAAAAATCCTCACTTCTTGATGGTGGATGTTTTGCTCTAGCAGGCTGTGTTCTCACTGCAGATATTTTAACCATTGCAGCTGATGATGTAGTTGTATCTGTAGCTGAATATATTGTCACTCTTGATGTTTCTTTTTTCTGTGGTCCTAAGTGTGTTGTTTCATCTACTGTCACTGCTCTTGTAACAAATTCTCTCTCAACACTTTCTACTATAATTTATTTATTTAGCGCCCATACTATCACATTCATGATATTGGACTTGTCAAAGTATAGAATAATATAAAATCTTATCATTGGTATCAACACATTTTTATAACAAAAACATCGTTCTGCTTAATTAGATTATAAATATATATATGTAAATACAGATAGAATAAAAGCTAGCAAAACCCCTTGGTTGATTTTACTAAAACCATTAAATACCAGCACTTAAGTTAACTAGGCATAGTAACATACGGCACAAAAGTTGGGTGCATAATTAGGTACATACATGGATGAAAGAAGTTTGGTTTTATCTAGGAATGGTTTGACAATAATGAATTTTTGTTAAGAGAGTTATGAAACAGACCTACAAATTTGAGCAAAACTCCAGGTATTCATTTAATGCTGTAGAATCTGTTGTTTATTGGAAGAATTTTAGTTCTTTTTTGAATGTACTAATATTTGGTATTTTTTTAATGCCATCTGGCAATGTACTGTACAGAATTTTTGGTTTGTAAACAGCACTTTCCTGATATATTGATTTTATGTGCACATCCCTATGATAGTCATTCCTGTTCCTTGTTCGATAATTGTGGATCTCCTATTCAAAGCTGAAACTTGATGGTTTTTAATGAAGCAGATGCTTTCAAATATAAGTATAGATGGTAAGGTCATGATTTTTAATTCCTTAAAGATACCTCTACATGGTGCTCGGTGAGCAACATCAGTTATTAATCTTACAGCTTTCTTTTGGAGTTCAAAAGACTGCTTTGCAAAAGAGGTATTTCCCCAGAACACTATACCATACTTCAGAAGATTATGCATGTATGTGTAATAAGCACTTAACACTGTTTCGGTATTGCAGCAGTCTTTAAGCACCCTTAATATGTTACAGTACTTGCTTAATTTTTTGTTAAGCATTTCTACATGTTTTTCCCATCTTAGATGCTCATCCACCCATAATCCTAAAAATGTTATGTGATTATTTTGTTGAATTTGGCTATTCGATAGTGTGAATTTTACGTTGGTCCTATTTTTGTTCCTTACATGGTTGAAATCCATCCATACAGTTTTCTTGTCATTGACAACTAGGTAGTTACCTTTAAACCATTTTTCTGCCACTTCTGCTGTTTTGTCGATTTTTTGCTGCATCTCATAATCATTCTTTCCTTTTATAATGAAGCTGTTATTATCAGCAAATAATATAGTCTCAGCTGTTGTGGTAGGTCATTAATAAAAATCAAGAATTACAATGGTCCCAATACCGAGCCCTGGGGCACCCTATAATTAACTCTTTTATATTCAGAATGGTAAACATTTCCATCCTGATAAATTTGTACTCTTTGTTTCCTATCAGTTAAATATGACTTGAACCACTCATAGGAAACATCATGGACACCATAATTATTCAGTTTTAACAGCAGTAGATTATGATTTATAATATCAGACACTTAGGAAAATTCCAAAAACAACCCACAGATCAGTTCCTTGACCTCAATAGCTTTGTAAACATCTTTTAGGAAACTGAAGGGAGCCATTTGTGTAGATTTGCCTTTTCTGAAACCATTCTGTGCATTTACAAGAATTTTATTTTTGTTTAGGAAGTCTAGGAATCTGTCATAAATTACACTCTCAACGAAAATACAGATAATAATGATAGTGGTCTGAAATTTTTAATGTCAGACTTGTCACCACTTTTATAAACTGGTATTATTGTTGACTGCATAAGTTTGTTTGGAAACCAGTTTCAAAGGAGCAGTTGATTACGTCCACAAATTGAGAGACATTATCAGTACTATATTTAATAATTTTGTCATGGATACCATCAAATCTGCACGTCAGTTTACTCTTTAGTTTGCTGACAGCCGTTTGTACTTCTTTGGGTGTTAAGGGATATAGGTACCTTGTCTTTTCATTTATTGGAGTTATTACCCTTATCTTTGGATTATATTTAATGGTGGTCAGGTTTTGAGCTATAGTAATATAATGATCAATAAATATATTAGCTATTAGAGGTGGATCATCAACAATTTCATTTCTGTGTTTTATGGTGATTTTACTCCTTCCATTTTCATGTTTGCCTAGACGATTATTAACAACTTTCTTCATATGTATCATTTTGTTGTTGCCCTTTCTGATATATGATTCTTTGCAGCAAATATAGCTTCCCTGTGCTTTTTCCTATTACACTTTACATATGGTTTCAAGGTAGTATTTTGCTTTACACACTTATATAGCATTCTTAGACTTTCTGATGACTCTTTGATTTCACTTGTTATCCATGAATTTGATTTTTTTGTTTACTTTCATTCTCTTCAGAAAGAATGAAATATCATAACAGTATTTATAATTCTACAAGAACTTGTTGAATTTTATATCTACAGAACTATTGCTTTGCATGTCCCAGTTTACATTTTAACATATGATTAAAGACCCTAATGTTGTCATCATTAATTAACCTTCTCTCTATATATCTCCTGTTGTCACTTTTCTCATAAGATTTCCCTAAGTCAATTTAATTTCCTGAATATCAGAGAAACCTGTATCCAATACCCCAAATTTAAAGCCACATTTTGATTTGTCAATGAGTATTTGGTCTGTAGTACTTCCACTTTTGCTGTCATATCTGGTGGTGTCTTCTACTTACATGTCCACATTTATGTTTTCAGTAGATTAACCAGTTACTGCTCTTTTTACAGTTGTCCTTGAAATTAACATTGGAATCCTCAAGCACAATTATGTACTTCGAGTGACTATTTAGATAGTTCAGAAGATTTTCAAAGTTTTCAGAGAACAGTTAAAAATTGCCAGATGGGGACCTATATATACATGGAATTATAATTTTACTATCTGTTAGTTCAGATAAACAATATTCAAAATCTTTTTCAAAACAGCAGACATTTTTAAACCTAATTTCCTTTTTTTAATACCTGTTCTTACGTGTATACATGTTCGATCCACTCTGTATGTTTCCTGCAAAAGCTGCTGATCCACTGGAAGTCTGAAATCCCAGCTGCGCATTTTTGTATTTCTTGCAACCAGTGTTCAGTTACACACAAGATAGAAATCTCCTTCAATGAACCATTCAGAAGGGCCTCTAGCTCAATCCCAGCTCCACATTTTTGTATATCTTGCAACCAGTGTTCAGTTACACACAAGATAGAAATCTCCTTCAATGAACCATTCAGAAGGACCTCTAGCTCATATAGCTTACTGGTTAAGCCCTGTACATTATGATATAGGAGAGTTAAAGAATTATACAGTTCAATGAGAGGTATATTTCTTGCCTGGTTAATTCTTTAAAGAGTAGGCTCTAGACTTATTTTCGTTTCTATCCTGATTTTCATCTCCTGGGCTTCTTCATGGTTTATTTCTTCTGCAGTGGATTGGGTCATAAAAAATCATTCATATGTTGCTTGGATACTAACTGCTGCCTTGTACTTCGTTGTGATCTGTTGTTTTTAACTTCTGTCCACTCTGGTATGGCTTCCTCCTCAGTATTTTTACATGGTGATACCGTCTTCTGTGCTGGTTCCCTGCCATTTGTTCATTTCACTGAAAGCATATTTACTGTTAACATTTTGGTTTCTTCTTCAATTATTTTAGTATACTGCAGTGATATTGTCTTCTGTGTTGCTTCCTTGTCACTTTTTCACTCCATAGTATGCATATTTACTGTTCATTTTTTGGTGTCATCTTCTGTTATTTTCCCATATTGTAAGCATATAGTTTCGGTGAGTGACTGATCTGCCTGTTACAAATATTAAACAGAGATCAGTGACAGAGTGGTTGGATGAATCGTGGCTGAGTAATGAAGGTTCCTGCAAAGTTTTTCTTTTCCTTTCAGCACCAAATGTACCCCCTGCATAAAAACAGATTAACATCCAGTATCTTAGCGTGACTGAACTGGGCAACATATTCCATAACGAATGTGTTCATTGTGTATATTTTGTCGTTCCAGTCCGCTCTGTCAAATCTGTAGGGTAATGTACCTAGAATCACTTTAGTGTTTGTAGTTTTTGTGACTAGCATGTTCACAGCACGTTGGTAATTCTGGATATCTGATTCTACATCATTTGTTCCAGCCAGAACAATAATACAGTCAAATTTACTTAAGTTCTTTACCTTATCTTTAATGTTATTAACAACATATTTAAATTGTGCATTTGGTTTGATAACGTACGTCGCAAAATATCTTGATGGAAGTGTCTGATTTAATAAACTAGCGCCGTATCGTCCATGACTATCAGATAGAAATAAAATCTTGTATCTGCACGCTTTCCAGTACTTAAGACTTTCTTGTAGCTGTCGTTATTTATTTTACAGGAGTTACTAAACACATTACTTCTTGACGATGCAAGAACACATTGTTTAAGTTTGGAGTTTTCGTAATTCCTGGCAGATGACACATCATAGCAGTTACTGTGCACTAAATTTACGCCGCTTTCACACTTTTTTTGATTTCCGGCAGTCTGTGAACTGTTTATGCGCAAATCTTTTGTCAACTTATCCGAAACAGTCGAGTTTTCTTTCGTCGTTTACTGCTTCAACATGAGCTCACGTTTTTCTGATGTAAGTTTACTAATATCCACTTTCAGTTCACTGATGACGAGTTGTAATTTAGAAACATGGTCACTTAGTTTCGATATTTCACGTTTATATTGTACACACACTTTCTTTTTACCAGCAAAATTGGCGCTTTTTTGACGAGATACACGATAGACTTTTACAGTGGCCGCCATCTTTACAAATCTTTTCTTTTTGTTCTAGTAATGCTGTAGCAGGATTTGTTCATGGGGAAGATAATTTGCACATCTCATTTACAGTTGGCAGTGAAATTTTGTCACATTTCTAACTTTTAGAAAAAGCACATGTCACTGACACTTTGATTTTCTGGCTAAGTGATTTGCCCCATTTATTTAGATGCATTGTGTGTGTTGTGAAGTGCTTTATTTCCAAATCATGAACAAGGAGAAAAAAAGCATTTGAGGTGGTTATCCGATCTTTCTGTAGCTCGTGTTTGCCTTTTGAATCTATTTATTTACACAAGAGGATTCTAAAGGTTCATGCCTCTGTGGCATCCCTATAACAACTGTTTTTTGATCATCTAATGTGCACACTGCACCTCTTACGATCCTGTTTGCTACTTTTAGATCATTTCTATACGCATCAATTGAGACACCAAAAATTACAATACAATGATTTTGCGACACACAACTGTTGATTTTATTGTGTTTAGAACTTCTTGCAAACTTGCTCCAGGTTTCACGACGCTTGTAACGTTTAAATTTTGTTGATATCGAAGAATTCCCACGAGTCCTGTTCCGTAGCCGTCAGCAAGCAAAACTGCACTAATACCGGTATTTTTTGTGCCACTTTGTTTGCATTAACGAGACAGGCGGATTTTATTGGCGTGTTGCACATTTTACTTTTTGTTCCTGGAGATTCAGATCGATATACTTCGTCTGTGTTGATAAACTCGTCAGTTTGTTCCCCATCCATAAGATATTGGAATCGATTTCTTAAAGGAACTTCAAATTCCTTTGAAATATGTTTACATTTTGCACATTAATTTGGATCGCTGTAGGTCTGAAACTATCAGAGTTCTTCATGTGGTGGTTCAGGTAGGCTTTTAACCATGTCTTCCAGCAACAGAACATGTTTTCTAGTGTCTTTCAGTTCTTTCTGTGATGTTTCTAGTACTTTTTAAGTTCACGATTAGGATGGCACATTTAAGTTGCGGCTAAACGACCGTTACACTTAGTTCCACAAGCACACGATGTTTTCATGATCTACTTTCACGAAGCAATGCAAATGATACCATATATGCATCACTGAACATGTCCTAACACCACTTGATACGATTTTGTCACATAATATACACTTTATAGATGCTAAATACTCGCGATTTACTACTGCACCTATACGAGTCGCCATCTTCTAAAAGTTTTTCTTCGGATTACTTCAAGCAACAATAACTTCCAGGTAGTATTCCATATTCACTGTACGACCATACGGCAGCAACTCTTAACTCATTATCCCGCTGTAGTAAAAGAAAACAGTGAGACGAATCTTCACCCGTGAACGAACTTGTCGAATTTTTTCCGATCAGGATTCTTGTGACAGTTTCCATTTCGACGACTGGGCCATGGTTCGACGTCATACCTATATGCCCATGTTTCGCCACCTGTTATAAACTTTCTTGGAAGTTCTGCATAGTTGTCGACTTCATCCAGCAACTCATGATCGCTGTCAACGCGGCGTCGTTCTTGATCGAAACTCAACTATTTCGGGACAAACTTTGTGGCAACACGTTTCACGTCCAAAACATCCGAAAAAATTGGCTGGCATGAACCGAATGAGGACATCATCACCAATCTCTCTGATGGTGATTCAGCGATTTTAGAGAACCATTTTGTTTAGTTCTTCCACATTGTTGTCAGTAATTGATGTGCTAGCGCCCAGGGCGGTCGTTTAGTTTAGTTTAGTTTAGTTTATTGAGCACCCGTTTTATCATGTACAATGATATGGGATTTGTCATATGCTACATACAGAAAAAATATGAATAACAACATATTATGTAAAAACTATCAGTGAATAATCTGAATTAAATATATGGGCAAAACAATTATAGCTTACATGATATAAATTTGTAACAATATAGGACACAAATAAGTTACATATATTCTGTGTATAATGGACAGCAACAAGAAACAATGATTATAACACTCTATATTGACAGATTAATTAATTTTTGTGTGTACATAAAAGAGTCTACCCCACAACACAAGTTTGTATATGAGTAACTTATAAGATAGGTGAAGGCACGCTATCTTTCTGAAGAATTCATATATTCACTAACACTGTAAAAACTATTACTGATTAACATTCTTTTGAGTTCACTTTTAAAACTGCTCAGCTGCTGAATCCTTTTTATTTTTAAGGGAAGAGCACTATAGAGAATTTTTGGGTGGTATATTGCACTCTTGTTGTATTGGGCTTTCTTATGCACTTCTCTGTGAAATTCATTACTCTGTCTTGTTGTATAGTCATGGAACTCACTGTTTAAAGAAGAAAACTGGGGGTGAGACTTCAGAAAGCATATACTTTCATAGATGTAAATGGATGGAAGAGTCATGATTTTATATTCCTTGAAAATTTCCCTACATGGATCTCTAGGTGCAGCTCCTTTTATGATTCTTATCGCTCGTTTTTGAATAATAAAGGAGCGTTTTGCCTGACTTGAATTGCCCCAAAATATGACACCATATCGCAAAAGACTATGCATAAATGCATAATATGTACACAATACTGTTTGATCACTGCAGCAATTTTTGAGCATTCTAAATACATAGCAACATTTACTTAACTTTTTGTTGAGCACATCTATATGCTTGTCCCATTTTAGATGCTCATCTAACCAAATTCCTAAGAATTTTGTATTTGGCGTTTGTAGTATATTCTGTTGGCCTAGCTTCACAGTTATATTGGGCTTCATATTATTTGAAACATGTCTGTAATTCATCCATAATGTTTTCCCCTCATTCACAAATAAACTGTTGTCCCTGAACCATTTACTTGCTTCAACTGCTGTTGTTTCAATTTTGCTGTTAAGGTCAGTCTCATTCTGAGCTTTAATAAAGAGACTTGTATCATCAGCAAAAAGTACACAATCAGCTTGTGTTAAATAGTTTGGCAAGCCATTTATAAAGATCAAGAACAACAGGGGTCCCAACACCGATCCTTGGGGCACCCCATAACTAACTTCCTTATAACCAGAAAAGTATGACTTTCCATCATGAACTATTTCTACTTTCTGGGATCTGCCAGATAAATATGACTTAAACCATGCATGAGCAGTACCACGGAGTCCATAGCAACTAAGTTTTTCGAGCAGTAGTTTATGATCAATAACGTCAAAAGCCTTTGATAAATCTAAAAAGACCCCACAATTTACTTCATTATTATCAATGGAATTTAGGACAAGTTTTAGAAAGTTGTATATAGCTGTTTCAGTTGATCTATTCTTTCGAAAGCCATTTTGTTCATCGACCAATATTCCACTTTTTTTTAGGAAAGTAGAGAGTCTTCCATACATTACTCTTTCTATAATTTTTGAAAAACAAGATAACATTGATAAAGGCCTGTAGTTTTTTACATCATAATGATCCCCATTTTTGTATAATGGTTTTATAATTGATTGTTTCAGCTTTCTAGGGAAAGTGCCAGTACTGAAAGATGCATTAATTATATCTACAAGAAGAGGAGAAATATATCTGCTGTGTTTAATGATTTTGTCTGGAATGCCATCGATGCCACAGGATAATTTATTTTTTAGTTTGCTGATGGCATTCTCTACCTCATGTACTGTTACAGGATACAAAAACATAGTTTTGGAATTCAATGTGATGTTATGACTGATGTCTGTACTACTTTGGGTTTGTATGAGGTTTTGAACTACACTTGTAAAATGACAGTTGAATATATTGGCAATTTGTAATGGATCATTTATAGTTTTGTCCTCAGTTTTAATAACAATGTTGTTTCTTACTTTGATTCTTCCTAAGTTACTATTGATCACTTTCCAAACTGATTTCATTTTTTTGTTGCCATTATTTCTACTGATATATGAATCATTATTTAACTTTTTTGCTGCAGTGATTACTTTCTTGTATAATTTCCTATAACACTTAACACGTTGTTTCAAAGCAGGATTTTGCCTTGCTGATTTACTTAACATTCTGAGTTGCTCTCCAGATTTTCTTATGCCCTGTGTTATCCATGGGTTAATTTTGCCTTTTACTTTCATTTTCTTAAGGGGAAAAGCAATTTCAAAGTTATGTTTGTAATCAGCTAGAAATGACTCAAACTTCATGTCTATACTATCATGTTTATCTAGATCCCAACTTGTATTTTTTAACAAGGAATTAAAAATCCTAATGTTGTCCTCAGTAATACATCTCCTGTGGATGTGTTTCTCACTTGGTCTAGAGTTTTTACAGAGCACATTATTTATACTAAGTTTTAGTGCTTTATGATCAGAGAATCCAGTGTCAATCACTTCTACAACATTGTCTAGTTTATGTAAGTCAAGAAATATTTGGTCTATTATTGTTTCAGAGTTCTTTCCATGTCTAGTGTATTCAAAGATAGTTGGTGCTAAATTATGCGAACAAAAGACATTGGTCAATTTTGTAACATTTAAACAGTTGATTTTGAAGTTGACATTGAAATCTCCAAGTACAATAATGCTTTCTGTAGAATGTCTTAACTCACTAAAAAGACTTTCAACACTGTCCAAAAATTCCATAAAATTACCCTGATGGGGAACGGTATACACACACAATAATTATTTTAAGGTCTGTTAGTTTGCAAACGCAATATTCAAATACTTTTTCAATGTTTTTTATCTTACTAAACTTGATTTCTTTATATTCAATTCCTTGTCTGACATAAATGCATGTTCCTCCCCCTTTAAAAGTTTCTCTACTGAAGCTACCAACCATTTCATATCCTGTTATTGTGGCAGCAAAAGCTCGTCTTCTCGACTCTCTTTGAAACGTTTTATACCACTCGTGAACTCTTGTCTTAGTAGATCCACACAGTCAACATTTCACACACACTGTATTTCATTTTTCAAGCAAAATTTAATGCATATTCTTTGATCCCCCTTTTTCGAAAGCAAAAATCCGTCGAGCCTCGAAAACACGTATAACCCTTCCGACTGAAAACAATAAGCTGAATATTCCAAACAGCTGAAAATGAAAACGTACCGGTACGTCAGGAACATTTATAACAACAAGATTAAAAAATTTTGAAAAGTGAATGCACAAAGTCCGCGGAATTTAAAAATTCCCTTTACTTTTTGATCACAGCTCGCACATTGGGAAAAGATTTTGGGTTATCCAGCAAGCCGGTCAGCTAAATTACAGTGTGCTTCAAACGTACAATGGATAAACTAAAAGTGAGAAACAACTTAATGGAGAGCTTTGACAGAATTAGAGGTTCAAGGCAAGGAGATGGCTAACCAGCACAATTTTTCGCCTTACAATGGAGAAGAATATGCAAGAAACTTGTTGAAATTTTACTGGAACACAAATTAGAGGCAGTGACATCACACATTAGGTGCTCACTGGTGATGTGAGCTGATTTGAATGAGTGGAGCCATGAAGGGAACAGTAAGCAAGAGTGAACTGTTTATTAATGAAGCAAAGACTGAGGACTCCATAATCAATCAAACACTAAAAAATGAAGTGGGCTGAGTTCAGTGAATTTATCACATACAACACTTCAATATTTAAATAGTGGTATCTGCATATGACATTTAGAGTTCAAGACAGGATCCAAGCTAGAAACTGCAGTAATAATATTTTCAATCAACTTCTGAAATCACATATCCTGCAACACAATTCAAACTCCAGTATATAAGACACTGGTACGGCCTAAGGTATTATAAGGATGTGAAATTGTGGAACACTTGGGAAAAAAGCCATTTTTGAGAGGAAGATTACAATTAAAATCTTAGGCAGTGTCATAATTTGAGCTTGAGTAGTTATACAGAACTGGAAACAACAGATCTAACAATGTGTAAATGCTCTAGATGGGCAGGAGCTTGTGGTTTGAATGAATGTCTCAAATTGGTGTTTAAAGCTGCTGAGTTTCATTCCAAGAGAAAGGAGACCATTCAGCGTGAAAGGAGACATCCAGTGCGGCAACAAAAAGATGGGGTGAGAAATCTGGGAAACTGAAACAAATGTTGAAAGTTTAACACAATAGGACAAAGTACTACAGTTAGAAACTGTGTGTCTCAATAGAGGCAGTGTAATTGATGGCACACAACTACTAAGAACTTTATTCATCCTGTATGTGAGAATGAGAGCAGTTAGCAACTTCCAACAGACTTTACACACAATTTCAAACCTTTACGAAACTTTTTGTTGCTGATGAAAGGAAAAAAAAGTTTATTGCTTACTACATTTTTTTCTGTACATATAGTAAAAGTTTAGTCATGACATCTTAATTTATTACTTCTTTACTATCAACTCTATTCACAACACACTTTGCACACAGTATCAACATATGTCACTGAATGTACCTGCAAAATTATGATACTGCAGACAACACACAGTTCAGGAGATATGATGTCATAAACACTGGGATGTGTGAAAAACTAACTTTTGCTTAAAACTGTATGCATATTACTCAGACTATATTCATCCAGTGTTTCATAATGAGAACACTTCGTGACTTCCACCAATCTTTAAGCATAATTTCAAATCTCTTCTAAACTTTTTCTCACTTACATGCTTAATACCAAATATTTAACATGTTAACTCTTTTGTAATCAACCGCGGGAAGCTGTTTTATACATGTGATTTTGACTTTTTAAAGAACTGGGTATTTACTGGTATCTCCTAACTGAGGAAAATATGATTTGAAAGCGTTTCTGATACCACTGTTGAACATCATGCAGACCCGTGATTCTAGAACTGCTTTGATTTGGCTTATTAATTCACTAACAGAGTGAAGTCAAATGTATCTGCTAATCTACTGAGGAAGTCAACTTCAGGCTTCTGAAGAAACCAGTCCATAAACTGTCTAGTGGTGTGAGTGAAACCTGAGTTACCTGAAACTGCAATGGCTTACCTCACGCTTACGTTACCCTTGATCACTTAAATATTTACCTAGACAAATGTATTCCAGAAATTTTATTGCTCTACATTTATTTACTTTTTGGTGTTGTGATTTTTTTCTGTCTTTGTATATCTCATGAAATGACAAGACGAGAAAATCAGAGTGGTTACAGTTCATATGGAAGATTAGCGTCATCACTCTTTCAACACACCATCTCTTAACTGAACACAAAAGGGAAGAAATGATAGTGGAACTAGAAGTATCCTTCACCACATACGGTAAGGTCACTTGCAGAGTAGAGATGCAGGTAAACAAGGAAATCTTTTCTGCAACAGTAACTACGTTAACATGCAGTATTGCTACTCCTAGCTGTCACCAAGGAAGTTGGTGCAATGTTTAGCTCACCGAACTCACATTCAGGGGGTGGTGGTTCAAATTCCTGTTCTGCCACAGCAACTAAGCTTTCCGGTGACTTCTGTAAATGCCTTATGATGAATGTCAAGTTGGTTCTTTTGACAGGGAGTGGCTGTCTTCCTATCCTTTCCCACGCTGAGCCATAGATTTCATCACCAATCAGATGTTAATCCCTAATCATCCTTCCATTTTCCCTAGTTGCCACAGGTGACTGACAGTGACATGGCATGATCTTGTAGAAATGGTTCAAGACCACTATAGGCAATCTATCTGGATGTTGGGAAGAGGAATTGATGGTTTCTCTTGGACTATAATTTGTATCCCTACTGTATCAAGGGCATGTTCTTTACGATACCTAGTCAACTACAGCTGGTGGGATGCAGCTTCACCTGTTTCAGATTTATCTAGCAGATTGGTTCAATGGGATGGACACTATCAACAAGGAGTACAAATTCTGATCCAACTGTACCACTGAAAAGTTTCACAAGTGTTTGCAGCACCTCATATTCATAATTTTGAACCCTAACAGTAGTCCTCTGGCCACCAACAGAGATGTGCTGTTATGTACACCTATGTAATGTAATGTTTCCTTTAATTGTATTACTTTCCACATCTACAAATACTGTGTTTTCTTTTTCCATTTCTGAAACAATAATTTCTTGCTGATCTGTTGATACTACAACTATTAAGCCTTGATGATGCTGCTGCCTGTATAGAAATTTAACAACCTGACACTCATATGTTATCTTTCTCTTGTCCTAATCTGTAATTGATACATTTCATATTAGTATATTATATTATGGCCTGTTCTGTAAAGCATGTAAACGTGTCAATTCTACACAATTGTTTTAAATTGTGTGAAATGTCGTATTAATGGGAAGACTAGAATAAGGAATTGGTAATTAAATGGCCATTGTTTGCACGCCAAGCAGAAATCTGAAGTACTGTAGACAAAGCTGATCAAGCCTATTGATAGACATGAACTGAATAGCTGTTTGCAGATAAAAACTGATGATATTGCCACGTGGTATCATTGAGTAGTAGTAGTAGCAGTTATATTCATCTATAGATTACTTTTACATGGGTATTGGACATGCCATGGTATTACAATTTAAGAAGAACAAAAATTATGTGATTCATTTATATGGGCATTTACATACTTACAGGCTTAGTTAGATAAGGATGGAACAGGTAGTTGGCCATTGCCTTATAGTAGGAACCTTCCCAGCACTTGCCTGAAGTAAGAAAATCTAAATCAGAAAGGCTAGATGAAGATTTGAGCCTCCACCCTTCCAAACACAAAGCCAGTCTGTTTAACACATTGACTGCCACGTGAGTTAAATATAACAGGAAGTGTTCTCTTCGGGCCACGTGAAGTAAATACAATGCACAGTCATTTTTCCATTTAAAGCCCCATGGTGCAATTGTAACTCACAGGAGCATGCTGTGACTCAGTGTTATAGTAGGTTATGGCCCCAGTAACAAATAATGTTCGTGACCTACAGTTTTCGAGAGTTTAAGAGTCGTTATTGACATTTGAATTCGTGAGTTATATATAACTCTCATGGCTCAGTCATACTGGACTTTTCTTCTTTATTATTTAGTTTGACATATTACTTACACAGTAAATTACAGATCACATACAGTTTTATTTACATTCTTCAACTCTAATTGCAACAACAGTGAAACTGAAAAAAATGGGTCATTCCACTTTGTTTCTCTAACACCTGCATGCACTGTGCTTTATGAAAAAACACTCTATGCAGTGCACAATCTGCAGGTAACACAGTCGCTTTGGTGAGAGATGTCTCAGGCTCATCGGCATCTTCTGTATGGAGTAGTCTCAAAGTCACTTCCTCTTTGAATTCTGTGATTAAGATCTTCTTGTTTTTGATGTATCGGTAAATCACATGAGCATTTACAATTGCAAGCTTCCTGTACTATTTCACACCCTGCCTTAGACAATGTGAGTATGACTTTATTTGGTCAGAAAGATCTATAAAAGACTTTGACTGATTATAGTCAATTATCATTGCTGGTTTTTTCTTTGTGCCCTTCCTGGTTTGAACTTCTGCTTCTTCTTCTCCATGAACAGTACTCAGCATCAGAACATCCCTTTTATCTTTCCGTTTCAGACTACTACACCTGTGGTACTTTCCTTTGATTTGTGTTCCCCCTTCTTCAGTTTTGCCTGTACAACATGTTGAGGATTCAGTTTTCTATTTGATCTTATAGTCCCAACTAAATGTGTTGATTGTTCAAGAAGCTGGTGTGCTAGATGAACACTTGTGTAAAAATTGTCTTTATATAAGATTCTGCCCTTATTTAGTAATCCACTCATAAGGCTCCTAACAACAGAACTGGCAAGAGGAACACCAGGATTTGCCATTCTTCCCACAGTAAACTTTCATATTTCAGGTGCAGCCACAATTTAGACAAAGTTTGAACAGTTCAATTCCGAATTTATGGTGCTTATTCTTTATATACTGAATGGAACTTAGTCTTCCTTGAAATGGCACATGTGTTTCGTCAATGCAAACTTCTTTCTCCAGCACAACTGCACTTTGAAATCTCTGCAGTAATTTATCAATTAGAGGTTGAATTTTGAATAAGTGGTTTCCTGGTGAGCACTGGTTGTTATTGGAAAAATGCCACATACGTAAAAGCAGTTCAAAACGATTGCATGACATAACATTTTTTTACATTGTTGCGGTAGAGCATATTTCTTGACCAATAATTTGGACTCCTTCGTTTTACATTTAGTGACATCTATAAAAAAAATCCTAAAAATTGTTCAATTTCAGTTTTACTGACATCAGTCCACTTTTTCAGTTGTGAGTTAACAGTTACTGAATGACTTTCTGACACTTGTTTTGCATACAAATTAGTTTGTTGAGACACATATTCTAAAATTTCACCAGTTACAAAATATTTGAAGAAATCATATGGTGTCTTGCCTTTGAGAGTTAGTGCAACAGAACAATTTATACCAGAACTGGAATGAATAAATGTAAAGTTTTTCATATTTTTACCCCTAACTGGCCCCCAGACAATCTAATTTAAATTTGTTCTAAGTGTGTCATCTTCATCTTCAGAACTTTGATATTACATTTGCTTTAATTGAACCTGAATCAACTGTAGTAGTTATGGCACTAACATGGTTAGAGGTACTTTGTTGCCTGGTTTTTACAGCTGTGAAGTCTGGTTCTTTGAATGAATGTGGACGTAAAACTCTTCTTCCTCAAACTTCCGGTTTCACTTCTGGTCTCCTCTGGTAAAAATTCGTCTGAGCTATCGCCAAATAAAGACACAGAATCCTTATCATTTATGTCCATAACTTCATCTAAAAGCTGCTGTACATGCCTTTGTTCATCTTCATAACTTCTACGAGACATTTTCTTCTGCCACAATATCACTTTGTTATGGAGGAAACAACTCTGAATAAAGACTGTAGCAACACTGCAGGAAAGCAATAATGGAACTGTACACAAATAATGCTGTGGAATGAAAAACTGATAGAAGAACAAACCTAAAATTATTAGCGACATAGCAAATGACACACCTGGTACCTTTACCCTGGGGCCATGTGAATCATATGTAACTCACACAAAAAAATTAACAAAAGGTACTAAAATGCCATATTTTCACTTTAGTTGCACTTACCAAGTTTACTTGGTGCATACTAAAGCAGGACATTGAAAAACAGTAAATGGCCCCAAGGGGTTGGTAACCCAACTATACCATGGCAGTCAATGTGTTAAAGCAGTGATAGCTACTTTGATTTACCCTAGTGTACAACATTGTTTTACAAAGAAATCCCAGTCACTGCAAACACTATATACACACTGTTTCACAATGCAACGCTACATACACAATCAGCTGTTGTCAGGACCATAGCGACATTTCTAGTTTCCATTTTGTGTTTATGTACTGCGAGTTCTCATTTACTATCTTCAAAAAGTGAGTAAGCATACATGATCAATGGGATCTTGAGCACAGAATGAGCATAAGGTGCCAGTAATATACACTGCATGACTTTAACTGGGAAAACTCTTACTCTATGTTATCTAAGAAATCTTTCACTGCTTAACAGATACTTTTAACTACCTTTTTAATTAAGTTTGTTCTAATCTTCCTTTTTCTATTTTTTCTGCCTTTGTCCTGTGGCACTGCAGGGTTTGGATGGTTATTTACAGATGTGGTGTGGTTAGTTTAAGATGTGGCCAGAAGCCCTTCCTTTTGTCACTCTGTTAGCCTTCAGGGCGGGATATGTGTACCCCCAACTGCCTGCATATGAAAGTGAGTGAAATTTTTCTAAATGTTTGTGGGAGGTGGGACTTGTGTATCAGCCTGGTGTTCACCTAGTGGAATGTGGGAAACTGCCTATAAACTACATCCAGGTTGGCTGGCACACCTCCTCAACCCAGCAGCAGCACTTAAAACACGTACAACTATCCAGGCAGGTACCATATTTTATAGACTATAAGATGCACTATTCTCATCAAAAAATTGCCTTCAATTTTCAGGTGCATCTTATACTCAAAATTAATATAAAAATGTCGAGTATTTGATTTAAAATTCCAGCCAGCCTTAAAAATGGCCAAATATTTGATGCCACGGGAAACCTATCTCTATCTGGCAGCATTGCATTCAACTGGCAGCTGCAGAATATTGAACATAAGTTGTGGGGATTCACAAGCTTGCTAACACTGTCTCCCACCCTCCCCCCCCCCCCCCTTCCCCCCATCCGCCCTCACAAACCCAGAACACTGTCTAGCCCATGATGTGTCATTGCAGTCTTGGTGCCAATGAACTTGAACTGAAAGTGATTTGTGTTACTGGTAACGGTACAATATTTTTGTTGGTAGCTAGTTTCATAATGGACAAAAAACAAAACGTATTCATATGATGCGAGCTGTAAATTGAAAGTAATAGCATATGGAGAAGAACATGGAAACATAGCAACATTTCAGCCTTCCACCAACAGAAAAAACCATTCACAATTGGTGGGCTAGTACAAAAGGACTGAAAAAAATGAGGAAGGCTAAATGTGCAGATCGAGAACTCAATGTAAAATGGCAGCAACTAGATGATGATGTATTGAAATGGATTCAAGGACACCATCAAAATGGCATTGGAATGAATACAAAAATGATTCAAATACACACTCATAAGCAAGTGTGACAGTGGAACTTAAGAGACTTTAAGGGTGGAGTTGGTTGGTGCTACAGGTTTATGAAGCATCATGGACTTGTCATGTGAACCAAAACTAAAATATCTCATAAAATGCCACAAGACTATGAAGAGAAAATATTATCTTTCCATCGCTTTCCTAGTGGAACTAAGTCAAATAGCAAATATGGATGAAACTCCCCTGACATTTGATGTGCCTTGTAACAGAATTGTTACCATGAAAAGTGCTAAAAATGTAACTAGGAAAACAAGTGGACATGAAAAAATGCACTACACTGTTGTCCTTCCATGTTGTGCTGATGGCACTAAACTTAATCCAGTGATCACTTTCAAACACAAAACAATGCCAAAAGCTTCTGGAACACTGACAGGTGTTGTTCACATACATGACATGGGTTGGATAGACAAGGCTGGTAATAATTTATGGATTAACAGATTTTGGGAGAGAAGGAAAGGTGCTTTATTGGAGAAGATTTCTTCTCCCGTGCTAGATCAGTTTAGTAGTCATTTGAAAAATTCTGTGAAAGAGAAATTTAGATAGAGAAATACAAAGCTTGCTGTTATTCCCAGAGGACTTACTTCACAGTTGCAACCTCTTGATGTCTCATTAAAGAAACCATTGAATGTGTACTTGAGAGAGGAATGGAACAAATGGATGATGGATGAAACCCAACACGAATTCACACCAAAGGGAGCTCTAAAACAACCTACACTCAAACAAGTGTGTCAGCAGATAAAAGAGTCATGGTCTAGAGTGAGAGGAGACATTATTGTTAAATCTTTCAATAAGTGATGGCAGTGAAGATCATATTATATATGAAGAGGACAACAACAATGACGAAGAGGAAGAAGAAGAAGCAGAAAGTTAAGATGAAAATTTTCAGGGATTTTAAAGGTCAGTTTGATTTTATAAAGTAAGAATTTTTTAGTCTGGCTTTCCAATCTAATAATAAAAATGGTAAAAACATTACTTTAAAAAACAGATTGTTAGTCATCATGCTCACGTAGAGAGCAGCACAATGGTTGCAGCTTACTTTGTAGATAATTTGACTGCTTTTACAGGTAGCTATGCCTTTGATACAATATGAGATGCCTGTGACTGGAGTAGGCGGTGGTAGAAGGATGTACGAGGCAGGTCTTACAGATTGGTCTGCTGCAAGGATATAAATTATGAGGCAAGAGTGGAGTAGGGATGGTCAAGGATATTGAGTAGGTTTGGTGGATGGTGGAATACCAGTGTGGGAGGGACAGGAAACATAGCAGTGTAAGTTAATCCAGATGAATAGGAAGATCAAACCTGTAATGTTCAGTTACAGTATTACTGGTGTCCTGCTTAGTCATTTAAATATTTTGGTGTAACATTGCAAAGCAATATGAAATGGAACAGGCATGTGAGAACTGTGGTAGGGAAGGTGAATGGTTGACTTAAGTTTATTGGAAGAATTTTAGGAAAGAGTGGTGTACCCGTAAAGGAGATCGCATACAGGACAATGGAGCAACCTGTTCTTGAATACTGCTCAAGTGTTTGGGATCTGTACCAGGTTGGAGTGAAGGAAGACCTTGAAGCAATTCTGAGGCAGGCTGCTAGATTTGTTACCAGAAGGTTCAAACAACATGTAAGTATTATGGAGAGGCTTCACGAACTCAAATGAAAATCCATGGAGGGAAGGCGACATTCTTTTTGAGAAATACTATTGAAAAAATTTATAGAACTGGCATTTGAAGCTGACTGCTGAACGATTCTCCTGCCGCCAAGATGCATTGTGTGTAAGGACCACGAAAATACGATATGAGAAATTAGAGTTCATACAGAGGCATGTAGACAGTCATTTTTCCCTCACTCCACCTGTGAGTGGAATATGAAAGGAAATGACTAGTAGTGGTACAGGGTACCCTCCGTCATGTACAGTACGGTGGATTGCGGAGTATCTATGTAGATGTAGGATATTCATTTTGAGGCATGACAAGAGGTAGTCGAAACCCCGTCGGAGAAGGTGATTCAGTTGTTGCAGTCCTGAATGGTACCACCCAGGACTTCTTTACAGTTTCAAATACAGCAGTCTCTTGCACTTACCTGGCGAATTTATGACCTGTCACATCTGCCAATTTGCACTCCACCAGATTTCTCTTCTTCTACAGAATCCTGCCCCTCATGTTTAAAAATTTCTGCCCGAAGAAGGAACCACTGGCTGTGTGTGTTCTTCTGCCACCTCTTGGTGAGTAAGATGTTTTTCTTTATCCAGTTACATTATATTTTCATAACTTGATCCATGGTTTGACTTGCGCTTCACATTTTTAGTAATTTCTCATCTTAACTTTTAAAATCAAGGTGCAGCATGATTAGCACCAGTGGGTTAAGGAATAAGCAATGAGTTTCACTTAAGCACAGTCTCAGATTATCGCTAAGAACATATATTTTTATTTCTTAGTAGAATATTTGCTGTAATGACATTTGCATATTTTAAAACTTCTTACATAGCCAAATGTTTTGATATATCTTTTATCCAGAGCTGTTACTCTGCCTCATCTTGGGAGAGCTTCTGTTAAATTTGGAAAATATGAAAAAAACTAAAGGAAAGTTTAGGATTTAAGTTGGTCTATGAGGTGCATTTGAATAGCGTTTATTAGTGCCCTGCCCACAAAATGCATGGATCTTGGTTCAAATCCCCGTACAACACAGTTTTGAACTTTGCACAAATGTTTATTAATGACAAATATTTATATGTCACAAAATAATAAACACTAAATGAACCTTTCATATGTAAAATTCCTTGGTTACAGAAATTAATGAGTAATTGTCAATTTCACTGCAGAGTATAGTAGACATACCAAATTTTATTCTTCAGGGTCAATAAAAAGCAAGAATTTTTGTGATTTAAAAATTCATGAATTCATTATTTATGAGATGAAAATCTATACCGATTTGCCAGAAAATAGAGATACAAAAAAGACAATAGTATCAATTGTGAACTTTATATAGAAACAACTGGAAGAAGGAAATACTGAAACTGTAAAGCAGTATTTATAGAACTGCTACAATGATGCTCTCTCCAGATCGTAAATATTTTCATTGTCTTTTGTCTTTTCAATGTTTAATGTCTTTATAAAAAATATGTGTTATATACAATCAGAGACCAAAATTATTATTATTATTATTATTATTTGAAGACTATCAGTTTCTAAGAACAATATTATTGCTTACTGATAACACCTGTTGGCTACCATTTGTAGAAAATAATGTGGTCTGCCAGTAGAAAGGAGTTCAACTTCCCAATTACAAGTTCAGTGTTAACACATTTTCCATCAAGGAATGCAGTGACAGTGACAGTTTCTTTATAGATGATATTTTATCTACAGCAGCTCCATTTAAAACTTCAACTGCTTGTCACAGATTCACTGTGAGTTGAAAACGTTAATTTAATTACTGATATCTGCAAAATATAGAAAGCGGTAAGAAATAAATATTACATCAACGTAGTAATATTATATAACAGAAACAAATTAAGACTCCATTCCTGGTACATCAAAGAGGAATGTTCATGATGTTTATGATTCTTTCCTTGACTGTGTCAGCACTCCATTAATTTGTTAACTGATGTTAATTTTTGAGAAGAAAGATTCCTTTTAAATTACTGTAGCGGGAAGAAAAAATAATGCCATAACACCATAGAAATAAATTAATTTCTATAACATGTTTATTTAAGGTGAACCTTCATAGAGTATCCAACAGTATATGCTTCAAATGTAAGTGCCATTTGTGGAATATTTGTCACACTATATGGAAATTAAAAAGGAAAAGACATTAGTTTTTACATTAAAAAACAATTTCCTTTTTTTCAAAGCAAGGAATGAAATCTGCATGCACTGTAAAAGCTTTGCTCTTTGCCGTTACTGTGATGTTCGATAGCAGGTAAAAACATTATAATATATTAGCACGGTGTGTTAACCTTTGAAAGGATCTGTCAAGAGGAATATTTCTCCATATTGATTGAAAGCTGTGTTGAGCCATCTGCAGCTGCTATGATGAATCACTTCAATTGTGCAACCAGTTTCAGTTATAAAAAATCATCACTAGGCATATGTGTTTTTGAACATGATGTACATATAAATTAAATATGATATTACAGTGCCTGTGTTATTCTGATTATGATGCAAAGTTCCTTTGGACATGCTTACATGTTCAAAGGAACAGGCACTGCGGCAGCTGTTATGAAATACATTAAATGTACTTGGAATTGTGAATAATGACAACCATCAGCTGTAGAATGGAACGAGGACAGCGCCTTTAGGGAAACATACATAATGTATGTATGAGTACAGGTCATAGACACATGTTTGATGACACATGGAAGTTTGGGTCTGGCCCTGACTCATGCATGGATAGCCAAATGGTAAGGTGACCGCTCGCTATAAGTGGGAAATCTGGGATGAAGTCTCGGTCTGGCAAAAATTTTCATTATCATCATTCCATTCTACAGCTGATGGTTGTCATTATTTGCAATTGTGAATACATCTAATGCATATAAATTAAAGTCCCTTTTTGCGGTTTCTGTTTGGGCTAATCTCAGGAACTACTCTAAGGGTTTTGATACAGTCTTAATTACTGTATAGACTGATTCCATTCATAAAAGATTACAAATTAGTTCCTCATTCAGATCTCCAGGAGGGGAAAGCAAGGGAGGAGGTGACCATGACAAAATAACCAATGACAGGATAACATGCTATGAGCATAAGCAAGGAACATGAAAAGCTTTAATGTAGGAGGAAAACTACACCATCTGAAAGGGGAAATACAAAGGCCCAATCTAAATTAGTGGGGGTCAGTGAAATGAAATGGAAAGAAGATACGGATTTTTTGGTCAAACGAATATGGGGTAAAACCAGCATCAGTAGAAAATGGTATATGGGGAGTAGAGTTCATTATTGAATAGGAAAGCAGAGCAGGGAGTGAGCTACTATGAACAGCTCAGTGATAGGGTTTTTCTGATCAGATTTGACAGCAAACCAATGTCAACAAAAATGGTTCTGGCATACATGCTGACGTCCCTAGGAGAAGATAAAGAGATAGAAAAAGTATAATTAAGAGGATACTGAAGAGGTGATTCAATATGTTGAGAGAGATAAAATCTAACAGTCATGGGGGACTGGAACACAGTTGTAGAGAAAGGAATAGAATGAAGGATTATGAGAGAACATGGGCTTGGTAGTAGAAATGAGAGAGGGTAAATACCAATTGAGTTCTTCAATAAAGTTCAGATAGTAATAGCAAATACCCTGTCAAGAATAACAAGAGGAGGAAGTATACTTGGAAAAGACCAGGAGACACAGGAAGATTCCAGCTGGAGTACATCAAAGTCAGACAGAAATTCTGAAATCAGATAATGGATTGTAAGGCATACTCAACTGCAGATAATAATGAAGAGTAGACTGAAATTTAAGAGAACCACCAGGAAGAATCAGTGTGGAAGGAAGTAGGATACTAAAGTACTAAGAAATGATGAGACAAGTTTGAAGTTTCCTAAGGATGTGGATACTGTGATAAGGGAAATCAATGTAGACAGTTCAGTTGAAGAAGAGTGGACATCTCTAAAAAGAGCAATCACAGATGTTGGACAGACGGACATAGGTACAAGGAAAGTACCTGCAAAGAAACTTTGAACAACAGAAGAAATACTTCAAATTATTGTCGAAAGAAGGTTGTACAAAAGTTCAGGGAAAGACAGGAATGCAGCAATGTGAGTCCCTTCAGGATGAATTAAATAGGAAGTGCAGGGCAGACATGGCAAAATGACTTCAGGTTAGAAGTGAAGAAATTGAAAAAGAAATGAGTGTTGGGAGGACTGACAGAGCATATAGAAAAGTCAAAATGACCTTTGGTGAAATAAAGGTGGTAACATTAAGAGGACAACAGGAAAAGGACTGTTAATGCATTGGACAGAGTGGACAGGTGGAAACATGATGATTAGTAGTTGAAGACATTAAAGGGTGAGGTCATCGGTGGAAAGAGTACATTGAAGGCCTCTGTGAGAGGGAAGACTTGACCCATGGTGTGGCAGAAGAATAATCTGGAGTCAATATGGAACACACAGATGATCTAGTGTTACAAGTCAGAATATAAAAGAACTCCGGAAGACTTGAGGTCAAATGAGGCAGAAAGGATAGATAACATTCCAGTAGAATTTCTAAACTCTTTGGAGGAAGTGGCAACCAAACGACTATTCAAGTTGGTGGGCAGAATCTATGAGACCAACAATGCACTATCAGCCTTTCTGAAAAATAACATCCACAAAACTCTGAACACAGCAACGGCAGATAAGTATGAAAACTGTCACACAATAACCTTAATAGCACATGCATCCAAGCTGTTAAGAAGAATAATATACAGAAGAACGGAAAAGAAAGTTGAGGATCTGTTAGATAACAATTAGTTTGGTTTTAGAAAAGATAAAATGCACCAGATATGCAGTACTGGCATTGCACATGATAGTGGAAAAAAGACTGAAGAAAAATCAAGACACACTAATAGTATCTGTCAACCTAGAAAAAGCTTTCAACAATGTAAAATGTTGCTATATGTTCAAAATTCTGAGGAAAATACAAAAATAATAAATTTTATAATTATACTGTATTTTGAGAAAAATATGAGTAAGCTATAGAGAAAGTCTGGTTAATATGTAATATGTACAAGAACTAAGAGGGAAAAATTAGAGTGTAAGACCAAGAATAAAATACTCAAATTAAAAAGGGTGTAAAGGCTCATTTACACTGGGGCAATGTCTTGCAACATTTTGGCATGCCACGGAAATATGGTGTTCATCATCTTGTGGCATGCTACAAGAGGCAACACCTTGTGGCATATGTTGCATGCAGCAGGTGAATTTATATCAAAGCAACAGAATTTGTGCCACACTCAGTCGGTCTTTCAGGTAATTGGGTGGTAAAGCGATTGCGGTAGCTGCTTACTTGGTCATCGCACATGCAGCTAACAACAGAAATGAAAATAGATGGAAAACGAAACGATGGTGGATGAGAAGAATATTTAAAGAAGGTGCATGAACTAGTATACCACCCAGGAGACTTAGCAGCAGATTATAGTGCATTATTTAGTAATTTTACGAGAATGTCCCATGAGGACTTCAATTATTTGCTGCCATTAATAAGATCTCTTATTCTAAAGAAAGATACCAATTGCCAGGACAGTATTTCATCAAGAATTCAATTGGCCACCATATTACGGTTTTAGCCACTGAAGATTCGTACAAGTCACTAATATACTTATTCAAAATGTCATATTCTGCTACTTCCCTCATGTAATTACCAATTTTCTCAGGCAAGATGTACTGTCAAAAATGCTTTCAGAATGGTGTTGTTGGTTTGTAGAGTATTTAGGAAAAGTTACAAAAGCTTGTGCGTATCTCCACAATTTTTAAAGGCAGAGTGCAATGTTCAGAACTATTCATTCAACTCCAAGTAGTTTGGACATGGAAGACATAGATAAAGGTGTAATTACTCTTTGAGAGTGGAGTGAAGCTACTTGCAGCTATACTTTAACAAATTTATCAAAGGTTCCTATGATGCACAGGCAGTACGAGAAGAATTCAAAGAATATTGTATGACAACACAAGGACAGGCTGAGTGGCGGGACAGATACCAATAGTATTGTCCCATAACCATGTGTGTTAATTATGTACGTAATACAAAGTATAGCCTTTTAAGTAAATAAATAGAATTATATAAATGAACTCAAATTTTTTAGTTAATTTTTTCCTACAAACTTTTTTGTGTGGTCTCCGTCGCATCTAGAATGAATTTTAATGATCCCTAACGCGAATTATTTTCTTCCCATATTAGGCACTGAGCTGCTTTTTTTATTCGTCACTCCTGTGTGTATACAGTGAACTGCACTTCTCAGATTTTTAATTTTCTTCCTGACAGCTTTCTCATCAACTTTTTTATATTGAAGCAAGATTTCATATAATGAAACTTTTCACTACATTAGTTTTATAATTACATTCACATACATTCCACAGAACTTCAGCTTGTCTGTAGTCCTCTATGAACGCTAAATACTTCTTGTTCGACCCACTCCATGTTTTCGAATTTACCGCTGCCACACAGAAAATGTCACACACGAACCCAACTCAGCTCGGGAGCTAGCTACAGCAGCTTGTGGCATGATGCACGCTGATGTCTATGCCTCATGAATCATGCGACAATGTGTGCCACGTAGCATGCGGCACTGTTGCAGGCCTTAATGGTGCAAGATGTTGCCCCAGTGTAAATGAGACTTAAGACAGGGCATATGAAGAAGAATGACAGGGTCTGTTGAGTGGAATGAACAGTCTAGTGAGTACAAATAAGGACTGAAAGTAAACCAGAAAAACAAAAGTAATGGGAAATAGTAGAAATAAGAATAACTTAAAATAAAAATTTGTGATCACAATGTAGACAAAGTTAAGGAATTCTTCTACCTTGGAAGCAATATAACCCATGATGGACGAGGCAAGAAGGAGTAGACTGTCAAAGAGGGCATTCCTGGCCAAGGAAGTCTACTGGTATCAAACACAGGCCTTAATTTGAGGAAGAAATTTCTGAGAATGTGTGTCTGGAGCACAGCACTGTATGGTAGTGAATCACAGACGTTGGTAAAACCAGAAGAGAAGAATTGAAGCATTTGATTAAGGTGCATATGTATTGCTACAGAAGAATGTTGAAAATTAGGTGGGCTGATTACGTAAGCGATGGGGAGGCTCTCTGCGGAATCAGCAAAGAAAAAAATATACGGAAAACACTGACAAGAAGAAGGAAAAGGATGACAGCATGTGTGCTAAGATACCAAGGAATAACCTCCATGGTTCGTCAGAAGGTGTATGGGAAGGCAGGGATTGGAATACAGCAGACAAATGATTGAGGATGTAGGGTGTAAGTGCTACTCTGAGATGAAGGGTTAGTGGAGCAGAGGAATTTGTGCCAAGCTGCATCAAACTTGTCAAAAGACTGAGGACTACTGTAGGGATTTTGATATGGTTTTAAGGCCACCTGGCTATCACCAGCTACTGCTACTGGGAGGTCTACGTGCTACCTGTGCAAAGCCAGAGTTGGTAGTCAATTAAAATATAGCAGTATAGCAGCGGAACTTTTTCGAGGACAATGGGATCTGGAAAGTACAAATCACAGATCTATAGCTTTTACTAGCCGAAGTCTTAACAAACATGAATTCAACTATACGGCTACAGAGAAAGAATTAGCGATAGCATGGAGTACTCAAAAATTCCAAATGTTAGTATGGGGGTCAGAGACCCATGTATATATGGATCATCAAGCTCCATCTATTTTAATGAGTAGTCACTTATTACATAGTAGATTAATGCGGTGGATGTTGTTCCTTGTATGTAAAAGGTTCTGAGAATATTGTACCTGGCACTTTTTTTAGATTACCTGTAGATATGAAAGACCTAAAACGTACAGAAGGACCCAGCATACTTTTTGCGATTAATTTTACAATAGAATGTCTCCACAATAGGACACAAGAAATGGCTCAAAGAATAACCGACAATATCCATCATGATTCCTACTTTACAGAAATATATGCTATGTGTAATAGAAAATCTTTACTTCCTAATCAAGCAGTGAAATGGAAAATTATAGGGCAAAATTTATTTTGGAGAGACAGTATAACATCCCAAAGTTGATGGAGGACGAAATTGTGTGGTATGCCCTTACAGCGTATGGACACTTCGGAAAAAAAAGTGTATAGCCCACATGAACAAGTTCTATTACTTTAAAATGTTGGGACATAAGATAGCATCTTTAATTAGAACTTGTGAAACCTGTCAGAAAGTAAAAAAGGGTAACACTCATGTTAGATACAAAATGTATCCAATCATTCCTAAGGCATTACACGATTTTACAGCAACGGACTTCTTCAGACCAATTCCGAAAGGAAAAGGAGGAGTGGTGTACATTTTTGTTCTCATAGAGTGCTGGTCTAAGTATGTTAAGTTGCATCCTATTAAGAAAGCAAATACACCATAATACATTGTTTGCACATTACTTTATCGAGGTGGACAAATTGAAATGATTCCTGTCCGATAATGGACCACAATTTGTCAGTAATGACTACAAAGAATTCTTAGCATCGGAAGGTATTTGTCATGTATTAATCTCTAACTATAATGTGTCTTCCAACTCATGTGAAAGGGTTATGAAAGAAGTTGGGAAATTATGCTGTACATACTGCCATGAAAAACATATGCCATGGGCAATGAAAGTTGAAGACTTTGAGCTTATTTTAAATGAATTATCACATTTATCAACTGGATTAACACCTTTGGGAGTAATAGGTGAACCTTTTGTGGGAGAACTCCTCATTAAATATTTTACTTGGCAAGAACAGCCTACTGTTGATTACCAACTTCATCAAGCAATAGTTTCTAAAAACTTAGTTAAAAGAGCACAACAACAAGTGAGTAAATATAACAAGAAGGCTGTCGAACCTAAGTATAAGGTTAATGACCTAGTCTTAGTAAAACAGCATCTTCTGAGCTCTGCCTTGAAGAAAGAAACACACAAATTTTTTCAAAAGCATGAGGGACCTTACCAAGTGCAAATGGTGGTACACCCCAAAGCCTTAGTTTTTGTGGATGCTCAAACAGGATCAGAAAAAGGAAAATACAATGTAAAAGACATAATTTTGTATATCTCCCAGGGACGTTGATGTTCTGTGTTAACTGGCAGGGTGCCGACCGTCGGATCCCTAGCTATTTTTGGTGTTTTTTCTGTACTATTATTTCTGCACCAAATTCCCTTCAAATCTTAAACTGTTCTGTAATCTATTCTTGAATTCTTATACTATCCTATTATCCTATTGCTTCCACATACTTGTCTTTACTTGGCTAACAAGCAAAGCAGGTCACTGATAACAAGACCATACTGCTTCTTGTAGTAATAGCAATAAGTGCTTGTATCACGATTTGTGGTCTCAAATGTGTTATGTGGGCTTCTGATCCACGCTATGTAATCAACATGATACATTTTGTTGTTATATCGAGTCAGGACTGAAGCATATATTAAAATTTTCATAATATGCTCCTTATAAGCAATTGGATTCCGATTGATATATCAGCAATTACATCCAGAACAGATAGTGCCCAATAGTATTTCAATTGACTTCACGCTCTGCTCTAGTCAACGATCGTCTTAAATCTCGCCACCAGCATAGAGTTTGGAAGAAGTCATCCTGAGTATTTATCGCCTTCGCGCTCCGCTCTAGTCAGCGGTGGTCTCGAACCCCAACATCAGAGTATAGTTACTTCTTAATTTTGCCTAAGTTATTCTTTGAGAGTAATCAAGGAATATTAGATTAATATAAAATGGAAGCTTATATGAATCATTATATAACTGTGATGACATGATACATAAATTTTACCCTTTGTGAGATATAATGTAAATGGGACGGTTTGTATCACTTCTGGAAGCGGTGGATAGTGTAAGTACAAACATGACTAACACTGATCACACACCCCAGCTTTCAGACAACCCTCACAGACAAATGTAACTGATTCTTCACCATTTGCCGTTCCATAGGTGCTGCTAAGATTTTTCTTTGAGGGCTTCAAAGGTGAAGGTGAGAATGTCCATTCTGTAGGAGACATTTAACATCATACCTCCTCCGGCTTCTCACTCAAGTACCAGCGAAGTAGGGATCCTGGGGAAGGGGGTTGGGAAGGGTTTTCATGTCTTTGGGGCTATCTTCTTTCTCTTCTTCGATCTTAGCGACCAGTTCTACTTTTTCCTTTCTTACTTCTCATTTGAGTACTGGTCTATCTTTCCCTCTTTCCATATGCATATACTTCTATTGCTGAAGTCCTTCTTATTTTCTGTAGTTTCCAATAACCTTCAACTTATTTCATATAAATAGCCTGAAGACTCAGGATACACAAACACACATCTACATACTCACAAAGAGACACATAAACACAAACAGGAGAATTACGAATTAGAAACTGTAAGTGATGTCAGAACCACCAAGGGATTTGGGGAATAAAGATAAATGTACATCTGAGTCGATGCACATATTACACTGTTGATATGTGACGGCTCTGCATCGTTACTTTTTGTTGTGTGCATCTGAGTCGATGCACACATTACACTGTTGATATGTGGCAGTTCTGCATCGTTATTTTTTTGTTGCTCTCAAAAATATATTTACATGTGCCGTGCTAGTCCTTTGAGAAAAGGTATAGTATCTACTGGGAGTTGGTAAATGCAGGTAGACATAGTGTGGTGTCACCGCCAGACACCACACTTGCTAGGTGGTAGCCTTTAAATCGGCCGCGGTCCGTTAGTATACGTTGGACCCGCGTGTCGCCACTATCATTGATTGCAGACCGAGCGCCGCCACACGGCAGGTCTAGAGAGAGACTTCCTAGCACTCGCCCCAGTTGTACAGCATATTTTGCTAGCGATGGTTCACTGACAAATTACGCTCTCATTTGCCAAGACGATAGTTAGCATAGCCTTCAGCTACGTCATTTGCTACGACCTAGCAAGGCGCGATTACCAGTTACTATTGATGCTGTAAAACATGTACCGTCAAGAGCGATGTTCACCAATTATGGATTAAAGTTAAGTATTCTACCAGTTACCTCCTTTTTTTCTGAAGTCTAAAATCCGTGTCCTGTTCCAGACCTCACGCCAGCCTGCGTGAGCTTAAACGCATGCCTTTCGGCTTCCTGTCATAGTGGGTTGGCTGTCTTGCCAATCCACAACAGTTGGCGACGAGGCCAATTCGCATTCGTAACTATACGGCCCTGATTTACTTGTGTAATGGCTTCGCCACAATCTCCAGATGTACTGTCCGAATTTTATTGTTTACAGAACCAGCAGACGCAGGCCTTACTGGATGCCCTTGGACAGCTCGTCCAGGGTCAACGTGCAATGCAAAACGATGCGGCAGCCGCCGCACCACCGCTCACACAGCCACAACACGCAGTTGCACCACCTTTTCGTCCTTTTGATGCGGCACTGGAAAGCTGGACGGAGTGGTCATGCCAATTTGGATTCCATCTCGCCGCCTACAGAATTCAAGGTAATTAGCGGCAACCTATTCCCCGACGCAACGTAGCAACTCTGTCCTACGACGAAATTTTGTCTGCACTAGATGCATATTTCAAAGAATCAGTCAATGTAGTTGCCAAACGGTATACGTTCTTTCGTACAAAACATATGGCCAGTCAGACTAATAGGGAGTGGGTTGCAACCTTGCAAGGCCTTACTAGGGATTGTGCTTTTGAGTTGCAATGTGGACTCCCTTATTCAGATACTATGGTGTGTGATGCAATTGCACAGAACGTTTCTGATGTTCGTATACGGGAACAGATTTTGAAACTCGTCAATCCCTCCCTTCAACAAGTGATGGACATATTGGATCGGCAGGATACACTTGACTTTGCTCAGGAATCATTTGAAACTTCGCCACCCGTGTGTCAGGTTAACCGGCCCGCCGGGCGAGCTGCACGGAACAGTAAACAGTCCTCGCGCCCGGCTGCGCCAAAGCCGCCTGGCTCTCAGCCACGTGTCCCGCGCCAGCAAGCAAATGCAGTGAAATCATGCCCGCGGTGTACTACTAGACATTCGCGTGAGAACTGCCCGTCACGCCAGGCTATTTGCTTTTTCTGTAATAAAAAAGGACATGTTCAAAGTGTTTGTCAGAAAAAGCTCCGATTGGACGCTCAAAACCATTCCAGGCCCTTTGCTTCGTGCCGAAATCGAACCAAGGATACTCAGGCTAGCGCCACTTCGCCCATGGAAATTTATATAGTTAATTCCACTCCGCCCAGTGCTACTCTCTCTACCAGTGACTGTGTTCGTCCCACAAATAGTGTGCGTCGACATCGCCGGAAATCCCGTCAAGTCGCAAGTGATTCTGTACCAGTGTCAGTTCACGTTGCACGAGCCAGTCGCTCTTGTCGTCAGCAGGACAATAAACTTTTTGTGGACTTGGACATTAACGGCAAAGTGATACAGTTCCAGCTTGATACCGGAGCTGCAGTTTCACTGATCAATCACGACATGTACAAACAGCTGGGCACACCTCCGTTGCGTGCCGCAAATGTTAAGTTAAGTAGTTATTCAGGACAAGCGATCCCTGTGTTAGGACAGTGCAGCCTTCTTGCAACATACAAGGGACAAACAAAACTTGTGTCATTTTACGTCCTTCATTCTTCTTCTACAGTGAACTTGTTTGGTTTCGATTTATTTCAGTTGTTTAACTTGTCTATAGCCAATCAGGTCCTATCAGTGAACCAGACTGTGCCTTCAGCCAGTGTTTCTCATCTATGTGAAGAATTTGCCGACATTTTTGCACCGGGCCTTGGTTGCGCTAAGAACTATAAAGCACGTTTGGAACTGAAAGTCAACGCGCAATCACAAGGTGCAATTGAACGTGTGCAGCCTTCTCTCTGGGCATCACCCTTAGTAATTTTGCAAAAACCTTCGGGAAAATTGAGACTTTGTGTGGACTTCAAGGCAACAGTGAATCCACAACTAGTGACTGCAACTTTTCCTTTACCTCGCCTGGAAGATCTTTTTGACATACTGTGCCCGGGTAAATATTTTTCGAAGTTGGACCTAGCAGATGCGTACTTGCAAATACCGGTGGACGAAGAATCCCAGCGCGTTTTGGTGGTTAACACGCATCTTGGTTTGTATCGATTCAAACGACTGCCATTCGGGTGTGCATCCGCCCCTGCATTGTTTCAGCAATATTTACAAACTGTTTGTGCGTCGGTCGCTACTGCGGCAAACTATCTGGACGATATTGTGATCTCCGGAAAGATGGAAGAAGAACATTTAGCCAATCTCAGAACATTATTTCAGGTCTTGCGACAAAATGGTCTTCGCTTGCGGAAGGACAAATGTGTGTTTTTTGCTCGTGACTTACCCTATCTGGGACATGTACTCAATGCCCAAGGCATACATCCCAGTCCAGAGCACCTCCGTGCCATACAAGAGTTGCCTTCGTCACAGAATTTGAAGCAGCTACAGAATGTGCTGGGAAAAATTAATCATTATCATCGCTATGTGCGCCACGCCTCTTCCATTTCAACTCCACTTCATCGCTTACGCCATAAAGGTGTTCCGTTCGTCTGGACGACGGAATGCGAATGCGCCTTTCGCCAGTTGAAATCGGCGTTGCTTTCCAATACTTGCCTTACGCCATTCGATCCCCAGAAGCCCCTTTCGTTGATGGTGGATGCATCGGATTTCGGGATCGGTGCTGTGCTTGCGCACAAAGATGGATCGCATGATCGCCCTATTGCCTTTGCGTCCAAATTGCTCTCGTCTGCACAAAGCAATTATTCACAGATCGAGAAGGAAGCATTGGCTCTCGTATTTGGTGTTACAAAGTTTCATGATTTCTTGTATGGTCGTCACTTTACCATCATCACAGACCACAAACCTTTGACATCGCGTTTTCATCCGACCAAGCCTGTACCGCCACGTACAGCGCAGAAATTCATTCGCTGGTCTGTTTTCCTCTCGCAGTACCGCTACGATATCTTGTATCGGTCCACTGCTAAGCACGGAAACGCCGATGCGTTGTCCCGTTTGCCTGTTGCTGAGGATAGAGCATTCGATTCTTCCGACCTTGCTTGCATGTTCATTGATTCGGAAACCAATGACGTGGTCGAATCGTTTCCGATTGATTTTCGTCGTGTAGCTACAGCCACAGCTGCCGACCCTGTCCTTACTGCCGTTCTGCGTTTTGTTGCTACGCAATGGCCCTTGTCAAAGTCACGGATCGGGGATCCGTTGGTTTGCTGATTTTTTGCTCACAAGGAGAGACTTTTTGTATGACGTGGTGTTTTGCTGTTGCGTTCTGATAATGATCAGTCCAGGGTCGTGGTCCCACGTTTGTTACAGTCCTCTGTCTTAAAGCCTCTCCACCAAGGACACTGGAGTATAGTGAGAAGGAAACAACTTGCTTGTCAGCACTGTACTTGGTTCGGAATCGATGCAGCGATTACGAACATGTGCTCTTCTTGCATGGTGTGTGCCAAACAACAATCAGCACCACCGCAGAAATTCTTTGCATGGCCAAAAGCCACTTCCCCTTGGCAACATTTACACAACGATTTTGCTGGTCCCTTCTGGAATGCTCGATGGTTGGTTCTGGTCGATTCATTCAGTAATTTTCCTTTTGTTGTCCGGATGTCTTCCACGTCATCTGCCACCATCCAAGCGTTATCCACTATCTTTTGCATTGACTGTCTTCCACAGACAATTGTTTCCGACAATGGCCCACAATTCATGTCCGCAGAATTTCAGTCATTCTGCAAGGCCAATGGTATTCAACATCTGACGTCCGCGCCGTTTTTGCCACAGTCAAATGGTGCCGCTGAACGATTGATCAGGACTTTCAAGTCACAGATGTTGAAGCTGAACGAGTCGCATTCTCGGGAGGACACGTTATTGCTCTTTTTGTCCTCGTATCGCTCTCAGCCCCGAGATGGTCGCTCGCCGGCTGAGTTGCTCCATGGTCGCCCTCATCGAACATTGATGTCTTTGCTACATCTGCAGCATCAGGTTCCTGTGCAGCGGCAGACACCTGCTTTTGCCCCAGGCGATCTTGTCTACTACCGCAACTATCAAGGTTCACGGCGTTGGCTCGAAGGGCGCATTCTTCGCTGCCTCAGCCGTACGATGTATCTGGTTTTGGGGGCCTCTGGTGAGGTACGTCGGCATCTCAATCAGCTGCGCCTCTGTCATCGCACGGAATCTGCCACTCCCCGTCTGCTTTCAGCGACGGTGCTGTCTGGTTAGCGCCCTGGGGACCCATCTACTGGCTTGCCTCAGCCCCAGGTGTTACCGACGCTGCCTTTCATTTTGCCCCATGGCAACGCGCCGCCGCCGCCTGTTCTCCCGCCAGCAACGCCCGCAGTGGACGCATCGCTGCAACCGCCGGGTGCCTCCCTGGGTCACGCGCCACCGATCACTTCCCGTGACCAGTTGTCCTCCGCCATGGAACTCTTGCCCGCTCCTGTCTCTCTAAGCGCGCATACACCGCATGTTGGCGTGCACCCTGAAGCAGGTTTTCAGGCGTTTCCTAGCTCCCCTTGGGCCGAATGGCAGGGTGTGGGTGGTACAGCCTCGCCTGTTGTTAGGCTCCCCACCTCGTCGCATACGCCAACATGGGGTCCTCTCCACGGCGGGCGGAAGCCTTATACCACAACCGTCCGCCGATTTGCGGGGGAGGAATGTGGTGTCACCACCAGACACCACACTTGCTAGGTGGTAGCCTTTAAATCGGCCGCGGTCCGTTAGTATACTTCGGACCCGCGTGTCGCCACTATCAGTGATTGCAGACCGAGCGCCGCCACACGGCAGGTCTAGAGAGACTTCCTAGCACTCGCCTCAGTTGTACAGCATACTTTGCTAGTGATGGTTCACTGACAAATTACGCTCTCATTTGCTGAGACGATAGTTGGCATAGCCTTCAGCTACGTCATTTGCTACGACCTAGCAAGGTGCCATTACCAGTTACTATTGATGCTGTAAAACATGTACCGTCAAGAACGATGTTCACCAATTATGGATTAAAGTTAAGTATTCTACCAATTACCTCCTTTTTTTCTGAAGTCTAAAATCTGTTTCCTGTTCCAGACCTCACGCCAGCCTGCGTGAGCTTAAACATGTGCCTTTCAGCTTCCTGTCATAATGGGTTGGCTGTCTTGCCAATCCACAACGCATAGCATCTACTATGTTCGACCATGATACCTGTTTATATGGTAAAAGGGAGGAGTGAAAGAGGACTCTAGGGTTTTAGATGAAGTATCAGAAAGTGGAATAGAAGTGTAAAGTAGATTTTTAATTTTAACAGAGAATATTTAAGAATAGTATTCATAAAGATGTATGCTAGGGCAATGAACCAGGAGGCCTACTCAAGAAGGATACGGAGGGCGCACTCGACATTTGTTGGATGAGAAAAAGGGCGGATAGGCAGACCTATACTGCGCGGACAGGGGCACCAAGAAAGGGATTGACCTGTACCATAGGAGGATAGGAATATGAAAGGAGTGCACCTACCAAAACGGAAGGAGAAAGGGTACTCCCAGGATCAACCCATGTAAGAGATATGTACTGTTCCTAAAGGAAAAAAAGGGCAGTATTGTGATAGAAGTCACACGTTTAAAGGGATGAGTCTCGTAAGTTTGTATTCTATGCAGCTCTAGCAACTAGCATTTTTACATTCTAAATTTACAAGTGTCAGAAGAAGGGAACACTTTATTCTACCTAGAGTTCCTCCAGATAACAATAAGTAATGAATAAGTACATTCTTAGGAAAAATAGTATGGGAAGTAAGAACAAAGCAGTAGAGTATTCATGAGTTTTTTTTTTATTTATTTATTTATTTTTTTTTTTTGGTTGGGGGTGGGGATTCAAAAGAGCTAACTCGCAACATGGATTGAAAGGTTCACATTTGTTAATTATGATACAATATGCACGGTTATTGGTAAAAAAGAGAGGTACTGTTAAAAGATAACGAATTATCATTTTGTGTAATGTTACTGTACATAATGAATATGTATAAAATATCATGTGTTTGTGCTAAGGGGAGGGATATGTAGTGCCTCAAGAATTTCGGTGTAAATTCTAGAAACACTCAACCTTCAACTGTCTCAAACACCTGATATTTTAGGTAAGAGTGCGGGAGAGTGAGAGCATTTCTACCGATCCACCTGTTTCTATGTGCAGGTTGTAAGTTTGTTATTAGAAGACTGTAAGAGGGGCAAGTCGCTGATGACGACAAGTGTTTGCTGCCAGCGTTACAGAAGACGTGAGGAGAACATGTATTCTTTGATGTGTTAGTGTCTGTGGTGATTGTAAAAAAGACTATCGAACAGTTGAAGATAGACTGCTATGCACATTCATGTATTGGACTTGCTTTTAAATTATTTCATGTCTTGGCTATGAATGAAACAAGACACATGTATGTTATTTGAATATGTTTAAATGAGTCTAACGTGTAAGGAATAAGTCAGCTTGCAGAAGTTATTATTTGTGAAAGTTGAAAATATAAAGTGATGGAACTGGAAAGGATTATACGAGTACCAAAATTATTTCCAGTATAGAGAAGTATTTTAATAAATTCCCTTAACCAGCTATAGTCTTCGGAGAAGAAGCTTGTGGGAGATTGACGTAACTGATTACCCAGAGAAGAGGATCGGCTACACACAAAGTGCAAGTTAACTGAATTTAGAGACATGTGTGCCTTGCATCCAATATCACACTGTTTCTTGTCATCTGAGAATGTTAGAATATAGAGGGTCTGTATAAGGGCGATGAACTTGAAAGCAGTATTATAGAAAGGGAAGTGGACATAGATGAAGATGAGCTGGGAGACATGATACTGCGAAAAGACTTTGACAGACCTCTGAAAGATCTAAGTTGATAAAAGGCCCCAGGAGTAGGTGATATTCTGTTAGAACTACTGCTGGCCTTGGGAGAGCCAGGTAAGACACAGCTCTTCCACCTGGTGTGCAAGAAGTATGAGACAGGGGAAATACCCTCAGACTTCAAGAAGAGTGTGGTAATTCCAATAAAAAAAAGCAGTTGCTGACAGGTGTAAAAATTATTGAACTATCAATTTAGGATGTCATGGTTGCAAGATACTAACACAAACTCTTTACAGAAGACTGGAAAAACTGGTAGAAGCATGCCTTGGGGAAGATCAGTTTGGATTCCAGAGAAATGTAGGAATAAGCAAGGTAATACTGGCCCTACAATTTCTCATATAAGATAGGTTATGGAAAGGCAAATCTATGTTTGTAGCATTTGTAGACTTAGAGAAAGCTTTTGACAATGTTGACTGGAATACTCTCATTCAAATTCTAAAAGTGGCAGGGCTAAGATGCAGGGAGTGAAAGGCTATTTACAACTTGTACAGAAACCAGATGGCAGCAATAGAAGTCAAGGGGCATGAAAAGGAAGCAGTGGTTGAGATGTGAGTGAGACAAGGTTGTAGCTCTGCCCGATGTTAGTCAGTCTGTACACTGAACAAGTAGTAAAAGGAACCAAAGAAAAATTTGGAGTAGGGATTAAAATCCATGGAGAAGAAACAAAAATTTTGAGGTTTGCCGATGACATTGTAATTCTGTCAGAGACAGCAAATGACCTGGAAGAGCAGTTGAATGGAATGGATAGTATCTTGAAAGGAGGATATAAGATGAACATCAACAAAAGCAAAACGATAATAATGGATGCAGCTGAATTAAATCAGGTGATGCTAAGGGAATCAGATTAGGAAATGAGACAAATTAGTAGATGAGTTTTGTGATTTGGGCAGCAAAATGACTGATGATGGCCGAAGTAGAGAGGATATAAAGTATAGACTGGCAGTGGCAAGAGAAGCACTTCCGAAGAAGAGAAATCTGTTAACATCAAATGTAGAGTTAAGTGTTAGGAAGTCTTTTCTGAAGGTATTTGGCTGGAGTTGAAACATGGAAGTGAAACATGGATGACAAAAAGTTTAGATAAAAAGAGAATAGAAGCTTTTGAAATGTGGTGCTACAGAAGAATGCTGAAGATTAGATGGGTCGATCATGTAACTAATGAGGAAGTACTGAATAGGTTCAAATGGTTCAAATGGCTCAGAGCACTATGGGACTTAACATCTGAGGTTAGCAGTCCCCAAGAACTTTAGAACTACTTAAACCTAACTAACCTAAGGACATCACACACATCCAGGCCCGAGGCAGGATTCGAACCTGCGACCGTAGTGATCGCGCGGTTCCAGACTGAAGCGCCTAGAACCGCTCGGCCACAGCGGCTGGTTACTGAATAGAACTGGGTAGACTAGAGATTTCTGGCACAACATGAACAAAAGAAGGAATCAGTTGATAAAACACAGTCTGAGACGTCAAGATCAACAATATAGGATTGGAGGGTATGAGTGGGGGGGGGGGGGGGGGGTAAAAGTCATAGAGGGAGACCAAGAGATGAATATAATAAGCACATTCAGAAAGTTGTAGATTGCAGTAGTTATTTGGAGATGAAGAGGCCCGCACAGGATAGATTGGCATTGAGAGCTGCATCAAACCAGTCTTTGGACTGAAGACCACAACAACAACAACAACAACATGGTGGATGACTTGTTAGAGAAAACCAGTTAGGGAAGATATTTGACCAAAACTACAAATCACAACAGAAAATGTACCAATACATATAATTTTAGATACAGGTAGTGATGTGTGCATGATAGACCAAAACTTTCTAGAACAGAATAATGTCCTTCAGCACTTTCCGGCATTTCCAATATGTGGAATCACAGGAATCAATGCCAAACCAATACATTCTGAAGTGTTGGTGATATTTATTCTTGATACATATACATTTGAATACCCCATGTTATTTGTTTTTGGATTAAATTTCCCTATAATTCTACATACGGACTGGTTGTCTGAGCAAGGAGTTGTATTAGATTTTAAAAAGGGGTTCTAACATTCTGCTAGGAAAGACGTGGGATTAGTAACACTCCGTTTTGAGACAGTTACGTTGCAGAAATCTAAAATAACACTTATAGCAAAAACATCTTTAGGTAATTGTGACAAAGGTCATATATATGATTATAATAAGGTCACATACATGATTATAATACGTAAAGAAGACTTAGTAGCTAATATTATCGAATCCCTGGGACTTGGAATCAAAGAGAAGGCAGATATGATGCTTAGTAAACAAAGAAATTTTCTCCATGAGACCAGGACTCATTAGAGATTTTGTGTGTATATTAAAAGTACAACCTCACAAACATTTTTTGTGAAACCTTACACAATACCAGCAGCAACAAAAGAGTCAGTAAGACAAGAAATAAACAGGATGATGGCATGAAATATCATAGTCACTATTAACAGCTGTTATAACAGTCTGTTGGTAGTAATTAAAATACCTGATGGATCTGTGTGGTTAGTACTTTATGCAAGAACAGTTAATAGGATAATTGAACCAGAAACGGACAGGCACCCCTGCCCTCCCCCAGTTGAAGAATTATTGAAAAAGCTTACAGGGGCAAAATATATTAGTATGATGGATCAGACAATGGTTATTGGCAAACACATTACACACTGATTTAAGAAAATACACTGCATCTTGTTTGAAGGTAGACCGTATCACTTCAAAGTGTTACCATTCGGTCTAAATGTCTCCATTTCAGCATTCATCACAGCTTCAGATAATGCAGCAGGCTTATGAGACAAAGTCGTAACATATGTTGATGATGTAGTAGTTATATCTAAAAACTGGAAAGAACATATTCAGACATTAGATCAGCTTTTCAATAGATTACAGTCACAGGAAATACCGATAAAACTTTCAAAATCACAGTCTGGCAGGAGTGAAGTCAAAACTTTTGGTCATATAGCGAGTACTGAAGGCGTTAAACTAGACCCACGTTGGTTAGGTGCAGTAACTCGTTGCCCTGAACCACCAAATAAGAAGCAACTCAAGTCATTCCTTGGCATGAGAGGATTTTTCAGGGAATTTCTATCTCGTCATGTATTAAATACGACTCATATGATGGCCCTACTGAAAAGCCGAACTCCAGACTGTAGTGCAGAATTCTCAAAACGAAAAAATCATATAGTTAATTAGTTAGTTAGCTGGTTGTGTGTTCCATTGATCAGTCGCATGGTATGGTAGCCGTTATGATGTGGAACATGTCAAGTGCACAAGAAGTGCACATATGAAACAAGATTTTTTAACATACTGAGTTAAAGATTAATATTTCTATTATTTATCCCATTCCCTTAAATGGCACAAAATGCATATACTATATTTATAGATTTATTTATTCCTAATCAAGAATTCATCTATGGTATAGAAGGAGTTGTCAAGGAGATATTATTTAAATTTGTTTTTGAAGCTATTACTGCTGTCTGTCAGATATTTTATGTCCTCTGGTAATTTGTTGAAAATTTTTATAGCAGCATATTTTACCCCTTTCTGTGCCAAAGATAGGTTGAGTAAAGGATAGTGTAAGTCTTTCTTTTTTCTGGTATTATAACCATGAATGTCACTGTTGTTTTTAAACTGGTCCATGTTGTTGAGAACAAATTTCATTAGTGAGTAAATGTACTGTGAGGCTGTTGTAAGAATTCCCAATCTTTTAAAAAGATGCCTACAAGATGTGCGGCTATGAACCCCACACATTATTCTAATCAGTTTCTTTTGAGCAGTGAATACTTTTTGTCTAAATGTTGAGTTACCCCAAAATATTATTCAGTATGACATCAGCGAGTGAAAGAATGCAAAGTATGTTAGCTTACTAATTTCTGTATCCTCAAAATTGGCAATTATTCTGATTGCAAAAGTTGCTGAATCTAGTCACTTAAGAAGATCCAAATATGAATTTTCCAATTAAGGTTCTCATCTATATGTACACCCAAAAACTTAGTATGCTCTACCCTGTCTACTGATTTCTGTTGATGTGTTATATTTATTGAAGGAACTGTACTTTTCGCAGCAGAAAATTGGATGCACTGTGTTTTCTCAAAGTTTAGAACAAGCTCATTTGCAGAAAACCAACCTTATTTGTATCATTTTCAATTGGAGTTTCTTTTACTGGATTAATAATGATGCTTGTATCATCAGCAAACAGTGTCAGTTGAGCTTCCTGTTTCAGATGGGAAGGGGGTTCACCCCAGTTAGATGAAGTGGCAAACTTATTTAAAACACTTGACCCATATAAGAAAACTTTTTGCTTGCTGTTCTGTAGGTATGACTTAAACCACTCATATGCTATTCCATTTACACCATAGAACTGTAATTTCTGTAACATAATGTCATGGTTCACACAATCAAATGCTTTGGAAAAGTGACAGAAAATTCCTATTGGTGACATTTTACTATTTAAAGACTCTATTATGTGGACAGTGAAACTGTATAGTGTTGTCTCAGTGGAAAGCCTTTTTGAAATCTGAACTGTGATTTACTAAGTATCCCATTACTGTCGAGACGGCTAACCACTCTCGAGTACATTACTTTCTCAAAGATTTTTGAAAATGCTGTAAGCAAGGATACTGGCCAATAATTATTGACATCTGTGTGTCCCCCTTTTTGTAGAGAGGCCTGACAATGGCATATTTTAACCTGTCTGGGAAAATACCTTGAGTTAGTGAAGCATTACATATGAGACTCAGAACATCAGCTGTAATTGCTCCACATGTCATCTACTCGAACAGAACATTTATTTTTCAAAGATTTAATAATTTTACTTATTTCACAAGAGGTTGTTAGGTGAAACTTAATCTAATTTTTTTCAAAACAGACTCTTCCATGTACTGCCTGGCTTTTTCTTTTGAACTGTTCTCACCAATTTTTTCTCATACACTCAGGAAATGGTTGTTAAATACATTAGCTACTTGTGTACTGTTGCTTAGAATGGTCTCGTTCTCTTTAATAGTAATACTACCTACCCAAGTGGTTACTTTTCCTGTCTTCCTTCTAACAACATTCCATATTAATTTTATTTTGTTGCCGGAGTTGTTAATTTCTTCTCTAACATACATATTTCTTGATTTCCTTACTACTTTTTTCAGTTTGTTGTTGTTGTGGTCTTCAGTCCTGAGACTGGTTTGATGCAGCTCTCCATGCTACCTTATCCTGTGCAAACTTCTTCATCTCCCAGTACTTACTGCAACCCACATCCTTCTGAATCTGCTTAGGGTATTCATCTCTTGGTCTCCCTCTACGATTTTTACCCTCCATGCTGCCCTCCAATGCTAAATTTGTGATCCCTTGATGCCTCAGAACATGTCCTACTAACCGGTCCCTTCTTTTTGTCAAGTTGTGCCACATACTCCTCTTCTCCCCAATTCTATTCAATACTTCATCATTAGTTATGTGATCTACCCATCTAACCTTTTTTCAGTATGTTACAATATTTTTTATAGTGTAAAACTACTTCTGGATCTTTACTAGTTCTTGCTATCTCATACAGTTTTCTTTTTCTTTATGAACACGCTTTAATACCTGTAGTAATTCAAGGTTTCTTTGAAAAGTGTGTGGTGTTACATTTAGTAATTTTCTTTGGGAAACAATGTTCAAAAAGGGATATAAATCTATCAAGAAATATGTTGCATTTATCATTAGCATTTGGCTCATTATACAGGGTGGTCCATCGATAGTGACCGTGCCAAATATCTCACAAAATAAGCTTCAAACGAAAAAACTACAAAGAACGAAACTTGTCTAGCTTGAAGGGCAAAACCAGATGGTGCTATGGTTGGCCCACTAGATGGCGCTGCCATAGGTCAAACGGATATCAACTGCGTTTTTTTAAATAGGAACCCCCGTTTTTTATGACATATTCATGTAGTACGTAAAGAAATATGAATGTTTTAGTTGGACCACTTTTTTCGCTTTGTGATAGATGGCACTGTAACAGTCACAAACATATAAGTACATGGTATCACGTAACATTCTGCCAGTGCGGATGGTATTTGCTTCGTGATACATTACCCATGTTAAAATGGACTGTTTACCAATTGCGGGAAAGGTCGGTATTGTGTTGATGTATAGCTACTGTGATCAAAATGCCCAATGGGCATATGCTATGTATGCTGCTGGGTATCCTGGACGACATCATCCAAGTATCCGGACCGTTCGCTGGATAGTTACGTTATTTATGGAAACAGGAAGTGTTCAGCCACATGTGAAACGTCAACCACGACCTGCAACAAATGATGATGCCCAAGTAGCTGCTGTCGTACCTAATCCACACATCAGTAGCAGACAAATTGTGCGAGAATTGGGAATCTCAATAACGTCAGTGTTGAGAATGCTACATCAACATCGATAGCACCTGTACCATATTTCTATGCACCAGGAATTGCATGGCGATGACTTTGAACTTCTTGTACAGTTCCGCCACTGGGCACAAGAGAAATTACGGGATGATGACAGATTTTTTGTACGCGTTCTATTTAGCGATGAAGCATCATTCATCAACAGCGGTAACGTAAACCAGCATAATATGCACTATTGGGCAACGGAAAATCCAAGACGGCTGCGACAAGTGGAACATCAACGACCTTGGTGGGTTAATGTATGGTGCGGCATTATGGGAGAAAGGATAATTGGCCCCCATTTTATCGATGGCAATCTAAATGGTGCAATGTATGCTGATTTCCTACGTAATGTTCTACCGATGTTACTATAAGATGTTTCACTGCATGACAGAATGGCGATGTACTTCCAACATGATGGATGTCCGGCACATAGCTTGCATGCGGTTGAAGCGGTATTGAATAGAATATTTCATGACAGGTGGATTGGTCGTCGAAGCACCATACTATGGCCAGCACATTCACCGGATCTGACGTCCCCGGATTTCTTTCTGTGGGGAAAGTTGAAGGATATTTGCTATCATGATCCACCGACAACGCCTGACAACATGCGTCAGTATATTGTCAATGCATGTGCAAACATTACTGTAGGCGCGTTCTCAGAAATGATAAGTTCACAAAGGTACATGTCTCACATTGGAACAACCGAAATAAAATGTTCAGACATACCTACGTTCTGTATTTTAATTTAAAAAACCTACCTTTACCAACTGTTTGTCCAGAATTGTGAGCCATATGTTTGTAACTCTTGCAGCGCCATCTATCACAAAGCAAAAAAAGTGGTCCAACTAAAACATTCATGTTTCTTTACGTACTACACGAATATGTAATAAAAAAAAGGGGTTTCCTATTTTTAAAAATGGAGTTGATATCCGTTTGACCTATGGCAGCGCCATCTAGCGGTCCAACCATAGCGCCATCTGGTTTCCCCCTTCAAGCTAGACAAGTTTCGTTCTTTGTAGTTTTTTCGTTTGATGCTTATTTTGTGAGATATTTGGCCCAGTCACAATCAATGGACCACCCTGTATACATCTCTCCAATTAACATTTCTTAAGCTTTCTCTGAAGTGCTCTATAGACACCGGTTGAGCAACCTCACACTTTTACTTAATGGCTTCCGAACTGTACACACTGTTAGGTTTTGTAAGTTAATCAGTTGTGCATCATGATCTGGCAATCCATTTACCACAGGGAAAGCATGTGTTTGTTTTACATCCTCTTTCTGTACAAATACATTATCTTTTATCATGCTACTGTCTTGAGCTACACGTGTAGGGAAACTGATCACTGATTCTAAGTTATATGTTGTTAATAGCACTTCCAGATCATATTCCTATCAGAATTACTAAGAAAGTTTACATTGAAATCACCGCAGATCAATAACTTCCTCTTTTTGTCTGATAGATAGCATAATAGGGAGTCAAACTCTTTTATGAACAGCTACCAGTCTCCCAATGGGGACCTGTATACTGTTGCTAATATCAATACTACATTATCTAGCATTAAGACCATTGTTAGTACACCCAGACTTTGACCTACCTTTCCATTTGGCAACAGACACATCAGGATATGGTCTAGGAGTTCATTTATATCAATAAAACATACATACCAGGCAACAGAACATTGCCCCATAGCACTTGCAAGCTGAATGCTAACACAACAAGAAAGAAATCATGGAGTCACTGAAAAACAGACACTAGCTGTTGTGTGGGAATTTTAAAAAACTTGAATTTAGCTGGACATACAAAAATAGTACACAGCAAGCACAGCACATTAACATTTCTGTTAAAGGGTAAACTCTTGCATACTAGACTAACACAATGGGTCATGGTTCTAAAGAAATTTAAGTTTTCAGTACACTGTGTGAAGGGAAATGAAAACAAAGTACCACAAGCTTTATCTCAACTACCAATTGGTTTACGCTCAAATCTGAGGATGCTAAAGGTAGACATACTTTCGCGATATATTTCTAAAAGTACACTGCTGGCCATTAAAATTGCTACACCAAGACGAAACGCAGCTGATAAACGGGTATTAATTGGACAAATATATTATACTAGAACTGACATGTGATTACATTTTCACATGATTTGGGTGCATAGATCCAGCACGGCGTTCCATATTACCCTCCTGAACCCACCGATTCCATATTCTGCTAACAGTCATTGGATCTCGACCAACGCGAGCAGCAACATCGCAATACGATAAACCGCAATCGCGATAGGCTACAATCCAACCTTTATCAAAATCGGAAACGTGATGGTACGCATTTCTCCTCCTTACACGAGGCATCACAACGACGTTTCACCTGGCAACGCTGGTCAACTGCTGTTTGTGTATGAGAAATCGGTTGGAAACTTTCCTCAGCATGTTGTAGGTGTCGCCACCGGTGCCAACCTTGTGTGAATGCTCTGAAAAGCTAATCCATTGCATATCACAGCATCTTCTTCCTCTCGGTTAAATTTCGCATCTGTAGCATGCCATCTTTGTGGTGTAGCAATTTTAATGGCCAGTAGTGTATATAGGTATGAAAAGGATATTAGATTACTTTGTTAAAATTTAGAGAGAGAGCAATGCTGAGATGATATATTAAAAATATACATCCAACAACTGAAATAAAATCCATAGGACAATAACGATCCAATGGAAAATTCACTAAGGTCTTTTATTTCATAAAAAATATTCAAATAAAGGAATAGTAACTATGCAATCCTTGAGAAAGTATCAACTTATTAATATATTACCTAATAACATCCAACAAAAAATTCACTAAGGTCTTTTATTTCATAAAAAATGTTCAAATAAAGAAGTAGTAATTATGCACTCCTCATAAAAGTATTAACTTATTAATGTATTACCAACGCTTAGACATGCACACTTCAGACCAAAAACATTGATATTGCATATGAAGAAATTTTATTACTTTAAAAAATGTCCAGGGAGGTTAAAAGGTTGCAGGGCATGCCAGAGAGTAAAATCACAAACTTTGAAGATATACATCAGACTTTACCCGATAATACCAGGAGCTTTATGGGCTTTAATAGTTGTGGACTTTTCGGTCCACTGCCCAGAGAGAGGGGAGGTACGGCATACATCTTCATTGTTTTAGAGTGCCGGTCGAAGTTAATTAGATTGTATCCTTCAAAAAGAGCTATGACAAAGAGTGTAGTATTTGAACTGAGAGATGATTACTTCCAATAAGTAGGAAGGCCTAAGAATGTGACTTCCGAAAATGGCACAAATTTACTGCCTATCACTTTAAGGAGTTCCTGGCCTGGAAGGATGTCAGTCTCATATTAATATCCAAATACCATGCACAGGCCAACCAAGTTGAAAAGGTCATGCATGAATTAAGAAGGCTGTGTTGGCCTTATTGCGCAAACAAGCATTCTAAATGGTGACATATTTTGATAAATAGATAATGAATTACCCCTTTTGACAACTCAGGTTTCTCCAGTAGAAATAATACGAAGACCTATAGAAGGGGAACCATTGCCAAAAGGTGCTGAATGGCCCTAGGAAAATGAACATACCCCACTGGTATCAGAGACTATAAAGTCATTAATCAGAGAAATGGAGAAGATGAAGAAGAGAAGGGAAAAGAGTACCCCGATACAATATCAGGTATGAGATGTGGTCCTACTTAAGAACCACAAATGAAGTTCAAAGAATAAAAAGGTAACAAGTAATTTCCATCACCTATATGAAGGACCTTTTGTGATTACGAAGATGCCACACCCAAAAACAACAGTTTTATTAGATCCCAGATTAAAAAAAGTAATGGGCATGAGTAGCACAGAGGACTTACAACTTTTCTTAATGAACAAATCCTGAGTAAACATTTTATGTCAAAATTTAAAGTAAGCAATTGTATAAAAGAACCTCCACATCAAGATAGGAGTAGAGGTATTAATGACTGTTAAATTAAATGTGTTTCAGGTAGTGAAACAATGAACCTTGAGCATTCATGGTGGATGGCAGCAGATAAGGCGATAGTCTGTGGGCCCAGATGACGTAGCTGAGGGCAGCACCCAATATGGTGTGCTATGATTTTGTTAAAGGAATATTATCAAGTCAGTGGGACTTTAACTGGGGAAGGAACCTACAAGGTAGGTTTCATTCGTTCGGTGTGGGGCAGAGACGGTTGTCCCTCATGGCAGATTTCTTCCTCTTTCTGGTTGAAACTGGGTTTTGAAGGTGATATTTTGAGGGCGAATTACTGGGACTTATGGCTTTCAGAGGGACAAGGATATTGTGTAGATTTGTTGGGAGGCAGAATATCACAGTGGGAGGGGGGGGGGGGGGAGGTACGAGAGGTAGCTGAAAACCTGTCAGGGAATGTGATTCAGTTGCTTCAGTCCTGGCTGGTACCGATTATGAGAGGATTGCTCCTTTGTGGCCAGACTGTGGGTAAGTGGAGGACAATAGCTGACTGGTGGGACAACACATGGGGGATCTATTCCTGGACACTGTTGGGAGGGTAATTTCTGTCTCTGAAGGTCTCAATAAAACCATTTGGTATATTTTGAGATGGACTGCATTTCAGTACAGATGCAATGACCACCGATGGCTAGGCCATACGGAAGGAACTTCATGGCTTGGAATGTATGGCAACTATTGAAGTGGAAGTATTGTTGATTGGTTGGTAGCTTTGATGTGAACAGTTGAAATGATATAGCTGCCCTTCAGATGGAGGCCAACATCAACGAAGGTGATTCAGTGGGCTGAGGAGGTCTAGGTGATGCAAATGGAGGAGAAGGTTTTAAGGTAGTGGAGGAATGTGGATAGGGAGTCATCACCCTAAGTCCAGATCATGAGGATGTCATCAGTGAATCTGAACCAGGTGAGGGGTTTTGGATTCTGTGGTGGTTAGGAAGGATTCCTCTAGATGGCCCATTAACTGGTTAGCACTGGATGGTGCCATACATATGGCCATTACTATATGACATATTTGTTTGTAGATGATGCTTTCAAAGGAGAAGTAGTTATGGGTAAGGACATAGTTGGTCATTGTAACCGGGAAGGAGGTTGTATGTGTGTAAGGAGTCAGTCAGACATTAGGAAAGGTACTGTTCATAGCGGCAAGGCCATGCGCATTAGGGATGGGTAGAGAGAGGTGGCATCGACAGTGATGAGCAGGCACTGGGTGGTAAGGGAACAAGAGCTATGGAAAGTCGGTGGAGGAAATGGTTGGTGTCTTTTATACAGGGAGGTAGGTTATGGATAATAGGCTGATGGTGTTGCTCCACAAGGACAGTGATTCTCTCTGTGGGGGCGTAGTAACCTGCCATAGGGTCACATCCTGGACAATTATGTTTATGAGCTTCAGTAATCACATAGAAGGTATGTTTGTAGGGAGCAGTAGGGGTGAGAGAGATAAACTCAGGAGAGAGATTCTGGGATTGACCTAAGGATTGGAGGAGGGACTGGAGACCCGTCTCGATTTCTGGAATGTGGTCACTGTTGCAGGACTTGTAGGCAGACGTATCTAACAGCTGGCGGATTCATTCTCAGGGTGCACACGTGGACAAGGAAAAAAAATTCCCGGATTTTTCCCGGTTAAAAATACACTTTCTACCGGGTGAAAAAAACACTTTTCCCGTGTTAAGTGACATATTTTTCCTGCGAAAGTTACCAATCCTTTGAATGGTTATGATTTTATACACGGGCATTGAATTTCCCGGCACTTTAGAAAATGGAACTCAGGGAAAAGGACACGTTTTGGAAATATCTTTGATGTGCAATGACATGTACGCTGCGTATTTTCGTATTACGAAAGTATACATTGGAATTCCACCAAACACCGCATGATACTTTCCGAACCATTGAAATCGAGATAGAGATGCGCTTCTGTAAGCCAGTTATAGCTCGTGTCACGTGATCTCTCCAGCCGATAACAGCGAATATTCGGAGCATGGGACACGTGACGTAGTCAGCCAACAGCAACATCACTGTTACGTAGCACGAACACACAAACAGGGAAAGTTAATATTTTAAATTAGTATACATAGTGTTGCTGCAAGAAAAACAAAGCGTTCACATATAATATTCGTCTCTAAGGTTAATAAGCTGCAAGAGCTTTTGCATATAATGTTGATCTTTTTTGCTCGTGTTACAGTTTAAGATATATCACACAAATGTGGCAGTAAAATTTTTAATAGTGATCTTCAGGGTTCGAAATTCTTCTAAATGTCTCATCATCAAAGAGTTGCTTTTTAAATGAGAGTCAAACGCTCTGTGATTTAACAAATTCATGCTACATTCTCACACATAGTTCAACTTACGTAAAATGATATTTACTTTGAATGTAATGCTTTTCAAACCACTATTCGCAATATTTTCCCGCGACCTGTTAGAAATAGGTTCGTTCCAGCAGTTGCCAGAGAGCACAGATAACAGGCGACAGCGCGCATGCACAGCTACCATGACATAGGAAGCCCGTATGTACGTACGTGTAAAACATTTAAAGTTCATACGTTATGTCATAAAAGAAACAAGACATCAGAGGATACTCCAAGAGCATCGGAATTTCGTGAACCTTAACTAAAATGTGCACATTTAAAGTGCATACTTAAAGTGTACATTCGTATGTCCAGATTCCCAATGAAGTAGACCTCGATCCGATATGAAGTTTTTCAGTGTGGTTTTTCGGGATTTAAATTTTCTTGGAGCACCAGTACTGTATTACATAATGTTTGATTCTTTATTATGGCATAATGCCATACGCGCTAGAACATGAAAACGTGCACAAACGATCTTGTCATCACCAATTCTGTAACTGTTCCTGCCATTATCAAAACTTGTTCGCCGATTTAACTTCACTAACCCTGGCAGAATCACAGGTTTAGTTATCCTGCGATTATTCTCCGGTTAGGTGTTGTTACATGTTCGTACAACACGTTTTCCGCGTTACTTCCAGAATAGAACTTGAGTGGCTGACAACTGGTCCTTACTAGTGTAGCGATCTGGCCAAGTATTTTGTCAAAATTTCATTTTCTTGGATGCACCGAGAAGATAATACGTAATCTTGCTCACCTGTTATTTCTGTTAGTCATTTATTTCCATTCTGGTGGTCTGAATCTATGGATTTTGCTAGTAATTATAACAACGCTGGTCATTCTCAAATCCAATCGACCACATAATCAGACAGCGACTGGCATTCATCCGTTCGGCTTTACTCCGCTCAGCTCATGTAGCCCCGTCCCCTTTTGCCTGTGGAATGTTTATTTCTAGATTTGACGAGGATTCTCCTGACACAGACATCACATGCACTATACACGCATTCACAGATCAACTTATGATCCTTTCAGATGTCAAAATGTGTTCAAAAATGTTCAAAAACCAACGTGCGCTGGATGCTAGGCCCTGTGTGAAACAAGTTTTTCCCTCAAGAATATGAATTTGGCGCCCCCTTTCCCCGCTAGCATCTAGCTGCTTGCTGCGACTGCTTGCACAGCCAGCAGCAAAATTCCTGTAGCCAGAAGCGGGAGAATCTACTACTCAAACGCGACTCAACTGCGCTTGTGCCCGCTCGTAACTGCTAAAACGAATCTAATGTAAAAAGTTGTGACTTCACGCTCATCGGAGGTAATTTGTCGTTACAAAGCATTGCATAGTCTTCCTAAAGCCTTTGACACATTTTGCTGGTGGCACACGCTTGCATGAGCACTGTGTGTCGTCGTTGTATATGGCGCATTTCCTCTGCAATTTAAGTTATTTTCGTTTTTTTTCTCTCGTTTATATTTTACTGTTGAAGTGTTATTCTGCAGTAGCGGGATACACTAATATCCATTGTTAGAGTATCGGTTCTTACCAGTCAAAATTACAAAAATTTAACAGAAAACTAAAACAATGAAAAATTCCCGGAATTCTAAAAAATTCCCGGGTTTTTCCCGGATCTCCCGGTTGTCCCAGGTCGTATACAACCTGCTTCTGCCAGATAATCCCTGCAGCTCATAATCAAATTGGTAGAGCCTTAAAGTATGGGAGAATTAACAAGGGGTGATTTGGGGGAAGTGCGGTGGATCAAGGTTGGAAGGAGAAGTAAACTGAGTGACGCAAAGTTCAATATTGGTTGCGGATCGAGCCCGATGTAGTGTTAGTGTCAAAAAACTGTCTCCACTGTAAGGACCAGGAGACGGAGAGGAGGGCTCTAACAAGCCCAGCATGACTGAATTTGGGAGTGGGGCAAAAGGCAAAGGCCTTTGGATAGCACTGAAGCTTCTGGGGGGCTGAAACTTTTGGAGGGCAGGTGCATGACTATGTTGCAGATACAGGGTGTTTCAAAAATGACTGGTATATTTGAAACGGCAATAAAAACTAAATGAGCAGCGATAGAAATACACCGTTTGTTGCAATATGCTTGGGACAACAGTACATTTTCAGGCAGACAAACTTTCGAAATTACAGTAGTTACAATTTTCAACAACAGATGGCGCTGCGGTCTGGGAAACTCTATAGTACGATATTTTCCACATATCCACCATGCGTAGCAATAATATGGTGTAGTCTCTGAATGAAATTACCCGAAACCTTTGACAATGTGTCTGGCGGAATGGCTTCACATGCAGATGAGATGTACTGCTTCAGCTGTTCAATTGTTTCTGGATTCTGGCGGTACACCTGGTCTTTCAAGTGTCCCCACAGAAAGAAGTCACAGGGGTTCATGTCTGGCGAATAGGGAGGCCAATCCACACCGCCTCCTGTATGTTTCGGATAGCCCAAAGCAATCACACGATCATCGAAATATTCATTCAGGAAATTAAAGACGTCGGCCGTGCGATGTGGCCGGGCACCATCTTGCATAAACCATGAGGTGTTCGCAGTGTCGTCTAAGGCAGTTTGTACCGCCACAAATTCACGAAGAATGTCCAGATAGCGTGATGCAGTAATCGTTTCGGATCTGAAGAATGGGCCAATGATTCCTTTGGAAGAAATGGCGGCCCAGACAAGTACTTTTTGAGGATGCAGGGACGATGGGACTGCAACATGGGGCTTTTCGGTTGCCCATATGCGCCAGTTCTGTTTATTGACGAAGCCGTCCAGGTAAAAATAAGCTTCGTCAGTAAACCAAATGCTGCCCACATGCATATCGCCGTCATCAATCCTGTGCACTATATCGTTAGCGAATGTCTCTCGTGCAGCAATGGTAGCGGCGCTGAGGGGTTGCCGCGTTTGAATTTTGTACGGATAGAGGTGTAAACTCTGGCGCACGAGACGATACGTGGACGTTGGCGTCATTTGGACCGCAGCTGCAACAGGGTGAACGGAAACCCGAGGCCGCTGTCGGATCACCTGCTGCACTAGCTGCGCGTTGCCCTCTGTGGTTGCCGTAAGTGGTCGCCCTACCTTTCCAGCACGTTCATCCGTCACGTTTCCAGTCCATTGAAATTTTTCAAACAGATCCTTTATTGTATCGCTTTTCGGTCCTTTGGTTACATTAAACCTCCGTTGAAAACTTCGTCTTGTTGCAACAACACTGTGTTCTAGGCGGTGGAATTCCAACGCCAGAAAAATCCTCTGTTCTAAGGAATAAACCATGTTGTCTACAGCACACTTGCACGTTGTGAACAGCACACGCTTACAGCAGAAAGACAACGTACAGAATGGCGCACCCACAGACTGCGTTGTCTTCTATATCTTTCACATCACTTGCAGCACCATCTGTTGTTGAAAATTGTAACTACTGTAATTTCGAAAGTTTGTCCGCCTGAAAATGTACTGTTGTCCCAAGCATAGTGCAACAAACGGTGTATTTCTATCGCTGCTCATTTAGTTTTTATTGCCGTTTCAAATATACCGGTCATTTTTGAAACACCCTGTATGTTTAGTCTCTGGGTTCTGTAGGGTGGTGGGAGGCAGTTTCTGAGTGTATGGTAAATGTAGTGGGTCTGCAAGGTTGGATTTGCAGCTATAAGGGGATGCAGGGGACATTTGTTGGAGGAGGCTCTTGAAGTGGAGGGCACTGATAGCTGCAGGCATTGTTAGCTGCAACAGGCAGAAGATGTGCTTTGTTGGTGCTGCACATTTTTGTGGTTTTGACTGAGACACATTCACGCTGCAGTGTTCATCTTTGGAATGCCAGCCAATAAATTCATACTGTTATCATCAATTATAGGCTCAAGCTTACTTGTGTTCTTTTAAAATTTTTGAGAACTGTAGGCCTAACCTCGTTCAAAATGATCATTCTCTAATTTCATTGTGTAATTACGTGAGAAATAGGGATTTTTTTAATGGTTACAAAACTATATTTTCACAAATCACCGATACAAGTGTTTTGAATGAATTATTTTGTAGCAAATCAACTGTTGTGATTCATGGTTACTGCCAAAGAATGGATCACACTGATTATCAACACTAGTGCATTTTTGAGAATTTTTGTAAGTTACCACTGACCTGTCCATAATCTAATTGGTAGTAAATTGGCGTTTTTGATTTAGTTACTGTGAGTAACATATTCTGTTACATTAGTTACAAAGGGGAGTATGGGAGAATATAGTATCTACACATATCGTAAATTAACTCTATTTTCTAGTTTGCTAACAACTATAAATAGCCTCAAAAAGCTTTAGGAAACAGGAAATTTTTACCAAAGGTTCTTCTGCTGCCTCAATAGAAAACTGGTTTTGTGTATTTTCTTCAATTCTTATAGGAATCAGTAATTTTTTGGCTCAACAGATTAATACATAATCAGGAGACTTACTTTAAAATTACTTTTTCACTGTCCTGTAAAACATTACACCAGCCAAAATGCAGCCTCACTGTGAATGCTGTTCTTGAACAGAGGGTGAGTTGGATGCAATTCATAAGCAATTGGCAGGATTCCTTTCAAACGGTTGCTAGCTGCTGCAATTGGTGTACTGAAAAAGCTCACGAGTGTCATGTACCTGTGGTACTTGTACCAAAGGTACCTCTAGTACTGACGTATATTGTGAATCTTATCTCCTATGCAGAACGTATGGGATCAGTCATTACTCATCCTTTCACTGCGAGTGTTGTTTTAATGGTAGATCTAGGCATCCTATCGAGAGTGGATGGGGGCCAGGGAGGACCCAGGGTGTTATAGCAATCCCCCTTACCAAGAAGTCTGAGGTCCTATCTTTCAATGAAACTGACCCACTGGGACTCACTTCACCAGTTTTAGGAAAATCTGTTTTGTCTGGTGTCAAGAGGATGCAAATGCAAAACAGCAGGGTCTATTAATCGTCGGCTATTTGAACCTACGGCGAATAATGATACACCTTAGGGAAATGGCAGCAATTGACAGGAAAGGATGACAGATGCACTCCGTGTGTATGTCTGGGTGTCTCATTCAACATGCTGAAGAGGCTATTATGAGGGGGACCCAAAAATAACCGGAATTTCTTTCTAGAAAGCATATACTTTATTGTTTTCAAATACAACCTTAATCTTCTTCAAAGTACTCTCCATTAGCATTAATACAATTGTCCAAACGTTAATTCCAGTGTCTGAAGCACCTTTTAAATTCGTCCTCTTTGATACCTGCTAGCACTTTCACGACATTGCGTTTTACGTCTTCCACATCCGCAAAATGCTTCCCTCTCAAGTCTCTTTTCATCCTAATAGGAAGAAGTCCGAGGGTACTAAATCTGGCGAATACGGCCAAAAACTGGCGAATGCTGAGAGCCGTGTGCGTGGGAGCATTGTTGTGATGCAGGAACCACACGCCAGAATCCCACAAAGCCGGACGTTTTCGCGACAAACTTCTGCAAAGCCATTTCATAACCTCCAAATAGAATTGTTGGTTTACTGTCTGGTTTTTTGGGGGCAAATTCAGAGTGTAAGACCCCTTTGACGTCAAAAAAACAGATCAACATCCTTTTCACATTCGATTTCACTTGTCGAGCTTTTCTTGGTCGAGGTGAGTCAGATGACTTCCATTGTGATGACTGTAGTTTACTTTCTGGATCATACCCATAGCACCATGACTCATCACATGTAATGATTTTGTTGAAAAAAAGTGGATCATCTTTGAACGTGTCCTTTATTTCGAGACAGGCTTGAACGCGATGATCCCTTTGATCTCCAGTAAGAAGCTCCTGCACGAATTTTGCTGCCACTCTTCGCATCCCCAAATCGATGGTCAAGATGCCCTGAATTGGGCTCCAGGACAACCCAGACAAGTTCTCGAGTTGGTCGATTGTCCTGCGTCGATCTTCACTGATTTCACGGATTTTGTCGATGTTGTCTTCGCTTCGAGCAGTTGAAGGTCGACTGGAACGGGGATGATCTTCAACCACCATTTTTCCCTTTTTAAACCAAAAAAACCATTCGTACACTTGCATTTTACTAAGAGCATGGTCTTTGTAGGCTGTCTGAATCATCGCAACAGTTTGTGCTGCGTTCTTGCCGAGCAAGAAACAAAACTTCACTGCTGTACGTTGTTTGTAAGAACTACCCATTTCCTCATGTCCTGTCTGCACCTTACGCACACTCAAAGAACTGCCAAAGAAACCACACTTCTCACTGATGGGTGACGCTACGTGGCAGAATGACTCAGCAGAGCTCCTACTACAACATTCTGGCAGCACAACCTGCTACTACAAGTAGACAATGAGCAGCATTACGATTCCGGTTACTTTTGGATCCCCTCTCGTATGGCATCCATTGAGAAAATAGAGTGCCACTAATTGCAGATTATAGTGCACAATGGAATAAATGATGCCTGTCATTTGGGCTCTGAGGTCATACTTGGATCATTCCAGTGAGTGGCAGACAAAGTTGAGCAGACCAGCCTTGCACTTGGAGTTTCAATGAAGCTATGGGGTTGAGAACTGTAGAGTCCCTCTAAATGGGCCACGTGTGCACTACACATCACAGGCTGCTATCCAAGTAGTTGACTGTGTGTGGGATACAAACAAGGTTTTTTTATATTAGGTGTCTAACTATCCAATCCAGATAACAATAGCTGAGAAATATCAGTGGAAGATTAAAAGAAATGCCTCCCAAAGGTGAGGGCATTAAATCCTAGTGGTTAACTGCTGAAGCAATCAAAAAAAGTCCAATAGTTTGAAGTGCTCCTGAAAGGCAGTGAAGCTCACATAATACTAGGTACGGAAAGATGGTTGAAACCTGAAACTGCTAGCAGTGAGATTTTAGGGGAAAATTTAAGTGTATAAAAAAGGATAAGCTAATGGGAAATGGATGTAGTGTATCTGTCACAGTAGACAAGAAACTCAAATCCACCAAGGTAGAAACTGAAGATGTGCGTGAGACTGTTTGGGCAATATCCAGTATCAGGGATAGGCGTAATATTGTAACTGGATTCTTTATTTGCAGATGACTAAAATAGTTTTCAAAAGGCTTGTAGAGATGGTTGGGGGACACATTTAAAAAAAAAAGATGACATTTTCACACTTCCAATTTCTGGCTTCCTTGGATCAGCACTTTGTACACATAATTCTCTGCATATTCTTTGGACAATGGGAAGTGAGTTACTTAACTTCAAAGAATTGTAACAAATACGTCCAATAAAGAAAACATAACCACATCATAATCAGCTGCGACATGAGACCAAGATGCAAAAGTATAAAATATTTTTACCAAATAGTTTCCCTACAATAATTTGATGATGACTGCACAGCTAAAAAGCATGCAAATCCAAAATCTGTCATTTTTAATTTTTTTATGCAAAGAGTAAATCATTTTCTGAAGAAGTGGGGGAAAAAGAACCTACTTCAGTTTTTTCTTCTTCCCCTTTTTCTTCCTTTTAGCAGCTCATCAGATGACTCAGCTTTCAGCTTTATGCCTTCCTTAAATCACATCTAGATGCGTACACAATTCTTTGCATGGCAGGGCAAAAAGTCTGCCACAAAGAATTGTGACAATGAGTTTGAACAGTGAATCACTGTTTACTGGGATTTACAGGAGCAGTGCTGTCACCTTTTTTATACATGCCTATATCAGGCGTTTTCAGGAGGCAGCTTGGCAAGAGCAAGTGTTGTGATAAAATGGGGAGTGCAGGTGGCGATATGCAGTGCAAATTGTTTGCTTTCTTTCGAAGCATGGCCAGATGTTAACCTGAAGTGAAGCCGTTACCACACTATGATGATAGTGAATATTTCCTCTTCTTATGTTAGTGGGAGTACCGTAACAAAATAAGTCTCACAGAGTTCTATAAGGATTTTCTTGCCCTATACTTCCTTGACTCATGAGCTTGTAATCATGATTATGCGCATGTCTGAAATCATACATCTGTGTCTCCAATGTTTATTTTGCAGTGAAAAAGTCGGCTTGAGGCACATGCTAAATCTATTTGAATCTATTTCAGCCCTTACTGTGAAGTAATTTTTAGACTGTAGCTGAGTACATCATTTATAGTGATCTCTAACGATTGTTATTCAGTGGAAACAGAACTAAAGATATAAAAGAAACTTACACATCACTTATACCTTATTGACTCGGCTATTTATGTCCCATAGTAAACAAATGGCAGTACTGTTAATTGAAAATTTCTCATCCAACAGTTAGGGCTTGAATAGGAAAAACTTCAACAACTGTTTCTCTTTCTCGTCTCAATCTGTAATATGTTGAGAAAGTATTGAAATCAGAGGCACTCACTTCATGACCGTTGACTTGGTTGGTGAGCTAACAACTGACTAGCAAAAGAAGAACAATGAGCAAGCTAGTAACTCAGTGGAGTAAGTAATGAACTGCCACAACAGTACAAGCAAGTAGCCAGCTGCAGCTAGTTGCCACTGAATAGGAGGGGAAGGATAGATTAGTTGATCTTCTTGCAGAAAATGTAAGGGAGGCCACATGCACACATTTTTTAGGTTACAGTCAGGTTACAGACAGAGCATTGAAACAGATTAAAACAGAACAGTGTCATAAGTCTGTAGCACTATCCAAAGAAATAAAATTTGTGTGTTTCATCAGAACATTAGAGGATTGAAAAATAAGATAGATGAACTTCTTGTATGCCTAGAAAATGGGGTAAATTCTGAAGGTATAGATGTTTTGTGTCTCACTGAACAGCATATAACCACAGGGATGGAGAAGTTAAATTTAAGGGATTACAGATTAGCATCTCATTCATGTAGAGTCAACACGGAAAAAGGAGGAGTTGCTACTTATATAAAAACTGGACACAAAGTCAAAAATATTGAAACAAATAGTTTTTGTGTAGCTCAGATCCTTGAAGCCTGTGTTTGTGGGTTGCTACCACAATATACTTCTATAGTAATTGTAACAATCTACAGATCCCCTCAAGTTAACTTTCAGCTAGTCATGAAAAAGCTAGAGGCATTATTAAGCTACCTGTAAGACAAAGAGAAGCAATTAGTGGCTTGTGGTGATTTTAATGGAGATTTCTTAAAAGATACAGATAGGAAAAATGAGCTAGAATCTTTGTTTGGTTGTTTCAATCTAGCATCCGTTGTAAATTTTCCAACTCGTGTGCAGTAGGATAGTAGGTCACTTGTAGATAACATTTTCATAGACAGTGCTCAGGCAGAAACAATTAATGTGTACCCAGTTGTTAATGGGCTATCTGATCATGATGCACAGTTAATAGAAATAACACATACAGCACCTTACAGGCTTCAGGTAGGTTCTACAAGGCAGGGAGGCTTATTGATGCAAACAGGGTACAGAGTTTTAAGAGCAGGCTAGAAGAGGTAGAATGGGATGGAGTATATGATCTGATGCAGATTGTGTTTTTTCCAACTAGGGTGCAAAGGAACAGTAGCACAGCCATAGACAATATTTTTATTCAGATGGGTATTCTGTTAGTAAAAGTGTGAATGGCCTTTCAGACCATGATGCACAAATTTTAACACTAAAAGGCTTTATTACTCAAACAAATGTCATATTTAAATGCAAACTATGTAGGAAAGTTAATCCAACAGCACAAGAGAGTCTTTTAAACCTTGTCAAGGAACAAGAGGGGCAGGATGTTTATAGTGCCAATAACATAGATGATAAATACAATGCTTTCCTTAACACATTTCTCATGCTCTTTGAGAGTTGCTCTCCATTAGAACATTCTAAATGGGTTACTAGCAGTAATAGGCAGCCCAGGTGGCTGACTAGTGGGATAAGGATATCTTGTAGAACAAAGCGGGAATTATTTCAAAATGTTAGTAGTAGTCCCAATCAAGCTATTACAAACAGTATTGTAAGGTGCTTAAAAATGTTATTAGAAAGGCAAAGAGTATGTGGTATGCAAATAGAATAGCTAATTCAAAGGATAAAATTAAAACCATATGGTCAGTTGTGAAGGAAGTGTCTGGTCAGCAGCACAAGGTCAATGATATAAAGTCAGTTCGCAGTAAAAATGTTTCTGTTACTGATAAATCAGATATGTATACAGTATTTAACAATCATTTTCTGAGCATTGCTGGTGAACTAAATAAAAATTCAGTTTCTAGAGGGAATCATGTAACTTTCTTGGCAAATGCCTTTCTGAGATTGATGTCTGAAATACTCCTCTGTGGTACAGATAAGAGGGGGATTGAGTCAATAATTAAATCACTGAAGACAAGGACTCTCATGGCTATGATGGATTGTCTAGTAGCATATTAAAGTACTGTGCTCCACATGTTAACCCTGTATTTAGCCATATTTGTAATTTTTCCTTTAGGAATGGTCAGTTTCCTATGCCATCAGTGTTTGCAAATGTTACTGAAAACGCTGTGTATGTAAGGATAACTGATCATTTTATATCACACAATTTGCTATCAAATGTACAGTTCGGCTTTAGAAATCGTTTAACAACTGAAAATGCTATATTCTCATTTCTCTGTGAGGTACTGGATGGGCTAAACAAAAGGTTTCAAAGGCTTGGCATATTTTTTGATTTAACTAAGGCTTTTGACTGTGTTGATCACAAAATATTGCTCGAGAAGTGGACCAATACGGAATACAGGGAGTAGCTCTCAATTGGTTCACCTCTTACTTTAGCAACAGGCAGCAGAAGGTCATTATTCACAATGTTGATAACGGCTGTGATGTGGGGTCTGAGTGGGTTACTGTCAAGTGAGGGGTGCCCCAGGGATCAGTGTTGGGGCCAGTCCTGTTCCTTATTTATATAAATGACATGCCCTCTAATATTATGGGTAACTTGAAAATATTTCTCTTTGATGATGGCACTAGGCTGGAAGTAAAGGATGTTGTGTGCAACGTTGGCTCGGTTTCAATTAGTGCAGTACATGACCTAAGCTCATGGCTTGTAGAAAATAAACTAACACTAAATCACAGTAAGACTCAGTTTTTACAGTTATTACCACACAATGTGGTTCATGGTGTGGGTTCCTGTAGTCATGTCCTAGTTCATGAACCACGGGCAACGTATGAGTGGCCAAGTAAGTGGTCCCGACAGTCGGGATACCAGTTACTTTGGAATAAGGCTGGGCATCTCGGACATATTCTGAGTCGTGGTCACCTTTGTGCTCATACGGCAAAGACTACCAAATCCACCGGTTAGTCCCTCAGCCGTTAGGGGTAAAACCCAATGGGACTCGGGGCAAGTAAGGCTAGCAACCTGCTTCCCTGGTACTTTAAATATGATGCTGGCAACAATCAGAGCAAAATGCCTCGGACCTTTGGAGGTGACGGAGTCCCACCTCTATCTGACAAACCAGGGACTCCTAAGATACGACTTGGCAAACAAATGGTAATGAGATGGGGAGCTATTAATATCAATGGGGGCTACTCTGGGAAGAAGGTAGAGCTGGCAGAGGCTGCAAGTAAGATGGGGCTGGACGTTTTAGCTGTTAGTGACATTCGGGTAAGGGGTGAGAAAGAAGAGGAAGTGGGAGAATACAAGGTCTACCTGTCAGGAGTCAAAGCAGGAATAACACAATGGGGTGTAGGGCTTTACATCAGGAAAGAAATGGAACCCAGCGTAGTTGCAATAAGGTATGTAAACGAACGACTGATGTGAATAGATTTGACAGTGTCTAGCAAGAAAATTAGGATTGTGTCAGTATATTCACATTGTGAAGGGACAGATCAAGATGGATAGTTTTTATGAGGCACTCAGTGATGTAGTTGTTAGAGTAAACGACAAGGACAGTGTTCTGCTCATGGGTGATTTTAACGCCAGGATTGGAAATCGAACAGAAGGGTATGAAAAGGTTATGGGTAAATTTGGAGAGGATATGGAGGCCAACAGGAACGGGAAACAACTCTTGGATTTCTGTGCCAGTATGGGCTTAGTAATCACAAACTCCTTTTTTAAACATAAGAACATCACCGGTATACCTGGGAAGGCAGGGGAACCAGATCTGTCATTGACTATATAATAACAGATCAGGAATTCAGGAAGGCTGTGAGGGACACACGTGTATTCAGGGGATTCTTTGATGACACTGATCATTATTTAATCTGCAGTGAAATTGGGATTGTGAAGCCGAAAGTGCAGGAGGTCAGGTCCATATGTAGGAGGATAAGAGTGGAGAAACTTCAGGATAAGAAAATCAGGCACAAGTACATAACAGCGATCTCAGAAAGGTACCAGTTAGTAGAATGTAGTCAATTACAGTCATTGGAAAAGGAATGGACAAGGTACAGGGACACAGTACTAGAAGTGGCTAAAGAATGTCTTGGAACAGTAGTGTGTAAAAGTAGGATGAAGCAAACAGCTTGGTGGAATGATACAGTCAAGGCAGCCTGTAAAAGGAAAAAGAAGGCGTATCAAAAATAGTTACATACCAGAACCCAGGTAGACAGAGAAAGTTATGTTGAAGAAAGAAACAAAGCCAAACAGATAATTGCAGCATCCAAGAAGAAATCATGGGAAGACTTTGGAAACAGGTTGGAGACTATGGGTCAAGCTGCTGGAAAACCATTCTGGAGTGTAATTAGCAGTCTTCGAAAGGGAGGTAAGAAGGAAATGACAAGTATTTTGGACAGGTCAGGAAAACTGCTGGTGAATCCTGTGGATGCCTTGGGCAGATGGAGGGAACATTTTGAAGAGTTGCTCAATGTAGGTGAAAATGCGATCAGTAATGTTTCAGATTTCGAGGTAGAATGGGATAGGAATGATGATGGAAATAGGATCACATTTGAGGAAGTGGAAAAAATGGTCAATAGATTGCAGTGCAATAAAGCGGCTGGGGTGGATGAAATTAAGTCGGAACTCATCAAATACAGTGGAATGTCAGGTCTTAAATGGCTACACAGGATAATTGAAATGGCCTGGGAGTCGGGACAGGTTCCATCAGACTGGACAAAAGCAGTAATCACACCAATCTTTAAACATGGAAACAGAAAAGATTGTAACAACTACAGGGGTATCTCTTTAATCAGCATTGTGGGTAAAATCTTCTCAGGTATTGTTGAAAGGAAAGTGCGAGTATTAGTTGAGGACCAATTGGATGAAAATCAGTGTGGGTTTAGGCCTCTTAGAGGTTGTCAGGACCAGATCTTTAGCTTACGGCAAATAATGGAGAAGTGTTACGAGTGGAACAGGGAATTGTATCTATGCTTTATAGATCTAGAAAAGGCATATGACCGGGTTCCTAGGAGGAAGTTATTGTCTGTTCTACAAGATTATGGAATAGGAGGGAAACTTTTGCAAGCAATTAAAGGTCTTTACATGGATAGTCAGGCAGCAGTTAGAGTTGATGGTAAATTGAGTTCATGGTTCAGAGTAGTTTCAGGGGTAAGACAAGGCTGCAACCTGTCTCCACTGTTGTTCATATTATTTATGGATCATATGTTGAAAACAATAGACTGGCTGGGTGAGATTAAGATATGTGAACACAAGATAAGCAGTCTTGCATATGTGGATGACTTAGTTGTGATGGCAGATTCGATTGAAAGTTTGCAAAGTAATATTTCAGAGCTAGATCAGAAATGTAAGGACTATGGTATGAAGATTAGCATCTCCAAAACGAAAGTAATGTCAGTGGGAAAGAAATATAAACGGATTGAGTGCCAAATAGGAGGAACAAAGTTAGAACAGGTGGACGGTTTCAAGTACTTAGGATGCATATTCTCACAGGATGGCAACATAGTGAAAGAACTGGAAGCGAGGTGTAGCAAAGCTAATGCAGTGAGCGCTCAGCTACGATCTACTCTCTTCTGCAAGAAGGAAGTCAGTACCAAGACTAAGTTATCTGTGCACCGTTCAATCTTTCGACCAACTTTGTTGTATGGGAGCGAAAGCTGGGTGGATTCAGGTTACCTTATCAACAAGGTTGAGGTTACGGATATGAAAGTAGCTAGGATGATTGCAGGTACTAGTAGATGGGAACAATGGCAGGAGGGTGTCCACAATGAGGAAATCAAAGAAAAGCTGGGAATGAACTCTATAGATGTAGCAGTCAGGGCGAACAGGCTTAGATGGTGGGGTCATGTTACACGCATGGGAGAAGCAAGGTTACCCAAGAGACACATGGATTCAGCAGTAGACGGTAGGAGGAGTCGGGGCAGACCGAGGAGAAGGTACCTGGATTCGGTTAAGAATGATTTTGAAGTAATAGGTTTAACATCAGAAGAGGCACCAATGTTAGCACTGAATAGGGGATCATGGAGGAACTGTATAAGGGGGTTAGGCTCCAGACTGAACGCTGAAAGGCATAATGTCTTAAATGATGATGATGATGACGATGACGATGACGATGATGATGATGATGATGATTACCACACAATTGAACAAAACCTGATGTTTTAATTTCACAGAATGGGCATATGATTAGTGAAAGTGAACAGTTCAAATTTCTAGGTGTTCAGATAGATAGTAAGCTATTGTGGAAAGCCCACGTTCAGGATCTTGTTCAAAGACTTAATACTGCCATTTTTACTATTCGAACGGTATCAGAAGTGAGTGATCGTATCAGAAGTGAGTGATTGTTCGACATTAAAATTAGTCTACTTTGCTTATTTTCATTCACTTATGTCGTATGTTATTATATTTTGGGGTAACTCTTCCCATTCTAAAAGGATATTTTTGGCTCAGAAATGGGTGGTTCTGGCAATAAGTGGTGTACGTTCATGAACCTCTTGTTGACCTCTGTTCACGAGTCTGGGTTTTTTGTCATTGGCCTCTCAATATATGTATTCCTTATTGTCATTTCTTGTTAACAATATTAGTTTATTTCCAAGAATATGCAGCTTTCACTCGGTTATTACTTGGCAGAAATGAAACCTGTATTTGGATCAGACTTCCTTAACTCTTGTGCAGAAAGGTGTGCTGTATACTGCTGCATCCATTTTCAATAAGCTACCACTCGAATTCAAAAATCTTAGCAGTAGTCCACGCACTTTCAAATCGAAACTGAAGAGTTTCGTCATGGGTCACTCCTTCTATTCTGTCAAGTAGTTTCTTGAAAATTTAAGCTGATTCTTATTGTATTGTTGATTGCGTTTACTTAAACTTATGGACTGACTTTTTTCAGGTTCATAAACATTTATCGTTATCTGTTATTACTTCTATGTTGTAATTTCATGTACTGACACTTTCCATGACCTTGGAGATTTGCTCCTCAATTTGGTCGTATGAAACTTGACGGTTATCCAAAAAAGCCATTACAAAGTCAAGTAGTAATGGATTAGTCAGGGAATTAAGATATGATGATGTAAGAGGAAGAGGGAAATATATGGACAGGCCAAAATAAGTCAGGATCCCACGTTATGTGCTTACTACAAAAGATACAGTAATATTTTAAGGAAAGTCATTAAGAAGTCGAGAAGCTATGTGTTCTGACAGAAATTAATAATGCAGATAATAAGATTAAACTATGCAGAATATTGTCAAATGGGAGACGGGGCAGCCTAACAGTGCACAGCATACCATAGCAATAAAGCTAAATGATGACGATGTTGTGAGTGATAATTCACAAGTTGCAAGTATTTTTAACAATCACTTTCTGAATGTAGCAGCAAAAATAGGGTTAAAGGGTTCAGTTGAACCAACATCCCCCACTGAAATTAAGGGAATTATAAATATACTAAAAAACAAGAGCTCATGTGGTGTCGATGGATTCTCTAACAGAATTTTCAAGTGTTGTTCTAACTTAATAAGTGGAGTCTTTAGTGGTATATGTTATGCTTCGCTGGCACAGGGAATTTTTCCAGACAGACTGAAATACGCAATTGTCAAACTTCTTGATAAGAAAGGGGACAAGAGTGACTTAAATAATTATAGGCCAATCTCATTGCTGACTTCATTTTCTAAAATACTCGAAAAGGTTATGTGTTCAAGAGTAGTCTCACATTTAAGTGAAAATAATTTACTCAGCATGTCACAATTCGGATTCCAGAAGGGTTACTCAACTGAGAATGCTATCTACACATTTACCCATCAAACAGTACAAGCCCTAAATAACAAATTATCACCAGTTGGTATTTTCTGTGATCTTTCCAAGGCGTTTGACTGTGTGGATCATTTTACACTTTTAGAAAAAACTCAGGTTTTATGGAATTGAGATAGTGTGTTGGGACCCTTGACTGTTTATGCTGTATATTAATGACCTTGCAGACAATATTAACAGTAACCTCAGACTTTTTGCAGATGATACGGTTATCTTCTGGGTGACTCACTAACTACTGCTGCCTAGAATAACTCTGAAAGTATGATAGTAGTGAAAAGTTTGTGGGACAAATATTGCATGGGACAATGGGGGCCATAATATGAAGTTGGTTTTTTGTTGCTAGGTGGGTCGCATCAGAGATATGGAGGTCAACTTCGTTTTTTTAAATGGGATGCTATAGTTTGGTACTTATTTTCTGATAGCAGCTATGGAGACCAATTCAATGATGTGTAACAGTAAGGTCCTTGAAGGTCAATGAAGGTCAAAATGGTGGCATGAACGTACATTTACAGAAGGTGTTCTAAGTGATGACCACTGGTATCAATGCAGTGCTGCAATCTTCTCATCATGGATTGAGTGGTATTCCTTATCACCTCAGCACTTATTGAAGCACATGCTCTGACAATTCTCTCTCTTATATTGTGCAAATAGTAAATATTCGCCGAATACGATGTTGCCACTGACATGTAAACACCATTCGATGGTTTCGCAATACAACATTAATAGGAACAGTAAGACTAGTATTGTTGAATCAAGTGAATGTGAATGATGTACTCCTTCGAAGAACAAGTCGATATGATTCTCATTTACAGAGAATGCCAATTAAATTCAGTGAGAGCTAGAGACTTATATGCTGAAAGATATCCTCAACGTACTCACCCTACATGTCATACATTTCAATATGTGTATGATACAGAGAGAACAACTGGATCTTTAATGCATCAGAAACATATCTGGCAAAGGAAAGTTACTAACAAGGAAACAGAAATTGATACTCTTGCCACTGTGGTTCGAGGTCCTTGTGTTAGTTCATGTCGTATCGCAAGGGAATCTGGCACGAGCCAGAGTAGTGTTGTTTGTGTTCTGCAGTGCCATAAATATCATCCTTACCATATCAGTCTCCACCAAGAATTAACTGGTATGGATTGTATGCGTTGCATTGAATTCTGCCGATGGGCTCAGCTTCAGATTCAGAAGGATGACGCATTTATTAATTTGATTTTGTTTACTGATAAGGCTACATTCACAAACCATGGAAATGTTAATTTCCATAAGATGCATTATTGGGCAACTGAAAATCCATGTTGGCTGTGGCAAGTTGCATACCAAAAACCGTGGTCAGTGAATGTATGGTGTGGGATTCTGGAGGACAGAATTATAGGCCACTATTTCATCGAAGGAAATCTCAGTGGTAGGAAGAAAGAAACATACGTCTGTTATTGGGAGAAATACCTTTAGGAAGAAGGAACAGAATGTGGTATCAACACAATGGGGTCCGGCACATTTTTTGCTGATGGCTAGAAATAAGCTCCAGAGACAATTAACAAATCGTTAGATTGGATGCGGAGGAGATGTGTCATGGCTGGCTCGTTCACCAGACTTGACACCTCTGGATTTTTTGCTGTGGTGATTCGTAAGAGACATTGTTTATGAAGGTGTTCCAACTACACCTGAAGATATGCGTGAGAGAATTGTCAGAGCATGTGCTTCAATAAGTGGCAATGTGATAAGGAATACCACTCAATCCATGTTAATAAGATTGCAGTACTGCATTGATACGAATGGTCAGCGCTTAGAACACCTGTAAATGGACATTCATGCCACCTTTGTGACCTTCGTTGGCTTCAAAGACCTTACTGTTACACAGCATTGGATTCGTTTCGATACCTGCTATCAGAAAATAAGTACCAAACTATAGCATCCCATTTTAAAAAACAAAGTTGACCTTCCTGTCTCTGAAGCGACCACACCTAGCAACAAAACACGAACATCATATTATGGCCCCTGTTGTCCCATGCAACTTTTGTCCCATAAATTTTTCAACTCCTATCATACTTTCGGAGTTATTCTTGGTGGCAATAGTTAGTGACCACCCTGTATAATGAAGTACTGTCTGAAAGAGGCTGCATAAATATTCAGTCAGATCTTGATAAGATTTCAAAGTGGTGCAAATAATGGCAACAAGTTTTAAATGTTCAGAAATGTAAAACTGTAAATTTCACAAAACAAAAAAAACATAGTACCCTATGACTATAATATCAGTGAGCCACTGTTGGAATTGGCCAACTCTTACAAATGCATGGGTTAACACTTCGTAGGGATGTGAAATGGAATGATTACGTAGGCTGTGTTGTGGGTAAAGCAGGTGGAAGACTTCAGTTTATTGATAGAATACTGGCGAAGTGTAAGTGGTCTACAAAGGAGATTGCTTTCAATTCACTAGTGTGACCCATTCTAGAATACTGCTCAAGTGTGTGGTAATGGGGAGAAACCCTAATTACTGGTACAATGAGACATACCCACTGCCATACACTTCATGGTTGTTTGCAGAGCATAGATGCAGATGTAGATAGTGGACAGTAGTCGTCCAAGGTGGGAGTATAAAGTGAATACACTGGAAAGTTTTTTGAAGTGGCATTGTATATGCTACTCAAGTTCCTGAAGGGCAACGGTTTCAATCTGGGAGACAGGAGCAGGAATCTGGGACTGCAGGGCAGAATTATTTTATGGATAGAGACGAGATAGTGCAAGGATGTTTTGCCATGACTGGTATGGTTTTGCAGACTATGGCCAGGAACAATTTGGTATCAGTGTGGAAGAAGGGGTTGCAGCCGGAGATGGGTTATTTGATAGTCCATTTGGGGGGAGGGGGTTTCCCACGAGCTATGCAGCAACACATGAATAGGATGCAGGACTGGGTTCTGGCTATGGATAGGCAAACCTTTTCTGTATTAGTGCACATGAAAGGTACAAGGGTTTTTGTGGAGGATGAAAACACGTAAAAATACACGGTGAAGTCACAAAGAGATGCAACAGATGAAGTATAGTGAAACAACATGAAACCTAAGTACAGCCTATAGAGAAAAATGAAAGCAAAATAAAATTATAGCAAAGTTAAAAAATGATAAATAAAAAGAAAATAATAGAGTGGAGTGGAGGTTGGTGGGAGGAAATGTGTAAATACAAAGGGCAGCTCGTGTAACTCGAACATGTGAGGTCAGGAAGGTATATGCCTGAGTAAGGGAAGAGAGACTGTTAGGTAAAGGTGCAACAAAATATATGTGGCACTGGAGCCAGTAACCATGTATGTGTGATTTGTTGTGGGAATGTGTGAGAATTCTACTTCTGGAGAAGGACTTTGTCTGAGAACTGAAATATTCCTAGTATGCTTTTCTTTGTGTCTATCTGTGAATAATGCCTGCTCTGTCTGGTGAGCAGCCTATTGCTGTTATTCCATCCTGGACATAACACTGTCTGAAGGTATTTCCCTTGATTATCAGGGTCAGTAGAGTATAAGTGCTGGAAACTGATTATTGGTCTACTTTGTGGATATAACCTTCAGTGGTTGTTTCTGCCACATGATGTATAATTTGACTTGATCCATATCCCTTAATCTCTCCCCCATGATGGGATTTATTGAAAATGGTATGTGAATGATCAACATGGTTAGCTGTCATCCGTTATTTCAATGAATGAATCAAATAGGCTTGTAACATGGCAGTGAATACATCACAAAGCTACTATCTTGAACTACTAGTATAATAATGCACAGAAAACAGAAAAGCTTCACTTGGCTTTTATTGTTAGCTATGAAAAAGGGATCAGAAAATGCCACACCATTATAGCAACAATGATTGCTAGAACAGATAAAAGCTCATACTATCTACAGAATGAAATATGAAAATTTGTTTAGAATATGACACACATGGATGTATTGTTTTACAAATTCAAACTTAGGCACTCACCACAAGCTAAATGGAAGTTCCAAGCAAGGTAGAAAGGCCATAAAAGACTCACATTTGTTTTCATCTGCATCTATAGTCTGCACACATTATGGTGTGGTGGGCACTTACCAGCAATATATGGAGATGGTGAACAAACAGAGAGTGTTATGTTCTCAGTACAACAGGGAATAAAAAGGGACTAAAGTCAAAAGTGAAAATCTTTTTCCATATATATATATAAGAGGAGTTAACACTATGTCTAAAAACAATAGCCAGATGTAAGCAGAAAGATAACTAAGAGACTTTCAAGATATTTTGAACCAATGTGAAACTGCATACCAACTTGATGAATTTGATGGCAAATTAGAGAAAAGCTAATGGAGAGCCAAAATCTTAATACACTAAATTTAAAAACATACTCATGTAGGTGGAATGTTACACAACCAATGTTTGACTGCTTCACCAAGTCATTCCAGTTGCTAGTCAAAATGAGAAAGGCACCAAACCCTGACAGTAATTATCAAATTTTAGACTAATTACATAGCGATACTTCCCCTTTCTTACCTTGATTAATAAAAATCTCTTACGTGGTGTACAATACAAAGATCTGGAAAAAGTAGATTAGTCCTGTGAAGAGTGCAAAAATGGGTGTCAAAATTTTACACCCATATTATGATCATCTGTTCATCTACATCTACATCTACATCCATACTCCGCAAGCCACCTGACGGTGTGTGGCGGAGGGTACCTTGAGTACCTCTATTGGTTCTCCCTTCTATTCCAGTCTCGTATTGTTCGTGGAAAGATGGATTGTCAGTATGCCTCCGTGTGGGCTCTAATCTCTCTGATTTTATCCTCATGGTCTCTTCGCGAGATATACGTAGGAGGGAGCATTATACTGCTTGACTCTTCGGTGAAGGTATGTTCTCGAAACTTTAACAAAAGCCCATCTCTCCTGCAGAGTCTTCCACTGGAGTTTATCTATCATCTCCGTAACGCTTTCGCGATTACTAAATGATCCTGTAACGAAGCGTGCTGTTCTCCGTTGGATCTTCTCTATCTCTTCTATCAACCCTATCTGGTACGGATACCACATGCTGAGCAGTATTCAAGCAGTGGGCAAACAAGCGTACTGTAACATACTTCCTTTGTTTTCGGATTGCATTTCCTTACGATTCTTCCAACGAATCTCAGTCTGGCATCTGCTTTACCGATGATGAACTTTATATGATCATTCCATTTTAAATCACTCCTAATGCGTACCATATTTACTCGAATCTAAGCTGCACTTTTTTTCCGGTTTTTGTAATCAAAAAAACCGCCTGCGGCGTAGAATAGAGTGCAAGGCAAGCGAAGTTCTGAAAAATGTTGGTGGGTGCTGCCACAACTAACTTCTGCCGTTGAATATATGTAGCGCTACACAGGCATGCTTTGTAGGCACAAAGATAAATACTGGCACCAAATCCTCTGCGTCAATAAATAAATTTAAGAAAAAGGTGGAAGACGAGTTTTTGTTCTCCACCCCGAGTTTCGATCACTGCATTTTCATACATTATCCAACGAAGTAAATACAAATTCCGTATTGTTCATCTTCGAATGTAGCAGCATTTCAATGGACTACGAAAATCCGATTGGCAAGACTGTTTGGGATGTTTGTCAATATAGCCAACTCTACATTCTGAAATAAAATAAATAAATAGGAACTTCTGTGAATTGTGAATCACATGCAGTATTCTCTTCACCATAAGAATAATGCGAATATAAACATTTTGCCATGTATTGTTTCGTGTTTGCTGCTATCTCATTTAAATCGTGTCAGCCTAATAAACTACGAAACTAGAGTGAGACAACAGCAAACGCGGAAGAATATACATATCATGTCATGTTTATATTCGTATTATTCTTATGACTAATAGTGATACTGTCATAAATGAAGCACAGCAATTGACTAGATTTTTAAATCTAAGATGACTCTACCTTCTGTTCATAATGTAATGTACTAAAGAGGCGCCTGCAAAGATTTTCAAACAGAAATTTTTTTTCGCTAGACTCTCGTTCAGAACATCTTCTATCATACGCAGTGTATTTGGTTCTTGTTGATCATTATCAAAGAAAGCAGCAGTGTAAGTAACAACAAATAGCAGTCTCTTGCCATTGTTTCGCGCAGTTGTGCGCACAAAAGCAAGCCATGCCGCGAGCGGCGACAGGCGGTAAACACGCACAATCAGAATGCGACAAACAATGCGTGACGCAGTACAGTAATGCATTTCAGCTTAGAGTGACGTAAACACCTATAACAAAGAAAACGGCACTTATCAGATCGAAGAAAAATAAGCAATCAATTCAAACCAGACGAAGAACGTGAAAAAGGAAGGGTACCCGTATAAATACGGACAGAGCGCCTGACACACAGCAATGGCTACCTGGTAAAGCTTAACTGCTAAGGTTACGACTCGAACCAAACTACTGTAACTGTATCGTCATTCATTTGACCTAAATTGTCTCTCATATTACAATGGACCAACTTTGTTTCGATTTGGAGATGCGGCCTAAAACTTTTCTCTCCCCTTGAATTTAGAGTCTCGAATTTCAGGTGCGGCTTAGATTCGGGAAAATTTTTTTTCCTTGATTTTGAGTCTCATTTTTCAGGTGTGGCTTAGATTTGAGTGCGGCTTAGATTCGAGTAAATACGGCACTCCCAGATAATTTATGGAATTAACTGCTTCCAGTTGCTGACCTACTATTTTGTAGCTAAATGATAAGGGATCTATCTTTCTATGTATTCGCAGCACATTACACTTGTCTACATTGAGATTCAATTGCCATTCCCTGCACCATGCGTCAATTCGTTGCAGATCCTCCTGCATTTCAGTACAATTTTCCATTGTTACAACCTCTCGATACACCACAGCATCATCTGCAAAAAGCCTCAGTTAACTTCCGATGTCATCCACAAGGTCATTTATGTATATTGTGAATAGCAATGGTCCTATGACACTCCCCTGCGGCACACCTGAAATCACTCGTACTTCGGAAGACTTCTCTCCATTGAGAATTGTTGTAGAACTTCAAAATATATTCTAACACTGAATGCAATGACATTCCTGAAGAGAAAAACTAGTTCCCAGAATGCAGTATTTAGTGAGCAACAACCTCATGAAACACAGTTGATACCGATTTTGAAATTTACTGATGCAGTCAGAATCTATACTACAGAGTGAAATACAATATTTAACAGTATGCCACACTGTCAACTTCTGATAATGACATTCTGATAATGCATTTTTTCACATTTCTGTGACTGAAATGAATAATTTTTCATTGCCTGATGCCAATATTTTACACTGGAAACTGAGTTCCCACTGAATCTAACTGACAGATTAAAATTATCTGCAAGACTGGGACTTGAATACAAACTGTTGCCTTATACTGGTAATACAGGGCTATTACAAATGATTGAAGCGATTTCATAAATTCACTGTAGCTCCATTCATTGACATATGGTCACGACACACTACAGATATGTAGAAAAACTCATAAAGTTTCGTTCGGCTGAAGCCGCACTTCGGGTTTCTGCTGTCAGAGCGCTCGAGAGCGCAGCGAGACAAAATGGCGACAGGAGCCGAAAAAGCATATGTCGTGCTTGAAATGCACTCACATCAGTCAGTCATAACAGTGCAACGACACTTCAGGACGAAGTTCAACAAAGATCCACCAACTGCTAACTCCATTCGGCGATGGTATGCACAGTTTAAAGCTTCTGGATGCCTCTATAAGGGGAAATCAACGGGTCGGCCTGCAGTGAGCGAAGAAATGGTTGAACGCGTGCGGGCAAGATTCACGCGTAGCCCGCGGAAAATTGGCTCATGCCACAACTGGAGACCGACAGCGCCGACTTCATCTTTCAACAGAATGGTGCTCCACCGCACTTCCATCATGATTCCTTAAACAGGAGATTGGAAAACCGATGGATCAGTCGTGGTGGAGGTCATGATCAGCAATTCATGTCATGACCTCCACGCTCTCCCAACTTAACCCCATGCGATTTCTTTCTGTGGGGTTATGTGAAAGATTCAGTGTTTAAACCTCCTCTACCAAGAAACGTGCCAGAACTGCGAGCTCACATCAATGATGCTTTCGAACTCATTGATGGGGGACATGCTGCGCCGAGTGTGGGAGGAACTTGATTATTGGCTTGATGTCTGCCGAATCACTAAAGGGGCACATATCGAAAATTTGAGAATGCCTAAAAAAACTTTTTGAGTTTTTGTATGTGTGTGCAAAGCATTTTGAAAATATCTCAAATAATAAAGTTCTTGTAGAGCTGTGAAATCGCTTCAATCATTTGTAATAACCCTGTACTCTAACTGCACATGGAGAGTAATGCAAATTAACATTAATACTAATTATGGTTAACACAAAACATCAGAAACAGTTCTTTTAAGGAGTATCTTGATCTATTCCACATTAATGGAGCTACTACTGTACAATGGGCTCTATAGAACAATGCGTTTGTGAATGGATGAATAAATAATCCCAATTCCTCCTGATCAAACTCTATCAAACTCTAAACTTATCTATTTTTGGTCTTATTAATTGTAAAAAGAATTATAGTTTCAATTTCCTGTTTTACCTTCAACACTCAACTGTCCTATATTTACAGTATGATACTGAAAAATCATAGCAAACACTTAGTTCAAGAATCATGAAATAAGGTTATCTACATGGAAGATGCCTGGAGATACTAGAAGGTATCAGATAGATTATATAGTCGTAAGACAGAGATTTAGGAACCAGGTTTTAAATTGCAAGACATTTCCAGGGGCAGATGTGGACTCTGACCACAATCTATTGGTTATGAACTGTAGATTAAAACTGAAGAAACTGCAAAAAGGTGGGAATTTAAGGAGATGGGATCTGGATAAACTGACTAAAACAGAGGCTGTACAGAGTTTCAGGGAGAGCATAAGGGAATAATTGACAGGAATGGGGGAAAGAAATACAGTAGAAGAAGAATGGGTAGCTTTGAGGGATGAAGTAGTGAAGGCAGCAGAGGATCAAGTAGGTAAAAAGATGAGGGCTAGTAGAAATCCTTGGGTAACAGAAGAAATATTGAATTTAATTGATGAAAGGAGAAAATATAAAAATGCAGTAAATGAAGCAGGCAAAAAGGAATACAAATGTTTCAAAACTGAGATCAACAGGAAGTGCAAAATGGCTAAGCAGGGATGGCTAGAGGACAAATGCAAGGATGTAGAGGCTTATCTCACTACAGCTTAGATAGATACTGCCTACAGGAAAATTAAAGAGACCTTTGGATAAAAGAGAACCACCTGTATGAATATCAAGAGCTCAGATGGAAACCCAGTTCTAAGCAAAGTAGGGAAAGCAGAAAGGTGGAAGGAGTATAAAGAGGGTCTATACAAGGGTGATGTACTTGAGGATAATATTATGGAAATGGAAGAGGATGTAGATGAAGATAAAATGGGAGATATGCTACTGCATGAAGAGTTTGACAGAGCACTGAAAGTCCTAGGCCGAAACAAGGCCCCAGGAGTAGACAACATTCCATTAGAACTACTGACAGCCTTGGGAGAGCCAGTCCTGACAAAGCTCTACCATCTGGTGAGCAAGACGTGTGAGATAGGTGAAATACCCTCAGACTTCAAGAAGAATATAATAACTCCAATCCCAAAGAAAGCAGGTGTTGACAGATGTGAAAATTACCGAACTATCAGTTTAATAAGTCACAGCTGCAAAATACTAACGCAAATTCTTTACAGACGAATGGAAAAACTGGTAGAAGCCTACCTCGGGGAAGATCAGTTTGGATCCTGTAGAAATATTGGAATACATGAGGCAATAATGACCCTACAACTTATCTTAGAAAATTGGTTAAGGAAAGGCAAACCTACATTTCTAGCATTTGTAGACTTAGAGAAAGCTTTTGACAATGTTGACTGGAATACTCTCTTTCAAATTCTAAGGGTGATGATGGTCGAAGTAGAGAGGATATAAAATGTAGACTGGCTATGGGAAGGAAAGCATTTCTGAAGAAGAGAAATTTGTTAACATCGAATATAGATTTAAGTGTCAGGAAGTCGTTTCTGAAAGTATTTGTATGGAGTGTAGCCATGTATGGAAGTGATACATGGACGATAAGTAGTTTGGACAAGAAGAGAATAGAAGCTTTCGAAGTGTGGTGCTACAGAAGAATGCTGAAGATTAGATGGGTAGATCACATAACTAATGAGGAGGTATTGAAAAGAATTGGGGAGAAGAGGAGTTTGTGGCACAACTTGACTAGAAGAATGGATCGGTTGGTAGGACATGTTCTGAGGCATCAAGGGATCACCAATTTGGTATTGGGGGGCAGCGTGGAGCTTAAAAATCATAGAGGGAGACCAAGAGATGAATACACTAAGCAGATTCAGAAGGATGTAGGTTGCAGTAGGTACTGGGAGATGAAGAAGCTTGCACAGGATAGAGTAGCATGGAGAGCTGCATCAAACCAGACTCAGGGCTGAAGACCACAACAACAACAACGATGAAAAATTCTGGTGGAATACAATTAATACATATGAGTACCGGTAACTACTCACTCATGATGAAATTAAGATTTTGAGCAGTCAACAGACCCATAAACAAGATTCACAATGTTATTAGTACTTCTTCAGAGCAAATGAATAAAATACATGACAAATATGTACACACACACACACACACACACACACACACACACACACACACACACGACTGCACTGTCTCAGCTAATCTGACTACATCATTAATTCTGTTATGTATGTTCCAGTAATGATTTGCTGCATTATGAAGTGCATATCTATTAGGCAAATATACCAGTACTACATTACTTTTCTCTTTTCTTTCAGATTCAGCCTATGAGTAAAACAACTTTCATACTGAAGGCAGAGAAAGCATACATACTTGTTAATAATGGTGATTTGCACATACATAATTAATGGCATCAGTGTTTCACTGTGATACTTCCACTTATGGAATTATGATGTAAAAATTGTATTGAATTTGATATCAATATATTTAGCATGCTCCATAGGACCATGAAAGGCAAAGCTACTTGGTCGTGGAATGACTCAGTTTAAGTTTATAGATTGTTGATTAGAAAAGTTATAAACAAAAGAATTAAAGAATCAGTAAAACATGACAAAATTGTGAGAGAATATAGAAATAAATGTCATATAATGAGGGAAAAGTCCTCAACTACTGAAAGAAACTCCTGTAAAGAATACGAGTGTGCCACAAGGAAACCTTTCAACTTGGATATGAATACACAGGTTTATCACTCAATGTTTTCAATTCTATGATTACTACATTACATTTTAGTGTGACATAAAGTGTGCTGGAATGCTGTTGGAATTGCTAGTCAATATTTTATGAAGTTTTAGCCTTCAGTTACTTATTTTATAGTTTATTTGTATTAATATTTGCTGTAAATGTAACTTATTAGTGGATTTTCATTAATTTCAGTCTATATTCCTGTTTTATTGACTCGTGTGGCCTGTTATTTATGAGCGTGCTCACATCGTTCATCCAAACCACACGCCTCAGTTGTGTGTTTACATTTTGCGGTGTGCAGTTGCAGCTGTAGCAGTTATAAAGCTAAGTACTGACAAAGTTATTTGTGCACTCTTATACAGTTATTAAATTTAGTAGTTTTCAGCGATGTTTCGTGCTGTTTGTGGTGAAATAACTATTTAATAGACTTTCGGAAACATTCACTCACTCTACTTTTTAGAGTTTTCTGTGCATTGAAGTCGTTTAGTAAATTTTGTGCTTTAGTTTTCAGCTGACGTTTCTTATTGTTTCTAATGAAATATTTCAGTAAAATTTTCATTCAGTATTTTAACTTTTGTGAGTGATCCAGTGGCCACTTGGGTTTGGTTTTAGCTAACAATTTTCTGAAGTTTTGTTGGTATTGGTATTAGTTGGGGTTTAGTAGTATTAATACAAGTAGTTGCTTTCTTAGTAGAGAGAGAATTTCGAGACCAGTATTGTTAGTTCTATAAATATTTCTATTGGTGTAACTGAACTTAGGTAATGTAGATCTACAATTTTTTCAGAAACTGTAAAATTTTACCTTGACTGAGAAGTGTGGGCTCTGTCGTAGATTTGTGAGTAGTGGGTTACGGTGTGGGATTTGTTCAAAGTATTTTCCTTGGGGGAGAATGCAGTGGGGAAGCCAGTGGGCATTGAAGTGAGAGATCTTCTCCTGGTAATGCAGAATCTGTAGTAGAATTAAGTTGATAGAAGAGCAGGAGCATAAGATCTGTGCCCTTCAGGTGCAGTTACAACATGCAAAGGAGGAACTACATAGGTTGAAGAAGGTGAAGGGTGCTGGGGAATGGGCAAGAAGGCAGCTAGGAGGAGAAGGTATTCAGACAGTTACACTTTGTGTATATGCAATAGGTTTGACCAACTGTCAGAGTGGAGTGGAGAGGAGCCTCTTGTAGCTGTAGGTGTAGGGAACATGCAGCAGTCCTCAGCATTTAGGAGGTCTACGTCAGTTGAAAAGTCTAACAGAAAGAAGGTTCTGCTGCTAGGTAGTTCGCAGGGCAGAGGTGTGGGCCAGCAGTTGCAGGAAGTGTTAGGGAGAGAGTACCAGGCCACCAGCATTGTGAAGCCTAGTGCAGGGTTGGCTCAGGTGACTGACAGCATTGGGGAGTTATGTAGGAAGTTTACGAAGGAGGACCAGGTAGTGATAGTGGGTGGAGCAGGGAACATTCTCAATAGGGACGGGGAATATGATGTAGGTGGTGACCTGGTAAAGATAGTTACTCAAACTGGTGGCACTAATGTGCATTTCGTGCAACTGTTTCAGTGTCATGATCGGCCTTGTCTTAATGCAGCTGCTTGGTGCATTAACATGGGGCTGGAGAAGGCACTGATGGCAGAGGGCATGGGTCACATTTCACTGGTGCCAGTTGAGTCTATCAGTAGATTGGGTTTCACTAGGCATGGCCTGCACCTCAATAGGTATGGGAAGGGGAGGCTGGCAAAGCTTTTAGGTGGTAGTGTAGTGGGTGGTGATGGTCGGATCACTCATGGAAAAGTTCCTGTATTAGTTGGTGTTAGAGCTGCACCATTTTTAGATTGAAGTCAGCTGATAGGTATACCTGCTTAAAGGAAGTCCCTCTAACTAAGGGCTCACCTCCAGAGGACGTCATGTTTCCAAGTAGAGAAGGAATTAGCATATTTCATCAAAATATAAGAGGTATTAGAGATAAAGTCAGTGAACTGCTTATAGATATTGACTTTGAAATTATTGGTGTATTGGAGCACCATTTAAATAATTTGACAATTCAGAGGCTTCCCTTACCAGGATACTGATTAGCTGGCTGGTTTTCAAGGAGCTCCTTGCAGGGTGGGGGAGTGGCCATGTATGTAAAATACAGTATTCCATTTGAGTCCATTGACATATCACGGCACTGCACTAAATGGTATTTGAATGTTGTGCAGGGGCAGTTGAATTTAGCGAAACTAAACTTCTAATTGTTGTTGTTAATAGGTCCCCTAACTCTGACTTCAGAGCATTTCTGCTCTAGCTAGAGAGGTTTCACTTTATAGGAAGTACCAGAAATTAGTTACATGTGGTGACTTTAATATAAATTTTGTATATGATGGAGCATGAAAAAGGATGTTGGTAGACTCCTAAATTCATATGATCTGATGCAGATCGTGTTTTTTTTTCCAACTAGGGTGCAGGGGAACAGTAGCACAGCCATAGACAATATTTTTATTCATTCTTCATTACTAGATGGGCATTCTGTTAGTAAAAGCGGAGTGGCCTTGCAGATCACAATGCACACATTTAACCCCAAAAGGCTTTTGTACTCAAACAAATGTCATATAATTAAAAACCATACAGGAAACTTTATCCAACAGCAATAGAGAGTTTTTTAAACCTTATCAAAGAACAGGAGTAGCAGGATGTTTACAGTGTTGATAACATTGATGATAAATACAATGCTTTCCTTAACACATTTCTCATGCTCTTTGACAGTTTCTTTCCATTAGAAAGTTCTAAATGGGGTATCAGCAGTAAAAGGCAGCCCAGTTGGCTGACCAGTGGGATAAAGATATCTTGTAGAACAAAGCAGGAATTATATCAAAATGCTAGAAGTAGTTTACAATCAAGCAACAGTAGCCCAATACAAATAGTACTGCAAGGTGCTTAAAAATGTTATTAGGAAGGCAAATGGTATGTGGTATGCAAATAGAATAGCTAATTTGCAGGATAAAATTAAAACCATATGGTCAGTTGTGAAGGTTGTGTCTGGTCAGCAGCACAAGGTCGACAATATAGTGTCAAATCTTGGTAAAAATATTTCTGTTACTGATAAATCAGATATGTTGTTGTTGTTGTGGTCTTCAGTCCTGAAACTGGTTTGATGCAGCTCTCCATGCTACTCTATCCTGTGCAAGCTTCTTCATCTCCCAGTACCTACTGCAGCCTACATCCTTCTGAATCTGCTTAGTGTATTCATCTCTTGGTCTCCCTCTATGATTTTTACCCTCCACGTTGCCCTCCAACACTAAATTGGTGATCCCTCGGTGTCTCAGAATATGTCCTACCAACTGATCCCTTCTTTTTGTCAAGTTGTGTCACATACTCCTCTTCTCCCCAATTCTATCCAATACTTCATCATTAGTTATGTGATCTACCCATCTAATTTTCAGCATTCTTCTGTAGCATCAAATTTCGAAAGCTTCTATTCTCTTCTTGTCCAAACTATTTATCGTCCATGTATCACTTCCATACATGGCTACACTCAATACAAATACTTTCAGAAACGACTTCCTGACACTTAAATCTATACTCGATGTTAACAAATTTCTCTTCTTCAGAAACGCTTTCCTTGCCATTGCCAGTCTACATTTTATATCTTCTGTACTTCGACCATCATCAGTTATTTTGCTCCCCAAATAGCAAAACTCCTTTACTACTTTAGGTATCTCATTTCCTAATTTAATTCCCTCAGCATCACCTGACATAATTCGACCACATTCCATTATCCTCGTTTTGCTTTTGTTGATGTTCATCTTATATCCTCCTTTCAAGACACTGTCCATTCCGTTCAACTGCTCTTCCAAGTCCTTTGCTGCCTCAGATAGAATTACAATGTCATCGGCGAACCTCAAAGTTTTTATTTATTCTCCATGGATTTTAATACCTACTCCGAATTTTTCTTTCGTTTCCTTTACTGCTTGCTCAATATACAGATTGAATAACATCGGGGAGAGGCTACATCCCTGTCTCACTCCCTTCCCAACCACTGCTTCCCCTTCATGCCCCTCGATTCTTATAACTGCCATCTGGTTTCTGTACAAATTGTAAATAGCCTTTCGCTCCCTGTATTTTACCCCTGCCACCTTTAGAATTTGAAGGAGAGTATTCCAGTTAACATTGTCAAAAGCTTTCTCTAAGTCTACAAATGCTAGAAACGTAGGTTTGCCTTTCCTTAATCTTTCTTCTAAGATAAGTCGTAAGGTCAGTATTGCCTCACGTGTTCCAACATTTCTACGGAATCCAAACTGATCTTCCCCGAGGTCAGCTTCTACCAGTTTTTCCATTCGTCTATAAATAATTCGTGTTAGTATTTTGCATCCGTGACTTATTAAACTGATTGTTCGGTAATTTTCACATATGTCAACACCTGCTTTCTTTGGGATTGGAATTATTATATTCTTCTTGAAGTCTGAGGGTATTTTGCCTGTCTCATACATCTTGCTCACCAGATGGTAGAGTTTTGTCAGGACTGGCTCTCCCAAGGCCGTCAGTAGTTCTAATGGAATGTTCTCTACTCCCGGGGCCTTGTTTCGACTTAGGTCTTTCAGTGCGCTGTCAAACTCTTCACGCAGTATCGTATCTCCCATTTCATCTTCATCAACATCCTCTTCCATTTCCATAATATTGTTCTCAAGTACATCACCCTTGTATAGACCCTCTATATACTCCTTCCACCTTTCTGCTTTCCCTTCTTTGCTTAGAACTGGGTTTGCATCTGAGCTCTTGATATTCATACAAATGGCTCTCTTTTCTCCAAAGGTCTCTTTAATTTTCCTGTAGGCAGTATCTATCTTACCCCTAGTGAGATAAGCCTCTACATCCTTACATTTGTCCTCTAGCCATCCCTGCTTAGCCATTTTGCACTTCCTGTTGATCTCAGTTTTGAGACATTTGTATTCCTTTTTGCCTGCTTCATTTACTGCATTTTTATATTTTCTCCTTTCATCGATTAAGTTCAATATTTCTTCTGTTACCCAAGGAGTTCTACTAGCCCTCATCTTTTTACCAATTTGATCCTCTGCTGCCGTCACTACTTCATCCCTCAGAGCTACCCATTCTTCTTCTACTGTACTTCTTTCCCCCAGTCCTGTCAATTGTTCCCTTATGCTCTCCCTGAAACTCTGTACAACCTCTGGTTCTTTCAGTTTATCCAGGTCCCATCTCCTTAAATTCCCACCTTTTTGCAATTTCTTCAGTTTTAATCTACAGCTCATAACCAATGGATTGTAGTCAGAGTCCACATCTGCCTCTGGAAATGTCTTACAATTTAAAATCTGGTTCCTAAATCTCTGTCTTACCATTATATAATCTATCTGATACCTTCTAGTATCTCCAGGATTCTTCCATGTATACAACCTTCTTTCATGATTCTTGAACCATGATTAAGTTATGCTCTGTGCATAACTCTACCAGGCATCTTCCTCTTTCATTTCTTAGCCCCAATCCATATTGACCTACTATGTTTCCTTCTCTCCCTTTTCCTACTATCGAATTCCAGTCACCCATGACTATTAAATTTTCGTCTCCCTTCACTACCTGAATAATTTCTTTTATCTCATCATACATTTCTTCAATTTCTTCATCATCTGCAGAGCTAGTTGGCATATAAACTTGTACTACTGTAGTAGGTGTGGGCTTCGTGTCTATCTTGGCCACAATAATGCGTTCACTATGCTATTTGTAGTAGCTTACCCGCACCCCTATTTTTTTTATTCATTATTAAACCTACTCCTGCATTACCCCTATCTGATTTTGTGTTTATAACCCTGTATTCACCTGACCAAAAGTCTTGTTCCTCCTGCCACCGAACTTCACTAATTCCCACTATATCTAACTTTAACCTATCCATTTCCCTTTTTAAATTTTCTAATCTACCTGCCCGGTTAAGGGATCTGACGTTCCACACTCCGATCCGTAGAATGCCAGTTTTCTTTTTCCTGATAATGACGTCCTCCTGAGTAGTCCCCGCCCGGAGATCCGAATGGGGGACTATTTTACCTCCGGAATATTTTACCCAAGAGGACGCCATCATCATTTATCCATACAGTAAAGCTGCATGCCCTCGGGAAAAATTACGAACGTAGTTTCCCCTTGCTTTCAGCTGTTCGCAGTACCATCACAGCAAGGCCGTTTTGGTTAATGTTGCAAGGCCAGGTCAGTCAATCATCCAGACTGTTGCCCCTGCAACTATTGAAAAGGCTGCTGCCTCTCTTCAGGAACCACACGTTTGTCTGGCCTCTCAACAGATACCCCTCAGTTGTGGTTGCACCTACAGTACGGCCATCTGTATCGAGGCACGCAAGCCTCCCCACCAACGGCAAGGTCCATGATTCATGGGGAAGGAAATCAGATATATGTAAAGTATTTAACAATCATTTTCTGAGCATTGTGGGAGAGTTAAATAAAAATTTAGTTTCTACAGGGAATCATATAAATCTCTTGGCAAATGCCTTTCGGAGATTGATGTCTGAAATACTCCTCTAGACAAGGGGAAGATCGAGTCAATAATTAAATCACTGAAGACTAAGGACTCTCATGGATATGATGGGGTGCCTAGCAGAATATTAAAGTACTGTACTGCACATGTTAGCCCTGTATTTAGCCATATTTGTAATTTTTTCCTTTTGAAATGGTCAGCTTCCTGAATGATTAAAGTAGTCATTAGTAAAGCTGATTTATAAAAAGGGAGAAGGGGATGATGTAGACAATTTTAGACCTGTTTCTATGCCATCAGTGTTTGCTAAAGGTAGTGAGAAGGCTGTGTATGTAAGGATAATTAATCATTTTGTATCACACGATTTGCTATCAAATGTACAGTTCGGCTTTAGAAATCGTTTAACAACTGAAAATGCTATATTCTCTTTTCTCTGTGAGGTACTGGTTGGGTTAAACAAAAGGTCTCGAATGCTAGGCATATTTTTTTATTTAACTAAGGCATTTGATTGTGTTGCTCACAAAATATTGCTCCAGAAGTTGGATCGTTTCAGAATACAGGGAGTAGCTCTCAATTGGTTCACCTCTTACTTCAGCAACAGAGCGAAAAAGGTCATTATTCACAGTGCTGAGAATGGCTGTGCTGTGGGGTCTCTGTGGGGTATGGTCAAGTGGGGGGTGCCCCAGGGATCAGTGTTGGGGCCACCTGTTCTTTACTTATATAAATGATATGCCCTCTAGTTCAAATGGTTCAAATGGCTCTGAGCACTATGGGACTCAACTGCTGTGGTCATAAGTCCCCTAGAACTTAGAACTACTTAAACCTAACTAACCTAAGGACAGCACACAACACCCAGCCATCACGAGGCAGAGAAAATCCCTGACCCCGCCGGGAATCGAACCCGGGAACCCGGGCGTGGGAAGCGAGAACTCTACCGCACGACCACGAGATGCGGGCATGCCCTCTAGTATTACAGATAACCCTAAAATATTTCTGTTTGCTGATGGCACTGGCAGGGTAGTAAAGGATGTTGTGTGCAACACTGGCTCAGTTTCAAATAGTGCAGTTCATGACATAAGTACATGGCTTGTAGAAAATAAACTAATGCTAAATAACAGTAAGACTCAGTTTTTACAGTATCTAACACACAATTCAACAAAACTTTATGTTTTAATTTCACAGAATGGGCATATGATTAGTGAAACCGAACAGTTCAAATTTCTAGGTGTTCAGGTAGATAGTAAACTGTCGTGGAAAGCCCACTTTCAGGATCTTGTTCAATGACTTAATGCTGCCATTCTTGATATTCGAACGGTATCTGAAGTGAGTGATCATTCGACATGGAAATTAGTCTACTTTGCTTATTTTCATTCAGTCATGTCATATGGTATTATATTTTGGGGTAACTCTTCCCAATCTAAAAGGATATTTTTGGTTCAGAAATGGGCAGTTCAGGCAAAAGGTGGTGTACATTCACGAACATCTTGTCAACCCCTGTTCACGAGTCCGGGTATTTTGACATTGTCCTCTCAATACATATATTCCTTGCTGTCATTTCTTGTTAACAATATTACCTTATTCCCAAGAATAAGCAGCTTTCACTCGGTTAATACTTGGCACAGAAATCAAACCTGAATTTGGATCAGACTTCCTTAACTCTTGTACAGAAAGGTGTGCTGTATACTGCTGCATCCATTTTCATTAAGCTACCACTAGAATTCAAACAGCAGTAATGCACGCACTTTCAAATCAAAACCGAAGAGTTTCCTCGTGGGTCATTCCTTCTATTCTGTCAAGTAGTTCCTTGTAAAATTAAGCTCATTCTTGTTGTATTGTTAATGTTGTAATTTCATGTACTGAGAGGTTCCATGACCTTGGAGATTTGTTCCTCAATTTGGGCCTATGGAACTTGACGTGTAAATAAAATAAATAAATATTGAAAATGGAACCTCCTGAACAGTGCACACTTTTTTTGTACAATTTCTAAGGAAGTGTTATCCAAGTACATATCATTATCCATCTGAAAGGATGTTTCTTCTGAAAAAATCACTACTGCAAACAATGTATCCTATGAAGGAATATATGCACAGGGGCGGCACAGTTAGAATTCTGAGAGACAGTTTCATTCTCACATGCGAGAGACATAATACGTCGGGCACCCATCTTCTGCCCTGATTCACAACTAACTATGGTGTTTTAATTTTATTCTGAAGGTTTTGTATTCTCTTGGTGTAATAAACTTTTTTTAGCCTGTCTGATGACATTCCTTAGCACTTTGCAGTATTGCCTATAGTAAAATTCTGTTATGGCACTGACTGTTTATGATATTATGATACAGCTTTTATTTGTTCCTGTATGTTATTGTAAAGCCTTTGGCACTGCATTTGTGGCTGCTTGCTTCTTCTCTCTCTCTCTCTTTTTTTTTTTTTTTTTTTTTTTTTTTTTTTTTTTTTTTTTTTTAAAAAAAGAAAGGGAAGAGCTATTAAAGAAAGTAGCAAAGGTATTAAGAAATGTGTGATACTTGTTGTTCAGTACCTGAGTCACTGACATGTGCTGGAAGAGAACAATCTTCAAGCCTTTTTCTTAATTGCTTCTCAATTGTGTATGGAAGTTCCGCTTGCGAATGCAATACCTTGAAACAGATTTGCATACTGACATTAAACATAATAAATCATTGTCATATGTATTAGTCAAAGTGAGAGACATGACTGTCTTAACTAAAATATATCTTATGGAGAAGAAGAATAAGAAGAAGAAGAAGAAGAAAAAAAAAGAGTAACAGTGATTATTTTTGCTAGCACTGTTTTGTTCTTGTTCCATTTTTTATAACAGCAAGTTCAAGTGATCAATGTGCAGCTGTGAAATTTTGTTTTCTATGCGGTAAAAATGCTGCTGAAACTGTTTTAATGTTGAAAACATCTTACCAACATGACACTATGGGAAAAATTCAAGTATACAAGTGGTTTGCTCGATTTAAAAATGGCAACATGTTGATTGATGATGAACCTCGCTCTGGATGTCCATAGACAGCCTGAATTGACAAAAATATTGAAAAAATTCAAGAGCTTGTGCTCACAGACTGTTGACAGACAATTCATCAACTGTCAGAGATCAGTGGATTATCTTGGAGCTTGGTTCAGTGATTTATAATGGAAGATTTGGAAATGAAAAGGGTTGTTGCAAAGTTTGTTCCTCGGGTTCTGACTGACAACAAAAGGAATGTCACATTGAAACATTTCATGCTCTGAAACAACAGCTTGAAACTGATCCAGATTTTCAGTCAATGGTCATCACTGATGATGAGTCACGCTGCTATGGTTATGACCCAGAAACAAAGCAACAGTCAAGCCATTGGAAGATGTTATCATCACTCCATCCAAAAAAAATGTTGTCAAGTCAAATCAAACATCAAAACAATGCTGATTTGCTTTTTTGATGCCAAGGGCTTAGTTCATTCAGAGTTCGTTCCCCCAGGTCAGACCATCAATCAAACCTTTAGGAAGACTGTGCTACAGAGTTTGTCAAAAAAGACCTGATTTGTGGCAGACAGGAGACTGGTTCCTCCACCATGACAACACACCTGCAGACACAACCATCTCTGTTAGACAGATTTAGGCTAAAAATGGCATGTTTCTACTGCCCCTCACATCTTACTCACCTGATCTTGCTCCATGCAACTTTTTCTATTTCCAGGCACGAAAAGGGGCATGAAAGGACAACAATTTGATAAAATTGAAGAAGAAGAAGAAGAAGGGGGAAAAACTGTCAGCCATTTCTAAACATGGCTACAAAAAACATTTTGGACAGTGGGAGCACCAGTGGGACAAATGTATTAGTTGCAATGGAAAGTATTTTGAAGGTCATAAGGTTGTTTTGTAAACAATCTAAAAATATATAGCTTTTCAAAAATAATTCCATTTGTTTTTGGCTACCCCCCGTAAATCTATGATTTTATACAATTTTCTTGAAATAAGTAGCTCATGATATTTGAGAAATAGAAGAAAAAAAATCAGTTTCCTAATCTTAAATACATTTATCCTCTGGTTCTGTTGTTCTCTTAGCTAATATTTATTATTGTCAGTTTGAATGACAACTATGAAGTGAAACTACTAACCAAATTAATCTTGAATAAGTTATGTCTGCTACATTCTGCTATTTGACTGAGTCGATTACTAGCACTACTATTATTGCCACTTATTTCTACATTTCTTAATCAATCACCAGACTTTACCATACAAACTACATTAATCTGACAATATAGAAATACATATAATTAAGATTACACATACAATAAAATATATATGATTAGTATGTAGCTTAACAGCTAAAGAAAGCATTTAATGCTTCACTTAGTTTAAAGTGGCAGCTACTAAAATTAAAAAACATTTCACTACTCATAATTTAAAAACACTATTTGACTTAGCACCATGTTCTAGCCATCCCAAAAGTGCTTTCTGAAACAACAGCATCAAAAATCCATCAGCTAAATAGAGATAGCAGTCTTAGTGTATTCAGAATTTTTGTTCTGGACTTTTCATTGGGATTAACTGTACTTCAGAAGGCAACACAAAAATATTTCCAGAAGTACCTTGAGGCAGCTCTTACATGTTTTAGATAACTGACAGTTTGAGATATGTGTTGTCCTTTTACCAAGTATTCTGATTGCAAATTTCCCACGTAGTACTAAAGGTTTCCTGCTTTTTCTCTACATAATTGAGTCAGCTGATGATACACTGACTGAAGCCTATTGTTACTCCTAGCTGGATGAAGATAGTACTTCAGTGGTCCACTTTCTTACTTGATGTTACAGTTCTAATTGCTTTCTTCTGGAGTTTGCTGAGTGACAACACAACTGTAATTCGTAATTATGTGTACATGTGCACAATGTTAATAGAGACTGTTTTAATATTCTGTCATGATTTTCTTAAGAGGTATACAACAGATGAAAGAGTTTTGCAATCACATGCAACTTGTTATTGTTAGTTGAGTTTGCTGTCAATCATGAAATCAAAAATATCACATCATCTACGTTACTCAAGACTGCTGTGTTTTATTTTTGTTAAATTTCACGTTGCTTTGTGTGAACTTCTGTCCTTTCTTCTGAATTTATCTGACTTTATCTTTCCTTGTATTTTTCGCTCTTCTTCTTTTGTCTTTGATTTTTAACTCCATCATTTTCTGATTACAGGTCTGATGTCATGCCTCTCTCCAAGGCTCTGGCATCTCCTATAGTGAATGAAGATTAATTGGAAGGACCATGTGGTAAGCTTAGCACTAAAACTAAATTCAGCATGTTTTATGCTTAGAATAATTTCAAGAGTTTGTAGTAATGACTGTACCAGATTAGTATATTTTGGCTATTTTCAGTCCATTGCATCCTGTGGGATAGTATTCTGGGGAAAAACAAATTGTCGTCTAAATGAGATTTTCAAATTGCAAAAACGTGCTATTCGGATAATGACCCACAGCCCACCTCAAACACATTGTAGGCCCCTTTTTAAAGCATTGAAAATTTTAACAATTCCATCATTATACATTCTGAAATGTCTGTTGGTGATCAAAAGAAATCAGGACAAAATGAAAACCAATACAGACTTCCATAATTACGATACACGGCAATGTAAAGATCTCCACATACAAGCTGTAACAAGGACCCAAAGCCAGAAACATGTATGTAACCAAGGCATCAAACTTTTTAATGCACTGTCAAAACATATCAAAGAGCTGGAAAATGAGGATAAATTTAAAACTGTAATAAAGAACCACATGCTTGACAAATGTTATTACAGCATAAGTGAATATCTCTGCGCAACTGTATAACAATATATGTTTAAGTTAATGTGACAAATGAAATTACATCAGTGCATAAGAAATTATGTTATAAAAACACTTATTATTTGTATATTGTATTAAACATAAGATAGATTAATATGAATTCAGCACAGATACAAATTTTGTAAAGATATTATATAGTTGTTAAAATGTACCCTGACAAATCCTATATCAGAAATGTGATCATTGGGATGATAATAAATAAATAAAAATAATAATAATAATAAAAAATCACTTCACCTTTCTGTTCCTTTCCTTCCTCATTATCTCAAAAGCACTAAATCTGACCATATTCACAATGCTCCACTCCATTTTTGGTTGATACAAAACCTTTCTGAAGCCTATTCATCCAATATTTCACTCCAGATTTGAAGTTTAAGCCTGAGAAGCACAGGAAAGTGCCATACTGGGTGTTCCTAAAAGGAATTAACAACTCTGAAAATTCATACAGATTTATTCACGAGTTACAGACCCAGTTTTGGTATCAGTTTTAGCAAAGTTCATTACTTATTTACTTTATAGCTAAACAGGTTGAATGTGATGTTCATTGGTTACCCCTTCCACACAAAAAATCACTCCCATACAGCCTGGCCACTCGTAGCAGATGCATATGCAGTGATGAGAACTCCCTCGCCCAGTATGCTGAAGGCCTCACAAAGTTCTTCACAGACAGGCAATACCTACTAGACCTAATGCACAAAAAGATCTCCCACACCATATCCCCACACACACCTGATCCTCACATCCATCCAAAGAACCAACTACAAAGAAGGGATCCTAGCCAAGATACTTCCATCCCCTCCCAAAGTGGTGATCTGCTGCCCATCCACCTCCACAACATCCTAATCCATCCCTATGCCACTCCCACCCACAATCCCCTGCCACAAGGATCATACCCTTTGGAAGATTCAAACGCAAGACCTGTGCCATCCATCCACCCAGCATTTCCTATTCCAATTCCATCACACATTTATCCTACCCCTTCAGAATCCAGGCCACCTGTGAAAGCAGCCCTGTTATATACCAGCTCTGCCGCAACCACTGCAGAGCATTTTGCAATGGTATGACAACCAATCACCTTTCAACTAGAATGAATGGCCACCGCCAAACTGTTGCTGAAAAAAAGGTGGACCACCCTGTCGCACAACATGCGAGATTTCAATGGCTGCTTCACAACCCGTGCCATCCTGATCCTCCCCATCACCACCACCAGCTTTTCTGAGCTGCGCACATGGGAGCTATCCTTACAACACATCCTTTGCTCCCGTCTCCTCCGTGCCTAAACCTAAGGTAACTTGCTGTCCCCCCTTCCATCCCCACCCAATAGTGTGTGTGTGTGTGTGTGTGTGTGTGTGTGTGTGTGTGTGTGTGTGTGTGCGTGCATGTGTGTGTGTGTGTGTGTGTGTGTACACACAATCTCCAGTCCCAATACCCCTGCCCAATACATGTCAGCTAGTTGTGTGCCGACATCTCACGCCCTAGTCTGTGAAATCGCATGCCCAGTCACCAGCCATCTGCTTCCTCTACCTGCAGCTCCAGTTAGCCCACAGATAGCTCCCCACTTTCCCATGAGCTGCTTCCCCCCCCTCCCCCCCTCCAATCGCCACCCTGCCTCACGTCTCTCTTCATCCCTCACTCCACCCCACACCCCTGCCTCAACCCAGTACACTCACTGTGTTTCAGGAAAGAGCTGGCAGTCGACTGAGCACAATGTAGGGAGACAGGGATGTGCATATGGACGTGTGTGTGTGTGTTTCTCCCCCATTCTGAAAGCTAGCAAAGCTAAGCTCTGTACCTTTTGTCTGTGTACCGCTTCTGCCTTTCGGTGAATCATCTCCTTTATTCCTAAATAATTCATCATTCTCAACCAGAAGTTTCCATACATTATTATACCAGTTGTGTTTATTAACTTAGACATTTAACTGAAAAGCTGACTGATCACAAAAGATAGTGTTTTCTAAGAAATCTTTGTCGTTATCCAATAAAAGTAATTTTTCCCACAAATGTCCTTACAACCAATCCTAGCAGAGTCCTTTTTTGTTCTTGCAGCAGTGTTGATTTGTGTGGTTTGAGATGTAGATGTCTTCTTAATACGTACTAGTCATATGTGGGATATTCAGCTCGCGAGATGCATGCTGGGACTATTTTGCAAGACTGTTAACAGAGCTTTGCCTACTTTTCTCTACAACTTCGTCAGACACATACAGTAGCCCCGAGGTTTTTTACGGGTTATCAAGCACCCAGTTTCAACAATTCCACTCATAAATGGTAGGTTTCAAGCATACTCAGAACCAAAGTTACATACATGTTTGTCATGGACAATCGGTCATGAAATAAAAACAAACAATGAACACACTCCAGATCAGTGAAGGGCAGCCATCTTGGCTACAGTTGTCATTAGTGTCTGTAGTAGAGCGATTCATACCAATGTGCAAAACAAATCAAAACTTGATCTATTTTTCTATAAAATTATGCCAAGACTAGATTTGTAAGCCATGTGGATAAATTTGTAAGAATTTTCAAAGTTCCACAGTCCTTCTAGGAACAGCCTCTCTGCGCTCCATCACAACTCTTAACTAACTGAGGGGAAATAAGAAATTTTGAAAGCATTAAAAGATACTTACACAGGCCTAATGATTATACTTCACAACTTCATCTTAGTGTGAATGATAACATCCTCTTTTCTCTAATTCCACACATTATAAAAACTATGAACTTCACTTACCCTCAGCAGGGCTGTGAGATACAGCTTGTGTTGCCGATCATTGTTGTTACACTGCACAGTCTGGTTGAGTAGCGCTGTGGCTATCCTAGTGGCACTGACAGACAATAAATCTGGGAACATACGCTTGCTTTGAAAGCAGTTGTGGGTTGGTTCGACCTTGCTGCGCTGATAATATAGTAGCCAACAGCACACAAAGTACAAGAAGCCAGGTGAGATGCGTGAGCTGCCACATCCTAGTTCCACTCGCACCAATACATGAGTCCATGGCTGTGTGGCGAGTAATGGTAGCAAAGCAGGATCCACATGACGATGTGCTGCATACGCCAGAATGGTGCCCAGGCATTGCCAGCAACTTTCCTGTATGCCAGGAAGCCTCTGCAATAATTAATACAGATGGAAAAAATATTGGATTAGTTTCTGCTAAACTAGAAAAATTAAGTGAAAATTATATGGAATTATTGACTGTCTGCACTGAGTCTATTGTGTCCAATTGAAGGCACTATACCCTCTAGCAGCTGAAAACGCATTTGTGAACAGTACACTCTACGACCAAAAAATGACACACCATAAAGGAAGTATCCAAATGGGATGGAAATTGTTAGATGTAATGTACATGTACAGACAAACAAATAATTACAATTAAAAAAAAATTGATAATTTATTCAAGAGATAGATCTTCATAAATTGAATAAGTCAACAACCTGCTAATCCATCTTTGGCCCTTGGTGTTGATTGGTGAAGTTGTTGGATGCCCTCCTGAGGGATATTGTGCCAAATTCTTTCCAACTGGCCTATTAGAGCGTCGAAATCCTGAGTTTGTTGGAGGGTTCCAAATATTATCAACTGGGAAGAGATCTGGTACCCTTGCTGGCCAAAGTATGGTTTGGCAAGCATGAAGACAACAAGCAGTAGAAACTATCGCCACATGTGAGCAGGCATTATCTTGCTGAAAGGGAAGCTTGGGATGGTTTCCACATAGGGCTACAAAATAGAGCATACAATATCGTCGATGTATTGCGGCGCTGTAAGGGTGCTGTGGATGACAACCAGATGGGTTCTGCTATGAAAAGATGCACACAGGTTGCTATCCCATCACTGTCTAGTGCATCTCTAGACACATCTTTCCTGGTAATGGGGCTCAATTTGAAGCGGGACTTATCACTGAAGACAATTCTATTCCAGTCAATGAGATTCTAGGCCAAAGACATATCCGGAGATGCCCTGGGCAGTGCTGGGATACCAACCTGACTGTCGCTCACCATATAGACCAACAACCAGTAATTATCATCTGGGGTGCCATTTGTTTTAATAGTAGAACCCCTTTGGTTGTCTTCTGTGGCACCTTTACAGTGTAGCAATAAGTCAACAATATTGTATGCCCTATTTTGCTGCCCTTCATGGCAAGCCATCTTGGGCTTACATTTCAGCAAGATGCCTGCTCACAAATGGCGAGAGATTCAACTGCTTGAATTCATGCTTGCCAAACCAGACCTTGGCCAGAAAGATCGCTGTACTTCTCTCCAGTTCAGAATGTTTGGAAAATTATAGGCAGGGCCCTCCAACCCCCACTGGAATTTGACAGTCTAATGCACCGTTAAGACAGAATTTGGCACAATATCACTTAGGAGGACATCCAACAACCCTATCAATCAGCAATAAGGTGAATAACTGCTTGCATAAGAGCCAGAGGTGGACCAAAGCATTACTCCCCAAGTTGTTCAGCTTGTGAAACTTTTTCTCTTGAATAAAACATCCAATTCTTCTGAAATCGTAATCATTTGGTTGTCTCACCACGTACATCACACCTACCGATTTCTGTCCCAGTTGGATAATTACTTCATGGTGTGTCATGTACTACTGACTTCCATCCTTCCATGGCTTATCTAATCTACGATTCTTTCATTTCGAAGTATGTTTACCTTCTTCTCTCCCCCTCTCTCTCTCTGCCTGTCTACATTTAAAATTTATTAATCTTAGTATGTGCAACACTCAACAGATTAAAAGTCACTCGACAGATTAAAAGTGTTTGCGGACTGGGACTCACATCTGGCTCCTTGCCTTTCATAGCACTGACCTCGCTCACAGAGCTATGCAGGCATGGCTCATGGCCTGCCTCAGAACTTCAATATGTGAAAATTGCTTCATGCAAGAATTTCTTCACTGTTTTCCCAACTCCCAGATACTTTATAGCATTCATCAATGGATTAGCACTTGTGGAGTAAAATATGTTGGAGAATGACTTAGCTAAGGAAGGTATCACCAAGACAGGGCTTAGCCACAGCCTGGGAGATTGATTCTAGAATGTATTTTCACTCTACAGTAGAGTGGTCGTTGATTTGAAACATCGAAATCTAAATCTAATGTTTGTTAACCTCTGTGAAGTGTGTGGCAGAGGGTACATCCCACTGTACCAATTAGGCTTTTTTTCTGTTGCACTCACATGTGTGTGTGTGTGTGTGTGTGTGTGTGTGTGTCTATTGTTGATGAAGGCCTTAATGGCCAAAAGCTTGTGAGAGACTTTTTGATGTGCCTATTTGTGACTTAGTGTCTCCGCTATTTGGTGAGTAGATCCTTGCTGTTCATGTTATATGTTAATGACCTCGCAGACAATATTAACAGTAACCTCAGACTTGTTGCAGGTGATGCAATTATCTATAATGAAGTACTGTCAGAAAGAAACATCATAAATATTCAGTAAGATCTTTATAAAATTGCAAAATGGTGCAAAGACTGGCAACTTGCTTTAAATGTTCAGAAATGTAAAATTGCTCACCATAGAAAATGAAAAAATTTGGTATCATATGACTACAATATCAATGAGTCACAGCTGGCCAATCCACACAAATATCTGTATGTAACACTTCGTAGGGATATGATTAAATTAAGTTTTCATTCCACAGACCCAAAAATTAGATGATTCTCATGGGTGCAGAACATGTTAGAAAGTATTCCCTTTGTCAGAAAGTCCCAAGACAGGATTTTTATTTCTGAGTTTGCAATACTAAAAAGTGACAAATGTTGCTTTTATGTTACCTGGTATGCATGAATCTTTGAAATGACCTTGGCTATATTTCCATGCAAACTCACTAGGTGGCAGGGCTGTGCTTAGCAACACACTGGATGCTGATTGAGAGCAAAGAGCATTTAGTTAAGCCTGAGAAAACCCCTAGTGAAACGTCGACAATGATTAAGCAAGAATATGCAGGCAAGGTACTTTCAAGAAGTTGTGTTTTTGAGTGGCACAAAAGGTTTAGTGAAGAGATTCAATACATGATGATCCTAGGGCTGGTCACTCACCTACAGCACATCCCGATGCAAATGTGGAGCATGCAACGCAGCTGTTGCAAGAAGACCATCATGTAACTGTGAGTGTGATATCAGAAGAACTAAATTTGATCATGAAGTGTGTTGTAAGATTTTACACAAAAATTTAGGGAAATGTACTCTTTATGCAAAATTTGTCACTTACACACTAACAGATGAAGAGAGCAATGAAAGACAAAGAATTTCTGCTAAACTACTGGATAGAGCCAGATGTGATGGCACATTTCTGTCAAAGTTTGCTGCTGGGGATGAAAGTTGGTGCTACCAGTATGACCCTCACATGAAGCACTGAAGTGCTGAACAGCAGAGTCCTGCATCACCAACCTCCAAAAAAGTCAAACAATAATCTTTGACAACAAAGACAATGTTGATCGCATACTTCAGTAGTAAAAGATTAATTCACCTTCAATATGTCCTTCAGGTCAAACAGTAAAACAAACTCTGTACATCAAAGTCTTGAAACTATGTGGCAAGCAACTCAATGTTGCAGTCTCAGCACTGGATCTTATTCCATGACAATGCAAGAGCCCATACTACTTTATCTGTTACTGAGTACCTGGCTAGATATTCTGCTACTGCCATCCCACATCTGCCATATTCGTCCAACCTATCGCCTTGTGATTTTTCCTTCTTTTTGTGCGTGAAAAGGTTACTGAAGAGGAAGCTTCATCGAAATATCATGAACATGCAACAGGCTGTGACAAATGAGCTTATAAGCACTGCAGTTGAAAATTCCCTAACTTGCTTCCAGGATCTCAAGAAACATTGGCAACTGTTTGTAGACAGCCAAAGGGACTACTTCGATAAGAGCTATGTCACTTGACAAGTGCCATTTTCTATTTTTTAAAAGTGCAATTTTCTACTTTTAAAAAATCTGTCCTGGAACTTTTCTGAGAAAATTAATACAACGTAGAAAACTGGAACTTTCCTGAGAAAGATAATATATGAGGGTAAGTCAATTATTATCTGCAAAGTAGTTATAAAATTTTATTGTAATCAAATATGAAGCTTACAAGAACATTATTTTTCGGCATAGTCTCCTTGCATTTTAATGCACTTGGTCCATTGTTGTACAAGCTTCCTGATGCCCTCATATAAGAAGGTTTTCGGTTGAGCTGCGACCCAGGAATGCACCGCTTCTTTCACTGCTTTGTCTGACGCAAATCAACGCCCCCTTAATGCCTGTTTGAATGGACCAAACAAGTGATAGCCAGAAGGTGCAAAATCAGGACTATATGGAGGATGATCCAGTACTTGAAATTTGAGTTTTTGGAGCGTTTCAGCAGTGTGGGTAGCAGTATGCAGACGGGCATTGTCGTGCAACAACACACCTTTTGACAGAAATCCTCGGCGTTTGCTTAGAATTGCAGGCTTTAGCTTGGCAGCAAGCATCTCACTGTAATGTACACTGTTTATTGTTGTGCCCCCTTTGCCATAATGTTCCAGTACTGGACCTTGTGTGTCCCAAAAAACAGTAAGCATCAGTTTTCCTGCAGACGGTTGGGTCCTGAACTTTTTCTTCCACGGTGAATTTGGATGTTTCCATTCCATACTCTGCCGTTTACTCTCCGGCTTGTAATGACGGATCCATGTTTCGTCACCAGTAATGATCCTGTCTAAGAATTTGTGCCCTTCGTTACCATAGCGACGCAAATGTTTTTTGGAGATGTCCAAGCGTGTTTGTTTACGCAAGTGTGTGAGTTGTTTTGGGACCCATCTTGCAGAAACTTTATGAAACCCAAGTTTGTTGTGGACGATTTTAGGCAGAACTGTGACTAATTTGCAGATGATGTGCCAATTCATCAATAGTTAATTGTCTGTGTAAGAGAATCATTTCATGTGAATGCTCAATGGTTGCTTCATTTGTGGCGATAAACGGTTGTCTGCCTACTTCGCTGTGTGTAACACTTGTGTGACCATTTTGGAATTTTTCAATCCACTTGTAGACACTCTGTTGTGGCAAAACACTGTTCCCGTACTGTACTGAAAGTCTTTGATGAATTTCAGCCCCTGATACACCTTCTGACTACAAAAAACAGATCACTGAATGTTGCTCTACTTTGTTGCAAACAGACAGCAGAGCAGCCATGATTAACAGCACGGCAGTGATAACAAAAACAACCTAGCAGCATTAAAGTTGCAAAGACATAACAACAAATAAACAAAGCATGCGTCATCAACATAAAATGACAGTACTACCAAAATAAACAAAACTATAACTTAATAGCGGATAATAATTGACTTACGCTAGTAACATAAAAAACGTATAACATTTGAATGTAATGCTCATTTCCCTGATCATTTGTCAGGAGATTGTCAACATATGTGAATACATTACAATAAACTGGAACTGTTAATTACACAGAATTAACACACAGTCAGAATGAAACACAGTTATGCACTTTTAATACATTTATCATACACAAAATACCTAATCTTGGTTGTTGTGACCAAGTGCTGACGAAACTGAAATATAACAGACATTTTTACTTCAGCTGGTCTAATATTCCCTGTTATGACATTCATCCTTCTAATCTAAAGACGAGTATCTTGATAGGTATTATAAGACCAGCTTAAGTAAAAATGTCTGTTAGATTTTGTTTTTGACAGCACTTGGTCACAACAGTGAAGACTAGGTATTTTGTGTATGATAAATTTATTTAAAGTGCATAACTATGAAATTGAATGATTGTTGTTGTTGTTGTTGTTGTGGTCTTCTGTCCTGAGACTGGTTTGATGCAGCTCTCCATGCTACACTATCCTGCGCAAGCTTCTTCATCTCCCAGTACCTACTGCAACCTACATCCTTCCGAATCTGCTTGGTGTATTCATCTCTTGGTCTCCTTCTATGATTTTTACCCTCCACGCTGCCCTCCAATACCAAATCGGTGATCCCTTGATGCCTCAGAACATGTCCTACCAACCGATCCCTTCTTCTAGTCAAGTTGTGCCACAGATTTCTCTTCTCCCCAATCCTATTCAACACCTCCTCATTAGTTATGTGATCTACCCATCTAATTTTCAGCATTCTTCTGTAGCACCACATTTCGAAAGCTTCTATTCTCTTCTTGTCCAAACTATTTATTGTCCACGTTTCACTTCCATGCATGGCTACACTCCATACAAATACTTTCAGAAACGACTTCCTGACACTTAAATCTATACTCGATGTTAACAAATTTCTCTTCTTCAGAAACGCTTTCCTTCCCATTGCCAGTCTACATTTTATATCCTCTCTACTTCGACCATCATCAGTTATTTTGCTCCCCAAATAGCAAAACTCCTTTACTACTTTAAGTGTCTCATTTCCTAATCTAATTCTCTCAACGTCACCCGACTTAATTTGACTACATTCCATTATCCTCGTTTTGCTTTTGTTGATGTTCATCTTATATCCTCCTTTCAAGACACTGTCCATTCCGTTCAACTGCTCTTCCAAGTCCTTTGCTGCCTCAGATAGAATTACAATGTCATCGGCGAACCTCAAAGCTTTTATTTCTTCTTCATGGATTTTAATACCTACTCCAAATTTTTCTTTTGTTTCCTTCACTGCTTGCTCAATATACAGATTGAATAACATCAGGGAGAGGCTACAACCCTGTCTCACTCCCTTCCGAACCACTGCTTCCCTTTCATGCCCCTCAACTCTTACAACTGCCATTTGGTTTCTATACAAATTGTAAATAGCCTTTCACTCCCTGTATTTTACCCCTGCCACCTTCAGAATTTGAAAGAGAGTATTCCAGTCAACATTGTCAAAAGCTTTCTCTAAGTCTACAAATGCCAGAAACGTAGGTTTGCCTTTCCTTAATCTAGCTTATAAGATAAGCCGTAGGGTCAGATATTGCCTCACGTGTTCCAATATTTCTACGGAATCCAAACTGATCTTCCCCGAGGTCGGCTTCTACTAGTTTTTCCATTTGTCTGTAAAGAATTCGTGTTAGTATTTTGCAGCATATTTGAATGATTACATAGGCTCAATTGTGGGTAAAGCAGGTGGTAGACTTTGGTTTATTTAGAATACTGGGGAAGTGCAATCAGTCTACAAAAGAGATTGCTTACAAATCACTCATGCGACCCATCCTAGAACATTGCAGGAACCCGCTTTAAATGATTACCATAGGGATACACTACAACCCCCTAAGTCTCACTCACACAGGGATCATGAGGACAAGATTAGAACAATTACAGCATGCACAGAGGCATTCAATCATGTTTTCTGCAGTCCATACATGAATGGAATGGGAAAAAATCCTAATAACTGGGCTGTTACAATGGGACATACGCTCTACCATGCACTTCACAGTGGTCTGCAGAGTATGTATTTAGATGTAGATGAAGATGTGCTGTAAGAGTGCCACAACTGACAACAAATGCAGTCTCGCTATGAAAAGAAATGGCATTCCACACCATCACTCCTTGTTGTCAGGCCGTATCGCGGGCAAGTCAGGTTGGTACCCCATCACTGTCTGGGCATATCCAGACGTCTTCATTGTTCATCTGGACTCATTTCAAAGTGGAAGACAATTCCACTCCAGCCAATGAGATTCCAGGCCGAAGAAATGTCTGGGGACTGCTTTGACTTTAATATTGTAATTAAATTACACAGTGACGAATATCTGTAGGAAACTGGACCATCGATTACGCATAGTTTAGCAGAGGGGTTCATGACCAACAGGCTAGCCATGAATTCTGAAAAAAACTGTGCAGTTAACTTTCACACCATACAAAACTTCAATCCTGCAAGCCTTGTTTTCACCACTGAAGGAAAAAAAATTCTCAAATGTGCATCAAACGAAATTTTTAGGCATACATATTCAAGAGGATTTGATGTGGGAGATGCATCTTAACAGATTAAATAAAAAATTGAATAACATTACTGAATTTTCCATCAGTACTTGGCAGAATATGACAGAACATTAAAAAGGAAAACACATCCATTCTGCAGAACATTAGGAAGTGTTTTCCTTTTTAATATTAAAAAACTGATTACACTTACATTTGCTGTTAGGATTCTCACTTAAAATACAAGTTGCTCTTCAGTGATGATAATGTACAATCCCACCATATGCCTTCTTACTTAGATTACATACATTAAATACATTTAAGGTATAGTTGAAAAAGCTCTTACTTGAATACTGCTTCTCCCCTGTCTCTTAATTTCGAGATCATCGTAATAAGTAAACTTCATTTACCAAATATCATTAATTACATACAGGATGCCCATAATTAAATTCTAGTTTCAATATGCTGTAGAAAGGGAACAACTCCTCAGAACGACGTAAAATTTGAACAGAATATTACTGATGCAGTGAGAAACGAAAACTGGACCGAAAGATGGCACTGTAAGTGACAGAGTATGCACACAAACAAATGTGTGGCATACAGCAGTTCCCCAATTTGCGTCCGAGGTGGCCAACATGACTACCTCCATGTAGGACATGCCACTGCTTGCTCATAAACTACAAACAGATCCGGGGTACGGCTATGGGCATACACATGACACCATCCTATATCCAAACTATTCATGGGCCATCTAGAGGACTCCTTCCTAAACACCCAGAATCCTAAACCCCTCACCTGGTTCAGATACATTGATGACACCTTTGCTATCTGGATCGAAGGTGAGGACACCCTAATCCACATTCCTCCAGGACCTCAACAACTTCTCCCCCATTTGCTTCACCTGGTCCCACTCAACCCAACAAGCCACCTTCCTAGATGTTGACCTCAACCTCGAAGATGGCTACTTCAGTACCTCTGTCCATATCAAACCTACTAACCACCAGCAATACCTCCACTTTGACAGCTGCCACCCATTTCATACCAAGAAGTGTCTTCTGTACAGCTAAGCCACCTGTGGTCGTCGCATCAGCAGTGACGAACAGTCCCTCTCGAAATATACTGAGGGTCTCACTAAAGCCTTCACTGACCATCATTACCCTTCTAATCTTGTACAAAAACAAATCTCCCGTACCTTATCTTTCGAGTCTCCTGCCATCTTCCAAACCCCGCCACAGAGGAGCATTCCCCCTGTAACTCAGTACCACCAAGGACTGGTGCAACTGAATTACACTCTCCTCTTGTCATGCCCTGAAATGAGAAATGTCCTGCCCACTATCCTTCCCATCCCTCCCACAGTGGTATTCCACTGTCCACTGAACCTACACAATATATTCGTCCATCCTTACACAACCTCTGCTCCCAATCCCTTACCTCATGGCTCATACCCCTGTAAACTTAGTTGCAAGACCTGTCCCATACATCCTTCCACCACCACCTACTCCATCCAGTCACTAACATCACCTATCCCACCAAAGGCAGGGCTAACTATGAAACCAGTCATGTGGTCTACAAGCTAAGCTGCAAGCACTGTGCTCCATTCTATGTAGGCATGACAAACAACAAGCTGTCTGTCCGCATGAATGGCCACTGACAAACTGTGGACAAGAAACAAGTGGGCCACCCTGTTGCTGAAAATGCTGCCAAACATGCTATCCTTCAAAATCAGAATTTTATTGTCTCATAACGTATAAGTTAAATCATTGATTTTATTTGCAGGAGACTCGTCAGTTTATAACTATGATAAATTATACATGAAATACAATATTTTTTATGTAATCACAATAAAATCTGAATATTATTTATTATTGTTGTTTTTATCCTGTTCAGATGGTCAGATCATTAAAAAATTCATCAGTAGAGTAATAACATTTCTGCACCAGGGTGCTACACAATTCTCTTTTTACTGCCTCAGTTTGGACTTTTCAAAAATGTTTGTCTTTCAGTTTATTGTGTAATTTCATTCCCATATATTGTGGAGTTTGTGCAAAAAGATTAAGCCTGTGTGTAGACAGCATGAAGCTTTCTTTGTTTCTAGTTTCGTAACTATGCTGCAAATTATTTGACAAAAAGAGTTTAGAATTATTACTTGTGAAAAGAATTATTTCATACAGATTAGAATGAGGGAATGCTTAGTATCTTAAGATCTCTTAATAATGGCCAACAAGATTCTCTTGGCTTTGTACTGCATATGTTTCTGATAATTTTTTTCTGTAAAGTTAATATTTTTCTCATGTTGCTAGCATTCCCCCAGAAGATAATGCTGTATTTCACTACTGACTCAAAGTAACTATGGTATACTACTTTTTTTGTGTCTATACTAGTGACATTGGATAGGAGTGTCATAGCAAATGCCAGACTGTTTAGTTTATTGTTTAGATAATCTATGTGTGAGGACCATGATAGGTTTCTGTCCAACTGCGTTCCTAAGAATTTAGCAAGCTCTACTTCATTTAGCTCCTGATTTCTGTGCATAATGTGAATATCATTTATTCGAGACTATTTTGTCTTAAACTGCATCACCTGTGTTTTTTTAAGTATTTAGCTTTAGGCCATTTAGATGGAACCAAACATCTAGGTTTTCTATAGTTTCCATGACATTTTCACGAATTTCTTCAGTGTTTTTATTTTCTACCATTACTGATGTGTCATCAGCAAATAAAACAGAATGATTATTTATATTTATGGGTAAGTCATTTACATACAAAAGAAAGAGGATTGGGCCCAGAATTGAGCCTTGTGGTACTCCCTGTGAGATGGTTCTCCACTTCAAGGAGTATTTCCCTTTGCTTGATGTTACGACAACCCTTTGCTTTCTCTCTGTTAGATATGACTTACACCACTGTAAGACGCTACCCATAATTCCACATTTTTTTCATTTTATATAGTAGTAAGGAGTGATTCATGCAGTCAAATGCTTTGGATAAGTCTCAGAAGATTCCCACAGCTTTTTGTGACTTGTCCAATGTGGAACTAACTTTAGTCACAAATTCATTGATTGCATGAATTATACTTTTGCCTTTCTGGAATCCAAATTGATTTTTTGAGATTACATTGTATTTGTAGCAGTAATTTTGAATTTGAGTTGCAACAATCATTTCAATATCTTAGAAAACACAGGAATAAGGGAAATTGAATGGTAATTTCCCATATCATCTCTGGAGCCTTTCTTAAATACTGGTGTGACTTCTGCATAGTTTAGAAATTCTGGAAAGTACCCTTCTTCAAGTGATTGATTAATTATTTTGTGTAGTGGGTGTGCTATTATATTTGTAGCTGTTTTAATGACTTTGGCAGGTATTTCATCCCATCCAACAGAATTTTAATTATTTTAGGTTTAGTATAGTTTTTTCTACATCTTTTACTGTTACTTTGTTAAATTTAATTGGGCTCTCTCTCTTGCTCTCACTTGAGCCAAACAAATGTACATTATCTTGATAAGAGTCTACATCAACTTCAGATTTTGCTACATTTATAAAGAGTTTATTAAAATTTTCTGATATCTGAGCAGGATGTACACTTATTTTGTCTTGTACCTTTATTTTAGAGATTTCGTCGTAGCTAGATTTGAATCCAAGTTCAGATTTGACTACTGTCCATACTTCCTTGGATTTATTTGTGTTTTTTAAATGAATTTAGCATTTGCCATTTCCTTTGCTGCTTGTGCAACCTTCTTAAATAGTTTTTTTTATATGCTTTAACATAGTTTATGAACTCAGGACTCTTATTTGATATCAGCTCAGCATGTAGCTCTCTCTACGGCTAGATATTTTTATGCCAGTGGTAATCCACTTTAGTTTTGTTGTGACTCGCTGATCTTTCAAAGTGCCGCCGCACAGTTACGCGCATCCTCTACATGTGGTGCTGTCTGCCAGCCATGCGGCAGCAGTGAAACCTAAGCGGCCAGCCAGCCAGCGGCCGCTGGACTTGGACTCAGTTATGATTTGACTGTTAAAGTGTACACATGTCTTACTCTGTTTACTTGATCTGTGACTTTCATGTATTGCGTCTTCCTTGAAATATATTTGTTCAACTTGAAGTTATTAGAATTGGCGACAAGGATGGGATTTTTCTTTTTCATCGTTGACCCACATGTTTCCATGGCTACTTTACAGCAACTACTGCAAGATCTCATAGAACAGCAAACGCTTCTCACAAATGTGATTCGTGATTTCGTCGCGGCATCAAATGCGGGGCATCTCTCGTCGTTGTCTCTTCCTATTTCTCCTCCTTACGTCGAGACGGCGGAAGACTGGTCTGATTACGAAAAACGCCTTCGACAGCACTTCTTGGCATTTCATGTTGCAGTCAGACAAACATGTAAGTCTCTATTCCTCTCATAGATTTCACCTCAAATGTATCGGTTGTTTTCGCAATTGGCTACTTTGAAAGATCCTGTGTCTTTGTCCTTTGCTGAAATGTGCTCATTTCTGTCCGTCTATTTTCAAAAGCAAACGCATTTGGAAGCCTCTCTTGTTGCCTTTTATCATTGTCAAAAACAACCGAATCAATCCTATCGTGCTTGGGCTGCTGAACTTCATGGCCTCAGTCAAAAGTGTCAATTTGTTACTGAAGTTCACAAAGAATCCTACGCTGATTCCATGGTACGGGATGCTATTATCCGATCGGCGCCCGACAGAGAAGTTAGGCAACGTGCCCTTCAGTTGGCAAATCCAACTCTAGATGAAGTCCTATCGATCGCTCAGTCTTTTGAAATTTCTCACGCTGCTGGAGCGCAAATAGAGGCATGGGGCGACGTTGGGGAAATACAACCTCTGTGCAATGTTGACGAAGTGTATGGCATGTCCCCGCTGGCCGACATGGCCGCAGTACGCTCCCAAGCACAGCCTTGGCCTAACCATAAACAAACCTCTAAGAAACTGCAGCAAAACCCACTGCAACTTCCTTCATGTCCGCAGTGTTTTACGAAACATTCACAAGAAGATTGTCCACAACGTTGGGCCGTGTGTCACAAATGCAAAAAAAAGGGTCATGTGTCGTCTGTTCACAAATCCAACCGCTTACATGATGTTCATGAACATGACGCTGATTCTGATTCTGTGTTGTATGTCAATTGTACTTCTTCCCTTTCAGGGAAGTTACTCCTCACTGTCCAAATACTTGGTCGAGATGTTCGCATGCAGGTGGATACTGGTTCTGCTGCCACTATCATCAATTCTCAGACGTATCTTCAGTTGGGTTCTCCAATTCTGTCACCTGTCACTAGGCAATTACAGACTTACAATAAACAGAAGATTTCTCTCTTGGGACAATTTGATACTGAGGTGTCTTACAAATCTGTCATTCGTACTGTTCCCATATTTGTGGTCGACCATAGTAACGCGGAGAATCTTTTTGGTTTCGATGCCTTTCACGTTTTTGGGTTCTCCATAGACAACTCTGTCAATATCGTCTCTGATGCTATTCCTTATGCTCAATTGCATTCCTTGTCGACGACATTTTCGTCCCTTTTTTCTCCTGGGTTAGGCCGTGCAAATGACTTTGAAGCTCATATCACGCTCAAACCCACTGCTCGGCCTAAGTTTTTTCGTGCTCGGCTCATTCCTGTGGTCCTTCGTGATCAGGTCAAACGGGAGCTGGATCATCTCACTGCTTCAGGGGTCTTGCTTCCTGTCACTTCCCGTGAGTGGTCCTCTCCTGTTGTTGTCGTTGCTAAGCCAAATAGTGAAATTCATCTCTGTGGCGATTTCAAAGCCACTGTAAATGCTCAATGCCTTATCGACACTTACCCTATGCCTCGACTTGAAGAATTGTTCACTAAACTCGCTGGAGGCCAGTACTTTTCTAAACTTGACCTGTCAGAAGCTTATCATCAACTTCCTCTTGACGCTGCTTCCCGGCAGTTTCTGGTCCTTAACACGCCTTTCAGCCTCTATCAATACCAACGATTGCCATTTGGGGTGTAGAAATTACCAGGACGACATTGTTGTCACCGGCTCCACCACTGACAAACATCTTCAAAATCTCTGCACACTTTTTCATGTCTTACAGATTGCCGGTCTTAAAAGTAACTTCAGAAATCAAAATTTTTTCAGGCATCTATCATGTACTTGGGGTTTCAACTCTCTCGGGATGGTATTCCTCCACTTCAGCAAACTGTCGCTGCGATTGATGCCTGTCGCTGTGATCGATGCCCTTCCTCGCCGTACATCTGTTAAGGCACTGCAGGCCTTCTTGGGGAAAATAGTATACTATCACAAGTTTTTACCATCTGCTGCTTCAGTGGCTCAGCCGTTGCATCGCCTGTTGCATAAAAATGTGCCTTTTCACTGGTCCTCATAGTGCGATGCGGCTTTCCAGAAACTGAAGACTATGCTGAAATAGGTCCCGTGCCTGGCTACTTATCAACCTGGCCAACATCTTGTTCTTGCCACGGACGCCTCTCAATATGGGGTCGGTGCAGTCCTTGCGCACCGTTTTTCTGACGGTTCTGAACAACCCATTGCTTATGACTCCAAAACGCTCACGGATGCACAACAAAAGTATTCTCAAATTGAAAAAGAGGATTTGGCCATTATTTATGCTCTTCATAAGTTTGGTGTATTTCTCTATGGATCCAAATTTCATCTTGTTACAGATCATAAACCACTTGTTTCCTTGTTTCATCCATCAACGTCACTTCCCAACAAGGCTGCACACCGCCTCCAGCATTTGGTTCTTTACTTGTCTCGTTTCAATTATGAGATTCATTTCTGGCTGATGGCTCAACATGCGAATGCTGATGCACTGTCTCGCCTTCCCATGGGTCCTGATCTGGCATTCGATAGGGACGAACTTTTGTGTTTCCACCTGGATGTTGCCGAGCAGCGGGTTGTGGATGGGTTCCCTATCACGGTGGACCGTCTGGCGGCTGCTACAGGTTCTGACCCTACCCAGTTCCGGGTTTTACACTGTATTCAGAAGGGTTGGCCGGATCGTCCGTCTGCTAAGACTTCTGATCCGTTGCGGAACTACTATGCTTTGTGTTACCGCCTCACGTTTAGGGATGGTGTTATCCTCCTTTCCACCGACAATGCTTTGCTGCGTGTTGTGGTACCTGCGTCTTTGCGTGCTTTAGTCTTGCGCCTCCTTCACCAAGGGGACCTGGGTGTCTCTCGCACAAAATCTCTGACGCGCTGTCATGTGTACTGGCCCGGCATCGACTCTGAAATCGCACACATGGTTGCTGCCTGCGGCCCTTGTGCGTCACAGGCCGCCGCCCCGAAGTCATCTTTGTCACCGTGGCCTTCGCCTGAGAAGCCCTGGGAGCGTATTTATGCTGACTTCGCGGGACCTTTTTTAGGTACTTATTGGCTTCTCATTATTGACGCCTACTTTAACTTTCCTTTCATTGTCCGTAGCACGTCGCCTACCACCGTGGCAACCACCAATGCCCTAGCTTGCATTTTCTCTTTGGAAGGCCTTTCCTCTACTATTGTTACTGATAATGGTCTGCAATTTGCCTCTTCTGATTTTGCGGATTTTTGTGCCCGTCACGGTGTAATGCATGTCACGGCCCCTCCGTTCCGTCCATAGTCAAACGGTGAGGCTGAACGACTGGTCCGCACATTTAAGGCTCAGATGAGGAAACTCCTGACTTCTTCTGCTGATGATGCGCTTCTCCAATTTCTGGCTTCTTACTGTTTCACCCCCATGGGCGACCACAGCCCGGCTGAGCTCTTACATGGCCGACAGCCCCGCACGCTACTTCATCTTCTGTGGCCTTCCACCTTACGGCCGTGGGTGCCTTCGCTTCGCCGGTTCACCGCCGACGCTCTTATATGGGTACGGCCCAAATGGAGTCCTGGCCGCATCTTACGACACCGTGGCTGACGCCTGTATGAAATCCAGCTGGACACGGGTGTTGCAGTGCGTCATTCGGACCAGCTTCGGCCTCGTGTGCCAGCAACGCCTGTTCCTGATGCTGCTACACCACCTTCGGGTCTACCTGACGCTCGAGATACTGGAATCTCTCATTACTCACAACCCAGTCCTCTCACCATCATATCAGTGCCAGCGCAAGAACTGACGCCACCAGGAGACGTGCCCATCCAGGGACCAGATGACCATCATGTGTTGGAGCAACTCTACTCGCCTCCTTCTCCTACGGACGCAGACACATCGCCCATTTCTCCTGTTATAACAACCGGACTTGCCGCAACGGGCAGATTGGTGCATGGGGCCCCAACAGATTCGACCCCCACGTCTCCTGTCATCTCGACCCGTTATCATCGGAGACACTTCCGTCCGTACGGGAAGCTTCCTCCTTGAGACTTTACGGCCAGTCAAACAACACCTATGGACGTTATCAATCTACAGGCCACCTCCATCAAGACTTGTGCAAAAAATTAAAAGGGGGGAAAAGTGTTGTGACTCGCCGATCTTTCAAAGTGCCAAGTGCCGCCGCGCAGTTACGCGCGTCCTCTACATGTGACGCTGTCTGCCAGCCATGCAGCAGCAGCGCCACCTAAGCGGCCAGCCAGCCAGTGGCCGCTAGACTTGGACTCAGTTATGATTTGACTGTTAAAGTGTACACATGTCTTACTCTGTTTACTTGATCTGTGACTTTCATGTATTGCATCTTCCTTGAAATATATTTGTTCAACTTGAAGTTACTACAAGTTTATTTGTTGCCCTTCTTGGACAAGCTGTGGGGGAAATATTACACTGAAGACATGTAAAAAGCTGTTTAAATACCTATCAAAATTTTCTGAACACGAGTTTTTGTTGTAATGACGAGTCTACATAATTTATTCTATAACAGAACAAGTTAATGTTTTCTTCACTGAACTGTCTTTTCATGAAGCATCTCCTCCCATTTCTTTTGCTATTTATTTTTTGTATGTTCAATTCTATAAGCAGAGGAGAGTGATCTGAGATACCTAGGTTTAAAGAGAATTTGGCAGTGTCTCAAATGAATAATTTGTTAAAATATTGACTATGCATGTTGCTGTTCGCTCATTTACTCTGGTGAAGTCAGTGAAATGTAGTCTAAAGCTAAATTCTTCAACTACGTCAATAAACATAGTTGACATGCTTGTTTTGCTTGCTGTATCTATGTTAAAATTAACAGCAATTACAATTTTTTCTTATTTTATTTAGTGAGTTTATATACGAGATTCTGGAATTTATCTAAGAATAATGTATTTACATCACTACCTGGAATTCTGTATACAGAGATGATGATGATATTCTGTTGTTCTAGCTCTACAGAACAACTTTCAAATACAAGCTCTTCATTTAGAAATTTAAAATCGTCTCTTTCTTTATATTCCAATGAATTGTTAATCAATGTACAGGAGCCTCCACAAGTACTGTTTTGCCTACAAAAACAATTAGCTATCCTAAAATTTTCTAACTTATTTAAAACTGTGATCGAATCTTTTGTGAGCCAGTGTTCGTTTAGGCAAACGACTTTGATATTTCTTCCTTGTGAAAGAATAATTTGCATCTCGTCAATTTTTGTGGTTTTATCTTGAGGATATGTTGCATTTAGGCCATTTATGTTCCAGTGCTTTAGGAATGAAGACTTACACTTACTTATAGTTTCCAACACATCTTCCCTTGAATAGCCCCCCACTTTTACTGTTGAAATTTTCTTTCCAGAGCTATGTTTTACACGACTGATGTAACATATCTCTGGAGCCACTTACCATAAAAAACGTTGTGGTTCTTCTCTTTTACGAGTGGTGCGGGGTGATGCGTAGTGAGTTGGCATTTCACACGTGATTTCTGAGGTTTTAACTTGGTGTACAGTAGCTAAACTTTTTGGAGATCCTCTTCGGGTTTCTTCAGTTTTGTTTCAAATCATTGGAGTATCTGGTTATTCAGTTGAAGCTGGCAATTCTGTTGCTGCTGCTATAATTGTAGGTCACAATAAGTCAGGCTGATTTTGATTCAGTTGTCTCAGCATTACATCACGCAGTGCTTCTTTGCCTTTCATGTTTCTATGCATTTCGTGGGTAGTGAAGCCTTCCCTTTTTTGGCTGTCTGCATTAATATAAGTTGCACTGCTGAAAAACTTACAAATTTTTTAGATCTTTCGGTTAGTTGCTTCAGTTTCTGTGTTCACACACGATGTTTTCATGAGGTCATGTCTCATAGGTATGCTTGTTATGAACACTTTCATGCCTGTAACCTTTTCCAATGCTTCCCTTAAAGATCTCAAGGCAAACTTTGCCTCGTTTTTGTAGACATCATTTGCTCCAGTTAAAATAACGAAAGAGTTACAACTTCCTTGGTTGATACATGTGTCAATGTATCAAGTAGCTTCTTGTAGTGGAGCACCTGGTTTCACAAATCCAACAACACTTTGATTTATTATTTTTTCATTCATAATTTCTGCCAATCCTTTCCCATGACTATCAGCAAGCAGATAAATAATGCCAGCATTACACGTTGACTGATGTTTGTTGTTTTTGGTTTTGAAACTTTCGCTTGAATATTTGAATCACTTAGTCTGTTCATTGTTTCTGCTAGCACACTGAATCTGTTTTTTCATATGATATTAGGTTCATGTTTTCTTTGAGAATATGACACTTTGAGCTTACTGTGAGACAAGTTTGATTCATTTGCATGGCAAGTTTGATTCGTTTGCATGCTTTTGGCCGTTATTTTTTACTAACACACTATAACTGTTTGTGCACACGCCTTTTTGTTTACTTATAGTTTTTTGTTAGATGGCTTTATTCCATAATTTCATTGACTGCTTCACAGCCTGTGACATATTAATCCTTCCCACCAACACCAGCTTTTCTGAATTGCGCAGCTGGGAATGTTCCCTGCAATACATCCTACGTTCCCATAATCCTCCTGGCCTTAACCTTTGTTATCTGCTATTCTCACCCATCCAGCCCCTTCCCTGCTCCCATTCCACCACACCTAGTCTTTTTAAATTTATTTCTCTCCTTTTCCGCTACTTCCCCCACCCCTTCCCTCCCCACCTCTCTCCTGCCCACCCTACAACACTCCACAGTCTGCCATCCCCACCATACCCCCCCCCCCCCCCTGCCCCGCCCCAGTCTCCTCCTTTCCACAACCCAGTTGCCACTCCCATCATGCACTGGTGCTTCTGTTCGCAGTGTGATTTCAGTTGCTTGAGACTGCAGCCATGTGTGTGTGTGTGTGTGTGTGTGTGTGTGTGTATGTGTGTGTGTGTGTGCGCGCACGCACGCTTATTTGTGTTTATTGTTGATGAAGGCGATTGACCGAAAGCTTTCAGTGTGAAAATCTTTTTGTTGTGCCTATCTGCGACTCAGCATCTCCACTGTATGGGGAGTGGCAACTTTCTTCCCCATAATATTGTTATATTCCATCCTGGATTTTCCATTGTTTAGTTCTACTATGTTTGTTATTATCGGTTATTACCCACCGTTATTTTAAAGATATTGTGTGATTTTTGTTTCGAGAAATTTATGAGTACAAAGCATACAAACTGCCAGCGACTGACACCATTTTCTTCTTCTTATCATCCATACTTTCTACTATATAAATTACTTTTGAAGTACCAAAATATACTAGAACAAATAAAATGTCTATAAAATGCCACTGCTGTACAACGTGCTTGCAGCAAGATAGTCGCAATTTCTGAAATCCATCACCCATGGTCTCTGGCCTACTGAGGAGCACCATAGTCCTGGGTCCATGGATAAATCCCACACACAAACAGACCCGACCTGCAGGCAGATTGGTTAGACTAGATCCGACGGGAAGGGCCTGCACATATGTGGTAAATGAAGGGCTTAAGATCGGCAGGCCCAATCCATTTACAGATACCCGCAGAAACGGCCATCGGCTTTGGCCCGTAGTGGAAATCCACTCATGTGGCCAGACGTTCACAAGTCACAGACAGCAAGTTGATGAAATGAGACCACGGTGATCAATCCAGGCAACAGATAACTTGTTCAACTACTCTGAGAATCAATACTAATGAGATAGGTGGCAACTCACTGTAAAGATGATTGCTGAGCCGCAGACAGGCACGTAGAAAAGACAATCACACTCACAACTAAATTTTCAGGCGTCACTTTTGTCAGAAAATGAGAGAACACACACATTCATACACTCACTCAGACACAACTCATGCACACATGACTGCCGTCTCTGGCTGCTGCGTCTACAGACTCTAAGAATCTCCAAACAAACCACTCCTCATGCCTCCCTGCCTCTCATCAGCAGCTGCTAGGCTAACGGCAAGAAGTGATGGCAGCACTGGCTGCAAGCTGAGGAGAGTGGTAGGAAGGGGAGAAGCAATAGGAATGATGGGATAGGGAAGTGGCACACGTTTCTTTTTTTTTTTTTTCTAAATTTCCCTGACGTGTTTGAAATTCTCTGATTTCCAGAACCTGTGGCAACCCTAAAGATATATGAAACAAACATAAAACAACAATACCACAAATGAAGCAGAATGATACAATATATCAATGAAAATCAAACTGCGAAAATATAGTATAACTAGATAAAAAATCTATATCTACATTGTTCTGCAACTCACAATTTTGTGCAAGGCAAAGGATTCATTGAAGCACCTTCTAGCTATTTCTCTACCATTTCACATCTGAACAGTGTGCTGACGAAATGAACACTTAAATCTTTCCATGTGACCTCTGATTTCTCTTACTTTATTTTGATGTTCTAGTATGATTATCATTTCTCCCTATGAAATATTTTCACACTCTGAGCAGAAAGTTGGTGACTGAAATTTCATGAGAAGATCCTGTTGCAATGAAGAATGCCTTTGTGTTCTTGATTACCCCCCAATTCGTATAACATATCTGTGGCACTTTCACTACTTAATATTCGTCAAGCGGTGGCAGGAGAAAACACTTGCAAAAGGTATGGAAACGGGCAAGCTTTTAAAGCCAGGGGCTCCTTCTGGCAGAAGGGCTGAAGGGGAAGACAGAGAGATGACGGAAAAGGACTTACAAGGTTTATGAAATGTGGAGAGTTATGGAAAAGTTGTCCAGAATCCTTTGTCAGGGGAGACTTACTGGACAGGATGAGAAGGAAAGACTCTTTCCATAACTTTTATATACATTTTCTTCTATGCCACTTGATGAGTAGATTTTTTATCTATCCAGTTACACAATAATACACAATATGTTAAATATACAGAAAATGACAATACCAAAAATTAAAAACTAAAAGGCTGAAGGTGGTGTGATCTACAGCATTAGGACATGAAAAACCAAAAATTGAGTGCAACTTGCATAATGATGGAGCACAAAATCTAAAGTAATGAAGAAGTCAGTTCGATTAGTATACACCATAGAAAGGAAATTTTGTATATGTGTCTAAGGACCTATATTATTTATAAAACACACAAAAAGAGAGAATGAAGAAAAAACCTGTGAGGCTAATCCCAGTAGACACCACATGCATCCTCCAAAATTGTGGTTCAAGCTACAATATGTAACCACAAGCAAAGATAACTAATTGCAAAAAACCTACTTTACTGGATCCCATAAGTAGTGTTGAGCATCCTTTATGTTTTGCATTTGGTCGCACTGGATGTGATCAATATGCAGCTGCCTGAGCACTTATTTGGTAAGTTCTTTTTGCAGTTCAGCAATCAGCAGTTTGATTGTTTGTAAGGGATTTTATGCTCTGAAGCTGGCTTTCTCATGTCCATGCCACATTTCTGGCCATTTTTAGTTGGTCATCAGTTTATATTATTCCATCCATGAGTGGATCCTTATCGATTTACTCCTGTTTACGTCAAGACCTACTGGTTGATACCATATTTTTCATGCCTCACCTGCACAGGTTTTCGTATATTACTGGATATATTTGTTAATTTTTCTACATGAGTAATTTGGTTTTGTCATATGCAATTAAGGTATGTTCTACTGATGATGTGAAGCCTTAACAGCCGTTCCAATGTGAAATCATTTTGTTTAGCGTCTTACTAGTCTTCATTAATCGTTATAGTAGCACCTGAAGATGGGATTTATGCCCTGAAACCCAGGTAGTATACATACCTTTATTTAAATAAAAGAACTTTGAAATTACAATCACTATGAAAATCCAAGTAACAATTGTGGATGTCCCACTAAGAATATATTATGTCCATAGTAAAGGATGGAAAATATGTAACAACTTAGAAATCATAATTTTGTTTCAACTGAGAGGTGACGGCTCTCTACACATAATCATTTGACTGAGAGTGGCTTTGGCTTTCTCAATAGGGACTTTAATTTCTATAGACTTACTGCTTTAGTTGTTAATGCTATTTCCCAAATATGTGTATTTGTTTACAGACATACATACGTTAATCCTTGTTCCACAGATCATGAATACTGTGGTGTCACCGCCAGACACCACACTTGCTAGGTGGTAGCCTTTAAATCGGCCGCGGTCCGTTAGTATACGTCGGACCAGCGTGTCGCCACTATCAGTGATTGCAGACCGAGCGCCGCCACACGGTAGGTCTAGAGAGACTTCCTAGCACTCGCCCCAGTTGTACAGCCGACTTTGCTAGCGATGGTTCACTGACAACTTACGCTCTCATTTGCCGAGACGATAGTTAGCATAGCCTTCAGCTACGTCATTTGCTACGACCTAGCAAGGTGCCATTACCAGTTACTATTGATGCTGTAAAACATGTACCGTCAAGAGCGATGTTCACCAATTATGGATTAAAGTTAAGTATTCCAGCAGCTACGTACGTTATTTGTTATTATAATTACCTTGTCCTGTTCCAGACCTCACGCCAGCCTGCGAGAGCTTAAACGCGTGCCTTTCAGCTTCCTCCTAGTGGATTGGCTGTCTTGCCAGTCCACAACAAATACGACATATCGTAATGATGTGAAACATGTCACTTTAACATAAGTTTTCTTTACACAAAATAATTTTTTTTACCAGTTACTACTTCATATCTTACTTGTTCACTAAGTTTACCATTAATGTTTAGATGACTGTTTGTTATGTCTTTCTTGCTGTGACCATTAATTTTGTTTTACATATGTTGATTTCTCGTCCACAATGGTACTACTTTTGTTGAAGGAGGGAACAAGATGCTGAAGACCATTTAAATTGTCAGCAAATAGTACTGCGCCATCAGCATAGCAGATATTGTTCAACAACTCTTCATTCAAGATAACTCCTTCTTCAAAATTTCCAAATCCTTTTCTGAATAAAGATTAAATATCAGTGGCAACAAAATGCATTCCTGTCTCACTTTTCGGCATATCTTTAATGTAACAGATTTCTCATTTCTGCTCTACAGCAGCATAATGATTCTGATACAGATTATGGTCTGGAGGTATTTGTTATCAATACCACTTTTTTATTATTATTTTTTTTTTAGAAAATTGGTCACCTGTTATTTCATACTCTACTAAAAGCGTTTTGATAATAAAACAGGCATATACATCACACTTTATATTGCTTCATTGTGCAATAGCTAAAAAAAGTACAACAGTCAAGTTTTAAATGTACCTGTCTGCTGTTCAGTGCTTCCTCTTTGTAGTCAGTACTAGCAATATATCATATAATTCCTGAATTTTTCATTGTTTGATAAATTACAGTAGTTCAGATTTTCATTATTATGACCACTTTTGCCAGGTAATAGAATACCTAAATTCAACTGTGCCAAATATAACAAAGACTGCTGTGCAGGAATGAACTCTGAATAACTCAAACATTAACATCTTTAAATACAAACTAACAGAGGAGAAAAGGAATTCTATGTATCAGGTGAAGCGGTCTGGTGCACAATGGAATAACATCTTTAAATATAAACTACCAGAAGAGAAAAGGGAGTGTGTGTACCAGGTGAAGGAGTATGGTGCACAATGGAATGAGTTCTATTCAACCTTGTTGAGACAATATGACTATCACTGCCCTGTCAGAGAAATCCAGAAGGCAGTAAAATGTTGTCAAAATCTAAGTAGTTCTAGAATGAAACTATCACCCACTCTGATTAGGCTCAGGCATTTAAAGCTACCACACAGAGTTTTAAGCGAAAATGCAATCAGGCTGCGAAAAATTTTAAAGCTGAATGTCCTAGCCTAAAGTAGCAAACTAAGAAAAACAATAGAACAATCTGATAGCCTAAATAAAACACTGTGGGAGGTAACAGACAAATATTGTAAATGTTCCAAGAAGATGAAGGCAAAACCAATGAGCTTAGACATGATGGTAACACTGTAAAAAAGCACAGTTGTTTACTGACAGTTGTCACATAACAAAGAACTGCTTAGGATAACATATATAAATTGCATCACCCCGGTTGCCAGAACTCCTGAAGACAGATGTTGACTGTGGATATTGTATCACAGATACAGTCCCTTTGACTGTTTGGAGGTGTCACTAAATCCACCCAAAGATGTAAACAACCATGCACGAACAGCACCTATTAGGTGGAGGGGGACTGACAGCCGATCAGTTCCAGTCATTCTACCAGGAAGGATGTACATGGCTCATGTTGTCAGTAGTTCAACCATGACTAGACAATCAATACAGTGGTTCGATAGTGTCCACATTGTTACTTTGTGCCAGAAAGTGCACTCAACAAGGGAAGTGTTCAGACATCTTGGAGTGAACCAAAGCGATGTTGTTTGGACATGGAGGAGATACTGAGAGACAGGAACTGCCCATGACATGCCTCACCCAGGCTGCCCAAGGGCTACTACTGCAGTGGATGACCGCTACCTACGGATTATGACTTGGAGGAACCCTGACAACAATGCCAACATGTTGAATAATGCTTTTCATACAGCCACAGGACATCGTGTTATGACTCAAACTGAGCGCAGTAGACTGCATGATGTGCAACTTCACTCCCAATGTCCATGGCGAGGTCCATTTTTGCAACCACGACACCATGTAGCGCAGTGCAGGTGGGCCCAAAAACATGCTGAATGGACTGCTCAGGATTGGCATCACATTCTCTTCACTGATGACTGTCGCATATGCCTTCAGCCATGCAATCATCGGAGCAATCGTCGGAGACGTGTTTGGAGGCAACCCGGTCAGGCTGAACACCTTAGACACACTGTCCAGCGAGTGCAGCATGGTGGAGGTTCCCTGCTGCTTTGGGGTGGTATTATGTGGGGCCGACGTACGCCACTGATGGTCATGGAAGGCGCAGCTGTACGATACGTGAATGCCACCCTCCGACTGATAGTGCAACCATATACAGCAGTATATTGGCGAGGCATTCGTCTTCATGGATGACAATTCGTGCCCCCATGGTGCACTTCTTGTGAATGATTTCCTTCAGGATAACGACATCACTTGACTAGAGTGGCCGCACGTTCTCCAGACATGAACTCTGTCGAACATGCCTGGCATAGAGTGAAAAGGGCTGTTTATGGACGACGCGACCCACCAACCACTCTAAGGGATCTACGTCAAATTGCCGTTGAGGAATGGGACAATCTGGACCAACAATGCCTTGACGAACTTGTGGATAGTATGCCACAACTACAGGCATGCATCAATGCAAGAAAATGTACTACTGGGTTTTAGAGGTACCGGTGTGTATAGCAATCTGGACCACCAACTCTGAAGGTGTCGCTAAATGGTGGTACAATGTGCAATGTGTGGTTTCACGAGCAATAAAAAGGGCGGAAATGATGTTTATGTTGATCTCTATGCCAATTTACTGTACTGGTTCCAGAACTCTCGGAACCGATGTGATGCAAAACATTTTTTTTATGTGCGTATTATATTACTTTTATTTACCTTTTAATTTTAGCTCTTAAACAATCTGTGTAATTGACATTAGATATATATTGAAAATACACTATTTATAAGTCATAAATTTCTTCCACAAGAGAGAATTCAAACAAACTCCAGTACCTTGCAGCAGACATCCTGAATTTTTCCAAACAGTACCAAAATAAATCTGTTTGATTTTGCATAACCGCCATCCAGTGCAATTTTTACTATAGGAACAGTTGCCTTAGTTTTCACCAGCATGACTACTAACTCAACACTTGCTTTCAAAATATTTACATCTGTGTGTGACAAGAGTTTCAACAACTTTTTTCCTTCTAAGTTGATATACTGCATACACTGCAAGAAAAAGAAGATATTGTCTGTTCCAAACGTAATTGTTTAATAGAACCTATGTAGCACCTATGTTATGGGTCAGATGTTGGGTGAAAAAATACCTGCATTTTACTTAAATATTGTAAATTCCAGAATGGAAACAATAAATAAAAGTGAGGAAAGGTAACCACTTACTTACTTATAGATGACTGATGGGTGGTACATAAAACAAACATAATAGCACAGATACATAACTAGCTTTGAGTTACAATCTTTTCTACTGTAGATACACTTGCACGCACAACCACACAGACATGTAAAAGCACACGACTGTTCAAATCAAATGGCTCTGAGCACTATGGGACTTAACATCTGAGGTCATCAGTCCCCTTACTCGACTGTGTCTAAGCAAAATTGCCACAGATGATCATAATGATGTTCCATCTTTTGGTGAGTGCACACCCCTGTCTTTAAGTCAACAGAATGAGATATACTTTCAAGTTTTTACATGCCAATTAACCTCTTGTGTTGACTCCATGTTTGCTTGCTGACTAGTTGGACCTGAAGGAATTTTACACACAGTGTTTCATTTAGTGCAGAGTCATTAATGTCTAGCTCTGGTAAGAGAACAGGGGATGAAATTATGGAAAATAAGCTAACACAGTATTCTTCAAATCCGCACAATGAGAGACCCTTCTAAATGTAACCCATGACATAAAGAGCTTTTTGGTGTTTATTCCTGTGTTTACTGCATTTAAGCTTATTATTCGAATGGATGTCATAGGATTTTACACATAATGTTTCAGGTAATATATGACCTACATGAAGTGGCAACTTGCTACAAACTTTATGTATCTGAATAAAGAACACAGCAGTGTACCATAGATTGAGAAATTTTTTTATGTATCATACTGTGATTATATTTTGGGGACGCAAATATGGCCTTCTGTACCTTATTCTCTAATATTTATATGATGTTCTATAATTGATCTGCACTACTCTATGCTTTTCACTATGAAAGCTAGTGCTCCTTCACATCATCTGCACTTGCACGTATGTATGACATATTCGTTTTTCAATCATTCAGCAGTAATAATCATTACTGTTACAATAAGCTCTCTCTCATTAAGTTGTGGTAGATGAAAAGAAATAATATTTGGCAAAATTTCAAGATGAAGTAAAGACATTTGGTGATATTAAGTGTTTTCTGTCATTTAGGACCAACAGTGAATTGAGATAATAAGTCAGATTTATTCTTCTTTATTTACAATTTGCAATGAATAATGTCAGAAAACTATTGATATACTAATTTTAGTAGAATCAGTGTAAATTAAATGTCTTTTGGTTTTGACTTACAGCGTTGGAAGTTCTAATATGTTATAGAGTCAAGAAATTAATGATGTGATGTGGCTTTTGACTGTTTTATCATGAATATTTTAGCTCTAGTCATCTGGAGGAATCTTTCAGCAGACCATGGGTGTGTTCATGCTGAATCTTTAAAAAATTATTTTCGTGATATCTTGGAAAACAGAATGATACTTTTTACAGACATTCACTCACGTAAAGATCGCTTTTCAGGAAAATAAAAAATCTGATCACTGAAAAGTTCGAAATGGGGCAGAAATGGCCAGATTTTAATTATCAGAAACAGTGTGGTTACTGCAGGCAGTTGCAGGCACTAGCTTTTCTGAGAAGGGTGTTCTCCATGCTCTCCAGACCCATGAATGAAATGTTCCTGTAGACTACCACAGAAGGAGTTGCGCATGTTAATCAATGCAGTTCCCACGTCTCTTCACACTCTGGCTCAGATGTGGTAGAACTACACTAAATTCTTGGTGTTATTAGTAAGGGACTTTGTTTCTTGGGACTAGGTTGTCACAGTTGAGTGAGCCATTGTACACTTCCTATTGACTGTCTTCTATGCTGCATGGCTGTGGAGTGGTTTGCCTTTGATAAACAGATTTAGATTACTACAGATGAGGGATTAAAATTCAGGATGAAAGAATATCAACGATAATACTTACGATGACAGTGGTATCCTCCATGGAAGTAAAGAAGAATTACTGCTCTTGTTGAGTGGAATGAATAGTCTAATGAGTACAAAATATGCACAGAGTAAACTGAAGAAATATGAAAGTAATGAGCGGAAGCAGAAATGAGTGTGATGACAAACTTGACATCAACACTGGTGACCATGAAATCAAAGTTAAGGCCATTTATGTACATAAAATACAGAATACAATGTAAGATAATATGAAAATTGGAGATGAAACAGGATTATTAACATTTTCATGGGATGCCTGTCATTACAATGACTCTATATTACTTCCAGTTTATTGTTCACACCGAGTTTGGTGCAAGAAATTCACCATACAATCAGAATTTTAATATCTTGCTAACAAATAGCAACCGCTGCCTCAGTTTGATACTATTCAATTGCTTCACTTTACACGTCAACAGACTTGCATTAATTAATGCTCCAACTTACACATATAGAAACATCTTAGCACCCAGAGATGGCAGTGGCCACGTATGTGTCATTTGCCTGTGTGGATCTGTGTTTCATTGACTACATCTAATGAATAGCTGAATAATACCTAGCAGTCGTTTTCATTGTACCTGTCTGCCATTTAATGCCAACTCTGTTCGTGTTATGAAGCCTCCTGATAAATCCAAAAGTGTTAATACAAATGAAACCTGTAAAAATAAGATACACAGTGAAAACAAGAGTCAGAATGTATAAATTCTTTCTGAAAATCATGAACGTCACTGTGCAAAAATTATGATCAGTTTTCAAAATCAAATACACTACATCTCTTCTGTTAGAAAACCTAATGCTCAGTTAACTGAACAACAGAATCTATGCTGCAAATGAATTCTCAATGAGCACTGCAAAAAATTACGAGCTTGTAGTGGTAACGGACTTTCCTCAGCACAAGCAATTATACAGATCATGGACTTCACTTACAAATGGAAGGCAAAGATAAATTATGTAGACATTTACAGCTAGCACTAGGTGCCAATCTGTAGATACCAGCTCTAACTTACACACAACGTGAAGACCTTTCAGCAAATATGACAGTGAAAACACAAGAAAAATTAACAGCAAAAATGGACTTATCCAACTCGGCAGTGATGAAAGATAAATGAGGAGCCACAAGAAAGAACTCCACTCCCCCTCAACCCTCAAAGAAGACACAGCAAAACAAAAGTACCAAAGGCTAAATTGGAATGTGATATCAGCAGTAGCATCTAGCTCAAAAGTAGCGGATCAACCAAGTTCCACATCTGAAGATGTTCCAGATACATCAACAAGAAATGCGCACTAGAAACCAGAAGCAGTAACTACAGAAGACCCACTAAGGACAACAGCAGATCCAGTCTTAAAAGTACCACCAAGAACATCTGTAAGTGTTAAGGCCAAGGCAGAATACATCTACGAATAAGGATTTTTTACCCTCCTCTAAGAAAGGAGAAAACTTGGCATCTCTAAATGAGGTTGAGAGCCGCTGCAAAGCTCACAGTGAACCTCCTAAGAATTAACCAGTTAACAAGATAGTGTCTAATAAATCTCACACAGAGGAAGAGGGTGTAGCATACCAGAAGCTCAAACCAACAATTCATGTCCTCAGTGAAGGTACCCTGATACCTAATAAGCCTAACTCTGAAAATGGTTCAAATTTAATTGTGCCTAAATCTCTCACAATTTTCTACCAGAACATAGGCCTAAGAGGACTTAAAAATTCAATAAACCAGTTAATAATGGCTATAAATGATATTGAATATGAAAAGGAATTGGACACTCTTGTGTTTTACTGAACACCATGTGACTAGTGGTATTCAAATGTTGTGCATCGGCCAGCCGGGGTGGCCGAGCGGTTCTAGTCGCTACAGTCAGGAACCGCGCGACCGCTACGGTCGCAGGTTCGAATCCTGCCTCGGGCATGGATGTGTGTGATGTCCTTAGGTTAGTTAGGTTTAAATAGTTCTAAGTTCTAGGGGACTGATGACCTCAGAAGTTAAGTCCCATAGTGCTCAGAGCCATTTGAACCATTTGTTGAGCATCAACAGATTCAGTGTAGCATTCCATTACTGTAGATCCGTCATGGAGAGGGATGGAACAGTGATTTATATTAGAAATAATGTAGAATTTAGAGCCCTAGACTTAAGCAATTTTTGTACTGAGCAACACTTTGAAGTGTGCGGTATAGAGCTGACAGCAAATAAGAGACCAGTTGTAATATTGTCAATTTACAGAGCACCTACAGGGAATCTCAGAATCTATCTCAAACAGAGTGAAGCTATGCATAAAAAGTTCTCAGTTTACTAGCCGCGTCAAATTTGGATAACATTCCAAGCTTTCGATGACTACCTCCGTCATCTTCGTCAGGGGTAAAACTGACGGTCAGTTTTACCCCTGACGAAGATGACGGAGGTAGTCATCGAAAGCTTGGGATTTTATCCAAATTTGATGCGGCAAGTAAACCGAGAACTTTCTATGCAAGGACTCCATCGTGAAAGACTTCATAGTCAGAGTGAAGCTATTTTATCAAAATTGTATAAGAAACACATTTCAATCATATTACTAGTTGACTTTAATGTAAATTTCTTGACTGAGTGTAGTGACAGAATAGAATTAGAGCAACTGATTAGCTCTTACAATGTAGTGCAAATAGCAGAATTTCCCACTAGGGTGACTGACCATTCTAGTACTTTAATTGACAATGTTTTTGTTGATAAGTCTAGGCACAGCAGCTTGACAGTCAGTCATGTTTTCAATGGACTGTCAAATCATGATGCTATACTTCTTGCTATCCCTCAGTTTAATCTTAAGATGAAACCAAAATCCATCTGGAAAATGGTGAGACCAATAAATACAGAAACAATGGAGGCATATAGGCAGAAGCTACAGTTAGTAGACTGGTCTGAAGTATTTAATTCAACAGAGGTTAACACAAAATTTAATTTATTTATTTATCAAGTAACAAGTGTTTTTGAAAGAAGTGTTTCCAAAGAAAGGAGTCAGAGAAAACCAGTTTAACACTACATTTAAGCTATGGATTACCCAGGGCTTTAAGTTTCACATAAAACAAAAAGAGAAATGTACGAGTCAGCCAGATTGCTAACAATACTGAAATGATGAGGCAATTTAAAGTGTACTCTGAGATATTAAGGAAAGTGATACAGAAATTAAAAGGCATGTACTTAAAAGAGGAAATTTATAAATATGATAACAATATGAAAACCATATGGAAATATGTGAAAAGTGAGACTGGGAAAAGATCAGATTACTAGTTTAAAAAATGGGTGCAATACATTGGATGATCCTGAAATAGTGGCTAATGTTGTCAACAATCACAGTCACAAATCAAATGGGGTGCCTGGATTCTGTAAAGAAAGCTACAGAATTCGTGCTTAACACCTTAACTAACAAAATAGAAGAGATGCGTGTTCGGAAAACAGCAGTGAAAGAAATAGGAAAAGTAATTCTGTCTTTAAAAAGTAAAAACTCTGTTGGGGTTCATAACATTTCCATCAAATTATTGAAATACTATTGTAGAGAAATAAGTACAGTCCTCAGACATATTTGTAATATGTCACTGGAGGAAGGCATATTCCCCGACAGGCTAAAATATGGACTCATACGACCAATTTATAAAAGGGAGAAAAGACTGATGCTACAAATTATCGACCCATTTCTTTACTCTCAGTTTTTTCTAAGGTACTAGAGAAATTGATGCACAACCGATGGTTGAACATCTTAGTAAATACAGCACCCTCAGTAGTAGCTAGTTTGGCTTTCGAAAAAGGGAAATCAAACAAGGATGGACTACATGCATTTGTTGACAATGTTTCAGAATCCATAAATAATAATATGCTGATGGTTGGAATATTTTGTGACCTGTCAAAAGTTTTTGACATTGTAAGTCACCATATTCTCCTGAATTAAGCCAACACTCTGGGAATGAGTGGAAAAGTAAGCAAATGGCTTGAATCCCATGTGTGGTAGAAAGCAGAAAGTAATCATGGAAGGACTGCAGCATGGTGGACAGGTGTCTTCAGACTGGAGCTCCATTGCCACTGAAGTACCTGAAGGCTCAGTATTGGGTCCATTTCTTTTTCTAGTATTTGTAAACGATCTGCCACTATGCACAGAGCATGGGAAAATCACCATGTTTGCTGATGACACTACCACAGTAGTTAATAATCCCTCGGGGAATGTATCAAATGAGATAGTAAATAAGACTTTTGCAAATATGACAAAATGGTTCGAAACTAATGGTATTTCCATCAGTCTACAAAAAAAGACAAATTATGTTTGTTTTTCCTGTAATACAAATGTTACCAATGAAATGAATCTAAAAATGGATGAACATAAGATTCTAAAGGTTGAGTCCTCCAAATTCTTCGGTCTACATACAGACAGCAAATTACGTGGCACTGCCATATTCAAGAGCTGTGCAAAAGGTTAAGCTCAGCAACATTTGCCTTGAGAATCATATCAGACAGTAGGGAGTTGACCAGAAGAAAAACAGCATACTTCGGCTATTTCCATCAACTTATGGCCTATGGTATAATATTCTGGGGAAATCAACTGATAGCAAGAAAAGTGTTCCATGCACAGAAACGAGCCATAAAAATTACATGTTAAGTACATTCTATGCACTCAAGCAGAAATCTATTTAGAGATCTTCAAATCTTTACAACAACTACTTCATGTATTTTTCCCTGATGTGCTTTGTTTCAAAAAATAGCAACTTATTTAAAACCAATAGTTTGTACCATAATTATAACACCAGAAGAAAACTTGATATTTATTATGATCTAAAAACAAAGAGCATGGTGCAGAAGGGGTTTTATACAGTGGCACCCAGAGTTTAATGCCCTTCCACCAATAATTAAAGAACAGGTTGGAAACATACCCCAGTTTAAAGAAAAGCTGAGGCAGTTCCTTCTAAATGGATCATATTATAGTAAAGGCGAATTTCTACGCCAAAATGCATAATACCTCCTGAGTATTTTTGTGGCCTTTATGGCCTAACCATCATCCTTTGTCTGTCTATAGTGTAATTTAAAACTGAAATGTATGTATAACTGTATGTTCATTCAGAAGTCAAGTACAATAACTCATACATAAGGTTATATGTTAGCTTATCTCCTCCTGTTATTTATATGATAAGGACAATGTACTTGTACCCTAAACAATAGTTTGTAAAAATTTAACTCTTTCTATATCAAGAGATATATATATATCATATGGATCTACAGAACTCAAAATAAATAAATAAAATAAAATCTATGTTGTGAGTAGCAATCTATCCTTTGTTGTTATTCCATCTACCATTGTCCACTGTTTAATAAGCAGGTGCTCACATTTTTAAATCAACAATGATGTGAAAGATGTTATACGAAGTAAATGGATATATAATTATAATTACAAGTAAACCATTTCTCATTTTGATCATATGAAATTTTTCTGCTGTCAATTTAAATTCGCACTGTTATAAATTATTCATGTTCCAAGAAATTATTTACATTTTCCTTTCTCTAGATCTAAACAAGATTACTTCTTGGAGTCTGGTAAACACTGGAGTATTATACATTCTGCTGGCTTGGTGACAATAGCATAATCAACAGAGTGTTCAGTGGAGCCCATAAAAGTCTTCAAAAATAATTTTTCAATACTTACAGTAATGGAATTTGCTAGGCGTAATTTTTCTTGAAGGAACAAAAGCTTTGCTAAAAGGTTGACAGAACTGGAGCAAATTTCAGTGTCTGGAGATTCACAAGCTTCATGCAGCCTTCTAAGGAAATTCCTTTGTTTTATGTAAGCTATAGGAACTGGGGAAAAAAATAATAATTTAAAAGCTGTTAGATGGAGTCAACTGTACATAAGTGTTGAAACACAGTTTGTAAGATGTGTTAAAAGACTATTACACACTACTTTTCTGTAGAAAGCAAGCTAACAAACATTATATCAAATTTCATTGCGAAGACTTGAGCTGTAACACATCATTTTAGGGGAAAATGATGGGTTAGACTCTCAGTCTTTCTAAATGATAAAAGGTGATTGTAACATTTAGTAAACATTTTTATTAGTTGCTAAGTTTCAGATAGCATATTGTCAGGGAAATGGTTTATTATTATGTGCAGGTAATGCAAGGTAGGTGGGCGCAGTTGGGATGACGAATTTAGTAAGTGTTGAAAGAAGAAGTATTGTTGATCAATACGTAAAACTGAGAAGTATTCCAGCTTTTTTTCAGCCTCTAGCACTGAAGACACTGCAAAGTGGAATAAGTTCATTAGCAAAAAAAGAAGAATGGTGTCCAGATGTTACCGGCTGGTCTGGATAGTAGTAAATGTTATGAAATAGGTGACCATGGAGAATACATTACACAGGACAGAGTAAACTCAAATTTAATAAACAGTTAACACTCCAGTTTTGCACTCTAGTGAAGGACATGAATATACTGGTGCAATAGAACAGTAATAATAAGATTTTTAAGAAATTTATCGAGAAGAAATTGGAGGTATATGCTGTCATAAGAGTTTGCATATTTTCGATATTTTGTGTTAAGTGAGTTTACTTTCTAGTGTAGTGTTCCATAACAGAAGTCACTAGTGTCGCATTATTTACTTGATTCCATGACCTCTGCAAATAGTAAATGTTCAGTGGACGTCCAGCCTCAGAGCAGAGCAGAGATTAGCAGCAGCAGCATATCTATCGGTTGTACACAATTTGTTTACATCGTTTAGTTTAGAGTTGTTTTAACATCGAGTCTGCGCAGGATACAGTGGCTAATGTGCAGTGACCAATTTTTGTCCAAAGTGCTTGGGTGAGTTCATGCATTTGTTTGGAAAGGGAGGGTGAAAGTGTTTCACCACCTTCTGGGGAGTCAGCGATGACAGACTCAAGACGCACACTCTGCAATCTTTCTCAAATGATTTTACAGAAACTATTCAGTAAAAAAGTTTTGCTTTACTTGCAGCTTTATGTGTCAGGTTTATGATTGTGATATTCATGTGGAAGTAAGAAAGAGGTTTTCAATGAAAAACTGGGGTTGCTATCATTTTGTGTTTGGTGCATATTACATAATATGTTGTTGTGTATGAAATTTAGCTAACATATTGAATTTTACTTTAGACTTGTGTGGAGGTGTCTATCACCAATCTCATATTTACAAAAAGTGTGAGTGTAGGCTTCAATTTAGAATGGACTTCCCCTTCCAGTACTCAGCATTTTCCCTACAGCACCTGCCCACAGCCCCCACCACTACAGCTCTCCCCATGTGTGTCCTGCTGTCTGCGCATCTACCAGCTACAGTATTCTGCGTGAACTATACTTTTGAGCAGAGGTGAACAGTAGCTGTTTATTTAGTTGTTTTTAGTAGTGCTATATATTTTTGTTCTAAGAGTTTGTGCGTTTTTCGATCTTTTATGTTGAGTGAGTTTACTTTCTAGCATAGTTTTCTGCCACAGAAATCACTAATGTTGCTTTATTTACTTGATTCCATGACCTTTGCAAATGGTAAATATTCAGTAGCCATGCAGCCTCAGAGGCTCGAGTTTAATCTCGTGTTCTGCAAGTGTATATCCCATTAGTCAGCAGTGCAGCAGTTACTCAGCTGTTTGTTTTGAGACTAATGACCATTCTAATGAGTGGTTAGCCGCTCAGTTCAATGCCAGCTGTCGCCTGTCACACTTCTCCAGAGCATCAGGTTACATATTTAGCTTTTCCTGTGTTTACTTAATGGTATATATTTGTTTAATTGCTTGTGTTTTTTGATATTTAAGAAGTTTAGTCTTGCGTTTCTTGCTAGCTGTAAGTGTAAATTCAAGCAGTCTGTACCTCAGTTGTCATTTCTTCTGAACAGCCAGCTACATAGTTCATTTTGGTATCATCATCCCTTGGTTACACGTCAGGAGGGTAACAAGTTGCTTATATAGGTTTATGCCAGCTTTTACTGGTCACTCTTCAGTTAGTCTTGCTAGGGCTGGTAGGATGTATGCCTGCTGTGTACGGACGCAGGAGCAGCTGGCTGCAGTTTACAAACAGCTGCAATCAGTTGCCTTGAGGCTACTGCCTTGGAGTGTAGCGGTGACAGATTCTGGAGCATTGCATGGGACATCTCAGGTGTCACTTGTTTTGCTTAAGGGCTCTACGGCCAAGGCACCCTCTGGTGCAGTGGATCCACAGGGTGAGTGGTGGGTGGAAATGCATTCATGTTGCTTGAGACGGACGGCCAGTGTGAAGGCTGACCTTATGGCCTCATATTCACCCTAGGAATGAACAGGTGACTGTTTCCTCAGCAGCGTCCGAGGAGGAACACATCCAAGGAGGAACAAGTGGGCAGGGGTTTGCTAGTTATTGGGGCCTCCAATGTTAGGTGCTTTATGGAGCTCCTTAGGAAGATAGTGGGTTGGTTTGGGGAAGGAGACCAGACAGCAAGGTCATTGGTCTCATCGGATTAGGGAAGGACGGGGAAGGAAATCGGCCGTGCCCTTTGAAAGGAACCATCCCAGCATTTGCCTGGAGCGATTTAGGGAAATCACGGAAAACCTAAATCAGGATGGCCGGACGCGGGATTGAACCGTTGTCCTCCCGAATGCGAGTCCAGTGTCTAACCACTGCGCCACCTCGCTCGGTTAGGAAGATAGTATTCTGGGCTGGAAAGAAAGCCAATTCACACTCTTTATGTCTGCCAGGGAGGGGGGAGGTCCCATCCAAGATGTGGAGGCTGCCTTACCTGTGGCTATCTATAGTTGGAGTCACGAATGATGGTGGTCAAGTTTAGGCTTGTTCTGCTCACCTACATCACGTATGCTTCAACAGCCAATGAGCATTAAGTATGTTCTGAGCATTCTGCCATGAATTCTGTAGCTAATGCCAGAATTAAACGTGACTGTAGTGAGTTGTTTAGTGAATTTTGATTCAATTTGTTGCGAGTTGTCATCACTGATTGTGGTGGTAAGTTATAAATTCTGCTTAAATAAGCGAGAGACAAAATTTGCAGGATATAGGCTTTCTTCAAGTGGTAGCATGCGCATGTGCATACCGCAATTGTTGCTTGGAATTCTCAACAACGCAATACCCGTCTGTGTCTCAACATGTACAAACTGCCACCGTTCGTGGATTGGACTATAGCATACAGGATGCAGTCGTCTGCAAGTTGTGGCTCATGTTGCCACCAACGAAGCCTGCCGTATGGGTCCTGAGACCACCCTCAGTTCTTACAGGTGGCTGGCAGAGTTGGTGAAGATCGCTGGCCTTGTGCGCAGGGTGCAAGCAGAGCTCAGAATTTGCAGCATCATTGCCAGAGTCGATTGGGGTCCTTTGGTTTGGAGCCGAGTGGAGGGTCTCAACCAAATGCTTGATCGTCGCTGTGTTGATCTTGACTGCAGGTTTCTGGAAATTTGTTAACGGATGTGGATTTGTAGGACTCCACTTGATAGGAGGTCAGGGGAGCACTACACAAAGGAAGCAGTTACTCGGGTAGCAGTGTCCTTGTGCTGTGCACATGTTTTTTTTTTTTAGGCTAGGCGGTAGTTTGAGGTACTCTCATGAACACTCACTAATCGATATGTAGATAGGGAAATCAGATTGTTCAGGGTAAAGACAGTTTGACTGTAAAAGAATTATCAGTAAATTGTCGAAGTATTCGTAACAAAGTTCCCGAATTTACTGCTCTCCAGGAAAGTTCTCAACCTCAAATTATTCTTGGGACTGAGAGCTGGCTAAAACACAAAGTAAAAAGCTCTGAGGTATTTAGCTAGTCTTGGAACACTTAACGGAAAGACACATTAGATGCCACAGAAGAGGAGTGATCATTGCAGTCGACAAAACTATTGTCTCTATTGAGGCTGAAACTGAGTGTGATAGTAGAGTTATCTGGTCACGCATAACAGGTTTATGTGAAACCAAGTAAATTGTTGAATGTTTTTACCAATCACCTGACTCTGCTCTGACAGTTCTACAGTCATTCAGAGAACATCTATGGTCAGTTGTGCATAAATACCCAGATCATGCGATACTAGTTGGTGGTGGCTTTAACCTACCAAGCATAGACTGGGACGTTTATGGATCCATTGGAGGGGGTGCAGATAGACAGTCTTGTGAAGTACTTTCAATGTATTTTCTGAAAACTGTCTTGAGCAGCTAGTTCAGCAGCCCACACACAATGGAAACACCTTGGACCTTGTAGCTACAAACAGGCCAGACCTTGTCAATAATGTCAGTATAGAGATGGGGTTAGTGGTCATAATGTCATCATAGTGACTATGGTCATGAAAGTTAATAAATCAGTCAAGAGGGCTAGCAGAGTGTTTCTGCTAGAAAGAGCAGATAAGCAGTTGTTAGCATATCGCTTAGACAATGAACTGCAATCATTTTGTTCCAGAATGATGGACACAACAGAGGAATTATGGGCAAGGTTTTAACAGACTGTAAATCATGCTCTGGACAAGTATGAGCCTACTAGGTGGGTTAAGGATGGAAAGGACCCAACATAGTTTAACAACGAAATTCAGAAAATGCTGAGGAAGCAAAGGCTGTTGCACACTTGGTCCAATGCACAAATGATGACAGGCAAGGATTAGTAGATATTCGTGCATCTGTGAAAAGATCTATGTGCGAAGCACACAACAGCTACCACCATCATACCTTGGCTAAAGACCTGCCAGTGAACCTAAAATAATTATGGCATTATGTAAAATCACTAAGTTGGTCTAACGCTTCCATCCAGTCACTCTTAATCAGTCTGGTTTGGCAGTACAAGATAGCAAAAGGAAGGCTGAAATTTTAAATTCCACATTTAAGAAATTGTTCACACGGGAGAATTGTAGAAACATACTATTGTTTGACCATCGCACAGAGTCCTGTTTGGATGACACAATAATAAGCATCACTGGCATAGAGAAGCAACTGAAAGACTTGAAAATAAGTGGCCAGTACTGGATGGAATTACAATTCAGTTCAACAAAGATTACTCTACATCATTGGCCCCTTATTTAATTTGCATTTATTGTGAATCTCTACACCAGCACAAAGTGCCAAGCGGTTGGAAAAAAGCACAGGTGACTCCTGTGTATAAGAAGGGTAGAAGAATGGACCCACAAAATTACAGACAAATACATTTAATATTGGTTTGCTGCAGAATTTTAGATTATATCCTGAGTTGAATATAATAAATTTCATAGAGACCATAAAGCTCATATCCACAAATCAGCATGACTTTAGATAGTATTGCTTGTGCAAACTTGCTCTTTTCTTATGACATACTGCAAACTATGGACGGAGGGCAGTAGCCAGATTCCATGTTTGTAGATTTCCAAAAAGTATTGGACATGGTACCCGACTGCAGATTGTTAATGAAGGTAGGAGCATCCAGAATAGCTCCCAGATATGTAACTGGCTCTAAGGCTTCTTAAGTAATAAAACCCAATATGTTCTTCTCGATGGTGAATGTTCATCAGAGACTGGGGTAACATCAGGAGTGCCCCAGCGAAGTGTGACAGGACCATTGCTATTTTCTAAATACATAAATGATCTGGAGGACAGCATGGGCAGCAATCTGCAGTTGTCCACTGATGATACTGTGGTGTACAGGAAGGTGTTGAAGATCAGTGATGGTAGGATGATACAAGAGGGCCTAGATAAAATTTCAAGTTCTTGTGATGGGTGGCAGCTGTCTGTAATGTAGAAAAATGTAAGTTAACACAGATGACAAGGAAAAACAAACTATAATGTTCAGATACAGCATTAGTTGTGTCCTGCTTGACAAATTCATGTGGTTTAAACATTTGAGCATAACATTGTGAAGCGATATGAAATGGAACAAGCATGTGATGATGAGGCAGGAAAAGTGAAACTGCGGTTTATTGGGGGAATTTTAGGAAAGTGTGTTTCATATGTAAAGGAGACCACATATAGGACACTAGTGTGACCCATTCTTGGAATCTGGCCACTGCTCGAGTGTGTTGATTCACGCCATGTCTGACTCATAGAAGACGTCGAAGCAGTTCAGAGGCGAGCTGCTAGATCTGTTACCATTAGGTTTGATCAGCACACAAGTATTATGGATATGCTTCCAGAACTCAAGTGGAGGGAAGAAGATATTCATTTTGAAGAACACTATGGAGAAATTTTAGAGAACCAGCACTCGAAACTGACTGCAGAATGATCCTACTGCCACCAACATACATTTCACACCACTAACGTACATTTCACATTGGGACCACAAAGATAAGATACGAGAAATTAAGGCTCATACAGAGGCACACAGACAGTCTTTTTTCCCTCACTCTATCTGCGAGTGGAACAAGAAAGGAAACAACTAGTAGTAGTAAAGTGTAGCCTCTGCCACACATTGTGTAGTGGCTTGCGGAGTATATATGTAGATATACCAATATGCAGCGATAGGTATATACATTTCATAAGCGGTTATGTGAATCAACACCTGTGAAAGGAAGGTATATGAGTAGTGGATTCTGTGCAATCTCAGTCCTGTTTAATGCTTCAATTGAAGATAAGGATTTAAGACATCTGTTGTCCAAACCTGGAGAGTGGTTATGTTATTTTACGCTGAGGGCACATACAGCCATTGCTGATATGATGGTCCTTACATAACCAGTGGCAGAACTGGGAAGACTTTTATTTAGTTGTTTATTTAGTTGTTTCTCCCAGGACGGGTCAAGAGAAGATCAGTTTGGATTCCATAGAAATATTGGAACACGTGAGGCAATACTGACCCTACGGCTTATCTTATAAGCTAGATTAAGGAAAGGCAAACCTACGTTTCTAGCATTTGTAGACTTAGAGAAAGCTTTTGACAATGTTGACTGGAATACTCTCTTTCAAATTCTGAAGGTGGCAGGGGTAAAATATAGGGAGTGAAAGGCTATTTACAATTTGTATAGAAACCAAATGGCAGTTATAAGAGTTGAGGGGCATGAAAGGGAAGCGGTGGTTTGGAAGGGAGTGAGACAGGGTTGTAGCCTCTCCCCGATGTTATTCAATCTGTATACTGAGCAAGCAGTAAAGGAAACAAAAGAAAAATTTGGAGTAGGTATTAAAATCCCTGGGGAAGAAATAAAAACTTTGAGGTTCGCCGAAGACATTGTAATTCTGTCAGAGACAGCAAAGGACCTGGAAGAGCAGTTGAACGGAATGGACAGTGTCTTGAAAGGAGGATATAAGATGAACATCAACAAAAGCAAAATGAGGATAATGGAATGTAGTCAAATTAAATCGGGTGATGCTAAGGGAAATAGATTAGGAAGTGAAGCACTTAAAGTAGTAAAGGAGTTTTGCTATTTGGGAAGCAAAATAACTGATGATGGTCGAAATAGAGAGGATATAAAATGTAGACTGGCAATGGCAAGGAAAGCATTTCTGAAGAAGAGAAATTTTTTAACATTGAGTATAGATTTAAGCGTCAGGAAGTCGTTTCTTTAAGTATTTGTATGGAGTGTAGCGATGTATGGAAGTGAAACATGGACAATAAATAGTTTGGCCAAGAAGAGAATAGAAACTTTCAAAATGTGGTGCTACAGAAGAATGCTGAAGTTTAGATGGGTAGATCACGTAACTAATGAGGAGGTAGTGAATAAAATAGGGGAGAAGAGGAGTTTGTGGCACAACTTGACAAGAAGAAGGGACCGGTTGGTAGGACTTGTTCTGAGGCATCAAGGGATCACAAATTTAGCATTGGAGGGCAGCGTGGAGGGTAAAAATCATAGAGGGAGGTACAAGAGATGAATACACTAAGCAGATTCAGAAGGATGTAGGTTGCAGTAGGTACTGGGAGATGAAGAAGTTTGCACAGGATAGAGTAGCATGGAGAGCTGCATCAAACCAGTCTCAGGACTGAAGACCACAACAACAACAACTGTAGCAGTTTCCTGTAATCCTATCTTTTTTCTATAAATGAATTTTCCTTCCCCTATCTTATCCTATCCCAGTGAGGTAAACCATACAATGAAGTTTGCCCTGTGTTAGAAAGCAAATGAAATGTTCTTTTGAGATTCATTCGATGTTCCTTGTCTGGACTATAATGATGATTAAAAAGAAGTCATGTTATGATCTGTATGATGATGCATAGCTGAAGAGTCATTGGATGAGTTATGAATTTAAGATTAAAACTGCGCTCTAGTTTCTCTTAACAGCAATGTAACTGCAGTTGGATATAAGTCTGATAATAGCCATAAAAAAGGTCATGGTTAGGTCCACAAGGAAACTGCAATATGTCCATCGGAGCACCTCAGGGTGAAAAGCTGGCACCCCATAGTGTCCCTGGCGTGTTTCATTGGGTTCACGTCAGCTGAATGCTGTGACCAAGGTATCAATATGAGTTCAGTATCATGATCCTCAAATCATTGTGGCATGATTCTAGCCGTATACACAGACACCCTGTTGGAAGATGTCATCATGCGGGGAAAGACATTTGATTTTATTTGATTTTTTATTGGTCCATTTTTATCATACAGCACAAATTGTACAATTGATATTGAACAGGTCAAAGATAAGTTACAATAATACATAGTATTAGCAAAATAGTAGGCAAATTAAAAACAGGTACCTATTACAATTAATTTTGTTATGTATTCAGAAATTCTCTGACAGAATAGAAACAGTGCTTTACTAGAAATGCCTTTAGTTTAGCATTAAATATTGGATGATTAGCATTTTTTATTTCCTCTGGTATCTTATTGTGTAGTATTACACCAATGTTAATTATGCTCCTCCTATAGGTGGTTGTTCTGTGATATTTTAGATGTATATTTGATTTCCCTCTGGTACTATAGTTGTGTACATTTTTGTTCTGTAGCAGTTTGCCTGCTTTCAGGAGGTAGTTCCTAGTGAACAGGATAGTTTCATAAATGAATAAATTTCGAACATTTAGAACACCAAGCTCGGTAAAATGGGATTTACAGGACTCCATTTTTTAAGGCCACAAATTATTCTTAGAGCTCTTTTTTGCATTCTAAAAACCTTTACACTGCCAGTTGAGTATCCCCTGAAAACGGACTAGTGAGTGGAACTGTGCTTAGTATGCCTGCAGTACTGTTGTTTTGCTTGTTGTAGCTTTTAAAATTCTTAGGCCATAGCACACAGATGATAGTTTTCTAGACAAGTTATTTATATGTGTGTCCCACTTTAAGTCTTGCTGAACCCATAGACCCAAAAATTTTGTAACAATTACATTTTCTAGGGGATAACTTTTAATTATGCTTGAATACACATTTGATTAGTTGGAGGAATTAAATGAAAATCGACACATACAGTTTTTTCAGTATTTATAATGAGTTTGTTTTTTGTGAACCACTCAGAAAGTCTTTTCATAGATCTTTCTGCTGTGGACTGCAAAGTTTCTGCACTCGATCCAGTGAGCAATATGCTGGTGTCATCTGCAAACAGGATAGTATTTTTGGGACTCATATATTCAACTAAATCGTCCACACAAATCAAGAAGAGTAGTGGACCTAAGATTGAGTCCTGTGGTACACCATATTTTATTGGTAATTCGCTAGAAAGAAAGGAGTTGTTTCTTGTTTTATTCATTTTGTTGAATTCATACTGAAGTGATACTTTCTGCTTGTGGTTTTTTAGGTATGAACACAACCAGCTATGTGCTACACCTCTTACTCCTCGTCTTTCTAATTTTTCAAGCAGAATGTTATGGTCCAGGACATCAAAGGCTTTTGACAGATCTAGAAAAATTTATGTTGATCAAGGGATTTTCAAATGTAGTCTAAGAATTCGAAAATTGCTGTCTGTGTAGATTTAGACTGTCTATAACCATATTGTTGTACTGTAAGAGGTGCATATTTATTTATGAAACTTAAAAGCCTGTCATAGAGGAGTTTTTCTAGAAGTTTTGAGTAGGAACTTAACTGTGACATGGGTCAGTAGTGTGATATTTTTTCAGCAAGCATGAAGTGATGCATGTGATTCGCAGCAATGTTCACACAGTCCACAGCTGTCGTGGTGGCTTTGATTATTACCACAAGTTCAATGGAAGCCAAACCACAAGTTCAATGGAAGCCAAGGATGAATGTTCCGCACAGCAAAATTCTGACCCCACCAGCTTGTGTCTGTGGTGCAACGCATGTTTCAAACAGCCGTCCAGCTGCCTGACAGCATGTCTGGACATGACAGTCAACATTACGAATGGTTCATCCAACAAGGTGACATGTTTCCACACCCTAACAGAGATGTGGCGGTGCTGTGTTATTTTACTGACCACAATCAATTTAGAAAGAATGTGTACATAATCCAGTAAGTAGCTTAAGAGACTAATTTATGGTGTTAAATTTGCAACTGGTTGGTGCAGACCGCATCAAAATAGGTCAAATTGATCACGAGTAACTTGCATTGTAATTGAGTAGTGTGTAACCTCCCCCTCACTTATCGACCTTAATGACCGTGAAAAATGAAACCGCGTGTACCTAATGGGAATTTTGGAAAAGCAATCGTCACCGAAGTTAATCTGTCGGTAAAGAGGGAGGAAAGGGTTACATCTAACTGAAAGGAAAAATGCTAATGAAACTGGTGGAAATTAATTTTGAAAAGGGGTCAAGTTAATAAAGAAAGTAAATGTGCGGCCGTTACGTTAACAATTAACTAGCGGTAATTAGGTATTTGGGATTTGGGGGAAATTACGGTCGCCAGTCCTAAGGACAATTACTATAGTAACTGAAAAAGAAAGGTTATTACACATATAATTAGCACTAGAAGTGTGGCAACTGAAGGTTGACACGTGTAGTGTGAAAACTGAAAGTTTGTCAGAAGTAATAAATTTTGCTACACTCTGACTTAATTTAGCAAAAGAATTAATAAAACAGGAAAATCAAAAGTTAATTTAGTGACTGAAATTAATAGTGAGCTTTGTTTCTGAAGCACATCGAAATTCAGTAAAACACGGTTAGTCTTGGACTACCTCAACAATCATTTCAAAAGCTACTTGAATCTACGCAATTTAGAAATAAGAGATTTAACTTTGAACTTGAATTAAATGAATCTGAACAATTAACAACAGTAAAATTTAGTACGTACCAAGCTGAGCTGCAGTCACAGGTAAGCTAAAATACGGTAACAAAGCTCGCACTCTTAATTCGTGCTTGTGTAATCTGAATATTGTAGCCAGCTATGAATGCCATATCTGAACTTTGAAATTAAAGCAGTGAAAACGAGTTAGCTATATTACTTTAATGCTGGCATTTGAATTTCAACGACACTCGGGTTCATTTCGGAAAAGGAAGGGACTCTGCTTGGTAATGCAATTGGGACAATGAGCAACAAACGTTCATGCTAAGTTGCTGTAATTATAGTGACGAAAATGGAACAGTTTGAAAAGCTGAGGTCTGCCATACAGTTCTAAAACTTCACGTGCGTCCAGTCTTCCTCGTCGGTTGATTGAAGGTTTGAAGCCGTCGGTCGAGGAGGTGGCGACAGTCACTCATTGTCGGCCGTCGCTGTTGCAGAAGCTGGATGTTGGCGCGCATTCTTCTCGACACGGTCACCACACGAAACGGGCTCTTGATGTGCGCTAGTTAATGTTTCCCGTCCGCGACACCATGTCAGAAACTATCATCGCAAGTCGATCGCAATTTCATGCTGCCAAACCCCGAAAGCGCGGCAACTCGCAGGAGCGTCACACAACACACCTGCTCCACTCGCTACTGCCGCCAGACTCCTGTGCTCAGCCCGCGCTCCACGTGGCAGAGTTAACGCTACCAAAGATCCTACACACTTTGATTCTTCACACGACCTATCGACGTAATCGTTCGATAGCAGTCTTCCCTAGGCAAGACCCAGCGTAAAAATACAAATAATATTTACGAAACAAACCAATTATACATCGACATAAATGTATAAATCTATATATACAAACAGTAAAACAATCACAATATACAAAGAGACAGAAATGTCATATCTTGAGGTAACAAAGCAAGGAAAAAACATAATAGTACAATAGATGGAAATAGGAGGATATGCATTTCCGGCGTTACAAGTGCATCAGGATTCATGGAGGAGTGTGGCAGCTGGGTTCAGCCATTGTAATAGAAGTTGGGGTGGCTAGGCTACCAAAGACACTAAAAACTGAGAGACACAGTTTCTGTGGGGAAATACCCTTTAGTAATAGTGGTTGGCCTCATCTCTGGACTTGAAGGATGAGAAAAAGCAAAAGTAATCCTTCTAGAACAATATGTTTTACAGCAGACAGAGTGGTGAAAAAGTTATTGTAAGGACTTTTCAGAGTGACTTTACACAAGAGGAACAGTGCAGAGTGTCATAATATCAAAATTGTGTATTATTTGGAAAGTGATGTGTCTGATGTCACAGTCAGCTAAAAAATTATTAACTGGGGTTGGAGTCTCTTGTTTAAGGCAGATCGTGACGGGTGCTGAATGAAGTTCATCTGATGTTTGCAAAGCCAAAATATGAATAGTTTCACAGGAAGAGGCTTTAATTGGTGTTTCAAAGTTATATCTTTGACTGTGGAAATAACTACAGATTTTCACAGGGCTAGCTCAGATGAACAATGCTTACATCATACCCCACAGTGATGGTGGTAAGTAGAACAGTGCTTCTTATTTTGCTGTGTTCTTTCTCAATGTTGGCTTAAATAATCGCGAACGACCTTCTGGTCTCAACTGTTGGTGTCAGTTTCAGAACTATCTTGGTATTTTGTTTATAATGTCCTAAATAACAGCAGTATCAATGTGTAGTGTCATGTGGTTGCTAGATAGTCATATCTGTTGGAGAATAGCATTACTAGGAATTAGCGGTTACAGTGCAGGCTAAGTGAATTCTGGTGCAGGGCATTGATGTACCCCAAACTAATAATAGTACATAGGGTCTCAACAATACACGTTGTTTTTAACAAATTCATGTGTTATTTATTTGACAGTCCTTTTATTCCTCTGTTAACGGCTGCAGACAGTTCGTCCTTAAAGATGTTACAGGATTGTGTTGTCATCTTTCTCCTATATGTTCTAAATTGATGCTCTAATTATTTACCTTCTGGTGGGTGCAATCAGCTTGAGATTTTGTGTGACATTCATGGAGAGCAGGTGCGACATTCATGGCCTCTCTTGTTCACTGAGCCTAGTGATGTCCTACTCACAGATGTTCATATTTTTTGTTCTTTTTCATCAAAGTTGATATTTTTCTTGTTTGATGGATGATTAATGTGAATTTTGTGAAGAATTTGTGAAAGTATATTATATTTTAACTTCAGTCTTTCAGGTAAATTGTAGTAATTATTCTGGCACTATATTTTTTACACTACAGGTTCTCCACAGACACTGTTCAGAAGAGTAGTGGACCTAAGATTGAGTCCTGTGGTACACCATATTTTATTGGTAATTTGCTAGAAAGAAAGGAGTTGTTTCTTGTTTTATTCATTTTGTTGAATTCATACTGAAGTGATACTTTCTGCTTGTGGTTTTTTAGGTATGAACACAACCAGCTATGTGCTACACCTCTTACTCCTCGTCTTTCTAATTTTTCAAGCAGAATGTTATGGTCCAGGACGTCAAAGGCTTTTGACAGATCTAGAAAAATTTATGTTGATCAAGGGATTTTCAAATGCAGTCTAAGAATTCGAAAATTGCTGTCTGTGTAGATTTAGACTGTCTATAACCATATTGTTGTACTGTAAGAGGTGCATATTTATTTATGAAACTTAAAAGCCTGTCATAGAGGAGTTTTTCTAGAAGTTTTGAGTAGGAACTTAACTGTGACATGGGTCAGTAGTGTGATATTTTTTCAGCAAGCATGAAGTGATGCATGTGATTCGCAGCAATGTTCACACAGTCCACAGCTGTCGTGGTGGCTTTGATTATTACCACAAGTTCAATGGAAGCCAAACCACAAGTTCAATGGAAGCCAAGGATGAATGTTCCGCACAGCAAAATTCTGACCCCACCAGCTTGTGTCTGTGGTGCAACGCATGTTTCAAACAGCCGTCCAGCTGCCTGACAGCATGTCTGGACATGACAGTCAACATTACGAATGGTTCATCCAACAAGGTGACATGTTTCCACACTCTAACAGAGATGTGGCAGTGCTGTGTTATTTTACTGACCACAATCAATTTAGAAAGAATGTGTACATAATCCAGTAAGTAGCTTAAGAGACTAATTTATGGTGTTAAATTTGCAACTGGTTGGTGCAGACCGCATCAAAATAGGTCAAATTGATCACGAGTAACTTGCATTGTAATTGAGTAGTGTGTAACCTCCCCCTCACTTATCGACCTGAATGACCGTGAAAAATGAAACCGCGTGTACCTAATGGGAATTTTGGAAAAGCAATCGTCACCTAAGTTAATCTGTCGGTAAAGAGGGAGGAAAGGGTTACATCTAACTGAAAGGAAAAATGCTAATGAAACTGGTGGAAATTAATTTTCAAAAGGGGTAAAGTTAATAAAGAAAGTAAATGTGCGGCCGTTACGTTAACAATTAACTAGCGGTAATTAGGTATTTGGGATTTGGGGGAAATTACGGTCGCCAGTCCTAAGGACAATTACTATAGTAACTGAAAAAGAAAGGTTATTACACATATAATTAGTACTAGAAATGTGGCAACTGAAGGTTGACACGTGTAGTGTGAAAGATCCTACACACTTTGATTCTTCACACGACCTATCGACGTAATCGTTCGATAGCAGTCTTCCCTAGGCAAGACCCAGCGTAAAAATACAAATAATATTTACGAAACAAACCAATTATACATCGACATAAATGTATAAATCTATATATACAAACAGTAAAACAATCACAATATACAAAGAGACAGAAATGTCATATCTTGAGGTAACAAAGCAAGGAAAAAACATAATAGTACAATAGATGGAAATAGGTGGATATGCATTTCCGGCGTTACACGTGCCCCACATTGTCTGAGGATGTTCGTGTAACGTAAACAGACTCAGAAAATGTCCCAAAAAAGAAACAGCGGAAATGCATATGCTCAAAACATCAAAAAAATATAGCATTCGTCTAATTAACCATAAACCAATTTTTAGACAATAATAATTGAGTGGAGGCACTCCTAATCTTATTCCACTCTGTCATCTTGCACAAAATAAAACAGGTTGACAACATATCAAAATTCATAGAAAACATAGAAAATGGTTTAGCTATTCCAAAATCATTAAAATTCGTAACACTATAAGAAATGGAATACTATTTGCAACATTAATCAGAGTACATGGTCATAAAAAACAGGTATATCAAAATACGGAAACTAATGATTAATTACATAGAATACACATTTTTATGTAACCTTTTCATAATTAATTTTCTCGTCATGTCCAATTAACGCTAAACAAGAAAATAATATACAGCAGATCGAAAAAAAACATAAATATTGACAGCAGAATTCTTTCACATCAGCTGTCCGGGAAGAAAAGCAACTCCACATTCCGTACTCGCGAGTACAAAGAATGCCGACAGCGGCACAAGAGCCGACAACAACACAAGAGCCGACAGCGGCTCAGCCTTGCTAGTATTGTTGCGCCCGCCTCTGCGGCACGCTTGATCTCACTCGCGCTTGTAACGGCGTTTCCAGAACATCCGTTTCACTGAATTCTTTCGGAAAAACTCAGTCCCAAGTAATCTCAAGGAGTCCATAAACACTATCACAGTGGATAACTCAACACTGTCCATCATCACATGCATGTACTAGCCTGAAACTTAAAACAGCGTCTAAGTACATCGGCAATGACTAATAAAAACACACATTCATGAAATATTACAGCAAGTTACAAAATCATATTTACATTCCTTAATCTACCGTGACTCAGCTGAAAACTTAAACTAGCAGCTTGGATTTTTCAGATGATTACTAATCAGTTACTCTTAAATCATTTAGTCAAAATTAATTACTTATTAATTACAACTTCTTTAATGACCTCTAGGTCAGGCAAAAGCATCGTAACATGGCACATCCTTAAATCTTACACTCTATATTTACATACTGTACAAACTACCCTTTGTGTGGTATTAATCGATCCTAGGTTGGTACAATTTCAAGTCTACAATATTCCGTATACCTAATCGTTTTCCAGAGCTTGGATACTCTAAGCAATAAGCATTTGTGTGAGGTATACCAATGACTTTATATGGTCCATTATAAACAAACTTAAATTTAGAGATTTCATTGTCTATCTCGCTCGATTTCTCATGAGCTTTTACAAGTACTAAGTCTCCGATTGCAAACTTAGCAAAACGCGCTTTAGCGTCATGACGACATATGCGAGCATCGGCTTTTAGCTTCATTACTTCTCGCAAACGATCTTTTTTCACACCAATACTAATGTCAATCCGTGGAGGGAATTTGATCATCTCTTCCACTAAACTTTTACTTCTGTCATCCAACAGGATTTCCTCTGGAGAAAATCCCGTCGATTCATGTCTCAAGGTGTTCATAATTCTCTCAAATACTGCTACATATTTGCCCCATGCCCTATGATTGTGATGGCAATAGGTACAGCAAAGTCGGCCTAGCTCGCGCATATACCTCTCAGCGGGATTCCCAGCCGGACAATAAGCTGAAATATGGATCACCTCGACCCCATTACTTTCCATGCCTTCATTCCACAACTTAGAAGTAAATTGTGCCCCATTATCTGATAGAATCGCCTTGGGCTTGCCAATATGAACAAAATAATCGTTCACAAGCTTGCTATAGACCGCTTTGGCTGTAGCTTTCCTAATCGGGTATAGTTTGATGAACTTGGAAAAAGCTTCTAGGACTACTAAAATGTAGGCAAAGTTTCCTGATGACTTGGGCAAAGGTCCGTACAAGTTCACGCACAGTAATCAGTAATTCAAAGGTGTCGTTAGGCCTTATACTTTGCATAGGACCACAACTTGTACAGTTGGTAACCTTCACCTTCTGACATAAATCGCAAGTTTTCACTCTGTCAGTAACGCGTTTTAACATGTTGTAAAAATGCACTACTTCATTCAGCTTTTCCGTACATTTCTTAGGTCCTCAGTGACCATACGCCAAATGGTAGTAGTCTATTATTTCCGTGACGTATTTGGTGGGCCAGCATACCCACCAAATATTACTATCTTCACCCTTACGTATGTACAAGATATGATCGTATATCTTGTAATACTTTCTTAATTTCTCTCCTTCTGGACTCCTTTCGTCATATCGGGTTTTCACCATATTTAAACAACTGTCCTCGTTCTGATGACGACGTAGATTCTTACAGATGTTCACTACTAATTTACGTCCCTCAACTTCTTTAAAGTAGTATAATTTGACCACTCCATCTGACTCATCTTTCAATACATCTTGATTAGACTCGGGCAACCATGACAGCGCATCCGCTACGCGATTGTCGGTCCCTTTTACGTAACAGATGTCATAGTTAAATTGCTGTAAATACAGCGACCACCTAGTCAGTCTTTCGTGAAGTAGTTTACAATCCTTCAGATAAGTGAGCGCCTTATGGTCCGTATGAATAATCACCTTACAGTCCCATAGGTAACCCTTGAACTTCTTGAATCCCCACACGATAGCGAGACACTCTTTCTCAGAAATCGTGTAGTTTCGCTCACTTTTTGATAAAGTTCGAACGCTATCGTCCGGTGTTCCTTATCCTCTCCTTCACCAACTTCTTGGAACAGTTCTACCCCCACCCCGTAATTCGACGAATCCGTTCCCAGATGGAAGGGTAGCGATAAATCAGGATGAAATAGTATGTTAGATCTTAACAACTCGTCTTTTAATCTCTCGAAAGCGGCCTGACACCCATCAGTCCACACAAACGGAACGTTTTTGTGTAAGAGGTTATTCAAATTTTCATCATTAAACACTTGTCCTTTTACAAATTTGCGGTGAAATCCTGTTAACCCTAGAAAACTTTTTAACTGTTTCCTAGACTTGGGTGGAGGACAATTCCTTATTGCCTCTAGTTTCTCTGGGTCCTTCGTAATACCAGCAGTGGTAATTACATGCCCTAAAAATTTCAGTTCCTGCTTCACAAATTCGCATTTCTTTAGCTTTAGAGTCATTCCGCCACGGCGCAATGCTCTAAAAACTTCATCTAACAGGTCACAAAGGTCATGCCAAGTGGCATTGGCCAACAATAGATCGTCAACATATACAGTTAATCTCGAACTCAAAGCCGGTCCTAGCACTTTATCTAGGGCCCTGATGAATACGGACACAGATATATTAAGTCCAAATGGCAGTACTCTATACTGATAACACCTGCCCGCAAACAAGGTGGTGTATGGCCTAGATTCTTCTTCGAGTTCTATTTGCCAGTAACTAGCCGTCAGATCAAGGCTAGTCATGAACTTAACGTCATGAAAACGTTGCAAAATCTCCTCCATACTCTCTGGTCTGTCTGTTTCGCATTGAACGACCCTATTCAACGTGCGTGCGTCAATCACAATACGCACACTACCATCCCGTTTTGCTACAATGACCAAACCGTTATTGTATGGACTTGTACTTCTTTCAATCACTTCCCATTTGATCATCTTATCTATCTACCGTTGCACTGCTTCCTTTTTGGACAGCGGTATAGCATACGGTCTCACGAAGAATGGTTCGTGCGGAATTACATGCAACTTGCATTTATATCCTTCCACAAGTCCCGGTTTGTCTGAAAACACACTCTTATTCCTCATTATTACTTCATACAGGCCTCGTCTTTGTTCGTGTGTTACGTTTGACACACCGTCTACAATACTTTCCAATTCACTTTCTACACTATTGTCAATTCCGAGATTCCTCACATTACAATAGTTCAAATTCATACCTACGTCAATAGCATCCGGCCAGTTAACAATGTGTATAGGCTGGTATCGCCTATGCACACCGTCTCCTGCCTCGTCAAAACTAACTACTATTGTTTTATCTTGTGACGTACATGTCAAAGTTTTGCTTTCGCAGTTAATCACTGCACGGTACTTTAATAGCCAATCTAACCCAATAATTACTTCCGTAGTTAAGTCTAGCACGACGACAAACTCTTGTTCAAATCGTGCCCCACATATCTCGAAGTTGACAAAAATCTGTTTTGTGACCGGTTTACTGGCCTTCCCAGTAGCACCGATAATTTTCACTCCTGTTACTGGCATAACTACGATGCCAGGTCTGTCTTTCAGTAACTCAAATATTTTCCCAGATACAGCACTCAGTTCTGCACCCGTGTCAATCAACACGTTTAGTTGTAGGTCGTGCATATTAACAGACACTACTATCTGTCTACACTTGTCCTCGACTGTTTCTTTATTTTCCCACAGTAAATCCTCGTCTATATCCAGGTCATTCCAGAAAAAACCATCCGGCTTTGATCCTAAATCTGGCTTATCTGGCGGCCTTTTCAGCCTCTGTTCACATACAGTTTTAATTTCAACACGTTTGTCCTGAGGCTTAGTCTGTAGCTTCGCCTCCAATACCGAAACCTTTTCCTGTAACTCGTCAACTAGTGAGTGTTGCTTTGCTATCAATTCATTAATCGTCACCTTCGTTGATTCCACTTTGGTCAGATTAATCTCATCTGCCAATCTACCTGGAGGAATGTGCCCAGTAGTATCTGCAATTACTTCCTCTGGATCTGCGCAACCCACACTGCTACCGTCTGACCGCATAACGTCAGCTCTAATCTCATACACGCTGTAATCTACGTGCTTTTCTACCAATCGTGTCCGGCTATCACTGAAATTTTCGTAATCTTTCTCCTTAATACTTTCGCAATGTTTAAACTGGAGGTTTGCGTCGGATGGGTCGGCTACTTCTACCACTATAACTTTCGGTAAAGTCTGCCGGTTAGGGCCAGAACTTTCCGTTACTACTTCAACATCTAACTCCTGCGGGACGAAACACGACGAATCTTGCTCGTGCTCCCCATTAACATCAACTACTCCTAGTAAAGTCTGCCGGTTAGGGCCAGAACTTTCTATCATTTCACAAACACTATCTTCCTGCGGGACGACACGCGGAAAATCCTGCACGCGCTCCCCATAAACACTTCTCCCATACATGCCCCTATAATCTCTTAGTTCGTCGTATAAGCGACCGAACTGCCTTAACCAGACCTCATCCCTCTCTGCATCCCCTCGCTCGATGACGGACGTTTTATCCGACATCTGATCTTCTCTGAACACTTGTGAATCATTATTAAACTCAATCTCCAGTTCCGCTGTGGGTATTACAGCTGCCACTTTATAATCGATTTCCGGAACACTACTTAAATTGTTCTCACTGACAGTGAATGTATTTTCTACTGCCGTGTATACAGCTGATCTACTACTTGTGGGCGCACTCCTTTCTCTTAACACTGGCACACTCTCCCGCCGTTGATTATTCCATACGGAATTTTCATAACGGCGACACCTGGGTTTTCTCTTGTTATTGGGCCTCCAAAATTTCTCCACGCCCGGTCGGCCCCTCACCGGCGCGGCTAATGGTTTCCCTGTCTCGTCCCAGCAGATACGCTCCCCGGATGCTGCTGAGGCGGCTGACCACACCCTCTGGCGTTATTACTATTCTGTGAAGCCCGTATCACGTTAGTATGATACTGGTTTCCGTCATTCCTGTTATTTGCATTGTACCGATTGTTATTACGGTCCGAACCATTATTGTTATTGCTGCCATGGTTGCGGTATGCATTATTCCCATGGTTATCGTTGTTGTGATTGCTGTGGTACCCGTTGTTGTTACCACAGCCTCTACCACTGTCGCGATTATTGCGCCAATTGTCCTCGTCCTCAACTCTTTCCAGGAAATCATTGACTGTCCTATAATTGCTTCCTACGTAGCGTTTTGTATCATCTGGAAGCTTCTTGTAGAGTTCACAGACTATTTCGGATTCCGTGCGGCGATCACGCAAATATTCCAACTTGCGGATCCAGCCTTCACAAAACTCCTTCATCGAGCCACGCGAACTCGCATCGAAAGGCCTCGATACGACAAATTCGCGCCAGACACTTTGCTGTTTTTGCTCTGACCAGTATTCAGCCAGAAACAAATTTTTAAACTCGTCAAAAGTTAGGTTCGTAATGTTGAGGTTTAGGCCCAATAACCGCATTAATTTTTCTATCATTAGTCCACACAATTCTTAATGAAATCCGTCGCGTGTATACCGCCTTTTTTCAAGGGGTCGAACCGCTCCTCTTTCGTCAACAATTCCGAACTATGTGCACAGATTGGCACATAGCTCTGTTTTTCGTCAAGTTTCTTTTCTAATTCCGACACTCTCATAATTACTTGGCAAGTGGTTGTCGCAAGCGTTTCTACTTCCCTTTTTTTCTCTTCGCAGGTATTAGCCTGCTTCGTCACTTTGGTATCTACTTCGGATACTAACGCCTTTAAAGTTTCCACCTTCTTTTGATCCTCGTTTTTCACTAATTGAATTTGTTCCGTCACCTTATTCTCGATGATCGGAGCAACTGACTCTCCTACACTTTTCTCGATTCTGCTAATTTCGGAATAAAAACGAGTATTTATGCTCGCAATTTCCGCCTGAACGCCTATCATTTCCTGTTTAAGATTACCGATTTCGGTATTAATTACAACAATATCTTCTTTGATTTTATCAACTTTTGTGTTAACAACTCCAACATTGTTGTTAACAACGTTAATAGCTTTGTTCTGATTGTCTAGCATCCGTTCAATTTTTTCAGACTGAGCTTCTTGCTTGGCAGCCTAAGCTTCTTGCTTGGCAGCCTGAGCTTCTTGCTTGGCAGCCTGATCTTCTAGCTTGGCCGATTGACTCTTGATTTCGTTAATCAAAACATTCAATAAATCAGTTAAATTCCCGGAAACTACCGGTTTCACTTCCGTAGCGGCTTCCTCTTTAATTGTCCCCCCGTATTCGTCATCAAGGGATTCAGATTTGATTTTCACTTCCGATTCCGAAACATTTTCTAAAGTTTGGAATTCCATTTCTGCTCTTTGTTGCGTTTCGGCGGTCGCGTCTTCCATGCTAGCCACCTGCCCCTGAACAATGGGTACCGCGGTGCGCGTTTCCCACTGTTCGACCGATTGTTCCGTATCCAAGTCTACCAAATTTTGGCAATTGTTGCCTTCACTCATTTTAATAATTTTCAATACAAATGCCAAATCTCAAATATAATTAGGATTACTCCCACTACTTATTCTCGCTGACGTAACGGCCTGTACGTAACCAATACTTTGTTACGAGATTTGCACAATGCAAAATTTGTGTCCAGAACAACCTCAAATCTGAAGCTTGTCCTGTCACCAGGTCGCCACGTGTAACCTCCCCCTCACTTATCGACCTTAATGACCGTGAAAAATGAAACCGCGTGTACCTAATGGGAATTTTGGAAAAGCAATCGTCACCGAAGTTAATCTGTCGGTAAAGAGGGAGGAAAGGGTTACATCTAACTGAAAGGAAAAATGCTAATGAAACTGGTGGAAATTAATTTTGAAAAGGGGTCAAGTTAATAAAGAAAGTAAATGTGCGGCCGTTACGTTAACAATTAACTAGCGGTAATTAGGTATTTGGGATTTGGGGGAAATTACGGTCGCCAGTCCTAAGGACAATTACTATAGTAACTGAAAAAGAAAGGTTATTACACATATAATTAGCACTAGAAGTGTGGCAACTGAAGGTTGACACGTGTAGTGTGAAAACTGAAAGTTTGTCAGAAGTAATAAATTTTGCTACACTCTGACTTAATTTAGCAAAAGAATTAATAAAACAGGAAAATCAAAAGTTAATTTAGTGACTGAAATTAATAGTGAGCTTTGTTTCTGAAGCACATCGAAATTCAGTAAAACACGGTTAGTCTTGGACTACCTCAACAATCATTTCAAAAGCTACTTGAATCTACGCAATTTAGAAATAAGAGATTTAACTTTGAACTTGAATTAAATGATTCTGAACAATTAACAACAGTAAAATTTAGTACGTACCAAGCTGAGCTGCAGTCACAGGTAAGCTAAAATACGGTAACAAAGCTCGCACTCTTAATTCGTGCTTGTGTAATCTGAATATTGTAGCCAGCTATGAATGCCATATCTGAACTTTGAAATTAAAGCAGTGAAAACGAGTTAGCTATATTACTTTAATGCTGGCATTTGAATTTCAACGACACTCGGGTTCATTTCGGAAAAGGAAGGGACTCTGCTTGGTAATGCAATTGGGACAATGAGCAACAAACGTTCATGCTAAGTTGCTGTAATTATAGTGACGAAAATGGAACAGTTTGAAAAGCTGAGGTCTGCCATACAGTTCTAAAACTTCACGTGCGTCCAGTCTTCCTCGTCGGTTGATTGAAGGTTTGAAGCCGTCGGTCGAGGAGGTGGCGACAGTCACTCATTGTCGGCCGTCGCTGTTGCAGAAGCTGGATGTTGGCGCGCCTTCTTCTCGACACGGTCACCACACGAAACGGGCTCTTGATGTGCGCTAGTTAATGTTTCCCGTCCGCGACACCATGTCAGAAACTATCATCGCAAGTCGATCGCAATTTCATGCTGCCAAACCCCGAAAGCGCGGCAACTCGCGGGAGCGTCACACAACACACCTGCTCCACTCGCTACTGCCGCCAGACTCCTGTGCTCAGCCCGCGCTCCACGTGGCAGAGTTAACGCTACCAAAGATCCTACACACATTGATTCTTCACACGACCTATCGACGTAATCATTCGATAGCAGTCTTCCCTAGGCAAGACCCAGCGTAAAAATACAAATAATATTTACGAAACAAACCAATTATACATCGACATAAATGTATAAATCTATATATACAAACAGTAAAACAATCACAATATACAAAGAGACAGAAATGTCATATCTTGAGGTAACAAAGCAAGGAAAAAACATAATAGTACAATAGATGGAAATAGGAGGATATGCATTTCCGGCGTTACAAGTGCATCAGGATTCATGGAGGAGTGTGGCAGCTGGGTTCAGCCATTGTAATAGAAGTTGGGGTGGCTAGGCTACCAAAGACACTAAAAACTGAGAGACACAGTTTCTGTGGGGAAATACCCTTTAGTAATAGTGGTTGGCCTCATCTCTGGACTTGAAGGATGAGAAAAAGCAAAAGTAATCCTTCTAGAACAATATGTTTTACAGCAGACAGAGTGGTGAAAAAGTTATTGTAAGGACTTTTCAGAGTGACTTTACACAAGAGGAACAGTGCAGAGTGTCATAATATCAAAATTGTGTATTATTTGGAAAGTGATGTGTCTGATGTCACAGTCAGCTAAAAAATTATTAACTGGGGTTGGAGTCTCTTGTTTAAGGCAGATCGTGACGGGTGCTGAATGAAGTTCATCTGATGTTTGCAAAGCCAAAATATGAATAGTTTCACAGGAAGAGGCTTTAATTGGTGTTTCAAAGTTATATCTTTGACTGTGGAAATAACTACAGATTTTCACAGGGCTAGCTCAGATGAACAATGCTTACATCATACCCCACAGTGATGGTGGTAAGTAGAACAGTGCTTCTTATTTTGCTGTGTTCTTTCTCAATGTTGGCTTAAATAATCGCGAACGACCTTCTGGTCTCAACTGTTGGTGTCAGTTTCAGAACTATCTTGGTATTTTGTTTATAATGTCCTAAATAACAGCAGTATCAATGTGTAGTGTCATGTGGTTGCTAGATAGTCATATCTGTTGGAGAATAGCATTACTAGGAATTAGCGGTTACAGTGCAGGCTAAGTGAATTCTGGTGCAGGGCATTGATGTACCCCAAACTAATAATAGTACATAGGGTCTCAACAATACACGTTGTTTTTAACAAATTCATGTGTTATTTATTTGACAGTCCTTTTATTCCTCTGTTAACGGCTGCAGACAGTTCGTCCTTAAAGATGTTACAGGATTGTGTTGTCATCTTTCTCCTATATGTTCTAAATTGATGCTCTAATTATTTACCTTCTGGTGGGTGCAATCAGCTTGAGATTTTGTGTGACATTCATGGAGAGCAGGTGCGACATTCATGGCCTCTCATGTTCACTGAGCCTAGTGATGTCCTACTCACAGATGTTCATATTTTTTGTTCTTTTTCATCAAAGTTGATATTTTTCTTGTTTGATGGATGATTAATGTGAATTTTGTGAAGAATTTGTGAAAGTATATTATATTTTAACTTCAGTCTTTCAGGTAAATTGTAGTAATTATTCTGGCACTATATTTTTTACACTACAGGTTCTCCACAGACACTGTTCAGAATTACTTTGATTTGTCTAACCCACGTCATATTCCAGAAATACAGAATTTTCTGATGTGCAATGATGTGGAAGACCCAACACTGTCTGAAGAATTTGGGGAGGAGAGTGACACTGGTTCTCAAGACGAGGTGAAAGCACATGAAGACGCTTCTGTAGTGGGATAAGAAGGCAAGGAGACATATGAAGATGAAGAAGGATGGGACAACATAACAAGAAACTTTTTGAGAAGAGATAATAAGACCACGTAGGCCAAAATTCCATCTGGGAAAAGATATTGCATGGGATCTCACAACACTGTCACTCACTTTCCTGGAGAAATAGGACATGCTAAGAATATTAAAACTGTAATTTAATGTTGGAGTAATTTATTCACTGATGACATTTTTGACACAACTGTCAGGTACAGTACCAATACTAGGACACCAGCAAGGATTGTTTCTGCAGAGAAAGAGTCACTAGTTCCACAGATGTAATCGAACCACATGCTTTTATTGGCCTGTTGTGCCTAGCAGGAGTATACAGATGGGATCATCACAGTCTGGAGGATTTTGAGGGCCTGAAGGTGACAGCATTAAGAAATTCAGCCACTGTGGAGCCTTATACAGCACCTTCATTTTGATGACCGAAATACCAGAACCCAACAGAAAGAATTAGACTGACTTGCTCCAGTTCGTTAAGGTTTCAAAAGATTAATGGGAAATTGTCAAAAGAACAATTGCATCAGGGACAACATTGCAGGTTTCAGTGGTAGATGTCTTTTTTGACAGTAAGTACCCTCAAAACCAGATAAATATGGAATAAAACATTATGCTCTTGTTGACGCTAAGATGACATACATAGTCAACGTGGAGATTTACTTTGGATTACAGCTAGTGGGTCCTGTCTGCATCAGCAAGAAGCCAAGTGATCTCACCAAGAAAACTGTAAAGCCTGTTTCTGGTCACTATATCACTGCTGACAACTGGCTTTCTCATTCTGACCTCATCGATTATTTGAAAAAAAAAAAAGAAGAAGAAGAAGCTCTCATTTGTTGGAACTGTCAGAAAAAATAAAAGGTAATTACCACTATATTTTGTTGATGTAAAAGGTAAGAAACTATACAGCATAGGTTTGGCTTTAATGATGGGAAGATATTGGTTTCCTACATACCACGCCACAACAAAAATGTAATACTTGTATATTTGCTTCATAATGACAATGCCACTGATCCTGAATCTGCAGAGAAAAATAAACCATAGATGGCAATTTTTTACAACTCGACAAAAGATGGCATTGATACTGCAGATCAAATGTGTACTACTTACAGCCTGAGCCAAAAAACAGAGTACTGGCCAATGATAATTTTATTCACAAACTGAAAGTAGGTGGTATTAATTACCAGATTAGTTAGCTTGGAAATCAACTGAAAAACCTGTGTAGAAGATTATACCTAAAATCATTGTCCTTTGAGAGCTACACAGAAAAAAAAAAAAAAAATATACGAATAAGACTGGACTCCCCTCCAGACTGTAAAGCTGGCTGAAAATCATAGATGCCAACCTTGAGGAGTGGGCATCAGTAATCACATGGCAAATACGGAAGCAGGTTCACGGGCTCTCCCACAGAAAATTTTAGAGGGGTTTAGAGTTTAATGTCCCATTCACATAGAGGTCATTTAGAGATGGAGCCAAAACTTAGACTGCATCAAGGACGGGGAAGGAAATCAGCCGTGCACTTTCAACGGAGCCATCCCACATTTGGCTGGAGCAATTTAGTTGGAAAACTTTAAAAATTAAATTGTGTTTTAGGCTTTAAACACTGTATTCCAGACGCTTTCTGGCCCCAAATAAAGAAAATTTTCCAGTAATTAAAATAACTTTAAATGAAAAAAAAAACACATTAAGTAGAAAAAGCTAAAAATCAGTTTATAAACATAAAGGCACTTTAGAAACACCTCTGTAATTTACGAATAGTGCAAAATCAATACATGTATATCTGTCACATTATTAATTAAAAGGAAAGTAAAACATGTAAACAAAATCCACTTACACCATGAAATCAGAGGCCTGTCTTCAGTATTTTATACAAAAATATTTACAGTTTTTTCTCATTCACTGCCTCTTCTTCCTGGACCTGCCTCTACTTGTATACTACAGAATCTGCACTGGTGAAGCACTAAGCACTCCATCATCAGGCTACAAATGGCCCATCAGGACCATCCAACCGCCGTGTCATCCTCGCACTGGTGACTGACAATAATTTTCTCTTGAGAGATAATCTTGTTGCACTTCTCGCATCCTGAATCTGATCCTTTGAAAACTTATTTTGGCAACATGCTCTTCCTGAAGACAAATGATTCATTTTACTGATGACCAAAGCACTCAAAAACCCATTACTCATACTAGATGGAAATTCAGTATTGTTTTTTCTAGCAATACTAAAAGCTCTCTAACAGACAGCATTACTGTGAGGAACAAGCAGTGGTGCAAGTTAAACTTGCTCAGTGGTGGATACTTTTTAATGCCTGATGCATCACACAAAGCAGGCATTTTGTACCAAGCAGTATCAGCTCTCTCTTCTTCCTCCATTCCAAAGTAATCAAGATGTTATCTTTAAAATTCCAATTCTGCGTCTGACTGCTTAGCTGAGTGGTAACACATGTGCCTACCATGCAGTGGACCCAAGTTCGATTACCGGCTGGATTGGGGATTTTCTCCGCTCGTTGATTGGGTGCTGTGCTGTCCTCATCATACTCCCATCATCAGTGACACGCAAGTTGCCCAATGCCGCATCACCTGAAATACGACTTGCATCTCGGCAGCCGAACTTCCCCGGATGGGGCTTCCCAGCCTTCAATGCCACAATCATTTCATTTCATTTTTCCAATTCTGTGCCGTTTTTCCCATTTTTTTCTCTTTTTGCAATCACTCAGAACATAAGGAAATAGCTCATGCAGATGTACAACTGACAATAAAGATTTTTTTTCCCTAGACCCAAATATCTATAACTTGTAAGTTTTTTAAGAGGTCATTATGTAGTGGAAATGTTTCTTTGCTGTAACTACATGAACTGATAAAAATCATCTGATATCTTCATAAAATTTTATAACTATAGATTTTTCAAGCTTGATCTGACAAATGTAGCTTTGAGTGCCTACATCAGTGGCAATATCTTCATCCCCTTTGTGATATTTATTTTTTTGAAATTTCAATTCCAGCAGACTACCAGAAGCAGGTACTGCAGAATGATAAAACTCACAATCAAATGTGTAAATAAGTTAGTAAGATGCTATGAAGTTCGTGAATTACTGACTCTTCTTTCTGAAGGAATACATTTGCTTTGGTAAATAATGAAAGTGTATTATGCAAGAAAAGAAGATATAGCTTAGTTACCAGATCATTTAGAATAGGGCGCACTCTACATAAGAGAGAATTGTTTACATTTTTTGAAGCTTTCTCACTGAAAAATTTTACAAGATGTTCCCCACTGTTCAGTTATACTTGCTATTAACTGGAGCACAGATAGCCATCTTGTACAAACATACTTCAGTATTTTACAGGTTTTTGTGTCATATATATTTTGACAAAGTTTAAAAGTAGACTGTCTATTTGAACTCTTTTGGAGAAAGTAGAAAATATCTATTACAAATTCTTCAGCGTCAAAATATCGTAGGCTTTTTGCACCTTTTTGTGCACCTAAATGAAGCAGGTGTTAGGAACAAGACTGAGTTCTTCTGTGTGGTTGAACTTTCTCCGAAACGGCAGCAACTCCTTTTATATATCCTACCATCATATTTGCATCATAATGTGCAAATGAAATGCAGTTTTTCCAGGGAATTCCTTTTCTTAGCAGATCACCACTCAAGAGATTAAAAATTCCTTTGCCAGTATTTGAACCTGATTCCAGCAAGGATAGTATGGTGGTGCACATCTTTCCCTGTTTCACATCAAGGTTGTTGTTGTGGTCTTCAGTCCTGAGACTGGTTTGATGCAGCTCTCGATGCTACTCTATCCTGTGCAAGCTTCTTCATCTCCAAGTACATCAAGGTAAGCAATGACAATTGGATCTAATTTCACATTTATAACATCTGTGCTACCATCAGTTGCAAGGGCAAAGGTTTTTTTTTCTTTTTTTTAATTATTCTATTACATTAATATGTGTTCCATATGAAAAGGACTTATAACTGCAGTTATTTTAATTCTTCCACAACTGTATCTCTGCAGTCTGAGATTCACTGTACTAACACTTTGGTATTCCACAACATTACTGTCTGAATTTGGTACAGTATTTTTCTCACCTTCACTTGGAATATCTTTTAGACTGTTTGATTTTGCATTGCCATTTGTGTGAGGCTTTTCTTTACAGACACTGCTAACACTTGATGGGGAAAAATATCTCATTCCTTGCATTTTTAACAAACAACTAAAACTTTCCTTAGCAGCTAACACAGTGTTTTCGAATTCTAAATGAACGACTATTACCACTAAACACAACATAACAGTTACAGAAAATATCAGCGGTCTATACACAATACATGCGCACTAAACAGAAATATGCTGATCACTGGAAATATCACATGAAACTCAAAGGGGATTATCCGATTTTTTTGTAGAGTCACTCATTTGAATAAAAAATTTCAGAGAGCACAGGGTTCCTATTTATTAAGTACCGTAATTGTTTTTGTTATTATTTATTATGTAATTTTTGTTCTCTTATGTAAATATCATGGAATTATGTTCTGAATGTATGCGAGTATTATCGCCCCCTAGTACGCATGCACAGATTCACAGGTGGTTACAAGTTTCGCATGCTGATGACATGTCTAGCAATGTTCTTAGTTCCACCGCTAGATGGCTGATGCTCTGAAAAGAAATCATTACAATAAACAAAAAAATTTATTAGCATACATCTGGCGGAAAGCAAACAGTATTTTTCTGATTTTTTTTAAAAACATGGAATCGATAATGTCCATTTCTGCAATTTTTTAATATCTCTCCATAGCTCTGTAATGAAGGTGATAAATCTGTAATAATTACAGACAAACCATAATAGTTGGCAGCTATAGAAAATATTTATCCCCACTGAAGATAGAAAGAAATCACCATCTCTCCCACATCTGAAAAGACGTAGATGCACCATCCACATTACAGAAATGGTTCACAGAAGAATGTCCCTCTATGAATGTAAAAACTGTGATCTGCCTATAAAATTTACTGTTTCATAAATTTTTTTATGTACTGAAAACTGCAACTGTTAGCTGGTGGTTTCAAAATTTCAATCTTTTCTATTTTGTTAGTTTTGTGGCCAGTAAAAAGTTTTTTGGCATTCAGTTTTGTATGTTTTGTTTCCACACATTCCCATGAATGTCACTAATTATGTTTAAGGCACTAAATTTGTCAGTCTGAGATAATGGCGATTTCAAAATCTATTCCTGTCAGGCTCATTGCACTCGAACTCACGAGTCTCAGAATTGGGATCAATGGAGGGTTAGTGCCTATAGAGGACTCACGTTAGAAAAGTGGTGCATTGTGTTTATAGGAAATGATATTGAATGCTGCTGTAGAAGCACCACAGGTAACAAGTTACTGTAGAGATTTTTCTAAGCAGAAGGAATATTTAAAAAGCAACATTAGGTGGGCGCATTTGGATGGTAGCTATCCATTTAAAGCCAGAAATTGAGAGTTACAACAGTCTGTGAACCCATCGCTGAGACAGGATAAGTGAGTGTGGTCCAAGCAGACAGCAGTCCCAGAGACTGTAGAGACAGTGAGATGACGACATGCGATATGTCTGCTGAGTGGACAAGCCAGCTGGCTTCTATGACAAGAAGTACTAGGCTGGAAGTGTGGTGCAACTTCACGGTCGCACTCTGTGATCACCCACACCATTCACACATGCTGACACTGGTTACTTGAATCACATGATGTCCACCACATTAAAATCTAAATTCTCAACTCTTATTTCTACTGCTGAGTGGTTTTGTAAAACTTCAGGACAAAAGGCCGAGATTAAGTATACTGATGTAGAAATGGCTATGGAGTTGTTTGCTGTTGGTATTGAGCAGATGTTGCAGTTCTACATTCATAGAGAGTTGATTGCAGCACCATGACACAATTATGAAAATTATGTCAACTTCTTAGAAAAGGTTGGAATGTTTTCATGGACATGATGGCAGAAACAAGAACACACAGCTGAGAGAATATGGTGGTAGGCCCTTGTGAATGATGCATGGCCATGGTTGGCAACCAAACTCACAAAATGTGTAATGTGATGGTAGTCATTGTGAGGAGGGGGAATATGGCAATAAGAAAATTCCACAAACGCTGTTAAGCTAAATATTCACTCAGTACAGGATCAGATTGTGACAACAATGAAGTCTGAGGTCCCAACATTTATGTTAAATATTGAAGAAGAACTCACCAGTTTGAGAGCTAAAGAAGTGTGGAATGGTGACATCAAGTTTGCCCTTGGTAGGGTATGATAGGGGTGCAAGGATACAAGAAGTCCACCTGTAGTCCAGGTAGCGAAGCGGATGAAGTGTTAGAATGAACCATGCCTGGATGATGCCATGGTTGCACTTGGCAAGCAGAGACAGGAGGATTACACAGCGAATGCCTTGTGTGCAGCAACTGGTGAACTCCTTGATAGCAGTTCAAGATATCCTGGCATTTTTGATGAGATCTAAGTGGATAACACTTTCGGTAATGCAAGGTTATTCTGTGAACAAGAACACAATGCAGAAGGAAAAAAGGAAATGAAAAAACATTTAGTTGGAAAAGTATGGAAGCTTTGGTACTATTTGGTTTTATGCAAATCTGCTGCAAAAGAATGATAATAAAACTGAAGACATTGTGTTCAGTCTAAATTCTCCAAGTCGTGATAACAAAACAGTCAAATGATTAGGATTTCACATAGATCAAAAGCACAGCTGGGACATCCACACAGACGAATTATGTGACAGACAAGCATGTGCCATCTATCTGCTGTACAAGCTGAAGAGCAGTGTCAGTACAGAACTTCTATGATATGCACATTTTTCATTCTTCCATTCCCACATGAGCTACGTGATACTATTATGGGGCAATTCTGTAGGCTCAAAATTAGTGATACATGATAAAAGAAAGCTTTATGTTGCAATTCAGGAATTAGCCCATATGGATCATGCCGAAATTATTTGAGAAACTAAACATAATGACAGTGTATATTTACAACTGCATTGTCCTTTTTAAAGAGAATCTAAGCAAATTTGACCCAAGGCAGACAGTTCATGACCCTAACACAAGAAGTGGACATACAGTTAATGTGCCATATGCTATGCTTGCAAAGACTTATAACACTTAAAATAACCTGGTCCTATTTCAAGAAATTACCTGAAAATGCCTATAGAGTGCCAGTAAATGAGTTTAAAAGTAATCTTTCGAAATGGATGAAAAGTAAAGTAATTTACTCTCCTTAAGAGTTTCTTGAGTGTGTGTCAAATGACCCAAATTTTCTGTGAGAACGAACAATAACTTAAGTACAAACTTTACATGTGCCACATTCTGAAACTATTTTAGTACTGTTTCATATTCTTACTGATTATTATCTGTTTGATTAATTACTATCTTTGTCATTCACTTAACTATGTAGTTAATTTATCTTGTAATTGCTCTGTTAGGAAACTTTTTGTTGTTAGTGGCATTTATTTAAATATATGTAGTGTATCTATCTTGGATTATTTTACTATAGTTAATGACATTTGACCAACTTTATATTAATATTGTTGTTATTATTTTTGTTTTAACTTGCATTTACTTGCAATTGCAAGAACATGTGCTTGAAGGTCAAATAAAACATTTGTATTTGTATTTGGTCTATGAAATAGAACTTGTTTCTAAAGTAGAGGACTTGGAAGTTGGTAAAGCGGAACAATTAAAAAGTGCAGAAGTGTCTGTGGAGGCAAGTGACAGATCTACAGATTTGTATTAGATGAGAAATTTGAATAGCAATCACTCTTCATGTTAGATAATAATGCTACATTCCTTCCAGATGCACAGGAAGAGTGGTGCAAAGTGCAGCATGTATGTGACATATTGCTTCACGGTAGGATGCTTACAGAGTTCTGTTGTTTGTCCTTGAAGAGGGTACAAACAGAAAATTCTCCTGTCAAGCCAGGTTTTGGTCATAAAGCAGTAACTAAAGATTTATTGCATGAAGAGGCTCTAGTACCCAGTAATAGTAACATCAGTCTTATTATACACTGAAGCACCGAAGAAACTGGTATGGGCATGTTTATTCAAATATATAGATATTTAAACCGGCAGAAGACAGCGCTGCGGTTGTCAATCCCTATATAAGACAACAAGTGTCTGTCACAGTTGTTAGATTGGTTACTGCTGCTACAATTGCAGATTATCTACATTTAAGTGGTTTGAATGTGCTATTGTAGTCCGTGCACGAGCAATGAACATAGCTTTTCTGAGGCAGTGACGAAGTGGGGATTTTCCCATATGGCCATTTCATGAGTGTACCATGAATATCAGGAATACAATAAAACATCAAATATCTGACACTGCTGTGGCCGGAAAAGGATCCTGCAAGAATGGGATAAACAATGACTGAAGAGAATCGTTCAGCATGACAGAAGTGTAACCCTTTGGCAAATTGCTACTGATTTCAATGCTGTGCCATCAACATATGTGGGCATGCTTTACGCCTCACCTGGGCCCATCAACACCAACATTGGATTGTTGATGACAGAAACATATTGCCTGATCAGACAAGTCTCGTTTCAAACTGTATCGAGTGGTCGGATGAGTAGGGTATGGAGACAACCTCGTGAATCCATGGACCCTGCATGTCAGCAGGGGACTGCTCATGCTAGTGGAGGTTCTGTAATGGTGTGGGGTGTGTGCAGTTAGAGTGATATCAGACCGCTGATACGTCTAGATATGACTCTGACAGGTGACACGTACATAAGCATCGTGTCTGTTCACCTGCATTGTGCATTCCGCAGACTTGGTCAATTCCAGTAGAACAATGTGACACCCCACACATCCAGAATTACAACAGAGTGGCTCCAGGAACACTCTTTTGAGTTTAAACACTTCTGCTGGCCACCAAACTCCTCAGACATGAACATTATTGAGCATACCTGGGATGCCTTGCAATGAGCTGTTCAGAAGAGATCTCCATACCCTTGTATTCTTACGGATTTATGGACTGCCCTGCAGGATTCATGGTGTCAATTCCCTCCAGCACTACTTCAGACATTAGTCGAGTCCATGCCACATCGTCTTGCAGCACATCTGCGTGCTCGCGGGGAACCTACATAATATTAGACAGGTGTACCAGTTTCTTTCACTCTTCAGTGTAGTTGCAAGAGTAGGTAGTGTAGATTCGCAATTATTAATAGACAGTGGTTTGGAAATTTTTGCTACTTCAGTAGAATATTTTGAAGAATTGCCAAACAAAACAGAAATGGTAGTTTTCACTGTGTCAACTGTAAATATTTTTGGAGCAACAGGGAAACTGTCTAAAGCTATCAGGCAAGAAGTGATGCTGTCTTTGCAATTTCATAATGTCTTGATGGAACATCAGTTTTTAATTACTCAGTAGCTTAGTGCAAAAATGATCATAAATGTACATTTGTTAATCATTATTGTTGTAAACCAGATTGTGAAATATCTCAGCTGAAGCTGCAGTATGAGCAACACATATAATGGTGCCTTTCATAAGATGAAAGGAGAAATGTTGGGGTACCTCAGGAGTTGGACTGCACTGAAGAATTGAACAGTGAGAACAGGACCAGAAGGATTAGTTTGTATGGACATAGAAATGAAAGAAAAACCGCTAAAGTAATCATAAGTCATCCTCTGGTGAATGAATAGGAAACAGTTGATGTAGAGTTAAGAGAAAGAATTCCCATCGATGAAGAGGTACCTTAATGAAAAAGCGTAAAGGGTTTCTTTGGCTATGGGAAACTTTACAGTTGGACAATTGTGCGGGCTTCAACTGCATAGAACAATTCTTCTTTTCTCTGTTCTACTCTCTTTCATGGAATATTTTCTTTCCTATTATCTATGCAATAATGAATTTTGTGTTAAGTTTTGTTACTGATGATGTAGTTGAGGGCCTGATATATTTAAAGAATAAATGGTGTTAGGACAAAATTTTGTGGAATATGTGCAAGCATAAAGTGCTCATAGTGTCAAGTGATTGTGAGCAAGGTGTTTGAATATTGGCAGTAGGTCAGATCACCTAAAAAGTAAGCTGATAGAGTATTGGCTGATTTAAAAATGGCTGTAGCAACCCCATGTGACCACTGATATGAACAAGGTTGGAAGTATAGCAGTTAAGAACTGGTGCAAAATCTTTCACTTGAAAAAGAAATGAGGCAATAAACTGAGGTAAAAGTATAACGTTTCTAGTTTTTGCGATCTAATACTGTTGCTGGCTATACTGAAACATCTGTTCTGAAATCAACTAAAAATTGAAGACGTTTTGCAATCCGTTGTGAACAGGCTGCGAGATGACTTAGCCTTCTCACTCTGTGCTATGACAAGAGTAGCATACTAGTTTTCCATCTGAACATTTGTGGAGTGTTGAGAAATAAATGAACATAAGGGTGTGTATTTTTCCACTTTCTGTCTGAATTTATAATGATACAAGCACATGGAATGTTTCTGTGTATGCCACGGTGATTTAAATCTGCTTATTGATCATGTCCCAGTTCGTAGTTTGTGAGTCTGTGTCATTAGATCCAACAGCAGTCTTTCTAGGTGGGATAGTCTCATTACGAGATGGAGGCAAAACAGTTTCCATACATATACACGAATTGACTGTGTGTCATAATCTCTAAGATTTAGTTGGCCACAGAAGCCATTGCTTTGAGATTTTCATCTAGACTACCTGCTAGTGTAGGTTGTGCATTAGTTGATAGTTGTTGAAGAAATATAGTTCTTAAAAAATCATCAGTTACTTGCATTCTGGCAAGAGCATGTATCTCTTGGAGCAAAGTAGATGGTTTTTTGTCTCCTAGTTCTACTTCGATTAACAGTTTTTTAGCTTTGCATGACTTTATTCTTCAAAATCTGCTATAAGATGTGTTTTAACTAAGTGTAAGTGGAAGCTGATAATGGTTTACTCATGAAATTTGAAATCAGCTCACCAACTTTGCTATCACGCAGTCCCAAAACGAAGTGATATTTCGACATCTCATTGCTAATATTTTCAGTAATAAAGTGGGACTCCAACTGCAAAAACCACCTTTTTTTTTGCCAGAAAGGTGGTATTTTTACTACCACGCATGATATCTCCATATTGGCGTCATTTTATGATGAGTTTGTCATTAAATAACATATTTAAACTGCCACAGTAAAATTGAAATAATGATTGGAGTGATTCTTGTGTTGTCACTATCGCACTGGGGTTGCCAGTTGTGGTTTCTAGTAAAAATAATTATCGATTTTGCACCACACAAATGAAACTGCCAAGAATACACTTATAACTTTGTTATTTGGAAATGACACACAGAGATAAACAAAAGAATAATTACTCCAATGTGTATTTATAAATTTAGCAGAGTTTCAATTTCACTGTGTCCCTTACAGCCACATTATATTTAGTTATGCAAAGAGTCTTCATTATCTTAACGCTGTTCTTATTTATCAGTTTCTTAAATGACAAATACAATTATGGAATAAAATAAAAGGAATGAATAAGGCATGTTTAGAGATACTCCCCTATGTATGTTAGTGTTTATATATATATAAGAGAATGGACTAAGCAGCCATGAGTACTAGTGATACATCTATAGGAGTGTTACATTTAGAATAAATAAGAAAATGGACTAAGCAGCCTTGAGCTCTGGTGTAGGTTAAAATCAGGGTGGAGGTGGTTACGAAGGAAGTGTGATATTGGGAAATTCCATAGGTTTAATCCCAAAGTTTGAAACACCAAGGAAAGTAGAGTTGTGTTTTAGTCTTTGGTTGCAAAGGTTGCAAATAAAATGGGAAGATTTCCAATTTTTCACACTGTGCTCCAGCCCTGTCACAGGCTTATTCTATTGTATTAGAAACAGGGATACCCGTGAAAGGAGTCATGGCAAACCAGTTGTGTTGCAGTTTCTGCATGGCATTTTATGTTGGTATGACCGCCACCAGCTGTCCAACAGAATGAAAGGCCACCACCAAACAGTAACCAACCCCCACAGGGGGCTCATGGTAATTTTGTGAGATCATGCATAGCACACACGGGGCGCCGAGCTAGTGCTGCCCGTTCTTCCTTCTAAGGCTGCATTTCTTTCACTGTGCCCCTCCCTACCCATCCTCACTCCTTTCCCATTGCCCCCTACTTCCTACTTCCCCTCTCATGGTACTCTGGTTTATGTTGACCTGGTTATCTACCTGCTTTCCTGTATTCCTTGTGATTTTACTCCTCTTGCCTGTTCTCTTTCATCCTTTTTTGTCCCCCTTGGGGTCAACCATTTTTGTACCTATTGCTCTACAACTTGGTAGCATCTGCTGAGTGCCAGATCCAAAGCACAATTCTACGGGCCTCTGTGTGGACCCTTTCCCATGGCTTACAGTTTTCTCCCTCCAAAATGCGGGTTATGCATTTCTGCCATCGACCCACAGTACAACCCAATCCAGAATATTATTTAGGCACCCAGTGCCTAGATTTTGTAGCACATTCGCCACTTGAAGACTACATGCACGCAGAATCTTAATGCTCTCCACTTCCTGGCCCACACATCTTGGGGTGCAGACCATTCTACTCTTCTCCATCTTTACCGTGCTCTGGTTTTGTCCAGACTATATTATAGTTGTCAAGTTTATGGCTCAGCAGTTCCTTACACTCTGAAACTACTTGACCCTGTTCATCATTATGGGATGCATCTGGCTGCCGGTACCTTTCTCACTAGTCCCATCAACAGTCTCATTGAAGAAGTGGGGATTGCTCCTCTACAAATACGAGTCATCTACTGGTTTTCTTAAACAATCAGCATCTGACAGTTCCCTGGCCATCCTATGTACCCTGTCCTTTGCAAATGAGGGATATCTCTATTTTGACTTGCTGGAAACTGCCCTATGTACTTCCTTCTGCACCCCCTAAGATAGTGCCTCGACCATGGATTAAAACTGAACTCTTCTAGGGTCCTAAGGTCTCCATCGCCCCTATGATATTCGTGTGTTCTATGTTCTATCCTTGAGGAGTTCCAGGGTGCTACTATCTTTTACACTGATGGTTATAAAACAACTGATAAGGCAGGATATGCTTCTACATCTCCAACTGGCAAGGAAGAACATTTACTCCTGGGATCATGCAATGTGTTCACAGCAGTGTGGTTGTGGAGCGAGACTGATGGTATCCCATATACTGGTGGAATGTCCCACTCTTTTGGCCCTTTGTACCAAGTATATCTCTCCAGATTCCTTGTCTTTAATATTAGCAGACAATTCACAAATGGTTGAACTAGTCCTCAGTTTCCTTTGTGAAAGTGGTTTTTATTTTCAGTTCAGTAAAGAGGTTTTGCTTTCCTCCAGGAGCAGGGGCAGATTGGTTGTGGTTGGGGCCTCTCTTAATGTTTTCTGGGTTGGGACCCATGACCACTCTCCGGTCACAGGGTGCTCTTATAGCCCCCTCCTTTTTTTCCAGTTTCAGCTTTGGCCTACCTTTCTGTGCCTTCTACAGTGTGTGTTTTTAGCTTCCTCACTTTATGGTTTGACCCTTCTGCCTGGATCTGCCCAGTTTTAGCAGACACCCCCATCTTCAGTATGTAATTTCTGAATATTGGGACTGATGAACTTGCCATTTAGTCCCTCCCTCAATCAATCAATCAAGCTGTAGCCAAGAGAGTTGACCATCGTGTGGTGGAACATGCCGCTGAATACAGTATGCTGAGCTTCAATGTCTACTTCACAAGCTGTGTCATCTGGATCCTTTACCATGGCACCAGCCTCTCTGAACCACGCTTGCCAAATGGATCATATCCCTAGAAGACCTTGATGCAAGACCTGCCTGATTTACTAACCTAGCACATTCTACTCCAGTCCTGTCAAAAACTTATTTTATTGTATTAGAGACAGGGCTAGCTGTGAAAGCAGCCATGCCATACACTAGCTGTGCTGCAGTTTCTATGTAGTATTTTATGTGGGTGTGATCGACAACCAGCTGTCTAACAGAAAGAATAACAAAGCTGTGGCCCAAACAGAGTTGATCACTGTGTGGCAAAACACACCACTGAGCACAATATTCTCAAGTTCAATCGCTGCTTCATACCCTGTGCCATCTGGATCCTTTCTTACAGTGCCTCTGCATCTCTGAACCATACATAAGGACATTAGCCTTGCAATAAATCCTTCACTCCTATATTCCTCCTGGCTTAAATCTTCGCTAACCCACTGCACCCACACCCTCAACCCAACTGCCTCCCCCTCCTTTGTACTGTTATCATCGCTCCAATTACACATCCATGTCATCACCATTGTGATCCGCACAACTCACCAGCTACAGTGCTCGTGTGTCGCGTTCAGAGCCTGTATAACTGCTGCCTTGCCCTCCCGCACTCTGAGACCACATGCCAGCTGCATCCATCCGAGCTGCCAGCTAACCTTTCCCAACTCCTCTTCCCACTTCCCATCTCTTTCTCCCTGTACCCACCCCACCCCACCCTACACAATCTCTCACCCCAATCCACATGCTGAAAAGAAATTTGGCATTGTATATTCAGCTGGTACACTGTAGCTGTGTGTGTAGGTGCATATTTATGTCTTCTAACTTTTCTGAAAGCATTAAAGAATCTGTCTAAAAACCACCAAGTTTTCATTCTTTCTTTGTGTGCTCATTCACACCTCAATGGTTCTACTATCTGGTAAGTGGTCTCCTTTACTGCCAAATTATTTGTCAGGTTTGTTTGGCATGAACTGGGTAAACCTACATCTTGATTCCCTTGGACAGCAGCGGCTACTTTCCAAGAACTTGGAGAATGTTTCAAAAATAAGAGTGAAATCTTCAGCAGGTGTGCATTGATTTCTCATCAAAATGGGGAAATCTGATAAATTTGTGAAATCTATCTCTATCTTGCCATTTTATCCCTGGTGAAATTAAGCCACCATCCCAAGAACATGATCAAAGGTTATCCACTGAAACACCTTCAGCACAAACAGTGCACATCTGGTGTACATGATAGTAACCATTGCCCCCAATTCTACCAATAACATGATCCATGTGGTCTTTTTTTTAAATTAATTATGAGTATTTAATACTGTGTGTCTTTAATGATACATCGTACGATTCATTGAAAAGATGTTGGAAGTCACTAACAATGGAGTCATTCACTCAGTGGCATGCATTTGCAACGTTTCTTCCTCTCTCCTTCAGAATGCACAAAGCATCCTTCCTTCCAGGCAAAGGCAAGTTACTGATGTTCAATTCCATTTTCTTTCTAATGGCCATCTTCACTGCTGGGGTAGTTTACTCCTGGGACTGTTGCACAGACAGCTGAGATGGCGGCACATCTACTCTGATCTCACTACTTTCATCGTCAGTTGTCTCTGGCAGAAAATCCTCATCTGAATATGATAAGTCACTTTCTGATTCAGTACCCGGCTTCTACAAAATATACAAAACCTTTTCAATTGTAAGAACACGCTGATGGGATGTAATTCAAACACCCATGACCTGCTATATGAAAAAACGAAAAGAAAAACACCTTGCACCTGACAAGTCAAATAACAACAGCAGCACTTGAAATATGGCTGGAATGTTACAAGACAATGTCTAGAAAGTAAACATTTGTGTCTATGCTTGTATCATCATTTCAGGCATTGATTGTTGACTGAAGAAAAATTCATTATAAGTAACTTTGTAATTATGGATACAGTAGGAGTTATGCCAGGTGTCAACTGGCTCCTCCTGCTTTTCTAAATATACTTCACGAAATTCCCATGAAACTGTGACATATCAGTAAACTGCAGTACACTGTAATCACAAGTAGAAGGAATTTTGATGGAAGAATGTTAAAACCTCAATTTGTTATTGCACAAATAAAAGTTGAAAGATGACTTTTGACCCCTTTCATTTTTATAGTGTTAATGAATGGTACAAAAAAGTATCCTCTGCCAGGGACTTTTCAGTCATTTTGGCAGCATAGATTCATGTAATTCAGGTCTAGCTATACCTAAAAAGAGATAGTAGCTGTGTGTGTGTGTGTGTGTGTGTGTGTGTGTGTGTGTGTGTGTGTGTGTGTGTGTTTCGCAGCTATGTTACAGAAACATTACCTTTTCATGAGCGTATCAGTCGCTAAATGGGCTTTCTACATGCCGCTGGTGGCCTCCGCTCATACCATTATCTGTAGGGATTTCTTGTATTACGTACATTCTGCCAAAAGAACTGATGCGCTTTGCAGTTCCAGATTCCAAGAAAATGGAAAATATAGGTGATAGGAAATGTTTCTTTATTATTTCTATTTTTTAAATGTATTTCTGTCTTAAATCTTGTAAAAACCTGTTTACAACTTTTGTGTTGAAATATTAACTTTCTTCCTAAACTCTGGACAAGGACAAAAATTTCTTAGTCAGCTGTTGTTTTATCTTTTTTTTTTCTTTTCTTTTCTTTTCTTTCCTTAACCTAGGAATGTGTTTCCTAGTGAAATTCTCATGGCTGGTTTCTGCACTGAAAACACTTTTTCAGATTAAATGGCACAGAATAAAAGTAGATACGAAACAAGCTAGCATTTTTGTTTGCATGTTATGATAGGAAACAAGGTTTCTAAGTTCAGAGTATTTCGAATTTAGATTCTTCTGTAACATGTCTGTATGTGAAGATACAATGCTAATTTGATACCAATATGGACGTGAATGTATTTCAAACATGCTGTTTTGGCTCTGACTCAACATTCAGTGTTGTTTTACACAAACTCTTACAATTTATTCTTCTCTTTTTTTTCTTTTTTTGGTGCCCATATATACAATTATCTCTGTCACATTGAGCGATGCCATTAAAAGTGAAATATACGTTTGTCTTTTTCTGTTGCTCATTTGATTGTATGTAGGATTTTTGAGTTTAGCCTGCTTATCAGTGATCATTACAATTTTTTGTAGTCACAGGCATCCCTATGAACACTATTTATTAAAGGAACCTAGAATGGCTGTATCTCATATTATTCATGGATTATAATGGCTATCCATTCACCCATTCTGGAGCCCTATATCCAGCCAATGCCAGGTCAGTACTGGTATGGTACTCCTCCAATTTCACCGAGAACCAACTATACCTGTATATAGGCTGTTATTACGATGGCATCACCAATCTCAAAGCCATTTTAAAGCTACTACCATCTCCCCCCACCTCTCTCTCTCTCTTCTCCAAATTGTGTAACTGAGGCGGGACATGGAATGAGCTCGGTACTTAGCTAAGTTGATGTGACAGTGGATCTGTCATTAATCCACAAGATGAAATCCATCCAGTGTTGGCATGCTTCCCCGTGTCCTGGAAGCAGGCACTTCTACATCTACATGATTACTTTGCTATTCACAATTAAGTACCTGGCAGAGGGTTCAATGAACCAACTTCAAGCTGTTTCTCTACCACTCCACTCTTGAACGGCGCGCGGGAAAAATGAGCACTTAAATTTTTCTGCGCGAACCCTGATTTCTCTTATTTTATCATGATGATCATTTCTCCCTGTGTAGGTGGGTGCCAAAAGAATATTTTCGTAACTGAAGGAGAAAACTGGCGATTGAAATTTCATGAGGAGATCCCGTCACATGAAAAACACCTCCAGAATAGGGCGGACAAGTGTAATTTAAGCAGTCTTTTTAGTAGATCTGTTGCATCTTCTAAGTGTTCTACCCACAACATTATCTATGTGATCGTTCCGATTTATGTTATTTGTAATTGTAATCCCTAAGTATTTCGTTGAATTTACAGCCTTCAGATTTGTGCGACTTATCATGTAATCGAAATTTAGCGGATTTCTTTTAGTACTCATGTGAATAACTTCACACTTTTCTTTATTCAGTGTCAATTGCCACTTTTCACACCATACAGATATCTTATCTAAATCATTTTTAAATTCGTTTTGGTCATCTGATGACTTTACAAGACAGTAAGTGATAGCATCATCTTCAAACAATATGAGACAGCTACTCAGATTGTCTCCTATGTCATTAATATAGATCAAGAACAATAGAGGGCCTATAACACTTCCTTGGGGAATGCCGGATATTACTTCTGTTGTACTCGATGACTTTCCATCTATTACTATGAACTGTGACCTTTCTGACAGGAAAACATGAACCCAGTCATGCAACTGAGGCGATATTCCATAGGCACACAGTTTGGTTAGAAGGCACTTGTGAGGAACAGTGGCGAATGCCTTCTGGAAATCTACTGTTGATAGCACTCATTACTTCATGAGTACAAAGAGCTAGTTGTGTTTCATAACAACTATGTTTCCTGAATTCGTGCTGACTATGTGTCAATTAATAGTTTTCTTCAAGGTACTTCATAATGTTAGAGTACAGTATATGTTCCAAAACCCTACTGTGAATCGATGTTAGTGATATGGGCCTGTAATTCAGCGGATTACTCCTACTTCCCTTTTTGGGTACTGGGGGTGTGACTTGAGCAATTTTCCATTCTTTAGGTACAGATCTTTCTGTAAGTGAGCGGTTGTGTAAAATTGCTAAATATGGAGCTATTTTACCAGCATACTCTGATAGGAACCTGACTGGTATACAATCTGGACTGGTGGTTTGCCTTTATTAAGAGATTTAAGCTGCTTTGCTACACCGATGATATCTACTTCTATGTTTCTCATCCTGGCAGTTGTTCTTGATTGGAATTCAGGAATATTTCTTCATCTTCTTTGGTGAAGGAGTTTTGGAAAACCGTGTTTAATAACTCTGCTTTAGTGGCACTGTCATCAGTGACTTCACCGTTGTTAACACGCAGTGAAAGTATTAATTGCAGCTTGCCACTGGTGTGCTTTCTATATGACCAGAATCTCTTTGGGTTTCCTGCCAGATTCCGAAACAGTGTTTCATTGTAGAAATTATTAGAAGCATCTTGCATTGAAGCACGTGCTACATTTAGAACTTCTTCAAAACTTTGCCAATCTTGGGGATTTTCTATTCTTTTAAATTTGACATGCTTTTTTCATTGCTTCTGCAACAGCGATCTGACCCATTTTGTGTACCATGGGGGATCAGTACCATCACTTATTAATTTATGCGGTATATATCTCAATTGCTGTCAATACTATCTCTTTGAAATCATTCCACATCTTTTCTACGCTTACGTGATCAGATTGGAAGGAATGGAGACTGTCTCTTAAAAAGGCATTAAGAGCATTTTTTCAGCTTTTTTAAATAGATGTACTTTGCATTCATTTTTGATGGTCGTGGGTGTTGAGCTATTCAGCCTAGCACCAACTGCCTTGTGGTCACTAATCCCTCTATTCATCATGATACTATTTGTCCAGGATTATTTGTTGCGAAGAGGTCAAGTATGCTTTTGCAACCATTTACGCTTTGAGTGGGCTCATGAACTAATTGTTCAAAATAATTATCAGAGAAAGTATTCAGTACAATTTTGGATAATGTTTCATGCCTGCCGCCGGATTTAAACATATAATTTTTCAGCATATCAAGGGTAGATTGAAGTCACCACCAACTATAATTGTATGAGTGGGGTACCTATTTGAAATGAGGCTCAGGTTTTCTTTGAACTGTTCAGAAACTATATCTTCTGAGGCGGGGGGTCAGTAAATCGATCCAATTAATAGTTTAGTCCGATTGTCAAGTATAACCTCTACCCATACTATTCTGCAGGAACTATCTAATTCAATTTCACTACAAGGTAAATTAATTCTAACAGCAATAAGTACTCCACCACCAACTGTATTTAATCTATCTTTTCTGAACACTGTTACGTTGTCTGAAAAAGTTTCAGCTGAACTTATTTGTGGCTTTAGCCAGCTTTCCATACCTATAACTATCTGAGCTTCAGGGCTTTCTACTAGGGCTTGGAGCTCTGGTTCTTACCCAACACAACTACGACAACTGACAACTACAATACTGATCATTTCTACAACTACCTTATTGTGTTTTACCTGCACCCTTTTAGATGGATGCCCTTTCTGTGGTTTCCTGAGACCCTCTAGCCTAAAAAACTGCCCAGTCCCTTCCATATAGCGCCTGCTACCCGTATAGCTGCTTCCTGTGTGTATCAGACTCCTGACCTATTAAGCAGAACCCAGAAACCCACCACCCAATGGAGCAAGTCAAGGAATCTGCAGCCTACATGATCACAGAACCGCCTGAGCCTCTGATTCAGACCCTCCACTCAGCTCTGCACCAAAGGACCACAGTCAGTTCTGTTGACAATGCTGCAGATGGTGAGCTCTGCCTTAATCTTGCCAGCAAGACTGGCAGTCTTTACCATTTTTGCTAACCGCCCGAAACCAAAGAGACTCTCCTCCAATCCAAAGCGACACACGTCATTGGTACCGACATGGGCCACCACCTGCAGTTGGAAGCACCACCCTGTAGCACCCTTTCCACATCCGGGATGACTCCCCATCCCCCGGTATACAAATGGAGTGCACACTGGATTCCTTCCCCTCCTTGAGCTCTCAACTACTAGGAAACCCACCCTCTGTGAATGTCTAGACCTTGTGGGCCAAGAAACGTCCTCTAGAACAGGTTGGATGACTGCATCCAGCTCAGAGACTTCGTCAGCCACAGATAACACCTGAAACCTGTTCATCAAATGAACCGAAGAGGCCCTACGATCGGCCCCTCGGAAAGTCTTTTGTTACGTGCCAGACGTTGAGGTGACTGCCCACTCAACCGCGGGTGAGGGTTCAACCTCAGTGCAGGCAGTACCCGGAGCGGCCACAGCAGTGGACCGATCAGGGGACACGTGGGACGTGCTCGACGTCCCTCGCAACCCTGCATCCGATCCCCCACAGTGACCTAGTAGATAGTGTCAGAAGTTCCATGCGGCTTTTTGAGGATGATGCTGTAGTATACAGAGAAGTTGCAGCATTAGAAAATTGTAGCGAAATGCAGGAAGATCTGCAGCGGATAGCCACTTGGTGCAGGGAGTGGCAACTGACCCTTAACATAGACAAATGTAATGTATTGCGAATACATAGAAAGAAGGATCCTTTATTGTATGATTATATGATAGCAGAACAAACACTGGTAGCAGTTACTTCTGTAAAATATCTGGGAGTATGCGTGCGGAACGATTTGAGGTGGAATGATCATATAAAATTAATTGTTGGTAAGGCGGGTACCAGGTTGAGATTCATTGGGAGAGTCCTTAGAAAATGTAGTCCATCAACAAAGGAGGTGGCTTACAAAACACTCGTTTGACCTATACTTGAGTATTGCTCATCAGTGTGGGATCTGTACCAGATCGGGTTGACGGAGGAGATAGAGAAGATCCAAAGAAGAGCGGCGCGTTTCGTCACAGTGTTATTGGGTAACCGTGATAGCGTTACGGAGATGTTTAGCAAACTCAAGTGGCAGACTCTGCAAGAGAGGCGCTCTGCATCGCGGTGCAGCTTGCTCGCCAGGTTTCGAGAGGGTGCGTTTCTGGATGAGGTATCGAATATATTGCTTCCCCCTACTTATACCTCCCAAGATCACGAAGGTAAAATTAGAGAGATTCGAGCGCACACGGAGGCTTTCTGGCAGTTGTTCTTCCCACGAACCATACGCGACTGGAACAGGAAAGGGAGGTAATGACAGTGGCACGTAAAGATCCCTCCGCCACACACCGTTGGGTGGCTTTCGGAGTATAAATGTAGATGTAGATGTAGATGTAGTGATGCCCCTTGGCAGCAGACTCAAGCTGCCTGGAGCTGTGAGTAAAGGGTCACCAATTCAGTTCTCATCTGTACACAGCAATCACAGCGCCTATCCATTTCTGAAATTGCTCCAGTTTGAAACTCGTAAAAATTTGTAATAAACCAAACGGTGTACTCGCCTTATTAGCAGAAGGAACTCGAGCAGCTCTGTCACTGACAGCCTAACCAACACTGTGCTGTTCTCAGCAAAACAAACAAAAGCCTTTACGATACGATGGTAGATAGCAACGGCGGTACTCTACGCTACACTGTTATTAAAGTAAAAGGTTGTTCCTAGTAAGCACTCAAACATGCAAGAAATTACAAAAGTATACTAGTAACTACACGGGTAACAGAAAATACGTCACGCCTGTTTGAAGCTCATAAATATATGTAATAAACGAAATTGTGTACTCGCCTTATTAGCAGCAGGAACTTGAGCGGCTCTGTCACTGACGGTCTAACTCTAATGCGTCTGGGTATCTGGGTGGGTAACATACTGGTTATATACAACCTATTACATAACATTAGCTGGATATGCTTTGAGAGGCACAGTTGGAGGAAACATTCATAATAAAATCTCAGTGAAGTTTAGATCTGAGCTGACAGGTTCAGCTACGAACTTGGCATTGAAATTGCCATCATTGTTGAATTGAGCAAGTACTTTACTATTACAAAGCGTTTTTAGTTACATTATGACTTTTTACCCTGAGGGAAGACAGAGTCTAAGTATATCATTACAATGTAAGGTACAAACCTCTTATATCCCTTGACTCAACGGAAGCCAGAAGCAGATGTAAGGCAAGTCGCACAGCTGCTACATCAAATTCCAAAGATGATGACTTTTGACTAGAAAGTATGATAGACACAAAAAGAGCTGCACGAGCTACATCTGTTGCATTTAGATGACCAGGGGATGAAACACAAGCCAACTGCATAAATGTGGCTACATTTACATCTGAAAAATAATTTTCATTTCAAGCAAAAATTCTGTTAACCAATGTAAATGATTATTAGAATAGTGATAAACAACGTTTGCAAGAGTATCAAAGGAATAGATGAAATGCATGAAACTTACCACAAAGTGGGGTGATCCCAGTGCTGTATTTTGCTAGCACCCTCGGTAGCATATTCCACAGTAAACCTATCAGAATATCTTTATTATTTTGTTGCTCATGTAACATAGCTTTGTTGAACACTAACATTCCTCTTGACAGAACTGGGTTTTTGCTTTGCTGAATAACATCCTTTATAAGAAAAAAATACTATAAAGAACATAAAACAAGGATTACTGTTGAATTTAAAATTTCGAAAAGCCAGGTGAAACTTTTAATGATTTTTACACTTGGATAGTTTTTGAAGCAGGAAACTTGAAACATACCAAGAGACAGAAGCTTGCTTCATATTTAGTGAGAAGGAGGTGAGTCAGAATTCCTCCTGCATCATCTTCTTCATGCTCCAACCACAGTTGCAGCTAATAAAATAGCGAGTAACTAGTTTCAAAATTTCAATTACAAATGCAGACAGGTATCTATTAACATTTCAAGAAAATCTCAATAGAGTTGAATGTAGTAAGCAACAATAACAATGTGGCTGCAGGACTATGAGATCAAAAGTACTCCTGCTTGTATTGTTTCACAAAAGCAATAATGTACAGGAATCGCTTGTAAGACAGTAACAAATAATTATCAGATCATAAACAATGTTTTATTAATGTGATGCTGAATTACACTTCTAACCCAACATTATATGTGTGTGTGGATTAAATTAAACAGCAAAGTCATTTATCATTTATCCACAACTTGTATCATGGTTGTGATAGATCTTTGCGTCTTATAAAAAAATAAGCCAGACAATTGCAAAGGAAAGACCATATGCACCTAATTCATTGAACTTTGCCCATTACTTTCAACATGACAAATAATGATCCATTGTTCACACAGTTTTATTTATTCCCTGTTGACTCAGAGTATTCAAGAATGTAATAAAAAGTGACACTGACAGAACCAGAGATAATGTTTTAATGTTGACAAAAAATGTATAAGCCTAGTCTAATTGTCTCACCATAAACTAATGGCAACATACTTCCTATACGTGACAAATATTACAAAATGTGTCCGCCGCTCGTGGTCTCGCGGTAGCGTTCTCGCTTCCCGAGCACGGGGTCCCGGGTTCGATTCCCGGCGGGGTCAGGGATTTTCGCCTGCCTCGAGATGACTGGGTGTTTGTGTTGTCCTCATCATTTCATCATCATCCAGGAAAGTGGCGAAATTGGACTGAGCAAAGATTGGGTAATTGTACGGGCGCTGATAACCACGCAGTTGAGCGCCACACAAACCAAACATCATCATCATCATTACAAAATGAACAAATCCCACAATAGTGGGATCCCTGCTGGCACCAGCTGTGGTATATTTCTTCATGAGGTATGCTGAGAAACAAGCTCCCAAATGCCTCCAGCTCCATTTGTCTTGTTTTCAGTAGTACAGTGACAATATTTTCTTGATATGACTTCATGGTGAAATAACTATGAAGCAATTTCAAAGATCAACTGAATGTTGTATGTTCCAACATTAAATTGTTACAAATGGAATATATTCCTAACTAAAACTCCTGACAGATTAAAACTATGAATGGGTCTATTACTTAAACCTGGACATTTGGCTTGAGGAGGAAGTTCGGGTCGGTTACACCAAACAACACACCCATTTTGCAGTAGTTTGTTTATTCACCTGAACACATCAAAGGCTTACAAAGAAGTGATATGGTGGAACTGCACAAAGATAATGTTTAGCTTAGTTCAAAGACGATACTCAGATCGATGCTGGTGTCGACCTCATCAGTGCCACATAGTCCTCCCCCCTTAGTACGGAGTACTCTCGAGAGGCCGGGGGAGGGGGGGGGAGGGGGGGTGACTATGGTGTCAGCAGGGGTGGTCCACGGGAGCCGGACCACAGTCAGCTCGACAGCGTCATCAGGGAGCTGTGGGGATAGATGTCGTGAAGGAAGGTTCGGCCACCGAACCTGGAAGTCGTTGAAGTGCGCCGGGCGTCGTACTGGGTGTGCTGGTCGTGCGGCAACAGGGAGGCCGGCGGTTTGCGGGTGGAATGGAGTGACGACGGTGATGTCTCTGGTGGGCGTGGCGAACACATGAAGCATGTCCAGGTCGACGTCGGGCGGGAGGGGAACACATCTCACCAGGTGGCAGCATGAGCACCGGATAAAGGGAAACACACGAGTATTATAGAGATGTTGTGGATTATGTCTGGGGGGACAGGCACAAACACCTCGAGTGAGGGCACGTTCAAGATGGAGGGGCGTTAGAAACCTCGACAGAGCAAGGCAGGCAACGGGGGAGAGATCAAAGGGACCGGCGAAGGGCCCAGCAGCGAGGGTGTGATCGTAGGGATCATGTGGGGAGCACGTGATCACTCGACAGAATGCATGAGACCGGAGTAGAGGGTGAGGTCGGAGAAGAGCTTGACGATTGGAGCTGGAAGTCACTCGACCGAGTCTGTAAGTCCGACGTGGAGGGAGTGGTCAGAGCGTCGGGAGCCACGACGTGGCGTGGTTGTGGCCTGAAGGGGGGGTAGAAGCAGGCTCAACATGAGCAGGCTTAAGTCTGTTGAGAGAGACTGTAACAGCTAAATCTTTTATCTGGATGTCATAGGTGTTGGCTGAGCACCAGAGAACTTGGTACGAGCCGGTACATGGAGGTTGGAGGGGAGCATGGACAGTGTCATCTCAGAGCATGACGTATTCGCAATTGTCCAGAGATTTCAGGATGTGAACCTTAGGGCGGGAGTGGCTGGCAGGCAGAGGAATATGGAGGTGGATGAAGTGGCGTCTGACGCAGTCCACAAAGGAAGGTAAGTCAGACTGAGGGAGAGAAGCGGAAAGTTTCACAAGTTTGCCAGGGAGAACGATGTTCTGGCTGTATACGAACTCGGCTATTGTGCCTTTGAGGTCTTCCTTATAGATCGCACGAATGTCGAGTAGCACAAGGGGAAGGGCCTCCATCCATAGAGAGTCGTGGCATCGAAGAGGCGCCTTGAAAGTGCAGTGCCAGCACTCAACTAGCCCGTTACTTTGCAGGTGATATGCTGTGGTATGGATGCGCCAGATGCCACAGATGTTACTGACATCGTTGAACAGGGCCAACTCAAACTGTCTGCCCTGGTCAGTAATGATGATAGCTGGACATGCGAAACGTGATACCCATGACTCGACGAAAGCTCGAGCAACAGTTTCTGCTGTAATATTGGGGAGGGGTACAGCCTTGACCAAGCGAGTTGTTTGGTCGATAGATGAGAGAACATAACGAAAGCCGTTAGACGGGGGGAGAGGGCTGACAATGTCAATATGAATATGCTGGAAACGCCCAGGAGGGATCGAAAAGGCTCCGAGGGGGGATAAAGTGTGCTTCTGAACTTTGCAGTGTTGGCACGCAATGGAGGAGCATGCCCATTGCTGGCAGTCCTTGTTGACATTTCAACACACAAAGTGCTCCGCAACGAGGCGGGCAGATGCACGAACACCGGGGTGGGCTAAATTATGCAGTGTGTTGAAGAAAGCTCCACGGGGCATGGTTGGGATGAGGGGGCGTAACATGCCCGTACCTTCGTCGCACCAGATCTCACTAGAAATGCCAGGGAAGGTGGTGCGGATGAAGTGTAGTGAAGAGGTAGAGTCTGAAATCAGGTTTTGTGTGTCCTCGTCAGCGGGTTGGTGGTTGGTTAGCCAGCTCAGAGAGGTCTGACAGTGAATGAACGGCATCGACTCATGAAAGGAAATCAGCAACTATATTGTCAGCACCCTTTATGTGCCTGACATTGGTAGTGAACTGAGATATGAAGTCCATGTATCTGAAGCGGTGAGTAGGCAGGTCAGCTGGCGGGTTTGTAATGGCTACAGCCAGGGGTTTGTGGTCTGTTAAAACATAGAAAGGGCGTCCGTCAACTTCAGTCTTAAAATCCTTGATCGCTTCATAGAGCGCGAGCAACTCCCTGTCCAACGGGGAATGTTTCCGTTGTGCATTGCTGAGCTTGCACGAGAAGAACTGCAGCGGCCAAGTTTTGCCGTCGATTGGCTAAGGACAGCGCTGATGGCAGTATCGCTCACGTCTGTGGTGATGAAATGCTGCGCATTGGGATGACGATGCGTGATGGTGCAGGCCTCGGCAAGAAGATTTTTGAGGGCAGTGAAAGAGTCAGTCATAGCAGGGGTCCATGGAATGGGCCAAGTTCCAGAAGTGTTGGTGCCTGCCAAGGCGTCTGTCAGTGGAGCCTGAATCTCCGCAGCCAGAGGTAGATGTTGGCGATAATAATTAACCGGCCCCAAAAAGCGCCGGAGCTCTTTGAATGACGGATGTCTGGGTAGGTTTAGTATTGTTTGTACTTTCTCAGGGCACGGTGAAATGCTGTCGACAGAGACATGAAAAGAAAGAAAAGTGACAGCGGGTGATGTAGCTGCAATTTGTCCTGGTTGGTCTCGATGCCCGCTGCCGCGAGAGTGTTCATAACAGTTTGCACATGTCGAATGTTGTCCTCGACGGAGGAGCTGAACACAAGAATGTCATCAAGATATGCAAAGCAGACTTTTAGGTCGAATAGCACTTCGTTGATGAAGTGTTGCCAGGTCTGGGTTGCGTTTTTCAGACCGAAGGGCATAAATCGAAACTGAAATAACCAATCGGGGTGGTGATTGCTGTCTTCTCGATGTCTTCAGGTGCCATGGGGATCTGGTGGTAGGCCCGTTTGCAATTAATGACAGAGAACGTGGTCGCACCTGCAAGGGAACTGGTAAAGTCGGCAGTTTTGGGTATGGGGTAGGTGTCCATAATTGTTTGTGCGTTTAGTCGACGGTAGTCTCCACACATGCGCCAGGACCCATCTTTCTTAGGTATCATATGTATGGGCATAGACCAGCTACTGGCAGAGGGTTCAATGACGGTGGAGCTTAGTAGTTCAGAAATCTGCTTTTTAATGTCGGAGAGGCGCTCGGGACAAAGTCGACGTGGTTTACTGGAGATCGGGGGACCTGGCGTGAGGCAGAGTTTGTGAACCGTGCCATTGGTGATGATGGACATGTTGCCGGCGGCACGGGCGGCGGTTTGCTTACAATGTGTGGTGGGCAGAGCGGGCGAGGTGTGGTCGTGGTGTTCGAAGCCACTCAGCAGATCCGACGAGAGCCAAGGCGGCAGTCTCCCAGGAAACAACGTGACAAGATGGCCACTGGCCCGAAGCAGTGGCACCAAGGTCAGGTGAGAGCTCGTCAGGTAGAGCTCGTGAGCTGTTAGTGAGTCCATTGTCCAAGGGCGCGGCCTGTGGCAGCATGGTCATGGGCAAAGCGCTAGGCGCAAGTGCACTGTTTGTGTTGTCAGTGGCGGTCACACAGCGGCGCGCAGGAGCTGAAGTTGCATAGTTTGAGGTGCTGTCTGCGAGGGGCGGGGTAGAAACCGTCAGTTTGGGAACACGTGACGCTCGTCACACATGCGCAGTTGTGACCAGCCGAGTGTCAAACGCTGCCATGTTAGGAGGGTGTGGCCCTGTGGAGCTGTCAGTCCATGTTATGGCAGCCTTGATAGCACAGTTGCGAGGGGTAGCGAGAGGTAAACACACGGAGGCTCGATTGCTGGGATTGCAGGCAGATTCGGCGCACTTACTGACTTTGCTTTTTCCTTGCTCTAGTGTTTGTAATTCCTTTGTTGCATCAGAGAGCTGGAGCTGTGTTTTGTGGAGCCGGAGGGAGAGCTCGAAGTTTTCCTTGCGTAGGCAAACAATCTGTTCGAGCTCGACAAGGCATTTATGTATGGTTTCTTGTAACGTTGTCGACAGAGACAAGCATGTATGGATGAGATGAGCTCGGACCGACGTGTCACGGGGGGTGGGGGTGTTGCTCGACGGAGCACAGGGGAAGTGAGTCTTGGACGGTTAGTGAAACACGGTGTTTCGCACTAGGTCCGGTGAAAGTTTGTGGTGTCGCAAGAAGTCAATGCCTAGTATAGGTTCGTCAATTTCGCACACTAAAAAGTCCACTCGAGTTTGCAGTTTGCGGAGAGTGAGACGACATGTGAAGTTGAACCTGAGCATTGTAGTTTAGTTGAATTCACGGCTTGCAGTGAAATATGAGAAGGACAGATGTTCGACGATGCTAAGGACGTGGGCAGCAGTGAAACATCAGCGCCTGTGTCCACTAGGAAAAGATATCCCGACGAAATGTCTTTAATGTAAAGTCGTCCACAATTATCCGGTCGTTCCCGGACAGAATGGAGCACTGGGGGGTGCCTGTCATGTTGTGTGCAGGAGGCATTTGGGAAGTAGCAGGGTGGTCTGTAGTTCCGTGCTGCCTCACCAAACCGTGTTTGGAAGTAACAGTACGGGTAGTGCGGTTGCATTTCCTGCGGAAAGTTCGTTGCCAGTGGTGGTGGCCGAGCTTTGGTGGCCACAGCAAGTTCAGTTGCAACAGGGGGCATGACCGTGGGAAGAGCTGGTGACATCCCAGTTGCTTGTTTACTGCTTCCCGGAGCGAGTGGAATGGTCGGCACAGTATGGCCCCGCCCTCAGGGTGATGAGCCTGAACCTGAGACTTATCAGGTAGGCCATGGCTGGTGAAGTGGAGCAGTGATGCATCATGTAGCTTGTCAGCAATCATCATTCTTTGCTCGACAGGCTCACGCGGCCTTTGAGCCAGAGCAAAGCGAATGTGAGGAGGTAAGTTTATCTGACCAGATGGCGAGGAGAGCTGTGTCAGAGAATAGATCGGCACTGACCAGGGCATGTGGCTGTCTCCGGAGCTGGGAAGGTTTGTCATTGCCTAGTTGCTCGACGTGGAGCACTTGCCGTATTGCTGCCTCAGTTGAGCGTGCAGGCCGACGTAGAACTGTCTCTTTGGCTAGAGTGTACCGGGTAGATGAGTCCGGGGCGTCGACTGGGTCAGCAATCAAGTCCTCCTGCTCGTGCAGGTGGGTGATGAGGCACAGAAATCTGGTTGACTCGTCGAGTTTGTAATGGTCAAACACTTCGTCCGTAATTTTGAACCAGGTTGTAGCTCTGTCGGGATTAAATGGCAGCAGCGTCAGTAAGCACGGCAGAGTGTTCGGAAGAACAGGTTGAGTTGAGTTCGTCGGGGCACTGCCTGAAATGAGCTGTTGTTGCTGTAGTATTCCAGGAGAGCGTGCCTCCAGGAGATGTGGCAATGTCGGCTGTTCAGGTGGCAGCATGAAGGTGACACGTTGTGGTTGAGCGCGATCCACATCGTAATATGTCGATTGCGGTTGCGGAAGCTCAACACGTTGCGGGTGTGTTCGGATTGACGCGTCGAGGCAGACCGATGCGGATGAGACACCGAGTTGTGCCAAGAATGGTAGCAGAAGTTCGGCTGGAGCCGGCGCATGGGCGAGAGGTGAGAAAAAGTTCAAAGATTGAGAACACGTTTTAGTCCGCGGAAAGCTCGACGTATGATCAGAGCTGGGGCCACCTGTGTTGCAGGAAGGCTGCGGAGGTGCAGGCTGTCTAGAAGCACAGTGTGGGAAATGATGTCGAACGTGGGACGGAATTTGTGAAAGTTCACTGTTCATAGTCACTCCACTCAAAACGGTGTGCGGATAAGGTGAATGTCGTGGCACAAAACACTGAGGTGTAGCAGTGGGATGGAGGTGGAGGTCAGGCACAGATAACAAGGTATTGTTCCTGTTGTGGGCCGAGGTATCAGAGTAGGAAGGCAAGTGCTGATGCTGAACCAAGGCAGGCGCGGACGTGGTCGGATGCTGAGCAGGTTGACCTGTGAACGAAGCAGTTCTGGCCACGTGGCAGGTATCCGCGTTGTACTGTATGGATTGAGGCATGGCAAATCATTGTTCTGGCGGTGATAGGTTGTCCAACGAAGCATTTGCAGAAATCGGCATTGGTCCCGCACTGCACAGAGGTCCATAAGAGGTAACTGCACTGTCGATGAGGGAGGGCACATGTGGTGGGAACAAAGGCGTCTGATAGCCAGAGTCATGCACACTCCTAACCTCACTTATAGTTGCAGGCTTGAAAATGTCCGGTGAAATCGGCATAATCATTGAGTGAGAGGCATCGTGTTGCAGTCCTGGCGGGTGTACATCGCCCGCAACACGATGCATGTCGATCACAATATCCGGCGTTAGGCATTGGGCTGAAGTCATTGTTCGAATGTGTCAATGTAATACGCGCGAAAATAACCGACGCAGAAGTTGCGGACACAGTAAAATGGCAAAAACGGAATATGTTACAACTTGGGGTCACCAGTGAGTTTTGGTCGGTTACACCAAACAACACTCCCATTTTGCAGTAGTTTGTTTATTCACCTGAACACATCAAAGGCTCACAAATAACTGACATGGCGAGACTGCACAAAGATAATGTTTAGCTTAGTTCAAAGACGATACTCAGATTGATGTTGGTGTCGACCTTATTGGTGCCACAGGCTTTTTAAGTTAAATATCTAGGATTAAGTCCCAGATCAGCACAGTTAAATCTATCAGAAGTTTTTTGTTACAAAGCAAGAATCCACTACAGAGTGAAAATTTCATTCCACAATCCTTCACTCACATTATCATACATTAAATGCATTTTGTACTTACTATATCACATTGAAACCTGTAAGGCACTTCATTTGACAGAAATGCCCAATATAACAATGCTGGATGATGACTGTATATTACTGGAAATCTGTCACACTTTTCTATTGTATTTAAAAGCACTTTGTTGGCCTTATTAAAGAGATCAGGATGCACATTGTTCTTTGACGATAAAGTGGCTACCTGAAAGACAAAGTGAAATGTTACATCAGTTAAGCCAATAAAGTTATACTGGAGCTGGTATCATATCCAGGGTGCTTCAGATCAACTATATGACTTTTTTTCCTCAAAATGTTGCATATGGTCCTTTTCATGTAATATGCATCTTTTTGTCTGATATTTTTCCCAATGATTTGATGAAATCATCACAAAGCTCTTACTAAAACTCATGAATCAAACTATGACTATGAAAAGCATATGAGTTTTCTGCTGACCAGCAGTTAGTAATCACTTATGAGGGTAGTTTGATAAGTCTGGTAATAGAGCAAGGGAGAAATGTTTGTTTCATAACACCATATCTTACTTCTCAACAGTCGCCTTCGCGGGGTATACACTTGGACAAGAGATCCCCCAGCTTTTTCGTCTCTTTGGAAAGACAGGTTCTGTTAAACTGAAAAATATTCATTGACTGAAATTATCACTTCCTTTGATGAAAATTTCTTACCATCAAGCCAACGATTCAAGTTATGGAACAGCAGCAAGTCACTTGGGGGCTAAGTCTGGTGAATAGGGTGGATGAAGATCCAGTTAAAAGCTCAATTCATACACTTTCACGATTGTTATCACTGATTTGTAGAATTGTGCATTATCCTGGTGAAAGGGCACTTCTCTGTGTGCCAACCTCAGTCTTTCTTCAGCCATCGAAAGTTTCAAATGATATAGCAATGAATCATAATAGTGTCCACTTATGGTCCAGCCATTTTTCAAGTAACCTATGAGGATTATGAGATCGACAGGAAGTGCAAAATGGCTAAGCAGGGATGGCTAGAGGACAAATGTAAGGATGTAGAGGCTTATCTCACGAGGGGTAAAATAGATACTGCTTACAGGAAAATTAAAGAGACCTTCGGAGAAAAGAGAATGACTCGCATGAATATCAAGCGCTCAGATGTAAACCCAGTTCTAAGTAAAGAAGGGAAAGCAGAAAGGTGGAAGGAGTATATAGAGGGTCTACACAAGGGCGATGTTCTTGAGGACAATATTATGGAAATGGAAGAGGATGTAGACGAAGATGAAATGGGAGATATAATACTGCATGAAGAGTTTGACAGAGCACTGAAAGATCTAAGTTGAAACAAGGCCCCAGGAGTAGACAACATTTCATTAGAACTACTGACAGCCTTGGGAGAGCCAGTCCTGACAAAACTCTACCATCTGGTGAGCAAGATGTATGAGACAGGCGAAATACCCTCAGACTTCAAGAAGAATGTAATAATTCCAATCCCAAAGAAAGCAGGTGTTGACAGATGTGAAAATTACCGAACTATCAGTTTAATAAGTCACAGCTGCAAAATATGAACACGAATTCTTTGCAGACGAATGGAAAAACTGGTAGAAGCCGACCTCATGGAAAATGAGTTTGGATTCCGTAGAAATGTTGAAACATGTGAGGCAATGCTGACCCTATGACTTATCTTAGAAGAAAGATTAAGGAAAGGCAAACCTACGTTTCTAGCATTTGTAGACTTAGAGAAAGCTTTTGACAATGTTGACTGGAACACTCTCTTTCAAATTCTAAAGGTGGCAGAGGTAAAATACAGGGAGCGAAAGGCTATTTACAATTTGTACAGAAACCAGACGGCAGTTATAAGAGTCGAGGGACATGAAAGGGAACAGTGGTTGGGAAGGAAGTGAGACAGGCTTATAGCCTCTCCCCAATGCTATTCAATCTGTATATTGAGCAAGCAGTAAAGGAAACAAAAGAAAAGTGTGGAGTAGGCATTAAAATCCATGGAGAAGAAATAAAAACTTTGAGGTTTGCCGATGACATTGTAATTCTGCCAGAGACAGCAGAGGACTTGGAAGAGTAGTTGTACGGAATGGACAGTGCTTTGAAATGAGAGTATAAGATGAACATCAACAAAAGCAAAACAAAGATAATGGAATGTAGTCGAATTAAGTTGGGTGATGCTGAGGGAATTAGATTAAGAAGTGACACACTTAAAGTACGAGGTGCATTCAAGTTCTAAGGCCTCCGATTTTTTTTCTAATTAACTACTCACCCGAAATCGATGAAACTGGCATTACTTCTCGACGTAATCGCCCTGCAGACGTACACATTTTTCACAACGCTGACGCCATGATTCCATGTCAGTGGCGAAGGCTTCTTTAGGAGTCTGTTTTGACCACTGGAAATCGCTGAGGCAATAGCAACACGGCTGGTGAATGTGCGGCCACAGAGAGTGTCTTTCATTGTTGGAAAAAGCCAACAGTCACTAGGAGCCAGGTCAGGTGAGTAGGGAGCATGAGGAATCACTTCAAAGTTGTTATCACGAATAAACTGTTGCGTAACTTTAGCTCAATGTGCGGGTGCGTTGTCTTGGTGAAACAGCACACGCGCAGCCCTTCCCGGACGTTTTTGTTGCAGTGCAGGAAGGAATTTGTTCTTCAAAACATTTTCGTAGGATGCACCTGTTACCGTAGTGCACTTTGGAACGCAATGGGTAAGGATTATGCCCTCGCTGTCCCAGAACATGGACACCATCATTTTTTCTGCACTGGCGGTTACCCGAAATGTTTTTGGTGGCGGTGAATCTTCCATTGAGCTGACTGGCGCTTTGTTTCTGGATCGAAAAATGGCATCCACGTCTCATCCATTGTCACAACCGACGAAAAGAAAGTCCCATTCATGCTGTCGTTGCGCGTCAACATTGCTTGGCAACATGCCACACGGGCAGCCATGTGCTCGTCCGTCAGCATTCGTGGCACCCACCGGGATGACACTTTTCACATTTTCAGGTCGTCATGCAGGATTGTGTGCACAGAACCCACAGAAATGCCAACTCTGGAGGCGGTCTGTTCAACAGTCATTCTTCGATCCCCTAAAACAATTCTCTCCACTTTCTCCATCATGTTGTCAGACCGGCTTGTGCAAGCCCGAGGTTGTTTCGGTTTGTTGTCACACGATGTTCTGCCTTCATTAAACTGTCGCACCCATGAACGCACTTTCGACACATTCATAACTGCATCACCACATGTCTCCTTCAACTGTCGATGAATTTCAATTGGTTTCACACCACGCAAATTCAGAAAACGAATGATTGCACGCTGTTCAAGTAAGGAAAACGTCGCAATTTTAAGTATTTAAAACAGTTCTCATTCTTGCCGCTGGCGGTAAAATTCCATCTGCCGTACGGTGCTGCCATCTATGGGACGTATTGACAATGAACATGGCCTCATTTTAAAACAATGCTCATGTTTCTATGTCTTTCCAGTCTGGAAAAAAAAATCGGAGGCCTTAGAACTCGAATGCACCTCGTAGTAAATGAGTTTTGCTATTTGGGGAGAAAAATAACAGATGATGGTCGAAGTAAAGAGGATATAAAATGTAGACCAGCAATGGCAAGGAAAGCATTTCTGAAGAAGAGAACTTTGTTAACATCGAGTATAGATTTAAGTGTCAGGAAGTAGTTTCTGAAAGTATTTGTATGGAGTGTAGCCATGTATGGAAGTGAAACATGGATGATAAATAGTTTAGAGAAGAAGAGAATAGAAGCTTTCAGCATGTGGTGCTACAAAAGAATGCTGAAGATTAGATGGGTAGATCACATAACTAATGAGGAGGTATTCAATAGAATTGGGGAGAAGAGGAGTTTGCAGCACAACTTGACTAGAAGAAGGGATCGGTTGGTAGGACATGTTCTGAGGCAACAAGGGATCACCAATTTAGTACTGGAGGGCAGCGTGGAGGGTAAAAATCGTAGAGGGAGACCAAGAGATGAATACACTCAGCAGATTCAGAAGGTTGTAGGGTGCAGTAGGTACTGGGAGATGAAGAAGCTTGCACAGGATAGAGTAGCATGGAGAGCTGCATCAAACCAGTCTCAGGACTGAAGACCATAACACAATGAGGAATATTCCTTGGGAATCTCAAAAAACAGGGCCATTACCTCAACAGCTGACAAAGTGGTCTTTACCTTGCTCAGTCCACTTTCACCAGCCTTTGTCCATTGTTTTGAGTCTGGTGTGTAATGATGGATCCAGGTTTCATCAACAGTCACGAATTGATGCAAAAAGTCTTGCAGATTGCGGTTAAAAATCACCAGACATTGTGTTGAAATGTTGTTTCAGATGCGCTTTTGGTCAACTGTGGGCAATGGCAGCACCTATCTCACACACAGCTTCTTCATAGCCAATCCTCCACACAGAATATTACGAGCTGACTCACTTGTGACGCCTACAGTCTCAGCAATCTCACAAATTTTTATTCGGCAGTATACATTACCATATCATGGATTTTGTCAGTAGTTTCCTTTGTAATGACCTCAGTTGGATGGCCAGAGTACACTTCACCTTCAGTCTTTGTCTGTCCATGTTCAAATTCATTAACCCAAAAGCAAATGGTCTTCAATGATGGTGTGTGCAAAGTCTGTGTGAACTTGTTCCGATTCTGTTTTGATTTGAGCAGCAAGCCAAAACTTCACATGAAAATGTTTAATAACAGTACAAAACTCAAGTTTTCTCAGTTTTCAATCACAGTCAATACACTGATCAATTCAGATGGCTGTCAACAATGAACTGTACACAGTACATTGTGGAAATTCTTTATATGATCCTTGGAATAATAAAGCTTACCAGTCATGAAGGCACAACAAAAATGTTCCATTATTTCATGTATAAATTTATCAGACTTATCAAACCACCCTCACAGTTCCCACTTTACTTAACACACACAGCTACAAGGCCTCTCTTCCACTGGATTCAATTTCCTGCTTTCTGCTGCTGATCACCTTCTATGCCAATCTACAGAAATCCTCACAGATTCCATCTCTCCATCTTTTCTTTGGTCTATTTAGAAGTCTTCTTCTGCAAGGAGTAAATTCCATGGATTTCAAAAAGCACTGATGTTTATTCATCCAAGCAACACAACTTGCCCATCGCAGCTGTTTGATTCTCTTAAGCTGCAGTATTTGGGCTGTTGTAGATCTTATCAAGCCCACAATTATCCTGTCTTATACCAGGCCATAGATCTCTCTTAAGACTTTCCACTCAAAAATGAAAAGTTTATTGAAGATTTTTTTTCTTTTTCATGAACACTCCATGTTTCACAACCTTACAATCCTGCCAGATCAGTATAGAAATTTCTTGAGAGGCTGGATGTTTTAAAAAGCTGAATAAGACTAAAGTACAAGTGGTTTGCAGCTTGGATCACTTCTTCTGACAACAGCTGGAGTCTGTCCACTATACAGTTGGACAGGGCCTTAATAGTACACTTCCACGTGGGTGATTCCTTTGTAGTTGGTGCAGTCCATTTTGTCATCTTTCTTGTGTGTCATTGATATTTACCTCCATTAGGTTTGAAAGTGGGCTCGTCACTAAACAGTTAATTTTGAATCCAGCTGAAGAAGGTAGTCCTAGTCTGAGAGCCATCTTCAATAAAGCTTGCTGAACAAGAATGTAAACTGCCATTATGTGGAATTTTCTAGATGACATATTTTTATTGAATTTAGTGCTAATATTGTTTGGAAGGAAATGGGTGGAGGTTTATTACAATAGTAGGAAGAAGAAAGAAGAAGATTAGAATTTAATGTCCCATCAGTGAATAACTCACTAGAGATTCAGCACAAATTCGGACTGCAGAAGGATGAGGAAGGAAACTGCCCATATATTTTTCATGTTAACTGTCCCAGCCCTTACCTGTAGCAGTTCAAGAAGACAACAGAAATGTGGATAGACAGATGGAGATCTGGATCACTGTCCACCCAAAAGCTAATTAAGTGTGCTATCACTTCACCACCTTGCTTCATAAATTGCAGCAAGAGTATCTGCCCTTCTGTTGTTTCCAAGACACTTTCTGGCTTGCTTGTTACAATTGTGAGTTGATTATACACGGTAACTCTGACATATTCTGCTCATTGGTAATTCTGGCAACATTCTCCATGTACCAGAAGTACATGAAATGTCTCTTCATTAGAATACATCAATATTGAAGAAATAATATAAACACATTTAAAGACCACCATAGAAATCTTTGATGAAAACAGCTGTTGCTTGATGAGAGTAATGGTACTAACTGTGAGGAAATATTGAGTCAAAGATAGGCACAACAAAAAGACTGTCAGAAAGTGAACTTTCGGCCAGCAAAAATAGACAACATACACTCACACTCTCACATAACCACAGTCTCTGGCAGATGAAGCCAGACTGTGAGCGGCAGTGCATGATGGGGGTGGCAACTGGGTGGGGGGTAAAGAGGTGGTTGGGGAGTTGGAGGTATAGCAGGGTAGGGATGGGGACAGTAAAGTGCTCCTAGTGGTTGGACAGAGGTTAGGGGAGAGAGGATGGGGAGGGGAGGGGAGGGGGGGGGGATTATCGGAAAAGGACAGAAGTAAAAAGACTAGGTGCATTGGTGGAATAGAGGGCTGTGTAGTGCTGGATGGGAACAGGGAAGGGGCTAGAATGGGTAAGGACAATGACTAACGAAGGTTGAGACCAGGAGGGTTACAGGAATGTAGGACATATTACAGGGACAGTTCCCACAAGCAAAATTCAGAAAAGCTGGTGTTGGTGGGAAGGATCCAGATGCAATCATCGAAATGTAGAACATTGTGTTAGGTGGCTTGCTCAGCAATAGGGTGGTACAGTTGTTTCTTGGCCACAGTTTGTCAGTAGCCATTCGTACGGACAGACAGACAACTAGACTATCCTACTGCTGAGCATGCTGCCCAACACGATGTTCTTCATTTCAATGACAGACAGATAAATAGACCATCATATTGCTGATCACACCGCCCAACACAGTGTTCTTCATTTCAATGACTGCATCTGGATCCATCCCACCAACACCAGCTTCTCTGACTTGCGCATGTGGGAACTCTCCCTGTAATATATCCTACATTCCTGTAACCCTCCTGGTCTCAACCTTCATTAGTCATTGTCCTTACCCGCCCCACCCTCCTCCTCACCCCCAACCAGCATCTGGATCCATCCCACCAACACCAGCTTTTCTGACTTGCGCATGTGGGAACTCTCCCTGTAATATATCCTACATTCCTGTAACCCTCCTGGTCTCAACCTTCATTAGTCATTGTCCTTACCCGCCCCACCCTCCTCCTCACCCCCAACCAGTTGCCTCTCCCATCATGTGCTGCTGATTGCGGTGTGGCTTCAGCTGCCAGAGACTGTGGTTACGTGTGTGGGAGTTGTGTTTGTGTACGTGTGTATGTTGTCTGCTTTTCACAAAGACCTTGTTGGCCAAAAACTCACTTTCTGACAATCTCTTTGTTGTGCCTATCTGTGACTCAGCATCTGAGCTCTATGGTAAGTAGCAACTATCCTTTTCATAATATTGTTAAATACCATCCTGGGTTTTCCACTGTTTGATTTTGTGAGGAAATATATAAGTTTCACTACTAAGTGGAATGAAGTCGAATTAAATCAGGTGATGCTGAGGGAATTAGATTAGGAAATGTGACACTTAAAGTGGTAGATGAGTTTTGCTATTTGGGGGGCAAAATAACTGATTATGGTCGAAGTAGAGAGGATATAAAGTGTTGGAAATGGCAAGGAAATGCACCAATTTTCCAGGCACTCGAAATTCCCAAATTGCCTCATAAAGTTTGGCCCGCTTTATTGTTTCATATGCAGATTTAAAGTCAATGAAAAGATGGTGCACACCAACATTGAATCATTTGTCTTTTCTACTATTTGTCAGAGAGTAAATGCCTGTTTACAGTTGATTTTCCTGGTCTGAACCCACATTGATAGCTTCCAATAATATCTTCTGCTATAGGTGAAAGTCTACTAAAGAGGATATTTGATAGTACTTTTTATATAATATTTAAAAGTGTTATGCCTCTGTAGTTGCTGCATTCAAATAGATCTCCTTTCTTATGCACCAGACACACTATTCCTACATTCCATTTTTCTGGTAACTCTTCCATTACCCAGATAAGGCACACAGTCTTGTAGATCCTACGATTTACCTCAACTCCTCCAGCTTTCAACAGTTCAGATGTTATATTGTCAGTCCCTGGTGCTTTATTGTTCTTCAATTGGGCAATTGCTCTGTTCACTTCTCCTTGGGAAGGGGGAAGTACTATGGCATCATCTTCTGGAGCGACTGGGATGTCTTCAATAGGGGATTCTGAAGTATCCAACAGTTCACTGAAATACTGTACCCAATGTTCCAATACCTCTTTATCATCAGTTAATAGTGTCCCATTTTTAATTTGGAGCATTTAATAGAGGTCATCCTAAAGTATCCCCAGTGTACCGTGTGAGTGCAGTCAAGGCTATCACCTCAGTTTCCCACTCAAACTGGGCTAAGGCAAGGAGATGGGCTTTCTTGCCTACTTTTCAACCTGGCACTTGGAAAACTGGTACATGAATCAGGTATTCAGACAAGAGGAACTATCTACTATAAGTCTGTACAATTGCTGGGATATGCAGATGACTTGGATTTAATGAGCAGAACACTTAGTATCTACAAAGTGCATTTTCAGCTCTAAAACTGACTGCAGAGAAGAAGGGTCCTGAGGATTAATGAAGGAAAGATAAAGTATATGTATAATAGCAATAACCAACGCTTACAGCCCACAATCATGTCCTCTTCACCATGCCCGGCGACAGCGACTCCATCAGTCGTTTAGTCCGTATTGTGGTGGGCTCGGATGTGGCTTGCAAAACCGAGCTTTGCTTTGAAGATCTGGTCGCACGAAGTGCAATATAGTTGCCCAGTGGAGTTATATGAATAGATGTAATTAGGATTGGGCTTAGATTTGCGGAGCTTTCGTTTATCGTCCAGGTTCTCTAGGCAGATAAGCTCGATTTGTTCCACACTCTTGTGTACAGTTGGGTGCCATTCTGATCGGTGCAATGCAAGCTCCTCCCAATGTTTGCTTGGAATGCCATAGGCTGTGAGATGGTGTTTGATGGTGTCTTTATATTGCAGGTGTTGGCCACCTTGCCACCGCCACAAGAGAGCTCTGAGTAGAACACCGCTTTGGGAAGTCTACTGTCATCCATGCGTATGATATGGCCACTCCATCTCAGTTGGTGTTTTATTAAGAGAGCTTCAATGCCAGGTAGTTTCACGTGATGCAAAATCTCTGTGTTTGGAACACGGCGTTCCCATTTCATGCAGAAAATTGATCTCAGACAGCGAAGGTGAAAGGTGTCTAGCCTCCTAATGTCAGCTTTATAACAGCACCAGGTTTCCAAGGCGTAGAGCAAAGCTGGTAATATTATTGCTTTGTAGACTGCAATTTTAGCTTGTAGTCTGAGATCATGTGATTTCCACACTCTGCGATTCAGTTTGCTGAAAACTGAGGCTGCATTGTCTATACGAGCTGCAGTTTCTGTTGTCACTTCTAATTTGGCTATGTAGATATTTAAAGTGTGACACGTTTTCCAAATGTTTGTTGGCCAACTTAATACTGCAGTTGTCTGTATTGGAACCCCTAAGAGGTTGTTGAAGGACGACTTGTGTTTTGGTGATGCTTATGACTAAACCAAATCTTCTGCAGGATTCATTTAGCAGGTTCATGTGTGTTTGGAGAGATTCAGGACAATTAGCCATCATGCATATGTGGTACATGTAAAGAATTTCTAAGACAGATATTTTATTTACATGACTTTTTGTTCTGAGGTGAGAGATGTTGAAGACACTTTTGTCTGTTCTCGAGTCAAGACTCATTTGACCACTGCAGGCTTTGGTCATGTCTCTCATAACAGCTGCAAAATAAAGTGAGAAGAGTGTGGAAGCCAGTACACAGCCTTGTTTTACACTGCATGTCACAGGAAACTGGTCTGAAAAGGTCGTTTTCATGGCGGATTTTTGCCATCATGTTGTCTTAAAACTGTCTAATCAAGTTAATAATTTTGTCAGGGCAGCCAGTTTTTTTTAGTATAATCTAGAGAGCTTCCTGTGGGACTCAGTCGAATGCTTTTTCCAGGTCTACAAATCACATGAACAGAATCTGATGTTGCTCTAAGATTTTCTCTTGCATTTGTTTGACAACAAATATGGCATCCACTGTGCCTCTGTTCAGGCGAAAGCCACAGTGGGTCTCTGGTAGCACTTTTTCTGCAAGGTGCATTAGCCGGTTGTTGAGTATGCGTGCCAGGACTTTCCCTGCTGCTGAGAGAAGGAGATTCCCCTGTGAGAACTGCAGTCAGAAATGTCACATTTGCATTTGTAAATCTTGTAAATGCAGGCATCTTTCCAACCTTTTGGAATTATTTTGCTCTCCCAAATCTTTGAAATTAGAACAAACAGTGGGTTTGTAATGTTTGGTCCACCATATTCATAAAGTTCTGATGGTAAGTTGTCTAACCCTGCTGATTTGCTGTTCTTCAGCTTAGCCAATGCTGAAATGAATTCACTGAACGAAAGGGCATCACAAAGTTGTTCATCAACTGGCAGGCTTTCAAGTGATTCTATGTATGGAATATCAGTCGTTTGATGGTTGGGATTAAGAACGTCATAAAAATGTTCTGCCCACCGAGCAAGGATATCGCTCTGTTGCGTCAGCTGACAGGTTTTATCTTTCTCGTAAACAGGTGCTATCTTCCTTGATTTTGGACCAAAGATAGTTTTCAGGCACTCGACGAATCTGCCTGTTTGGTTTGTGTTAGCGTATGATTACATTTCATTGGCTTTATTCAGCACACCTTCACTTTCAAGTTGTGTGTGCTACTTTACACTGCGAAGAGATATTCTGAAATCATTAACAAGCTTTTTGATTTCTGCATCTGAATCATCAAACCAATCTTGGTTCTTTTTCTGAGGTTTTCCCAAGACTTCTGTGGCACATCTCCGCAGTTTGGTAGCATATACATTCCAGTGCTCATCTTCAGAGGCAGGCTCAGATATCAAAAGCTCGTCAGAACCAAATACATCGTCCAGTTCTGCTCTCATAGTCTGATCGTGGACCAAGATTTTGCAGGATAATTTTGATGGTATTTTGTGTCACGGTGCTTTCAAATTCGATGGTCTGTCCAACCCTGAGTGCCTCTCATAGCATGTGTGATCAGTACTTCACCAAGATCTTTTTTCCATATGATTACATAATCTAGAAGGTGCCAGTGCTTAGATCTCAGGTGCATCCACATCATTTTATATTTATTGGGTATCCGAAAATATGTATTTGTCAAACAATCAAGATCAAGATAATTTGAGATGCATTTTCCAATTCCATGGCGACCAATTCCAGGCATTGAAATCACTGGCAACCCAAGCATTGAAATCTCCAAGTAACAGGACTTTATCTGCAGAAGGAATGCCCTGAAGCACATATCAGAGATCTTGGTAGAACTTGTACTTCTCTTCACCGGGAGATGGCAGTGTAGGTGCGTAGACACTGATCAGGTGAATGTATTTCTTAGATGTTAGTTAAAGTCTGAGCATTATGATTCTGTCGCTGATGCCTTTTGGAAGTTCCATCAATGAACATGTCAGTTTATTGCGTATATGGCAAAGCCTATGCCACTTTCTGCCCTTTTGGTAGATGGTTTCCCACTCCAGTAGTAGGTGTAACCTCCAAGCTGTTCACACAGCTCTCCGGAGTCACTAAGATGTGTTTCACTTAGGGTGGCGATGTCGATGTTATATTTAGCCAACTCTCTATCAATAAGTGCTGTCGTTCCCTTTGGACATTGATTATGGTCATTATCCAGTAAAGTAAGGACATTCCACGTACCAGTCATAAAGTGTTTAATGCAAGTATTTCCTTTATTATTTTTTCGAATGCAGATTTTTGCCACTTGCACTGAGTTGAGACGGGCTATGTTTATGCGACCTTTTCTAGGCCCCTCCCTGGATTATGGAAAGCAGAGCGATCCTAAATATGGCTGCTTTGTTGTCTGACGAGCTGCCAAACCAGTCCTCTCGTCCCTGTCGAGTTCCAGAACGACCATCACCGTCTGACCACCTAACGCGCAGAGCACCAACTAAGGTTCAGGCACACCAAACTCTTGCCGCACTGTCAGTACTCCATCACTACAGAACTTTTTTAAAAACTCATAGTCCATGAAACTTTGCAGGAGTCATCTGCGTGTGAATATGTTTAAGTGGACAAGCAGTTGCACAGGTACAGATCAACTCTCTCGTCCTCAACCTTGGTTGGCAGTGGATCGCAAGGCCGATACAACTCCCCAGAGGCAGAGGATGCAGTGAATGACTGCATGCCAGTAGGAGTATCCTGACATACACCCTTAAGGCACAGATGCTTTGCCTCATCGAAACAGGAGCCGTGAGTATTTGCCTATCGATGTTACCCGCATCCTACACCGATGACTTATGACAGAGGATGGTAGGAAAAAGGACAAGGCTAGGACAGGACACACTTTGTCTGGCTTCTCCCCTTCAGCTTGTCCGGCTTGGATGACCCTTCTGGTAGCTAAGTTACCACCGGCATAGCCCTCCAGATCCAGAGCACGCAAACCTCCTTGCCCGCATGGACAGTGCTTCGTTAAGGTGGTGTCCCCTGAGAAGGTAGCCCACAGTAACCTTTGATGGAATGGCATTTGAGTGAGTGGAGTGTTTCACCTATCTGGGCTCAAAGATACTGAAATTATGGCTCGAATAAGTTCTTCTAATTAATGCTACTTTAGAATGTTGCGACATTTTAAATCCAAGCTTATATCACAAGGGACTAAGTGCCAACTTAACAAAACGCTGATAAGCCCAGTGCTTACTTATGGCTCAGACACATGGACAATTAAGAAGCAGGGTAAAAACAAACTGGGATCACATGAAAGAAGTATATTCAGGAGGATTTTTGGAACTGTATATGAAAATGGGACCTGGAGAAGGCAAAGAAATCACGAACTTTATGACTGATATAAGGAGGATAATGTGGTAAAGTTCATACAGCTGTGTAGACTGAGATGGGCTGGACATGTAATGCGACTTGATGAGACAGATCCGCAAGGAAAGCCTGCTGCGATGAACCTGGAGGAAAAGAGCAAGAGGATGACCTCCATGGAACAACAAGGTTGGAGAGGATGCTGCCAGAGTCGGTTGCCGTAACTGGAGATCCACAGCAAAGTCCAGAGAGGAATGGCAGAAAATTATTGAGGAGGCCAAGTCCCCAGGATGTACTGCCAATGGAAGAAGAAGAATGGCAAGCAAGGCATTTCTGAAGAGAAATTTGTTAAAATTGATTATAGATTTAAGTGTCAGGAAGTCTTTTCTGAAAGCATTTGTATGGAATGTAGATATGTATGGAAGTGAAACATGAATGATAAATGATTTATACAAGAAGAGAATAGAGGCTTTCAAAATGTGGTGCTACAGAAGAATGCTGAATGTTAGATGATGGCTCACATAACTAATGAGGAGGAACTGAATAAAATTGGAGAGAAGAGGAATTTGTCTCAAGTTGACTGGAAGAATGGATCAGTTGGTAGGACATGTTCTGAGGCATCAAGGGTTTACCAATTTAATATTAGAGGGCAGTGTGGAGGGTAAAAATCATGGAGGGAGACCAAGAGATGAATACACTAAGCAGACTCAGAAAGGATGTAGATTGCAGTAGGTACTTGGAGATGAAGAAGCCTACACAGGATAGGGTAGCATGGAGAGTTGCATCAAATCAATCTCTGGACTGAAGACCACAACAATAAAAACACTACTTAGTGTTGACAATTCCCACTCACCAAAGTTGAGCTGGCTTGATGTGGGTACCAGGAACAGTTATTAATGATATTACTGGACTAGCATAAAGGACAAGAAAATCTTTTTATTAAAAAAATGTTGAGTTTTGACAGTTGTAATTAACAGCACCTTCCAGACAGTGGAAATTTCATTACTAAACACATTTTTTTGTTTGTCTAACATCCACTCACCCTGAAATGATCGATCTGTTGCAGCATGACTTCACCTGGCATAACGAATGGCTTCTGCATTGCTTCAAACAATGGAAAATCCAGGATGGAATGTAACAATATTAGGGAAGGAAAGTTGCTACCCATCATATAGCAGAGATGCTGAGTCGCGATAGGCACAACAAAAAGATTCACACAATTATAGCTTTCGGCCATTAAGGCCTTTGTCAGCAATACACACACGCACGCACACACACACACCCACACAAAACGCAACTTGCACACACATCTGCAGTCTCAGACAACTGAAACTACACTGCGAGCAGCAGAACCAGTGCATGATGGGCGTGGTGACTGGGTGGGAGTAAGGAGGAAGCTGGGGCGGGGAGGGGGAGGGACAGTATGGTGGGGGTGGCAGACAGTGAAGTGCTGCAGTTTAGACGGAGGGCTGGAGAGAAGATTGGGGGGGGGGGGCGTAAGTAGCAGAAAGGAGGGGAATAAAAAGAAATTAAAAGACTGGGTGTGAAAGTGATATGATGGCTGTGTAGTGCTGCAATGGGAACAGGAAGGGGGCTGGATGGGTGAGGACAGTGACTAATGAAGGTTGAGTCCAGGAGGGTTACGGGAACAGAGGATGTATTGCAGGGAAAGTTCCCACCTGCGCAATTCAGAAGAGCTGGTGTTGGTGGGAAGGATCCATATGGCACAGGCTGTGAAGCAGTCACTGAGATGAGGGATATCATATTTGGCAGCGTGTTCAGCTACAGGGTGGTCCACTTGTTTTGTGGCCACAGTTTGTTGGAGGCCATTCATGCGCACAGACAGCTTGTTGGTAGTCATGCCTACATAGAATGCAGCACAGTGGTTGCAGCTTAGCTTCTAAATCACATGACTGGTTTCACAGGTAGCACTGCCTTTGATGTGATAGGTGATTTTAGTGACCGGACTGGAGTAGGTGGTGGTAGGAGGAAGTGTGGGACAGGTCTTGCAACTAATTCTATTACAGGGGTATGAGAGATGAAGTAAGTGATTGGGAGCAGGGGTTGTGTAAGGATGGAAGAGTGTATTGGGTAGGTTTGGTGGACGGCGGAATACCACTGTAGGAGGGGTGGGAAGGATAGTGAGCAGAACATTTCTCATTTCAGGGCACGACGAGAGGTAATCAAAACCCTGGCGGAGAATGTAATTCAATTGTTTCAGTCCCAGATGGTACTGAGTTACGAGGGGAATGCTCCTCCGTGGCCGGATTGTGGGACTTTGGGAGGTGGTGGGAGACTGGGAAGATAAGGCACGGGAGGTACAAGGTTGGGAGGATAATTATGGTCAGTGAAGGCTTCAGTGAGACCGCAGGTATATTTTGAGAGAGACTGCTCATCACTGCAGATGCGACGACCATGGGTGGCTAGGCTGTATGGAAGGATGGAGGGGACTTCTTAGTACGGAATGGGTGGCAGCTGTCGAAGTGGAGGTATTGCTGGTGGTTAGTAGGTTTGATATGGGCGGAGGTACTGATGTAGCCATCTCTGAGGTGGAAGTCGACATCTAGGAAGGTGGCTTGTTGGGTTGAATAGGACCAGGTGAAGCAAATGGGGGAGAAGTTGTTGAGGTTCTAGAGGACTGTGCATAGGGTGTCCTCACCTTCAATCCAGATAGCAAAGATGTCATCAATGAATCTGTCCCAGGTGAGGGGTTTAGGATTCTGGGTTTTCAGTAAGGATTCCTCTAGATGGCCCATGAATAGGTTGGCATAGGATGGTGCCATGCGGGTGCCCATAGCCGTACCCCGGATTTGTTTGTAGGTAATGCCTTCAAAGGAGAAGTAATTGTGGGTGAGGATATAGTTGGTCATGGGGACTATGAAGGAGGTTGTTGGTTTGGAATCCATAGGGCGTCTGGAAAAGTAGTGTTCATTAGCAGTAAGGCCATGGGCATGAGGAATGTTAGTGTACAGGGAGGTGGCAACAATAGTGATGAGCAGGGCACCGGGAGGTAAAGGGACAGGAACTGTGGAGAGTCAGTGGAGGAAATGGTTGGTATCTTTTATATGGGAGGATAGGTTCTGGGTAATAGGTTGAAGGTGTTGGTCTATGAGAGCAGAGATTCTCTCAGTGGGGGCACAGTAACCGGCCACAATGGGGTGTCCTGGGTGGTTGGGTTTATGGACTTTAGGAAGCATGTAGAAGGTGGGACTGCAGGGAGTGGTAGGGGTAAGTAGAGAGATGGATTAATTCATTAGAACAATGTCATAAGGAGAGAAATGGATGTCAGCTCAATACCTAAGGGCCTGGCTCAAAAGTATGTAAGTAGTATGCAAGAACACATATTCAGTATGCTGACAAAGCAGAAGCTGCCAGCCAACATCTCTGGAAGCCAAAGTTGTGGCACCTTACAGCACAATACAGCTTCTGGAGGAGCCGACCAGACAGGAAAATTAGGGCATATGAATCACTGTTTCACATGGTTGTGCCCAGCCACTCCATCCTGTTGTGACTTATGGGCTAGGAGAGCTGCCATTTGAAAAAACACCAGACAGGCCAGCTCATGTATATACATATATCACCTAATTTACATTGTCAGCAGTGCTCAGTTTGAACAGTACGCATAGTTATGCAGTTGACACCAGCTGCTAGTCTAAAAAATAAGTCCGCTTGCAGAGCAAGATGAAGTAGCCAGCCACCACTGTCTGATTTTTCTGTCAATAGCTGCAGGCCTCTGCTTGAGCTAAGTTTGTAGACAGTCCACTTGACATCCTCACACGGTTTGGTCACTCAGAAGGTGACTGTCATTTGCTGATGACTGCCTCCCCAGTGAGCCACGTGTTCGAGCCTGGACCATCTAGCCAACCAGCCACCACTGTTCAAGCAGGCACATCGTCACCGGCTATTGCCCTGTGTGAACATATGTTGCTGCTGTCCATTGCTCAAAGTTGGCATACGCCATTGTCATTAGCCATGCTGAAGGTGCAGTTTGTCTCTGCATGCCTCATTGTTCTTTTTGTTACAGTTGTGAAAGTAGGCCAACAGAATGACTGCTGTCTGTGGCCCATGAACCAGTAGCTGCCGCTGCTGCCTGCTATGAATAAAGTACTTTCTTAACATGGAATGTTTCTCTGTTGGACTACCATTTGACAACTGCCACTAACACCACTGCAGACTTCACTTGGCAGGAGAACTACATTACACCCTGACACACCAGCAGCCCAGTTCACACCTCATCATAGGAGTCATGCTCCAAAACCATACAGGAAAAACTGTTTTACGGAAAAGGAGACAGTATGATAGAACTAAGGAGCTTGTATTTGCACATGAGTATAATGACAGCAAAGACCAAAATCTCAAGACTGCTGCAAAAAGCTATGATTTATGCTGAAAGCTGGTGATTACAACAGATCAAGAAGCACAGAAAACAAAGAAAACATTATTAGCCGAGTTGCCTAGTCACAAGCTCATTTCTCAGAAACACAAGGAAAGAACTAAGATGCTGAATTGTTGGCACAATATTACACTTGTATTAAGATGATTTTAAGCATAATACTCAGTTATATATATCAAATAATGCCATTTCAGGAAAGAATTCTCAGTATATTCATATAATTATGAATATTAAAAGCTGCTTTAAAATTATTAATCTACATCACAACTCCACTTTACATTCACAGTTTAAAAATGTTTTCACATTAATTCAAGAGGAGAAATTGTTTTAGCAAAACTAACTTATATTAGAAATTTCTGTGTGATTTTTGGCACTAAAGTATAAAAAGTGTTTGATGAGTTGTTCTTCCTACCTAAGTCTGTTTTATTTTTTATTGTCAATTAATTTTTAATTTCAGAGAGTAAATACTTTTTAAGAGTGAAGGAGACTCTCATCAAATAGCAGATATAAATCATCGATAGGTACATAAAAAGAAATCAATATTTTGCTAGTTTTCCAAAGAAATTCTTTGAAGAGTTAGAGTACAAAGACACACACACACATACAACTGTGCACCTACACTGTGCTAGCTGGACACACATTATAGGTGGGCAGGTGTGTTTGTATGTGGATGCATGCACATGTATTTGTACTCTGGTCTGTTAATTGATTTCTCCCAACAGTTAGCAAAGTTTTATAATTTTTTTGTGGGCCTGTCAACGACTCTGATTCTGCTATTTATTGAGTAGTACCGTTTACTCTTTAAGTACCTACATTCTGCCAGGCAGGATTCTAAAAACCTTCATCAGTACCTTTTCGCATGACTTGGATATATTTTTGTGCTGTATCGCTGTAGTGATTATTTGCCAGTTGTACAAATATTTCTCAGTGATGTGTAAATGTGTGTCACTAGTTCATAATGAGAGGAATGCAATGCTATTAAGAAACACATACTTGTGAGAGTAAAATCATGAGTCTCACCTACATTTTGCAATGTACAGTGTGCTTTCTTGTTTACTTCAGACTCATTTTTTAAGAATAATTAGATTCGGGTATCATTCCTGGTTACATTTTTTTTTCTGAACAGTAGCTAATACTTTTTCATACTTCCTATTTCAATGGTAAGTGTCACTTACAGAAAATACGAGGAACAGAACTTTTAAGACCGGCAAAGGAAGGATAAGACCGTCAGGAAACAGAAGAAGGTATGCAACGAGTGCTGACAAATCCATGTTGACATCTTCAGCCCTATAACAAGAATTTCCAAACTGCATGTAAAATACTTTACAATGTGTAAAAAAGTCAGTTACACAAATAAACTTTGGAAACAAGCAGGATAATATATGAGCAGTGACAGCTGAAACATACCTTATTAAAAGAATCAGGAAGTAAAAATAGATGAGTATGCAATTCTTTACATGTTGTGGTACCTCCTGCATTTTCAATATTTGATACCAGTGTCTTGTACCTGGAGGAAGGCTTAAAATTCCTGCACTAAGATCTCTTTTAAATGCATTGCAGCCACCGGGCCAGTATTTTGCAATATCAAGTGCAGAACACGATAAGTCCACAAGGAGTTCACTTAACACCAAGCCACACACTTTCTTTAGTGAGGTATGGTTTCTGTTGGAAAACAAGATTGTTGTTGCATGTTGAAACAGGATACAAATTTAACTTTACATATACACACTGAAGTAGATAACCAAATTATAATATATCTGCACAAATAAAGAAGTTCTGCTACAATATTTATGAATGCAAAATAATTACAGCCATTTTAGGTTATCTCATTTCTATGTTTTTTAATGTATAATTTTTGGTGGTGACAGTGCGAAACCTATTCAGGTGGTAACATTTCTCCCAAATTCTTTTTGATGTGAATCACCCTCTTCATGGCTCATCAGTCACAGAACATAAATAGTCATCTTCAACCAAATGAATGAGAAACCCAATAAAAACTGTAGTGTTTTGTGCTTTTCACTCAGATGTTAAAGATATTGTTTCCAAAACTAAAAATAAGGATCACTGCATCAGCTTACCTCTGATAAAACAAATGCAACTCCAACTTTGATCTTATTTTAGACCAGTGATTCCCAAAGTGGTCTATATCGACCATTATGGGTTTACTCCAACTCACAAGGGGGTCCATATCAGTGAAAAACAAAGTTGCGAGTGCATTAGATTAAATGGGGATCCATGAGAGTGGATTCCATTTAGGCAGTTCAAAAAAAAGTATTAAGCAATTACGCTGTTAAACAATCCAGGCACAGGATCATAAAATAGGTAAAAATTGAAATACATTCAAATACTTGAAAGAAAAACTTTAAAAGAGACCCACATGGACAGTATGTTCGTTTCAGCATCACAAAGAGATGATAGTTACGAGGGCATCTTACAATACCTCACTCTTATAGCAAATCTAGAAAATTCCACACTACTGGAGAATAGATAATTTTGCCAGCCGTTGAACAGGTGTTAAAAGCTGTTCTACACAAACCTGCTTATGATATACTCAAAATAATTACTCTGAACAACAACATAGTTCAAAGACATATTCATAAAATCAGTTACAATGCTGAAAGCATCTTGGTTAATTATCTGCAAATGACCCATTCTTCCATACAATTAGACAAGTCAACTTTACCTAGTAATGAAGAATTATTATTGGTGTATATTCATTTTGTTATTGATCAAGAAATCCACAAAGAACTGCTCTTCACAAGATCTGTGACAACAGACACTACATGTGAATAAATATTTAATGTTCTGAATAATATCAGCGACAGCAAATGGAGCACCTGCCACGTTTGGATGCTATTGTGAATTTACAAGTCATTTACAACAAAATGTACATTTAGTTGCTAAATATCTGAGTGATAGACTGCATCTATCCCTCCAATTTGTCATTAATGCAGTAAACAAAATTTGAAGCAAAATGCTGAATTCTAGGTTATTTGTGCAGTTGTGTGAAGAAAATGATGAGAACATTGATAGGTTACTCCTTTACACTGATGTATGCTGGCTGTCACAGGACCTATGTGTGATAAGATTTTTCTCACTTTGTGAGGCTGTATTAACTTGTAGAACTCTGGCATGTAGTGATAGTGAATGATAGATGACACAGTAGTATGGAGTGCATAACACATTTTATTTTATAGAAACTCAATACATACAAGAATACACAACATAACACACTTGAGTCCCAGAGCGAACTTAGCTGCTACCTTCAGCTGTGAGTGACAAGACTGTGAGTAATTTTTCCCTTCCAGCAATGCTGACATTCCCACAGAGAAAAGCTCCCCCCCTCCCAGCAGTGCAGAGCATGGTGTGGAGGTGATGACCGGGAGGGTGGAAGCACTGCCTCAACCCTGGAGGGGGCAGTGTCAGATGGCAGCTGCAGACTGCGTCAGACCTGCCCAGACGAGGCTGGTGCGTATGCACCCACAGCATGGTCTACAAGCTGCAGAGGTATGGTCACAGCACATCAGGCAGTGCTGGGTGCAGGTACTGGCTAGGCATGGGCGTTGGTGTACTGGACAGGTACAGGCATGGCATGGGTGAGGCTGTTCTGCGCAGGTGCTGCTCACGAGGCAGGGCACGGATAGACCATTTCTCAAGGGGTGGAAGTGCTGATGCGCATGACCACCTCTACCGTAAATGTTGTTGCTGTGAGGCTTGATCAGACCATTTCTTGCAGAGATCATAGGGTATGAGTCATGAGGTTGAGAAGTCATAACTGTAACTGGGATGGCAGATTGCACAGTAGTTGTCATTTATTGTGAGTGAGGTTTGTTTGAAACCAGCAAACTGTATGCCATCACCTAGTCACGCAACTGTTCAGGAGGGAACAGATATCGTGGAGATGGCTTCTTGTGTGTAAGAAGTTGCCCACTAGATGTCGGTAGAACCGTGGTATGCTGCTAGAACATCTTGTTCAATGTAGTAACATTGTTCTCCAGGCAAATGATACAGTAAAACACTGATGGAACCAGCATAAGTGTGTGGCACAAGGCAAGAGATTGGTATCTGCCATGTGACAGGTTGTTCGGCAGCTGCTGTAGGGAACTATCACCCCTGTGAAACAGTGATTAGGCCGAGTCATGTCGTCTCAGTATTGTTTGGATGGTGACGTGATGTCACAGCCAATTGTCAAGTGGGGAGGGGATACTGGCTTCGTCAACTGTCAAGTGATGTCACAATACCTCAGCTAGGTGGGGATGGCATGGTGATGAGGGTGTCATGATTGGTCATCTGAATTCATGTGAGTTTGGGTTTTTGCCATTGAGAGGCGAGTGGTGGCTGCGACAAGGCAACATGGTTGCCATTGTTGTTGGCATCAGTTACACATTGTCATCTGTACAAAATAGCAGGGTGTAAAATCATGTCTGAGCACTGTTCAACTAGTTGAAAGGTACAATCGCAAAAATGTTTACTATATGAGTGTGGCATGATTGAACAAGTAGTATTGATAAGAGCACGCTGTCTAACTAATTGGATAATGTGTCTCTATCCAGTATTGTAATGACACTCCATACCTGAATTTAGGTTCCTTGGAGAGTGTGGGATGCGGCTTTGTTGAGCAACAAACATGTCAATCATATAATCCATGTCTAAATGATTCAACTCTTGGGCACTGCTGGAGAGCAAAACACTAGATGCACTGGGCAATCTGTACACTACACAGTTGTGTCGTTGTTTCAGGTTTGAACACAGTTTGATGCATTGCACAGGAATGTTCTACATCATAGCATGGCATGCAAAACAAGCATGTACAAAACTCACTGTCAGTGTGCGAAATGCGTAGCGGCTGAGTACGATAATGGCTGCTTTATCACTGCGTGGTAACCAGCTCTGTAGGAAAGCAAGAAAATATGGAGCACTGCAGTAGTCGGTGGCCACAAATGTGGAACTCCAGTATGTAGTGATAGCGAATGATAGACAATACAGTGGTATAGAGTTAACAATATACTTTATTTTATAGAAACTTGATACATTAAAGAATACATGATGAGACACACTCAAGTCCCAGAGCAAATTGGACTCTCACTATCAACTGTCAAGCGGTAAGACTGATTCGTTTTTTCTAGCCTGCGACACTAATGTTTCCACAAGCTTTTGGATGCTAAAGATGCAATTTTAAAAGAAAATTTACTCAAGTGAAAATGAAACACTGCTCATTTAACATAGTTGTTTACTAAGTTTAATGAGGTTAACTTTCAGTTAAAATGTGAGAAAAACAAGGTCCATCATTTCAGGTTTTCTTGATAGAATTAAACTAATGAAGCAAAACATCGGACAGCATAAATTTTCCAGTTTCCCAATTTGTCAGAGGCAAACTGCAAGGATGATGACATTTCAACCTACTTTCAACATTTAAATGTCCTTCAAACAGACTTTGAAACCAGTTTTGAGGATATTTTAACTATGGAAATACCATCGTGGGTTACCAATACACACGGAGATTTTGGGGGAAAAAAAAGGTTGTCACTTAATGAGGAGAACTGATTGGAATAAGCACAAGCAAAGAACTTAATTACAGTTTAGAAAGGGATATCACCAATTGTGGGTTCAGAGAGACATACCTGTTACTTATCCTGTACTATGGACTATCAAGAGAAAGCTTTTGATAGCACATTTGAAGTTGGTGTATTTGTAAGAACTGATATAATAAATGAAGAGGGTCTACCCAAAATATAAATAACTGACACATGGATTTGTGAGGCAAAGAAGTTTGGAGATAATTTTGGACTATGTATGCATTTTCATGAATTATAGTTATTGGTGAAACACCAGAAACCAACTAAAACACCAACTACTTATCAAGTAGCTGATATATTCAGTCACATTTCACTCTTTATTTCCAAATATCTGAGGAATTTTGCCCAATACTTGCTTTCTTCACAAAAACCTTAATTCCTCAACTGTTATCATATTCTCCAAATCATCAGTGCAACACTTGTTAAGTGGAGAGTGTCATAGTGATTCTGAGAAACCTGAATAGGCAAATACTTGAAAACAGACACAAACTTTATGTGAAAGCCTATTTACAAAGTTTAATGAATCAATATGTCTTTGGAACATGAACCATATATGAATTAATATGCAGTCAGGAGCCTAGGAAAATAATACAATGCCTATGTATCCCTCCAGTAAGGGGCCACAAGACAAGATAAGACTAATTACAGCATGCACAGAGTTATTTAAGCAGTCATTCATTAAATGGGAAGAATACAATTCACTGTGGTTTGCAGAGTATAGATGTAAAGAAGATGCAGTACATCAATATTCTGTATGCAAATGACTCCCAGACTACGTACATGTGAAATGAAGATTTTTTCAAAACATACCCCTCGTCCACCCCGGCTTATCTCTCTCTCACACACACAACTATGCATGCACGCACACACACACACACACACACACACACACACACACACACACACACACACACACACACAGCACAAGCATGCGAGCCTTGGACAAATCAGTTACTAAAGAAAGATGAGAGAGATGAAAGAACAGAAATCCAATTACGGTGAACATATATGAATGACAGCTACTTCATTAAAGAGTATTTGACAATAGAAAATGACATTTAAGCTATGACATATTTTCATACAAGAATGTAGTCTCTTTCCTTGTAACAGAACTATAAAATAATGTCTACAATACCTTTTATTGGCAATTATTATCAACATGGGTAAATAAGAGATATACCCATTTGTTACAAGTCTCTGTGTCACATTATTTTTATCTACTGCTGGTTCATTGTAGAGTGCAACAAGAGAGGTTAAGACACCATAGCACACACTGAGGTCATTCACAAACACTTCTCTTTCCTAAATAAACAGAAGAGGAGAATGGCATTAGATAAGCAATAAAAGTGGTTTGAGGTAATTTTTAGATATTACTATTATTTTAAATTCTTACCAATATGTAAGTGGAGCAAACTGAAGAAATGTGTTCTTCAATAAGCTTCAAAGTCATTTCTTTACGTTGCCTTTGCTTAATTCCATCTCCACAACTCATGTTAAAGGAAGTATCATCAGACAGTGACTGCACAAGACTGCAAAATATATGGTAATTTTCTTATGATTTTTATGGTCTAAAGACTAGCAGTTTTGTATAAAATATAAATCTAGAAAGACTGCTGATTGTTTGAAAATTATCTTTTGCCGTACAAATGGTCACATCTGTGCTCTCCTGCCGCCACATGCTGAGCAGACTTTTTATCAATCACTGCTATGAGTGTGAATCCTGAATCCTTCCTGGTCATGCTGACAGAAGTTTTATGAATTGATTTGTAAAAGTGGAAATTAAATGGCCTGTGGTGCCACTTCTGCTCCAAGTCGGCCCGTTTGATGTCCTACCCCCCTCAAGCAATCATCACCATAGGCTTTCTGCATCATTGGGTGTGTCTCTGTAAAGGTTTTCTTGAGTTTCACGCAAAATTTAATGCAGCAGCATTGCTCCTCTAACTCTGCCGTCCCGAAATTCGGAAATTGTGGGACACAATATTCTACTCAATGCAGCACTGAAGAATAAGTAACAGACAAACAACAATGAAGCTTCTGGCAATTACACATTAAACACAGGCATGTGCAGGGATGCCAACTGCATTTAGCTCCAATACACCATTGGCATGAAATTTTGAATGTTCCAAAATTTTCTGAGCAGACCTCCTATAATGAATCAACATACATTAAATGTATTGGCAATGACTTAAAAGTTAAACATAATAACAATTCACATCTTAAAATGTACTAGGATTAATAGCACTTCATTTAGAAACATTCATCAATGGTACTTATGCTACACAAGTCTCTGCACCTGTGTATATTTAAATGGTGTTCACTGTCATTGTCATTATGTGAGCAAGTGTCACAGTTGTCACAAAATTTATATCACTAGCACCCTAAAATTTGAGCAGGTTGCGATTTATAAGACTGAAACTATTTCACATAACATTATGATTGCACTGTGTGTAAACTAGCCATGGAACTACGGATATTGTGCAATCATTGAATGAACAGAGAAAAAGAAATGACACCTGCAGGTTGTATTAAATCATTTGAAACATTAATTGCATCTGTGGATCCAGTTTCAGTGAAGGACTTCTATTCCAGTGATGTGAATGTGTCCTCAAGCCTTTTTTGGGGTCTGCAACTTGGACAAAATCATGAATATCACAGACAATGCATTCAGTGTCTTCCAACAAAACACCAAAATCCTCCTTAACATAAAGGATGAACTTCTCATACACACAGGGAAATTAAAAGAGGAAGGGCATGCCACATGATTTGTTGTGCATACAGAACATCACATGGAAATCAATGAATCTGAACAGATTAATCTTGACAATATTAGGAAAAGTAGAGATTGCTACTTACTGTAAAGATGGCCAACTGAGTTGCAGACAGGCACAACAAAAAGACTGTTACACATTATACCTCTCAGCCAAAGTCTTCCTCAGAAAAGAAAAAAACATCATGCACACATGACTGCTATCACCGGCAGCTCCAACTGGAGCAAAAGTTGGGCTTGGATTTACTTGTGTGTGTGTGTGTGTGTGTGTGTGTGTGTTTGCGTGTGGCATGCGCACACTCAAGAAGGCTTTGGCCGAAAGCTATAATATGTAAGTCTTTTCATTGTGCCTGTTTGTAGCTCAATGGGTCATCTTTACAGTAAGTAACAATCTATCCCTTTCCTAATATTGTTGACATACCTACTTGGAGTTTCCCTTGTCAGGTTAATCTTGATGGATACAAGATAATATCATACTACTGTACAACCAGTAAGCAGAAAGATGGAGTAGTTACATATGCAAAACCTGGAGATAAGTCGCAGCCCCTTCAGGTTAATGAATATTGTGTTCAACAGTTTTTTGAGTGCTGTGCAACAACAGAACATCACAGAATACATAATCTCATAGTACTGGAAGTTTGCAGGCCACCAGAAGGAATATTTTAAACTTCATAAAACACCTAGAAACAGTTTTAATATGGTTATGCAAACTTAACAGGAAAATCATTGTTTGTGGACATTTTAATAATGTTTATCTTCTGTCAGATAGTACTGATGAAGAACATCTGGCCTTGTTAATGTCCAGCTATGATTTTATGTGTCACAGTAAAATTCACTATAAAAACTGAAGGACATAGTGCAACAACCATTGGCAATTTGCATTTAGACCCAATAACCTGCAATGATTTAGCTGTAAAAGCAAAAGTCAACAGTTAAGCTGACCATAATGGTCAAATGTTAGCAATAAAATATATTGACTAGTAAAGTATAAATCACAGAAGAAAAGAATTATATCACAGTACCAGAAATAATTACACAGTCATGGCATTTGGAGAGAAATTGCAAAAAGAATGCTGTGGAGAAATTTAGGTAGATGGAAAATGTAACTGTTTCTTAAACATATTCCTAGTGCTTTAGGCACTTAAAGTATTCAGGACATATAAGAAACAAACAAAAGCTGTGATTTAAATTAAACAGAGCCACCGGAAAATAGAGCTGCAGAAATGCTGACACTTTTAGATGGTTAGCCACCAAATTCAATTATTACTTTCTCAAGTGGGAAGAATGTTGCATCCACTAATAAATAAAATAAAGATATATTCAATTTATTTGTGTAGGCACTGTGCACTCCATCATCAGACATTTGTTTGAAAAAATATAACCTCTAAGGAGATTATGAAGTTCATCAGATCCCTAAAACATAGTCATTCTGCTGTCTATAATGGTGTCTCTAGCATAATATTAAACAACAGAAATTCCAGGTAGGAATATCAACAATGTCGGAAAAGACAAACTGTTACTTACGGTAAAGAAGACACATCAAGTTACAGACAGGCATGATTAAAAGACACTCACATGTAGCTTTCGGCCACAGCCTTCATAAGTAAACACACACACACACACACACACACACACACACACACACACACACACACACACACACACAAGCAAGCACACCTCACACACACATGACTGCCAATGCCAGCATCTCAGGCTAACGAAGGCTGTGGCTGAAAGCTACATGTGAGTGTCTTTTAATTATGCCTGTCTACAACTTGACATGCTTTCTTTACGGTAAGTAGCAACCTATCTTTTCTTACATTGTTAGCATAATATTAAAAATATGATGCTGACTTGATAACATCACCCTAAAATTATCTTTGCAATCAATCAATAATTCAGTTTCTTACATATTAATCTGTTGTAGTAACATCTATCTATAAAACTGGAGATAAGCAAACTACCACTCATTACACACCTTTTTTTGCTCATTCCAGACTTCTGAAAAGCATTTGAGAAAGTGGTCTATGAAAGAGTACTGACTCATTTAACTGAGCAATACTTGTTACTTGTTTTTTACAAGAGGAGTGCATGTGGCTGGTCTCACTGATTTGGCTCAAACTGTGTGAACAGAAGCATGTAAATTCCCCTTTCACGTTCCTAAAATATCTTGCCAGAGTGGGCACTAGGAAAAGAGGAAACACACTCTAAAGATTTTAGAGATTTTTTGAGCAACAACAATCAAGTCAGTGGCATCGCGCAGCTGTCAAGCACACCAACTGTCAGTTTGCCAGCTTGAATTCGATTCCTGTTGCTGCCATGATTTTTCCCCCTTTTTTATTCCTCATGTCATTGGCCTCCCCCATGTTTCAGAGCAGGTGAAAGCAATTTTGTCATTTCTAGTGCCACTTTGCTCTGTTTCTATCCTTCAAATTTGAAGATAATGTTTTGTTTTTCTATGAGATGGAATAGTTATTTTAATGACGGGAACTTCCATTATGGGTGAGCATCAGCAAAATTGATTACTGTCTTCTTGGCAGCCAAAGACATCAAAGTGCAAGAAGAATATTTGTTAGGTTCATAATCATTGTCATTCACGGCGGTACATGAAGAAGGAACCTGTTAGAGATAAAATAGTACTGCATATAGTAAAAATGTGTGTGAGCAAAGAGAGGGAGAGAGAGAGAGAGAGAGAGAATTCACACAACTCTTCATAAAGATTTTGTTCATCAGGTTTGATTTTATGTTCTCCAGTTTTACATTTTTTGCAATTCTACGTAATTCCCCAATTTTACACTTCTTCCTACTGAGGTTTATCTCAATTCTAAGTTGATCTGTCAAAAGCACATTCTTTGAATGTATAATTTGTGGTCATAGCATGTCAGAAAATAGCTTGATTATCTTTTACCCATATACCAATTTCAATTTTTTGATGTGTTTTTACGTCTGTTACACAACTGTTATTTTATAAGAACTGACGAAAATCATTACCACAAATTACTGCATAAACATTGTACTGTATATTCAATTTCCTTCAATTAGACAGATTTTATAGAACCAATTGAGATTTTTAATCATATATGCCAATTACATGTGTTTTTGGTCATATTATGTGGGTTTTAAAATTTTCCTCGATTCTGCATTTCCCTCAGCTTTGTATTTTCTACTGGACTGCATGAAAACGTAAAATATGGGTTACACTGTAGTATCAAACCTTCATTATTTATTATGAAATTATCATTCATAATTTGAATAATTTCCTCCACAATTGCTTGACCTACAGCTATTGCTACAGGAACCACATATGCAGGAGGATTGTCGGTGATCATACCTTTATAAATTAAAGAAGTGTAAAGAAGAGCAGTGGTGAATTATTTTTAAAATCTTCATCAAAAGTTATAGTTATGACATTTTCATCTACCACATCATTGGTAGAAAATTCTTGTTGGGTCTCCTTTTTCCAATTAAATAAAAAATTTTCATGGGAAATAATCACAGACACGTTGTGAGACGCTATTCACAACTCTAGAGACCATTAGAAAATGTTACAAAACAGGAGTAGTAGGGACCGACTACAGGCGATTTGAAATAGCTCCTTGTCCTCTGAATGGATTAATAGAAAAAAGAAGAAGGAGAGAGAGGAGATATGACCACAACAGAACATTACTACTGAAGGATAGTTGAAACCACTGTCAGAAATGCATAATTTAAAACAATTCTTGTTTAAATACATTAATTAATTAAATTTAAATGGTGATAACTAAATTGAGTACATTAATTTTATGCATATAAATTTAACTGTTTAAATATATTTAAATTTTATAATTAATAGTTTTACACTGTGAGGGAAAAGTGAGCAGCAATAATTGAACCTGAGTCCATGAATTGACTGTCAGTGCACTTGATCACTGCACTACACCCCAGACTACATTGTCGTTGTTGTTTAAAACTCCCTCACACTCTACCTCAAAATCTTTTGGCAGTGTTTTCTCTCTTCCTTTCGCCCACTCAGGCAAGATATTCCAGAAACCTAAAAGGGGCATCTATCTGCTTCTCCTCACGCAGTCTTAGCTAAATGGGTGAGCCCCATCTCACATCATCCCCTTGTTATTTTGACTATTGTAAAGGAATAGACAAATCAATACAGGATCTCATAAATGAGATTCTGGCACAGCTAAACATGAACTTACAGGTCTAATTCATGACTCATATTAAAGCCTCTGATTATGTGGAGCAAAAAATTCTACTACGAAAACTTACATTTGTCACAGAAAACAATGGACATCACTGACAGAATATGTCACAGGCATGAAACTAATCTCCGGATAGGGGTACATGAGAGATGAGATTTCCTTTAGATTAAAAGTTATTAATTAATTAATTAATTAATTAAGGTAAGATTTCAAGACACCACACATTTTTATATCCTGAGACGTTTCTACAAACTGTTTTAATACCACTGAAGTCCAAAATGTTCTGAACACAATAATGTTCTTAGATTTCTTATATATTTCTAATTTTAAGGGAAATACTCAAAGCTGGACTTTTGTTGAATGATTGATAAATGGTGGCTCTCTTGGAATATGAGAAAGTTCTGTTACCGTATTTTTTTTTTTTTTTTAAAGTAGTACATTGTGTTCTTTTAAAACACAAGGATCCAAATTGTTTGGTGCACAAAGTACTTAGTCCTAAAAATCTCCATCTCTGTCTATATTTTGTACACCACCGTGAAGTGCATGGCACAGGATACGTCTCATTGTACCATTATTGTGGGTTCTTTCCATTCCATTCATAAATGGAGCACAGGAAGAATGATTGTTTGATTGCCTCTTTGTGTGCCATAATTTTTCTAATTTTGTATCCATGAGGCCTGTATGAGCATTTCGTAGGGGGTTGTAGTATATTGCTAGAGTCATTACTTAGAGCCAGTTCTTGAATCTTTGAAAGTAGGCTTTCTCAGGGTAGTTTGTCTGTCTTCAAGAGTCTGCCAGTTCACTTTCTTCACTATCTCTGACACTCTCACATGAGTCAAACAAACCTCTGAACATTCATGCTGCTCTTCTCTGTACATGTTCTATATCCCCTGTTAGTTGTATTTTGTACAGGCCCCACACAATTGAGTAATATTCTAGAATGGTTTGCACAAATGATTTGTAACCAATCTGCTTTGTAGGTTGACTGCATTTCCCCAGTATTCTACCAATAAACCAAAGTCTATCACCCGTTTTACTCATGACTGAGCCTATGTGATCACATTCCATTTCATATCCCTACGAAGTGTTACACCCAGTTATTCGTCTGAGTTGTCTGATTCCAACTGTGACTCACTGATATTATAATCACAGGACACTTACTATGTGTTATAACTTCAAGTTGAACAAATATACTTCAAGGAAGATGCAATACATGAAAGTCACAGATCAAGTAAACAGAGTAAGACATGTGTACACTTTAACACTCAAATCATAACTGAGTCCGAGTCTAGCGGCCGCTGGCTGCTGGCCGCTTAGGTGGCGCAGCTGCTGCATGGCCGGCAGAGAGCGCCGCATGTAGAGGACGCGTATAACTGCGCGGCAGCACTTTGAAAGATCAGCGAGTCACAACACTGTTTTCTTCATTTTTTGAAATGCACTATTTTACATCCCTGAACAATTAAAGCAAGTTGCCAATCTTTGCATTACATTGAAATCTTATCAAGATCGTTCTGAATTTTCATAGAGCTTCTTTCAGACAGTATTTCTCTATAGCTAAATGTTTCATCTGCAAAAAGTCGGAGGTTACTACTGATATCATCCACAAGGTCAATAATAAACAACATGAACAGCAATGGTCCCAACATACTTCCCTGCAGCATGCACAAAGTTAGTTATACATCTGATGATGATTTATCATCTAAGACAACATGCTGTGTCCTACCTACCAAAAAGCCCTCAATCCAGTCACAAACTTCACTTGATATACCATGTGATCAAACTTCTGACAGTAAGTGTAGGTGTGGTGCTGAGTCTCCTGCTTTTCAGAAATCGTGGCATACTGCATCTACCTGACTGTCTTCATCCAAAGCTTTCGGTACATGCGAGTTGGACTTGACATGATCAATGTTTTCGGAATCCATGCTGGTCAGCATCAAGGAGGCCATTCAGTTCAAGATACCTCATTATGTTTGAGCTCACAATATATTCTAAGATTCCATAACAAATTGACATCAATGATACTGGATAATAGTTTTGTGGATCACTTCTACTAGCCTTCTCGTAGATGGGTGTCACCTGTGCTTTCTTCCAACTACTGGGCACATTTTTTTGGTCAAGGTATCTACAATAGATTACAGTTAGAAGAAGGGTTAACTGAGTTGCAAATTCAGTATAGCCTGGAGCTTCGTTCAATTTTAACAATTTCAGCTGCTTCTTAACACCACTGACAGCAATATTTATTTAACTCATCTTCTCAGTGGTACGAGGATTAAATTGGGTACTTATACTGGGTTTTCATTTGTAAAGGAACATCTGAAAACAGTTATGCATTTCAGCTTTTGCTTTGCTACCCTCAATTTCAGTTTTTGCCTCATTCTCTAGAGACTGCACACTAACTTTGCTGCCACCAACAGCCTTCACATAGAACTAGAATTTGTTTGGGGTTTGTGAAAGATCATTTGACAATATTCTGCTACAGTAGTCACTGAATGCTTCATGCATGACTCTCTTGGCAGCCAAATGCATTTCACTCAGTATCTTCCTACCTATGAGGTGTGATTGGAAAGTTTTAAGAATGGATCCACTACTGCTTACTGGCGGGCAGATACACGGAGGGTGGGGGGTGAGTCATTGTCTTGCCCTTGAACACCCACTGACAGGAAACTGTGTTTCCTTTATTCAGTTCGTTGTGGCAGCTGTTTGGTGGGGATATGTTAGGCCTTGTTGCTGGATTGTGTCTGCGTGAAAATGGACATAAAAACAGAGCAACGAGTTTGTGTGAAATTTTGTTTTAAAACCAGGAAATCAGCTTCTGAGACTTACGAACTATTAAAAACATCTTTTGGAAATAATTGTATGAGCCAGTCAAATGTTTTTGTCTGGATTAAATAGATTTAAAAATGGCCGCAAATCATTTGAAGATGAAGCATAGTCTGACCATCCTCCCACCTCAAAAACAAATGAAAATGTTGTGAAAGTTCATGACTTAGTGTGCTCTGATCATAGACTTACAATTAGGGAGATGGCTGATGAACTCAATTTAAGTTTCTATGAAGTTCAGTTGATTTTAACTGAAGATCTGAACATGCGTCAAATGTCCCCAAAATTCATTTCAAAACTATTGTCAAGTGACAAGAGACAATACTGACTTGAAGTGTGCCAAGAACTGATTAATGAACCAGATTTATTAAATAGGGTAATTACAGGTGACAAATTGTGGGCATATGGATATGATCCTGAAACCAAAGTGCAGTCTTCGCAGTGGAAGACTCCAGGTTCGCCATGACTGAAAAAAGCTTTGCAAAGTTGGTCGAAGGTGAAGACAATGTTTGTGATTTTTTTTTTTTTCGATTCTACCACCATGGTGCATCATGAATTTACCCCAGGAGGACAGACAATTAACCAGGAATACTACAAATGTGTCCTTGAGTGTTTGTGCGAAAAGGTGCGGAAGAAAAGGCCTGCATTGTGGAAAGACAGGAGTTGGGTGCTACACCACGACAATGCTCCAGCTCATCATTCCTTCTCCATCGTTTAATTTTTGACCAAATTCAAAATTCCTGTGCTTGCACAACTGCCATATTCCCCTGATTTGACCCCTGTGGACTTCTACCAATTTCCTAAACTGAAATTTTCGCTGAAAGGGAAGCAATTTGACTCGATTTAAGACATCCATACAAATATGGAGAGTGTCCTTAACACACTTGAGGAACAAAATTTCCAGGAATGTTTCCAAAACCAGAAACACCATTGGCGTTGGTGTGTTTAGTCAGAAGGACACTACTTTGAAGGAGATGCATCACATTGCGAGGTGTTCCCTCTGTGGTCCGCACCAATGGTCTCTTGTTGGCAATCACAGAGTCACTAGTATTGGTGTCTGTGGTAGTACTGATGTAGGTGTTCTGTTCAGCCTGGTCACCAGATCTTTTTGTTTCCTGAATCTTCTTAATTAAACTCTGTGCTGGTTCCCAAGCCCTGATAAGATTGTAGCAGTAATCTAGGTTGATGAGACCATTCCTAGAGCAAATTTCTATGTCCTCTCTAACAATAGTGTCCAATATTTGGTATTCTGTTCTAAGATCCCAGTGCATTTATACTCAATTGTGTGTTTCTCAGACAAACAGTGCTCTGCAACTGCTGACTTGTTGAGATATGTCAGTCGAGGATACCTCTGGTGTTCTTGGCAATGATAGGGTATCTGCTCCAAACCAGATTTCAAATTCTTTGTTTCTTAAAGGATTAATTATATTTTTGAGATGTATATTTTGTTAACTGGTCAAGGATTTTACAGTCTTATCAACTGCTGCACTCATTTTGAGTCACACTGATCCTTACAGATGATTTTTCAAGGTTAGGAAGGAAACATGTTTTTGTATATTCCAGCTTGCTACTCACATGTTATTACTATAATGTACATGCCATACAGAAATCCTACTTCGTAATTTATTTAGTAACAAAATATAGGTAACATTGACAAAACTTTTGCCACATTAAAATACTTGCAGAATCTAACTACAAAAAGTTAACTAATATGGTAGATCAAAATATTCTGTAAACTCTCCCAAAAAAAGTATTGTATACTTTGATATGCAAAATTGTTATATAGTTGCATACATATTTTTTAAAAAGGTGATTTAATTGGAGTGTCTTATGTATTCAATTCCAAAAGCCGTGTTAGTCTTCCCACGCAATTACATGCAATTAAATTTTCTTCTGAGCTAACTTAGGAAAAGTAACAACACAGTCTTTCTATTTTAGATACATTATACTTTTATGTAACATGTATGCTTTTTCTTAAGTTACAAAATAATTTCAAATTAGTCCATTGATTGAATTAATTTGTTTTTCACACAAATGTCCATCCTATATCAGTGTAGCTTTGGAGAACACATATGAAATAAAAATACTGTGTACACTTAATTCTAACCTATTTTAAAAATTTTGTGGCAGAGCCTTAATTTCTGCTTCTGTTTCTGTTGCTTTAGCTGCCACTTGTAAAATTTTTTATGTTTTGGTTGTAATTATTTTTTCTCCTGAAGTTGTCTTTTTGTCTTTATAGTGCATCTGTCTCATTTTGCTCTTCTTCTTTTTTCTTCTTAACAAAAATCCATGTATTTTGAATGAGCACTTCATGCAGCGTGAATGAGGCTCTTAGGGAGTGAAACACTGTGCACACCACCAGCATTGTGAACAGCATTGTGAACAACCCACGAAGCAACAAGACTTTTCTCATGTTCATTCTCTACTAGGCTATCTGAATTAAGGGGCTCCGGAACGCCCTATACTTGCAATGTTAAAATAACGCTTATAAATTACATCTTTCCTCACAAAGTATTTGAGGTAGGAAGTTGAACTTTTTACAGATTATTTATTGGAATATGGGCTACAACTTAACACAGGGATTTTACAAAATTTTAGTTCAGTTATTAAAGATGATTTTTTTTCAATTGTAATGAAAATTCACAACATTTTTTTGCAATTTTTTATTTATATATTCAAAAATATACAGTTTTTTTGGAAAAAGGCTGTGTTAAATTATGCAGAAGGTACTGTGTAACATTCACTGAAAGTTTGAAACAAATATGTTTGGAAGATCCTTAGAAAACATGTAATTAGTATGAGAAAATAAAAGTTTTGGGAATCGAGCGACAAAGATTGGATTAACTTTTTAGTGCATTCCAGGTCCATAGGATGGATTATCTTCATCCTCTGCAAACTCCTCCTCCAGCTTCCTCTTGTTCCTCCTCCTGTTTACTCTTGCTTGTGTTTCTAGACTCTTTACAGCCCTGTCTGCAGCCCGAAGGCGTTCCTTGTCTAAAGCAAGCATCGCTCGTACCATGTTAGAATGTTATTATTTACAGTAATAACACATACCTTTGGCTTTCCAACATTTCTCCTTTTCTTAAAAGCCTTCAGAGGATTTCTAATAACTTTACATTTACTCATTATTATACTTCAACAAAACAGAGACTCAAGAAACAGAATTAATTACGAATATTTTCGAGATAACGACAGAGTAAATAAACATGAAACAATCGACAATCACACCAGCGATATATATTGAACCATCACAGGTTAGACACAACACATACTTTATCTCACATCACTAAAATGTACCTGATGAACACGGACGTTAATAATAACACCATTTGACAGCAGTTTAACAGCGCCACAGTGGGTCACGCCCATGTAGAACACATTTCAAAAAAAATTTAAAAATAGTTGTCATCTTCGGAATTGAATAAATTATATATCTATTAAAAGGTAATAGTCTGCAGATTCAGAAAACGCAAAAAAGTAAAAATTGAACTTTTCATGATTTTGAGCCTTTCCAGAGCCCCTTAACAGAGAAATGTCTTTCAAGGGTAGCATTTCCACTTTCACAAATGAAAGGAAATCTGGACAAGGTTTTGGCGAGTCTGTAATGAGAGAAAACCAGACTTTATCCCAAGTCTGTGTGTCTGAATTGGAATTTCTTTATTACTTCAGCTGCATCAGGCAACTTGTACACATCTTTGCACTCTTATTATATCTGCTTTTGCTCATAAGAGGCCCTGCTTCTGGTAACTTAATGCAACTAAACAAGACACAAGTTGTTGCTCAGCTACTGCAGGCTGTTTTGCTACAACAGGTGGCCCTCATCAACTTAAAAGAAAGAGGAGATCTATCCATCAATTTTTAAATGATGGTCAAATATGCTTTGCAGCACTCATTTCGAAACTGCCGCAGTTGTAGTTCTGGGAAATTCTTCACTTCTATTTATAAAGCATAGTTCCTTTGGAAACCTACGTCTATTCCTTTGGCAGGTAAAATATGTTGATGTGATGCAAGATCAACCTTTGCTAATAAAGTAGTATTCTCTAACACGTTTCTCAACAACTCTGTCCATTACAGAAGTTATTAGATATGTAAGTTCTCAGTAAAGGAAAGGTGACATTGGCTTTTATGAATTAAAGTTTTCAAAAAGGGTTTAAGTAATGTTTCAGCTTAATAAAAGAAGCTAACTTTTCTGAGAGTTTATCTTTCTGAGCAGTTGTGAAATTATGATTATATCTGTTCAGACAGTTTTTTGAACCTTCTTTCTCAACTGTTTCAACCCAATTTTTCAAGGATCTTGCATTATATTTTCTTGCATGTCTACCCTTACATTTTCAAACCATCGAACTGAACAAAACTTTAGAGGAAAAAATCACACTCTGTACTCAGCATGAAGTGTTGTCTTCTATATGGTGAATCTTTTAAAAGAAACTATAAACTAGTCAACAATTCTGTTATTTTCCACTGCATAGCTTTCATGCCATCTTTAAAAGCACCATGCACCACATGCCAGTTACAGCAACCTATGTCAAGGAGAGCAGCACTAGCATGATATTAACTCAGAATTAGTTCTCTCAAAATCTTTAAGTTTACTGCTGGACCATCTACAGACAACTGAATATATCCCCCCCCCCCCCCTCCAACCCAAATGAACTTCACCTAATTATTTTTTCAAACTGTTTTTCAGATCACTTGCTTGAGTGCTGCTGAGAAAATTTCTGCTTTTGTAACATTCCTCCTAATACAAATTTCTTGAGTCCACATCCTGACAGTCTGGCTCGTTCTCATGCTTAAGATATGATCCCTTGTTGAGAACTGGATATTTTTGCTGCCTTCTAGGAATTAATTTTCTAAAATACTTCACCAATAATGCTATTCTCTGCAGTGCTCTTTTGTTTTAAGGAAGACGGTTGGAAATACTTTTAATTTCACACTTTTTGTTACAGTGTCACTGCTTCTTGTGCTGGTTTGATTTCATATGACTCTGGAGGGTGGTTCTTCCCACTGATCCTAAGTTTTTACTTTTATGGCACCATCCAGAGGTTTCAGGTTTTGGATTGCCCGAACTCCAACTCTTGAAGTGGATTATATCTATAGTCCATTTCAAATAACTTGATAGTTGACATCTGTCACTTGCTGCTACAGTGTTGCCACAGTGGCTGCCAGATATCACTTAGTTATAGGTAACACACAAACACAGCAAGTCACTTCACAAATGCTGTTAATGTGTAATGTGGAGCAATGTTGGAAGTGGCCATCGTAAGGTATGTCAGGAAGTGAGATGCTCTGTCAGCAGCTGACTTCAAGTGACCAGTGACTAAACTGCAGCAGATGAGGCATTTTGTAGCCCTGAATTCAAACTCATGTCCTAAGCTAAGCACAACCTTGTAATGTATCCAAGAAAGCGGTGGGCAACAATCTGCGGCAGAACTAAAATCACAATCACTTTGTTCACGACAATTAAAGCCAACCTCTATAAGCAAACCAAGACAGAAAAAGTTCACTTTCAGAGCTAAAAGCAATCTGTAATTTCTTGCTACACTGGTTACCTGAGCTGCGCGGGCTTAGCTGAGTGGTCTAAGGAGCTGCAGTCATGGACTGTGCGGCTGGTCGCGGCGGAGGTTCGAGTCCTCCCTCAGGCATGGGTGTGTGTGTTTGTCCTTAGGATAATTTAGGTTAAGTAGTATGTAAGCTTAGGCACTGATGACCTTAGCAGTTAAGTCCCGTAAGATCTCACACACATTTGAACATTTTGAACTGGTTACCTGAAACTATCCTCTGGCTACATGAATTGCTGTGTTACCAAATGATGAGCACTTATCATTGACAGATGATGCAGATTATGGATGACACATGAAGATTTCAGACAAAAAAGAATGGTACATAGAAAAATAAGAGCAAATAAAACAGTCAACACAATGATGAAAATGACACGTCAAAGAACTAAAAAAAATCCATTTAAACCAAGTAATTGAATAAAAATGATACTCAAACTCTTTTGATTAGATTTAGAAATAAAAAAATTCAAGGTTTTTGACAAGCTTCAAACCTGCGACCTTCAACACAGCACGTTTATGTGGTAATGATGTGATGCTGAATCGCGTCCTGTGCGGAAGTTTCCAGTAGTGTTTTTAGTTAGTGCTGTGTATGAAATGTGTACTTCACTAGCACCATTATGTGTGTGTGTTGTTTGTGGTGTGGTTATCATATATGATGAAATACGAAATAAAAGTGCCAGACACATGATTCAGGACCCAAACACATCAGGAAAGAACGTTAGACAAGGAATTGCAAGTGAACTGAGCAATTGTTGTGGCATTTTGGCAAAGGTGAACTGTTTGGGTGTGACAATGAGCACTCTGATTGGAGGCAACCAGCTCCAAGGCATTAAGTGTCAACTATCCAGTAATTTTAATAACACTATAGTACATGACATTTCACTAAGTGCCATAATGCACAGCAAACTCAAGTTTATTGGTGACTGTTACCAGCATGCAGGCACCCAATTGTTTAAATATGTAGTATTTAATTTACTTTAAATAGTTCAAAAGAATTGGATTTGTATCACCTTACAGTGGGGGGACATCTTTGATTTAATAACTAGTCCTACAACTCAAAAAGATATATGTAAACATTAGCCTGCGTTGATTAGTTAGTTGACCTTGACCACTTGGGAGGGGGGGGGGGGGGGGGGGGAGACGTGAAGTATAAAGCATTTGTACACTGTGAATCAGCTTCAAAAAATTAATTTAACGATTTTTCTGTGTGTGTCTAGTTTACTACACATACATTTTAATTCGTATTACAACATTCTGACAAATCAATATATAAGGCAACAAGACACTAAATGCCATCAAATTTCCAAACATGAATACTGCAAACTACAACACAACTTTTGTAACATAATTAACGATACAGATAACACACTAAGTTATATTTAAACTATAACAATGTGTTATAACATTTTTTTTCAGTACACAATTATCTTCAACACAGCCCAGCAACAAAAAATGAAGACTATGGACTATATGCAGCGACGAATGACAAAAAATGTGATCCTTTGCAATTATGAAGTATTTTTTTCTACACTGTGTCTTGCGATGGTGACTGTTACCAGCATGCAGGCACCCAATTGTTTAAATATGTAGTATTTAATTTACTTTAAATAGTTCAAAAGAATTGGATTTGTATCACCTTACAGTGGGGGGACGGCTTTTCGCGGATGATGCTGTAGTATACAGAGAAGTTGCAGCATTAGAAAATTGTAGCGAAATGCAGGAAGATCTGCAGCGGATAGGCACTTGGTGCAGGGAGTGGCAACTGACCCTTAACGTAGACAAATGTAATGTATTGAGAATACATAGAAAGAAGGATCCTTTATTGTATGATTATATGATAGCGGAACAAACACTGGTAGCAGTTACTTCTGTAAAATATCTGGGAGTATGCGTGCGGAACGATTTGAAGTGGAATGATCATATAAAATTAATTGTTGGTAAGGCAGGTACCAGGTTGAGATTCATTGGGAGAGTCCTTAGAAAATGTAGTCCATCAACAAAGGAGGTGGCTTACAAAACACTTGTTCGACCTATACTTGAGTATTGCTCATCAGTGTGGGATCCGCACCAGATCAGGTTGACGGAGGAGATAGAGAAGATCCAAAGAAGAGCGGCGCGTTTCGTCACAGGGTTATTTGGTAACCGTGATAGCGTTACGGAGATGTTTAACAAACTCAAGTGGCAGACTCTGCAAGAGAGGCGCTCTGCATCGCGGTGTAGCTTGCTCGCCAGGTTTCGAGAGGGTGCGTTTCTGGATGAGGTATCGAATATATTGCTTCCCCCTACTTATACCTCCCGAGGAGATCACGAATGTAAAATTAGAGAGATTAGAGCGCGCACAGAGGCTTTCAGACAGTCGTTCTTCCCGCGAACCATACGCGACTGGAACAGGAAAGGGAGGTAATGACAGTGGCACGTAAAGTGCCCTCCGCCACACACCGTTGGGTGGCTTGCGGAGTATAAATGTAGATGTAGATGTAGATGTAGATGCCATCTTGTGCTTTAATCCTGCTGTTTTATGAGACTGGCAGGCTTGTTTTGTGCTTAACCACATTTGACATGCAATGACATGTTACATATGTGTAGCCTTTGTACTACATACTGCAGCAGCAGTTTTCACCAATCTGATAACTGAAAATGAACAAGATTAAGCAAACAAATAAAATTAAACAGATGGGTTGCACTGTGTTTGAAGATGTGATGTCATAAAGTATCACCTACAGAATATTCTCGCAGCTGTAATAAATTTAACTCCTCTTCAAAGTAATAGATAGGGCTAATACCAACACGTTAATTCAAGATATATAAAATTTAAGACTTAAAACATTAAATACTTGTGGTCTCCCCAGCTATTTAAAGGAGGGCAAAAATATTGAGTATTTTCCAGTTTTTTAATATTCCTGGTGCAGTTGACACCCTGAATGATCGTCGACAGTGCACACTGTCTGTCCAATGTATATCTTTCCATACTGACACAGAATCTGATACACATCAGCAATTTGCAAACCGAGATCATATTTGATGCTTCCTAATAACACTCGTGTTTTTTTGGACAAGCAAAAGACTCAGTGCTTCTTCAATATGGGTCCAATTTTTTCTGTTAGCACAACAGTGTACTGTATAAAGTCAGTGGCTGCCTCTTCTTCTGTGATTTTTTACATCTCCACAGGTTGTGCTATTGTTTTTGAGCAGAGAGTGCTCCTGATCTGCCATTCTGGGTACCACTTTTTTCAGAATACAGTTCTGAGATGTTCCAGCTCCTGGGCCAGATTTTCTGCATCTGAGATCGTGCACACCCTGTGTGCTAGCGTTTTTAACACCCTGTTCTTCTGCGAAGGTTGTGCCAGCTGTCTGCTTGCAAATAAAGGTCAGGGTGCAACAGCAACCCATCTTTGAAGACTTAAGGAGGTGTATAAGGTCTTGATAATACAGGTCCTCAAAGTAACAGTTTCTTTGTGATCCCCTCTGGTAAATCTGTGTCCTTGAGTAGAGCTCTTGTCTTGTCCTCCACCTTCTTTGTGGGGTCAGCATTGATTTTCCAGTAGGAGCCATCATCTAGCAGGCTCTGCATAGCCTGAATATAGTGCTTATGGGAAAGAACAACAATAGTGTTGCCTTTGTCAGCAGGTAAGACAAAAACCTCAGGGCCCTCTCTCTGCTGGTAATGTTCGACCTCGAAGGCATAGCTGTTGTTAGAGCATGTACTTCTTCAGCTGCTTCAGGCAGTAGTTGCACTACTATCTGTTCAACTGAACTGATGATGTCTACGACCAGTGTGAACTTCGGGGTGGGAGCAAAGTTGAGTCCCTTCTCCAGAACTGAAACTGCTTCGTGACTCATCTCCATGTCAGTCAGCATGAAGAAATTCAACAAGTTGTGCCACTAATGAAACCATTTACTGAGTTCTGAATTTCTGAAGAGATACCGTGCCCAGCATATTGTGCAAAACTCTGCTCAGGACCTGCATCACATCAATTCTGCAGCAGCCAGGAGAATTAAGACGCAGGCCAGGCTTGCCTGGGTATGTGAGAGGGAGCACTTTACCCATCAGAGCCTTGAATACAACTCCCAGGAATTATTTAGACTACACTGGCAAATGGAAAATCATTTCAATTCCTGGACCTGGGGCTGGATTGATGGTATTAGCTGGGTGGCAGCCAATTCCTCCCATAGGAAGGCCACAGAATGTCAAATACCTAAATTCTCATGTTTCTCTGACAAACCATCTGAATGGCCCACGCAAGACAGTCATCAATCTGACTGACATGGAGCTAAGTGATGAGGTGGTTTCGGTTCTGGAGAAGATACTTACCTTTGCTCCACCCCTAAGTTCACATCAGTTGTGGACATTGTCAGTGCAGTTGAACAGGTTGCAGTGCAGCTACTGCCTGAATCAACTGAAGAAGTATGTCATGAAACCTGCCATACTCTAATGAGAACTAAGCCTACAAAGATGAACATACCAGTAGGAAGACGGCACCTTTCAGGACTTGAGAGAGTGCCCTGAGATTGTTGTCTTACAAGCTGACAACGGCAACACTACTGTTGTTCTTTCCCACTAAGAGTATATTGAGAAGATGTGTAGCTTGCCAGATAACAACTCCTAGAGAAAGATCATCTCTGACCCCACAAAGAAGGTGGAGGACAAGACTAGGGCTCTTCTCAAGGTCACTGATATACCAGAGGAGATCGCCAAGAAGCTGTTCCCTCAAGGACCTGCACCGCCAAGACTTTATGGATTCCTTACAGTCCACAAAGATGGGATGCCGTTTTGCCCTATTGTCAGCAACATCAGGGCACCTACGTATCTGCTGGAAAAATATGTGACGGAAACACTAAGTACGCCCTTATGTGGGTAAATGCCCTTATCATACCCACAATTCTGTGGATTTTGTAAAACACCTTGACAACTTCTTCAGGGTATGAGAATCAGATATCCTGTGAGTTTTGACATCATTTCATTATTCACAAAAGTGCCTCCACAACAGTCACTAGAGCTTATTGGTCAGAAATTTGATGACAAAACCACTGACCATGTATTTTCTTTTTAATGGAGAAAACTATGTACAAATGGAAGGAGTCGTAACGGGCAGCTCACTCTCACCTGTGGTTGTGAACCTGTATATGGAATATCTCGAGGAGGAAACCCTGGCATCATCCAAATGGAAACCCACATGTTTTTCCTGTTACGTGGATTACACATTCATCATCTGGCTCCATGGAAGGAACGAACTCCTTGACTTCCTTACACATTTGAACTTCATACATCTCAACATCAAATTCACTGTGGGGACCGAATCTGAAGGAACATTACCATTCCTAGATGTCTTGGTCAACAGAAGAGCTGATGGCACCCTAGGCCATGGTGTGCATGCAGACAGCTGCCACCACTCTTTGCAGAGGAATGATCTACTAAAAACACTATTATGCAGTGTGAACACCATCTCAAACACAGAGAGCCACCACTCTTTGCAGATGAATGGCCAACTAAAAATACTAGTATGCAGGGTGCACACCATCTCAAACACAGAGAGTCTGCCCCAAGAGCTGGAACACCTCAGAACTGTATACCACACCCAGAATGGCAGATTAGGTGTACTCTCTGCACAGCCACAACATCACAACGTGTGGAGACAGATGAAGTCATGTAGGAAGAGACAGCTACTGCATTTATACTGTACAATGGCACCCTCGTGGGAAAATAGGATGCTTATTGAAGAAGCACAGTGTAAAAACAGTCTTTTGCCCACCAAATAAAACATGATCATTATTGGGAAGTGTCAAAGATGATCTCAGTTTGTTGCAGAAGTCCAGCCTATACCAGCTTCATTGGTGGAAAGACATATGTTGGACAGATAGTGCACACTGTTTAAGATAATTCCCAACAATACCAGAGGCATACTCGAGTGATGTAGCCCAAGAAGTCAGCAGTTGCAGAACACGTTTGTCCAAGAATCTTGGCACAGACTTCAAAATACTGGGACAGCATCATAGAGAGGTCATAGAAATTCACACCAGGGACAATATCATGAATGAGAATCTTGACAAGGCTTGGGGACTGAACTGAGTTTAATTAAGAAAATCTCTTTGCAACAGTGCTACCACAGATGTCAATGCTAGTGTCTCCGCTGCAGATGACACGTGGTTGTGGGTGCAAACTGTGGAGCAAACAGCTTGCAAGGAGAGGAGATATATGTCAGCCGCACACCCTTAAAGCTCAGTTCATCAGTACACCTGACCATATGTATAATCGCCAAAATATTGTGCCTGTTGGACACTACGGACCAGCAGTACACCCGTGGATTTTTCAATCATGTCGAATGAGGCTCACCAGGCATACACAATGAGTGCACCTCCTGCCCATTCCTGACCCCTGTTGCTACTTCCCTATGGGAGTGGGTGACCATCTTTTGGCATACATTTCAACTACTGACAATTAATAGACCCCTATCCTTTTGCATTTGCCTCCTTTTGACACTGGACAAAACAGGTGTCCTCCCTGGTCCCTGTCCACCCTACATCTGCATCTACATACATACTCCGCAATCCACCATACAGTGCGTGGCGGAGAGTACCTCGTACCACAACTAGCACCTTCTCTCCCTGTTCCACTCCCAAACAGAACGAGGGAAAAATGACTACCTACATGTCTCTGTACCCTAATCTCTCTTATCTTATCTTTGTGGTCTTTCTGCGAAATGTAAGTTGGCGCCAGTAAAATTGTACTGCAGTCAGCCTCAAATGCTGGTTCTCTAAATTTCCTCAGTAGCAATTCACGCCTCCTTTCCTCTAGAGACTCCCACCCGAGTTCCTGAAGCGTTTCCGTAACACTCGCATGATGATCAAACCTACCAGTAACAAATCTAGCAGCCCGCCTCTGAATTGCTTCTATGTCCTCCCTCAATCCGACCTGATAGGGATCCCAAACGCTCGAGCAGTACTCAAGAATAGGTCGTATTAGTGTTTTATAAGCGGTCTCCTAAACAGATGAACCACATCTTCCCAGAATTCTACCGATGAACCGAAGACGACTAACTGCCTTCCCCACAACTTCCATTACATGTTTGTCCCACCTCATATCGCTCTGCAATGTTGCGCCCAATTATTTAATCGGTGTGACTGTGTCAAGCGCTACATTACTAATGGAGTATTCAAACATTACAGGATTCTTTTTCCTATTCATCTGCATTAATTTACATTTATCTATATTTAGAGTTAGCTGCCATTCTTTACACTAATCACAAATCCTGTCCAAGTCATCATGTATCCTCCTACAGTCACTCAATGAAGACACCTTCCCATACACCACAGTATCATCAGCAAACAGCCACACATTGCTATCCACCCTATCCAAAAGATCATTTATGTAGATAGAAAACAACAGTGGACCTACCACACTTCCCTGGGGCACTCCAGATGATACCCTCACCTCCGATGAACACTCACCATTGAGGACAAAGTACTGGGTTCTATTACTTAAGAAGTCTTCAAGCCACTCACATACTTGGGAACCAATCCCATATGCTCGTACCTTAGTTAGGAGTCTGCACTGGGGCACCGAGTCAAATGATTTCTGGAAGTCAAGGAATATTGCATCCATCTGATACCCTTCATCCATGGTTCGCAAGATATCATGCGAAAAAAGGGCGAGTTGCATTTCGCAGGAGCGATGCTTTCTAAAGCCGTGCTGATGCATGGACAGCAACTTCTCTGTCTCAAGGAAATTCATTATATTTGAACTGAGAATATTTTCGAGAATCCTGCAACAAATCGATGTTAAGGATATTGGTCTGTAATTTTGAGGATCTGTCCTTCTACCCTTCTTATATACAGGTGTCACCTGCGCATTTTTTCCAGTCGCTCGGGACTTTACGTTGGGCAAGAGATTCGTCATAAATGCAAGCTAAGTAAGGAGCCAATGCAGTAGAGTACTCTCTGTAAAACCGAATGGAATCCCTTCAGGACCTGGCGATTTATTTATTTTCAACCCACTCAGCTGCTTCACAACCCCAGGGATGTCTATCACTATGTCCTCCATATGGGAGTCTGTACGAGACTCAAATAGCGGTATGTTTGTACCATCCTCCTGCATGAAAGATTTCTCAAATGCTAAATTTAAAATTTCAGCTTTCATTTTGCTGTTTTCCGTTGCCAGGCCAGACTGATCAGTGAGTGACTGGATGGAAACCTTCAACCAGCTTACTGATTGTATGTAAGACCAGAATTTCCTTGGGTTTTCAGCAAGATCTTTTGCTAAGTTATGACAGTGGTAGTGGTTGAATGCTTCATGCATCGCTCTTTTTACAGCAGCACGAATCTCTACTAACTTTTGTCTGTCCTCACTCTCCCGATCTTTCTTGTACCACGAGTGCAACTGCCTTTGCTTCCTGATCATTCTCCGAATGGCGCTGTTAAACCTTGGTGGGTCTTTTCCGTCCATAACCCACTTTTTCGGCACATACTTGTCCAATGCGTGATCTACAGTGTGTTTAAAATTTGCCCATAATTCTTCCACATCCATCATACCGGAAGTAAATGGAGTCGATTCACCCTGTACAGGACTCCTAGGTCTACCATTGAAATAGACTCCTAGATCTACCATTGAAATGCCACTCACAGTCAAGTGGATGAGTAATGACAGGTCACATACTTCCTGCAGAGAAGACTGGATCCACAGCAGAGGACAGAACATGAATTATCTTCCATACTGGTAACACAGGTACATGACTCACTTGAGATCTTCCAACACACTGACTCACACTGGCCACCTATCATTTGATAGCAGTCAGGATAATTTCCATGTTTATGAATGTCAAGCAAATCATCCTGTGTTCAAGAACAGCAACCATACTTGGGCTGTATTTTGGCTGGTGCAAAGTGTTATAGGTCAGTGAAAAAACAGCTTTGAACTAAGCCTGGTGAATCTCTCTTAATATGTTGAGCTACAAAATTAATAATTCCCTACAATTAACTATGTATAAATCCAGTCAGTTTACTTTTATATTATAAATGTAACGTTACAATATTATTAATTAATGTATCATTTTCCTGTAATTAACAAAAAAACCATGAAGTTACAAGTTATTGCCAAAGGGTGAGGCTATATACATTCAGGATCGACAGCAGATGAGGGAGTCAGGCATTGTATCAACAAAGCAGACTATGCCTGCCATCATGGTGAAAGGCTATGTGATCATTGTAGTGTGAGTCAAGTAGGGATACTACAGAAGTTATTGAGGACTGTGTTAATGTAAAGACAATGGTTGGTGTGCATTTGGGCACTGAACCATCAGCATTATATTTGTATAAAACCAAGCAAGCATTATATTTGTATACAACCAAGCAGTGAACAATTATCACTGTGCATATTTTCTGGGACTCTTATTTGTAAATCATACCCCTCAGTTTTGGAAATATACTTCCCTTAAATAACAATGTAGTGTGCAACTGTTTTCAATTAACACGCATGTAATTCCACATTCCAATACATCACTTCTATTAAGATTTTCACTTTTCAGTTCACAGAAGCTTAACATGGTAAGGATTTTAAATGTTCCAATTTTGTTTGTCTCATCCAAGCTAAAATAAGGTTCTGGTTTGTAAGTAGATAGCAAACTTTTAACTGTGATGAGAAAATAAAATTTTCTATCAGTATCAAATACAATATGTTTCACTCATGCATCTCTAGCTGACTATTTACCCTTGAGTTCTGACCAGAACCACCTGTTTTTATCATTACGGATAATTCAAGATGTACAAGGTCTGTTCAAAAAATTCCAGAACATTCGTAATTTCGTGCCAATAAGGTGTTGGAGCAAAATATTGTTGGAATCCCTGCATATGCCTGTGTTTATGTGTAGCTGACATTATTGTGTGTTTGTTAGTTATTGTTCAGTGCTGTATTGAGTAGAGTGTTGTGTTGCACAGTGTGCAAATTTTGAGATAGTAGAGTTAGAGGAGCAACATGTCTGCATTAACTTTAGTGTGAAACGCAAAACAACCTTTACAGAGGCAGCCCAAACAATGCAGGAATCCTACAGTGATGATTGCTTAAGCCATAGCTGGTGTTACAAATGGTTCACAGGGCTCAAAAATAGCCGGATGGAAATTAAAGATGACCCTCATTCAGGACGTCCTTTGACGTTTTCCGGCGACACTCATGACAAGAACATCAATAAAATTGTGTGTACCAATATAAGTCTGATTGTCTGAGAGACTGCAGAAGAATATAACATTTCAGTTGGCTCATGTCGTGAAATCCTGACACAGCACCTTCGAATGCATCATGTTGCTGCCAAGTTCATTTAACGTCTCATGAATCAAGACCTTTGCCTCATAATCTAAGAAGAGCTTTTGGATTGTGCAAATGAGAAGAACATGTTCCTCAAAGGAATCATAACTCGTGATGAGACATGAGTCTACAGTCATGGTGTTGAGACCAAGGTCCAATCTTCACAATGGGTCGGGGAAAGATTCTCCAAGACCAAAAAAAGCTCGTCCGGTCAGGTCAAATGTCAAAGCCATGCTGATAATTTTCTTTGACTTTGAAGGATTAGCTCATCATGAATTCGTACCATAGGGACAAACTGTTAATCAATGGTACTATTGGGACTGTTTCAATGGCATGCGAGAAAATGTGAGAAGGAAACGCCCCGAAATGTGGCGAGACAATTCATGGCTCTTGCGTCACAATAACACACTCACACATTCACTCCTGTTGGCGCATGACTATTGCACAGAAAATGAAATCACTGTGTTGCCTCAACATCTGTACTGTCCAGACCTAACCCCTACAGACTTTTATTTATTTCTTAAGTTGAAAACCCCGTTAAAAGGACAAAGATTTGCAATGATAGATGAGATAAAAGAAAATTCACAGGTGGCACTTTGGCAACAAGAGGTGAACCGAGACGGCTACCAGAAGTGGAAATGACATTGGGAGCTGTGTATCAATTGTGGAGGAGAATATTTCGAAGGAAACCATGCACAATAAGTAAAAGGTAAGTGTAGAAAAATTTTGTGGACAAAGTCCAAGAATTTTTTGAACAGACCTCATATTTGGGTTTTAGTTGAGCCAAAAATCAATGAATGTTTTGTGTATCATCACAAAATAGTTAAATAATGTTGGTGCATATATTTTCTCTACAGGAATCAATGGAACAAATATTTTGTTGAAAATGATGGCAATGTCAAAACGTAATGACTTCCGGTACTATCGTGTAACATAAATATACAAGCAGAAAAACATTCCTGTTCTTAACTTTTTACCCTACTTTACTCAAACATTCACCTATGCTATAATTTTTAATCTGTAAAAAAATAAATTGATTCTAGCACAGAGTCTTAAATATCTGTGATAATTTTTCCATCGCATAATCACAGCAGAAAAAAGATATTGTATATCTGACAATGAACAAAAGTATCCCTGACCATCAAAATTTTTATCAAAGTTAGTAGCTTTCACACTTTACCCTTTACTAAACTGAAAATAATAGTCAATATTTTTTTTAAAAGGAAATAAAGTTTACTTTGTTACTTATATCATTGTGAGATGATCCGTGAATGAATGAATAAATAAATGAATAAATCTGTGACATAGAACTTCACACTGATTAAAGATAAATGATAAAGAAAGTGTCAGCAAAAGGCAGACAGATTTGCTAAGGATGTTCTTACCTCATTATGAGACAAGCAATGTTTGACATAATTAATATGGCTTTATTTGAAAAGTCAGGAATATTTTTTAATAATATTATGTCTTTTAGAGCACTATAACTGAGTTCAACAGTATCAGATAATTTGTCTGGCCACTCCATGTGAATGTTAAAAAGAACACTACAAACTGTGTTTGTAGCAGTTAAAATTGTCTCTTCTTGCATACAGTGTTTCTGCTGAAGCACATTACTTAACATTAGTATAATCTGGGGCATATTGAATTCACTGGGTTGTACATTTCCTTTTTTGGTTCTATTTTTTTCACAAAGCTTGTATCCTGACCTAAAGGAAAAGGAGACAAATACTGCATCAACCATTAATAAAATAATTGATAATGACAATTTTATTAAAGTAAAATTAATATATTAAATTAAAGTAAAATTAATGACAACTGAAGATTAAAAAATGATGTGATTCACCAAAGGCTGTACCTAATAAATGCAATAACATGAGTCAAAAGTTGGAGATTCAGTATTATTGTCTTGGATGAGCTCACATATTTAACAAAAGAAATATATGGGACAGGACATATGATGAACCATATTATTTTTTCTTTCTTCGTTTTTTTTTTTTCTTTTTATACATGTAAGCTATATACACACAAATCTAAAGGTGAATTAAGGAGTTGCTTTGTGGCAGAGATAATGTTTTGATACAAAAAAGAGAAGATATGTTCTCTTCAGTTGATTAATTTCTGTAACTTCACCTGTTTGTTTCTGTAAGTGGTAGCAGGCAGGCGTATGATGAGATCCATCATACCAGTATTGTTTAAGGGGGGATGTAATGGATTTTGGTCCAAAAAATTGATTTTTCGAGAATATTATTTTCTTGATATACACAGTTTAATCTATGTTGTGTATGGATTTTATTGTGATAGCAGCTTTAGAAATGCCTTTAAATTGTTAAATTGATTAACCCCTCTACACTGGTGGCCACTCCCACCTTTTCCAACACTTGGGAAACTGCTTGCTTCAGCAGAATTTTTGTCAGTATGAAGGCTATTTTCTTCCAATATCTTTGCCTGACTTCTATATATTTGCCTGAAAACTTTCTTGCATGTGGTTTATTTACGTTTTGACGATACTAACACATATCAGTAGGTGGAAGGTTGAATTCACAAATCTTTCGTAGAAGAGCTTCTCTGCCAGGCTATAAAGTTTTCATGTTCATGTGTTAGCTGTAGAAATACGGAATGCATGATTGTTGTTCAAGAAAGAAGAGTGGAATAGCTTGTGATTTTAAATTAATTTGTAATTCGTGTGGCTATGAATTTTCATTTTCCTCCTCCAAAAATCTGACACTGGTATCTATGAAAGCAATTTTAGGTTAGCATATGCTCTGAGATGCACATTGACGTTACCAGCACAAAACTTAGCAAAGTATGCTTCATGATTAGATCAATAAGGAACGTCACTAACACAAGTACCCTAACCACAATGTACCATGCACTCTTTCACTCCGTACTTAACTACGGAATCATCTTCTGGGGCCAAAATTCTGAATCAATTAAGATATTCAAACTGCAAAAGAAGGTAGTCAGAACAATTATGTTCAAAAAACAAAGAGACACTAGTAAACCATTATTTAAGAAACTAAATATTTTGCCCCTCCCATGCCAATACATATTAGAATTATTATTGTTTACCAAAAAAAGTATCAACAAAATTAGCAAAAATATGGACTACCACGATTATGACACAAGATCAAAAACCTCTCTAAGAATACTTCCCCACTCAACAAAACTGTACAGTGATGGTGTCAAGTGCATGGGAATAAAATTATATAATCATCTTCCAACTTTTATACAAGAAATCCAAGAAATAAATAAATTCAAACAGACAGTGAAATCTCTTTTATTAAAAGAATGCTTTTATACCATCCAGGAATATTTGGAATCAAAATTGTCTTAGTGCATGATAAAGTATCAAAGCTGAATGTTGTTAAGTCAGTTTTGTCACATCATGAAACAATTCTCTGTAAAGCTGTAACTTTAAGTAACATAATTTTGTAGGTAATGTAAAATAATCTTTCCTCTGTATTCTTGTTTACTATTTTAGACTCCTGTAAACTGTATATTTGTATTGACTTATCCCATATCAGTTGTACAAGCCATTGTACTGATTTGATCCACGGGACAAATAATAAATAAATAAATAAATAAATGCCTTGGACATGGCAGGGAAGGAGGTAATTCATTGTGTGGTTTTCTGAACATGCCTACACCCTGTGCACGGTTTGAAAAAATAAATAAATAAATGTCTGATGCTGTATGCAATACTTCCAAAGTTTCTATGAAGAAAGCAGTGGAGGAATTGGTAGAAATAAACCAAAAAGAAATAGATCTTGGGGTAGATATTCATGACAGTGAATCTCCTACAAATGTTACTGACTGCCTCCACCCTGTGCATGGTTTGAAAAAATACATAAAGAAATGTCTGATGATGTATGCAATACTTCCAAAGTTTCTATGAAGAAAGCAGTGGAGGACTTGGTAGAAATAAACCAAAAAGAAATAGGTCTTGGGGTAGATATTCATGACAGTGAATCTCCTACAAATGTTACTGACCTGTGTGTGTCTGTAGATGGACCTGGATGAAAAGGGGTCACACATTTCTATATGGAGTTGCATCTGTTATTGGTACTGACTCAGGTAAAGTCTTAGATGTAGAAATTATGTCTAAATACTGCCACCAGTGTGCAACAAGAAAAATATCCAACAATGAAGACAGTGAGAAACTGAGGCAAGAAAAATTATAGTGGCTCAAGTGGAGGCATGGAGGCTGCTGCAGTTGTGAGGATGTTCTCCAGATCTGAAGACCAGTATGGTGTTAGAATACATTAAATACCTTGGTGATGGGGACTCCTCTTCGTTCACAGCTGTAACAGATAAAAATCCATACAATACAACAATAGAAAAGTTGGAATGTGTTGGCAACATCCAAAAGAGGCTTGGTGGTAGGCTTCGTCACTTGCTGAAAGAGAAGATAGGTGAAGTACCTGAGGATGGAAAACCATTAGGAAGAAAAGGCAGGCTTACACTGAAAGAAATTGATTCTCTTCAGTTATTTTATGAGTGGGCTACCAGGAAAAAACACACATAATTTAGAGGCAATGAGGCATGTTGCATGGGCAATTTTTTTTTTGCACAAAATATCCACTGACTGAACACTAATGCACAATCTGTCTCCAAAAGATGACTGGTGTAAGATCAACAACAGAAATGAGACATATTCAGATAAACACTAATTACCAGAACCTATTATGAATGCAATTAAGCCCACATTCAGGTTTCTTGTAAACCATGATTTATTGAGGAAGTGTATTCACGGAAAGACACAAAATGCAAATGAAAGCCTCAATAATTTAATTTGGATTAGATGCTCAAAAAGGACATCCTATGGACTTGAAGTACTCAAAATAGGGTCTATGAGGCAGTTTTATGTTACAATAACGGAAATAATGGCAGAATTGAAGTGCTGAAGAGAATTGGTATAGATCCTGGAGTGTTTACGACAAAAGCATTTTACACCATTGACGAGAGCAGGATCAAAAAAGCTAACAGATCAGTGTCTTACCTGAAAATACAGGCCAGACAGATTCGAACAAGTGAGAAGAGAAACCTGGAGGATGAGGAGTATCAGTATGGAGGACTTTAAAATTGAGGTAAGCTTATTATATATAGAAGTCTGAGAAGAAAATCTTTGAATCTCATTTTCTCTGTTTTACATTTTTTACGTTATTAGAAGCCTTTTCTCAAAAAGTATATGCATTAATGCTATGAAATTTTCAGGAACTGTTCACAACGTGTTGCTGTCTCCTTGGAACTAAAAAATACGACATCATGCAATTATATTCTGATTTTTAGATGACTGTGTGTAGAAAAAAAGTTAATTTTGGATGTGCAAAATTAAAAACTCTGTTAATGATACAATTAATAACTGTAGTTCAGTGGTCTTATAACCTTCTCAGGACACTATAATAAAATTTTCAGATTAATTGCATGATGAGAATTTGAGTTATGGCTTTTTATAAAAACGACAATAAAAAATTAAAAATTTCAATTTCTGGAAAATTATTATTAATCCTGCATATTTTATTATATTTTTCCATTAAAACACAGCTCTTTTGCTTTGTACATGGAAAATTTTAGATTTGTACATTAACAAATATGGCTGTAATGATTTTTTAAAATAAATGTTTACATTTTCCTTTACATCACCCCTTAAAAATGGGTATTTCAAGTGTACATTAAAAGTGTTAGAAAAAGTTATTAAGAAAGTAAAGTTTTATTCATATATTCACATCGACCACACCTGTCTGTTCGTCATTTCGCCTGCGCTGAGAATCCTGCATCGACATTGTTATAATCAGGACTACGCACAATGGAATTAATGTGAAGAAGTAAGTAGCTTAAAAGATGGATATAGATCTTAAATGTATTGACAAGGAAGGTCTGTTGATATTAGTACCAGTTAAAGTTCACCCACGATATGTGTACCTTCCAATTTCTTGCAATTATTCTTTCCAATTACTTTTTTAATTTTTCAGGCAGCAATTATTTATCACTTTCCATTATTTTCCGCCCATCTATATGCCACTATTCATCTATATGCCACTGTTCAGACATAAATCCCATTTTGAGATTCAGAGGAGACCGACCTGTGTTTTTTAACCCTGTAAGTTATAGTACACTACGAACTAAATTATATTAACTTAAATGAAATGAATGTATCTGTGGGAACAAAATCAATTAAGCTACAATGATATAAAATGTTATTGGTGAAGTAACACTCAGGCTTGCTGGATTCCATTGTAACAAATATGTGGTGACTAATGAAAATCTGTGCCAACCTGAGACTCAGATCTTAATTTTCTACTTTTAAAATGGAGTCTCTTTCACCATTAGGCTACCTAAGCACACTTCCAGGCCTGACACAAACTTTAATCATCACGGACGTTTCCTCTCATCATTTCCAAGCAAAACATCCAGAAGTTCTTCATGGGATATGTGAGAATAGCATCAATGGGGGAAAGATTTGGTGGTGTACTTTGCCTTGCCTTGCCACATAGGTGAAATATCAGTGACAACAAAAGATGGAGGCATGCTCATATAGGCTCATGGCTAATATATATCTGAGCATGCCTCGATTTCTTTCATTGTCACTGATATTTCACCTATGTAACTATATTAGCCATGAGTCTTTGCCTTATTCACTATGTGAACGATTGGAAACACGAAACTTATACTTACACCTCTAGTATTTTGCCAAGGATGATCATTGCTTTCTTAAGAAGAGGTTCTTCATTTTCTTGCTTCAGTAAGAAACTCATTGTTCTTAGCAGACATTCAACTACACAAAAAGAATGGCCTTGGATAAAAAATTTGCTGCTGCTGAGAAGAAGCTCCAGACAAGTAAGTACACACCTGTAACCAATATTAAACTATGAAACTTCACTACAGTATCTTGACATAAGAGACATCACTGGGCAAATAAAGTTAGCTCAGCCGTTATATTTTCCACATGACTTCAATAAGCTTTAACAATTAAATCTTGTATATTCTATTGATTAAAAAAGTTTGGAATTTCATTCCACTATATGTTTAAAATACGAATATCATGAAACTGTCCATACATACACATAATAAAATTCCATGCAGCATATAAGAACAGTCATTCTGACACAAGAATTGAATGACAAAAGTTTGCAACTGAACAAAGCACATCCATCATGTTTCACTCTGTTACAGTGGAAAACATCCACTGAGTCATGATAAATAGCAGTAGAAAACACCCATACCTGCATCCAAGGTTATTAATGTATACCTGTGTGGTGGCACTCAACTCAGAGATAGGAAGTTTGAATCCTGGCGTTGAAAAAAATTTCCACCACCAGTATTTGGTACTAAATATCTTGGATGTGATATCATATTTGAATACAACCATGATGTGGACCAAAAATTACATAAATTTACTTGCATATAATTATGAAGAGTTGGAGGAAGACATGTAGGAAGGCCACGCAAGAGGCGGAGAATCGTAACGGGCAATTTGCTTAATACATAAAATAAACAAGAAGTATTTGTATGAAAAGGGGAGAAGATGTATCAGTGCACAGTTCCAGAATACCAGAATTTTCGCCAATCTCCTTGATTAAATACCAAATGTTTCTACATAGCTCATGAACTGATCTGCTGATTGGATCGAAGTGTGAAGCTTGATGGTACCTCTGGCACTGCTTGAGAAGTGTGAGATATGTGCAAGGCATGCAAAAGATACCCTAGCATGAAGAGCTACATCAAAGCTGTCTCTGGACTGAAGACCACATCAACAACAACTGGGATATGTTCCAGCACCAGGTTTCACACCATCTCTTCTCTCATCAGCATACAACATAAACATGATGCCGCATAATATGCATACTCATTACAGTCAACTATACTCAACAGGTGCACACAAAACACAGCTCTCACAGGTTGTGTGCAATGGGGCCATTATAAATGGAAGGAAACCGTTTCTGACTAGGAAACTAAATAGCCTCTTGGGGACTTCCAACTAATAATGCCACACAGTTCTTTCTTTTTTATGGTAGAAATCCTAGTATGAAACAAGGACTTGTAGAGAAGTTAATTGACTGTTCACCTGCACTGTACTCCTCATTGTACTGCATATATCATGGACAATAACAGAGAGGGTAAACCCTGAGATGTAATGGGAAGAGGAAGATAGGAATATTATATTTCAGAGAACGAATAAGTTTTTAACAGCTTAACACACAGCTCTCACTGCTTTTTATGTGCCTACCCGCCACACAACACTGAGAGTTGGCAAGTCCTCTCATTCATTAAATGGAATACTTATATTATTTAACAGTCAAGCAAGGCCCTCACAGCGAAATGAAAGCTTGATGTTAAAATGTGCTTTCAAGTAACTCTTCTTAGAGTTCTGTCATCATATATAACTTTCTTTTTATTGCAATAAAAGTGTGAAAAAATTATGTATCAATGTTGTTGATAATCTATTGAAATGACTGTCCAATCATTGTGGCACTTTGGGTTCAGTTTTCTTCAGCCTAGATAATTTCATGGCAATAAGTGCCTGGCACATGATGGCCTACACTTGAACCATCATCAGAACTTCCTTCCACAGAATGTTTAGCTTTGACATTCCATGGTCTAAAACTTCAAATAAATTTTTTACAAATGTGTGCGAAATTATTAAAAAAAAAAGAGAAAAAGTGATGTTTTGCGAAAGGGGTGCAAATTTAAATGTATGGATGGAACCACAGGCAAAATTAAAGGAGTCAAAACATAAGTCAAATGAGAGGGCATCAAACAGGGCTCTGATTGGTCTTCTGCTGAACTGCAAGAGAACATTCAGCACATTACTTGAGGGAACTGAGCCCAATGTTGTTACAGGGGTATAATCCTGGCTGACAGGGGTCATTGGAGACAGTAAAGTATTGTACAGGGTGAGCAAGAAGTAGAAGCACACTGTGTCAAGGATGGGCGAGGAGAACAACAGAAAGGAGGTGCTTTGAAATGAAAGAGGGATATATAATGAAAACACAGACATTTTCCGAAAGTACAATATAAATGAGGGCTCATCCAGGCTGGACTGTAGGGGCATCCTCCAGTCTGGGTAATAATTTGAATACAAATCTAGAATGAGGCAAAGGAGATGGTTCAATTTAGAACTGCCTGGTGGCCAGTCATGGAGCGCACAGATGGAGGGGCAAATGACAAGAGGCCATCTGCTCTGTCTGAAAGCTGGACACCAAGAGAGAGAGAGCATCTTTCTGCTGTCTCCTCCCAAAGACACAGCCAGCAGCAACCAAGTAACTCCTTTCTCATATCTCCACATTGGCTAGCTGTGGTGGTGCATATAGCTGATTTATTTAGCAGTGTGGATGAAAGTGTACCTTGTCAGTAACCCATACTAAAATGAACTGCTTCTGTCCTGAAAGATGGGTTGAGTTGGCATAAAAGCAGTGTGGGAATTTATGGCTGTGCTGGATGGCAGCTTCAGAATATGAAAGACAACTTTATGTCGTCAGGAAAGTATTAATGAATTACTGCTAGTACCCCAGACTGGCTACACATACTGTACAATCCTTGCCCCCTCCATAAGACCTATGTTGGTGGGGAGGTTGACTGTTGTGGGGACTTTAGGGAAAGGATCTGTTACAACTGATTTTCTGCAGTGTTGTCAAGGGAAGGCTTATTGCTAAGAGTTGTAAAAATATAGTTTGTCAAAAAATATCATATGGTAACAAAAAAATCTATATCCGCAATGAAATTTTACAAATTCTCAAAATTTTCTCCGTACCTACACCACATCTGCCTGGCTGTACTTTTCAGTAAATAATTTAGTAAAAATCCAGATTTCTTGAAAAGTGTACAATAGTTCCCCAAAAAGAACCACAATTCATATACAGCTGTTTTTAGATACTCACTGGATAAAATACAAACTGCCAACTCTGCATGAAATAATTCAGAACAAGCTCAAAATTTTCTTCAAAAATTACAATATTTCTCCAAAACAGTGTCATTTCAACATAATTAACTTGTGAAAAAATAATGAACTGTTATTTGAATCTTACATGCTAACATAAAATAATAAGGAGCAAGAAAATCAACTACTGATGGCAGAGGCTAAGAAGGAACACTAGTTGAATATTGTAAGGAGGGATGCACAATGCCTCAGTAATGGTTGGTGGAAAGACATGAAAGAGGAAACTGGTACTGTTTCAAGGATTCAGCATGAACTATCCCTCTTCAACAGAAGAGGAAAACCAGAGTAGTGTTAGTGGCATGGCAAGAGATATCTTTATTCTTATCACTCAGTGGAAGAATTGGCATCTCTTCTTTATGTTTACAATAATCTCATGTTTTGAATTTCTGTTAGGTGCAACTCCTGTTTGAAGTTTTTATTTACGTACATCTGATGTAACTGAGCTCATGCTAGTAACAAACCCAGCACATTGCAGATGTTTCATTTTTTTCATAGAGAAATAAATGTAATAAATCTCATACTATTCCTTTAGTTTCATATATTTAAGTTATTTTCATTGCTATGGGTATTTATTTGACCATGAGTGGAAACTGTGGGAGTTGTCGTATGAAAGTAAGCAGTGGGACGGATTGTGAGAGCTGCAATAAATGGTTTCACTGGAGGCATTTTTTATGTGGGGAGAACTCTGGGGAGGTCACTGAGGCCCTATCCTGGAACTGAAAACTGTGCACGAGGAGCAGAAGGAGTGGGTAAGTCTGATCTGTGCCCTTCAGGCACATTTGGATAAAGCTAGGAGAAGCTAGTGAGAATGAAAGGAGGTAGAAGTGAGGGGAGTGACTGGGAATTGGAAATGGGTAGAAAGGCTAACAGGAGAAAGATGTGATCTGACAGTTTTGTTGTGTCTACGAGCAACAGGTTTCAGCTGCCATAGTTGAGGGGAAATGAACCTCAAAATGATATATGAGTAGGGAATGTGCAGCAGACTCTTTGAATAAGAAGGATAGGAAGAGCACAAATTTTAGAAAGAAGGGAGTACTGCTACTAGCTAGCAGTCATGGCCAAGGTGTAGGTCCTCAGTTACTGCAGAAGATGGTGTGGTACCATATCATCAGTGTTTTCTAGCTAACAAGGGGGAGGCCCCAGAGATGGCCAATCGATACAGCTCATATCTGGCAGGTCGCTTGTGAACAACCTAAAATGAAAGACTCTAAGATATTTTGGCCTTCCCAATATAAATGCTGTGCTGGTCAGATAACTGAGGGTTTAGGGCCTTTGTGTAAAGATTTTACAAAGGAGGATCAGGTAGTGATAGTGGATGGGCAAGTAACGGCTTGGATAGGGACGAGGCATGCAACATAGGTGGTGACTTGAGTAAGATAGCTTTCATAACTGGTGGCACAAATATGATCATGATTGGTCTGTTCTGGAGGCATGAATGGCCTAGTCTTGAGAGCTGTTCTGACAGTCAATGTGGAGGCGGAATAGTGCTGACGACTGCTGTCCAGACACACATAGCACTGGTACCAATGGGGACTTGAACACAGGACATAACATGCTGTGTCCTCCCTACCAAAAAGTCCTCAATCCAGTCACAGATTTCCTTGATACCCCAAATGATTATACTTTTGACAATAAGTGTAGGTGGGGTACTGAGTCAAATACTTTTCAGAAATCAAGAAACACTGCATCTACCTGGCTGCCTTGATCCAAAGCTTTCATTTTGTCATGTGAGAAAAGTACTAGTTGGGTTTCACAGGATCAATATTTTCGAAATTCTTGCTGGTTGGCATTGAGGAGGTCATTCTGTTCGAGACACCTCATTATGTTTGAGCTCACACCTGCAAATTCAGTGTAGAATCTGATATGGACCCCATTGGCCTTGGAACTTTGTTCCATTTTAACAATTTCAACTGTTTCTCAATGCCACTGACACTAATACTGATTTCATTCATCTTTTCGATGGTACAAGGGTTAAATTGGGGCAATACTCTTGGGTTCTTTGTAAAGAAACATTTGAAAACAGTTAACTACTTCAGCTTTTGCTTTGTTACAATGAATTTCAGTTCTTGCCTCTTTCTCTAGAGACTGGACACTGACTTTGGTGCCACTAATGGCCTTTAGATAAGACCAGACTTTCTCTGGGTTTTGTGAAAAATCATTTGACAGTATTCTGCTATCATAGTTGTTGAAGGCTTCACGCATTACTCTCTTGGCAGCCAAATGTGTTTCACTTAGCATCTCTCTATCAGTACACCTATGCTTTGTTTTACACTTATTATGTAGTAGTGTCTGTTTCTGTACAAATTCCTTTACTGTGACTGTTTACCACGGAGGGTCCATCCTATTATGAACTGTTCTAATGAGTACATATCTAACCAGTGCATGGTCAACTATTCTTTTAAATTTGAGCCATAGTTCTTCTATGTGCTCCTGCCCTGTGCTAAAAGTTTCAAGTTCCTCACTGAGATATGACACTACTGAGTTTTTATCTAGTTAATGAAGATGTATATGTTTCTGCTTGTTTTAGTTGCCCTTTGTCCTTGGTAATCATTGTTGCCATAACCGTGTCATGGTCATTGATACCAGTTTTGACGGAGACATCCTCGAAGAGGTAAGGTCTATTTGTTACTGTTAGATCCAATACCGTATTTACTCAATTGTAAGATGAGGTTTTTCCTAAATTTGTCATCTTATATTCATAGATGTAACTATTGCTAAAGAGGTAAACGTTTTTACAATGTTTAATAGATTAATATATGGGTTGTCTTACATTTACAGATTGGGCTTTGGCTACTGAGATTTCATACAAATTTATTTAGAAGAGTTCCGAAAGGTAGAGTTTAGCAAACAATACTTCGTTCAAACAGGCTTGAAACTTCCCAAAACACGGATGCACTCCGTACAGTATTGATCTTGCGTAATCAGTCATGTGACATGTGACTCATGGTGCTACTGCAAAGGATGAATATGCAAGAAACTATAAACTAGGCACTACAAAAATCTAATGCTCTGCTTAAAAAATTGACAATTTTGTGAACCACAGAAGGAAATAGCATTAAATTCTATCAACTCACAAACTTTTGTTGTATTTGAATAGATTTGCAATAGAAGTTCTCATACAGATCTGGATAATATATACACAGAGTTGAAATATATCCAGCTGGAACCTTGTTGGAACACTGTAGATGGGGGTGTAGACGTAAAAAATTTATCTAATATAATTTTTTTTTTAGGACACAATTACATGGAACTTGTTGCAGCAGAAATAGTTGGTACACCATATTTTTGGAAGATTTTCCTTTTTTCAGCAAGTCTTTTTTCGCTTTTATGTATTTACAAAACTCCATGCAAGTCAGCTTGTACTTAAACTGGCACAAGACTGATTCCACAGTCCCTCACAGCAGTCAATTTCTTTCATCAGTCTATTAGGCCGACATCAGCGACAATACTCTTTCCACAGTGGCGTTGTGTGCAGAAATAGAAAACAAACATTCACATAATTCTAACAGTTGGCATTTGTATTCAAGATTTTCAGTTTCCTTAAGAGAGCCCAAATCCACCTTTCTTCCACTGAACGTTAGGCTTCCATTTTTTCAAGTCATATTTAGTTCCTAAAATCTATTCAGATACATACATTCCCGAAAACAATTGTCACCTGAAATCTTCACACCATTTTTAGTCAGGTATATAAAAACTTTTTCAATCATCACCCAATCTGAGGTTTCAGATAGTGTCATCGAATAAAATACTTGACATTTATTAAAAGAAATAGCCTATTTCTATAAGTAATCGAATGCTATGGTACAGAAAGCCATTGTCTCTTCCTCAAATTTCGATATGAAACTAAGTTTTGCTTGGTTAGGGTTCTCATTCTTTAATTTGTTCAAATTCATCTCGGTTTGCATGCCAATAAAATCGGCAGTTTTTAGTCTCATTCAGACATCTTTGAGTGTTGATTAATATATTTACTATTTCAATTATTGAGACACTGTTCTTCTCCATGCTTTATATTTTTATTTTTTTCTAACACAGCCAAATTTGACGGCAGAAACAAGAAGTAAATTTCACAGATTGGAATATACTGAATTTATTTTAGGTGCCCTGTCTTCAGTGTCAAAAAAACTATTTTAATGGAATCCAAAGCTTAAGAATTCTCTCAACTGTGAACATTAACAATAGCCATCTTGTCTTGTCTTAGAGTGAGATAGAACAGTCTGATGATTGACATAATTGACTTCAGCTGATCTGTCCTTACTGTGTGTATTGAAAAACAATTAAATATTTTCACGATAGTCATTTCCAAGTCGAAAGTCAAGACTCCAGCAGCGCTTGACATAGTATTGTAAAGAATATGAGTAGGGAATAGAATTCCTTCTACAGTTTTCCTAGTTCTTCTTTAATTTGGTGAAACACATTCTGCTGGCTGTGTCGATGAAGCCTTCCAAAGTTGATATTGGTACTGGCTTGACAAAAAGTGATTAATTTATCTAATAGTATTTGCAGTTTTCTTGAAGTGTCTACACAAAACTTTGCAATTATCACTGATGTTTTGCCATTCTGTGAATCAAACATCACCAGCTTCTGTTGGATTCTGTCAGTTTCAATAAAGTATTGAACAACTAAAGGAAACATCTTTTCAGCCTTGTGGTTCAATGCGTCAGTGCGTATGCCATAAAATGAAACTTCTTGTAATTGTTTTTGGAGTCAGGATACATTGTGACATTCAATTTACTGTAAAGAGAACTGAAGGACTGATGATGTCTGACAACTTTAAAAGCTGATGTTAGTACTGCAGCAACAATAAGCCACAAATTGTGAATGCAGAAATAGGCTTTGATGTCAAAGCTGCTGCGAATCTATTTGTATGATCCTTTGTAGAAATGTGATGCCTCACATCTGCCTTACCTCTGTGAGTTAATGAGATGCAATTCCATCAGTGAGACAAGCTTGTCAACATAAATTTGTGGACATAAATAAACTAACAGAGGCTGAATTTGCATGCTGAGCTAACAGATGGCATTATTTCAGTACCAGAGCCAAACTCGTAATAGTGTTTTTCAAAATGGGAGAAAATTGGATCTTGTCGGGATGCCAGGACAAAAAGATCCATAATGATGACACTGGAGATATACCAGGATGGATGGCAACCCTACATATACTTACATTTATACTGCTTTTTAAGAACAGGTAACATTTACAGGTGAAAATGTTGTCCTTCAAAAACCACTACATGATTCTGAACCCAAGCTAGTGGTTATGAGCAACTAATTATTTATGAAGTGTGTTGCAAATGAAAATTTGGTAGCTGTTCATGTATCAAAATAACAACAGCAAACATATCAGATTCTAATCAGCTTTAGACCAAGATGGTGACATTCAGATGAAATGAGAAAGAAAATTAATCTAGTATTAAAAGCCTAACAAACTAAACAAATCACATTAAACTGTTATCGCAAGAATAAATTATAGCGGAAAGATGCATTGTGGAGACTGTATTAACAGAGGACAATAGATTGCAGGACGAGTAAAAGTTCAAGAACTGGACTGAATCATGATGACAATTTTTTATTTATGAATTAGCTGCTGTTGTTACATATGACCTGCACCCTAGAAGATGTACCCATCCGTGTTTCACTGTTGCTCAAGCACAGTACTACCGAAGGCTTGAAGGGTGAACAGTGACAGTGACACAAGCATAACTGAGAACTATGATGAAAGTGGGGAGGGGAATGATGAGCAGGAGCAAATTTCGTCATGTCGCCAACCATGGGAATCTATACTGTGTACTTTTTTTATGAACGTCTACCACGATTAAACTGCAGCGTGCCTTGGACTGTTTGTACACGGAACCAAACTGATTTTAAAATTGGACAAATACTCAACAATAGCATACACTTTTTCAGATGTTAAAAGACTTTACTGGGACCAGTAGCTTATCATGTTTCGTGCAGCAATATTGTCGATACTGTGATATATAACGCAAACAACAGGGGACGGGTCAGCTGCTGGTTTTACACAGCCAATGAGAGAGTAGTAGGTAGACAATATGATTAACTTTTTAAAAAAAAAGTTCCAACATATTTAGAAGAAACAGTTAAATATTTGCGACAGTGAATATAGAAGTTTCACAGCTGCCCTGTTACGATGATGATGGTGATGATGAAAAATAGTGGTAACACAGATTACAGGCTAAATGAAAGAGGCAATGAAGACAAAAATTAATGTAAACAATTTCTTTTCATTTATTTTATTTCTCCTTGTACTATCAGAATGTAGACAACCAATAAATGATGTAAGTTATAAATGGCACAAATTTAGAACAGGTTTAATGCTCACTTTTTAGGCAGGTACCTTACATCAATAAAAGTTTATAATTTTTATTAGTCAGAATATGTCAAAAAATAAATTTTTCTCAAGGAGTCTTTTAAAAAAATGGGGGTCATCTTATATTCATGACTGCCTTATACTCGTGTAAATACGGTATAATCCCGTCATGAGTATAGATCCAAACTATCTGTTCCAGCATTCAGTAAAGTTTCACAGGATGTCTTAACACACCTATCACTACGAAAACTGTAATTTTTCCAATTCATTGTTGAATGATTAGTCCCAACCAATGATTACAGTATGATTGTGGAACTTATGTACAAGCAAACTGAGGTTATCTCTTAAGTTTCAAGCTACATCAAGAGATGAGTCTGGTGGGTGACAGTAGGATTAGGATTATGTGAGCTTCACTACTTTTTGGGAGCTCGTCAGTCTGTGGCACTTTGTTGTGAATGCTTTGGCAGTTAACCATTAGAATTTTAATACTCTCACTGTCCATGCTGAGTGGTCAACACAACAGAATGTCATGCCAAGGGGCCCGGGTTCGATTCGCAGCTGGGTTGGAGATTTTGTCCGCTCAGGGACTGGCTGTTGTGTTGTCCTGATCATCACCACCTTATCGACATGCAAATCGCCAAAGTGGTGCCAACTCAAAAGACTTGTACCAGGCGAATGGTCTGCCCAACGGGAGGCCCTAGCCACACGACATTTCATTTTCATTTCAATACTCTCACCTGTGGGTGGCACTTCTTTCGATCTTACACTGATACTTCTGGGTTTCCTACACTTATCGTTATCTGGATTGGATGGAGAGTCTCTTAATCTAAAAACCCTTGTGTGCACCCCACACGCATTCAGCTGATGTGTAGAATGCACTTGACCCATTTAGGGGCACCCTACAGTTCTCAACCCAATGGCGCGAGTCCAGGAAGTTGCAGCGTAGCTTGTCACTGAACTTTTGAAGCCTCTGTTTCAGTCTGTACACTCGATTTACAGCCAATGAATTACAATCAGTTCTGGTGACAATGCTGCAAATCATGAGCTTCTTTGAAACTGGGCACAAGGCTGTACTTCTCAACCTTCTCCGCCAATCACTGGAATGATCCAAATATGACCTTGAACGCAGATGAGAGGAATTATTTATTCCAATATGTGCCACAATCTGCACTTGCTTGCACCCTGTTCCCTCAATGGCTACTGAAACAGCCCGTTCAACATATTGACAGACCCCCCCCAGGCATACACACTGAGTGCACCTGGTTTCCTTTCCTCTCCTGTGCTGGCGTTTCCCTAAGGGTACTGTGCCATACATTTGAACTGCTGATGATTAATAGACCATTACCCTTCTGTATTTGCCTCCTCTTGGCACTGGGCTAAACAGATTATCCCAAAACAGGTGAAGTGAGTCCCATTGGCTCAGTTTCAGTTTCAGTAAAAGATAGTACCTCGAACTTGTTGGTTAGGGGGATCAGTATAACACTGGACACTGTACAGGGCACCTAAATCTATCACTGATAAACCACTCGCAGTCAAGTGAGACAGGATCCACAAGAGAGGACAGTACTCAAGGTACCTTTGGTACTGGTACCTTGGTACTGGTACCAAAGGTACATGACTCTCGGGAGCTCTTCCAGCAGACCGATTTGGAGCAGATGCCATTCATTTGAATGTAGTCAGGGCAATTTCCAGCTGCTTACAAATGTTAACCAACTCATCTCATGTTTGACAACAGCATTTACAGTGGGGCTGCATTTTGGCTGGTGTGATATATTACAGGGCACTGAACAAATAACTTTAAATTAATTATAATCTCTTGAGCTACAAAGTTGCTAATTCCCTGTGAAAATTGAATGAAATACACAAAACGAGATTTCTATTAAGGCAACAGAAAAACCTGTGATAAAAATTACTAATTTCCTAAAACTTTTTGAGGTTAATTAAAGTTATTGGCAAACTTGGAATTAAGAGTTAATTTACAATAAATGTATATAATATATATTCCTTTTAGGAGAAAACTAGATGTAACACAATATGTGAGTTGGAATATCTGCTACAGTAACTACACCACAAATGCTGATTTACTAAAATTTAGATTATGCACAAGGCAATGATAGTTTCTGAAAATTTTCCAAACTGCACATTTAATTGTGTTGATGTACAGTGAAGTTCAGGGGTGAGTTATTCTTTGAGAGTAACTGTGAAGCACAAACACTGATTTGCAACGAAATAAGTTACATATCCAAAACGCTCATACTGGTAACTTACAAAAATATAGTTTTCTAAGCAATCAAAAATAACATATTTATTACATAATTACACAATGAAGGCATAGAACGATTCTTCTGAATGATGACAGGCCTACTATTCTCCAGAACTTTTAAAAGAGTACAGATAAGTTTAAGCCTACAATTGACGATAACAGTAGGAGTTTATAGTGGGGCTCGTTTATGTTCAAAATATTCAATGTATCACAATACAATTGGGTACTGATGCAATCAACAAAAGATTGTGCAGAAGCAATGTGAACAGTAAAATATGTGAATCTAGAATTTCAAATCAGCACACAAATCTTGCAGAAGTGTTCTGACACAAAGGAAAATTCTGAAGTCATCTTTTACATATAAATAAACGTGTGAATTGCACAGATTTTTTACTTAGCTGTTTCTGTGCCAACTTCTACACTGGAGTGCCCAACACTGCAGCTTGATTTTATCTCCATCAACATCTAGAAAAATGTGAGCACCAACAAAGCACATCTTCTGCCTGTTGCAGCTAACATTTGTTTATGTGGAGCTATGCAATATCCTACTAATGTTAACATTCTTCAAGGGATCAGTGCCCACTTCTTACTCAGAATACCTACTTAACAGCAATGCTACATAGAAATGAATTAAGGAGCTGCCTATATTTGTTGACAAGACACAGACTCTTCAGAAGGTAAATTAAATCAAAGTGTACACAATGTGCCAATGGCCTTGCCACAATGGTCACACCAATTCCTATCAGATCACCAATGTTAAAAGCTGTTGTGTTTGGCTAGCACTTGGATTGATGACCATCTGGGTTTGCTGAGCACTGTAGGCAAGTGAGATGTGCTCAGCTCTTTTAGGCCAATTGATTGAGAAGTAGCAGCTCAAGTCGCAAAAACTGACAACAGCTGGGAGAGCGCTAAGCTGATGACATGCCTCTCCATATCCGCATCCAATGATGTCTACTGGATGAGGATGACATCACGATCAGTTGGTATCCTTGGCTTTTCAAGGCCTGTTCGGGCAGAGTTAGTACACAACAAAAAAACTAAAAATTTCTGATATCTCTGCTTGGTAAACTGAATTGGCAAACGTAATCCACAGGGGAAAAGGAAAGAATGTGTCTAGATTACAATCAGTGCACAGAATATTAAAGTGCTACATTCATATGGAATATGACAGGTCATGGGGCGAGAAGTCGCACATGGTCAAGAACTGTCAGATGACATTTAAAGGCACATGTCAACAAGGACCAAGTGTGCAATAGGCGCAGAAGGCTGTGATTAGTCAGCAGTCCACAATGGCTGCCAGAAAAGTGAGAGGAGGGAGTTAATCTTCCTGGCAGTAAGACACAGCTTTCATCTTCCATGGGAGGGGAAGGGTAGTGGTAGACACTACACATGCCGGTGGTGGGGACACAGGAGAGAAGACAAGGTAAAGCAGGTGTGTGTATTAGGGGGAGGGGGTGGGGGAGGGGGAGGGGGAGGGAGAGAGAGAGAGAGAGAGAGAGAGAGAGAGAGAGGGAGAGAGAGAGAGAGAGAGAGGGAGGGAGAGGGAGAGGGAGAGGGAGAGGGAGAGGGAGAGGGAGAGGGAGAGGAAGGGAGAGGGGGCACAGATGGTGGCACCCACCAGATACACCTAAGCCAGAGTAAGACAATGCTATTTAAAAGAAGACTAAGCATCAACACTGAGATGCAGAGGAGTACTCAAAACTAGAATATCCATTAGTTGAGATGAAATTAACAGCACAGTAAAATTTCATCTTGCAGTGAGGCAAAGAGTAATAACTCAAAATGGCAAAACAAAGAAAAGAAGAACTTAGTTCCATGTGGCAGTATAGATTTTGCATCAATTTTAAATAGCAGATGACAGAAATATGATAACATATTGCAACAAATTTAAAATTCTTATGATGACCTCTATGTGTTGGATTCGGCAAATGAAGGGTCCGTAAACATCGGCCTCCATTATAGAAATCTGCAATCTTCATGTGAACCACAACAGTGACTCTTTAGCATGACACAGATTTTGATACAGAAAGCACTAGGATGTGCTGAAGACTGTTGCAATTAGGAGTTCTGATAGAGTCACACTGGTGAAGGTCTGTGAGCAGGTACAGAGGGCACATAAATGTCACTGAATATAGATACAGAAGAGTTTTATGGGGAAATGCGAAAAGAAAACAGTCCATTCAGTGGACGGGAAAAAAAATAAAAAAAATAATAAATAAAAAAGAAAAAAAAACAAGCAAACATTTTTAATTCTTACGTACAATTCTCCAAAGAGAAGATTACAGACACACCAACTCAACTGCAGAATATCCAGGTAAAATGGCCCATATGAAATGTTGAAAATAAAAGCAAACAGGGAGACCAACTAAAAACAAGGGGGCAGGCTTGGCAACAAAGCATAACACTCACTACTTGAAATTGTAAGAGGCGGATTTCATATATTCTTTCATTTTCAAAGTATGACATATAAAACCATTCAGGGTAATATGTTAGAACTACTTTATATGGTAACATGCCAAAATACTATACAATAATTCTGTAAAACACCCAAAAACCTACAGTCTCATACTTATGATCTGATCCCTCAAAAGAAAACTAGATTTCTTTCCACAAAGCAAACCACTTAAAACCTATACAAAATATGAGAGCCAGTTAAAAAAGGACACAGATAGAATGAATAACTTACAATAAAGAAGTGTAACAAGTACATCAATCAACATTACTGCTGGTTTCTGGCCTTTGCCAGGAAAACAGTACTGAACAAAGACTTAACTTGCTGCAAAATTAAACCCTCAACATTAAAGCAGAATTAACTAAGAACCAATCACCAGACAAAGACAAAGTATCCCACATCCTGCCTAATTATTCACAACTCATCATCAGTCTTACTACAAATAAATTAAAAGTATAAACTGAGTACAATTCAACCCAGTCTTCAATATTCACATTACAGGGTGTCTCCTAGCATAAATCAGTCAAAAGCAAAAAATACTAATCAAATTACCTCATCACTGGATCATAAATTAAGTAAGAGGAGTAGATTAAACTTAGATGATTCAGAATACAAGGTGGCAGTTGCGTTTGTTAAAATAAAATATACTGGAAACTCACTATGTGAGATAAGTCAAAATGTACTTCCACAACAGTACAACAACACAGTTTCACTCAACCACAACAACAGCAGTATAACCCTCATTAACATGTATCTCATTGTGCTTTGGAACCCAATAGTGGAAGATGTAGGTTCAGTTAACTTTCAGCTTTTACTCATATTACTCTTAGTACACATTATTAATTATATTATTCATTTCCTTAAACTGCTACCCCTTAAGCATATTCTGTCATATAAACACATTAGATTATAGTTTGATATACTGAGGCATACTATCTTCACATGTGTTGAGTTTCAATCGTCACACTTATAAAACAAAAAAAGTCTGTTGGGACCCTTGTTGTTCGTGTTGTATATTAATGACCTTGTACACAATATAAATAGTAACTTCAGACTTTTTGTAGATGAAGCAGTTATCTATAATGAAGTACTGTCTGAAAAAAGGTGTGTAAATATTCATTCAGATCTTGGTAAGATTTCAAAGTGGTCAAAAGATTGGCAACTTGCTTTAAATATTCAGATATGTAAAATTGTGCACTTCACAAAACAGAGAAACGTAGTATCATATGACAACAATGTCAATGAGTCACAGTTGGAATCAGCCAACTCTTACAAATATCTGGGTGTAACACATTGTAGCAGTATGAAATGGAATGATGACATAGGCTCATTTGTGGGTAAAGCAGTTGATAGACTTCAGTTTATTGGTAGAATACTGGGGAACTGCAATCAGTCTACAAAGGAGATTGCTTACAATCATTCGTGTGACTGCTTCTGGAATATTGCTCAAGTGTGTGGGACCCATAGCAGATAGGACTAATAAGGGATATTGAATGTGTACAGAGAAGGGGGGCACAGATTGTCACAGGTTTGTTTAATCCGTGGAAGAGTGTCACACATATACTGAAGGATCTGAACTGGCAGACTCTTGAAGACAGACGTAAACTGTCCAGAGAAAGTCTATTAACGAAATTTCAAGAACCAGCTTTAAATGATTACTCTGGGAATATACTACAGCCAATTACGTATTGCTCACATAGGGATCGTAAGGACAAGATTAGAATAATTATGGCATGCACTGGGGCATACAGAATCATTCTTCCCACACTCCACACTTGAATGGAGATGTAGAGTAGCTGAATACTGAGATCCAGAAATAAGCTATGACAGAGACAAGGTTCAACAACTGGAGGCACTTACTGGTGTACCAACAGTTTCATTTTCCTGCAGAGACAGTGTTGAGCTATATGGGGTCGTAAAGTCCTTCAGGCTCTCACATTTGTGGAACAAGGTGCCCCTGGGGGGGCAGAAGCCCACTTCCATTGAAGTCCACAATCAGAAGTTGTCCGCCCTGGTAGTTGAGCGATCACCATGACAGAATGTCAATACTAAGGGCCTGGGTTCGATTCCTGGCTGGGTCGGAAATTTTCTCCGCTCAGGGACTGGGTGTTGTGTTGTCCTAATCATCATCATTTCATCCCCATCGATGTGCAAGTCACCGAAGTGGCATGAAATCGAAATACTTGCACCCAGTGAACGGCCTACCCAACAGGAGGCCCTAGTCACACTACATTTATTTTTATCAGAAGACGATAGGAAAGAAGAAAGAAATTGTGTGGACCATGACAAAAAAGCAAAACAGAAGAAATGTCACAACTGGCTCGAACTCTCTGTGGTCACTAATTCACATCTTGTAAGCTGCTAGGTCATGGAGATTATTTTAGAACTCTACCCAATTGCCATGTTAAAAATCAGTATTTAATAAATATATGTCTACAGATAATGCAGTCCACAGACAGTGACTTCTCTATTTTTCCTCAAATACCACACCAAAACCATCCCAAAACATTACTAGTGTGAGCAGTAGATAGCAATAATCGACTTAAAAAGTAACACTTAGAAAACACATATGTATTGGCACCGAAACAGCTAAATGAAAAATCCATCCAATTCGCGCATTTATCTACATATAAAAACTGACTTCAAAATTTTTCTTTGTGTGAGACCATGTGTACAAGATTGTGTGCCGATCTGAAATTCTAGATCTGCTTGTTTTACTGTTTGCATTGCTTCTGCAGAATCTTTCATTGATTGCATCAATACCTGTTTGTGTTGTAATATATTGTGAAATTTCAAACTATCAAGAGTGAGGTGATAAACTCCTACTGCTCTCATCAATTGTAGGCTTAAACCTATTTGTGTTTTTCGACAAGTTTAGAGAATAGTAGGCCTATCTTCATTCAAAACAATTATTCTCTAATTGCATTATATAACTACATGAGAAATAGGTTTTTTCTGAGTATTTTTGATCGCTTACAAAACTATATTTTCGTAAGTTACCGGTACAAGAATTATGGATACATAAATTATTGCATAGCAATCAGTGTTTGTGTTTCACAGTCAATGCCAAAGAATAAATCACCCCTCAATTTCACTGTATATCAACACAAATAAATGTGGAGTTTTGAAAATTTTTGAAAGTTATCACTTTCCTGTGGAAAATCTAATTTCTAGTAAATCGGCAATGGTGGTTTAGTTACTGTTGCAGATATTCTAACCACATGTTGTGTTACATCTAGTTTTCTCCTAAAATGAATATTTATTATGTACATTTATAATAAATTAACTCAATTTTTGAGTTTGCCAATAACTATTATTAACCTCGAAAAGTTTTAAGAAATTATTAATTCTTACCATAGGTTTTTCTGTTACCTTAATAGAAATCTCATTTTGTGTATTTCCTTCAGCTTTCATAGGAAATTAGCAACTGTGTAACTCCATAGATTAAAAGATAATCAGTGGACTAATTGATAGTTATTTGTTAACTGTCGTGTAATACATCACACTAGCTAAAATGCTGTTTTTTCAACATGGACTGAGTTAGCTTGCATTCGCCAGCAGCTGGAAATCACCCTGACTGCTGTCAAACGAATGGCAGCTGCTGCAAATTGTTGTGCTGGAAGAGCCCCTGAGAGTCATGTACTTGTGATACCGGTACCAAAGGTGCCTCAAGTACTATCTGCTCCCATGAATTCCGTAGCCCCTGCAGAAAGTACGGATTCTGTCATTATTTGTTCAGTTAACTGTGAGAGACTTGTCAATGGTAGAGCTAGGCATCCTGTACCAATCCCTCTAACCAACAAGTTTGAGGTTCTGTCTTTCACTGAAACTGAACCAATGGGACTCACTTCACTTGTTTATGGAAACCAGTTCATACCGTGTCAAGAGGAAGCAAATGCAAAAGGGTAGGGGTCTATTAATCGTCGGCAGTTCAAACATACGGTGAATGATGTCTCCACTTAGGGAAATGACAGGTAGGGACAGGAAAGGACACCATGTGCACTCAGTGTGTATGCTAAGGGGCCTCACTCAAAATCTTGAAGAGGTTATTTTGGCAGCCAATGAGGGAACAGGGTGCAACCAAATGCAGATAGTAGTGCACGTTGGAACAAATGATGTCTGTCGTCTGGGCTTCGACGTCATACTTGGGTCATTCCAGCAACTGGCAGAGAAGGTTGAGAAGATCAGCCTTGCGCATCAAGTTTCAATGAAGTTCACAATTTGCAGCTTTCATCCCAGAATTGATTATGGCTCCTTAGTGCTGAGTCGATTGGAAGGACTGAAACAGAGACTTTGAAGGTCCTGTAACATGCTAAGCTCTTACTTCCTGCACTTGCACCACAGAGTCAGGTGCACATCAAAGGCTGCTACTCAGGTATCTGAATGTATGTGGAGTGCAACAAGAATTTTTTAGATTAGGCAACTATCAATCCAATCAATATGACAATAACTATAGGAAACTCAGAAGTATCAGTGTAAGATCAAAAGAAATACCTCCCACAGGTTAGAATATTAAAATCCTAGAAGGTAACAGCTGAAGCATTCACAACAATGTGCCACAGTTCGAAGGGATTCTGAAAATCAGTGAAGCTCACATATTACTAGGTACAGAAAGGTGGCTGAAACCTGATATTAATAGCAGTGAATAGTTTGGGGAAAATTTAAGTGCATATATAAAGGTTAGGCTAATGGGAAATAGAAGTGGTGTATTTGTCACAGTAGACAAGAAACTCAAATCACCGAGATACAAACTGAAGCTGCATATGAGATTGTTTGGGAAAGACTCATTATCAAGGGTGGGCATAAAATGTAACTGGATCCTTCTATCACCCACCAGACTCATCTCTTGATGTAAACAAAAAGTTTGGAGAAAACCTCAGTTCACTTTACACAATCATACTGAAATCATCAGTAGAGACTTTATTCATCCAACTATCATTTGGGAAAATTAAAGTTTTGTTAGTGGTTTAGCATGATAAGACATCCTGTGAAACATTACTAAATGCCTTCCCTGAAAGCTACCTAAATAGATAGTTCGGAACCCAACTCATGACCAAAATGTATTGGATCTAATGGCAACAAATAGACTCGACTTTTATTTACGATAATGATAGATGCTGAAGAAATGAATTAAAATTTTTGCCAGTACTTGAACTTGGGTTTCCGCATTTTCTAGGCAGGAATGCTACATATATGCCACCACAGCACTATAACTAACATTGCTGCATGGACTATTCTAGTCCACTGCCCTCTCTAACACAAACTTCAATTCATGTCTCCAGCTTATTTTCCCCTTCGAGGATGTCCACATCGGAACTGATGTGGCAACAATTATTACCAAAGTATGAGAACAACTACAACAAGCAGAAAGATATATATGTACAGTCAACTAGATAGCAAATCGGCAGTGTCGTATATCAGCGAATAGCTTGAAACTTTCAGCACATGGTAGGAGCATGTAGAGGAACTATGGCTCAATTTGAAAAGAATAATTGACCATAACTAATGAGGAGGTATTGAATAGAATTGGGGAGATGGGAAATTTGTGGCACAACTTGACTAGAAGAAGAGATCAGTTGGTAGGGCATATTCTGAGACATCAAGGGATCACCAATTTAGTATTGGAGGGCAGCACGGAGGGTAAAAATCGAAGAGGGAGACCAAGAAATGAATACACTAAACAGATTCAGAAGGATGTAGGTTGCAGTAGGTACTGCGAGATGAAGAGGCTTGCACAGGATAGAGTAGCAAAGAGAGCTGCATCAAATCAGTCTTCGGACTGAAGACCATAACAACAACAATTGACCATGAACTGGATAGATATATACCCAGTAGAACAGCTCATAGTGGGAGGGATCCTCCATGGTATACAGTCACTTTAAAGAAACTTCTAAAGAAACAGAAGTTACTTTATAATGTGTATAAAACAAAGCATTGGGCTATAGATAGAGGGATGCTGAATGAAACTCATTTGCTGTCAAGAGAGTAATGCGTGAACCTTTCAGTGACTACCGTAGCGGAATACTTTTCTGTGACTACCATAGCAGGATACTGACAAATTTTCTTCCAGAAAACCCAAAGATATTATGCTTGTGAAGAAAGGCCATTAGTGGCACCAAAGTTAGTGTCCAGTCACTAGCGAATGAGACAGGAACTGAAATTGAGGATAGTAAAGGAAAAGCTGAAATGATTAACTCTATTTTCAAATGTTCCTCTAGAAAGGCAAACCCAGGTTAATTGGTCAATTTAATCCTTGTTCCACTGAAAAGAAGAGACAAAAAGTATTAGTGTCAGTGGTGTTGAGAAACAATTCAAATTGTTAAAATCAAACAAAGCTACATGGCCGATGGAATTAATGTCAGATTCTATGCCGAACTTGCAGCTGAGGTAGCCCCTCTTCTAACTATAATCTACTGCACATCTCATAAAACAAAAAGCTGTGCCCAGTAAATGGAAGAAAGCACAGGTATCACCCAGCTACAAAAAGGTAGTAGAAGTTATCCACAGAACTACCAACCAATATTCTTGACATGGAGTTCTAGAATCTTAAGACATACTGTGAGCTCAAACATAATGAGGTATATTGAAGAGAATGACCTCCTCTATGCCAACCAGCATAGATTTCAAAAACACTGATCTTGTGAAATCCACCTCGCACTTTTCTCACAATATACTGAAAGCTTTGGATCACGGCAATCAGATATGTGCAGTATTTCTTGATCTACAAAAAGCATTTGACTCACTATCACACCTATATCTATTGTCAAAAGTGCAATCATATGGGGCGGTACGTGAAATTTGTGACTGGACTGAGGACTTATTGTAGGGAAGATGCAGCATGTCATCTTGGATGGAGAGTCATTGTCAGATGTAGAAGCAACTGCAGGTGTGCCCCAAGAAAGTGTGTTGGGACTCCTGTTGTTCCTGTTGTATATTTAATGACCTTGTGGACAATATTAATAGTAACTTCAGGCTTTTTGCAGGTGATGCAATTATCTACTATGAAGTACTACCTGAAAGAAGCAGCATAAATATTCTGTCAGATCTTGTTAAGATTTTTAAGTGGTGGAAAGACTGGTAACTCGAATTAAATTTTCAAAAATGTATGGTCATGCACTTTATAGAACAAGAAAACATAGTGTATATCACTATAATATTGATGAGTCACAGCTGAAATCAGCCAACTCATACAAATATCTGGGTGTAACACTTTGTAGGGATATGAAATGTAATGATCACATAGATTCAGTTGTATGTAAAGTAAGTGGTAGACTTCAGATTACTGGTGGGACACTAGGGAAGTGCAGTCAGGCTACAAAGGAGACTGCTTACAAATCACTTGTGCAATTGGTTCTTGAATATTGCTCAAATGTGTGGGACATGTACCAAATAGAACTAACAGGGGACATTGAATGAATACAGAGAAGGGCAGCAAGGGTGGCCACAGGTTTGTTTGATCTATGAGAAAGTGACACTGAGATACTGAAGAAACTGAACTGGCAGACTCTTGGAGACAGACATAAACTATCCCGAGAAAATCTACTAACCAAGTTTCACGAACTGGCTTTAAATGATGACTCTAGGAATACAATGCCCTATGTATCACTCATATAGGGATCGTGAGGATAAGATTAGAATAATTACAGCACGCACAGGAGCATTCAAACAATCATGCTTCCCGTGCCCCATATGTGACTGGTATGGGAAGAAATTATAATAACTGGTACAGTGGGACATACCCTCTGCCACGCACTTCATGTTTATTTACAGAGTATAGATGTAGATGTATTAATAATGCCATTCAAGGGCAGTGTCCTTCCTGTTGTTCTACACATTAATTAATAAAAGTGGCTAGCATAATAGTGTCTCGGAAATACAAACTAAATGTTCCACCAACAAAATTACACCTTTTAAACAGTCACACCTACTGCATCTCTTCCCAAAGACAGCATCACAGAGCAATCAATGCAGACACTAGGCTTACCAAATAAAGTTATTTTCTAGTCTGTTCTCATTTTGCTTAACCCTACTGCATTTGTGTTTTAGTTCACATATTACATCTCCTCTAAAACTTATCACTGAAAATTCTCTTGAACACTGTTCATTCAAAACTAAAATTTTCTGGTCTGAGAGTCCCTATTGGTCACACTAATCAGAAGTTCAAGGGTACTTATCCAGTTGTGGAGCAACACAATGTGGTGTGGTGCTACACGCATTGGGCGACGTGTATTGGCAGCAGCAGCAGCAGGGGAACACGTGCAACTTGCACGAATGCAGCGCGGGTCCAACGATGACAGTTTGCTGTAATGATGGCGAGAATGAGGTGTCTCAATGTGTACACTTGGGCCATTAAGGAGGTGGCAGCAACAAGTGCTGCCTGGCAGTGGACTGCAAGGCAGCAGCTGCAGATGGGCAGCGCCACTGTGCGCTTGCATGCATGGCAGTCTGACTGGCAGCAGGCAGGTAGAGTGGCATAGTGTAGCAAACAAGCCACAGTGACCAGTGCCAGTGAAACTGTGGTGGTGGCACATGCATCCACAACAGGGCTGTGCAACTGGGTGGCAGCAAACAGCTTGGCCCACAGCACTGACAGCTTGGTCTGGCCAAGTTGCAGCATGGAGTGGCACCAGTGACTCTCTCAGCAGGGCCAGCAGGCAGGCAGCTGATGGGCAATGCTGGTGGAAGGCAGGCAGTTAATGGTGAAGTGCTCATGGCTAGTGAGATGTCACAATGACTATAAACTGTGCACTCATGTGCTTGGCAAGGCTGCAGGAGTGGCATGGATCCAGCATGCAGCTTGGGTGAACACATATGTGCAGCAGCAAACTGTGTGGTCCACGGTGTGGACAGCTTGGCTGGCAGGCATGCAGCATTTTGGACAAGCCGGGTCACGTGGAGCAGTGCACTTGGGCAGCAGTCAGGTGAAGCAGTGCACCTGGGCAGCAGTATGCTGCAGTGATTGTATACAGTGTTCTTGGGTGCTCTGCTATACAGTGTGTTTGTGTGGCAATGGCCGCACAAGAACAGTGCATGAGGATTTGGAGTGCTGCTGGCTCATGGTGTCACACTCTCAGACTGCAAGGGCTGTGACAAAACTGATACATCCATATCGATTCTGCTCTAGTCATTATTCCTGCCCGGAGAGGTTTTGCATGGCAGCCTGGGCATGCTTGGTTTCTGACTTGGAATAGTTTTTCAAATAGCGACATGCAAGGTGGAAACAGATGGCTGTGTCTGAGCTGTAATGGGGAAGGGTTGATGGTGGCTCCTGGCATGGCAGTGTGCTGGTATTGCAAACTAGTCATGTGGTAAGCTCGGTGGTGCAACAAATACAAATCCTGCTGTACGCGAAAGGATTTTGCCAACCTGTTGCACTGTAACTGTACGCAACATCATATGCTACTTTAGCTGGACTTCCCTAATGACAACTTTCAGTAAACCCACTCTAGGCAGTTTACTGTTAATAGTGAGGGGCAGTTAAGTTTACTCCTAATGGTTATTCAAGTATCAAGTTCGGCACTAGTAGCACAAATGTCATACTCAAGATTAAAAATCTGTTTACTGACATACAATTGCGAATTAAAGAACTGTTGTGACGTGTCCAGGAGCTATATTTGAAATTTGTAAAACTTGTTGATGTAACAGGATTATGAGACCATTGAGCCAGGGTGGATGCCTGCTGCTAAGTTATTTGTTAAATAATACTGAACATATTAATATCTGTTGCAGAAACTGTCATCTGTCACTTAAATCTGGTGTGTCTGAGTATGCCTAAGGTGTCACAACTTTGTAGTACATGAAAGTGAATACTGTCAGCTGTTGTATCTTGTAGTGTATCACATGTCAGCTTTTGTTAACATATCGTACAAGTACAAATGTGAAAATTGTCTTTGTTTAACAGAATGTTCACAAAATTGTTTAATACTTGCTCAGTGGCTCATCCTTCAAGGGTCAAATACCCAAGCCCAACCTTCCCAAAGCTTTTCCCATCTCCTATCCTCAAATTCCATACCAATTTGGTAGCAGTTAGTCAGGTTAAGCCTGAGGCAGGAACCAATATTGGTACTTGTAGTGGAAGTTGCATAGCTTAAGTAAGTGTAGCTATTTTAGAGTAATAAGACAGCATGGCTGAGTTGTGTCATTGGCTGCAGGCTGCCTTGGATAACTCAATACAAATCTAGGCCCAGACAGTTTGTGAGGTGATTACTGCTTGCACTCCAGGCCTGTCATTGATGAATGAGATCCAGGAAGGCGTGGGATTGCTGGAAGGCACCTCCCCTTTGCACATTCAGATGATGCAATTGAATACCCTCGAATAGGATTAAAGATATCAGGCTAGTTTATAAAAGCACCAGAACACCCGACGCCAGGACCAAGAGCGGGGATGGGTTCCCAGAAACTGCCATGCGGGTGTCACAGAACATGTATGGTTAACCTTACACACTTGCCATTTGTGTGCACCCTAACAGGAGCTGAGCCACTGTGCAGATCAGTGGACTTGGATAGCAGTGTCTCCTTACTACACTATGATTGGTTTTGCGAGCATAGACAGGTAGCCTAGTTGCCTCAGCTGGAACAGGTCAAAGAGAATGCCGCTCAATGTCAGGGGGTCCATTAGAAATAACTGGTCAAATTATATACCCCTGTAATACACCTAGAAGCACAACCTGTTCCATACATCCTCCTACTACCACCTACTCCAGTCCAGTCAAGAACATCATCTATTCCATCAAAGGCAGGGCTACCTGTGAAACCAGTCACGTGATCTACAAGCTAGGCGGCAATTACTGTGCTGCAGTCATGACAAACAACAAGCTGTTATGTCTGCATGACGGCCACCAACATACTGTTGCCAAGAAATAAGTGGACCACACTGTTTCTGAACATGCTGCCAAACACGACACCCTTCATTTCAATGACTGCTTCACAACCTGTGCCATATGGATCCTTCCCACCAACACCAGCTTTTCTGAACTGCGCAGGTGGGAACTTTTACTTGGCCACATAGGTTTTTAATCATTAAGAGGCTATTAATGAAACTGGTGCTGGGTGCTGATTTTCTAATGGGTGCAGGGAGTATATTGGACTATGCCGGTTGTGAGCTGCATTTTAAATTTTTCCCTGCCACCAGCATAAAGTTCTGCAGACATTAGGAATATGATATCCAACACACTAAGTCCCAGTGTGACAGGCACCCAACAGACTGTCACCATCTAAAATGTGTGAACTGCTTAAAATAGTGAATAAGTTACTGAAGGACAAGATTATTAGACCGTCAGTTTCACCATATGTGGCTTCCACTGTTCTTGTGCCTGGTTGATTCCCAGGCACGGAACCTGAAAGTGGTACTGGATTTAGTGCCGATGCCAGATCTTCAAAACTGCTTTATTGGTTCAGTGGAGCCAAGGTCTTTAAAGTACTAAATCTAAACCACACCTGTGTGGCTCATCCTGGCGGAGGTTCGAGTCCTCCCTTGGGCATGGGTGTGTGTGTTTGTCCTTAGGATAATTTAGGTTAAGTAGTATGTAAGCTTAGAGACTGATGACATTAGCACTTAAGTCCCATAAGATTTCACACACATTTGCACATTTTTTTTTAAACCACACCTATTACCAAGTCCCTTTAATGAAGGTCTCTAAATCACTACCCGTATTCTGCACAGATACAATCCATTTGAATTCAACAGTTTGGCCTGTGCATCGGGGCCACAGAGCTTACATGTTTGCTATACTAGGTGCTACGGGGATTAAATTTTCACTGTATGTATAACTATCTCAACAATAATTTATAGTAAGAGCTTCAAAGAGCACATGGAGCATTTGCATGAGGTCTTTAGGGCGGCAGAGGCAAGGTGGTCTGACCATAAAACCAAGTAAGGTAACACTGGCTTGGAAGGAAATTTCCTTCCTGGGACACATCGTGTCAGCCAAAGAGGTCAGTGTAGACAGTCAAGGACCACTGCCAAGTACAAGTTTCCACAACAAGAAGCAGATAGCTCATTTTACTGGCATGGTTAAATTTTTTAGAAAGTTCATCCCCAATTTCACTCAGTTAGCCACACCACTTAACCAACTTTGGAAAAATAAGGCAAATTTCAAGTGGAGGGAGTCGTAACATGCGTCGTTTGACACACTGGAATGTGCCCTTAGCAAGGCCCCCATATAGGCAAAGTGGACTTTAATTTACTCTTCAATATACAGACTAATTCCTCTAACAGGGGAATTGCTGCTGTCCTCCTGCAGGAGCAGGGTGGTGAACACTGTACTTTGGCCTACACCTCCAGAGCACTGTCAGGGACAGAGGAACACTACTCTGTGTATAAACTGGAAGTGCTGGCTATACTGTTTGCTCTTGAAAGATATAAATTTTATCTTGAACACCACCATTTCAGATTGGAGACGGGCAACCAAGTGATGGGCTGGGTGCTGGCTCAGCCATGCAAGACTGAATAGCAAGAAGGGCTGTGCACATATCCACCTTCCAGTTTGGAGTGGTCCATAGCAGGAGCACCCAGAACCTAGTACCTGATGCACTGAGTCACATGTTTAATCTCAAGGAAGAAACACCAAATGGGGAAGAGAAAGCATTGGTAGCTGCAGGAGCAGCAGATGTGTCCGCAATGCTTGTCATCACCTCTGTATTACATGAGGTTCCATCATTACTCTGTAACCTCATGGAAGAGCAAGAAAGGGATAATCAGTTGAAGGAAGTAAGTGGTGAACTAGAGAATGAACATCAAGTTATAAGGAACACCTTGGAAAAGAGGGATTTTACGTTACAAGACGAAATATGGTAATAAATTAAAATTTTTCTTCCTAGTATGTTAAAACCAGTGTTGTTTCAGTACTTCCATCAGTCAGTCATTGTGTGGGACATACCTGGGGGAGCACAAAACAAAAATTAAAATCAAGGAACAGCAAACATGGAAAGACATGGGCAAGGACATTCAAGAATTAGCCTCAAATTGTCAGAATGCAAGCAGAGAAAACGATACACCAGTGCTAAGAAGGGTTTTTTACAATCCACTTGAGAGATTCGGCGCATGGACAAACTGTTTATCCACTCTCTGGCGATCTTCCCATGCAATAACAGATTTGTATTCATTGTTGTAGATGCCTGCACCATGTTAATTTGACTGATCCCCAGTAAACAGACCACTACTGCATGTAACGTGAAGCATTTATCAGATATATTTGCAAGTTTTGGCCCTCCCAGGGCAGTTGTAAGTGACAACGTGCCAGCATTCAATTCACAGGGATTTCAGGCATTTTGTTTTGGGTCTTCAGGCACACTACAGCACCATACTACTCACAACCCTCCTTTGTGGAACAGATAAACCAAAATCTCAAAGCAGCAGTCATCATTTAACACTCATAGTCACAGCGCACTTGACGCAGCTTGATGATTTGGTTGTGCGTGGCTTTTAACACGGTGACCCATGATTTGCATGAAATGATGCCCACTAAGTTAATGCTGAGGTACAATGTTAATACGCCCCTGAGCAACCTCTGGCTGCTAAATGACATCTGTGCTTGAGCGTGTCAGCTCAGAAGCTCTGAGGGCCAAGAGGGAGGCTGCCCAGCAGAATATTAGCCATGCCCACCAGTGACAGGCACAAATTTATAACTGGATGCAGCATGCAGTGCAAGTGACAGTGGGGGACACCATATATTTAAAGAATGTATGTGGCTAAAGTAAAGGGACTGATGGGATCACTGATAAGATGCTGCACCGATTTGTAGGTCCATGCAGGGTGTTCAAGGTTCTGTTGCCTGTTACCTTTTTCATGGTGGATCTGCAGACACATCACAAGATCCGTGCTCACCCGAGTCAGGGTGGTTTGACAGGTGGCAATCTGGCATAGTACAGTCAGCTCTTTGGTCTGCCCCTCCCCCCTCTCCACCAAGTATTTGTTTATGGCAGGGGAGGGGGGGGGGGAGGGGGTTTGAATAAAAATACAATTAATCTGGCAAGAGAGAAAGGTATGATGATATTATCATACTCAGCAGCAGCTGTCAGTTGGAAAAGTTTTTTTTTTCTTTTACACAAACAGCATGCAGTACAAGGGGTACCCAAAAAAAAGTTGAATAACAGTGCTACGGGCGGAGCTTGTGTAGTATATGTTTCTGCTGCTAGGCGTGTATAGCGCAACATGTTGCCAGTTCACTGCCACCTGTGTTATCAAACTGGCTTGTTCTGTTCACTTGCAGCAATTGTTTTTGCTAGCATTACTTTGTTCTTGTTTTTATGATGACAAATTTAAGTGAAAGATGTGCAGCTGTGAAATTTTGTTTTCTGCTCGGTAAAATTGTTGATGAAACTGCTTTAATGTTGAAAAAAATCTCACCAAGATGTTGCTATGGGGAAAAAATCAAGTATATGAGTGTTTTGCTTGATTTAAAAATGGCGACATGTCGACTGATGACAAACCTCGTCTGCACATCCATCAACTGAAAAAATTCGAGAGCTTGTGCTCTCAGATCATCAACAGGCAATCGATTAACTGTCAGAGATTAGTGGGTTATCTTGGAGCTCGGTTCAGTGAATTTTAATGGAAGATTTGGGAATGAAAAGGGTTGTTTATTCCTCAGGTTCTGACTGACAATCAAAAGGAACATCGAGTTGGAAACACGTCATGCTCGGAAACGACAGCTTAAAACAGATCCAGATTTTCTGTCAAAGGTTATTACTGATGATGAGTCATGGTGCTATGGTTACGACCCAGGCAAAACAACAGTCAAGCCAATGGAAGATGTCAACACCACCCTCTCCAAAAAACGTCGTCAAGTCAAATCAAACACCAAAACAATGCTGATTTGCTTTTTTGATGCCAAGGGCATAGTTCATTCAGAGTTTGTTCAACCAGGTCAGACCATCAATCAACCTTTCATTTGGAAGTTTTAAGAAGATTGCATAACAGTGTTCATCAAAAAAGACCCAATTTGTGTCAGACAGGAAACTTGTTCTTCCACCACAACAATGTCTCTGTTAGACTGTTTTTGGCTAAAAGTGGCATGGTTCTGCTGCCCTATGGACCTTACTCGCTTGACCTGGCTCCGTGCAACTTTTTCTTATTTCCACACATAAAAGGAGCAAGAAAGTACACCAATTTGACAACACTGAAGAAGGGGAAAAAAAGAGAGAGAGAGAGAGAGAGAGAGAGAGAGCGGGGGAGGTGCTGTCAGCTTTTTCTAAAGATGACTACAGAAAATGTTTTGAACAGTGGAAGCACCAGTGGGACAAATGTATTAGTTGTAATAGAGAGTATTTTGAATGGGACAAGGTGTTTTGTAAACAATTTGAAAATATATAGCTTTTAAAAAATAATTCCAGTCTTTTTTTTTTTGGGGGGGGGGGGGGGGGGGGGTTGGTGTATCCCCTCATACATGACGATAGTTACTGGTTTCAATCTTGGGCAACATGAATTCGAAATGATTACTCTTGAAAGTTCTCTTCCTATTAATGATAATTACCTCTTTTCTCTTGTAGTACAACAATACTGATGACGATGCAGCGGTCATCTCCTTGAGGATTATTCCTGTACATCCAAAGATTTTCTGCAATGGTTTATGATGCATATAGAGGGGAATAGGTGTACTTGAAGCACGTAGAAATAAAATACTTTTCTTTCAGGAACTATCCACTTTGTAGTTGTTGAACACATAGAGAACAATATATGTCCATACACCAAGGCACACGAGAACAGAAGAGCCATATTACCAGCATTAAAACAAGAGAGGTGTTGTAAAAACCTGAAGGTACTTTGTTTTTAATTTTTCCGCTGCCCTCTTAGATTAAATTAATGTGGTGTAATACGAATTAATATATAGCATTCAACTGGTGCCCATATGAATTAATACATCTTATTTGTCTCTGCAGATAAACCTTATAGGTACCTACACAACTGCCCCCCCCCCCCCACCACCACTGTATATTGATGTGGTCCACTATCACTGGATGACAGTATACAGTAGCAGCGCAATCTGACATCTTCAATTTTCTATCTTTAAGCATTGTAAATTATGATTTTTGGCCTGTAAGGGTGCAAAAGACCTTTATCAGTGACCAAATTTTGAGTTTGTACTTTGCTCAGGACATGTCCACATTATAATATGTTCATTTGTTTACAAATAATTTATAATAAGCACATTTGAAAGGCAGAGTTTTTGCTCCCCTTATTGGAGTGTAACTGGTGCCTGCTACAGGCATGGTTAAGCCCAAGCACGTTACATGGTGTACACTGTGTGCACACGTTGTGTTCATTGGTACCGCAGTTACAGATAGGCTGTCTAAGTCTGTGATACTAATTTACTTTTCATCACAAAGTTTGCTGGAAAAGTGTTCATCACGTTGCTTCAAAATGGTGTGTGCATACTTGGATTATCAATGCTGTGATGAGTAAGCTCTTCATTTATGACTGGGATCCCCATTGTAATTCACATATTTCAGTGATTAAACCAAACTCATGTGTTCAGCACCACATTGACATTTGATCGAGGTCAAGGTAAGTTTACAATGTTCTCAACTTTATTCCAAATCCTCTCTTTTGTAAAATGTCTGTCGTCCCATGACTCCACCAAGGACCAAAATGTTTTGCTTTTGGTAAGCACTCACACTTTTTTTTCACTTCGACACATGGGTACACAAGTTTGCTGCATTTGTTAAGCATTCGGATAACTTCACAGTTCTTTTCTGAGATGTGATCTTTCAACATAGTCCTCGACTTACAATGGAATACATACAAATGAATTTTACAATGAATCATTATTGTGTTAAATTAGGTACCTAAGGATTTACATTTATAGAATCACTTACACACCATGTTTACTCGCTATATATACAGGGTGATTTTTTTCCACCATCTACAAACTCTAAGGATTGATCGATGAGAGGATATGGAACAAAAAAGGTCTAATGAACTTACATCCGGAAATATATGGTTTCGTGCTAGAGAACATTTATTCAATCATACTTTGTTACAGAGACTGTGGTCTAAAATGTGCTGTAACATGCAGCCACAGTTACAGTATGCATAGTTTCCTCCTAGAGGGTGGTACTGTTCCTCAAATGTTTTGCCGTAATGCCCTCTCCTGTCATAGTAAATTGTAATGTTGTGTCCGATTCACTTCTCTTGCTGACTCATCTTGTAGTGGATGTGATACAGTGTTATACATAATCATTCTGTATTCAAATTGAGAGCCTGCTGACATGGTGTTTACTTATGGAAACACAAGTGGCAACAGGCAGTGGGCAGCAAGGTTGTATCAGGAGACCTATACCCTATGACAACGTCCGCAGTATCCAATCTTGACAACAGTGTTCGTTGTTTGGCTGAGACAGGAAATCATGAAGGACGTATCTGAAATGTTCGGACACCAGATCTGGAGGAAAATGTGATTAACACTGTAGAAGACAACTGCCATGTCAGTACCAGGCAGTTGGCCTGCCAGTAGAGGGGAACACAGACAACCATGTGGAACATTCTCTATGACAATTGTTACTACCCTTATGACTTACAGCATGTGCAGGTCTTACTAGCGACAGATTTAACACATCGGGAATATTTTTTCACTGGTTTCTTCACCAAGCAACCACAATTCCGGGATTTGTGTCACCCACCCTATTCACAAATGAGGCCACCTTTACATGGAATGGTACCTTCAACTTTCATAACAATCATCTGTGGGATAGTATGCAGAACCCCCATAGTATGGTGACAGAGAATCATCAGCACCGGTACAGCTGGTATGTGTGGGCTGGGATAATTGGCAAATGTATTTTGGGCCCAGTCTTCCTTCCACATCACCATAGGCTGGGACTACTGGTGATTCTTGTGGGTGACTTTGCCTCTTCTGCTGGAAAATGTGCCATTGATGATTCAAAGGGTTATGTGGCTGCTACAAGATGGTGGTGTAGCTCACTTCACCATTAACATCCAGATGCACCTCAATCATGTCTTCCCTGGTCAATGGATTGTAGAAGGGGTCCAGTTGCATGGCCTGCTTGTTCAAGGGCTCTCAACCTGTGCAATTTCTAGTTATGAGGCCATCTCACAGGTATCACATATGCAGAGCCCATTCCATATGTAGAGGCACTGGAGCAGCATATTCCATGCTGCCTTTGACACTGTTCGGATACAGCCTAGCCAATGTGAACATGTAAGACAGAACATGCTGTGGCGTGTACACGCATGCATTGAGGCACATGGAAACCATTTTCAACACAATCTGTAACTGTGGCTGCATGGTACAGCACATATTGACTGCCTTTTCTGTAGCACTGTACGACTGAATAAATGGTCTCTAGCATGGAACCATGCATTTCTGGACAGAAGTTCATTTGATCTTTTATGTCCCGCATCCTCTCGATAAATCCCTAGAGTTTGTACACAGTGGAAAAAAATATGAGCAATTGGTATTTTTAAGTTTCATTTTCACTTAGTTTTGCTTTACATAAGATATTAGTCAAGCCAATTTAAGTTTCATCTTTCAATACTAACAGGACAACGTAATTACATAAGCTTCACATGATGTGCGTAAACCTCCATTCATTCATCCTATCTGATGCAAGCATCTGTCATTCCAGATGCTGAAGAGAAGAAAACTTCATAGCATGTAAATCGTGGTAAGCCAACATAGCTACACTTAGCAATGCCTCTTGCAAGTCTACTAGAGGGTGTCTTCTAATCTACAGGAATGGTTATATGGAAAGGAAGAAGCATTCATTTTACACTGTTATTAAAGTCCTTGGTTTATCTGTAAGAGAACCATTGGGTACATTCTTTGTCAACATATCCTCGTTTTTGTGTTAACTACTTATTTAGTGTTTCCTACTAACTGGTAAATTCTGACAGTACAATACTGAGTTATACAAGTCATCAACATCAACTGTTTGAAAATACCTGTGTATTATGATGTGTATAAATATGTCGCTACGAAGATTTGTAAGTGAATAAGGCAATGTCTGAGTGTAGTATCTGGTCTGATTCCTTGGGGTTTGGTAGTATGAGACCTCAATTTAACTTTTATAACATTTGCATACAGTTGCCTTCTCATATGCATACATTCACACTATCATGTTCTCACATATATTTTCATACTTATAATTATTTATGTTATGGTGTGCCCCTTATTCATCCCAAGGACGTGTCCGTGCAACGTCTGCTGAAGGAAACTTAATACCAACTTAAAACTAGGCATTTAGTTGCTCGATGACTACTAACGCATCACTTTTTCAATATAGAAATATACATTTTCTATTAGTACGCAGGTGTGTTCATCAACCATCTTGTGTTACAGGTGTGCAAATACTTATAGTGTAGTAGTCGCTTTGCTTTACCTTTTGCACCTGAAAATAAAAGTGTTTCATACACGGGGCACAATCTCATTATCTTTCATAGATTAGTCAAAACTTTACATCTATTTCTCTCTTCATGCCGGCCGTGGTGGCTGAGCAGTTCTAGGCGCTTCAGTCCGGAACCGCGCAACTGCTATGGTCGCAGGTTCGAATCCTGCCTTGGGCATGGATGTGTGTAATATCCTTAGGTTAGTTAGGTTTAAGTAGTTCTAAGTTCTAGGGGACTGATGACCTCAGACATTAAGTCCCATAGTGCTCAGAGCCATTTGAACCATTTCTTTCTTCATTGTACATACATATCTTCCTATAGTGTTTAGTGTAGTTTGTAGTCACAGCAATTCTAATGAAATCCCATTTTGGGAAATAAAAGGTTAAATTCCTTGACCATATATCTCCACTAAGTACACTCCCACACCCACAGAAACTGTCCTGCACCTCAGAATAAGAAGCAGCTAAGGGCATATCTAGGACTAGTATCCGTTTTAGAAAATATCTACCCAAGCGATTCTTGAATAGTGATGCCTCATTAAATCTTTTAAGAAAGACTCACCCATGGATATGTACTGACCAGTGTCAGGCTGATTTTGACAGTATAAAGGAAGCACTACTGAATGCCAGTATTTTACACCACCCTGATATGGCTCAACATTACTGTTTATGTCCCAATGCATCCTCACAACGGCTAGGCGCTTGTGTGTTCCAAATCTGACAAGGCTGGGCAGCTTACCCCCTAGGTGATTAGTTCCGCTAGCTGAACATTATCTGAGTCTGAGCAGTCATATTCTGTAACAGAACTCAATGCTCTTATGGTAATATGGGCATTTGAAAAGTTTGAATACTACCTGTGGGGCAGATACACTAAAGTTTATTGTGAGCCTCAGCCCTTGACCTTTCTTTCAACTTGCAAACTGTTACATCAGAGAACACCCAGGTGGTGCTCGTACTTGCACAAGTTGGACTTTGAGACTGTATATATTAAAGGCAGCCAAAGCTGTATAATTTCCCAATCTAACATTTTATTAACTTCCTTTCTCACTGCCTCCATCCCCGCCCATGGAATGGGATATGAAGAGAAACAGAAAGTTTTGTGAGAGTGCACCTCTACTTTATGTTTATATCCCTGAAGCTCCTCTTTTCAGTCTTTGGTTAAACTCGCAGATTCACTTACCTTGTTGTGTGTACGATGTTAGGTTATGTTTCCTTCTAGCAGCTGTTCTACGCCTTGTATATTTAAAAAACAAGACAGCTGGATAAAATAATTGTATGTGGATATCTGAGGGGTGTTCTTGTTTGTTTTAATTAGGTCTACTGAGAACAGTTGGTTGTTTATTGTAAAATGGCATTTCCATTTTCCTACATCAATTTGTGCCTGATATTTTCTAAAAGTGTGCTTATCAATAAGGCAATTTAATATCAATTTTTCAACCACTAGGAAAATACATTGTAAAGAAAAATTATCAATTTTGATAGGGATTAATGATTACAGTTTGACTCCCTTACACTTGCATCCTACTGCTGTCTGTACTTTGCAGTTCTGAACTGGATTAGTTGGTATGCATCCTTGCCTTTCCAATTCATCTAGTAGTCCTCGAGATATCACATTAGTTGTGGTGCCGGTATCATAGGTACATTTAAGTCAAATATTTCGGCATTAACTATTGCTTGCACTGTTTCCCACTCTCCATTTCATGGTTTGTTGTATCTGTCTGGCATAATTCTTCTTTGATATCTCTGCTTTATGCCCTCACCCCCTTCACTGGTCATCGAACGGGGGCCTATCAAGATCTGTTTGTGTTTCCCTGCCTAATCGCAGTACTGATCTCCTCTTTTAAGGTGACGTCAACTAAATGTATGTTGTGGGTTTGGTTCCTCACGTTGCTGTCTTGTGCAACTCTTGATTCGAAATCTCTATGGCCTCACCCACTACTTGAAACATAACTGTGGTTGTGTTGACTATAATCAGCTGTTAGCAGACTGTTTGATTGTCTGTTTGCATTTTGTCCTTGCCAATTGCTGCACTGGTTATTGCCACCAGTCGGCGGTGCATTGTGCTTCTGCTGGCTGTACCCTCTCTGATCAGTATAGCCCGATTGGTCAAAATTTTGTCCTTGATTGTTCTTGTAGGCTCATTTATACTTTTGGCCTTTCCCATTGCCAAAGTGGTTCCTATTACGATTGTTACAAGATGGGTACTTCTCAATGTATTTTCTTAGCTCCTCATGTTTGCTACTGAAAGGGACTGGATTAAAAACTTCATGGAACAACCTCTGCTGTACTGCAATGGACCAAAATTTATCCAAAAATGCTCTCTCAAACTGTTCATAAGTGTGGCATCTTTCTGCCATGTCTGTGGCCCTTATCAAGATATCGCCTTTTGTGTATCCTTCAACAAAACAGATCTTTTGTGTCTCTTTCCAGTTTCTAGGCGACACATTATGAAAGGCCCTTATGAACGACATCAAGTTCATTCTTTTGCCTTCAGATGAAAAACTAGGGAACTGTCTATGCCATAATAAATTTCTTCTTCTAATAAGGTGGAGAGACGTTCGGCTCTGTCTAGTGATGGTGTGGCATTGTTTTGGTATGTGGGCTCATGTTCTGAGTATGGCTGCGTGACAGGTACAGTAGTTGGCAGCGCATGCTGCATCTTGTATCTACTTCACCTCACAAGCTTGTAACAAACTGTGGATAGGTACTAGGATTATCCATACCATCTAATGGGCTTGACTAATTGGCATCAGATTTTCTTTTATTACTTTTGCAACACTGATTAGGCTACCATGCAAATTTTCCTCTATTTACTTTAATGCCCGAATGTATCCTAGCCAATAGTTCATTCTCTTTTTCCTTCATCATGTCTTCAGCTGCTTCCATATAAGTTCTATGTTCTTGAACTACCTTTTGCACAAGGTTACTATCTTGTCTAGCATACCTGCTTCAGTCCTGCTCTTTAATTCTTTCACATCTTTGTCAATTCTTTCCTGCTCCTTTTGCATAAACTGAGTGTTTAAATTTAAACTGTCTAGTTGCAATGACAATTACTGTACCTCCACTGGTAAACCTTTACAAAGTGACTGCAATTCATTTACAGCACCCATCAGGGTGACCAAATTGTTAAATATTTGTGACTGTGTCTGTTGCATTTTAGTTTGTACATCACTTACACCTTTTAACTTACATGCAAACTGTCCTTCTGCCTCATCTACCGATGACATTCCTTGATTCAAATTATTTATATCCTGGGATAAATCAGTGAACAACTCTGCTTTTAATTCCTTTCCAATGTTTATGAGTTTCCCCATTAATTCATGGCAGAGGGCAGTACGTAAATTGTGACTAAGGTCATCGCACTGCTGTGTTAAATTAATTTTAAGACCATAAAACAGCCATTTTTGTTCATTTTTAAGAGTCTTAAAATTTTGTGCTTGGTTTTCAGCAAACTTATCAAATGTTTGCTTTTGTTCCTTTGTAAAATCATTTTTTAAATCACTGAATGACTGTGGTTGTGTATTAAATTTCGCATCAAAGTATCTTGTTATCTCTTGCATTAATTGAATCATGTTCACGGTACTGGATGTGCCCACCACATTTCGTTCAGTTATATTCCCATCAGGTGTCTGTGTTACAGGAAAAGAGTAATTTAATGAATATGCGCTGTCATGCCTTTCATTCTTACCATGGAAGAAGATGCTTCCTGGTGCAAACTGAGAAGCCGTTTCATCTACTGTAATCATGGTAGCATCACGGATTACAACATTGCAATCGTCTGTGTTCACAGCAATTAAAGGATATAGTTGGTCATCACCATGGTGACCAAAAACTTCACTGTCATTTGTTGCTGCGTCTGTGTTGGCAACGTCTTCTGTTTGAATATTCACTAATGGACTACCAATAATGAACTTATGTGATGAACTCATTTTTGCTACTTTCAGTAAAATAATTAAACAACTGAAAACTGTGGAATAAAATGTCCTATTCATAATTTTGATGATACCACTTCACAACCTAAACTGTAGCGCGTCACTGGCATATACCAAAACCCACTGTTAATGTGACCTAACTGGACGCACACACTTCTCAACATCAAAATAATTTCTTAACATAAATATCTACCTTTCTGAAAAGAATGCTTCAAATCAGGACATAATTTGGGAAAAGTGCTATGACTACTCTTGTAAGAGGCACTGCTAAGTAAAGTCATGCAAGCAATATGTCATAAATTCCTCTACCTTCAAGTCATTTTGTCTTCTCAATATTAATCCCCCTGTTGATCCTCTCTGGTTTATGCATACCACGTATCAGCCTCTCCTCCCATATGATGGCAACAATATTTCAACCACGAAACAAAAAAGACAGTGACAAGAAATAAATTAAAAGATTACAAAAATACAACTATATAACATTTAAACAATAACCATCCTTTCTCTCTATGACACTGACCAAGGATCAGTCACCATTGTATAAAAATACAGTTCATTTGGCGAGAGAAATGTATTATGGTAGTATTGCACTCAGTTGTGCCTCTCGATCAGTAAACTTTTTTTTCTCTTACACCAACACCATGTGGGAAATTAGAAAGATACTGCTTTCAATCTTCAGCAACATGATCTCGAAATAATACGTCTTGAAAGTTCTCTTCACTTTAATGATAATTACCTATTTTCTCTTGCAGTACAACAATGGTGACAATGATGCAGCAGTCATCTTCTTGAGGATTATTCCTGTGCATCCGACGATTTGCTACTATGTTTCATGATTAGCATAGAGAGGGACAGGTGTATTTAAAGCTCGTAGAAATAAAATACTATTGTTTCACAAGCTATCCATGTTTAAGTTAGACTCATAGAGAACAAATATATGTCTGTACACCACGGTGGATGAGAACAGAAGAGCCATGATACAAGCATTAAAACAACAGAAGTGTTGTAAAAAATCTGAAGGTACATCATATTTAATTATTCCACCGCCCACTCAGATTACATTAATAGAGTGTAATATGAATTAATACATCTTTGGCACATTCAACTGGCGCCTGTATGAATTAATACATCTCATTTGTCTATGCACATAAACCTTGTAGATTCTTCAGAGTGGTTCCGCATAGCACTCTGGATGCGTGCAGTCTCTGACTTGAGCAGTATTTCAAACAGTGACACACCAGGTGGGAGTGGGTGGCCATGTCTAAGCTATAGTGGGGAAGAGCCGATAGTGCGTGGTACAAGTGGTGGCTCCTGGCATGGGTGTGCACCAGTATTGCAGGCTTGTGCTGTGGAAAGCTCAGTGGTGTGACAAGTACGGATCCTGCACTGTGCGAATGAGGATTTTGCCAACCTGTTGCATTGGAACTGTAGAGCTACAACATATGCTACATGTCACTGGCCTTTCCTAGTGACAGACTTTTGGTGAGATGGCTCTATCCAGTTTAATGTTAAAGGTGAGGAGTGGTTAAATTTACTCCTGCTGTTTGTTTATGTGTGGAGTTCGACACTAGTAGTGTAAATGTCATAGTCAAATTAGAGCTGTGTTTACTGACACACCAATTCATTAAAATCCAAACAAAGAAGTTAGACATGACTTACCCCAATAGATGATCACTTTGTGTTGCTGCAGCTTCAGTAAGAAATTCAGCAATATCTACATCCACAAGAGTGTCTGCTACACATGAAGAGCCACCAGGTGGAGCCAACTGAAGTAAATCAATCAAAGATTGCACAGCTGTTATCTGTAACAAACAATTTATTGTTTTGGAAAAGAAAACTCAAACAAATAGATGGAGTACTTCAAGAAAAATAATGCTTGGATCATGTTAGACTCATCTCACCAATCTGATTACCTTTCTGTGATTTATCTCATTGCCTAAAGGAAAGAATACTTTCAGTGCAAAGAAAGGACTGTTTTCTTAGAGCACTAATGCAATGTCAATAAACTGTACAAAAAACTTTTTGCCTTTGTATGTGAGAAAGGAAAAACATGTGAACGCGCAGGAAGTTATCTTCAGAAAAAGGTAAAAACTGGCATACATTAACAATATATGCTTCAATAAATACTTTGTAACTGATGCAGATAAATTTATTTCAGAAAACCAAATGGATGATTTTACACAATTCCTGAAATTCATAGTACCAATGAAAGTGTTTTGCTTACTGAAGCAGCTGGCCACATTTTTAAACATAATAACCACCACAGTGGTACGGCCAGAATGTTTGCTTGGATCTGAATGCCTAACGATGAACTATAAGATGGACACTCTAGAGGTACTGGAAAGAAGTGTTATTAGAAAAATAATGGGTGCAATAAAAACTGCAGATGATTGGAATATAAGAAGTTATGAAGAGATCTACAAAATATAGAGAAAATATCTGAAGTAATGGCCAAACGAAGATTAATCTTTTTCGGACACCTCTACTGAATGGATGGAAATAGACTAACAAAACAAATACTCCTGTAATTCTGGAAGAAGGAATCAACAATAGCATGGATTAAAGAAGGAAAGATCTAGAAAGAAACAACATCAAAGAATCAGAAATAGCAGAAAGAAACTGTTTTAAAAATAAAATACTAAATTTGGAAAGCTTCCAAAGCAGAAGAAATAAAAAATTGGGAACAACATGGACAGAAGAAAAGAAGAGACTTCATGGAGAGAAAATGAGGGAATATTGGCAAAATAAGAAACAACAACAAAGGAAGTAGAGGAACTGAAGTTGTTAACGTGATACTAGTTGGTCAATACGATTGTATAAATAATAATAATAATAATAATAATGATAATCTGGCAGTCAAACATTCATTTAATTTAAATGATAGCATTTTGTTTGCATAGAGTGTTTCACAGGAGGTCTACTAAAGCCATTAAAACACACATTAAAAGCTGGACTAATGAAAATTTCTGTGCTATCTAGTCTTCTGTTTTGTGTGATTGACAAAGGGTATGTTTCCAGGTGTCCAGCTGGGTTGAAGACACTACACTACCTGACAAATAAAAATTTTAAGCATCCAGAGGATATGGATGGACATCAATTTATCTTTGTATACTTACAATCCACTGCCAGGTAAGTAAATGATGAGAACAGCAATACTATGTGACAGGTAGAATGACCACCAGAGTAAATTAGTACTCTCCATGTTTAGTGTTTTTACCAGGCCTGGTGGTGAATATAAGGGGCATGAACCATGATCACTATGAAGGACACAGAGATGTTGCAAACTTGTGTGACACAGTATTATCAGCACCTGACAGAGTTTGAAGGAGGCCTCATTGTGGGTTCCATTTGGCCAGTAGAAGGATGAATTGTGAAATATGTGTTAGTGGATCTGTGGAGTGAATGCTGATTAGGCAACCTAGGGACGCTTGTCTGCAAAATAGATCTTCTCACCATTTTTCTATGGGGGATGATATGCAGGAAGAATGGGAATTTTTGACAGGGCATGTGCCAGTAGGCACACGGTTATATTTTTGAAAGTAAACCAATCAGTAACAAACATTATAATTATTAATATTGGTGGAAGCTTACAACATGAGGCCATCACACAAAGAACCTAAAGAGGGGAAGGACAGCTGTCAAAACACTGCACACAAAAATGGAGTGCAAATCATGGAAAAGATAAAGGTAATAACTGAGCATATAGTTGAGGTGTTACATGGTTTAACATCAATACTGAGACAATGAAGTCAGCAAGGGCAATGTAGCCATGTGATTTTGTGTGTATGTGTATGTTAATTAGATATAAAGAAAGTCACTATAGGAAGCTGTAACATTTTCAACCTTCTTTATGTAACAGTTGATTGCTCAACGTGACAGGTCACCCTTTAGAGTGCTGGGCTACCATGTGTGATCTTCAACTGAATTGTGAAGGCTCCTCACTGCTGTTGTAGGATCTGATCATGCACCCTTACATTTATCCACCTTTTTACTACTAGATCTCTGTAGTTTGCAAGTCAATATAATTGGTCCATAGGATCCATTGTAAACAGATTAAACCCACAACTTCTAAGTGTATGGGGCAAAGTGTGAAAAGCTTGATTGAATAATGTAATTAATTAATTATATAGCTGCTGAGAATGCTGGTCAAATAAATGTTGTTAATAACATTCTTTTGCCAAGTCCTCCAATAGCAGTTTGGTTAGATTTTATCACGTACTGATCACTGAGACTAATGCTAAAATATCTAGGTGTAGTTTTGTATAGCTGCATAAAATCTGATATATTCGAGAAACAGAGCTAATGTACTCAACATATAAGTTCACTCAAACCAATGTTCACATGTTGAGATTAGATTACATTTACTTTCATTCCAATTGATCTGTAGTGAGGAGGTCCTCCAGGATGTAGAACATGTCAGAAAAACAACAATACATGACAAATATTTACAACTCAAACAAATAAGCTAATGTACCATTCCACAGGTCCCAAGTGGAATGATCGTCATTTTTTAATGAACACTATATGAAAGAGTCGTTGCATGTTTTTGTGCCCAGAAAACTTTAGCTTGGCTTGATGAATTACCCCAAAAAATAATCCCATATGACATTACGGAATGAAAGTAAACACAGTATGCCATCTTTTTCATTTTTATATCCCCTATGTCTGACACAATTCGCATTGCAAATAGAGATTTGTTAAGACATTTCAGCGGTTTGGTGGTCTGCTTCTCCCAGTTGAATTTATTATCAAGCTGTAATCCCAAGAATTTAACACTGCCCGCTTCTTCTATCTGCTTGTCATCATATGTTAAGCATATACTCGTGGGACACCCCTTACAAGTTCTGAACTGCATGTAGTGTGTTTTTTGAAGTTTAGTGACAAAGAATTGGCTAGGAACCAGTGATTAAAGTCCACAAATATTTTATTAGCTAATCTTTCTAAGACTACACTTGATTTGCTATTTATTGCGATGTTTGTATCATCGGCAAACAAAACGACCTTGGCATCTGGTAATGTTACTGATGAAAGGTCATTGATGTACACAAGAAAAAGTAAGGGCCCCAAAATGGAACCTTATGGGACCCCACATGTAATTAGTTCCCAGTTGGATGATGCCTGATAGCTTGATACATGTCTCTTTCCTAATAACACCCTTTGTTTCCTGCCAGACATACAAGATTTGAACCATTTTGCAGCATTTCCTGTTACACTATAATATTCTAATTTACTTAAAAGGATATTGTGATTTACACAGTCAAATGCCTTTGACAGATCATAAAATATACCAGTTGCCTGCAATTTTTTGTCTAATGAATTAAGCACATTTTCACTGTACGTGTAGATAGCATTCTCAATGTCAGAACCCTTTAGAAATCCAAACTGTGACTTTGACAGTATGTTATTTGAGATAAGATGGTTATAAAGCCGATTGTACATTACTTTTTATAAAATTTTTGAGAATGCTGGCAACAGTGAAATTGGCGAAAATTTGATGCTATTTCTTTATCCCCCTTCTTAAACAGTGGTTTAACTTCAGCATATTTCAACCATTCACGAAATATTCCACTGATAAACGACTGGTTACACAGATAGCTTAATATGTTACTTAGCTCAGAATCCCATTCTTTAATTAACTCTGTTGATATTTCATCATACCCACTAGATGTTTTTGATTTTAAAGATTTTATGATGAACATTATTTCTGCTGGGGTAGTGAGGGTCAAATTCATATCATGGAAGTTACTTGAAATGTCTGGTCTGAGGTATTCCATAGCAGCATCTACTGAACCTGACAACCCCGTCTTTTCAGTAACAGTTATAAAATGTTTGTTAAAAAGTTCTGCAACATTATACACATCTGTCACCAATTTATCATTTACTCTTAATGCTATTTGTTCCTCTTCATGTCTGGTTCTACCGGTCTCCTCCTTCAGTATATCCCATATTGTCTTTATTTTGTTATCTGATATGACTATCTTTTCCTTGTACAGGGTTATTACAAATGATTGAAGTGATTTCACAGCTCTACAATAACTTTATTATTTGAGATATTTTCACAATGCTTTGCACACACATACCAAAACTCAAAAAGTTTTTTTAGGCATTCACAAATGTTTGATATGTGCCCCTTTAGTGATTCGGCAGACATCAAGCCGATAATCAAGTTCCTCCCACACTCGGCGCAGCATGTCCCCATCAATGAGTTCGAAAGCATCGTTGATGCGAGCTCGTAGTTCTGGCACGTTTCTTGGTAGAGGAGGTTTAAACATTGAATCTTGGGGTTAAGTCGGGAGAGCATGGAGGCCATGACATGAATTGCTGATCATGATCTCCACCACGACCGATCCATCGGTTTTCCAATCTCCTGTTTAAGAAATGCCGAACATCATGATGGAAGTGTGGTGGAGCACCATCCTGCTGAAAGATGAAGTCGGCGCTGTCGGTCTCCAGTTGTGGCATGAGCCAGTTATCCAGCATGTCCAGATACACGTGTTCTGTAATGTTTTTTTCGCAGAAGAAAAAGGGGCCGTAAACTGTAAACCGTGAGATTGCACAAAACACGTTAACTTTTTGTGAATTGCGAATTTGCTGCACGAATGCGTGAGGATTCTCTACCGCCCAGATTCGCACATTGTGTCTGTTCACTTCACCATTAAGAAAAAATGTTGCTTCATCACTGAAAACAAGTTTCGCACTGAACGCATCCTCTTCCATGAGCTGTTGCAACCGCGCCGAAAATTCAAAGCGTTTGACTTTGTCATCTGGTGTCAGGGCTTGTAGCAATTGTAAACGGTAAGGCTTCTGCTTTAGCATTTTCCGTAAGATTTTCCAAACCGTCGGCTGTGGTACATTTAGCTCCCTGCTTGCTTTATTCGTCGACTCCCGCGGGCTACGCGTGAAACTTGCCCGCACGCGTTCAACCGTTTCTTCGCTCACTGCAGGCCGACCCATTGATTTCCCCTTACAGAGGCATCCAGAAGCTTTAAACTGCACATACCATCACCGAATGGAGTTAGCAGTTGGTGGATCTTTGTTGAACTTCGTCCTGAAGTGTCGTTGCACTGTTATGACTGACTGATGTGAGTGCATTTCAAGCACGACATACGCTTTCTCGGCTCCTGTCGCCATTTTGTCTCACTGCACTCTCGAGCGCTCTGGCGGCAGAAACCTGAAGTGCGGCTTCAGCCGAACAAAACTTTATGAGTTTTTCTACGTATCTGTAGTGTGTCGTGACCATATGTCAATGAATGGAGCTACAGTGAATTTATGAAATCGCTTCAATCATTTGTAATAGCCCTGTAATATATTTGCTTTGATGTCCGTATTACAGTCTTTAATATTTTGCATTATTTCTTGTAATGTGCTATAGCATCAACATCGGAACTGTTTCGGATTGACAGATACAGTTTTCTTTTTGTTTTACAAGATACCCCTATTCCTTGAGTAATCCGTGCCTTCTTTGTAGACTTTGCTCAAACCTTGGTAAGTTTTGGGGGAAAACAGTGTTCGAATAAGGTAAGCACTTTATTAGCAAAAGTGTTATATTTTCCATTCATGCCATGAGCACTGTAAACATCAGTTCAATGAATGTCTCTGAGGAGTGTCCTAAAATAATCAATTTTTGGCTTATTTATTACCTTCTTGAACTCAGATTTAACAGATTTTATATCCTGTTCAGTATTAACATTTAACAGAAGGAACTGCATGTCATGGTCTGAGAGGCCACTGACTATTGGTTTTGTAATATAATATAAAGATATTATCAATGGCTGTTTGTGGGCAACTGGCTACCCTAGTGGGGAACTTTACAGTGGGAATTAAGTTGAATGATAGTGTTACTAACCCAAATAAGTTCTTATTGGGAGAGTCTTTCAGGAAATCTTCATTGAAATCACCAGCAACCACTATTTCTTTGTTTTTGGTTGTTAAATGGGCCAGTATAGCTTCAAGGTGGTTTACGAACAGATTAAAGTTACCTGCAGGTGCTCGATATACGCTTAATATTATGAAGGATTTTTTGTGAAATTCCACTTCTGTTGCATATGCTTCCATATGCTGTTCTAGGCAAAATTTATGAATGTCTATGTTCTTAAATTTATGACAGTTCCTGGTGAATGTGGCAACTTCTCCTTTGATGAATGTGGCAACTCCTCCTTTCTCCATTTCTGATCTACTAAAGTGAGATGCTAACCTAAACCCTGTAACACTTAAAAGTTCTATACCAGTGGTCACATGATGTTCAGAGAGGCAGATTATGTCAGCTGGGTTTGAAGACTCTAATTCATCTATGCAGATGGTTAACTCATTAATTTTATTTCTCAGTCCTCGAATATTTTGATGCAATAAAGATAGCTGACATTTCACATTGACTGACTTAAAATTGGGTAGAGTTAAAATATCTGCTGACTGTTGAAAATTCTTAACCAATAGCTGTTTATGCTGATGTAATAAGCTAGAATTATGTTTTTTGGTTTCTTTCTCAAACTGAAGGTTTTTCGCAGTTCTAACCTCTCTTAAAATTTGGTTTCTTTCTGTCCTCCCTACCTTAAAAAAGGGTCTTTTCTGAACCCTATAACCACTGGTATTTTACCACTCATGACAGTGCCTCCCACCTTTAACTTTCCTGCTATTTTCCCAGCCAATTTACCCTTCCCCTTCCCGTTGAGGCGGAGGTCATGCCTAGTATAATGCTACCTATTGAGAGAATCAACAGGAACCACATCAATATGTGACCCTGCACCCGACATAAGCAGCTGTTCCAGCTCCAAATTAACCCTTTCATGGATAAAATTCATTTTTTACAGATTTTTAAAATATTAAGGTGATAACAGTTTCTTTTCAGTCCCATTATTATATTTTCACCACCATAATATTTTTTAAGTTCTCCATTTTTTCACACAGGAAGTGGGACGCATATGTCCCATGAACCAACGCAAGATACCTTTTCTGCTGACTGACTGAGTTTGTAATTTTATTTTTTTTAGCCATAAACAGGATTTTGCAGAGAATAAAATAACTACAAATTATACATGCATGTAATCTTTTTATTTGTGTAGAGCCAGTGTAAAAAATATTCATTACATTTCAGTTTTCATGATATGTGATCAATACTTACAAAACTTTACATGCCATGAAACTTGGAAAAACATGGTGTGGCACAGAGTGGTACACCAGAAGCAGTGCAAACAACTTTTGTTCTCTTCTCTTTAGAGTTTGTGCTGCAGAATCTGCATCGCTTCCTAGTGCCACTGTCTTTCGGTACATGTTTGTCTACGTTCATGAGCCAGACGTCATCTGGCACACTAGAGACTCCTCTCTTTGCTGGGAAGAAAGTGGGCATTGATCCCCTCTTTTTCCTGAATGAATACCCATTAATCAATTGTCTTGCTAATCTTTACAAATAATGTCTTCTGGGACACATATGTCCCACTAATTTTATTTCGATTATAAGATAGTACAGTCGCTGAGAAGTACATTACACACTGTATTTGTACAAAAAAATGATTATTATGTTAATAATAAGATGAATTACTTACTTCAGATATCACTGGAAAGTGAGAAATGATGAAATCTGAAGAATGACACAAATAAGTGGCATTGCAGCGGCCATATATACATGCCAGTCAACAAAAGTAGTCACCGCTTCTCTATTGCCTTTGCAGTGCAGTCCTGATTTTTTTCTTAGGTTCAGTACAGTCGTCCCTAGATGGCAGCACCATGCAGGGCTGGGTAACATACATCCTGACACTCGAACCGGCGCTCAAAGTTAGTGGGACATATATGACCCATCAACCACGAAAGGGTTAACTCTCTTGACAGAAGAGTTCAAATGAGGTCGGTCATGGCGCCCAAGAACAGATACAAACTCAACACTAGTATGCTTCGATGCTGATGCAATCTTTGCCAGGTCACACTCTATACTATACCCAGGATCTCTGTCAATACTGTTACCTGCCCCACCCACTATAACCACGGTGTCTTCCCTAGTGAGGTCTTTGCAAACTGATCCTAAATCCTCTGTCACCTGCTCCAGACCAGCACTAGGTTTAAAAAAATTTGTGACCTGGTATTCTGATCCTAGTTCATCCTGCAAAAGTTGGCCAACCTCTTCCATGGGAACTACTGAACAACAACACTTTCTTTCTCTTTACTGATTTCTCTACATTCTTACTTTTTAATTTGCTGCTGAAAGTTTGTTGTGCCCTGTCTACACCTGCAACTGCTTGAAGCTCACCAGCTTCTAACTGAAGCAACAGGTCAAATCTATTTTCCACATTCACCACAGAGCTGTCAGACAAAGTTCTACACCTGTTCCTCCTGTTGCCTGTTGCCACTTCCCACCTCTCTTTACCCTTCTCCCTCCTTAACCTGTCAAGATCTCCTCTGGCCTTGTCCAACTCAGCCTGAAGGGCGGCAATTTTCCCCTCCTGTTCTAGTATCTTCCTATCTCTATTACAAATCCTACAAAACCACTGATGAGTCTCATTTACTTCCCGTATTCCCACACCACTACAGTCACCCATATGGAAAAAACTACAGCACCCATCACACCAATGCCCCGACCTAACAATTCCACGGCAAGTCAAGCACATTTCACTCATGATAAACGTAATAGATTATTAAGAATAAGTCAGTTAAATTACAGATAAACACGAAAATATGGTTCCTTAAATTTGGCCTATACGCAACTGTGTGTAAACTAAAACAACAGTGCAAAGTTTCTGAAACAACAACTTAAACTTTACACTACTTTCCGGAAATGCTAGTTAAATAATGAAGAGGTACACTAAGTTAAATTGCTGGAGAGAGCAAAGAACAACTAAACAAAATTCTATAGATTTGCTGCGGCAAAACGTAAACAGAAAATACGACTGTATGATCTTTTCGCGTTTTCTGCTAGATTACATAAAGAAAAATGAAACCTTTAATGGTACACTTAAAAGGCACACTAATACACCTATTTACCACGTAATCAGTACTAAACTATGTGTTATAATCTAAAATGACTTATCTTTACGAGAACACCAAAACTCACGCTAGTTGCCTGGCTGCAGGGCTGCCAACTCCTTTGTGAAGTACACTGGCATCTACACCATATTAACATGAACAACACAATCACATTGACTTGTGAAAAGTCTTAGTGTCACCAGTAACTAATTATCAGTTTTTGTCCACAAGTTGCATCTGAGACTGAGTCCAAATCATCCCTTCCAAATACAAAATTCCCCATGACATTAACAGCTATTGCCCTTTAAAGTTCAACTCTCCCAAAAATTTCAGTTTACAATAAATGTGCATAATGCTCCCTCCAAGTCCAACTTCAACACTAACAAAAAATTTCTATGTTTAATTATAATGCAGTCTTCTCAAAAACATTCTATTGACATCTTCATTTGTGTGGCCGTAGTGTCCATAACAGAACAAAAATACCCTCAAGAATTCTACTGACTGTTTCAAATTATGTGAATTTCATCAAGTCCTACAGCCAAACACCTCTATTGACATTGACATGTGTGTCCTCAATGAAATACAATCTTTGCTGCTGCAGACAATGAGCATGTAGTTTAAAAAGTACTTCTCCATAGGTGTATAGAAATTCTGGTGCATACCTACCTTAACCGGTTCTCAACATGATAACAGTCAATTCTCTGACGGCATCAACTAGTCTACTGCTGTTCAAAGCCATTAGAGACATGCGAACTTGTTAGAACTACACCATTATTAGCATAATTATTGTCATCACTATCCCAACTTGAACAAATCCTATATATGTCGTAAGAGGTCTGTTCAAAAGTTCTGTAACATCTGTAATTTCACGCCAATGGTTTGTTGGAGTGAAATGTGGTTGACATCCCTGCACACGCCTATGTTTAATGTGTAAATTCTGGAAGTTTCATTGTTGTATGTGTGTTAGTTATTGTTCAGTGCCATATTAGTGGAACATTGTATCTCACATTTTGCAAATTTCAAGATGGCAGAAGTAGAGGAGCAACACATCTGCATTAAATTTTGTGGAACCCTCAAGAAAAGCCTTACAGAGGCACACCAAATGATGCATGAAGCCTGCAGTGATGACTGCTTAAGCCATTATCAATGTTACAAATGGTTCGCACAGTTTAAAAATGGCTGGACAGAAGTTAAAGATGACCTACTACAGAACACCATTTGTGTCTATCAATGATGCTCATGTCAGGAATGTCAACAAAATTGTGCGTGCCTTTCAAACTCTGACTGTCTGAGAGTTTTCAGAAGAATGTAACATTTCAGTTGGGTCATGTCATGAAATCCTCACAGAGTGTCTTGGAATGCATCATGTTGCCACCAAGTTCACCCCACGGCCCGTGAGTCAAGACCAGAATGACTTTCGCCTCAGAATCTGGGAAGAGTTTTTGGATTGCACAAATGAGAATGAGATGTTCCTTAAGAGAAGCATAACTGATGATGAGAAGTGGGTCTACAGTTATGATGTTGAGACCAAGGTTTGGTCTTCACAGTGGGGTCAGTAAATGTTCTCCAAGACCAAAAAAGGCTCGTCAGGTCAGGTCAAATGTCAAAGCCACGCTGATAGTTTTCTTCAACTTTGAAGGATTAGTTCATCATGAATTTGTGCCATTGGGACAAACTGTTAATCGATGGTACTACTGGGATGTGTTGCAACACTTCCGAGAAAATGTGAGAAGGAAATGGCTTGAAATGTTGTGAGACAATTCATGGCTCTTACATCATGATAATGTACCGTCACATTTGTCCCTGTTGGTGCGCGACTATTGCACAGAAAATGAAATCACTGTGGTGCCACATCCTCCATACTTTTCAGACCTGGCCCCTGTGGACTTTTTTTATTCCCAAAAGAATATTCCCTGTTGAAAGGATGAAGGTTTGCAACAATAAACGAGATAAAAGAAAATTCGCAGATTGCGCTTCATACAATCCACCAAGAGGCATACCAAGTTTATCAATTGTGAAAGAGAGTATTTCAAAGGAGACCATGCACAATAACTAAAAGGTAAGCGTAGAAAAATATTGTGGACAAAGTTATGGAATTTTTTGAACAGACCTCGTACATCACGAATATATGCTTCAAAAATACTGTAAATGATTCATTCAGTTTCATAGTTCTATATTTTCCAAAATATTACATGTACAAATGTAATGCCACATGAACATTACTGTAAATTCACCAAGTTTGCATTTTTCATTCTACAAATGTTCTACGATTGACCATCTGGCCACATGATACACACCCAAGGGGTAATCATGTTCATTTCACACCTTAACACCTTATGTAGCAACATTCCATCAGTGGTCATCACAGCAGTACTCATGTGTACTCTGAGCTATTCCGGTGTTCTTGACAGTGGAGTTATGTAGACACGGTCCTTAATGTACCCCCAAAGGAAAGAGTAACAAGGCGTTAGATACAGCGACCTGGGGCCCAAGGGAACAGAGCCACCCACATCATCTTCAACACTAAACCATATCCAGTAATGCAGAAGTTCATCATTAAGGTAGTGACAAACATTGATGCTCCAATGAGGTGGGGCCCCATCTTGTTGGAAGATGAAGTTCTGGAAATCAGCAGTTAGTGCAAATGGCCACAACTGCAACATATCAAGGTGAAAGGCACCTGTCACAGTTTCCTCACAGAAGAGTCACAGCCCATACAGATTCATCTTTGACACCACACAGAAAACATTACCCTTTGGCAAATCTTATTCATGGATCACAATTTCATGAAGATCTTCAGTGCCCCAATGTTTTTTGTTCTTTCCTTGCTTTATCGCCATTATGTCAAGGCACTACACTTGTAACAGCAACAGGGCACGGAGGGTGGGGTGGGGCACAATGCAAATTCAGTGAGTTTATGGTTCTATGCATATATCAGTCATAACACAACATGTAATATTTTGGGAAATATAGAAATTTGAAAACAGACGAATCATTTATAAGAGGGCTATACAGAAAGTAACAGACATTTCAAAATAAAAAAATTAACAATATGGGAAAACCAAATTTTATTATATACACTTTAAACATACATTCTTAAGCTATTTTTCTACACAACTGTTATTCAAATAGAGGCACTTATACCATGGCACAAGTTTTTCAGTACCGCCTCTGTAGAAATCTACTGTCTGGGATTGCAACCACTGGTTTATGCTGGCATACAGTTTGATGTCAGTATCAAAGTACTGTACACGTCTCCATTGCTGAGAAGAGGTGGTAGTTGCTTGGAGCCAAATTCTGCTGTATGGTGGATGATCATACACCTTCCATCCAAAACACCAAAGGAGCTCTTGAGTATGATTGGCTATAGGTGGACATGCATTGTTGTGAAAAAAACAAAACTTTTGGGCTAAGTTTTCCCCAACACTTATTCTTTATTGCCCGCCTTAGCTCTGTCACTTTATGTAAATACTTCTCTGAGTTAATTGTTGTGCTACGTTCAAGGAAATTGACAAGAATCACTTCCTTAGAGTAGCCACAATCTTTCTTGCTGACAGCATTTGCAAACTCTTTCTTGGTTTCTTGAAGGAATTTGTGTCCCCGTTCCACTGACTGCCTTTTCTCTTTCAGAACTGACATGCTTCACCAAAGTCTCATACCCTGTTATGACACAATTAACAACTTTTTTATCATCTTCAAGGTAGGTCATCCTGCAACCAGTGTCTGTTTTTTGTGATCCATTAGGATTTGGGAACCCACCTAGCACAAAATTTGTGGTAACCAAGCTTCTCTACCACAATTTTATGTACCAAACTCCATTAAATTTGCGGAAAATGTCACAAAAGTTCCGTAATAGTGAAACAACGATTTTCACAAATTTTGTTGTTGATTTTCATCACCAATTCATCAGACACAAGGCTAGGCCGACCACTGAAGTCCTCTTCTTAAACACTGGTATGACCATTTTTAATATCAATGCACCACTGCCACACTCACCTTTCATTCATTATTCCTTTTCCATACACATCACAAAGGTCACAATAAATTTCAAATGGTTTGCAGTTTTTTGCCAACAAAAATCTGATCAAGAACACACCTCACAAGTGACAGTATTTTCTATCACAGCACACATTTTAACACATCACATAACATGAAGTAGCAGAGACACAGACCACACGCTACCACTGCTGGATGCGTACTGAGTGTAGGAATGTTATGGTACCAAGATGGTGGCTGTAATACTGCCCACTGCCAAGATAGACCAAAACGTCTGTTACTACCTTGATAGCTCTCATGGTAACCCTATACCTTGAAACTGAAGGAGATAAACTGATTTCAGGACAAAAAGGATGGTATTATGCAATGCCTAAAATTCAAAGTATTAATGAAAGTGTTTCACTCACTGAAGCATCTGGCCGCATTTTTAAATATAATAAAAAATCTGACAGTTAAGCACTCATTTAGTTTAGATGGTGGCAATTTGTTTGCATGATGTATTGCAGCAGTAGTCTGCTTAAGCCATTAACACACACATTAAAAATGGAGAAAATTACTGTTATATCTATTCTTCTTCTTTGTGTTATTGACATAAGGTATGTTTTAAAGTTGAAGATATTACACTGCCTGACAAAAAACTTGAAGCACCCAGAAGTGGAGGAGGAAATGAAATGAATCTTCATGCACTGAGTAGGTATAAGATGTTTTTACTCTAATTGCAAAAAAAAGTCAAATCTACATAGAACTTCATAGTATGAGCCCACTTATCAGTATGATATTGCACAAACTGTGGCCTGGATACATGGACTGATTATTTGGGAAGGTTATCATAAATCCATTGTATCCTCTCCTGATGCATGCTGGCCCTCAACTGTTGCTGATATCCTGCATGCTGAAAGTGGGTTGGATCTGACATCTGAGCTGGTCCCACAAATGCTCTATTGGGGGCAGGCCTAGGATCTTCCTGTTGAAAAATTACACAGAGATAATGTCACGTGAGAAGTAATATATAATGACATAGGATGTCTGTAACCTACAATCATGCTGTAAGAGTTCCCTCAATCATTACCAGCCTTGACCTGAAGTCACACCTGATTGCTACCCACACAATGATGCCAGGAGTGAAGCCAATGAGCCTCTCTAAAACATTAGAAGATGTGACCTCTCCTCTGTTTGCTGCCATATTCCTAGACAATGGTCATCTGGGGTGGTGGAAAACTGTGTTTCATCACTGAACACAATGTGACATCATTTATCAGCAGCCTGTGCTTACTTGTCACAGTTCTAGTACAAACACAGCCATTTGTGATGTGGTGTTAACGACAGCCTGTACGTGGTGTGGTAATTTCCTAGTCAGGTTGCTGCTAGTCTCCAACCAATGATTAAAGATGACTCAGAATGTTGCAAGGTGTTAATTTTTGTTCTCAGATGGCAGGAACAGATGTGAATGGGGTTATGATGTGTTTGGTGCACAATACAATGATCCTCCCTTGGGGTGGTCAATGGATATTGCATGATTTGATCAGATGGTCAAAAGGAGACAAGCAATTAGGCCTCTTTATAACACTGTCAGGTTCTAATAATGGTGTCTCACATGATTATGAAGCATCTATGTGTCTTCAAACTGATCACTCATCATCTGACACTGTTCATGCCCCTTTTATACCCTACCCGGCCTTGCAACAACACTGAACACAAACAACACTAATGCACTTTGATGGCTGTTCTACATGTTACAAAGAATTGCTACTCTAATCATTTACATACCCACTACTTCACTTCTTCTGTCAGGCAGTTTACATTATCAACCAGTGCCCCGCAGCTTTTCCAGCAATAACAATGTCTACGGAGGTTTTTGCAAATAGTACTTATTGAAAATTCTTTGAGATACTCTCTGAATGATGAGAGAACATTTGATTAATAATAATAACATTTCAGTGTACAGTATTCCAGGAATGGAAATGACTACAGTACTTCTATTCCAACTTTTACAGAAACTGTAAAAAGAAAAGTATTATGATAGCTGCTGTTTGCAAATAAATGTAATAAATTAATCTAATGAGTCACTAGAACTTATTACCCTGATTCAAGAATATGATTTTAAGCTTAACATAAGTAATTTTATTAGAAAAAAAGAGAAAAAGCAGCCTAGATAAACTACATTGTGATTAATTATGCGTCTTTTATAACATGAGAAAATTCTGCTTTGATTTCCATATTTCAGATCATGAAGCCTTATTGAGTTTCCAAAAATAATTGATTTAGGTATTAAGAAAGCATGCATCAACATATCTACATCTACATCCATACTTCGCAAGCCACCTGACGGTGTGTGGCGGAGGGTACTTTGAGTACCTCTATCGGTTCTCCCTTTTATTCCAGTCTCATACTGTTCGTGGAAAGAAAGATTGTCGGTATGCCTCTGTGTGGGCTCTAATCTCTCTGATTTTATCCTCATGGTCTCTTCGCGAGATATTTGTAGGAGGGAGCTATATACTGCTTGACTCCTCAGTGAAGGTATGTTCTCGAAACTTCAACAAAAGCCTGTACCAAGCTACTGAGCGTCTCTCTTGCAGAGTCTTCCTCTGGAGTTTATCTATGATCTCCGTAATGCTTTCGCGATTACTAAATGATCCTGTAACGAAGCGCGCTGCTCTCCGTTGGATCTTCTCTATCTCTTCTACCAACCCTATCTGGTATGGACCCCACACCGGTGAGCAGTATTCAAGCAGTGGGTGAACAAATGTACTGTAACCTATTTCCATTGTATTCAGATTGCATTTCCTTAGGATTCTTCCAATGAAAATTTTACATGTTCCTTGAAAAGGTTCTGCAGATTTTTAATAAAAGTTTGTTGCCACAGGTCATGCTTTAAAAATAAATAAATAAACTGAGGTGAGTGTTCCGAGTCTTTCGTGGTGGCATGTCTGCATTAAAACCTTCTCAGTGTAGAAGCCACATCACTTAGAAGAAAAGATTTAATCTTCTGAAGGCTATCTCCACCGTCATCAAGTGCTGCGGCAGTCAGTGACTTTTACTCCTCATGATGATGGTGGACACAGCTAACAAAATCTCAAGTGTTTTATTGAAAGTGGCATGGCTCATAAGCTGAGAAGATTTTAAACTAAAGTGAATTATCAGTGCCATACTAGTGTCAACTGAAATGTAATAATAATGATAGTTGTAAAGACAGTAAAAGATTTGACATAAAAATTAGTCAAAGACAGTCAGATCAGACATCAAATCTGAATTTACTGTTGTAACTGGCAATGCAGATACCTTCAAAATTAAACTAAGTGACAGTTTCATGGCAAATCCTTACAAAATTCAGAATATTTCAATGACTTCCTTATGAAGTCTTAAAAACAGATATTACAAGAGGTCGTCAAACTAATGTCAACAATATTATGAATATTATTACTATTATAGTATTGTATAACTACTGCTCACTGTAAATACAACATGTTGAGTTGCAGACAGGCACAACAAAAAAGACTGTTACACATTGAGTTTTCGGCCAAATCCTTCTTCAGGAAGGAAAACATGCATACATTCACACAAGCAAGTAGACATGATAGCTATCTATGGCCACAGCAGCCGGAGATAGCAGCCATGAGTGTATGGGGTGTGCTTGCTAGTGTGAATGAGTGTATGTTTTCCTTTCTGAGAAGGCTTCAGCTGAAAGCTCAATGGGTAACAGTCTTTTCCCTGTGCATGGCTGCAGCTCAACATGTCATCTTTATGTTGAGTAGCAATCTTTCCTTTTCATAATATTCTTGATTTCCAACCTGGTCTTTCCGTTGTTTGTATCAAATTAATGTGCTTTAGTCAAGAGGAATATAAAATTCTAACTAAATTTGAAAGAACTGAAGTAGACAATGATAAAACAGTAGTGAGCAAATATGAATTTGACCAGATTGGTTGGAATGGGATGAGATAGCTACAAAAAATATTAACCCATTTGCACACAATGAAGCATACAGCTGTCATAATAGTTCTGTTTATTGCAGTACAATGATGGATACACCCATCACGGCTTGGATCACCCATCACAGTTCTGAAGACTTTCTGTAGCTCACTGCTTTCTGTAATAGTTCTGCAGCCATACCGTTATTTGCATGTTTGTTAAACTGAGGCATTAATTTGAGCTGGTATGCATTTAATCAGTCTTTCGATATCTTAGTAAGTGACAACACATCTCATCCCTACAAAGTAGAAACCTTGGGAATTCTGAAATTTTTTTTGGAATAATGTGATTTTAGTACATTCAAGTAGCCTACAATAATTTGATACATTGATAAGTGATGAAAACAATAGGATTTTGGATGACAAGGAAACTGGAAGTACATAGCAAAGCATGGTGACACAAGAAATGTGCTGATGCAACAACAAAGGAGGTTGCAGACTTATGAGAAGATATGTCAAGGAAAATATCTCCTGGAGATAGGACTGTTAAATTCAAGTATAATTTGCCGCATATTTAACCCAGCACACAAGCAGGAGATGTCAACAACATTCCCGCTAATGTGGCAGAGCAGCTCTTGGAGAACATTAACTCTCCCAGTCTACACTTGTAAGGGATCACCAAGCAAGGCACAAGGCTTCAAGCCAGACACTAGGGACAATTTCCAGTGGAAATAACTCTGACTGAGAAGAAACCTGCTCTCCCTAGAAGGCCCAAAATTTGCTATGATGAAGGGCCTCTTGGGCAAACTTGTTTCCAATGTAACATATGTAAAGCTGCCTTTCAGGTAAACACATGGTTCACAGTATCCATACATGTCTAAACTATGTCTGAACATTTATGTCAAATGATAAACAATTCATGATGTATCTAAACAATGGAACAGTGTGGGAATGATTATGGTGTTTTAACTCCTTAGAACAAGTACATTTCTTCATAATAACCTTGTGTATGTGAAAAACAAATTATATGGTACAAATAATTGTATTACCATGACAAATATATTCTCAAAAAATCATACATAAATGGTTTAAATCAGTTTCTAATATAACTGTCTGAGTTCTGTCTGGGTGATGGAACTTAATCGTTAATGTAATCTTAGATTATGTACACTTTTATTCTTTCCATTGCCTGAAGATTCTTCTACTTAATGGGATCCACAAAATTAGTAACTGAATTGCACATTCATTGTGATGTGTATTTTTCAATAAGCACTTGTAGTGGAATCTATGTAATAACAATTTTTGCAGTGTTATCAATGGAGAAAACTAGAAGAAAATGCCATTATCCTTGCAGAACTACAACCAGAAATATCAGCTTTGGAGAAACTGGCTTAACTTAGATTTCTTCAGCAGGCAAAAATCAAACAATAGAAAATCCAGGATGGAATGTAACTAATGAAGCAACTGAATTACATTCTCCGCCGGGGTTTTAATTACCTATTGTCGTGCCGTGAAATGAGAAATGTCCTGCCCACTATCCTTCCCACCCCTCCTACAGTGGTATTCTGCTGTCCACCGAACTTCCACAATATACTCATCCATTCTTACACAACCCCTGCTCCCAGTCCCTTACTTCATAGTTCATACTCCTGTAATAGAATTAGATGCAAGACCTGTCCCATACATTCTCCTACCACCACCTACTCCAGTCCAGTCACTAAAATCACCTATCACATCAAAGGCAGTGCTACCGGTGAAACCAGTCATGTGACTTACAAGCTGCAACCACTGTGCTCCATTCTATGTAGGCATGACAACCGACAAGCTGTCTGTCTGAATGAGTGGCCACCAACAAACTGTGGCCAAAAAACAAGTGGACTACCCGTTGCTGAACATGCTGCCAAACATGATATCCCTCATCTCAATGACTGCTTCACAGCCTGTGCCATAAGGATCCTTTCCACCAACATCAGCTTTCCTGAATTTTGCACGTGGGAACTTTCCCTGCAATACATCCTCTGTTCCCATAACCCTCCTGGCCTCAACCTTCATTAGTCACTGTCCTCACCCATCCAGCGTCCTTCCTGTTCCCATTCCAGCCGTACACAGCCATCATTTCACTGCCACACTCAGTCTTTTAATTTCTTTTTATCCCCCTACTTTCTGCTACTTACTCCCCCCCCCCCCCCCTTCCCACCTTCTCTCCTGCCCTCCGTCTAAACTGCAGCACTTCACAGTCCGTCATCCCCCTCCCATACTACCCCCCCCCCCCCCCCCTCTGCCCCAGCCTCCTCCTTACCCTCCACCCAGTCACCACTCCCATCATGCACTGGTGCTGCTGCTCGCAATATGCTTTCAGTTGGCTGAGACTGCAGACGTGTGTGCAAGTTGTGTTTGCATGAGTGTGTGTGTGTGTGTGTGCGTGTGTGTGTGTGTGTGTGTGTGTGTGTGTGTGTGTGTCTATTGCTGACAAAGGCCTTAATGGCTGAAAGCTATAACTGTGAGAATCTTTTTGATGTGCCTATCGCGACACACCCATTAATTAGCAATATTAACAATGATTAATCACACCTAACCACAACCAACAACATTATGGTATAATAAAAACGAGTGCTTCATTTTCTAAATAGTTTGTATGATAAAAATGGCAATAACATCAACTGATTTTCTCATTAACTGCAAAAAATAAGCAATAAATATTATCAGAACAATCAATATGAATGTAAACTGTTTACAAATGTTAAAGATTTACTGTTTGGTCACAAATATGTAATGCATTGTTTGATGCAGGCTTAATGGGAGAAAGCAAACAAACTGTTTCCTTAGAAAGTTTACGAAGAGAATTTTTTACCTGTTTTGAGACATTTCTGGACAGTAATGTCGCTTTAATTACTTTGAGGTAGCTGTTGTCAACAATGTGAGCATTTGTGGTCCTGGAAACATCCATCTGTAACAGATAACAGGAATATAGACGTCCTTCAGTATCATACACCACGCCACAAAAAGTTATGGTCAAAGTTCCAGGAAACTTTTCTCACAAGCAAAGGAAGAAAATATGCTATAAGAACAGGAGTCTGGAAAAGCCTTATTTTCACAGTAGAGCTCAGTTTCTACAACTCTTTAACACATTAATGATCTACTTTGAAATGAAGCCTCATCAGTGAACAATGCACCTGCACTAAAGTGAGGGTTGACACAATGCTGAATGAAACATTCGAAGAAGTGCACCCATGCAGGAAAATCAGCTTCTGATAGTGCCTGTACATGCTATACAAGTACGGAGGCAGCAGGTTCTCATGTAGCACTCTCGAGATAGTCTTGTGGTCAACATTACTTGTCTTATGATGACACTAGGGTTGTAGTAAACTGAACAAAGAAGTGCTTCCTCCAGCTGAGGTGTCCTCATCCTCCCTGGCCTCCCCCAGTTGCAAGTATCAAACAGCCTGTCTCCCTAAGACAACAATCAATTGCTTCAAACATCGTCCTGTCGGGGTCTGTCATTCTGGAAACCTCTGCCGACACAAATGTCGAAAGCCACAGCCATTACCGTCTGCCAATCCATACAGCAAATGGGCATCTGCTAGTTCTGCATTTTAGTAAACTTCTGGTGCACTGTACTGGAAATTATGTTCATGATAGACATTAAACATCTGATGTGATATGCTTGATGTTAGTAGATCAATGAAGTCAGTTGCACATCAACAAAAGCAATGAAGCGAGTGAGATGTCAACATTACCTTTGTTCAATTGGAACAACAAAGACTGACAGTGAACTTAAGAGTTACAACTTACTGCACATTCCAATTAAACAACATAAATAAGAGGATATTTTGAAAATTTCATGGACGAAAACATTTCATGTAATGCTGATACATTCTGTTTCTGTGTTTCCCATGATAAATGTGACTATGAAGATAAGTAGAAAATGAGTTCTAACACGGAAATAAAACATTTCTGGTCTCATGCAACACATTTCATTCCTCAATGTATGACGAATGCTTCCTGAAAGTTTGGCAATACGTTTTTGTTACACCCTGTATTGACAGAGAGATGGCTTATCCAACTGTTTAAGAAAGCAACTGGAACACTCAAACAAACATTAGCAAATTGCAAATAAGAACAACAAAGACAGCACAACTTAAAAATAATTTGTTGTATTTTAGGTGGATTACCCCCCCCCCCCCCTCTCCAACATCCTTTTTCTGCCATAATTATTAATCCACAACATACAATTACAGAAGCAAACAAGGTCAAATGCGATACTTCAGGCACAAAAACTTAAACCAAGATGGAATTTTTTTCTGTAAGTGAAAGTTGGTATGTGTTAAATTTGAAATAAAATAGACCTAACTTGAGAAATTGTAGAAACAACATGTGGCAACATGGCAACATCTTTATTATTGTTTTATTACTGCAAGGTGACAACGATTACCGAAAGAACTGTGTGGGTACATAGAACCAGTTGCTCTAACCCCCAATAATATTGTTGCATTGCTGCCCTACCACAGCAAGAACAACTGTATCTTTGCCAGATCAGTCCTCTGCAGTACGCGCTCTATGCTACATGCATTGTGTATACGCTGTGAGAGTAAAAGTATTCATAGTAAGTGACAGGAGTTCAAGTGATTATTTCTTGTGGTAATTATCATGCCCGCTCTCCCTCTATCTACAGTGGTGACCCCAACGTGATGTGAGCATGCAACCAGCTCCGGCACCAATGTCATCACCAGTTGCATCCACAGCCAACTCAGGCCGACCTGCACACCAGCCGTGCCCACAGAGACCAACGCGTAGCGCTCACTGCGCAGCACCCAGCCAACCAAAAGTCACCGAGCTGCTCTGACCTCAGCCAAGCCCTTCCACGTCATGCTTGCAGCAGCTTCGCAAGACTCCGCTGCAGCAAGGCACCAACAATCAGATACCACAGTTGACCCAGGTGCCGTGTTTGTAGCAGAATGTAAATAACTACCTGCTGCATTCACACCCGGCTGTTGACTCATGCCTAACTGTAACAACAGTTCAACCGGCCAGGACGCTGCACCTAATGCGCTGCACCACCCCTGCTGGTTCCACGCATGCTTCGGTGCGGACGCATGCCACTGCCGTCCACCCTGCAGCTACCCAAACTAGTACAGTGGCTGACATAGGTACATCAGGTCACTTCCCTGCTTCAAGCACCTCGCTGTGAAACATGACAACACTCATTTTGTCTTAAGTTTACATTCTAATGGAGCACTGGTCTTCGTCTACGACAACCATCTTAGAGCGTTCTTCCTAATCGATACAGGCCACGACATTAGCATGCTGCCACCTCAGCTGGCACCTGGAAAACGTATACCACCTGCTATACAACTATGCACTGAGAATGATTCAGTGATTCCCGTGATAGGCACAGCCTCTATTACAGTTAAACTGGACAATCACACCCCTCGCCATGGTCATTTTCTTGGTCGACACCATAGAGGCAGTGTTGGGTGCAGATTTTTTGAGGCATTAGCATCTTCTGCCAGACCTGGGTACGGTCTTACTACCACATTGTGATTAACACATGCCGATCAGTGGAGTAAACAGTGACCACCTACTGACGTATGAGATTCCGTTAAAATGGCAGGCATTGTTCAAGGAGTTTAAAATCGCCACTACTGCATACACCGACTTCCGCCGCACCAGTGCCACCTCACGAGCAGCTAATGAAGACCTCTACAACTGCTGCTCGAAGCTCATGCCACAATTGCACATCACACAGCAACAACTGTCATCCCACCAGCAACAACAAGAGCCGCCCGTCAAAGACATTGCCCGGCCTTCAGAATCACAGGTCAGTCCAGTGCCTCTTACTTCTGGTGACAATGCTCCTGTGAGTGTGCCGTGCAAAAACAGTGATATTGCTCTCGCAAGCAGGTCGAGGATAAACAATGTCACCTCCGTGAGTGGATCATGTGCCTCATGTGCTACTCCACACAGTCCCAAACTAGGTTAACCTCTTACGTGATGGTACTGTACACAGAATTAATACTACTACCAGTCCAACACTGGCCCCACTGCCTCACCCCTCACAAACTAAGGCGGCCAAGGCCGTGATCAAGACTCTGAGGGCACCATCAGGTCATCAGGCAGTGTGTGGGCCTCACCAATTACTATGAGAATGAAACAAGATAAAATGTGGTGCCTGTGCGGGGGCTATAGACATTTGAAGGCATGCACCATCGCTGATAGTTACCCCATGCCCAATAGTCAGGACTTCTAATTACACCGTTTGGCCCATATGAATTCCTCTTTATGCCTTGTGAAATAAAGGATGCAGCCCAGACTTGGCAACTGTTGACTGATGGCTTGTTTTTTACCATGCCCTTTTGCACTTCTTACTTGGACGATGTAATTATATTCTCACAAACAGCTCACAATCATGAGTAACACCTCCAAGTGGTATTTGACAAACTAGCACAGCATGATGTGTGGTCTACGAGGACAAATCCCAACTCCAGCAAAAATGTGTTACATTCATAGGCCACCTCGTCAACACTTTGGGCATCCACCCCACCCCCGAAAATATAGACCAAATCCATAACTTACCACCCCCAATAGACTATCAAGAGTTGTGCCATTTTTAGGGCTAATTAATTTTTACCAACAACACAGCCCCCATGTCACAGAAACGCTTATGCCACTCACAGAGTCATTCCACGGTAAGAACACATCAGGCAAACGTTAAGCTCACTTGGACTTCTGATATGCAAGCAGCTTTTGGGAACACCAAAACCGAGCTTGCTCAGACCATCACCTTGGCACTCCCATCACCGGACGCCTGTGTGGTTATAACAGCCAATGCCAGCAACTGGACGATTGGACAGTGCTACAACAGGAAATCCCCACTGCAACCCAAACCCTATGGTTTATCTCAAGGAAACTTACCAACTCCCAGGAAATGTGGTCAACCTACGATCATGAGCTTTTGACAATAGACAAGGCAGTTCGGTACTTCCGAGATGACACTGAGGGCCGGCTGCTTATTATCTATATAGACCACCGTGCTGTGGCTGACGCTATTAAAAACCCGCCAGCCAATATCTCCCCTTGACGATTCCACCACCTGGACTTGATTTCACAATATACTATGGACGTCCACTATGTATGGGGAGCAGAAAACATGGTGGCTACTACTTCTCACAGCTCGCTGCCACATCATCACACCTTGACTTCGACCAACTACTGGAGGCACAAGCAACTGACACCAACCTTCAAAACCTCCTATCTGGACACACAACAGGCCTCCAGCTCAACCAGCGCACTATTGCAGGCACAACCAAACTAGTTTGGTGCGATGCATCCCATGGGAAGCAACAACCAGTCATCCCACAGAACTTGAGGATGACAATTTTTGATCTTCTCCACAACTTGTCTCACCCTGGCATATGCCCGACACTGAGACTCATAACTGAATGTTTCGTTTGTACTAACATTAAATGGGACTGCGCTATGTGGACGAGAGCCTGCATCCAATGCCAACGGCCCAAGACAGGGCATCATGCCCAATCACCCTTCGGGAAATTCCCCATCCCGAAGGGCAATTTCCAACATGTCCACATAGACCTGGTGGGGTCATTCCCAGATTCAAACAAATACAAGTACATCTTGTCAGCCACAGACAGGACAACTCAATGGGTGGAGACTATACTTCTGACTGATATCTCGGCCGACACCATCACCCAAGCTTTCATCACACTATGGATTGCACACTTTTGTTGCCCAGAGTCCCTGACAACTGACCAGGAATGACAGTTTGAGTCAGCCTAAGTCTCCGAGCTCTGCCACCTCTGTGGGTGGCACCAGTTCCACACGACAGCCTACCATCCTCAATCCAATGTACTTGCGAAACGGTAGCACCACAGCCTCAAGACAGCGCTTGTCTGCCATGATCAGGAATAGACGGAGGCCCTTCCGTGGGTGCTGCTGGGCATACAAGCTGCCTACAAAGAATATCTGAACAACTCACTAGCAGAGGTGCTCTACAGGGAACCAATCACCCTCCAAGCAGAGTTTGTATCACAAACCACCGACCCCATGGATGACAACCTGCCGGACCAAGTAAAACATGTCAGGGACCAAATCCGCTGTGTCGGCATGCCACCACTGTCCCACCATGCCAAACCAACCATCTTCATGCATAAGAATCTCCAGTCGTAGTATACACATGTCATGCTCAGGACTGACACCGTCAAGCCTGCCCTCCACCTTGTGTGGAGTGGCCTGTACAAGGTGTTGAAAGGAGGACCAAACACTTTTGATATCTTGCAAGCTGGAGAAACAACAACAGTGTCACTGAACCGCCTAAAATCCGTGTGGACTTTAACGAACACACCCAGTGTTTACCTTCCACCAGTCCCAGCTCCAGGCCCCTCACACCAATTTACAGTCGGCCTAGACCTGCGAGACTACCTCCCAGAAGACGTTTCTGTAACTCTGCAGGACTCGCTATTTGTGGTTATGGCCAAATTTGACAAAAGACAGTCGGGCTAAAGCATGGTCTCGAGATTATTGAGCACTCCATGCCCCTCCCGCCCTTGATCAACACAGCTGGTCTGAAATCCAGTCTTTCTTCGGATGGCTACCTGCTTGCATTGGCTCAAAAGAGCTTCATAACGACAACTGACACCCCGGACACCATTGCCAGTGGACTGGCAGCCTGACCAAAACCAGACGATGTACTACAAGCCACCAACACCTCAACGGACACCACCACTGCCATTGGCACTGCCACAGATGTCATGGGCTGCCAGACATTTATGGATGTCCAGGCACCTGGCAGACTACGATATGTTGGCTCTTATCATCGACAGTAGGACAACACATCACAACGTATACCAGTCACCGTGCTCCGCACTTCTGGGGGCGAGATCTGTGGGGATGTAGAACCACTGGCTCCCTCGCCCCCCCCCCCCCCAATATCACTGCCGTACCACAGCAAGAACAAGTGTATCTATGCCAGGTCAGCCCTCTGTCGTAAGCGCTCTATGGTACATGCATTGTGTATATGCTGTGAGAATAAAATATTCATAGTAAGTGATGAGAGTACGAGTGACTATTTATCATCGTAATTACCATGGCTGCTCTCCCTCTACCTACAACTGTTTGGGCAGCTCCACTTTAGGAAGATTTCTTATCGGCAAGTTTTGAATAACTTTGAAAATTAAGCTTTTTCTACTTACATACAGAATTTTAGCTACATGTGCATTTAATTTATTTGTCATTGTTACTTCATATTATACCTCACATTGGAACTTTAATTATCATGGTTTAAGTGTCCCATTCCATCACAGAAAAAGTGGATTTTTTGTATTACACTGAGACAATTAATATTTATTCAGTGCTGTTTGGTGTGGTATGTGATCTTTATGTGATAACATAACAGCAACCAACCTCAAATAACATAACACCATAACACTGGAGAAAGCTTTTAATAACTGTCACATTCCATCACAGACCAGTATCTGTGGATCACTAAGCTCAACATAGCATTTTTTTTTTTGCCAGTTATCCACTGTATGTGAGACTATGGGTAAAACTGCAGCAGAAAGACAGAGAGACAGAAGAAAGCATTTGAAAGAAAATATTACATAATGTCGGTGGTACAAAGAAAAGGACAGGCGAAGAAAGTGTGCTGAGCCAGCAAAGAGACAGAAAACTCGCACTAAATGTGAATCAGCAGTTTTAAGGGAGAAGGAGAAAATCTGAAAGAGAGAGTGTAAGAAAAAACTAAAAGAGAAGAAGATAGATCCTGCAGGAGTTCATTCACCTTCTCATGTTGCACCTGCTTATTCCATCCCTCAAACTAAAGCACAGGCTGTCAAAAAGTCATTGAAGTCACTTCCTGGAAGTCCAAGGAAAATTCGCTGTGTGATCACAGAACTCGCCAATGCTCATCGTGTCTCCATAGCCGCAGAAATAAAACAGCAACAGAATAGCAATGTCCTGTGTGAGATTAATGATTTAGTAAAGCAATTTTACCAAGAGGATTATATACCACTGCAATCTCCAGGGAAGAAGGATGATGTGACAGTAAGAGCAAATGAAGAAAAAGAAGAATTTCAAAAGAGATTTGTGTACACCAGAATTTCAGACATTTATCAAATATTTAAAAAGGAAAACACTGATAACAAAGTACAGCAATCAAAATTTTTTTCAATGCAACCAAAATATGTTCTTCCAATCAGTGAAATACCTCATCACAGCTGCTTGTATCACAATAATGAGAACATCAATTTACTCTTGACTGTTCTATGTGGGTATAAGAAGGATATTCCTAAAACATCATCAGAGCTAATCACTACATTACCATACAACCCTAACAATGAAATCTGCATGTCAAGCACGTGTGAAGGTTGTATCAGAAATTTACTCAGTCAGCTTAATTCCTTAACAGATGACACAAATGACTTAGGGTGGTTTTTTTTTGGAAAAATGTTGATGGAAAAGTTGAAAAAGTTCTGAAGGAAAACACTGTCTCTGAAGTACTTGAAGAACTTTTTTAAAAAAGTACCCCAGTTCTCACAACACTGCTGCTTGGTGAAAACTCAGTGTACATATTTTCAAGAAAAGAAAGGTGGTGTAGATGGTAAAGAAATCTTAGTACAGATCGATTTTGTCAAAAATTATACTGCCAGATTTCAAAACGAAATTCAATCTGCATACTGAAACTCTCAACAGAGAGCAGTTGCCTGGATAAGTCCTGGAATGGTACAAAGTTTTGCAGTTGTTAGTAACTAAATGCAAGACGATAAATATGCTGTCAACACATTTCCCTTCGAAGACTGATCTCTGTAATCATGGAAACTTACCCAAAGCCATCAAGAATCAACATTTCTTCAGATGGTGCAGCAAGCCACTTTAAACAGCGTTATTTTCTCTGATATTTACGTACCTTCAGGAAGAGTTCAGAGTTCTGTTAAGAAGGAACTTTCTACCTACAGGTCATGGGACGGGCAGTGTTGATGGTGTTAGTGGGAAACTGAAAAGATTAGTGTGGCACTTGGTATTAGGTGGAAAACATCTGGTTACCAATGCAGAGTCTTGTTACTGATGTACTAAGGAAGTGTCAAAATCATTGGAGATTACATTTTTTCTATAGATGAAGTGGATCAACAGAAGCCACAATTTGATGCCAGTGTTAAAACACATTCAAGTGTTACCTGACTCTCACTTTAAAAACTACACTGAAGTTGTATCCCCATATAATGTGATTTGCAATGAGCATGCTTCATCCAAAAAAAGTTTCAACTTTATGATGGTCAAGTGTGTCCAGATTGAAATATTGGAAGTACATTAAAATGTTCACGTAGGTGCTATTGCAGTTGGGTCATTCCATGTCAGTTCAACCAGGGGCTCCAGCTCATAGTCTCAGATTTGACTGAAATTCAGTACACTAATTCTACCATGTGTGGAATACTCATGTACGAAGTATTAGTTTCCCCTGCCAATTAGTTCCACAATTATGGCTTGTGAAAGAAGGTGGTGTAACCCGGAAATTGCAACCCGCATTTGGCAATCTTATCTTCAGACCCAACTTCAAGTCTTAATAAATTTGAAACTATTCCACACAGTTGAGTGAAATTTTTACAACCCAGTAACATCCATTTAGAGAACACACTCCATGAATCAAAACACCAACAACATATTTCTGAGAGAAAATAAAAAATTCCAAAATGTAATTTAAAAAATGTAATATGTTAAAAGGTACATATTGTAGGTGCCCTCTATGCCAAATATAATTCACTCAAAAAGGGTATAAATTTTTTTGTGGTAAGCTTAATGTGGCCTAAACAAACACAGAATCATATCAGTCACAAAAACTGAGTTACATGCACATGAAAATACAAAAATTTGAAAAATTACCTGAACAACATGGATTTTCGAAGTGTGGTAGCACAAAATGGACAAGTGGTATCCAAGCACACTGCATAAGTAGACCATAATGATATATAACTCAAAATTTCAGCATGTTATTGCAAGACATTTGTGTACAATGGAAGTTGACAGATGTATTTGGTGATGAGGCCATTGTTCCACAACACAATTTTGTAAAAACATATTGTAAACTGTTCTGCCTCTTCTTATCCTCTCCCACAACTGTTTAATCACTAAGCAACAACATATAGACAGATTAACACAACCTATCATTAATGTTTACTGCACCTTAACTGCTAAAAACCAGTCAATTGTGCTTTGAACAGAAGTTCTCCCACACTTTAGCTACTGTACTCTGTACATTGAGTGGCAAATTGTACTGTCTTCCTGACACTGTGGTAGGAAGTGGAACTCTCACAAGAATATGTTCAAAAGGAATTCAACACCTGTCTGCCAAACGTGGCCAATGAAATGATCTTGCTGGTCCTGCTGGTGCCATGAAGTTTACAAATACATCACCTTCTGCTTCACAGCACTCTGCGACACATCCTAAGTACCATTTGTCATCATAAACAGTGATAACATAGCAACCTGGTTGTATGTTTCTGCTTTTGCTTCTGAATCCTGAGTCAGACACACTGTGAAGACACATGTTGTGCATGATCCTATAGTTATAACTGTACAGACTGCTCATCTGCACATTGTCAGAGTCTTCTGGAGAGAAGTGATGATGGCTCCTTGTGCCTGCAGCAGTTTTAACGTGTTCTAGTCTGCTTTTTAGCAACTCTTCGACTGATTTCACCTCATCTTTCGAAACATAGAATGATTGTATGCCAGAGACATTTTTCTGTACCCAGGTAAATAATTGAAGAGGTGTTAGAATGTGACTTTCTGTAGGGTGCTGCAGACTAGCTCGTGATGCGATGCACTTAATGGTGGTAGCACCAATACCATCACATACATTTTTACCATGACTTGTTGCGAAAAAATTCCATTCTGCGTGAGTCTGAAAATCATGGTAATGCATGCATAAATTTTTGAGATTTTTACAGTTTTTGTACTGACTAGCTGCCCCATCACTGAAGTATTTCACAAAATATAGGCTATGTGAGGCAGCTTGTTTTTCACATATGCCATGACAGTGTGAATGTGAGCATGAAATGTAATGGCATCATGAATTAAACAGTCACTAAAAATGCACAGGTTCATGACAGACACATCACCTGATTCACCTCTATAGTAAATCGCAAATGGCTGGAGAGTTGCTTGGCTGTTGTCCCAATGATATCCTTGGATGGCATCTTGAACTATAAATGCATAATTTTCAGAAAAGTCTAGTATTATTATAATTTCATCTTGTTTCAAATTATCCTTGCAAAACTGGAGGTAAGCCGATTGTGCTGTTGCTGTGAAGCTGTGTGCGATCAGTTTGTCCGTTTTTTGACAACATTTCAACAAAATCTTCCACTGTACTTTGCTTTGTTTCAAGACTTGTGCGATCCATGTGTGTCCATTGTTTATAAGAAACAAGTTCACCATCATCGATAAGGAGTTCACCGTACAGTTTCTTATTCATGTGCGCTGCAAGATTTGCCTTACCAGGACACTTTTCACACCTGTGTATTATGCACTGGTAGGAACTGATGTCACACACTAGCAGCTTCATTGCACCTTTGTAATCCAGACCAGAATCCTTTCTAGCAGCAAACATTAGCTTAGCATTTTGATGGGTCTCACATACACAAACATTGTGTGTGCCCCTTGCACTTTCAGGCACAACCCATTTTGGCCAAAGATTGAAAAAAGATGATAAACCTACTTTGGTATTGGGATACTTTTCCTTGAATTCTACATATAGTTCTGATATGTTGCATAGCAACATTCTTTTTTGCATCTGTACACGTACATTTCCCATTTTCACCGTTACATAGTCTTTTTTTCCCGGCATTATTCAGCTGTAGTCATTATTGTCATAAAACTCTGACACTAGCACCTTTATTTCTGAACTCAATTGCTTACCCTGAGCCTGATGAAGTTGTGGAAGCACTCCTTGCGTTGCTTTTATTTTCCTAGCTTGCTTTACCATATATGTAGAAACACTGAATTCCTTTGCAGTGTAGTCAATAGACCAGCTGGAAGGTGCAAGGGTAAGAAAAGCTACTTTTTTTCTGGGGTGTGGATATGGCGCATTTTTCTTTCAAATCATGCACAATTTTGTCCAAATCAGAGCATTTCTGGCATGATTTCTGTTCCTTTGGAGCAGATACTTCTTCCTCTTCCACCATTAGTGTGTCAGCTATTTTGTGTTTTAATTCCATTTGAGCTTCTTGTAGTTTTCTTTTACCATACCTGGGCCTGTCTCTTTTCCCAACTTTGCTTGTCTTCATGGGAGACAAACCAAGAGCAGTCACTGGAGTATTTAATTGCTCATCCGCTGTAGTTGTAGGTGGCTGATACTCTTTGTCACTGTCATGTAAATTATCAGAATGTTCTTCATTTTTTAGCAGTGTAACACACCTGGAACATAACTTTTGTCCTGATTTCACGTTAAGTCCCATGCACTGATACACTTTCAATACCGGTTTTATATCAATTTCTCTGAGCCTACACTTCACAGTCTTCTTATGAATCCGAAATGGATCAAAACAACTTATTTGTGGGAAAGAATAGTTATCCAGAAACACTTTCATATGATGATAACAAACACTAAGGTTTCCTGGAACTGTACTTCTTGTGCCCACAGGGTGTATCCCGAATCTCCATAGCAACAAATCTTGGTCCGATTCATCCAGATCATACAGTACAAAGTGAATGCCACATTTTGTTCCATATGTTGTTTTATGACATTCAGGTGCTTGTGCTCTACCAATACTGCAAATTGTTTGAACAAAAGCACCACTAGTACACTCTTCTGTCTCCATACTGACTTTCCACGATAGTACTGACCAGTCTGAACTAGAATCTTAAAAACATGAATAACCTGTAATTGTTGCTTGTTTCCTTTGTTGTTCCTGCCTAACAATGACTCATTCTGTCCCTGAAAACTACCATTGTTTAACTTTCTGTTGCCTAATGGTTCCCAACAATTGCTGCAGCTTTATCTGAAACAAGCTGCCTGCATCATCACTATTAATTGCTAAATTGTGTTAAAAGAAACGTAACCAAATACATCTCTGTCAACCTTTATTGTACATAAATGCCTTGCAATAACAAGTTGAAATTTTGCCACATATTATATTATGGTCTACTTATGCAGTGTTTGCAATTTGGCTTGGATATCACATGTCTCTTTTGTACTACCACACTTAGAAAATCCAAGTTTTCCAGGTAATTTTTCAAATTTTTGTATTTTCGTGTGCATGTAACTCAGTTTTTGTGACTGATATGGGCATGATGAATTCTGTGTGTGTTTAGGCCACATTAAGCTTACCACAAAAAAATGTATACCCTTTTTGAGTGAATTATATTTGGCATAGAGGGCACCTACAATATGTACCTTTTAACGTATTACATTTTTTTAAATCACATTTTGGAATTTTTTATTTTCCCTCAGAAATATGTTGTTGGTGTTTTGATTCATGGAGTGTGTTCTCTAAATGGATGTTACTGGGTTGTAAAAATTTGAATGGACTGTGAAGAATAGTTCCAAAGTTATTAAGACCTGAAGTTGGGTCTGAAGATAAGATTGCCAGATGCGGGTTGCAATTTCCAGGTCATGCCACCTTCTTCCACACGCCATAATTCTGGAACTAATTGGCAGGGGAACTTAAAATTTCGTACATGAGTGTTCCACACTTGGTAGCATTGGTGTGCTAAATTTCAGCCAAATCTGAGACTATCAGCTGGAACTTTTTCTCAAATTGGTTGAATTGACATTGAATGACCCAGTGGTAAAGTTTATGACAAAAAAGGCAACTAAAACTTTCATAGGACAAATCTTACAACTTGATAATAGGGTCATTCCACACCAAGTGGTCTAAAACTGAAAAAAGTTCCCACCATCATGGTCTCCAATTTTCGTCAAATTTTAACTGTAGCTTTAGTCAAGTGTTGAAGTAAGTTTCCCAAGATTTCAGGCCTCTAGCTGCAATAGCTGCTGATCTAGACCCCCTTGTCTGAAGTGTACTTAGTCCGTGTGCATGCAACATAAAAAAAATGTCATATTTGGAGTCTAATAAAATCGAAACTAATTCATAAGAATGGTTAGTAAGATGCGACCCTGTACAGTTTTTTTTGCTGATTCCAACGAAATTATGTATAACATTACTCATGCAAACCCCGGTCAAATAACTCGACTCAAAGTATACTTCAAAATTTGTCGTGACACAACGCGACAAATTTTGACCAATATTAAGACTGCAATGATTTCCTTGCAGTTGAAGATATGGACTTGAACTTTTGGCCAAGCTTCATGCTTGTGCTAGACATAATGCAGCCGGATTTGCAATGATCCAGGCCATATGGTCGCCCTGCAGTATCTCTTCAAATTAGGCAGTGTCAGCACAAACGGTAAAATTTACCAAAGTTTCAAGCCAATTACTAAAAAATAGTTGGCCTGAATCTGCTTGTGAATAGTATCACCTAAAAGAGAAACTCTTGCTCTACAAGACTGACATTTGTTTTTTTTGCAACGCGACCATTAAGTACTCATTAACTCACATCAAAGTTGTTATATTTTGTATGCGCGATGCACTAATTTTTCTTCATTTCTAGGAATTTGAATCTTAATAGTCGCTTAGAATTACTGATATAATTGGATATTTCATTCGTGTTTTATTCAGTGATTGGCCAGTGAGAGATGTCAGAAGTTAATGAAGAAGAAGAATCGTTGGCCCCCTGTTCAATTGGAAAAGATGCTGCTGCATCAAAGTGCCATGTTATCTTCTATGCTAAGAAGACTGGATTCAAAGCGTTTAGTGATTTCACAGAATGTGACCAGAAATTGCTTGTTTCGCGTTCAGAAGCCAAACTTGACGAAAATTCCATCATTTGCTTCCACCATGAAGCCCTCTTCCTACATGAATATCAAGCGATGCAAAAGAAATGTTGCAATCCATTCAAGAAGAGGAATCACAATGTAAAAGCTGGACTTAGACTGCTTGATAATGAAACAGCTGCCAAACTTTGCCTGTTAAAGAAAAAAGAAGTGATTGATATAAAACCTGGTCAGAAGCTTTGCCCTCGCTGCATGTCGGCACTGAACCAAAAGCTAGAAGATTCATCATCACTATCAACCCAATCTGAACAAGATTTCACAACGGATGAAACTGAACCAGCCATCAACAAAAGTTTATCATTTATTGGTGCTTCACCATTGAAAAGAAGACAACTAAGTAAAAGAGATAAGCAAAGCTATGCAAAAAGAAAGATCTTGGATGCACAAAGTTTAATTGGGAATCAAATTGCTGCTGCTGTAGGAATCAATTACGATGAACAGCCAAGTTCAAGTAAAAGTCGCCCATGCAATAATTGTGCAGATCTTGATAATCTTATAGAAGAGTTGAAAGAAAAATGTAAAGTGTCAAATCGTAGGACAAAAGTTCAAATATTGACCTTGGTTCCAAGAAGCTGGACAATTAAAGATACGACAACAGCATTTAATGTATCAGAAAGAATGGTAAAGCAAGCGAGAAAACTGAAGAATGAGCAAGGTGTTCTAGCTTTTCCAGCAAATCGGCAAGGAAGGAAGCTTTCAGATGAAGTTGTCCAGAAAGTACATGACTTTTTTCAAGATGACGAATTCAGCAGACTTTGTCCAGGGAAGAAAGACTGTGTGCCTGTGAGAATTTCAGGAACAAAGGTGTACAAGCAAAAGCGGTTGTTGCTTTGCAATTTGAAGGAAATGTACGTGTCTTATCAGAAGCAAAATGGACCAGAAATTGGCTTCTCAAAGTTTTGCGAGCTTAGACCAAAATGGTGTGTTACAGTTGGCTCTGCTGGAATGCACTCAGTTTGTGTCTGTACAATACACCAAAATGTCAAGCTTATGCTCACTGGTGCATCAATCAATGAAGACTACAAGGAAATTCTTAGCAAAGCTGTTTGCAGCTTGGAAAACAAGGATTGTATGCTTCATCGTTGTGAAAACTGCCCTGGTCCAGAAGGTGTAGAAGCAGTTATTGCAACATATTTTGAAGATAATGACCCTGAAGAACTGATTGAGTACAAACAATGGATTCATACCGACAGGGATACTTTAGAAACAAAGCAGCTTTCAACAGAAGAGTATGTTGAAGATATTGCAGCAAAAATTTGGAACCTGTCTTGTCATCACTACATTGCCAAGCATCAAAGCCAGCACCTGAAAGCTCTCAAAACTGATTTGAAAGAAGGCGAATTCATAATACTAATGGATTTTGCTGAAAACTATTCATTTATTGTTCAAGATGCAGTGCAAGGCTTTCACTGGGAAAACAGTCAAGCAACAGTTCATCCATTTGTAGTCTACTACTGTGAAAACGAAGAGGTGCAATGTGTGAATCTTTGTGTTATTAGTGACTGCCTTCGACACGATACGATTACTGTCCATGTTTACATTGGAAAAGTAATCAATTACCTGAAGATGCAATTTTCCAAAATAAGCCACATCCACTACTTCAGTGATGGTTCAGCTGCACAATATAAGAATTTCAAGAATTTTCTCAACTTATGCTATCACAAAGAAGATTTTGAAATAACAGCAGAATGGAATTTCTTTGGAACAAGCCATGGAAAGTCGCCTTGTGATGGCATTGGAGGCACAACAAAACGGTTGGCAGCAAGAGCAAGTTTGCAACGTCCATATGAAAACCAGATTCTAACACCCAAAGATCTTTTCAACTTCTGCAATGATAATATCAATGGAATCAAATTCTTTTTCATCAGCAAAGAGGAAGTTGAAGAAGAAAAAGCTTCTCAAGAAGAAAGATTCCTGCAAGGGCACACTCTAGCTGGCACAAGAGAAAACCACCATTTTTTGCCCATTGATATGACGACAATTAAGGTCAGTAGAGTTTCAAATGATGCGACATCTTTTTTGGCCAAAATTAGTGCTGCTGAAGTAGTAGTTCAAGTCATGGATCTTCAGCCTGGGCAGTATGTTGCTTGCATTTATGAAAAGAAATGGTGGATTGGAAACATCGTTGAAATCTCAGTCGAACAGAAAGATGCTTTCATAAGCTTTATGCATCCTCATGGTCCTGCAAGTTCATTTTATTGGCCCTTAAGACGTGATACTTGCTGGATTCCAGAACAACTTATCATTGGTGTTATTCCAGCTCCATCAGTGACATCATCTGGTCGGCAATACAGTTTTCCTGAAAGCATTCTCTTGCAAATCAACGATGCTTCCAGAATGATGAAGTAACTGAGGAAGACAGGCTTGGGAACCTGCATAAAGAAACCCACAATCAGGCTTGGGATCCTGTGGTAAAGACACCCTGTAATCAGGCTTGGGAACCTGCAGTAAAGATACCCACCCGTGGCTGTTACTGCATGGCTATCGGGCGTGGCCCCTATGGCGATGGGGATGCTGGTTTTATTGTGATAACCAGTAATGGCTCAGCCATCATGGACCAACGCAGGGCACTGCGCACACAAAATATAAGATACTTTGACCTGAGTAAATAAGCACTTAATGGAAGCGTTGCAAAAGAAAAATATATCCATCTTGTAGAGCAAGAGTTTCTCTTTCAGATGATACTATTCACAATTAAATCCAGGCTGACTATTTTGTAGTAATGGGCTTTGAACTTTGGTAAATAAAGCCATTTGCGCTGACACTGCCAAATTTGAAGAGATTTTGCAAGGCGACTATAAAGCCTGGGTAGTTGGAAATCCAGCTGTATTATGTCCAGCACAAAGATAAGACTTGGTAAAAAGTTCAAGTCCATATCTTTATCTGCAAGGAAATTATTGCAGTCTGAATATTGGTCAAAATTTGTCGCATTAAGTCACGACAGAATTAGGGGTACACTTTGAGTCGACTTGTTTGACCGGATTTTGCATCAGTAATCTTATAATTAATTTCGTTTGAATCAGCACAAAAAACTGTACAGGGTCTCATCTTACTAACCATTCTTATGAATTGGTTTCAATTTTATGAGACCCCAAAAATGGCATTTTGTCTGATGTCGCGCGCATGCGAACTTACTACCCTTCAGACAAGGGGGTGTAGATCAGCAAGTATTGCAGCTAGAGGCTTGAAATCTTGAGAAACTTAATTTAGCACTTGACTAGTGCTACAGATAAAATTTGAAGAAAATTGGAGACATGATGGTGGGAAGGTTTAGACCACTTGGCATGGAATGACCCAATACCGAGTGTGAGATCAAATTCAAATTTGCATTCAAAAGCAATGAAATGTCATGGGTTCCAATTTCTGATATACTGAAAGTACTTCCAGTTCCTGATATTGATAACTTCCAGATATTTTCATTTCCTGGTGTAAACATCACTTATACATCATAACATGAGTTCTGATAGCAAATGCTGACACTGTGACACTAATAAAGTAATTATTTTATGAAAGGTGAAGCTTCACAAGTTTTCATTTGGTACTTGTCCCTTTCCATCACACTGATGGAAAAATTGAAAAAGTTCTGAAGGAAAACACTATCTCTGAAGCATTTAAAGAACGTGTTGAAAAAATATCCAAGTTCTTAAAACACTGCTGCTTGCTGAAAACTCAGGGTACATTGTTCCATCACATGAGTAAAAGCTGATAACTAAAAAAACAATGATTTCTATACTCTTATAACATAATTGATATGTAGCTATTAATTACTGAAATCTTGAGACAGCACATTTGCATAGTTTCAAAGAACTTCAGATATGTTTTAAGTGAGATGAAACTTTCATTTTATATGAGTCTCTTTGTGTCACAGGTGAATTACTTCATATTTTTACTTCAGGTGCCAAGATATTTTACCTTTTATGGTATTTGTATTAGCCTTAGGTTTGAAGTTATCTGTTAAGGATAAAATAATCAGTTTTAATTTGTTTTATTTGTTGTTTTTGTAACAATACAGAATGAAAAAAAACTTCCATATGTCCCATGCAGTCACATGGAATGGCCCTTTCAGTATACCTAAGTCGTCTAGAAATGTAAACACCAATAGATCTGGTACAGCCTTATGGCACGACATGATACGTTTCCCAGATGATTAGATGGATTGAGGTACTGAAAATCCAATTACTGATGGCATGTGGGAAGGTTGTTAGGAACACAGGTAAGAATGTACCCTGGATCTGTATTACGAGAAAGGATAATGGCAATTCATTTGTTTTGCAGTAAAAAGTGAAATACTTGTGCGATTTCACAATTGATGGTTTTGAGTTCACTTGCTACTTGTTAATATCCATAAGCCTATATGTCCCGGCCTGTTTTACACTAATTCTGAATTGATATGCCTGTCTGTCAGACAGACAGGACGCGGGTTAGATTTGCGTGGTGGATTTTCGTGGGAAGGGTAGAAAGCAGGTGTGGCAGCTGCCTAGATGGCTACGCCCTTGAACAAGAGATAGAGGGAGAGCGAGAGAATTGTTCCACTCGACACAACGAAATTTATTCTGAGGATTTATTGAACGCAGCTGTTTTTGTGGCGTGACTTCTTTGGCAATTCACTTTTTTTTCAAAAAAAACAAGAATATTTTTACTAATGTAATAATAATCATAACAATCACAAGCATATCTTTACAAAGTATGAAATACCATACATCCATTCGTTGCAGCTTTGTGTTCGCGAACACATGTTCGTCTCTCGGTACTTTATACGTTTATGATCTGCAGTACACGATTAACCAAGTGCCACACAATACAAGCTGGTGTTAATAATATTGCCAAGGGATTCACGCAGCAAAGCTGTATAGCTATTATATACAACAATCTACGTCCTACTAAAATACCGGTATCATTCATTATCACGTACATATATAAAGGGTGAAACTTTTTATAATACTAGGATGCATATTAGAATGCGTTGTTTATTCACCTTTCAATATCTTTCTTCTTTGAACAATATTCGAACAGTTAGTACACGTCGTTTCAAAACAACCGCCAGTTGTACTGAGAAAATTGAGTATAAATCGATTGTAGCTTCGATCGTGTTCCAGTGATCCATAAAAAAAATGCTACTCATGACCGCTCGTCATTTATATACGAATCTCTGTTAATATTATGCAGTAAAGCCGCAGGCAAACATGTATTAAGGGATTGTCTACACGATGCCTTTTCCTCGAGTGCAATCGCAGTCACACGAGAGTAAAAGGGCATGTACAAAAATGTATGAAAAGGTCGCATGTACGCACGGGCGTTCTCGTGTCTCTAAGTTTCCTCATTGCACAAATCAGGCTGCTACTGGCACCTTTCTTTGCTTGGGAGCTTACGCTGTGTTTATTGTGATGAAAAGGCAACAGAAAAAGAAAAGCCAAAAGTCACCGTCGTTAAGGAAGTACCTGAATAACAGAAGTACGAGAAATACAAAGCGATGATAACATTCTGTTTGCAAATTTCAGAAGGAAGTCATATCGAGATTTTAGATTTTCTGCTTGACAAACTGCAGCGACAACGCTGACAATTACATTTCGTTAGCTAGAAACCAGCGACTTTATACCAATTTGGAATATTCATTTAGCATTGTGATTTATCACAATACGGATTAATGGAATGTGTAATAAAAAGAAAACAAAACATTCCTGTGATTATTCTTGAAACTGAGAAATACTTGATGGAGGTTATTAACTTTCAATGTATCATATGTATTTTATTTTATAAAAAAAGTTGTTTGCACAAGTTTAATCATGAAAGATTCGGCTGTATGTCTATTAATAGTTCAGAAATTTTGCAGATTTGTAAAACTAGAATAGGGTACGAGCATTTCGTGTTAGGCCTATACTATTAACGAAGTGATAGAAAAATATAAGGCAGAATTAGATAAGAGAGCCAGAGTGCACTGCATGGAGAAAAACACAGATGAATGTTACTGCAAAAGGACAACTATCAAAGGAAACGCGTGTAAAATGTAAAACAGTGCTTCACCGTAGATTTGCGAAAACAGATCCGAAGAAAAACTTTTGCTGTGTTGAAGTGCTACAATGCGTCCCGAAATTAAGCCTACGAGAAAGAATCAAAGAAGAAGTCATTTCGGTATTAACTAGGGATGTATAAATGTGGAAATACAAATACGAAAAGTTACAACTGTCCAAAATGCGCCCTATTCTCCGGGAAAGCCCAACAAACTATAATGTAATTTCAGCAGACAAGGAGAACTATATTGTTACTATTCTCGAAAATAACTCCGACAAGATAAAGAACTCAGATATACAGCGACGAGTAAAAAGAAAACAGGATGTCTTAATTGATATTATGAAACATACTGAACTTCAAAACCGACACCAAAGAAATGACAAACAAAAATTTGATTCTCCAATTTTTAATGAAGATTCACAGGTGTCAGCCATAGACTCCGAAAGTTATAACAATGTACAACCGCACTGTGTCTGAATACGAAAAAGTAACAGAAAGGTTATTGACCTTGCTGACAGTCATCGTCGTAGGAGTGCTACTCGGATCAATGACGTAGTGGTTGTAAAAGCAACAGCATTTCTTAAGCCTTGTGCTCCCACGCCTGAAATAAGAAAACTCGTCCACTTGCCTGAAATCAGTATTTTATCTCATAATGATTTTATTGCGTTATTTGAAGGGGTAAATGTATTTAAAAATGAAACTTCAAAAGCCACAGAGAATTAAAAAAAGTGTTTAGGACATTTGACTCATACAAATGTTCTGTTAATGACTATTCCACGCCGATGACCTACCTCTGCGGTTGTGTGTAAAAAAAGGGATAAGTGCTGCAAACATACTGCTCTCGAAAATATGCACACAATATGAAAACGTAGAAGCTGTTGATCTCAGTGGTGTAGCATGTATATTCCACACTACACATGGCATGGAGGTAATAATAGAGGGAGACGCCATGACGTCACAGCTGTGAAGCTATGTGAAGCCGAGGGTAGCCATCTCAATCCGACCAAAACATTGCTGCTGTAAGCTTGTGTGCATAGGCTTGTCGCTCGCTTTTGGAAGGATTTTGCGCTATTATGGTGACTTGTGTGGTGTTCGGATGTACGAATCGTTCTGATTGTGATGCGAAATCGAAGGGAATAACATTTCTTGTGTAAGTTGTCTCGTTAAGTGTGAATTTACAACTTCATTGTGAATGAACGTGTGCTACATCGGTACTTGTACTATAGCGTGTTTTTCTCCTGTATGATTTTAGATTTCCTAAAAATGAAAGTCGGAAAGCTCTGTGGGAGAATGCTGTGAGGAGGAAGAATTGGCGTGCGTCTAAATGGAGCACTATATGTTCTCAGCATTTCCGAGAAGAGGACATAGACCGAACTTCCCTTTCAACAGTAAGGCTCCGAGAAAATGCTGTACCATCAGTTTTCCCTACACACCCAAAATATTTGCAAAAGGTATGTTAATTCAAAGAATTAAATTCTTAGTTTTCAAGTTCACGTTTCAGTATAATACGAACGTATCGTCGATAATCGAAGTGTTGAGTAACTCACTTTGTCTCCATCATGTACCAAATTAAAAGCTAACACTACATTAATTGGCGTAAAGTATAGGCCTAAACAGGACACTGTGTAGATTTGCCATTCTATGTACCGTATTTCAGTAAATATTGGTGGTAATGAACAGTGTTTCCCAGTAGTGTAACGTAACTGGAATGTCACAGTACGTATTACAAACAAGATGTATTTATGGGGCTTTGGAGGGAGGGTATAGCTAACTTAGTTTTCAGTTTCTATTATTTAGTTTGTGATACACGTTTATTACTGAGTTAACAAAATTGTATCGTTTACATTGAAGGCTAGCTATTCGTAATATTACATTAAAAACTATTTTTAATCAGAAGAAACGCGGAATTTCGCCTTTACGAGATTTTATTTTAAACAAAAACTTTGAAACAACCAATCTGATGACGTTACATGCGTATATGGTGCAATTAGCGACTGTAATACACGCATCGCTATAGCACACTGGAAATGTTTTGGTCAGAGTGTCATGGCAGCGAGCCACGCCCCCATGGCTTCAAACCGTAGTACGGCTGGGATACGTAGCGCCATCTCCCCTTATTCTTACCTCCATGACACATGGACTAAGCTTAAACGGGCTAGGGAAGTAGCTTGTGGTGGAAAAAAATAAGCAGATGTCTTGTCAAGAAACCGGAGATAAGGTATACGATATCAAAGACAACAGATAATCTTCAGATCTTCTCCATTCATCAAAAGCTCAATCATTGCCCTCTTATGCACAAGTGGTCCACAGCTGATTGGGAGAAAAGATTCGGACTCTCAACGACTCGGAAGAAGACTCCAGGCTTCCATAAAGCATACAAGTTACCAGACAAGAATGAGGTTAATGCTGTAATAAAAATGCCGTTAGGGAACTCTAATGTTAATGTAAAAAACAGTACTGGAGATCAAATGCCACAAAGGTCTTTCTGTTTTTTTTCATCAAAGTATTCGGTCAATAACAAACGAAATTTTAGTTGTAGAGATTTTGCCAAATACAGAACTCTACTTTATCAGTGTTATGTGCCTTAGAGAGTACTGGCTAAATATTGACCACATTCTCTTTAGCTCACACACTAGCAAATTATTTCTGTAGGAACAGTTATAAAAATGGAGGTACTGTAATTTTCATCAAGCAAGATCTAAAATGTAAATCTATTAATAAGTTCTGGCATCTCAATGCAGAAACGGACTTTGAGCCGGCACTCATTGAAGTCAGGGAGGCAAATACAGTTGTAGCATGTATTTACCGTTCCCCAAATGGAAATTCTGAATCATTCCTAAATAAGCTTGAATATGTACAGTACTAAACAGGCTCCATTTAGACAAGTAATCATTAATGCTGTGGGGGGACTTCAACATTGATTTTCTTGAAATCAGCAGAGGAATAGAACTACTGCTTAACCACACAGATACTTTCAACTTAAAACAGACTATAACATCCCCAACAACAATCACAGAAACTACTGCCGCTGCCCTGGATCAGATATCTGTGAATACAAACTGTGGCGCAAAATATGTAAGTACAAGTGTCAGTGATCATGAAGCTTAAGTTGTTACCCTCCAAAGCTACTTGATGCCCACCCACAACTACAAAAGAACTGTAACAGCAAGACGTTTCATTACACATAATATAGAAACATTCAATCCCCTACTGTCAGGGGAATGTCAGGGGAAAGATGAGGAGAAGTTTTACAATTAGATGACACCAACAAAAAGTTCAAGAACTTCTATAGCATCTTCAGTGACTACTTTGAAATTGCATTCCCTCTCAAAACACAAGTAAAAAGAGGCACAATTCCAAAAGTAAAGATATGGATGACAATAGGTTTCAAAATCTCAAGTGTGAGGAAGAGAGAATTACGGAGGTGCAGAAAAATTAATAACATACCACCACTTCTGAACAACTACTTTCAGAATACCTTGAAATCTGCAAACGACTGATGTGCCAGCCAAAAAAAGGGCCAATGATAAGTTTGTAACAGAGTCAGAAAATAAAAGCCAAGCAGTATGGAAAGTAACAAAGAACGAAGCAAATAAAGCGTCTCCTGAAACGAAAATATTGCTCTGAACCATGAGAACAAGAGTGAAACTGATCCCCAACACATCAAAAATCTTTTCAGTTCCTACTATACACATACCAAAAATGATTTAGTACTAATTGACAAAACAAATAGTAGAAAGAAACAGAAAAACAAAGTGCAGTCATGTTCCTCTTCAGTCTATGTTTGTGCAACAGCTCCAGATGATATCACCCATGTTGCATCTGCTCTTAAGAAAACGTCATCAGGAATTGGTGGTATTCCTGATTGCAACATAAAGCAATATATTACAAACATTTACTGCTTCTTGCAGATATAGTCAGTTCGTCTTTCCTGATAGGCACATTTCCAGACTGTTTAAAAACTGGTGGTTCCTACTCATACGAAAGGAGACAAGTTAAATTGGAAAACTAGAGACCAATTGGCTTATTATCAAGCTATAGTAAAATCATAGAAAGAGTAATGTATAATAGGTTAATAAAATTTTTTGAGAAAAACAAAATTCTCACTGATACTCACCATGTATTCAGGAAAAATAAATCAGCAGCTGGTGCCATTTATTGTTTGTGTGTTTTGTTTTATTTCAGGCGCAAAAACAATTAGTGTCATACACATCAATGGCAGAATTGTATAACACAAAGACAAAGAGAGGAGTTAAAAACGACTACACGTTAATCCCAATTGACGGAAGAAAAGGTACCTACAAACAGGGACGTGGAGAAAGGTCTCTAAAATACGCCATAGAGAAACAGTGGTCCTGAACTAAAAATTTAATGGCCTTCGCCATATTGCTACGACGAATAAAAAGTAAACCGTGGCCGACAAAGCCCGCGCGTCGTTCGCTAAAATGGCCGGTAACTCAGTTGGCAAACATAAACGAGAATGTAAGTGGTTAAAAAAAAGGGTTTTCCGTCAGGAAATGGCGTGCCGTCAAAGTTTTTTGCACAATGAGCACCTCTTAACAAATGGTGACGGCTAAAAACACAGTGCCCGATGCGCAACCTAGCTAAGGTGATCTCAAAACGAGTGAGCAGAGAGGAGGTCGTCCAAACCACTGGGAGAGTCTTAATAACCTGGAGATTGTTCCCATGAAGGGAGGACCCGTGGTGATGCCAAAGTGACACTACCTGCTGACAGACAGCAACATAGAGATCATCGGAGGGAATGTAAGAACTAGCGGTCTGAGGTACGAGGACTGCAACATTGTCAGCAGCGTCAGCGGCCTCGTTCCATCAGATTGACGTGCCCAGGAACCCACATAAACATCACAGTGGCTCCATCAAGAGTAAGTAAGTGACAGCTTTCCTGGACCCGTTGCACTGAGCGATGGACAATGTACAGCACACACAGGCTCTGAAGGGCACTGAGAGAGTCGAAGCAAATGACAATTGAAAAGCCTGTGTCGCCGGATGTTCTGCATGGCCTGATACAGGGCGAAGAGCTCTGCTGTAAATACTGAGCAGTGTTCCGAAAGCCGGTACCGAAGAACGTCGCTGCCAATGACGGAGGCACACCAACACTACAGTCAGTCTGAGGGCTATCAGTGTAAACAAAGGTACTATCTCGAAGTTCGTGCAAAGGTCGTGAAACTGAAGGCGATAGAATGAGGCTGTAGTAGTGTCCTTAGGAAGCAAATGAAGGCCAAGGTGAACATGGGCCGCCGCATGAAGCCAAGGTGGTGAAGAGTTCAAACCCATGGGAAAGTTGCAGGTAGCTTGAAGTTAAGCTGGCGAAGCAAGGGCCAAAAGCAAACTCCAGGAAGTAACAGAGAAGAAGGACACACCCTCTACTGGCGATCAAAGGAGTGATCGAAGAAGGAGGCATACGATGGGTGGCCATGCATGGCAGACAAACGGCATGCATATCTGCTGAGGAGAAAATCACAGCCTTAGAACAGTGGTAGTTTGGCGGCTTCTGCTTACAGACTCTCAACCGGTCTAGTGTAAAAGGTGCCAGTGGTCAAACGGATGCCATGGTGGTGGATAGTATTGAGATGGCGTAAGAGGGACGGACGTGCAGATGCATAAACGAAACACCCATAGTCTAGTTTCGAATGGACAAGGGAGCGTTACAAACAGAGGAAGATGGTTCTACCTCATCTTCAGGAAGTATCACTGTGGACTTATAGGACACTGACAGCCTGCGTACAGTGGGCTGCCAGGTAAGACAAGTGGGAGGACAAAAAAGTTTCCTATCGAGCATGAGTGCCAGGAATTTCGTAATTTCAACGAATGGAAGAGCGACAGGCTCAGGATGTAAAGATGGTGGAAGAAACCAATAGCGAATCCAGAAATTCATACAGACGGTTTTGTCAGTGGAAAAGCGAAAGCAATTGTCGATGCTGCATGAGTAAAGACGATCGAGACATAGCTGAAGAGGCCGCTCAAGCAGATAACTCTGTGGAGAAATAGACTGCGAAATCATCAACTAAAAGGGAGCAGGAGATGCCATGCAGGAGATAGGCCATAATATGGTTAACAGCGATAGCAAAGAGGGCGACACTCAGGAAAGAGCTCTGAGGCACACCGTTTTCCTGGATAAAGTTGTCTGACAAGGCAGAACCCACACATACCTTGAAAACTTGGTCTTTCAAGAATTCCTGAAGGAAATGGGGCATACTGCCATGGAAGCCCCTAGCGTACAGAGTATGAAGGATACCAGTCCTCTAGTAGGTGTCATAGGCTTTCTCCAAATGGAAAAACACGGCCACAGTCTGGAAATTCCGCAGAAAACCATTCATGACATGGGTTGACAAAGTAACGAGATGGTCAACTGCAGAATGGCACACTCGAAATCCACACTGTGCAGTGGTTATAAATTGCGAGACTCGAGCCACCATACGAGCCAGGCATGAATCATATGTTCCATCACCTTGCAAACATAGTTGGTGAGAGAAATGGGGTGGTAGATAGAAGGAAGGTGTTTGTCCTTACCGGGCTTAGGTATGGATACGACAGCCACTTCGCACCAGCGTCTGAGAAATGTGCCCTCTGCCTAGATAAGGTTGTATGTGTGAAACAGAAAGTGCTTGCCCACAGGAGTAAGGTGCTGCAACATCTGAATGTTCGCAAAATGGTGGCCCAAGGTGTTGAAGATGGAAATAGGGTCCACAATGACATCGTCTGCTACTGTCAGGTCGGAAATTGGGGAACGGATTCGTCCCAGAGAGCTGTCGGAGGTTGGCCCATACGACCGAGAGAGAGTGAAACTATTAAAAGAACTAATGAATGAAATCCATCTAGCTTTTTTGCTATCCCGAAGGACGCCACGACACTGTGCACGCAACTGTTTATAATGAATGCAGTTTTCCATCGTAGGATGACAGTTAATAACGCAGAGAGCACGTCTCCACGCGCGAATTGCGTCGCAGCATGCCTAAGTCCACCAAGGGAACAGGACACAGCATGGTAAAGTGCGAGGAATGGAACATTCTGTGGCAGTTAGGATAACGTTTGTAAGATATTCTACCTTGTCATGACAAGTGGGGGAAATGTTGTTCATAGAAGGTCGCAAGGGAGGAGTAAAGCCTCCAGTCGGCCTTAGTAAGATGCAATTTGGGGTAGGAGTCAGCAAACGGACAGCACAACGGACATGGTCGCTCGAGTATGTGTCAGAGAGAATGGACCACTCGAGACGATGGGCAAGTTGGACAGTGCAGAAGGATAGGTCCAAACTGGAATAGGTATGCGTGAAGTCTGAAAGGAACATGGATGCTCCAGTATTAAGACAGAGGAGGTTAAGTTGATTGAGAAGATCAGCCAAGATGCCACTTCTCAAACAGGTTCTGGGAGAAGCTCAGAGGGGATGGTGTGTATTAAAGTCACCGAGTAGCAGAAAGGGGTGAGGTAGCTGCCCAGTAAGCTGGAGGAAGTCTGCCCTGGTGGCATCGAATAACGGATAATGGAGGGATGTAAACAGTACAAAGAGAAAAGATCAAGTGAGGAAGGAGAAGGTGAACTGCTACAGCTTGAAGGCGGGTATCAGAGCATATGAGCAGCATGACTCCCCCTTGAGGTGGAATGCCATCCTTGTGGGGAAGGTCAAAATGGACCAGAAAGAAATTCGAGATCTCAAAGCAGTCGTGGGGACACAATTTTGTTTCCTGGAGGCAGCGGACAAGTGGACACTGCGATTATAAGAGCAGCCGTAAATCCTCTTTATTTGATCGAAGGCCATGAACGTTCTATTGAATGAGAGTCGTAATGAGGGAAGACCATGAGGGAAAAGTTGAAGGCATGCCACCTCGGCGGCTGCCGAGTGCCAGCCTTCAAAGACTCACTGCTATAGGGTGCAGAGATTGCAGTATCCTGCTTCATTAGATCTACAGAGGTGTTGGCATTCTCTTTCTGTTGATCTGCACAGGCCAGGGTAGAAAATCGGTTGGTGGCGCTCACTGGCGACACAGACGTCGGCCGGGTGAGGGTGTCATGAGGCAACACTGCCGAAGAGAATCTCCGAGTCAGCGAAGGAGAAGACCGTTTGCATTTGTTTGACTTCTTGGAGCCTTTCTGGGTTGCAGGGGAAGACTCAGATGTTTGTGGCCAGAAGGACGCGGGATGTCTAAGCAGGAGTATTCCTTCTGCCGGTTGTGTAACAGGTGACTTTATCCCAGGAGGCGAATGTTTGGTGGCTTGTTACACAGCTGGATGAGGAGACGGCAATGCTGCCATGACACTGAGGGATTTCACAACCGCAGTGCTGAGTCTGAGGTCGTATGTCTGTGTGGCCATGTCCTTCATGGAGTGAGATGTAGCAAGAACAGTATTGTAAGTCCCAGATGGTAGGGTTTTCGACTAGACAGTAACGCCTGAATGAGTGGGTAAGGCTCTTTTTCCTTTACCCAGATCTCCTGGACAGACTACTCATCGAGATACACGGGAGAGTCTCGTGAGGAGGCAGCATGGTCGTCATTGTATTTGATTCAGCAGGGAGAGGGAGGCAGACAATTGCTCTCGTGCACATCCCTACCAGAGGCTACATATTTGGCTGGGTATTGACAAGACATTCAAGTGTGGTTGAAATGATGGCAATGGAAGCAGTGCATCGCGTTGGGAATGTATGGTCGGACTGCGATAACTTCATAGCTTGCTTTGATCTTGGACAGAAACACCACTCCACCAAAGATGAGAAAAAGAGCACGTGTGGGCACTAAGGATGCATCTACCTTTTTCATCACCTGATGGATGACAATGACACCCTGATGGGAGAGGTACGGTTGGATTCTGCGTCAGTCAGACCATCTAGCAGTCTAGAGTAAATAACACAACGGGAAGAATACAATGGGCCTTGACAAGAACAGGATAGCAATGGAGAAACGAAGGGGCAAGCAATTATTGTACTTGAGAGTCAGAAGTATTCTCCAAAAGCAAAGTGCCACTGTGTAAACGAGAGCAGGATTTCACAGGGCTGGCAACTGCGTCAACACCTTTCTGAATAAGAAATGTTGCAAAGGACTGACTGTCTTCAGTACATGAAGCCATGTGGAACCATGGTGCTGCTGGGAGGGTCTTTGAATTGGGAGCTTCATTCGGTTTACGTTTGGTAGACGTGGACTGTGATGATGATGATTGGCTCATTGCGAGAACATCCCCCATGATTGCCTGTGTCTCCGATGGCGCGCTCCTTGCAACTGGGGGCCTACCCACAGAGGGGGCTCACCCACCTAAGGTGATTGTTCACAGCTCAGGTCACGCCTCCCGAACACTTGACAGAAGAACCAATCAGCAATTTGGGAAGGTAGCAGCTCAGATAGTCATCCTTCCCTGGGCCTGGCCCATATAAGGGGGTACGTGCTAGCTCTACTTGTCGACCTGGGGCTGGGAATAATGCGTTACCCAGTCATCTGTTATGCATCAGACGCAAGGACCGGCCTTCACGAGTGCACGAGGAGGAAGAATAAAAAGAGGAGCCTTAAATGCCGAAGCAGAGGAGGGGTAGGAAAAGGCAAATGAAGAAAGGGAAAAGGGAATGAAAAACAGTGATGAGACTATTCTTATGTCAGTTACTCAATTACTGAAAATGCGGGACACATTCCCAAAAACACTCCAGACAAGTTCCCCAAGGGAGGGGAAAAGAAATAGCAAGAGGATAGATATGCAGCACGGAAGGGAAAAGATGCTGCAAAGGCTGGGGCACTGTGGTACCCAATCATGAACCCACCAAACAGCGGCGAGCCCACTTGGGGGCGGTGCCATTTATGATTTTATACATAACGCCCAGAAAACAGTCGACAAAAAAGGAAGTGCCATTGACATTTTTTTATACTTCAATAAAGCCTTTGACATACTGCTGAACAAGCTCCAAGCATATGGCAGTGGAGGCATTGCACTAAATTGTTCATACTGTACTTGACAAACGTGCAACAGTAAATTCAAATAAAACATGAACTAAAGGAATGTACTAGGATACGTTTCTGAGATGCAGAAACGAGTAAACAAAAAAAAAAATAGAGGAGTGTCTCTGAGATCCATTCTTGGGCCAATTGTCTTTCTCCTCTATGTAAACGATTTAGAACCAAACATTGAGTCAAAACCAAATACTTTATTTGCAGATGACACGAGCATCCTTATTACAAGGAACATCCCAAGTCAGCTATAAGCAGCTGTAAATAAAACTACAGCACAGCTAAATAGATGGTTTGAAGGAAATAAACTACTGATAAACACCAAGAAAAACAACCTTCCTAAATTTCTGTTTAAAAGGTGATGCACGCAACACTATGTAACAAACTCCAAGAAAATTCTCTCTTCTATGGAAACAAAGTTTTTAGGCATATGGTTTCAAAATAACTTCAAATGGCAGACTCAGTTAAACAAAATAAATGGAACACTAAATAAAATATGTTATGGTTCACTGTTACTCTTTGTTAAAGCAGCCCGCATCTCGTGGTCGTGCGGTAGCGTTTTCACTTCCCACGCCCGGGTTCCCGGGTTCGATTCCCGGTGGGGTCAGGGATTTTCTCTGCCTCGTGATGGCTGGGTGTTGTGTGCTGTCCTTAGGTTAGTTAGGTTTAAGTAGTTCTAAGTTCTAGGGGACTGATGACCGTAGATGTTAAGTCCCATAGTGCTCAGAGCCATTTGAACCATTTTTTCTGTTAAAGCAAGTTTTATCACTATGTGAACTGCCAACTTTGCTCATTTTCTACTGTACAGAATTATATTCTGAGGTAATACACACGCTAGTTCACTCATTCTCCTAACCCAGAAGAGAACTGTAAGAGCAATGTAACATGCTTGACAAACAGATTCTTGCAAACCCCTCTTTCAAAAGCATCAATCCTCCCACTTACCAGTATGCAGATACTAGCAATCAGTAAATATATTAGAATAAATTTGAAAGACATAAATGAAAATTTGCACAAGACAAAAGGAAAAGCTTCATGTCTAGTTAGTGACCACATCAGCCTACAAAACTTTCACAGTAAACAGTGGTATACTAATTAACAATAGTCTTCCACATAGGTAAAAATCACATCATCATTCACTTTTTTGTGAAGCCCTTAGAGCATTATTATTAGAACATTGCTTCTATTCAATAGCATAATTTTTAGAACATTTGAGATACAAGATACCTGAAACAAGACAGTGCAGTTACTGCAAGCTCTTTTGTCGATTAAGCTAAAATTTATGTATCTACTGAAATAATACTGTAGTTTTATTGTGTTAAGCTGTGTTATTGTTTTGTTTTGTGTTTTTTTCTGTGTTCCACAAAGTGGAAAGATTTTTTGGATGAATAAACAAATAAATAAATGAATAAACGAAAAAATCCTGAGACTAGACGAATTTGGCAAATTCATAGACACCAGAATCCACTAGAATGCGGGTTGTGTTCTCCAGTTTTGTAGTTTTTGCATCATCAATGACCTTCCTTTGTGTTTCTAGTAATTTGTTGATGAGTTACACATATACCATTATTTCTTTTGTTCAGATGTCAGGCTTCTCAGTTTTTGTGCTATTAAATAGCAACAGCATGCATATTCATCCACAGTTTTCACGTACACTATCTGTAAATTTCTGGCTTATTCTTCTCTGTATCTTATTCTTTGCATTATTACGATTGGAGACGTTTTGTCTAATATTAGTCGACCACACAATTGCTGCACCTGGGAGTGAGGGCGCGTAAGTCGACTAACGTGTTTACCTGTGTGACTGAAGCCCATCAAAACGTGCTCTGCTGTTCTAACACCAACAACTTGTTCTTGAAGCTTTTTGTACTTCGATAACATATGCGACAGATAAAAAAATTGATATTGTTTTTGTTCATTGTAATGTTACCACGTGGTTCCAATAGTGACCCTGAAAGTGCAAGTCCAATAATGTCATGGGCTGGGTAGTACCTTATGCTCATGGCACACATCTCAAATTACTATTCAAATAATTTTTAGAAGCGGCATTCCATACGACTTTTCTTTGTTTATAATCATCTCGGCGAATGGCCTACCCGATGGGAGGCCCTAGCCACATGACATTATTATTATCTATCAATTTAAGCATGCTTCTTTTGGAGTCAACAGAGGTTATTGCACATAATTCCCTTTACAGCATAACCTCAACACATTATACAATCAAACATACATTGGCCCTAGCTGCCGGGCGCCTGTTAAAAACGCAAAGACTTCATACCAAATGTGCAAAGTAATTCTCTTTATGCAAAGCCCCCATTTACAAGAAATTAAGCATGCACGACTGTGCTGTTAGAAATTGATGGACATGTACAAAGTTAAAAACAAAAAGACACCATGTGGATATACCTTGAAGATTGTGGTAGCGCAACCAATTTTTGATATGATGTGGAAGAATTAGTCTGTAAATGAAAGAAATAGGAGAAAAAAGAAATGTAATCACATTAGATGATTTGTTGAGAAAGTTCTGCATAGAATTTGGTTATTATTATTCCATAACTTCAAAAAAAATCAACTAAATGATAATCTTTGTCTCTATATGCTACACTATTTAGAAAATAAAATTGTATTTATATTTTAATAACGCTCATTGACCAAAGATTAAAACTTTTTTTTATAAAAATGAGCTAAAACTGGAACTTTTGGTTCAGAGAAGTAATGAATGTTATCTGTAGATCAAAGTAGTGAATTGTAGTGTTAAGTTTGAAAAGTTTGCTAACTATAGAATTATTTTCCTTTTACACAGAGTTTCTGAAAAATCCACATTCTTAAATTAAGCATTGATTACGTACAATGAAATGAATCTTTGATTAAATTTGGAACTTAATTCTATTTTGTCATTCATTCATACATCACATTCTACACATTACAACATCAGAAGTGTAGTGAAGCTCTTCCAGAAAAACTAAAAATGCCAAAGGGAAAGCCTCTGTTCAAGAAGGGTGGCAAGACAAATGAAAAGAACTGCAGACCAATATCTCACTTGTCTGTATTTTGTAAAATTCTGAAAAAAGTATTTTACAGAAGACTTATTGATTCATAGAGAAAAATAGTTTTGTGTCAAATATTCAGCATGGATTCAGAAAATACAAGTTGATAAGAAATTGCCAGCTTAGATTTTGTTAATAAAGCTTTGATAGTAATAGACCAGAAGGCGATATTTGTGGACCTCAAAAACACCTTTGATGTGACACATCACAACTTACTGCTTCAAAAATTGGAAAATGTAGGAATTAGGCGTTGGCACATGAATGGGTGACATCATACCTGCAAATCAGAGAGCAAATAGTATAAACCTCACATCAGGAAGAAAACATTATGTACACCTAACATTCTAAATGGAATGAAATTAAGTATGATGTACTCCAAGGTCCTTTTTTGGACCCAGTGTTGTTCTTTCTACATCTACATCTATACTCCGCGAGCCACCTTACGGTGTGTGGCAGAGGGTACTTATTGTACCACTATCTGATCCCCCCTTCCCTGTTCCATTCACGAATTGTGCGTGGGAAGAACGACTGCTTGTAAGTCTCCGTATTTGCTCTAATTTCTCGGATCTTTTCGTTGTGATCATTACGCGAGATATATGTGGGCGGTAGTAATATGTTGCCCATCTCTTCCCGGAATGTGCTCTCTCGTAATTTCGATAATAAACCTCTCCGTATTGCGTAACGCCTTTCTTGAAGTGTCCGCCACTGGAGCTTGTTCAGCATCTCCGTAACGCTCTCGCGCTGACTAAATGTCCCCATGACGAATCGCGCTGCTTTTCGCTGGATCATGTCTATCTCTTCTATTAATCCAACCTGGTAAGGGTCCCATACTGATGAGCAATATTCAAGAATCGGACGAACAAGCGTTTTGTAAGCTACTTCATTCGTCGACGAGTCACATTTTCTTAGAATTCTTCCTATGAATCTCAACCTGGCGCCTGCTTTTCCCACTATTTGTTTTATGTGATCATTCCACTTCAGATCGCTCCGGATAGTAACTCCTAAGTATTTTACGGTCGTTACCGCTTCCAATGATTTACCACCTATGGCATAATCGTACTGGAACGGATTTCTGCCCCTATGTATGCGCATTATATTACATTTATCTACGTTTAGGGAAAGCTGCCAGCTGTCGCACCATGCATTAATCCTCTGCAGGTCTTCCTGGAGTACGTACGAGTCTTCTGATGTTGCTACTTTCTTGTAGACAACCGTGTCATCTGCAAATAGCCTCACGGAGCTACCGATGTTGTCAACTAAGTCATTTATGTATATTGTAAACAATAAAGGTCCTATCACGCTTCCTTGCGGTACTCCCGAAATTACCTCTACATCTGCAGATTTTGAACCGTTAAGAATGACATGTTGTGTTCTTTCTTCTAGGAAATCCTGAATCCAATCACAAACCTGGTCCGATATTCCGTAAGCTCGTATTTTTTTCACTAAACGTAAGTGCGGAACCGTATCAAATGCCTTCCTGAAGTCCGGGAATACGGCATCAATCTGCTCGCCAGTGTCTACGGCACTGTGAATTTCTTGGGCAAATAGGGCGAGCTGAGTTTCACATGATCTCTGTTTGCGGAATCCATGTTGGTTATGATGAAGGAGATTTGTATTATCTAAGAACGTCATAATACGAGAACACAAAACATGTTCCATTATTCTACAACAGATTGACGTAAGCGAAATAGGCCTATAATTATTCGCATCTGATTTATGACCCTTCTTGAAAATGGGAACGACCTGCGCTTTCTTCCAGTCGCTAGGTACTTTACGTTCTTCCAGCGATCTACGATAAATTGCTGATAGAAAGGGGGCAAGTTCTTTAGCATAATCACTGTAGAATCTTAAGGGTATCTCGTCTGGTCCGGATGCTTTTCCGCTACTAAGTGATAGCAGTTGTTTTTCAATTCCGATATCGTTTATTTCAATATTTTCCATTTTGGCGTCCGTGCGACGGCTGAAGTCAGGGACCGTGTTACGATTTTCCGCAGTGAAACAGTTTCGGAACACTGAATTCAGTATTTCTGCCTTTCTTCGGTCGTCCTCTGTTTCGGTGCCATCGTGGTCAACGAGTGACTGAATAGGGGATTTAGATCCGCTTACCGATTTTACATATGACCAAAACTTTTTAGGGTTCTTGTTTAGATTGTTTGCCAATGTTTTATGTTCGAATTCGTTGAATGCTTCTCTCATTGCTCTCTTTACGCTCTTTTTCGCTTCGTTCAGCTTTTCCTTATCAGCTATGATTCGACTACTCTTAAACCTATGATGAAGCTTTCTTTGTTTCCGTAGTACCTTTCGTACATGATTGTTATACCACGGTGGATCTTTCCCCTCGCTTTGGACCTTAGTCGGTACGAACTTATCTAAGGCGTACTGGACGATGTTTCTGAATTTTTTCCATTTTTGTTCCACATCCTCTTCCTCAGAAATGAACGTTTGATGGTGGTCACTCAGATATTCTGCGATTTGTGCCCTATCACTCTTGTTAAGCAAATATATTTTCCTTCCTTTCTTGGCATTTCTTATTACACTTGTAGTCATTGATGCAACCACTGACTTATGATCACTGATACCCTCTTCTACATTCACGGAGTCGAAAAGTTCCGGTCTATTTGTTGCTATGAGGTCTAAAACGTTAGCTTCACGAGTTGGTTCTCTAACTATCTGCTCGAAGTAATTCTCGGACAAGGCAGTCAGGATAATGTCACAAGAGTCTCTGTCCCTGGCTCCAGTTCTGATTGTGTGACTGTCCCATTCTATACCTGGTTCTTTATATCTACCAATGACCTGGGACAGTTACAGTCCAACTTTTTTGTTCAAGAGTCAACACTGATACTGAGGGGCAGCATCTTGGGCCTCATATTCACTAATCTTGTTAATGACTGGTAACCTACATAAATATGTTTTAAACCCTATCCCCACACCCCCACCCCCACCCCTGCCACAACAGACAGGCAATAAGTTGGTTGCTGGCCCCCAAGTAGCAATCGTTAGAACTCAGACTGTTTGGAACACTATGTGTTGACTTTCTCTGTTTCAGAATGATTCGACCTCTGACGCCTATAATTCCATCACAAAGTGTATTGTTATGTGAGCAGATGATTAATTGACAGATAACAGTTATTGTACCTATATTTAAATGTGTTATGCAATATGCAACGATTGTTAGCAGGCAGACGCAGGTGGAAATTGTTACAGGTAATGGAGCATTTAAGAGCAAATTCCTAGTCATGGATTATTTATCAGTTAGATGCATTTTAGGCATTGGGTTCCTGCAAGAAGGAGACGTAAAAATAGACCTCTCTGGTGGTAAATGTTTTGTGAGAATTGTTGGTAGAAAATTAGTTCTGAACTTAATTTAAGCGAAAACTAAACATGGTAAATTTTGTACGAGGGTAAAGATTAAACTTTTAGTTTTTGAGGTACTGCATATACCCAGGTTCCTAACTACACATGCCAATGATACTAAATGTGTAATGTTGTTGCATTAATTTGTTCTGAAAGCGGTGCTGATAGACAATAAAAGCGGGTTAAAAGCTGTGAGCTGTCTGGGGAAGTTAACCTTGCATTACTGAGCAACTGTTTCACCAGGTATCCAATCTAGCTTACCAAATTCCCAACCAGACAACCAGACTAACATTAATTATAATCTTTTAATAGTCATATGACAACCAGTGATATATATATATAAGAGAATTTAAATAAAAAGAAATAAATCAGTTTATATTTGGAAATTTATTTTAAGATTGATCATTGAAATTTCAGCATATTAAACTTGATTCATAACTAAACTGGTGCCTTATTTAGGATTGTGAAAATGTGAGTTTGTAATCTTACGGAACACATCAAATATGAAGCCAAGATTGGGAGACTGCATAAACACTGCATTCATAAAATAATACACGAAGAACTTTGAAACATACGCAAGAGGAAATTAACCACAACTAACCGATTCAATTTTCACCCATAGAAGTTACGTTCGTAGCGCAATCCTGTCCGTCATGTAATTACCACACGCTGGTATACTAAATTCATACTAACTCTCTGTGAAATCTTCCTGAAAAGAATAGCTGAGGGCTACTTTGATGATTACACCACATGCTTCATGTGGTCAACTTGGTTTACACAAAGAGTGTAACTCCACAATAATTTTGATAATTAAAATAAATTAGATCGAAAAGCAATTTACAAAAGAAAAACCTCGAACTGGTTACTATCGTCTTACTATTAACCTGATGGGTCAAACAATTGTATAAGCACGTGGTACTGGTGTCACAAAGTACACCCCAAGTGGGTTGAACATAAAGAAAAGTTGCTATATTGAAAAATATTGTCAAGACGAGACGTTATAATCTCACACACATTCGCATTTAAGATTGATGATCTTAGTTAAGAGTTACTGATCAACACGTGGTTCCACTTTACTCACAAAGTAGTGACAAAGCAACTACTGGAAGATTTTCTGAACTTCACACTCGAAATACACTGCATTGCAATTTAAGATAGCATTAGATATTTTAGATCCAAACCTGAAATAAAGGTGATTAAATTTTCAGCTAGGCTGAACTTAAGAAATCCATTGTCCTACGGACTTAGCAGAGATGCGCTTAGCCGGAGATCTTACCACTTCAGATGCTCGCCACGGACAGACTGAGCTGGGCTCCTACCGAGGGTGATCAGAGAGGCAGCTTCCTATACCAACATGACAAGTGTCGGACAGGACCATATTAAGAATAGAAACCTCTCTGCTTTTAGAAAGCGTAGCTACCTGTTCCGACGTTGGTCCTACTGTTCTCTAGGAGACAGGCTTGTCTGCTACCATCAAGCATGCAACTAGAAATACATTTGCTCATTCATTCTTTCACACAGAAGGGAAGGGGGATGACAGTATCTTATCATATACAGTATATAAAAGAAAGTGGATGTAGGATCCGTATGAGACTGTGTGACATGAATTACATATAAACTGTGTTTTAAGGTGTAGTAGTGTGACAGATCGTTCTTGTTTATGTGTAAAAGTAACACGTTTCACTGCTCAATCTCCTCCCAGATAGTCAGAAACACCACAGTAAATTTAGAAGAGGAATTTATGCCGTAAATGACAACAGATTTAAGAAATTAACATGAAAGGAATCCAACAGAGACCTTTCAAGTGTACAGTAAGCTTTAATACTCATCATGATATGGAATCATTATTACAGGGCAAGATCCTTGAATCTGATTATCGAAGTGCGGTCCAAGGAAGTGAACTTAATAGATTACTACTTAAATACTTACAAGTATTCACCAAAAAACTAGATGTCATCAAGAGTTACAATTATCACATGCAAGTTAAATCACATAAAACGGATTGTCGTTCTACCTACTCATTTCCCTGGACCAAAAGAGAGGCAGTGGACAAAGAAATCGGAAGTTATTTGCTTGCTTATCCTGAATCAGACAATACGAGGGTTTTATCCTCATCAGGACAAAAAAAGAAATGTACTGTAAATATGAGACTTTCCTTATGTTCATGCTTTCTTCTGTAGTATTAAGATGTACAAATTTTATGCTTATTTTGTACGGTTTTGTTAGCAGTGTAAGTTATTTACTTTACTGGATTTTTACATTTTCCTACCAATGGTTTTAATAATGAAGCTAAATATTTGGCAGAAAAATACGTTGGTGAACCAATAGTGGTTTATAGGCCTCATAGACCAGTCCTCTAGACGTTCATCCTTATCCACCTTGTGAACTTTAGGAAGCCCATAAAATCACGGTGGTACTGCACCTCTCACTTTTAAACTTCTTGGTGGTGATTAAGCGTTCAGCAAGGCAGCAGCCCTTATTGTCACCTTGTTGGTAGGATCTAGGTTAATCTTCTGGTTTGCACCAGAACTAAGTAGACCACATATCTTTTCCTTGTAGACTTCCTGAGGCAAAAGGGCGGTAGCATTACCTTTATCAGCACGCAGGACGACTATGGCAGTATCATCATGCAGCATTCGTATCGCACATCTTTCTTCCTTGGAACATTACTTCTTTGTGGACGATGTTTCGTAATTGCTCGACAAGTTTCACGTCTGATTTCTTCATCAGACTCCTCTGATAGAGGTCGGGCAGCTTGTTCAATGGCGCTGATGAAAGATGATATCGGCAAAGTCTTTGGAGTAGGGTCAAAATTTAACCCTTTACTTAAGAATCTGTCTTTAAGGAAACAATAGAGATTAGATTAGCTAATAATTTAATAAACAGAGATAATGGTTTTAATTTGGACAAAGCATGGAATCCAGGCTCTTGGTGTAATTAAAATGCAGAGAAGTCGTCGTGGTATCACCTCCGACGAACATACATCGATAAGCGGCTCGAATGTCTGTACGCCTTCGCCACAGCCGACGCATTTCTTTGCCGTCGACCAGCATCTGTGACCAGCATGCGCAGTACCGCCGCGGTGTAGCATATAAGGCCGCGCTTGGCATCTTGTCGTCAGTCTTTTGGCTCATTTTAAGGATGGCCGAACGATACGCGGCCGAAATATCAGTGGAGGAAATTCTATTTGTGCGGGTGCATGCCCATATTTTAATGGACTAATATTTAATTTTATTTTGCACAATTATTTATGTAGTGCAGCGGTGGATGAACTTTCTAATTATTACGGAGATAAAAAATACACAAAGACAATAAAAAAAGTACTATATAAAGCTGTGTACTAATGAGGAACGTCTCTTGCTCTTGCTCTCTTGTTCTATTATTGTCGTATGCTTCTGTCTCTCTTTTCATTGTCGACACGAGATTGTAGTTGTGTTGTATTAATTTACGTAAGTGTCATGAAAGATGATTTAGGATTAACAAATCTGTAGGATACGTTATTTAATCGACCTTTGAAGGAAAAGTTTGTACTGCAGTACACCACCAGCCACAAACAAGAGGATTGCCATGCGCCACCGCCTCCGGCAGACATTCATGGTCCGAAGATGATCTAATAAAAACATCGAAACCGGTCGCCATTAAAAAAGTTAAGCGATCAAGACTGCGTCTAAGTTATTTATAATAATTACAGTTCGCTGGTTTCCTATATAAGAACTATGTTCTTTAAAACGTTCTTATGGCGTCTTCTTTGCAATCGTTGTGTATTCTTCATTGTAATCGGTTGTTCATCTAAATAAGTTGAACAGCCTTCCATCTTTTCTTGTTCCGTCCCATGAGTGTTCAGGCATTGTTTCGGAGTTGTCGAATTTCGTATGGTCTGATAACAGTTTCCGCTATTCTGCACGTTGAGTTACAGAACTGCGTTTCTTCTTCCTGTGGTGAATCTAAGCCCCCGCTCGTCCTCGCCGTAATATGTCCCCCTCCGTTCCGATTCGGTGGACATCCATTATCTCTATCCAAAAATGTGTTTCTTATTATTACCTTTACTTATTTATGGTTTTTATTCTCCGTGTCTTTTAATTTTTAATATAAAGGTTATGGTTTCTTTATTTTCATCACGATGCATAGTAAGAGTGAAATTGATGGTAATGACGGTTAGTGAGTTAGTGACTTTCCAATTTTACTTCTTTTTTTTCTAACTACAAGTATATTATGTTATTTTGAAAACTTCGCTCCTTGACTCCGACTCCAGCGTCTTTTTCTCTGTAATCTCTTCTTTTTGTCCTTAGCTGTAACAGAATTTCAGAATACACATTATCTCTGCTTTATTGATATTTTCCCTTTCAAAAATTTTCTCTATTGTTCTATTGCGTTGTTTTTCAAGCTTAAAATTTCTTTTTCTCAGTTGTACTTATCCCTTTCTCCTTTTTTCTCGATAGTAAACTTTTATATTCCTTTCTTCCCTCATCATACTCTTCCTTATTGAAATCTTTTCTGGGCTAGTTTTTCTTCCCACTGTTTACCTCCTTCCACGAAATAATGTGTTTCTTGCTTAACTGAATATTTCAATTCTCTTTCCTAATTATTACCTCCTAACGACTTCTTACATTTATTTCCCTCATATCTCTCGTTCAGTATCAGATTGTGGTACTTTCCATAAATCATATATGCTTCACATATTCCCCCAAAATATCTCCTCAATTATTTGTTCGCCGTCCTCGACAGAACAAATTAAAAATGTCTACCTCCTTCCCACCTACTTATCTATATTATTTCCTTCCCATTTCTTCACTTCCTTTCCTCTACAAAAATCAACTTCCTCCTCCTTCACACTACATCTTTAACAGAGACTCTACTACTATTTCGTCATACTGTCCACATGCTGATCTCTATTTTTCTTCTTACTTTCAACTCTTTGCCCAGAACACAATTCGTTTCTAGAAGAGTTACTTTCGTTCTTACTTTCCTATCTTTTCATCTTCATTATTCTTTTATCTTCCTACAAAATGTATTTTATTTAGTTAACTGAGATAAGTACAAGTTAAAAGTTTTATCTGGGTGCGTTTTGTTATCTTTCATACTCTTTGACTTCTGGACATTTAATACAACTAAATTCTCTTGTGGAGTTACTCTTTTTTCTTTTGTTTAACCTTTATATACTCTTAAATTACTCACATGGTGCAAACCTAATGATTTCCCTGGTTTTGGATTAATCGATTCGACTACATTATCAGGGATTACCTTACTCCATGGGGCCTTTGTAAATACAAAAGAATTTATGGTTCTGGTGTTTCTTCTTTCTAGAGAAATGGTGGATTTTTACTAGTACCTTTTGTCCTAGTGAAAATACTCGTGTGTTTGCCATTCTGTGCGCTCGGTTCTTTCTCTTCAACGCAGCATCTTTCAAATTGCTCAGTGCTAATTTTACTAAATGCTGATGCTGTACTCGGGGTACTGGTGGGCATTTAATTATTTCTCGGGTTTTATTGGGTGCTGTTTTATTTTTTAGAATGGTAATTGGAGATAAGAATGTACTGCTATGTGGCATTTCATTTATGACATCTTGGAAGTCAGACAAATGCTGCTTACTACAATACAAACGACAGAGGGTTCCTAAATCTTCCATCTTTCGTTCAGCTGGGTTGGCGCTTGGTTTGTATCTGGAAATATAAATAGGTTTAATTTTATGTCGCCGCAGGGTGTTTTGCCATGGTGCTGAAAGTTATTGCAGTCCATTGTCCGATAGTATTTTATCGACCCGACCAACTTGTCGAAGGAAATCTCGTGTCAGTGCTTTGTTTATGCTCCTCCCTGTTGCTTTCTTCAAACGTGTAAATGTCACGTATTTTGAAGTTAATTCTAGGAATACAAAAATGAATACATGACCTCTCTGTGTACAGGGTAGTGGACCCGTGAGATCTGTCGCTGCAATGTGTCTCAGTTTCTCCGGAATGATAGGAAAAATTGGTGGTTTCATTTGAAAGGTTACATACTTAGCTCTCTGGCAGTTCTTACTTTTAGCAAGAACCTGTGTGATTCTTCGCTCCATATTTGCGAAGTGACAAGACATCTTTAATTTAAAAAAAACGTTTCTTAGGTCCAAAATGGCTGTTACTCAAATGAGTGTACCAAATGTAGTTGTTTATCAATTCCTGTGGTATACATACGACCCATAAACTTGTGTATTTATGTTATGTCTGTAGAATAAGAAATTGTCCCTTATGAGATAAAATTGTTTAATGTCCCATGATTCCCTGTTTTTCCACTTAACTGTAATTCTGGCTAGGTCTGGGTCTTTGTCCTGTTCCCTGCCTAACTGTTTCAAGGAATTGGTGACATAGTTCTCAAAGGGCACATTTTAAAGGTAACACATAAGTATTTGCTCTTTTTCCGTATTGCTCACTCTGTTTTTGTTAACTACTTCTGGCAATCGGGAGAGGATATCAGCTATGACATCTGATGGTCCAGGCACGTAAGTGATTCGAAAATCATATTCATGCAGCATCAACATCCACCGATATAGTCTCCCTGGCAATAGTTTTGCACTTAACATTAATTCTAGTGCTTTGTGGTCGATAAACACATTGATTTTTCGCCCAAACAAGAAGTATCTAAATCTACGAAACCACCATACTACTGCCAATGCTTCTAATTCCATGATTGAATGTTTTTTTTCACATTTTGTGAGGACTCGATTAGCGAAAGCTATTGTTTTTCTTACCCGCTGTCCGTCTTCCTCATATTGTTGAAAGAGTACCAAACCAAGCCTGTTTTGGCACTGTCAGTTGCCATACAGAATTCCGTGGTAAAATCGGGATGCGCTAAAAGTGGTACCTTACCAGTGACCTTTACAGTAGCTGGAATTCCTGTTCTGCTTGGTCATACCACACCAAGGGCATCTTTTTATTGGCCAACGCACATAAACGTGGGGTAGCAAGGGATTCTATCCAAATGAATCTTTTATAAAAGTTAATGAGTCCCAAGAAACCACGCAACGTCTTTCTATTATATGGCGTACCTATGTTCTGTATCGCTTGTAGTTTGTTAGGATTAGATTCAGTCCCTTGTTCAGTGATAACATGGCCTAAAAACTCAACCTTTTTATTTCCAAAATTGGATTTCTTTATGTTTACGGTTACTCCATATTCTTTAAACGTTCTTAGCAATTTATCAAGTACCTCATTATGGAGTTTCCATGATGGCTCAGCTACTAAAATGTCATCAGCATAAAAGGTGAGACGCTGTTGGAGTTATTTGCCCAACACAGTCCATAAACATCTTATAAAAGCATCAGAGGATATGTTCAGTCCGAAAGGGAGTCTTTTGAATTGATAACTGGGTCAAAATGCGATAAAAGCCGTATAATTTCTGCATTCAAGTGTTAGTTCTATCTGCCAAAAACTAGCTCAAAAATCAAGGGAGGAAAAAATCTTAACTCCAAAGAACTTTTGTAACAGCTCTTCCAATTTTTCAGGGTGATCGTTTCCAGGTATGATAATGGAATTTATTTGTCTTGTTACAACGACGATTCTAATACGCCCAGCCTTCTTATCTACAATTTGCAAGTGACTGTTGTATGCTGAGGTTGAAGTTTCAATAATATCATCTTCTTTCATTTTGTGTAGTTCTGCAAATACTTGTTTTCTGTAACACAATGGAATAGTGTACGGTGGTACTCTAAATGACTTGTGTTCTTTAACCTGGAATTCATATTGAAAGTTCTTAATGGCACCGAGTTTTGGTATAAACACCTAGGCATTTTGTCGTAACACTCTTTCTAATTTGGCTTTGTCCGTTTCTGAAATATCCCTTACTTGTCGCCTCCTGACGAATTTCCACCATTACCTCGTCATATACAGGTCTTGTTTCATTCGCCCTTGTATATCTTGGATGTCCCTCCTCCAATTGATACATATCCAGTTGCATAGTTAACTGTTTGTAAGCCCCTGGCATCTCTTCATGCTTGATTTTCTCTTCAAAACTAAGACGCACCTTCCCTTGCGTCATATACCCTTCGTCCATATCAAATGTTACACGATTTTGACACATGAAATTGGCTCCTATCATTATGGCTACTGAAAGTTTCCTCACAATTACCATAGTCACTTCTATTTCATGCCTCTGACATGAAAAAGTTACCCGCGTTTGTCTACTAATCACCGCTGACACACCCATGATCGGACCTTTGACTTTAATCCGTTTTGCCCGTAATTCTGGTAGTGTCTGTTCAGCGTTACATTTCTTAAAAAGTTCTTCCGAAACCGCTGTCATTTCGCTTCCTGTATCAAGAATGGCGTCTACAAATAAGCTACCTACCTTAATCTGAACGATCGGTTGCGCCTCATGAGGAGCTTTGGTTTCATTTTCGTGCATTAATGCCTCCTCGATCGAATCATAGGTTAATCTGTTAACCTATCAATCTGTCTGGTTTGGTTTTCCCTCCGATTTGTTACCATTTCTTTATTCTCCTCAATACTTTTACCACCCGTCATCTTAATGTTTTGGGATGAAGTTATTTGCCCATAACCTTTGTTAAACTCCTGTATTACTTGTTCATATGTGCTTGTCGTATATGTTTCATCTGCCTTATGTATCACTGTTGGTGTTGCCAATGGTACTTTATCCTCCTGGCATACTATTTCTCTCTCCGTTTCGTATAAATACGCTACATCTTTTACAATTTGGTCCTCATCAGTTTTTGTATTACTGTCTATATTCACTGTTAATAACTCCTGTTCCTCGTCATCGTCGGTCGATTCCCAGTCAATTGAATCCCAGCATGATGGTGTCTGTATTCGATATCCCGCTAAACCTACTTCAAAATCTTGCTTATCAAAACTAAGTCTATTTACATGTTTGATTATACAATTAACTTCATTATTCGATCGAATCACTTGTGACTCGTCTTCGTACCGTTCATCTCGTCAATTCTGTCTTTTACCTGGGTTTGGTGGCCTCAATTCGACCTCCTCTGCCGTTTCATTTCGCGTGTTTTATCCCGCTGAAGCTTGATTTTCCTAACCTTTCTGTGTCTTGGGCATTCCATTTCCACCTGAATAACTTGGATTTTGTTGCTGAAAACCTCTAAACCTTCCGGCTTCGTTTGCATGGAGATTATATCTCGGATCATAGTTACCACCGTAGTTTCTAGGACCAAATCCACCATTGTAAATCCGCGGCGCACCAAAACCATAATTGTTATTTGCCCTCTGTGCGTTTCCAGAACCATAGTTATTTTTATCCCATGGACGATTACCACTCCTTTCTAAACGACTACCTTTTCCTACGTTATTATTGCCATTGTAACTATTATTAGAGCCTGATCGGTTGCTGTTATTCCACCTATTATTGTTTTCTCTCACTGTACGTTGTTTCTTCGCGTCATCTTCACTGAAAATGAATTCAAGTTCCCTTAGCATTCCTTTAAATGCTTGTATATTGTCTCCTGTCCTACCAACCATTGACTGCTGATAACGTAACGGTCACTTCATTGTGACATCCCTGTCAGCTCCCCATCACTGTATGGATTATCTAAACACTTATTTTTCTTTGTAATTTCTTCGAAAAATCGAACTGATTCCATTTCTCCTAAGTTTTCGAACAACTCTTTCTGTAATAACTCATACTTTACTCTATTTTGTGTTTTTGTGGACCAGTATCGCTCCAACAATGCGGATTTAAATTGTTCATACGATTGACAGTTTACAGCTACTCTTTGCATGGTTCCGCTATTGCGCCATCCATATTCCCACAAATGAAGTCAAGTTTATGGCTAAGTGGCCAATGCTCTGGTTAACCGATCTGAAATTGATATATAAATGTGCGTGGATGTGAGCCGTTCCCGCTTTCTTTGTAATGTTGGAATTTTCTGACTGTCAAAAAGTGATCATTGTCAAATTTTTGTCTTTCACCATACGGCGTTTGTGTTTTCACAACATTACCCGTTCCTTTCAACTGTGTCATGATCTCTTGTATTCGTTCAACCACATTTGGGTCTTGATATGACGTATGTACGTGCCATTTAGTATGGTATCTATGCAGTGAGGTGCAGTTATCTAAACCGTACCGTTCCTCGTGTGTCGGACTGAAAGATTCGTTTACATTTCCTGTTACTAGTTCAGTGTTCTGCCTTCCTGTTAGATTCACATTGTCTTGTAGTCTAAAACCTGGTGTACCGTAACTTGGAAATTACGCAACTGGTGCATGTGTCGCCGCAACTTGCTCTGTTCTCGCGTCACTCGCTTACGTTCGGAGGGTCGGCTGCCGCTCCGTTAAATGCGCGCGTTTCCCGTTTCTCGCTCCCTTGTCCGCTGTGAGCGCACGTCACCAGCTTCGCTCAGCCGTGTTTAACTGTTCTTTTCATATTTGCTTCTGTTTCGTTTCTGTAATTATCGACGCAACCTCTTGTGGATATACGACTGGAATTTCATGACGTTTTTGTGTTTCCGCTACTGCTACGGAAGATTGCGCAACTGACTTGTTTATTTCTGGACATCTGTCCATCACCATGTCAGATGATACCACCGATTCCGTTGCTTCGCTACTGTTTTCTGTACGATTCTCGATACGCTGTTTTAATTCTGTACGAAGGTCTTCATACTGTTCCCGATTTTCCAAGATTATGTTTTCAATGCATGTGTCGAATCGTTTTACTGCGGCTCGCGTGACGCGTTTTCTGACTTGGAGCTCTTCCACGATTTGTTGCGCGTTACTAGACGTCTTACGTGCTAACTTATCCACTCTTTGAATAACGTTAGACACTACATCCTGCACCTGGTCAACGTCAGAGCGCATCTTTTTCTGATCAACCATTAACGATTGTATAAGCTCGCGCGAGTCTCTCGCCTCTCTCCGGATTTCAGTAAACTATTCATTAACTTCCGTTCGTAATTTTTGCTGATCTTCGCGGACTTTTTCGAATCCAGTAAAAGTTGTCTCTGTTTTTAACTTTGCTGTTTCGAATTTTAAATTCGCCGGTTCTGTTTTCAAATCGGCCATCCTTGCATTTGTTTCTGCTTTTAAATTCGTTAACCCTGCATTTGTTCCTGTTTTTAAATTTGCTGTTTCTGTTTTGACATCCGCAGTTTCTGTTTTTAAGTCTGCTAACCCTGCATTTGTCTGCTTTACGACCATAGTGAGTTGCTTCAATATTGCAAACACACTGTCTGACTCTTCGCCATCGTCACCTGTCACCATTTGATGAAAATTTTGCCGTTCGCGTCTTTCACGTGGCGTTTCACCGACTTCCGTGCACAGTGCGGACTCTACATACATTATTTCCGTTGGAAATTGTCCCGTTTGTTTCAAAATTACTGTATTCGGTTCAACGTACCGAAGTTGCTCGTCCTCTCTGAATCTATTTCTGACCCACTAGATCCGTCATTAATTCGTTTTTGTGCATTCTCAGACCGTGATATCAATCTGGAAACTGCTACCATTCCGTTTGCACTATCATTACGTTCCGCTCAGTGACTTGCACTTGATACTTTTTGTTGTACATCAATCTCTATTTTGTCAAGATCTTCAGTTTGACCTATCTGCGATACTCTCAATTCTTCCGTCATCTCCGATCGTCTGACAAACCTCTGTCTTTCTCGTATTGCGCGAGCTTGCACTCTCGTCAACATCAAGTTATATGATCTTACCCGTTTCCAAAATATCATAGAAAGTTTCTTAGATGATGTACACATCATTAGCAACGCCGTTAACTGTTTGTGGAATTTCAACCCAACTCAACAACGCCGTGAATAACTTCGTGTGTGCCATCAAGGTCATGCAAACTAGTTTTACACAATCACAAATATTCTTCTAATTGCTAATACAATTTTTCTACACTTTGGATCACACATTTACTGTATTCTGTCCACTATACATTTACATACATTGGGTAACCTCGTCACAAAACAACACAAATACAATTTTTTTTTCAAAAATCAAAAATTTTTTTCTTACTACTTTGAATAATTGCCATCCAGGCAGACCAATTGCCATCCTGGCAGGGTCGCCATTTGTAAGGTGATATATTCGTTTTTTCTTATTCTATGACTGAAGACAACTGTGTAAGTTGTATTGCCTTGTTTAATGTCGCAATATTTGCATAGAAATACACGCTTTTTCACAGTTTACAATCTGACAATGTTAAAACAGTTGTCAGGATAATGCATCTTATCAACATCAAAAAGTGAAATAATCCTAAACACAATAATATTAAATACTAACTCTCCGAAAGTTAAATTATATCCTAAACATGACAATATTAAAGTTTAACTAGATGTTCCTTTACAAAATTATTCTTACGATTTCGTTATGATGTTGGTCAGTATTACGAAAAAATCATCCGATTCCGGTTCAAAAGTTCAGTACTTTTTTTAGGATGCCAATCAAGCCTGCAGTGGATGGTTAGTTATGTGACAAATTGAGCAAAAGATTACCCAAGGTCGCCCGAGTTTACAGTGGACGCAAGCTGGTGAACCAACAAGTTTACACCTCTGCACGCGGTATTTACCTTAAGCTGCGATGAGCTGTCGTCTGCTAGGCTGCCCTCTCCTCTGAAGTTCCTATGAAACCAATTAATACCTTTGCTGATTTTTTTACAGCAAAAACTCTCCCTATGTTTCTGGTTATACTAGAAAACCTGTACACATCCCTGGTCTTAGAATATACACGCACATGGCTGGAGCAGCGTGCATATTATAATGCCCTCTCAGTTCTCACAAGAACAATTAACTAATTGGCTGGTTCGTTTCTCCACAGTTGGAGCTAAACGATGCTACAGCTGATTTCTAGCTGGATGTCAGCCGCTGTGAACGCAGTGTTCACCCAAATTTCTTCTCTGCGTCGTACAGGGCGTTATGCACTCTATTCTGCACTTGGTGCCAATTCTGAGAAGAGTCCCCTCAAAATATCCATCTTGTCTTTCTCATAGCCGACTTGTCTCTCCACCTGGGTTCTTTCGTGATTCATGTCACAGATTTTTCCGACCAATAGGAGCATTCCTCTTATTTTGTGGAAACTCTCTCTCTCTCAATCACAAGGGCTCTACCATTAAATTGTGTCGAAACTTAGGCTTTTTCCTCTTTCCTAGTGCGTTTCCGCCAGTTGGACGTTTTGTGCCCACACCAGACGTCAAAATGCGTACATTGTCTCTCACGTGTGTACCACTCGCTGGACACTTGATCGAAAATGCGTCACTGGTCTTATTAGTATCTGAAAACGCAGTTTTTAAAAGCTTTCTTTCCTGTCCTCCCTCAGATGGCCCATTAACTCGCTCTCACATTCTGAGGCACCTGGTCGGTCGTTGACCTGGCTTGGGACGCCCCTTTAAGTGATTTCCGTTGTATCTCCCATGGCAGCCTTGCCTCTGCTCTCGCCTCTCTGAAATTCCAAATTAAAACCCCTCTCGCTGCTTGTTGCACCTTCTGCTCATAGACGTGCATTATATATAGGAATGGTGTATTAATTACCGTTGATTGAGTGTCATCCCTTTTTGCATTACATACTGTTAGGCAAATTTGCTCATAACCGCTGAATTAAGTTAGGTCTCATATTCACCTTCCCACTGCGATGTATAAGGCTCTCATGTAAGGTGCGAATCTTACCTTCATTTATTCTGCACCTTACACTGTACCTATGTATTTCGTAGGCAGTTATGAAACGGTTGTTGCACCATGCCTTGCCAAACCAGTAAGCACTGTGCAGCATGTCAGCACAAACCGCCTCTTATTCAGCTGCTGACTCGTTTGGAGTCATTGACGGAGCTTGCTACCTCTGCTCTTTGCTCCCTGCAACCCTCCCTCAACCCCCCCCCACCCCCCACCCCCAGTGAATTCGGTTAGGACATTATGAAAAAGCTGTAACATGTTTATCAGAACCAAAATCGTAAGACACGATTAAAACGCTCCCCACTATGATAACATTCTAACTAATGTATCCAAGAATGTACAAAAGATGTGAGCCAGGGGGTAATTGGCAATTCGTTGTGCAGTGAATGGCGAAATTTATTTTACTTATATTTAGTTTCTTTCGAATGACTTTGGGAAGTGCCCCAAACAACCAGTAATAAAATTCTGAAACATGATGCAAAATTAAATTTTAGTTCCATTACACATATGACAGGATAACACCAAAAAATTTTTAATTAGTATGTGAACATTTTGTTTTTTTTCTACAACAACATTGAACAATGTGTCATTTAAAGTTAAGTTTTCCATAAACTAACAAATTAAGGAACCTTTAAGTGATGTCTAGAAACTATTAAAGATTTCTTTTAAAAATCTAATGACGTTTTCAATTCATTTACAGGTTTCATAGATCAAAGAACTTGAAATTAATCGAAATGAGACAATCAACCATGTTGAGTTCATTGTACTGTGTTTCTGCACTTTGTTTTCCTCTGTTTTACCCATTCCAAAAATAAATGCAGGATGTTGTACTTAACTCTACAGTAATCTCAGTTCTGAGAGAGTATTTATTTTAAAGGTGTTTCGATTTGTTGGTAACCATTTGACCTGTTCTTAAACATATAATTGTGACAATTTATAGAAGTAATAAACCAGGAGGTATGTTGTATGTGATGTTGGTTAACACAGTACCCAGTTCCTCTGCAGTTAGTCCTCATTACATAATGAGCCGTCAATAGTTTTCACAAAGGAGAAGGGATATTATAACTGGTGAATGGAGAAATAGTTTTGTGATTTCACGATAGGTTCATCCCGGTACACTAGTTGCAGCTACTAACTTTGGCTCGGAAGTCCCTGTCCAAGCCTCCATACCAATTACCGTTAATGTGGGACATTCATGAAAAACACACACTAATTAAAAGCTGCACTAAATCCACAACTTTGAAGATACAGCAATGAAATTTTGTATCATGCTTTAAATGAAATACTGTTAAGTTTATCGATTACATATATTTAACTTTTTTATGGAATTTAAAAATTTTACTTTCGAAACATTATGTTAGAGCCTTTTTCTCTCAGAAGCTATTCAAGAAATTTCTACAAACTTTTTCTGTTTAATCACTTTGCATATAAGCTTCTGTCATGAGGTTTTTGAATTTATCGATAAGGAAAATTTTAATAATTTTTTAGTTGTAATTCTCTAAATATATATTAAATTCATCAAAGACCCAAGCAGTTTGCACCATATTTAAGTTTACACTCAGAATTTCAGAATTTACTCTTGAGAGAACATTTAATGAGTTTATAGAAATAAGTGTACAAAATATCGTAATTCTAGCCGTCATAGAGTCTGAGGAAAAGGTACATAAATTTTTTAAACATAATTTTTAGGAAATGCAATTTAAAGTTCAACATAACGTTTTTTCCTGTGCCACATCTTCAGAAGGCCCCAGATTAGTACTCAAGAGTCCTCTTTCCCTCAAAGGCTTCTCTTCTGGTTTCTTGTTTACTGCCTTCTTACCTTCACCAGGTCTTAACTAACTTTTCAGCTGCAGAGAGGCGCTGTAAATCTATTTTTTTCAATATGTCTTGAATGAAATTTTCTACCTTAAAGCCCACTCTCTCTAATACCTTCATCCTCCCTAAGCTCCGATCATTAAATACAAGAACTACGTCATATGTTGCAATTATGAGAACTATAGCACATGAAAATGTGGTTTTAGGGCATCGTTTCCATATGAGTGAATTTAGAGACTCATTTGGAATCCTAGTTTTGTCATGAACACACTTTTTTAGAAGTTCAGAATCGGCCCGAAATCTGTACACTGCTTGGCAACATCCAAGATATAATTTGGAAGCTACTTGTGAATGTAGGGGCTGATGTCGCTCTGAGCCGGTGGATATTTACACCAGCTAATGTGGCACAGATGATGAATGGGGTGTTTACCTGTTGACACCATGTGGAAGCTTGTTGCCCATACTTCATGTCACTTACACTGGATATTACACTGGATAGAATCATGATAGAAGGTTGTATACATGGAAGAACCCTGGAGATACTAAAAGGTATCAGATAGATTATATAATGGTAAGACAGAGATTTAGGAACCAGGTTTTAAATTGTAAGACATTTCCAGGGGCAGATGTGGACTCTGACCACAATCTATTGGTTGTGACCTGTAGATTAAAACTGAAGAAACTGCAAAAAGGTGTGAATTTAAGGAGATGGGACCTGGATAAACTGAAAGAACCAGAGGTTGTACACAGTTTCAGGGAGAGCATAAGGGAACAATTGACAGGAATGGGGGAAAGAAATACAGTAGAAGAAGAATGGGTAGCTCTGAGGGATGAAGTAGTGAAGGCAGCAGAGGATCAAGTAGGTAAAGAGACGAGGGCTAGTAGAAATCCTTGGGTAACAGAAGAAATATTGAATTTAATTGATGAAAGGAGAAAATATAAAAATGCAGTAAATGAAGCAGGCAAAAAGGAATACAAACGTCTCAAAAATGAGATAGACAGGAAGTGCAAAATGGCTAAGCAGGGATGGCTAGAGGACAAATGTAAGGATGTAGAGGCTTATCTCACTAGGGGTAAGATAGATACTGCCTACAGGAAAATTAAAGAGACCTTTGGAGATAAGAGAACCACTTGTATGAACATCAAGGGCTCAGATGGAAACCCAGTTCTAAGCAAAGAAGGGAAAGCAGAAAGGTGGAAGGAGTATATAGAGGGTCTATACAAGGGCGATGTACTTGAGGACAATATTATGGAAATGGAAGAAGATGTAGATGAAGATGAAAGGGGAGATACGATACTGCGTGAAGAGTTTGACAGAGCACTGAAAGACCTGAGTCGAAACAAGGCCCCCGGAGTAGACAACATTCCATTGGAACTACTGACGGCCTTGGGAGAGCCAGTCCAGACAAAACTCTACCATCTGGTGAGCAAGATGTATGAAACAGGCGAAATACCCTCAGACTTCAAGAAGAATATAATAATTCCAATCCCAAAGAAAGCAGGTGTTGACAGGTGTGAAAATTACCGAACAATCAGTTTAATAAGCCACAGCTGCAAAATACTAACACGAATACTTTGCAGACGAATGGAAAAACTAGTAGAAGCCGACCTCGGGGAAGATCAGTTTGGATTCCGTAGAAATACTGGAACACGTGAGGCAATACTGACCTTACGACTTATCTTAGAAGAAAGATTAAGGAAAGGCAAATCTACGTTTCTAGCATTTGTAGACTTAGAGAAAGCTTTTGACAATGTTGACTGGAATACTCTCTTTCAAATTCTAAAGGTGGCAGGGGTAAAATACAGGGAGAGAAAGGCTATTTACAATTTGTACAGAAACCAGATGGCAGTTATAAGAGTCGAGGGACATGAAAGGGAAGCAGTGGTTGGGAAGGGAGTAAGACAGGGTTGTAGCCCCTCCCCGATGTTATTCAATCTGTATATTGAGCAAGCAGTAAAGGAAACAAAAGAAAAATTCGGAGTAGGTATTAAAATCCATGGAGAAGAAATAAAAACTTTGAGGTTCGCTGATGACATTGTAATTCTGTCAGAGACAGCAAAGGACTTGGAGGAGCAGTTGAACGAAATGGACAGTGTCCTGAAAGGAGGATGTAAGATGAACATCAACAAAAGCAAAACGAGGATAATGGAATGTAGTCGAATTAAGTCGGGTGATGTTGAGGGTATTAGATTAGGAAATGAGACACTTAAAGTAGTAAAGGAGTTTTGCTATTTGGGGAGCAAAATAACTGATGATGGTCGAAGTAGAGAGGATATCAAATGTAGACTGGCAATGGCAAGGAAAGCGTTCCTGAAGAAGAGAAATTTGTTAATATCGAGTATAGATTTAAGTGTCAGGAAGTCATTTCTGAAAGTATTTGTATGGAGTGTAGCCATGTATGGAAGTGAAACCTGGACGGTAAATAGTTTGGACAAGAAGAGAATGGAAGCTTTCGAAATGTGGTGCTACAGAAGAATGCTGAAGATTAGATGGGTAGATCACATAACTAATGAGGAAGTATTGAATAGGATTGGGGAGAAGAGAAGTTTGTGGCACAACTTGACCAGAAGAAGGGATCGGTTGATAGGACATGTTCTGAGGCATCAAGGGATCACCAATTTAGTATTGGAGGGCAGTGTGGAGGGTAAAAATCGTAGGGGGAGACCAAGAGATGAATACACTAAGCAGATTCAGAAGGATGTAGGTTGCAGTAGGTACTGGGAGATGAAGAAGCTTGCACAGGATAGAGTAGCATGGAGAGCTGCATCAAACCAGTCTCAGGACTGAAGACCACAACAACAACAGAGTCTGTCTGATAGCCTTGCCATCTCCGTCAGCAGCACAACGCAATTGCTTCTTCATAAAAAAAAGCAACTGGTTTTTTATTGTTTCTGAGATACGGAGCAGAGCCACAGATGATCTGTAAAACCAAAGCGTATATATCACAGCCTTCTAAACGTATCCCGTGGAAGTTTGCTTAAAAGTTCACCGAACTAGTATTAAAACGTTGCTTCATAAAGTGGGCGTGGCAGGAAGGTCGTGTCACTCAATTATTTTTCAGGCACTTCGGATGCGATTTTATCATTGAAACTTTGGAAACTTGTTGTCCATGAGGTCTACTAAAAAATAAATTTAAAATTGACGTCTTCGGTCAGTTTCATGAACGTCCCCCTTAACCTAGCCATCAAGTCTATCAGTGGCTTCGCTTGTGACGATAGATGCAAAAACAATTAAGACGTTGTCATACTTGGAAAGACAACGCAGCGTTTGCGACTTCCTGTACTGTACACTGCAACTTCTCCATTGTAACACGAGCGCTCAGTTTTAGAGAGAAGCCAACAAATACGAAATGTCATCGCATTCGCACCTCTAGCCACCCTCACCCCCTCCCCCTCCCAAAAAAAAATCCCCATTCCACAATGAACAGATGAAGTCGAATGTCAGGTGAAAAATAAAGCAATTAATGTTATGAGATAAGCTCGCTAAACAATATATGGAAGAATAAAGTCATACGAAAAGTAGATGGGCGTTGCCCATTTTTAATTGTGATTTAGGGCTTCACGCTGATGCCTCTTTCCGGTGAATTTTTGTGCTGATATTACGCTTCTGACAAGTTTACTATACATCGGGGCGAGGTCTGCTGTAGACATATGCATATATCTCGAGTAACTCTCTCGTCACTGCCATGAGTATGTACGGGGGTGAAAAGAATGAATCATTAATGTCTGGGAAGTCCACCGAGACGATTTTTAGTCCTCCTGAATACCGCTGATGGAGCCGTGTCGCTGTAGATAGTAGTTCCCCGTGGCCTTCTCCCTAGCTTCTACTCTCACCTGTATGCAGCTGACTCATAATGCAAGGCCCGGGTCGTTCGTGTAGGCTGTCACGCATGCAGAGGGTGATTTCCGAACAAGACTATGGCATCTGCCATTTGTGAAAACGACAATATCTTCAAATCCATACTCTTCCGTCATTACTGAGGTAACCTGCGGCTATTCTGCCTCCAAGATAAAACTAAGAACCTTGATCATTTTGTGCCTCCACAGCCGAATAATCTAAATGTTAATAAAAACCGCTACGGCTGTAATTCAGGGTCATTCATAACGCCACAACCAGTTTCGTTCTAAATGTACATCTTCATGAGACTGAAAATTCGCCAAGAGTCTTCGCATCTAATTCTCACAAAGTGTGGGAATGTGCCAGTGTCATGATTCAAAAATGGATAGAATAACGTAGTATGTTGTCATGTTCCCTGTTTGTGCCAAGTGGACGGTGAAGCGCTCCAGTGTGCTCGTCCTGTTCAACAATGTGCCCCCTAACGTTAAATATGCCGACTAGATATTTCTCAGTCACGGCACCGCCACATTTCCGTCACTTTGTGAGAATTAGTTACGAAGACTTTGGTGAATATTCGATCACCTGAAGTTCATTTAGAACGAAATCGCTTGTGACATACTAAGGGTATCTGAACTGCAGCTGTGGTGATATTAATTAACCTTTACAAGATAAAACTAACTTGGAAAGTGTTTTGGGCGTATCGGAACAATGTAATGTAAACAAAAAAATTTTTTTTTTTTTGCATCAACGTCATCGATGGCCGTTTCCAGTATTTTCTGCGAAGATCAGTTCTCTTGTTCATTAACTTGCCTAACTTATTTCGTGTCAGACATAAAATTATGTTATGGGCCAGTTTTAGTTCAGTCTCCCTGTTTGTCTCACTTTGTGCCTATAGGAGAGGGTACCTCGTTTTCTTCTCCCTTTCCTGTCACCTTCGCAAATGGTGCTCAGTTAAGATTCCACATGAGCTAGAACTCTCATTTTTCCGTCATGGCCATTCCGCGAGGTGATGTGGTAGAAAAAATATGTTGCTAGACTCATCATGTAACATAAGCTCTCAGAATTTTAACAGTAAATCTCTCAGTGATACACCACGACTATCTTCTAGCATCTGTCTCTGGATTTTGCTGAGCACCTCTGTGAAGCTCTTGCGGTTACTAAACGAACCTGCGACGAAATGTATTGTTCTTCTTTTGATCTTCTCTGACCTTCCCATACTATAAGGTTATCAGAATCATGAGGAAATACTAAAGAAACAGCCGAACGAACTTTAGGTATGCTACTTCCTTCGTGTATGAATTACATTTAATTAGGGTTCTTGCAATGAATCACAGTCTAGCGTCTGCCTTTCCTAGAGGTAGTTTTCCACTGTCGCTCGCCCTCGAAACACTCTTGGCGCATACTCATGCATATTTAACGGTTGTATCTATTCCAGGAATTGATCGACAGTCGTGTCATTGAAAAATTACACTGATAAACAAGCTATAGAAGTATATGGCACAGCGTTTAATTTTTCTAATGTAGTTTTTTATGCTGATTCCAGATCTGAAAAGTATTCTGCTCTATTACATCAGGTTTTAAAGATATCGACAAAAATTAATTTTCATGGAACACCGTTCATTAATTGTTTCTCCGCGTTTTTCGTAATAATTTCATGCAACAGTGTACAACATTTTCGTCCTCTGTGAAGAAAAAGGGGGCCTCAAAATAATGTAAACGCTCTATGAAACAGAATATCTCTGTAACTCAAGAAGATAGAAATACAATTTTCCGGGTAATAATGCAGAAGGTGATGAAAAACATAACAACGCTTTCATTTGCTTCAGGACTGGAAACAGACATGACGTTATCATTTGCTCAACGGAAACGGGTGCTAAAATGTTACTAGAAAACAGGGCATGTGAGTGAGGTACGCCGACGCTGGAGGTCTGAATCTGGAACACCATCACCAAGAAGGGTAAGAATTACAAGAAACCGAGATCAGTTTGACGTGGAAGTGAAGGTGCAGCAGATGAAGAAGGGACATTGCGGAAGAAACAGACGTTCGACTCACAATGAAAGTGTTGATGCAGTGATTCAGGCATACACATAATCTCCAAAGATATCTGTGTGGTAATGCTCTAGTGAGAGTGGGATCTGCAAAAGCAGTGTTCATAGAATTTTGTGGGCTCAGAAACTTAAGCCTTACATCCCAACACTTTGCATGCACATAACGACGATGATTCCGACAGGCAAAGTGAATTTTGTGAGTGTTCATTAACAGATGCAAAGAAGAGCAACATTTCCAAGATCTAATCCCCCCCCCCCCCCATGAACCATGGTTCTTGCCGGTGGTGGGGAGGATGGCGTGCCTCAGAGATATAGATAGCCGTTCCGTAGGTGCAGCCACATGGGAGGGGTATCTGTTGAGAGACCAGACAAACGTATGGTTCCTGAAGAGGGACAGCCCTTTCAGTTGTTGCAGGGGCAACAGTCTGGATGATTGACTGATCTGGCCTTGTAACATTAACCAAAACGGCCTTGCTGTGCTGGTACTGCGCACGGCTGAAAGCAAGGGGAAACTACAGCCGTAATTTTTCCCGGGGGCATGCATCTTCACTGTATGATTAAATGATGATGACGACCTCTTGGGTAAAATATTCCGGAGGTAAAATAGTCCCCCATTCGGATCTCCGGGTGGGGACTACTCAGGAGGACGTCGTTATCAGGAGAAAGAAAACTGGCGTTCTACGGATCGGAGCGTGGAATGTTAGATCCCTTAATTGGGTAGGTAGGTTAGAAAATTTAAAAAGGTAAATGGATAGGTTAAAGTTAGATATGGTGGGAATTAGTTAAGTTCGGTGGCAGAAGGAACAAGACTTCCGGTCAGGTGAAAAATAAAAAATCAAATAGGGATAATGCAGGAGTAGGTCTAGTAATGAATAAAAATATAGGAGCGCAAGTAAACTACTACGAACAGCATTGTGAACGCATTATTGTAGCCAAGATAGACACGAATCTCACGCCTACCATAGTAGTACAAGTTTATATGCCAACTAGCTCCGCAGACGACGAAGAAATTGAAGAAATGTATGATGAGATAAAAGAAATTATTCAGATAGTGAAGGGTGACGAAAATTTAATAGCCATGGGGGGACTGGAATTCGATAGTAGGAAAAGGAAGAGAAGGAAAAGTAGTAGGTGAATATGGAATGGGGGTTAGTAATGAAAGAGGAAACTGCCTGGTAGAATTTTGCACAGAGCGTAACTTAATCATAGCTAGGCACTTGGTTTAAAAATCATGAAAGAAGGTTGTACACGTGGAAGACAGTGGAAGGTTTCAGGTAGGTTATATTATGGTAAGACAGAGATTTAGTAACCAGGTTTTAAATTGTTAAGACATTTCCAGGGGTAGATGTGGACTTCGACCACAATCTATTGGTTATGAACTGTAGATTAAAACTGAAGAAACTGTGAAAAGGTGGGAATTTAAAGACATGGGACTTGGACAAACTGACAGAAACAGAGATTGTAGACAGTTTCAGAGAGAGCGCTAGGGGACGATTGAAAAGAACGGGGGAAAGAATGGGTAGTAGAAGAAGAATGGGTAGCTTTGAGAGATGAAATAATAAAGGATCAAGTAAGTAAAAAGACGAGGTCTAGTAGAACTCCTTGGGTAACACAGGAGATATTGAACTTAATCGATGAAACGAGAAAACATAAAAATTCAGTGAATGAAGTAGGCAGAAAGGAATACAAACGTCTCCAAAATGAGATCGACAGGAAGTGAAAATGGCTGAGCAGGGATGGCTAGAGGACAAATGTAAGGATGTAGAGGCATATATCACTTGGAAAATTAAAGAAACCTTTGGAGAAAAGAGAACCATTGCATGAATAACATGAGCTCAGATGGAAAAACAGTTCTAAGCGAAGAAGGGAAAGTAGAAAGGCGGAAGGAGTATATAGAGGGTCTAAAGGGCGATGTAATCGAGGACAATATTATGGAAATGGAGGAGGACGTAGATGAAATGGGAGATATGATACTGCGTGAAGAATTTGACAGAGCACTGAAAGACCTAAGTCGAAACAAGGCCCCGGGAGTAGACAACATTCCATTAGAGCTATTGATAGCCTTGGGAGAGTCAGCCCCGACAAAAGTACCATATGTTGAGCAATATGTATGAGAAAGGCGAAATACCCTCAGACCTCAAGAAGAATATAATAATTCAAATCCCAAAGAAAGCAGGTGTTGACAGGTGTGAAAATTGCCGAACTATCAGTTTAATAAGTCACGGCTGCAAAATACTAACAGGAATTGTTTACAGATGAATGGAAAAACTGATAGAAGCCGACCTCGGGGTAGATCAGTTTGGATTCCGTAGAAATGTTGGAACACGTGAAGCAAAACTGACCCTACGACTTTTCTTAGAAGATAGATTAAGGAAAGGCAAACCTGCGTTTATAGCCTTTGTAGACTTAGAGAAGGCTTTTGACAGTGTTGACTGGAATACTCTCTTTCAAATTCAATTCTTTCATGGGTCAAATACAGGGAGAGAAAGGCTAATTACAATTTGTAAAGAAACTAGATGGCAGTTATAAGAGTCGAGGGACATGAAAGGGAAGCAGTCGTTGGGAAGGGAGTGAGAAAGGGTTGTAGCCTATCCCCGATATTATTCTATCTGTATATTAAGCAAGCAGAAAAAGGAAACAAAAGAAAAATTTGGAGTAGGAATTAAGATCCATGGAGAAGAAATAAAAACTTTGCGGTTTACCGATGACATTGTATTTCTGTCGGAGACGGCATAGGAACCGGAAGAGCAGTTGAATGGATGGAATGGACAGTGTCTTGAAAGGAGGATATACAGGGTGTTTCAAAAATGACCGGTATATTTGAAACGGCAATAAAAACTAAACGAGCATCGATAGAAATACACCGTTTGTTGCAATATGCTTGGGACAACAGTACATTTTCAGGCAGACAAACTTTCGAAATTACAGTAGTTACAATTTTCAACAACAGATGGCGCTGCGGTCTGGGAAACTCTATAGTACGATATTTTCCACATATCCACCATGCGTAGCAATAATATGGCGTAGTCTCTGAATGAAATTACCCGAAACCTTTGACAACGTGTCTGGCGGAATGGCTTCACATGCAGATGAGATGTACTGCTTCAGCTGTTCAATTGTTTCTGGATTCTGGCGGTACACCTGGTCTTTCAAGTGTCCCCACAGAAAGAAGTCACAGGGATTCATGTCTGGCGAATAGGGAGGCCAATCTACGCCGCGCTCCTGTATGTTTCGGATAGCCCAAAGCAATCACACGATCATCGAAATATTCATTCAGGAAATTAAAGACGTCGGCCGTGTGATGTGGCCGGGCACCATCTTGCATAAACCACGAGGTGTTCGCAGTGTCGTCTAAGGCAGTTTGTACCGCCACAAATTCACGAAGAATGTCCAGATAGCGTGATGCAGTAATCGTTTCGGATCTGAAAAATGGGCCAATGATTCCTTTGGAAGAAATGGCGGCCCAGACCAGTACTTTTTGAGGATGCAGGGACGATGGGATTGCAACATGGGGCTTTTCGGTTCCCCATATGCGCCAGTTCTGTTTATTGACGAAGCCGTCCAGGTAAAAATAAGCTTCGTCAGTAAACCAAATGCTGCCCACATGCATATCGCCGTCATCAATCCTGTGCACTATATCGTTAGCGAATGTCTCTCGTGCAGCAATGGTAGCGGCGCTGAGGGGTTGCCGCGTTTGAATTTTGTATGGATAGAGGTGTAAACTCTGGCGCATGAGACGATACGTGGACGTTGGCGTCATTTGGACCGCAGCTGCAACACGGCGAACGGAAACCCGAGGCCGCTGTTGGATCACCTGCTGCACTAGCTGCGCGTTGCCCTCTGTGGTTGCCGTATGCGGTCGCCCTACCTTTCCAGCACGTTCATCCGTCACGTTCCCAGTCCGTTGAAATTTTTCAAACAGATCCTTTATTGTATCGCTTTTCGGTCCTTTGGTTACATTAAACTTCCGTTGAAAACTTCGTCTTGTTGCAACAACACTGTGTTCTAGGCGGTGGAATTCCAACACCAGAAAAATCCTCTGTTCTAAGGAATAAACCATGTTGTCTACAGCACACTTGCACGTTGTGAACAACACACGCTTACAGCAGAAAGACGACGTACAGAATGGCGCACCTACAGACTGCGTTGTCTTCTATATCTTTCACATCACTTGCAGCGCCATCTGTTGTTGAAAATTGTAACTACTGTAATTTCGAAAGTTTGTCCGCCTGAAAATGTACTGTTGTCCCAAGCATATTGCAACAAACGGTGTATTTCTATCGCTGCTCGTTTAGTTTTTATTGCCATTTCAAATATACCGGTCATTTTTGAAACACCCTGTAAGAGGGTATAAGAGGGTATAAGATGAACATCAACAGAAGCAAAGCGAGGATAAGGGAATGTAGTCGAATTAAAACAGGTGATGTTCAGGGAATTAAATTAGGGAATGAGACTCTTAAAGTAGCAGATGAGTTTTTCTGTTTGGGGAGCAAAATAACTGATGATGATCGAAGTAGAGGGGATATAAAATGTCGACTGGCAATGGCAAGGAAAGCGTTTCTGCAGATGAGAAATTTGTTAACATTATAGCTTTAAGCGTCAGGAAGTCATTTCTGAAAGTATTTGTATGGAGTGTAGCCATGTATGGAAGTGAAATATGGACTATAACTAGTTTAGACAAGAAGAGAATAGAAGCTTTCGAAATGTGGTGCTACAGAAAAATACTGAAGATTAGATGGGTAGATCACGTAACTAGGGAGGAAGTATTAAACAGAATTGGGGAGAATTTGTGGCACAACTTGACTAGACGAAGGGTTCGGTTGGTAGGATATGTTCTGAGGCATCAAGGGATCGCCTATTTAGTATTGAAGGGCAGCGTGGGGAGTAAAACCCATAGAGGGAGACAAAGAGATGAATACACTAAACATATTCAGAAAGATGTAGGTTGCAATAGTTACTTGGATATGAAGCAGCTTGCACAGGGTAGAGTAACATGGAGGGCTGCACCAAACCAGTCTCTGGACTGAAGACCACAGCAACAACAACAATTCGTTGGTCGGATAAGGCGACCTTTAAACTTAATGGAACAATTAACCGTTATAGTTGCGTGTACTGGGCCAGTAACCGAGGAAAGGCATGTTAATCCACCAGGAGTAGCTGTTTGGTGTGGTCTATCTTCTAGGGGGAACATCGGGTCGTATTTCTGTGAAAACACTGTCACAGGTGACTCTTACTTTGAAATGTTCCATATGATAACTACTGGTTTTAATTAATTTCTGCAATTGAAGATTATTACTTTCAGTAGGATGGGGTTCCACCTCCCTTTCAAAATGATGTGAGGCCATTTCTCAATCGTACATTCGCTGCCAGATGGATAAGACGAAGAGGGAGCGTGGAGTTTCCAGCTCGATCTCCTGATACTTCTCAGACTTCTCTCTGTGGGGTACTCTCAAGGGCACAGTTTACGCTGCAGACCACAAAATAGTGGATGACCTTAAAGATGAAACTGAACAATCCTGTGATGCTGTTCCATTAGGAACAATACAGTTGGCATATCGCTCTGTTGTAAGTCGTTGTCGATAGTGTAATGTGGGGGAAGGAGACCATTTTGAACATTTACCATCTTTAGTTGGGCCTCAAGATACACCACAAACGCTGTACTGTATTTCTATCTCACTTAATTAAAGAGATATGCAGAGTGTACATTACTTTGAGACACCCTGCAGCTAAGCCTTACAGCATCCACGTCGATAAAAACATTTTTTATTATTTTTTTAATTATGTGGTATCGTTAGAGACAAGTGTGTTGTCAGAAAAAAATTTTGGTTTTGCTAGTGCTGAGACTGTGTAACAGTATCTTTACAAGCCACAGAAAATAGTCTGAAAATAATGACATCTTTTAATTATAAGAACTATTATTATTATCACTGATTTTTTGTTGCATTCTTTCTTCTGATTCGAGTAGACATGATCCTAGCAAGATGCACTTTAATGTGCCGCCTATGATAAGCAAAGAGAGCTTTACTGCAAGCTTAAACGCAGTCAAAACCTCACAGACAAACAGAAGCTAAACGATGTCAAAGTTAGCGTAAGGAGGGCTATGCGTGAAGCGTTCAGTGAATTCGAAAGTAAATTTCTATGTACCGACTTAACAGAAAATCCTAGCAAGTTCTGGTCTTACGTTAAAACAGTAAGTGGCTCGAAACAGCATATTCAGACACACTGGGATGATGATGACATTGGAACAGAGGATGACACGCGTAAAGCAGAAATACTAAACACCTTTCTCCAAAGCTGTTTCACAGAGGAAGACCGCACTGCAGTTCCTTCTCTAAATCCTCGCACGAACGAAAAAATGGCTGACATCGAAATAAGTGTCCAAGGAACAGAAAAGCAACTGAAATCACTCAACAGAGGAAAGTCCACTGGACCTGACGGGATACCAATTCGACTCTACACATAGTACGTGAAAGAATTTGCCCCCTTCTAACAGGCGTGTACCGCAAGACTCTAGAGCAGGGCTTCCCAACCTTTTCAGCTGGTGGACCCCTTCTTCAGTCGAAAATCCATGGCGGACCCATAGTCTGTTTCCAATGCCCCCCCCCCCCCCTCACCCGAAGTATCAATAGGTTTTGGTTTAGAGATGAATGAAAACAACTTGAAGGTCAAAAATCGACTTATGAAACAGGTAGTGCACTGACAAAGCAAGTTTAACATGATGTCTGGGGCCGCATACATGCCAGCGGGTGCTGTGATTGGTCGACGTAGCTCGCTCCGCGCATGCGTAAAAGGTTTCAGCGCATCTACCGCCGTGAGCCGGCGCACAAACGACTCCCGTATTGTTGCGAAACAGTCGATCAGAGAAGCCGCATTCTCCGGCACTCGACTGTGTATGCGTTCTCACTTAGGAACTGCAAAGGCTGCTTGCGAATACGACCTGAAGTACAAGTACACATTTTTTTCACATGAAAAAAAAATTGTGATGAATTTGATTTTCACATTTTTATTCAATAATTTTACTCATTATTTTACACGATTTGATGAAGGGTGGCCGCGGACCCCCTAGAAAGAGCCGGCGGACACGTAAGGGGTCCGCGGACCACACGTTGGGAAGCCCTGCTCTAGAGGAACGGAAGGTTCCAAATGATTGGAAAAGAGCACAGGTAGCCCCAGTCTTCAAGAAGGGTCGTCGAGCAGATGAGCAAAATTATAGACCTATATCTCTGACATTGATCTGTTGTAGAATTTTAGAACATGTATAAAATAAATAAAATAAAAAATATTATTTATATATTAATTTTTCTATCTGTATGATGGTGATTGTGATTGTAATTGTAATAAATATTTGCTTATCTGGAACGTGGACGTTTAATTATTCGGTATCAGACGCTTGACAATGGCTTTTTCGTAAAGGCAATGTTACTCGTAGTTGACCGTGAAATAAAACTGAAATAATCGGACTTCGTAAATAAATCGTTTCCAAAGACTGCTGCGGTAGGTGCGGACTCATAATCTAAATCTCAATATTTCAATAATTTGCCAGCCATGCCAATACGTCGTACAGAGGTGATTGTCTATTTTATAAATATAAAAAAGTTACACAGTTAGTTAAATCAGATATATTCAATGAATAAGCCTACAGTTCCTAATCCTACTTACTTTTATAAATATAAATTCTTTACAGAATCGAGTGCCTAGTCTGGTTGCAACTCGCAGTATTCTTCTATAACATGAAATATGGCGGTGTGCCAGACAATAGAATAAAATACGTGCTTCTCGCACCACTTCTACCAGAGCTCTCCCTTTTCTAATCAAACATAAGAGTAACGTAATTGTGCTTTTGTTTTATCAGCGACACAGCGCTGCAGTTGTGTGCCATAGGCTTTATTTATTTGTCACTGATTATTTATTTAATTAATATTTCGCGTTTCCGAGGAAACTCACGCTCGGCATGCAAATGTGCCTTTATACATGGTTTTTGCTCGCGTATCATGTCATTTCTGGAAACCCAGAATCTACTCTGTTGGAATGAACATGGATTCCGGAAACAACGATCGTGTGAGACCCAACTCGCTTTATTTGTTCATGAGGCCCAGAAAATATTAGATACAGGCTCCCAGGTAGACGCCATTTTCCTTGACTTCCGGAAGGCGTTCGATACAGTTCCGCACTGTCGCCTGATAAACAAAGTAAGAGCCTACGGAATATCAGACCAGCTGTGTGGCTGGATTGAAGAGTTTTTAGCAAACAGGAACACAGCATGTTGTTCTCAATGGAGAGACGTCTACAGACGTTAAAGTAACCTCTGGTGTGACACAGGGAAGTGTTAAGGGACCATTGCTTTTCACAATATACATAAATGACCTAGTAGATAGTGTCGGAAGTTCCATGCGGCTTTTCGCGGATGATGCTGTAGTATACAAAGAAGTTGCAGCAATAGAAAATTGCAGCGAAATGCAGGAAGATCTGCAGCGGATAGGCACTTGGTGCAGGGAGTGGCAACTGACCCTTAACATAGACAAATGTAATGTATTGCGAATACATAGAAAGAAGGATCCTTTATTGTATGATTATATGATAGCGGAACAAACACTGGTAGCAGTTACTTCTGTAAAATATCTTGGAGTATGCGTGCGGAACGATATGAAGTGGAATGATTATATAAAATTAATTGTTGGTAAGGCGGGTGCCAGGTTGAGATTCATTGGAAGAGTCCTTAGAAAATGTAGTCCATCAACACTCGTTGGACCTATACTTGAGTATTGCTCATCAGTGTGGGATCCGTACCAGGTCGGGTTGACAGAGGAGATAGAGAGGATACAGAGAGAAGCGGCGCGCTTCGTCACAGGGTTATTTGGTAGGCGTGATAGCATTGCGGAGATGTTTAGCAAACTCAAGTGGCAGACTCTGCAAGAGAGGCGCTCTGCATCGCGGTGTAGCTTGCTGTCCAGGTTTCGACAGGGTGCGTTTCTGGATGAGGTATCGAATACACTCCTGGAAATTGAAATAAGAACACCGTGAATTCATTGTCCCAGGAAGGGGAAACTTTACTGACACATTCCTGGGGTCAGATACATCACATGATCACACTGACAGAACCACAGGCACATAGATACAGGCAACAGAACATGCACAATGTCGGCACTAGTACAGTGTATATCCACCTTTCGCAGCAATGCAGGCTGCTATTCTCCCATGGAGACGATCGTAGTGATGCTGGATGTAGTCCTGTAGAACGGCTTGCCATGCCATTTCCACCTGGCGCCTCAGTTGGACCAGCGTTCGTGCTGGACGTGCAGACCGCGTGAGACGACGCTTCATCCAGTCCCAAACATGCTCAATGGGGGACAGATCCGGAGATCTTGCTGGCCAGGGTAGTTGACTTACACCTTCTAGAGCACGTTGGGTGGCACGGGATACATGCGGACGTGCATTGTCCTGTTGGAACAGCAAGTTCCCTTGCCGGTCTAGGAATGGTAGAACGATGGGTTCGATGACGGTTTGGATGTACCGTGCACTATTCAGTGTCCCCTCGACGATCACCAGTGGTGTACGGCCAGTGTAGGAGATCGCTCCCCACACCATGATGCCGGGTGTTGGCCCTGTGTGCCTCGGTCGTATGCAGTCCTGATTGTGGCGCTCACCTGCACGGCGCCAAACACGCATACGACCATCATTGGCACCAAGGCAGAAGCGACTCTCATCGCTGAAGACGACACGTCTCCATTCGTCCCTCCATTCACGCCTGTCGCGACACCACTGGAGGCGGGCTGCACGATGTTGGGGCGTGAGCGGAAGACGGCCTAACGGTGTGCGGGACCGTAGCCCAGCTTCATGGAGACGGTTGCGAATGGTCCTCGCCGATACCCCAGGAGCAACAGTGTCCCTAATTTGCTGGGAAGTGGCAGTGCGGTCCCCTACGGCACTGCGTAGGATCCTACGGTCTTGGCGTGCATCCGTGCGTCGCTGCGGTCCGGTCCCAGGTCGACGGGCACGTGCACCTTCCGCCGACCACTGGCGACAACATCGATGTACTGTGGAGACCTCACGCCCCACGTGTTGAGCAATTCGGCGGTACGTCCACCCGGCCTCCCGCATGCCCACTATACGCCCTCGCTCAAAGTCCGTCAGCTGCACATACGGTTCACGTCCACGCTGTCGCGGCATGCTACCAGTGTTAAAGACTGCGATGGAGCTCCGTATGCCACGGCAAACTGGCTGACACTGACGGCGGCGGTGCACAAATGCTGCGCAGCTAGCGCCATTCGACGGCCAACACCGCGGTTCCTGGTGTGTCCGCTGTGCCGTGCGTGTGATCATTGCTTGTACAGCCCTCTCGCAGTGTCCGGAGCAAGTATGGTGGGTCTGACACACCGGTGTCAATGTGTTCTTTTTTCCATTTCAAGGAGTGTATATTGCTTCCCCCTACTTATACCTCCCGAGGAGATCACGAATGGAAAATTAGAGCGATTCCAGCGCGCACGGGGGCTTTCTGGCAGTCGTTCTTCCCGCGAACCATACGCGACTGGAACAGGAAAGGGAGGTAATGACAGTGGCACGGAAAGTGCTCTCCGCCACACACCGTTGGGTGGCTTGCGGAGTATAAATGTAGATGTAGATGTAGAATGTGGCCACTGTACATTATTGTTGGCACCGATGATCACGAAAGTGTACGGCCTCAAGCAGACCGAGTTTCGGACGGCCACATGGCACCACCGAGAGGGAAAACCATCGTGTTCGACGTATGGCTCCGGCGCATCGTGCAGCATCTGCAGCAGCAACCTGAGCAGCAGCTGGCACCATAGTGACACAACTAACTGTTACAAATCGGCTATTTCAAGGACAGCTCCTAGCCATACGCCTTGCAGCATGCATTCCACTGACCCCCAAACCACCGCCATTTGCAACTTCAGTGGTGTCAATCGAGAACTCTAGGCGGGGTCCTGTTCTGTTTTCTGATGAAAGCTGCCTCGATACCAGTGACGGCAATGTGTTGGTTAGAAGGAGACCATTTGGGAGCTCTGAACCAGCCTGTGTGCGTGCTAGACACACGAGACCTACATCTAGAGTTATCATCTGGGCTGCGATTTCGTATGACAGCAGGAGCACTCTCCTGGTTGTCCCACGCACAGTGGCTGCAAATCTGCACGCCAACCTGGTGATTGGAGCTGCTGTGCTGCCATGCGTGAGCAGCATCTCTGCAGAGTGCCGAAGTGTTGCCTTGGTCTGCTCGATCACAGGAACCGTCTACAATTAAGCATACATGGGAGATTATCGGATGACAACTCCATCGCCATCCACTAACAGCATTAACCATGCCTATATTGACCGAATAAGTGGAACAAACATTGAATTCCAATCGATCAAACTGACACTCTGCAACAGAAAGCACGCGCGTTTGCATACTTACGCTACTGGCCATTAAAATTGCTACACCACGAAGATGACGTGCTACAAACACGATAATTAACCGACAGGAAGAAGATGCTGTGTAAGCAAATGATTAGCTTTTCAGAGCATTCACACAAGGTTGGCGCCGGTGTCGACACCTACAACGTGCTGACATGAGGAAAGTTTCCAACCGATTTCTCATACACAAACAGCAGTTGACCGGCGTTGCTTGGTTTAACGTTGTTGTGATGCCTCGTGTAAGGAGGAGAAATGCGTACCATCACGTTTCGACTTTGATAAAGATCGGATTGTAGCCTATCGCGATTGCGGTTTATCGTATCGCGACATTGACGTTCGCGTTGGTCGAGATCCAATGACTGTTAGCAGACTATGGAATCGGTGGGTTCAGGAGGGTAATATGGAACGCCGTGCTGTATCCCAACGGCCTCGTATCACTAGCAGTCGAGATGATAGGCATCTTATCCGCATGGCTGCAACGGATCGTGTAACCACGTCTCGATCCCTGAGTCAATAGATGGGAAAGTTTTCAAGACAACAACCATCTGCACCAACAGTTCGACGACGTTTGCAGCAGCATGGACTATCAGCTCGGAGACCGTGGCTACGGGTACCCTTGACGCTGCATGACAGACAGGAGCGCCTGCGATGGTGTACTGAATGACGAACCTAGGTGCACGAATGGCAAAACGTCATTTTTTCGGACGAATCCAGGTTCTGTTTACAGCATCATGATGATCGCATCTGTGTTTGGCGACATCGCGGTGAACGCACATTGGAAGCGTGTATTCGTCATCGCCATACTGGCATATCACATGGCGTGATGGTATGGGGTTCCATTGGTTACATGTCTCGGTCACCTCTTGTTCGCATTCATTCGATCCCTGCGAAACCATACACTTCAGCAGGATAATGCACGACCGCATGTTGCAGGTCCTCTACGGGCCTTTCTGGATACAGAAATAAGTGTCCAAGGAATAGAAAAGCAACTGAAATCACTCAACAGAGGAAAGTCCACTGGACCTGACGGGATACCAATTCGTTTCTACACAGAGTACGCGAAAGAACTTGCCCCCCCTTCTAACAGCCGTGTACCGCAAGTCTCTAGAGGAACGGAAGGATCCAAATGATCGGAAAAGAGCACAAGTAGTCCCACTTTCCAAGAAGGGTCGTCGAGCAGATGCGCAAAACTATAGGCTTAGCCGGCCGCGGTGGTCTAGCGGTTCTGGCGCTGCAGTCCGGAACCGCAGGACTGCTACGGTCGTAGGTTCGAATCCTGCCTCGGGCATTGGTGTGTGTGATGTCCTTAGGTTAGTTAGGTTTAAGTAGTTCTAAGTTCTAGGGGACTTATGACCTAAGATGTTGAGTCCCATAGTGCTCAGAGCCATTTGAACCATTTTTGAACTATAGGCTTATATCTCTGACATTGATCTGCTGTAGAATTTTAGAACATGTTTTTTGCTCGCGTATCATGTCATTTCTGGAAACTCAGAATCTACTCTGTAGGAAATAACATGGATTCCGGAATCAACGATCGTGTGAGACCCAACTCGCTTTATTTGTTCATGAGACCCAGAAAATATTAGATACAGGCTCCCAGGTAGATGCCATTTTCCTTGACTTCCGGAAGGCATTCGATACAGTTCCGCACTGTCGCCTGATAAACAAACTAAGAGCCTACAGAATATCAGACCAGCTGTGTGGCTGGATTGAAGAGTTTTTAGCAAACAGGAACACAGCATGTTGTTCTCAATGGAGAGACGTCTATAGACGTTAAAGTAACCTATGGCGTGACACAGGGAAGTGTTATGGGACCATTGCTTTTCACAATATACATAAATGACCTAGTAGATAGTGTCGGAAGTTCCATGCGGCTTTTCGCGGATGATGTTGTAGTATACAGAGAAGTTGCAGCATTAGAAAATTGCAGCGAAATGCAGGAAGATCTGCAGTGGATAGGCACTTGGTGCAGGGAGTGGCAACTGACCCTTAACATAGACAAATGTAATGTATTGCGAATACATAGAAAGAAGGATCCTTTATTGTATGATTATATGATAGCGGAACAATCACTGGTAGCAGTTACTTCTGTAAAATATCTGGGAGTATGCGTGCGGAACGATTTGAAGTGGAATGATCATATAAAATTAATTGTTGGTAAGGCGGGTGTCATGTTGAGATTCATTGGGAGAGTCCTTAGAAAATGTAGTCCATCAACAGAGGAGGTGGATTACAAAACACTAGTTCGACCTATACTTGAGTATTGCTCATCAGTGTGGGATCCGCATCAGGTCGGGTTGATGGAGGAGATAGAGAAGATCCAAAGAAGAGCGGCGCGTTTCGTCACAGGGTTATTTGGTAAGCGCGATAGCGTTACGGAGATGTTTAGCAGACTCAAGTGGCAGACTCTGCAAGAGAGGCGCTCTGCATCGGGGTGTAGCTTGCTGTCCAGATTTGGAGAGGGTGCGTTTCTGGATGAGGTATCGAATATATTGCTTCCTCCTACTTATACCTCCCGAGGAGATCACGAATGGGAAATTAGAGCGATTCGAGCGCGCACGGAGGCTTTCCGGCAGTCGTTCTTCCCGCGAACCATACGCGACTGGAACAGGAAAGGGAGGTAATGACAGTGGCACGTAAAGTGCCCTCCGCCACACACCGTTTGGTGTCTTTTGGAGTATAAATGTAGGTGTAGATGTAGATAAGGTCTGGTATTATTACTATTATTTAAACTACCTATTGTAAATTATTGGAGAAAAATAGAGAATAATGTTATTCAAGTTTATCTCATATTTTCTGTAGGAATGTTACTAATCTTGCTCCTCTGCATTCCATCTTTGCTTCACTGCGGACAAGCTGCAACGTCGCCATTAGCGGTATATATTTATATTTTTTTTGGCAGGAGTTATAGCTTTATTTCAGATTGAAAATGCTAAGAACAATTATTTAATACTGAATGTTTTTTTAAATCGAATTCAGTCAGTTATTTTCATGTGATTGGAACAGATCAGTGATATACGTACCGATGTTCATTTATCTGCCGCCATTTCATGAAAGCTTTACGCGGCGAGCTTAAATCGCCGAATAATTCAGACATATATATTTGCCATTGTAAAAAGAATCAACGTAAAGGTAACATGATTGTATATCAAAATCTATGCTATGAGAAACAGTTTAAACTTCTACCATGGTGTCGGAGCATAAAACTTTCTCAGCTAAAGCTCAGAAATCTTTTCAGTAAAATTCGCCGATTCCAGTGTTGTGTGTCTCCGTCTTATAAAAGTGAAGTGATATTCTAGAGTGAACTAAGGTTATATGAAAATAGTCAGCGAACCCAATTGAATAATTTTAAACAGATACACTTTTTTACAGAGAACATATGAAAACGTTTGTGTGTTTCAATTTAGTTCACATTCATGCTCATGTCATATTCTAGCAGGGTAATGCAGTAATTGAATGACAGTTTAGAACTGTAGACATATTTAAATATTTATGTTGGACGCTGCTAAATTTACGCATTCGCAACACGGTTTAAAAGACAGCACAACCTGATGTTTCAAACTGAGTACCGCGGATTTAAGGCGTTGTAGCATTTATTACATTCAGCTTACAGTTATAAATAATAAATCAAATGAAAGAGCAACTCAAACAGGTTTTCTTACAAGTGTTCAATTTCAGCACCATTCGTCGCACGAAACACATAAAAACTTTGCAAACGAAATGTTGCTGCATGATGATAAGATTTTCTGGATCGTGTCGCGTTCAGTGATGCATCGACATTTCAATGAGGCTGAAGTATGAACACACATAACGTGCGCATCTGGCGGTCAGCAAATCACCACGAGATGGTACAGCTGAAACGAGTCGCCCCTAAATTGAATGTTTTTTGTGCCATACTTTGCGAAAAGTTTATGATCCTTTCGTTTTCGGTGAAGCAACTGTAAGTGTTGTTTCTTATCTTGATGCGATGGAACTATGGCTCTTTCCTCAAATGGAAGAAGCTGGTCCACAGAATTTTATGTGGCAGCAAGATGATGCGCCGCCTCATTTTCATAACACAGTACGCGACTGGTTAAATGACGCTGCATCCGACGGCTGGATTGGTCGCAAGGGGCCACATGAAAGAGCTTGTTTCTCATGACCCCCACGTTCACCCGATCTCAAGCCACGCAGTTTTTACCTTTAGGGCAGTGGTCGTCAAGTTGCTGTCTGCGGGCCGTATCTGGCCCGAATCAAGTGTTCGTGCGGCGCGCGATTCTCAGCCATGTTGTTGTTGTGGTCTTCAGTCCTGAGACTGGTTTGATGCAGCTCTCCATGCTACTCTATCTTGTGCAAGCTTCTTCATCTCCCAGTACCTACTGCAACCTACATCCTTCTGAATCTGTTTAGTGTATTCATCTCTTGGTCTCCCTCTACGACTTTTACCCTCCACGCAGCCCTCCAATACTAAATTGATGATCCCTTGATGCCTCAGAACATGTCCTACCAACCGATCCCTTCTTCTAGTTAAGTTGTGCCACAAACTTCTCTTCTCCCCAATCCTATTCAATACCTCCTCATTAGTTATATGATCTACCCATCTAATCTTCAGCATTCTTCTGTAGCACCACATTTCGAAAGCTTCTATTCTCTTCTTGTCCAAACTAGTTATCGTCCATGTTTCACTTCCATACATGGCTACGCTCCATACAATTACTTTCAGACACGACTTCCTGACACTAAAATCAATACTCGGTGTTAACAAATTTCTCTTCTTCAGAAACGCTTTCCTTGCGATTGCCAGTCTACATTTGATATCCTCTCTACTTCGACCATTATCAGTTACTTTGCTCCCCAAATAGCAAAACTCCTTTACTACTTTAAGTGTCTCATTTCCTAATCTAATTCCCTCAGCATCATCCGACTTAATTCGACTACATTCCATTATCCTCGTTTTGCTTTTGTTGATGTTCATCTTATATCCTCCTTTCATGATACTGTCCATTCCGTTCAACTGCTCTTCCAAGTCCTTCGCTGTCTCTGACAGAATTACAATGTTATCGGCGAACCTCAAAGTTTTTATTTCTTCTCCATGGATTTTAGTACCTGGTCCAAATTTTTCTTTTATTTCCTTCACTGCTTGCTCAATATACAGATTAAATAGCATCGGGGAGAGGCTACAACCCTGTCTCACTCCCTTCCCAACCACTGCTTCCCTTTCGTGCCCCTCGACTCTTATAACTGCCATCTGGTTTCTGTAAAAATTGTAAATAGCCTTTCGCTCCCTGTATTTTACCCCTGCCACCTTCAGAATTTGAAAGAGAGTATTCCAGTCAACATTGTCAAAAGCTTTCTCTAAGTCTACAAATGCTAGAAACGTAGGTTTGATTTTCCTTAATCTAACTTCTAGGATAAGTCGTAGGGTCAGTATTGCCTCACGTGTTCCAATATTTCTGCGGACTCCAAACTGATCTTCCCCGAGGTCAGCTTCCACCAGTTTTTCCATTCGTCTGTAGAGAATGCGCGTTAGTATTTTGCATCCGTGACTTATTAAACTGATTGTTTGGTAATTTTCACATATGTCAGCACCTGCTTTCTTTGGAATCGGAATTATTATATTCTTCTTGAAGTCTGAGGGTATTTCGCCTGTCTCATACATCTTGCTCACCAGATGGTAGAGTTTTGTCAGGACTGGCTCTCCCATGCCCGTCAGTAGTTCTAATGGAATGTTGTCTACTCCCGGGACTTTGTTTCGACTCAGGTTTTTCATAGCTCTGTCAAAATCTTCACGCAGTATTATATCTCCCATTTCGTCTTCATCTACATCCTCTTCCATCTTCATAATATTGTCCTCAAGTACATTGCCCTTGTATAGGCCCTCTATATACTCCCTCCACCTTTCTGCTTTCCCTTCTTTGCTTAGAACTGGGTTTCCATCTGAGCTCTTGATATTCATACAAGTGGTTCTCTTTTCTCCAAAGGTCTCTTTAATTTTCCTGTAGGCAGTATCTATCTTACCCGTAGTGAGATAACCATCTACATCCTTACATTTGTCCTCTAGCCATCCCTGCTTAGACATTTTGCACTTTCTGTCGATCTCGTTTTTGAGACGTTTGTATTCCTTTTTGCCTGATTCATTTACTGCATTTTTTTATTTTCTCCTTTCATCAATTAAATTCAGTATTTCTTCTGTTACCCAAGGATTTCTATTAGCCCTCGTCTTTTTACCTACTAGGTCCTTTGCTGCCGCCACTACTTCATCTCTCAAAACTACCCATTCTTCTTCTACTGTATTTCTTTCCCCCATTCCCGTCAATTGTTCCCTTATGCTCTCCCTGAAACTCTGTACAACCTCTGGTTCTTTCAGTTTATCCAGGTCCCATCTCCTTAAATTCCCACCTTTCTGCAGTTTCTTCAGTTTTAATCTACAGTTCATAACCAATAGATTGTGATCAGAGTCCACATCTGCCCCTGGAAATGTCTTACAATTTAAAACCTGGTTCCTAAATCTCTGTCTTACTATTATGTAATCTATCTGAAACCTGTCAGTATCTCCAGGCTTCTTCCATGTATACAATCTTCCTTTATGATTCTTGAACCAAGTGTTAGCTATGATTAAGTTGTGCTCTGTGCAAAATTCTGTCAGGCGGCTTCCTCTTTCATTTCTACCCCCAATCCATATTCACCTACTACGTTTCCTTCTCTCCCTTTTCCTACTACCGAATTCCAGTCACCCATGACTATTAAATTTTCGTCTGCCTTCACTATCTGAATAATTTCTTTTATTTCATCATACATTTCTTCAATTTCTTCGTCATCTGCAGAGCTAGTTGGCATATAAACTTGTACTACTGTAGTAGGCGTGGGCTGCGTGTCTATCTTGGCCACAATAATGCGTTCACTATGCTGTTTGTAGTAGCTTACCCTCACTCCTATTTTTTTATTCATTATTAAACCCACTCCTGCATTACCCCTATTTGATTTTGTATTTATAACCCTGTATTCACCTGACCAGAAGTCTTGTTCCTTCTGCCACCGAACTTAACTAATTCCCACCATATCTAACTTTAACCTATCCATTTACCTTTTTAAATTTTCTAACCTACCTACCCAATTAAGGGATCTGACATTCCACGCTCCGATCCGTAGAACGCCAGTTTTCTTTCTCCTGATAACGACGTCCTCCTGAGTAGTCCCCGCCCGGAGATCCGAATGGGGGACTATTTTACCTCCGGAATATTTTACCCAAGAGGACGCCATCATCATTTAATCATACAGTAAAGCTGCATGCCCTCGAGAAAAATTACGGCTATAGTTTCCCCTTGCTTTCAGCCGTTCGCAGTACCAGCACAGCAAGGCCGTTTTGGTTAGTGTTACAAGGCCAGATCAGTCAATCATCCAGACTGCTGCCCCTGCAACTACTGAAGAGGCTGCTGCCCCTCTTCAGGAACCACACGTTTGTCTGGCCTCTCAACAGATACCCCTCCGTTGTGGTTGCACCTACGGTACGGCTATCAGTATCGCTGAGGCACGCAAGCCTCCCCACCAACGGCAAGGTCCATGGTTCTTGGGGGGGGGGGGGGCGGGGGGGGGGGTCTCAGCCATATATTTCAGTAATATGCATCTAGTAATTTACAGCCGAATCCAAAAACGTCTACTAACGTTGAGGGCTGCTTAAGAGCGTAATATTCCTGCTCAGTAACAAACGTAAACACTTAGACAGTTATACGTTAAGATGAGCTTAATATCAACTGACATTGGTCGTGAGCCAAGGAAAGTTGGCCACTTACCTCAGGGGTATAGGGGTAAATAGAGCGCAAAATAAATAAATAAAAGGCTCTAAGCACTATGTGACTTAACATCTGAGGTCATCAGTCCCCTGGACTTAAAACTAGTTAAACCTAACTAACCGAAGGACATCACACACATCCATGCCCGAGGCAGGATTCGAACCTGCGACCGTAACAGCAGCGTGGTTCCGGACTGAAGCGCCTAGAACCGCTCGACCAGAGCGGCCGGCTAGAGCAGCCACTCTGGGATTAGAGGATGAGAGTGGGTTAAGTGTTACTGTTTATCTTCCAGTACTGACAACTCACGGGTGTGTGCGACTCGTGCCTATCAGCTTCTATGGTATAAATTTCGAACATCGGTTCATGAATGTGCATTACGGAGACGGTTCAAAATGGTTCAAATGGCTCTGAGCGCTATGGGACTTAACATCTGAGGTCATCAGTCCCCTAGAACTTAGAACTACTTAAACCCAACTAACCTAAGGACATCACACACACCCATGCCCGAGGCAGGATTCGAATCTGCGACCTTAGCGGTCGCGCGGTGCCAGACTGTAGCGCCTAGAACCGCTCGGCCACTCTGGCCGGCACGGAGACGGTCGTTTTCAAATGCGGTACATACTTGTAGCAATGAATATGAAATTAAATTAACGCACTTAAATAATAACCAACTAACCATCCGCTCACACAGGCAACACAACACTTCGTGAGGCAGTTAGTGCCACAAGTTTTGGGTCGCCGAGGGTGGCAGCCAACCAGCCATAGTGGCAGCAGTCTGAAGCAAGTAACAGCAGAGACGAAGTGTTCCGAATACTGCCGACTTTTAACGATCAGTGCTACAGGACGGCTGCCATCTTATCGCGCCCTTGCTAGTCCATTGGGGGTCATAATGAAAGTACGTAACTAGACACAATAAGATAGGTCCTTCTGGGAGAGCGCTCGGCCAAGCTACCCGCAGTGCTCCTTGCGCTGTGACATAATCCGGCAACCAACTGGCAGAGTGCATTGGCACGTGTACAATCACGACGCAACGCGAGGCTCAGTAAGGTATAATAATAGAGATGTGAGAAAGAGAGCAGTTGGAACCTTGGAATTTGTATCCCCAAAGAAGAGGTAACATGACCAAGTAACAAATACAGTGCCCATTTGTGAATTTAATGATTTAAGACCTAAGGTCGATGAAATCAAACGATTGAATAAGTAAATAGAAGTTTTGAAGAAGAACAATACAGTGTTAGAAGTAACTCTAAAAGAACGTGATGGTACTCTGAAAAGGGTCAAAATTGTCAGGCGTTTCCTGTTGAAAAAGAGAGAATTAAGTACAAATGTGAAAGAAAGTGTGGTAAGGAAGGAGGTAGAAAATGTATTATCTAAATGTTGCACTCCGGGACAAATTCACCGTTTGTTATAAGGCTACAGATGGGTTGGGGGAGTTCCCAGGATATTCGCAACGCACTAACTTTAAAGGACCTTTCTCGAAAAGATTGTACGTATTTCAGAAAGCACAATATTCCATTGCCCTGTCATGCAACGCTTCAAAATTAGACTAGAAATTTTAAGTGCGACCTAGGTGTTTCGGAAGACATTTCGACAATTCCGAGAGCAAAGACTCACACATTTACTGTGTTATAAAAGAAAACTGTGCAGTGGTTTGACGAAATGAACAATGACGGCCGCATCTACTGACGGAAGACAGGATTTTAGGACCTCACAGAAATTTTATAGTTGTGATGATTCGTGGTTTATGTAAATGTTGGATACAACCAGTTTATTATGATTCTGATGTGACAGTGACTATTAACCTGCTCCTAATTAATAATGAAAGTTGAACATTCAGGGCTACATGTTGTGGCCTTAACGTGTGGTATGTGACGAATAATTTCTAGAGTGTGGAATGAGCTTTGTGTCGACACATCCGAAGCAGTTTTCACAAATCCAGCTGACAAGGAAAGGGAGATCAGGGTTTTCTATGATGTGTCTCACTTGCTGAAGCTTCTTAGAAACAACTTTTGGATGAAGGAGTAGCTCTCCCTAACGTTAACTGAGAGCCTTTTAGACAGTCAGACACCACTTACCAGAAGCCCACATCAGTGCCGTAGATAGAGCACGACAAAGACGTTAGGGCGGCTGCTCGTTTATTTTCATACTCTCCACCCCTAAACCTCTATTGTATTTTCTAGGAAAGGAATGTTATGCATTTTCTTTGAATTAGTCAATGATATGTTCTACGATTTGAATTCTAGAGTTCCCCTTGAGCATGGCACGCCTCTACGTAGTGGCTTCGGTCTGAATTTTTCAAGCCAAGAGAACACTTCAAATAGATTTCGAGATGTTTGTCATGATATCCGCTTTGGAAAGAGAAAGGGTTTCCAAGTGAAAGCTCAGTGTGCAAGTAGTTGTCACATTGCACACATTATGGGAGAGGAAGAAGAATTTCTGAGAACAATCTACGAAATAAACGAAAAAAATTCTGATGCACAGGACGTTTCGCCTGATTCTGTTTACTACATGACAGGCTATCTTGCATTTCCCAAATGTCAAGCCACTGAAATATGCTCAATTCCTGGAACAGGTTCTGATTCCTGGATATCTACTGTTTCTCGAGGGGGTCTTCTAAATCCGACAACAGAATGAGTGAACACGGTAAAACAGTTTGAAATTATATTTTCTGAGTTTCATGGACATATCATCTACAGAGTGTTACAAAAAGGTACGGCCAAACTTTCAGAAAACATTCCTCACACACAAATAAAGAAAAGATGTTATGTGGACATGTGTCCAGAAACGCTTAATTTCCATGTTAGAGCTCATTTTAGTTTCGCCAGTAACGTGATCAAATTGTAAATTTTCACAATCAACATGTGTGGGCTGACGAGAATCCGCACGCAATTGTGCAATCACGTCATCAACACAGATTTTCTGTCAACGTTTGGGCAGGCATTGTTGGTGATGTCTTGATTGGGCCCCATGTTCTACCACCTACGCTGAATGGAGCACGTTATCATGATTTCATACGGGATACTCTACCTGTGCTGTTAGAACATGTGCCTTTACAAGTACGACGCAACATGTGGTTCATGCACGATGGAGCTCCTGCACATTTCGGTCGAAGTGTTCCTACGCTTCTCAACAACAGATTCAGTGACCGATGGATTGGTAGAGGTGGACCAATTCCATGGGCTCCACGCTCTCCTGACCTCAACCCTCTTGACTTTCATTTATGGGGGCATTTGAAAGCTCTTGTCCACGCAACCCCGGTACCAAATGTAGAGACTCTTCGTGCTCGTATTGTGGACGGCTGTGATACAATACGCCATTCTCCAGGGCTGCATCAGCGCATCAGAGATCCCATGCGACGGAGGGTGGATGCATGTATCCTCGCTAACGGAGGACATTTTGAACATTTCCTGTAACAAAGTGTTTGAAGTCACGCTGGTACGTTCTGTTGCTGTGTGTTTCCATTCCATGATTAATGTGATTTGAAGAGAAGTAATAAAATGATCTCTAACATGGAAAGTAAGCGTTTCCGGACACATGTCCACATAACATATTTTCTTTCTTTGTGTGTGAGGAATGTTTCCTGAAAGTTTGGCCGTACTTTTTTGTAACACCCTGTAGAAGCGTGATAAAGTAGTTCAAACTTCGACATCAATCATTAAGGCAACGTTTCTTCTGGTGCACGAAGATGTTATTAGTTTGTATGAAAGAACGAGAACATTTATCTGCTTTAGACACTTGAAGGAATAGGAGCATTTGCAAGCATGGACGATGAACGCAGCAAAGAAAGATTTGATGTGGGCAACACCTCGACCGTGTAAAAACTGAAGATTTCCTTCCCTTCACTCACAATAGGCAATCCATCATCATCATCATCATCATCATCATCATCATCATCATCATTTAAGACTGATTATGCCTTTCAGCGCTCAGTCTGGAGCATAGCCCCCCTTATACAGTTCCTCCATTATCTCCTATTCAGTGCTAACATTGGTGCCTCTTCTGATGGTAAACCTATTACTTCAAAATCATTCTTAACCGAATCCAGGTACCTTCTCCTCGGTCTGCCCCGACTCCTCCTGCCCTCTACTGCGGAATCCATGAGACTCTTGGGTAACCTTGCTTCTCCCATGCGTGTAACATGACCCCACCATCTAAGCCTGCTCGCCCTGACTGCTACATCTATTGAGTTCATTCCCAGTTTTTCTTTGCTTTCCTCATTGTGGACATCCTCCTGCCATTGTTCCCATCTACTAGTACCTGCAATCATCCTAGCTACTTTCATATCCGTAACCTCAACCTTGTTGATAAGGTAACCTGAATCCACCCAGCTTTCGCTCCCATACAACAAAGTTGGTCGAAAGATTGAACGGTGCACAGATAACTTAGTCTTGGTACTGACTTCCTTCTTGCAGAAGAGAGTAGATCGTAGCTGAGCGCTCACTGCATTAGCTTTGCTACACCTCGCTTCGAGTTCTTTCACTATGTTGCCATCCTGTGAGAATATGCATCCTAAGTACTTGAAACCGTCCACCTGTTCTAACTTTGTTCCTCCTATTTGGCACTCAATCCGTTTATATTTCTTTCCCACTGACATTACTTTCGTTTTGGAGATGCTAATCTTCATACCATAGTCCTTACATTTCTGATCTAGCTCTGAAATATTACTTTGCAAACTTTCAATCGAATCTGCCATCACAACTAAGTCATCCGCATATGTAAGACTGCTTATTTTGTGTTCACATATCTTAATCTCACCCAGCCAGTCTATTGTTTTCAACATATGATCCATAAATAATATGAACAACAGTGGAGACAGGTTGCAGCCTTGTCTTACCCCTGAAACTACTCTGAACCATGAACTCAATTTACCGTCAACTCTAACTGCTGCCTGACTATCCATTAAAGACCTTTAATTGCTTGCAAAAGTTTGCCTCCTATTCCATAATCTTGTAGAACAGACAATAACTCCCTCCTAGGAACCCGGTCATATGCCTTTTCTAGATCTATAAAGTATAGATACAATTCCCTGTTCCACTCATAACACTTCTCCATTATTTGCCGTAAGCTAAAGATCTGGTCCTGACAACCTCTAAGAGGCCTAAACCCACACTGATTTTCATCCAATTGGTCCTCAACTAATACTCGCACTTTCCTTTCAACAATACCTGAGAAGATTTTACCCACAACGCTGATTAAAGAGATACCTCTGTAGTTGTTACAATCTTTTCTGTTTCCATGTTTAAAGATTGGTGTGATTACTGCTTTTGTCCAGTCTGATGGAACCTGTCCCGACTCCCAGGCCATTTCAATTATCCTGTGTAGCCATTTAAGACCTGACATTCCACTGTATTTGATGAGTTCCGACTTAATTTCATCCACCCCAGCCGCTTTATTGCACTGCAATCTATTGACCATTTTTTCCACTTCCTCAAATGTGATCCTATTTCCATCATCATTACTATCCCATTCTACCTCGAAATCTGAAACATTACTGATCGCATTTTCACCTACATTGAGCAACTCTTCAAAATATTCCCTCCATCTGCCCAAGGCATCCACAGGATTCACCAGCAGTTTTCATGACCTGTCCAAAATACTTGTCATTTCCTTCTTACCTCCCTTTCGAAGACTGCTAATTACACTCCAGAATGGTTTTCCAGCAGCTTGACCCATAGTCTCCAACCTGTTTCCAAAGTCTTCCCACGATTTCTTCTTGGATGCTGCAATTATCTGTTTGGCTTTGTTTCTTTCTTCAACATAACTTTCTCTGTCTACCTGGGTTCTGGTATGTAGCCATTTTTGATACGCCTTCTTTTTCCTTTTACAGGCTGCCTTGACTGTATCATTCCACCAAGCTGTTTGCTTCATCCTACTTTTACACACTACTGTTCCAAGACATTCTTTAGCCACTTCTAGTACTGTGTCCCTGTACCTTGTCCATTCCTTTTCCAATGACTGTAATTGACTACATTCAACTAACTGGTACCTTTCTGAGATCGCTGTTATGTACTTGTGCCTGATTTCCTTATCCTGAAGTTTCTCCACTCTTATCCTCCTACATATGGACCTGACCTCCTGCACTTTCGGCCTCACAATCCCAATTTCACTGCAGATTAAATAATGATTAGTGTCATCAAAGAATCCCCTGAATACACGTGTGTCCCTCACAGCCTTCCTGAATTCCTGATCTGTTATTATATAGTCAATGACAGATCTGGTTCCCCTGCCTTCCCAAGTATACTGGTGAATGTTCTTATGTTTAAAAAAGGAGTTTGTGATTACTAAGCCCATACTGGCACAGAAATCCAAGAGTTGTTTCCCGTTCCTGTTGGCCTCCATATCCTCTCCAAATTTACCTATAACCTTTTCATACCCTTCTGTTCGATTTCCAATCCTGGCGTTAAAATCACCCATGAGCAGAACACTGTCCTTGTCCTTTAACAACTACATCACTGAGTGCCTCATAAAAACTATCCATCTTATCTTGATCTGTCCCTTCACAATGCGAATATACTGACACATTCCTAATTTTCTTGCTAGACACTGTCAAATCTATCCACATCAGTCGTTCGTTTACATACCTTATTGCAACTACGCTGGGTTCCATTTCTTTCCTGATGTAAAGCCCTACACCCCATTGTGCTACTCCTGCTTTGACTCCTGACAGGTAGACCTTGTATTCTCCCACTTCCTCTTCTTTCTCACCCCTTACCCGAATGTCACTAACAGCTAAAACGTCCAGCCCCATCTTACTTGCAGCCTCTGCCAGCTCTACCTTCTTCCCAGAGTAGCCCCCATTGATATTAATAGCTCCCCATCTCATTACCATTTGTTTGCCAAGTCGTATCTTAGGAGTCCCTGGTTTGTCAGTTAGAGGTGGGACTCCGTCACCTCCAAAGGTCCGAGGCATTTTGCTCTGATTGTTGCCAGCATCATATTTAAAGTACCAGGGAAGCAGGTTGCTAGCCTTACTTGCCCCGAGTCCCATTGGGTTTTACCCCTAACGGCTGAGGGACTAACCGGTGGATTTGGTAGTCTTTGCCGTATGAGCACAAAGGTGACCACGACTCAGAATATGTCCGAGATGCCCAGCCTTATTCCAAAGTAACTGGTATCCCGACTGTCGGGACCACTTACTTGGCCACTCATACGTTGCCCGTGGTTCATGAACTAGGACATGACTACAGGAACCCACACCATATACTTAAAAATTGGACGCAGGTGTATTCGTGTGGGGAATTATTTTTTGTTATGTATTTGTTAGGGCCTAATATTTATTTCTGTTCGTTTAATATATTTTAAAAGCCTTTAAATCGTTAATGGGAGGCACATGCTATTTAAACCTTCCCGCAACCATGCTTTCATACAGTGAGCTGCCTGGCGCGGCGGCGGTTGTCTGCCTGCTGACGTCACGCGAGAGTGACCAATCACAGTTTCTTTGTTGCACTAGCACCTCCTGGGTCATCAAATACTAATTTTTATTGGTTACCAATTAGTAATAAGATCTGTGCTAATGCGGCTCGAGATGCCTCCCCACAATGTCAATATTGGCTCTTGAGCAAAACAGTTTGACGACAACTGCTTTAGGGGTTCATAAAGGATCACGTGTATCTGTCTCTGCTACCAGTTGATCAACCTGATTTAAGAAGCAAGACTGAATGAGTTGCAACAATTATACCAGACACATTGACCGAGGCTTGCGAAGAACTCGCCTATCGACACGGTGTATATCGTGTGGCGAACGGTGTTCACATCGCACACTTGTCAGAAAAACTGTTTTGGTTGTTCTTTCATTTTACGTATAATTCTTAATAGTAAGTTGACTGTATTAAATGCTACAAAGCCTTAAAACTTCGATACTCATTTTGAAACACCCGGTATTGAAGGTAATACGCCAAAATATTTTCGACATCGCATTCCTAATCTTTCATCTGTTTTCTTTTTATTTTCAGTTTACGGCGATATTATAGTGTCCAGGGGCTGCATTAATTCACCAGATCTGTTTTGCTATGTGTGCTGCTGTCTGACAGACAAAACCAATAGGAAGATTTTTACACCGTTTCTGAGGAGAAAATAGGAACTATACTTCGATTCAAAGGTGGATAGTGTATAAGTACATGGTGAAAGACCCACCCAGGATATCGTAAAATTAAGATTTATTAAAAAACAAAAAAAAAATGAAACGCCGATCGATCATAAGCGTTGGCAAAGACGTTAATTATGAATGCGCGGTAAGGCGCATACAAATGAAAAAAAAACATTCATTCAGTTTTATGTACATGATTTTATTTTTACACACCCTCTTGCATGTAGAAGTTCTGTTAAGTAGTGCCGTGCAGAGGATGGCAGGCTACGAGTATTTTGTATTTCACATGTTTGAAATAAGTAAGAAATTTGATACCAGTATTAAGTATTTCTTATTCAAGTGAAGTGAAACCAAGTAATGAAGATTTTATTAATTATGACAAGCGCCGGTGTACTTGGAGTCCGCTGCCTGCAGCTACAATTGAAGAAGTAAGGAACGAAGCTCGATAGCCCAAAAATTCATATAAGCCCAGAACATTTCTAATAACGCAATCGTGTTATTTCAATTTAAAAAGTGTTTTCATATGCATATTTAATAATATTTAGAAATATTTATTTATTTATTTATTTTTATTACAACACAACTGGCGACCTGTGTGCCAGGACTTCAGGGCATCGGTTGTGAGTAGGGTTTGTCAGTTATTGTTATAGTAAGAAATTTCTATGACATTGTTATTGGTCATAAAAACTAATTGTCTATATTTTCTGTCTGCATCAATCACGACGGGGAGCAAATAGTGCAAAAAGGCAAAACTGAGGAAAAAAATTTTTGAAAGAAATAAAAACTGGACCCAGGTCACGTAAAAATTTCCATAGTAAGCCGTTTTGTTCGACGCAGCAAAGGTAGGACGGCTACGGAAGTTGCTTGCATGGTTACTCTTGGTAACACCTCTTTTGATGTAGATAGAAACCTTTTCCTCAGTATTCCCTTCCTTGAATTTTATTTGCGAGAAATTTACAGGAATTTTTCAGTGCGATACATATTGTCAGAAAAACAAAGAATTGCAGTACAAATGTTTGCACATCATAACAGACGTAAAATAGGCTTTGACATTACGTAAATTACATGTATCAAGTGTAATAATTGGTGTCTGAAATTTTAACATTTTCGTGAAAATTTTAAGTTTTGCATATTCATATAACATGGCCGAAAAATATATGCCCAATGTTGATAGCGACAGTGAAAACGCAATCAGCCAAGATGGTGTAGAATTATGTGATCGAACAACTGAAGTTCAGGCACCATGCATGTCTACTGCAGAAAGTTTAAGTAGATCAGAGATGAGTGTCGCAGGTGTGACAAATAATAGCGACGCTCCACAGAAGAGTAGCCTTGACGACACAATGTTTCCAACTGACGAGACAATGTCACGCATATCCCAGAGCGACATACCGCTCATGAATGAAACATTGGAGAGCGATCCCAATACGAATTTGGCAAACACGTTACAAACACCACTTGTTTACAACACAAATATTGAGTTCAAGTACAGCTGACGGCAATCATAGAAGTACAACTGATGCACTACTATGGCAGATATTGTCTGACATAAACGAGAAATTGGATAATATAAACACGAAATTTGATGGTATGAAACATAATATGAACACCAATTTCGGTGATATGAAACAAGATATGAATACCAGAATTGATAAATTGACACAGAATCTGAACACCGTCACACAACATATGAACACGGTAAAACAGCAACAAAACACTGTTACACAAGATCTAAATGCAATGAAGCAAGAACAAAAACAAGTATTCAAGGATTTGCAAGACATGGTCTCACAGAAATTCGATGACTTATGCCAAAAATTTTCGCACTGATATCGACGAAAAATTGAAATATATGAAAAAATAGGTAAAGCATGAAGCACTTTCTGAAGTTAATAGTAACATTACGGAGTTAAAAACAGAAGGTAGATTCTTTTAATGACCATCATGACAGAGTAGAGCAACAGATAAACAAAATCACAGACGCGAACACAAATATCGAAGCCACACAAAACCAGTTGGTTTCGACAGTAAAAAAGGTAACAACTGTCATTAACAAACTTAACAGAGACTATGAAGGTGTACCTCTAACTGTAGAAGAGCTTACCTTAAGGGTTGCAACATTAGAAGTTGACTCAGCAAGTGCTAAGACCGAGAGAGAGAAGGTCAATGAAAATCTGAGTAATATTATTAGTCAAGCTGAAGCAGGTACGTTAGATAAGGGTAATACCATTGCAGTGAAGTTAAGCAACCGATTGTAAGTTATACACGTATATAGTAGAAAAGGTTATTTGGAAAAAAGATAATGAACTAGTGAACAAGGTAAACAGTAATCTACAAGCCGCAAAAAATAGAAACGCAATCTTTTAGAAGAAAATATTACCGGATCTCGAAATGAGCATGTAAATAATACACAGGCTACAGTGAACAAACCACAACCAGTTGGTATTTATCCACAAATTGTCACGAGTCCCACAGCAGGTACCAGTGACAGTTGTAGAGTGCAAAATGTAAACACACCGACAACTCCTATACCTGAGCAATTACCAACCGGGATTACAGGTAAATACGATAACCACATAAATACGACAGAAAATGCCATGTGTCTGTCAACTATTTTTGCAGACGAAGGTTGCTGAGACATCGACGGTTTCGTACATTCACTACCGAAGGTAAAAGAATGAATGCCGTAGTATTTATCAGTGCTTCTCGTCATGTATTTCCACGCAACTGGACGGAAGCACATAAAATCAGTTTTCTAGTGGGATATACGCAAAGTGACGTTCTCTTATGGGCAACTGAAGTGGCCGAACGTTGCAGTACTTATATCCAATCTGAACGAGCTTTCCTCGACAGATACTGCTCTGAGGCGGTGCAAGGAAGACTCAGACGTGATGTTTTCCAACCCGCGCCGTTCAACGGCAAATACGGTAGCCTACGTGGTACTTCGAAAAATACCTGGACAAGACACGCTGATGGACGAACGCAATATCACAGGTAGACGTGTTTAAAATTTTGAAAAGTCGTTTACCATCGCACATTAGAGGAAAATTAGTGACAAAGCCAGAGCACGATACTGAATATTTTCTGTCAGTGCTTGATTCTATCGACTTAATCTGTGAAGAAAGACCTGTACCCAATAGATCAACAGAAAATCAGGCATAATAACAACATACATATGTAAATCAGTTAGTAAAACATGATCTAAACACACAGCAAGGATGGTACACACGACAGCAAAGTTACGTACCCAGAGGTTACAAGTACGGTAATAGGAACGGAAAAACAAACGATTTAAAAAACAAAAAAATGGTTCAAATGGATCTGAGCACTATGGGACTTAACATCTGAGGTCATCAGTTCCCTAGACTTAGAACTACTTAAACCTAACTAACCTAAGAACATCACATACATCCATGCCCCTGGCAGGATTCGAACCTGCGACCGTAGCGGAAGGGCGGTTCCGAACTGAAGCGCCTACAACCACTTGGCTACAGAGGCCGGCAAACGATTTAAAAGAAATTTTTAAAACAACAGGGGTAATTTCAACGCACGACCGAATTACAGTTCACCACCACAAGGCCCTATGCCAAACATGAATAGCAGTCAGCCACAGCAGTGGCCGATGCGCGGCAACAATGCCGTGACTTACGTTGTAACGTGGGCAGCAAAGTAACTGCACAGCAGCTACCGACACAAGTTGGCGAAGTACACACACAGTGCAGCTGACTGAAATTACTTCAAGTGATGAATTAAGTCACACTACGCCGTCTGAAAACACCAACCGGTCATGGTTAAGCCCTAGGCTATTGACCTCTCATAAGGTTTGACAAACAAGGTGACATCAAGGATGATTTGTATCAGCGTGAGTTAGATATAGTAGATAAAGTTCGGGATGAACAAATACGAGCAATCATTAAGGTGAAAACATTTAATATTGACACACAGTTAATTTTAGATACAGGTTCAACTGCCGACCTAATGTCAAATGGATTTTTTGTGAATTGAAGAATAGAGGCAAATTCCCAACATTTCCTGTACAGAGTTCCAAAGTGCAAACTGCTGCAGGCAGTAAGACTAAATTGGTTAAGCATCAGACACTTATTCTATTACAACCTGAACATTTTACAGTGAAGTGCAACCTTCTTATAATTGACAAACGTGTAGTTAATTGTCTTAATGGCATGGACACGTTTACAACATGCAAAACACAGATTGATATAAGTAATGGTAAATGCCACTTTTATGTAAAGGATCAGATTTCTTCTATCGATTTAGTCAAAACACCTGATGAAAGTAACAAAAGCAAACCAGAGTCAAAAGTAATAGTACGATATTCCTTTCGAGTTGTGTATTTCACAAACAAATCTGATACTGAACAAGAAGCACTGAGGTTAGTTACGGAATGGTAGAGCAGAAACTAAATGAATCACAGGTACTAAATGATATGCAACGACAAGAACTTTCTAACTTGTTATTTAAGTATGCAAATGTTTTCAGTAAGGAGCCAGGAGTAATCAAAGACTATGAATATAAATTTGAGGTCTATCCATATGAGACAGTTTGTGTCATGTAATATCCTATTCAATGGGCAAAACGAGAGGCAGTAAGGGAAGAGGTCAATCATATGATTAAATGGGGAATTATACAACCTTCATTTTCACCCTATTGTAGTCCAATATTACCAGTAAGCAAATCAGATGGTTCTCGATGCTAGAGGTATCAATAAGATTATAGTGCCAGTACACATAAGACCAGACAACTTGGACAACGGCTTCTAAAGTTTAACCCTACAAAATATTTCAGTATACTCTGGCAAAAGACGTCCTACTGGCAAATAAAGCTCCAGGAAGCAAGTCGAAAATATACAGCATTTGTTTGTGGTGGCAGAAGTTACGAATTCCGTGTTCTACATTTTGGACTGTTCATTAGCGTAGGAGTGTTTATATCTGCATTGGACAAGGTTTTGTGACCAGAACTGCTTAGTAAAGTCACTGTTTATGTAGACAACATGGTAATAGCCACACCCACTTGGTTAGAACATATCAGGCTCATTGAACAGGTGCTTCAAGGATTTGCAGATTACAGAGTAACAACCAGTTTAAAATAGTCTAGTTTTGGAAAGGTTCAAGATAAACTATTTCTAACAGCAGGAAACACGACACCACAATCTGTATGTAATCTATTTTTTCTGACACAGTCAAATCCTTTGCAAAAATTTGGAGCTTTCAGCAACTATGACGATTTGTGCTTCAGTACCTTCTACTTGCGCCTGGAGTTGCGGTTCTTTCCCAACACAGTTACGACAACTTATTACTACAATACGTATGATTCATTGGTCAACCCCTGTCCTGTGTTTGACCTGCACCCTCTGAGACTCAAACCCATTTTGTTCTTCCGAGAAACCCTCTAACCAAAAAAACATTCTCTTCTGTGTTCGCTTAGGGAGGAAGTACAGCTGTGTGAAGGTTCCCTTGTCTTGTCGCACTCCACAGGACCGCAGAAATTTGCCTGCAGGTAACCAAATTGAGTAGTAAACTATTTCTTCGAGGTGGTGATGACAACTTTATGAATACCACTCGTATGTATGTCAAACGGGCTTCGATCATCGTCAACATCATCATCAGCCATTCCATCATTAAATAATATGGCGTCTCCAAGTCCTGAGCTCAGGTACATCTTCAACTGTCTAGGGCGATACTAATATTCAGGCGATCTTCCACATGTCTTAGTGCCATCAACCTCGTGGTCTGTTTCTGTCTCTTGGACTCGCAGCACCGCCTTTGTCCAACGGTCATTATTTCGTGTGACAAACATGGCCGGCCCATTGCCATTTTATAATTGCTGTTCTCTCCACGATGTCCTTGACGTTGATTTCCATGCCTGGATGTGTACTTCTAACTTTTCGTCTTGTATGTCTTCCGTGAAGGGTCTATGTCTCAAGACCACAAGTCAAAACGGGGAGAACACACTTATCAAAAAAAATTTTTTCTGTGTTACTGTCATTTATGACGTTGGAGACAGCTGAATGCATTTCAAATGCTTTCCGGCCTAGTTTGATGCGTCGAAAGATGTCCGATCTTAGTCTCCTGTCATACTTACAAGCTAGCCAAGACACGAGTTGTGTGAGAAATGTAACGAGACTTCTTTATCGACCAATTTTTTTTTTCAAACAACCGTATTGATTTTCCCCTTCAAAGTAGTTCCCTTCGGCAGCTAATACGCTGGTGGAGTCATTGTTTCCAATCTTGGTAGCAGAGCTGAAAGGTTTCAACTGACAGGACCTTAAACATGTCCGTCACATTCTTTTGAATGTTTTCCTAGGTCCGAAAACGACGTTGTTTTAAGAAATTTTTTAATTTTGGGAAAATAATGACACAAGGACTCCGATCAGGTGAATGGAGGCAGGAACTGTGGAACAACAGAAATGCATTTTGTGAGGTAAAAAATTCCGTGTTGGAACTGGCCGTGTGACATGCTGCACTGTCATGATGCGGCATTCACTTTTCTGCTACGTGTGGTCTCCCTCTAATCACCTTTTCCTGAGCCTTTCAAGGACATCTTTGTACAACACTTGGTTGGTAGTTTGTTCTGGAGGAATAAATTTTTTACGCATGATACCTCTACTGTAAAAAAAGCAAATCAGTATTGTGTTGAACTTTGTTTTTCTCATTCGAGCTTTTTTTCGGTCTAAAAGATGTCTCAGCATGCCACTCCTCACTTCGCCGCTCTGAATCAGAACAGTACTAAAAAATCCAGGATTCATTACCTGTGAGCACACAGCCGAATCATTCGTGGTCGTTTGCGATCCACTCAAAAAGATCAACGCACACGTTTTTTTCGATTGTCCTTCTGCCCCGTTTTGTGAGGCTTTACAGCATCATTTTGGTACAAAGCTTTCGCATGTACGAAAACGCGTTCAAAACTTGATGTTCGGTGAAAGTGATTGAGTGTAATAGGACATCTATAATCTCACAAGAGTACGCACATGTCCCAAGTTTTCGTCGGCTTTTTAAAGTTGAAGCTCTCCCTGAGCGACGTTTTCATCTTCAACCTGTTCTCAGCTTTCCTTTGTGCCGGCGAAAAACTTGTGCCCTTGATGATAAATGTTCCACTAAGCCTGTTTCAACGTTTCAAAGATCACACTCGTGAATTCCCCAAGTTTAACACGAAACTTAATGGCACAACGTTGCTCTATATTCCACCGTTCTATTTTCGTAACACGCAATTTCACTGATGGCACTCTCAGAAATCACGTGATGATTGCACGGAGCTGACACTCGGACTGGGCATCTGGAAGAGATGGACAAACCGGTCTACACAAGCGGAACAACACAGCGTTGCCTGTTCGCTCGCAGTGTTTTTGGACAACATGGTTGTGGATAGAAGCAGCGATTAGTATGATTAATCAATAATTCAAGAACAGTCTTAATCGCATTTGTTATTGTTATAATACCGCCAACCAGTTTCAACCCGACGTTAGGGGTCATCTTCTGGGCGTTTACACCATTGGTCGACTGCTGCTGGTGTCACTCATGTCTACATAATGGCCATTATGTAGACAGGAGTGACACCACCAGCAGTCGACCAATGGTGTAAACGCCCAGAAGATGACCCCTACGTCGGGTTGAAACCGGTTGGCGGTATGATAACAATAACAAATGCGATTAAGACTGTTCTTGAATTATTGATCGCTCCCAGTGTTGTCAGTTTCATTACTTTTCCCACATGCCTCGTAGACATTTTCTGACGGTGTCTAGTACCGCGTTTTTGAGTTTTAAATTTTTACTGAGCCTCATTTAGAAGATATAATTTTTGTCTTGAAAACGTACACTATGTGATCAAAAGTATCCGGACACATGGCTGAAAATGACTTACAAGTTCGTGGCGCCCTCCATCGGTAATGCTGGAATTCAATATGGTGTTGGCCCACCCTTAGCCTTGATGACAGCTTCCTCGCAGGTATATACATTTAATCAGGTGCTGGAAGCTTTCTTGGGGAATGGCATACCATTCTTCATGGGGTGCTGCACTGAGGAAAGGTATCGGTGTCGGTCGGTGAGACCTGGCACGAAGTCGGCGTTCCAAAACATCCCATAGGTGTTCTATAGGATTCAGGTCAGGACTCTGTGCAGGCCAGTCCATTACAGGGATGTTATTGCCATGTTACCACTCGCCACAGGCCGTGCATTATGAACAGGTGCTCGATCGTGTTGAAAGATGAAATCGCCATCCCCGAATTGCTCTTCAACTGTGAGAAGCAAGAAGGTGCTTAAAACATCAACGTAGGCCTGTGCTGTGATAGTGCCCCCCAAAACAACAGGTAGTGCAAGCCCCCTCCATGAAAAACACGACCACACCATAACATCAACGCCTCCGAATTTTACTATTGGCATTACACACGCTGGCAGATGACGTTCACCGGGCATTAGCCATACCCACATTCTGCCATCGGATCGCCACATTGTATACAGTGATTCGTCACTCCACACAACGTTTTTCCACTGTTCAGTCGCCCGATGTTTACGCTCCTTACACCAAGCGAGGCCTCGTTTGGCATTTACCGGCGTGATGTGTGTCTTTATGAGCAGCCGCTCTACCATGAAATCCAAGTTTCCTCACCTGCTGCCTAACTTGCAGTGGGTCCTGATAGAGTTTGGAATTCCTGTGTGATGGTCTGGATAGATATCTGCCTATTACGCACTATGGCTCTCTTGATCTGTCGGCGGTCTCTGTCAGTCAACAGACGCGGTCGGCTTGGGGGCTTTTGTGCTGTACTACACATACCAGCGCACACTGCGCTGCAGAGCGAAAATCTTATTCTGGAAACATCCCCCAGGCTGTGGCTAAGCTATATCTCCGCAACATCGTTTCTTCCAGGAGTGCTACTTCTGAAAGGTTCGCAGAAGAGCTTCTGTGAAGTTTGGAAGGTAGGAGACGAGATACTGGCAGAACTAAAGCTGTAAGAACGAGTCATGAATCGTCCTTGGGCAGCTCAGATGGCAGAGCACTTGCCCGCGAAAGGCAAAGGTTCCGAGTTCGAGTCTCGGTCAGGCAGACAGTTTTAATCTGGCAGGAAGTCTCATATCTGCGCACACTCCGATGCAGAGTGAAAATCTCATCCATGTAATATGAATCATCTATATTACATCAAATGACTCAAAAACTAGAAGTTTTTACTAAAAAAATCTGAACAAGCTTCCTCTCTCTCTCTCTCTCTCTCTCTCTCTCTCTCTATATATATATATATATATATATATATATATATATATATATATAGTGGAAAACAGTCTAGATCGCAATGGTTATTTTATTTGAAATGACCGGTTTCGGCCTAGTCTTAGGCTATCTTCAGAATAGCACTGTGAAGGATAGAAATCGTGTTAGTTATTTAAAGAAGTCAGTGACTTAAAATAAAGTAATTTATACTCGTTAAAATCGAGGAGTCGTTACCCGTCAGCTGAAGCTGGCAATCGTCAGAACAGTCAGTAGACCTCAGTCGCTGAAAGCGCTGCTGTTGGCTAGGGAGCATTGTGTTATATAGATTTGGAGAGGGCGTGTTTGCGCTGTATGACATCAACGTTAGCCAATGAGGAGCGATTTACGTAAATTAAAAATCATTTGAAGAAACAGTTTATCTTAAAGTGAATAATTATTAAAAAATAGTGCCTATAGGACAGAACAGCTTGTTAAAAATAGTGAGTAGCTGTAATAAGATTAGTAGTTAAAAATTGTATCTCTTGTTTCTTGTAATTCCATCTGACGGAAATAATCTATTTAACGAGTGTATTACATCCGTTGGATTCGCTACATAACCAATAGAATGGGTGTACAGAATAAACAAATGGATTATGTAAATTAATTATCATCTATGATAATTGTGCAGTAATTACACTGTGTTGCTACGACGTGTGTGCTGTGACCGAGCGGTTCTAGGAGCTTCAGTCAGGAACCGCGCTGCTGCTACGGTCGCAGGTTCGAATCCTGCCTCGAACATGGATGTGTGTGATGTCCTTAGGTTAGTTAGGTTTAATTAGTTCTAAGTCTAGAGGACTGATGACCTCAGATGTTAAGTCCCATAGTGCTTAGTGCAATTTGAACCATACTACGACGTCTTCATGACAACGGCGTCCATGAATAGAAATATCATGCCAGAAGAGTGGGCCAATGATCTTCTAAATTACGTATTATTCAGAAGACAGTGTAATTACTGTAAAACGACAGTTTTTCAGTCGCGAATGCTTTCTTTCTTGTGGAGTAGCATTATCATTAACAGTGAGCTTGCGGGTTTTCAGCCGAGTTGACGTTTCCATTTTCTGCACAATATTTCGACGACCGACGCAGTCTGGTTGGAGTCCATGCAGCGAGGACACACAGTAGCAGTACCTGCCGGCCGTCGAAATACCCTGAGGTGACGAAGTCATGGAAAAGCGATATGCACATGTACAGATGGAGCTATTATCGCATACACAAGGTATGAGAGGGCATTTCATTGGTAGAGTTGTCATTTGTACTCAGGCGATTCATATGAAAAGGTTTCCGACTTGAATACAATCGCGTAACGGAAAATAATGAACTTTGAACGGAGAATGGTAGTTGGCGCTAGACGCACGGGACATTACATTTTGGAAATCGTTAGCGAATTCAATATCCGGAGATCCACAGTGTCAAGAGTGTGCCGAGAATACAAAATTTTTGGCATTGCCTCTCCCACGGAGATACCAGAACTCCCCCGCCCCTCCGCTATTCATACACCACACCGACGTCGTGCCTGCGTCAGTCAGGCAGACCGCCACAGCATCGTTACTGTTGCGGTCAGACGGAATCCGGAACTGTGGCTCTCGTTCCGGCTTATCAGCACTTATCTTTACAACATGTTACCACTGTCAATTTGGCCCACCGACAGCGTTACGCCTTCCGCAGCCTGTCTCTGTTGACTGAGGCCTCGACAGGATATTAAACAGCAAACTTACTTTCTTCTCATACCTTGACGCTATAACACTATTTGTTTATGGTTATCTACATTTCTTATAACTTTTTGCTTTAAAATTTTCGCGTATTGGTGCTATATTTTCTATATATGTTCAAATGGTTCAAATGGCTCTGAGCACTGTGGGACTTAACTCCTGAGGTCATCAGTCCCCTAGAACTTAGAACTACTTAAACCTAACTAACTTAAGGACATCACACACATCCATGCCCGAGGCAGGATTCGAACCTGCGACCGTAACGGTCGCGCGGTTCCAATCTGAAGCGCCTAGAACCGCTCGGCCACACCGGCCGGCTCTGTATAAGTAAAGTAAAGTACACTATATTGGAGACTGAAGTTGTTTGCATTTTATGTGAGTAATTTAAGTAAAATACTATGTACAGGGTTATTACAAATGATTGAAGCGATTTCACAGCTCTACAATAACTTTATTATTTGAGATATTTTCAAAATGCTTTGCACACGCATACAAAAACTCAAAAAGTTTTTTTAGGCATTCACAAATGTTCGATATGTGCCCCTTTAGTGATTCGGCAGACATCAAGCCGATAATCAAGTTCCTCCCACAGTCGGCGCAGCATGTCCCCATCAATGAGTTCGAAAGCATCGTTGATGCGAGCTCGCAGTTCTGGCACTTTTCTTGGTAGAGGAGGTTTAAACACTGAATCTTTCACATAACCCCACAGAAAGAAATCTCATGGGGTTAAGTCGGGAGAGCGTGGAGGCTATGACATGAATTGCTGATCATGATCTCCACCACGACCGATCCATCGGTTTTCCAATCTCCTGTTTAAGAAATGCCGAACATCATGATGGAAGTGCGGTGGAGCACCATCCTGTTGAAAGATGAAGTCGGCGCTGTCGGTCTCCAGTTGTGGCATGAGCCAATTTTCCGCGGGCTACGTGTGAATCTTGCCCGCACGCGTTCAACCGTTTCTTCGCTCACTGCAGGCCGACCCGTTGATTTCCCGTTACAGAGGCATCCAGAAGCTTTAAACTGCGCTTACCATCGCCGAATGGAGTTAGCAGTTGGTGGATCTTTGTTGAACTTCGTCCTGAAGTGTCATTTCACTGTTATGACTGACTGATGTGAGTGCATTTCAAGCACGACATACGCTTTCGCGGCTCCTGTCGCCATTTTGTCTCACTGCGCTCTCGAGCGCTCTGACAGCAGAAACCTGAAGTGCGGCTTCAGCCGAACAAAACTTTATGAGTTTTTCTACGTATCTGTAGTGTGTCGTGACCATATGTCAATGAATGGAGCTACAGTGAATTTATGAAATCGCTTCAATCATTTGTAATAGCCCTGTAAATGGTTTATTACGTTAAATAATTTTCTGATGACATTTGTATTTAAAAATGCATATGTGCATAAAATATTCATGTTGATGTAAATTTGAGAATTGTATGAAATGATAACGCTTAGGAACAATGTAAGAAATGTGTGTTATGTAAAAGCCAATGTGCGTTTCTTTGAAATGGAAGTGGCTCTGAGGAGTGGATAAGGTGGGAAGGGTGAATTGGCGCGCTACGTAGAGCAAGCGCGGTAAGTAAGGCAGTCTGTAGGCAGCAGTGATTGAGGCCAAACCCTTGTGGAGCAGGAGAAGCTTTGTCCGCAAATTTGCATAAAAATGCCTCGGACGAAGACTGCAAACGGCTTACGGCATAGCTGCGAGTTGTTGGGCAACAGTATGTAAAACTAAACGACGCCAAGAAGAGAAATTGACCCCAAACAGCAAAATACTTGCAGGCTGTACTGTGGGAGTGCAGCCGCTATAATTTTGCGCCACTCTCAAGCCAACAGCCACCAGATAAGATTTTTTTTTGTGTTATACTTTTGTACAGCGTGAACTAGTAACTTAAACTGTGAATAATCATTGTTGAGCTTTAAAGAAACTGGTTCACCCTGTTATTTCATCCTAATCACACACCTACATAGAGTTCCTTCCTGGTGTTCGATTAATCCCAGTATCCTCTTTTACAGACTTATGAAGTGCCAAGTTAATTTAAATTGTTTTTGAGTAAATAATGAGAAAGTTTTCTTAACTATTACAAAGTATTATAGTAAAAGCTTACTTACCCAAATTCAGTCAGATGAAGCCAAGTTACTAGAATCTCTTAAATGGCTGTACAGAGTTAGTTCAAAGAATAATAGCTTTTGAAAGTAAATTCCAGTAAGAAAGAAGTTTTCTTGAAGCGAAATGTTCAATATAAAAAGTGTGTGCTTTAGCATTTAGTATTATAGTACTTAAGTTTGTTGATTATGGAAAGTTCTTTCCTAAAAGTCGCCCCTGGCAGAAACGTTTTAGCTTCCTTGAAGTTATCTACTGGGCTTTTTTCTCATTTAAAAACGTAATGTATAAGGGTGAAGGAATCAAAAAGAAATTCCAGTGTCTGCACCAACATAGTTTACGTGGAGTAATATTTATTTGAAGAAGCAACTTAAGCAGTAGCTAGAAAGTAGGCAAAATTCATACTTCTGCTTTTCAAATACTTCACTGTTTCATTACCTGGATACGCTGTCGACCGTTAGTATACAGTTTAAACCACTATATGCCCTTGGAACTGAGTTGTCCTAGTTTCAACACAATACTATTCATACTGCGTTTCTTTCTAACAGCTGGGTAAGATCTTAGGAAAAGATCTGAATAGTCTGATTTACTCATCCATTAGACGCAACACACCGTCAACTCTTGTAAAAACGGTAACTCTATTGATTAGCTTTTCCTATTAACAGGACTATCCTCCCACAGTGTACTTTATTTGAAAACTAAACTAAATTTAGTAATCGGGTTATACGTGGCAACACAGAGACAGTGTTTCCTGTTATTTAGGTAAAAGCATACTAAATTATAATAGTAATGGTAGGGTTATAACGCAATTCAAACGTTGAATGGTTTGCAACATTCTATTAATAGCAGTTCAATCACAGTTTAGTGCAGCCTCGACCATCTCAATCTCTTGTATTGTATCCAATGACCAACCTTCTACCCAGGATGTAGTGAAGCTGTTCCATGTAAGGATATTAACTTGCCAAGGTTGTGTACCAATACTAATACTTAGTCAGCTGCACTCGAAAATCGCGACATCATTATGGACTCATGGAGAAAGAAAATAAGGGAAAAAACCGGAAGAGTGCGAGTAGAAGTAGCTCTCTGAGGGTTCCGTGCATGCTTAATTACGTAATGTGGCAGTGGTCAGCACACCTGCCTAGTAAGCGCGATCGCGGGCTCGAATCCCGGCCTGGCACAAATTTTCAACTAACCCCATTGATATAAAGCAATGCCCACTGACAACTAGTGTTTTCAGTTCCTTTGTGCTTTGATGAGTGAGTTTGTATCAAAATTTTATTTTATCCATTTTGGTTAGAGAACACCGAAACTGTTTTCGTAAATCACACTGGAGGAAATTCGGCCAGCTGACGTAAGTCCTTTGAAATGATTTTATTGTACCATTGCTAGCGTGAGCCCATCGTCAGATGGTAGCTTTGATTTCTTTGCAAGTTTTACGTTTGTGTCCTGAAGTATAACAAATTTTGTGATTGCATAGTTTACAAAATGTTTTACGTTTGCGTCCCAAAATATAACAAAGTTTTTGTAATTACGTACAAGATATAGAGCATATATACGTGTAAAACTATGCAATCACAAAAACTTTGTTATATTTTTGGATGCAAATGTAAAAGCTTTAGTAAACGATGCAATCATAAAAACTTTGTTAGGACGGGAATGTCAAACAAGCAAACAAGTCAACGCTACCATCTCAGGTCCGAAACTAGTAATGGTACAATGAAACCATTTAAACCATTTCAGAAAAGCTTAACTGGTTTCAGAATTTCGTGTAGTGCAACGTATCAAAATGGTTCAAATGGCTCTGAGCACTATGCGACTTAACTTCTAAGGTCATCAGTCGCCTAGAACTTAGAACTAATTAAACCTAACTAACGTAAGGACATCACACACATCCATGCCCGAGGCAGGATTCGAACCTGCGACCGTAGCGGTCGCGCGGTTCCAGACTGTAGCGAACGTATCAAAATATGTGACGTAATTGGCCTTTTTTTAGTGCATTCGCTCAAAAACGTAAATTTTCTACACGGCCCAGGGACTGTAGACCTTGGTATTTGACACAAATTTAAACTTGATACTTCTAGCCTTCCCGAGTAAAGAGGGTCTTAACAGACGTATAGACAGACAGACAACAAAATGGTCCTACAAGGGTTCCATTTCTAACGACTGAGGTTTGGAACCCCAAAAAATTACTACACATGATGTTTGGTGATACGTGTAGTATAATCTTCATAGGATTTGTCGATCTTGAAAAAGAGTCGAACAATGCAGAAACATACCAGATGTTCGAAATCCTTATATAAACGTGATAATCTATAACGAAAGACGGGTATTATACAATATGTACAAGAACCAAGAGGGAACACCAAGAAGGAGACAACGGCCGTGCCGCGGTGATACACCGACTATCGTCAGGTCACGGAAGTTCAGAACCGTCGAGTGTGGCCAGTACTTGGATGGGTGACCGTGCAGGTGCGTCGTGCGCTGTTCACGTGTTCCCCTTTACCTTTACAGTGAGTGGGAGAGGAGCGGTGGTGCTGTAGACCCTGGTCACCAGTCTTCGCGCCAAATGTGTCTGATTCAGTTCCAAACCTCTCCGCAGTGTCTCGTCGTGAAGTGACGGCATGTGACAATGTTGATGGTGATCCATCCGCCGGATGGGGACGTTAAGTTCGGCGGCCCCCTGATGCTCTTCGAGAGGAATACGCGATGTGCCAGCACCAGGTTTCACCCTCTCCCTTCTCTCTTCATATCCAACACGAACACAACACTAAACTACACCACTAGACTAGACTAGACTAGACTAGGTTAGACAACACTAGACTAGATTAGACGACACTAGACTACACGACACTGGACTAGACTGGAATAGAGTAGACTACATGCGCGCGCGTGCACACACACACACACACACACACACACACAAACACACACACAAAATTACCGTCACCTACGCTTCACTGATACACTTGCGTACACAACTCTCATGCTTCACAAAAGAAAGGTGCCCTCTAGGGTCTCCCAGCCATTTATGCCATACGACTTTACTTTTACCAAGAAAGAAACGCTAGGCTTAAAAAGGATCCAATACATGGGTGCAGTCTTCCACTTCTACTGTGCGATCTGTGCATCGAAGAAGCAATGATGGAAACGAAACAAAGTTTCAGGAGCGGGATTAAAATTCAGGGTATCAATGATAAAGCCGTCCTCGTGCTGGAAGTCTTTCTCATCGCGAAGCACCCCAAACGTGGTGTCAGTCGACCTGCTACATCTCACGGAACGTAACGTGCTCTTCATCGTGATTTGCGACTCCAGCGCTCTCCATCGGCAGTTCTTGGCTGCTTCTGGCGTGCAAATGAGACGGTTTCTTTACGAAAATGGAAGCGAGTAAAATAGCTGTGTAAACTCTGTTGGCGATTGCCGCAGAAGAGCGGAGGAAATTACGATTCACCAAGGTAGTGTTATAGGCCCTCTTCTCTTCCTTATCTACATAAACGATTTAGGAGTGAGCAGCCGTCTTACGTTGTTTGCAGATAATGTTGTCGTTTATCGTCTAGCAAAGTCATCAGAAGATGAAACTCAACGGCAAAGCCATGTAAATAATATATCTGTATGGTGTTTTTTTCGTGTGACCCCGGCCTCCCTTCGGTAAACCGTTCGCCGGTTGCAAGTCTTTCGATTTGACGCCACTTCGGCGACTTGTGCGTCGATGGGGATGAAATGATTATGATTAGGACAACACAACACCCAGTCCCTGAGCGGAGAAAATCTCCGACACCGCCGGGAATCGAACCCGGGCCCTTAGGAGGGACATTCCGTCGCGCTGACCACTCAGCTACCGAGGGCGGACATCTGTATGGTGAGAAAATTGGAAATTGATTCTAAACAGTGAAAAATGTGAGGTAATCCACGTGAGTGTCAAAAGGAATCCGTTAATCTTCGGTTACACGATAAATCAATCAAATTTAAAGGCCATAAATTGAACTAAATACTTAGGGATTACAATTACGAATAATTTAAATTAGAAGGAACACATAGATAATGTTGTAGGGAAGGCGAACCAAAGGGTGCGTTTTATTGGCAGAACACTTAAAAGGTGCAACAGATCTATTAAACAGACTGCCTACCCTACGCTTGTACTTCATCTTTTGGAGTACTGCTGCGAGGTCTGGGATCCATAGCAGTTAGAATTAACATCGAAAAAGTTTAAAGAAGGGCAGCACGTTTTGTATGATCGAAAAATAGGGGAGAGAGTGTCACGGACATGACACAGAATTTGGGATGGACACCATTAAAACAAAGACGTTTCTTGTTGCCGCAGGATCTTCTCACTGAATGAGTCACCAACTTTCTCTTCCGAATGCGACCTATGTATGGAGAAACGATCATCATAATAAAATAAGGGAAGTCAGAGCTCTCACGGAAAGATATAGGTGTTCGTTTTTTCCGCGCGCTGCTCGAGAGTGGAATAACAGAATTAGTGTGAAGGTGGTTCGATGAACCCTCTGCCAGGCATATAAGTGTGAGTTGCAGAGTAGCCACATAGATGTAGAAGAAGACTCTGGTCTCGTCGATGGATTGAATAGCGAATTGCTGATAGAGGAACATTACATAATGCTGCAGAAAGATTTGAAATACATATTAATAGAAGTTATTCGTTAACGGAATAGAATCTCCATCTCATTTTCAGTTTTAACTTGAATATAGTCAAAGTATAATACCTAATGTCAGTTTTCGTATGCATAATATCCACATTCTCGATAATGTATTGACTACCATCAGTCTGAAGTAACGTACTTCACGTAAGTTTTAAGATCTGGATTCTTTTCGTAATTCCCTTAGAATGGAAGAGGAGATTTTTTCGAACCTGCTCATCATCACTGAAACATACAGAAAATTTACAGGCAAGATGCAAACATTATGCAGTTCATAAAACCAAGAGATAGGTATATATGTTTTAGACGGAGTTTCACAACAGCAAAACATTCCAGCGTGTGACTAGTGTTTACTTTCTGACACAGACCGGCTGTCACTTGAAGATTGCCGGCCTGAGTGGCCGAGCGGTTCTAGGCGCTACAGTCTGGAACCGCGCGCGACCGCGACGGTCGCAGGTTCGAATCCTGCCTCGGGCATGGATGAGTGTGATGTCCTTACGTTAGTTAGGTTTAAGTAGTTCTATGTTCTCGGGGACTGATGACCTCAGAAGTTAAGTCCCATAGTGCTCAGAGCCATTTTTGAAGATTTCTGTCCACTGGGCCAACATTTCAGTCGTTCGCCTATGCAAAATGAACAGCAGCAAGTACATCACTTATAACAAATAGCACCGATTATTGCACATGACAATTATGTTACATTAATAAAGAAGACTCAGTATTTTGGTAAACAAAAGGTTAAAAAAAGATTTGGGAGTAGCTTGTATGAACCTGCTCCTTTTTTCTTTAAAGTTCGCGATGCTATCAGCTACACAACACCTTAGGTATGACAACAGCCCTCAGTTATATGAGATACACTGTGTAACGGCTGCATCTACAAATATCATCCTCGATATTTAACGACAAATTGTGCTCCAAACGACGCGCTTTTGATAGACCATCATTGAGCCTTACCATTGAAATCGTGTACTTTCATAGCACACAAGTTATAGTGCTAAAAGCATCAAATATGGGAAGCCTTTAACTAACGATATGCAGTTTCCTGTCATTTTTTATAACAAATCATACCTAAAACGATGTGTTTTCAAGAGACCCTCAATATGCTGATGCCTTCAAACAGCTTATATCCATACCATGTACTCTATAATAAAAGAGCTACCAGATACAGAGGTTAACTCCATACAACATGGCGTCTTGTCACATAAAACTATTGCCTAGTTTCTATATTTCACGCTTCGCAGTGTAGTGGAACGTGGAATTTTATGTTATGACGTCACCAGGTCCTGATCCACGAACTTTGTCAAGTCCCATGAGAGGACGGCTTAACATTCACTGATGCTTTTGTCAGTGAAAGTGAGAAAGAATTTCAAGTCCCGTTGAATGGAACGCACACTCTAACTGGAGTATCAACGGTGTCTCAGTTGGCAGCACTTGGCACGTCGTGCGCCGCTCTCGTCCTCCTAGAAGAAATATTAAAATATGTCCCCGCCAGCTGCTGCTAGAGAGCACTCGCCAAGTTAAAAATATGGTTCGGATTGTTGTTATTCTGATTGTTTATAACATTTAAATGGCATTTACAGTCAATGTTCTCGCAAAATATCGTTTATTTTTTGTAATTAAAGGTTAAAATCATTAAATAATCAAGATCTGGTCTCGTGATCGATGACACTATGTTATTGGCTGATGCTCTGGTGACGTCACAGGCTAGGAGTAAGACGAAGGTATACACGTATTATAGGAGCGTTAGCCGAAGTTACGAAGTTTTTACGTACTTTTTCTGGAAACAGCTTAGCTACCTAGTGATGGAAAACGTAATTACAACTTTTAAGTAACAATAGAAAGGAATTTTGTGAACACTGATCATGGAAGCCATCCGAAAGTTGATGCGTTTATGTTCCACCCATTTAGAGCGGAGATATGTGCAACGACGGACTTTCTGCAACATCTTTAAACTCGCTCAGAACTAAGGAAGTATAGAACGTTTGCAAATGGGTAAGTATATTGTAACTAGATTGTCGGCTATTAGCCATGACCTAAGACTCAAAGCATAATAAAATTATTCTTGGCAAAACTTAGTGCTGATTTCCTCTGCAGAAGGCACTCAGCAGAGAACCTACTTCTAGAAGGTGTTCGGTGTCGTAACGGATAACGCCTCCCACAACAAAGAAAAAGGTCTTAAGGGTCTTACACGAAATACAAAACTAGCGTTAGCAAGAACCCATTGTAGCAGTTGTTTCGATTGCTTCGCATTAACACTTGTTTGTAAACATAACCGCCTTTTCCTGTTGCAACTTAATTTATTTTTCCCACACGCGTTTCCCTGTTTTTTGCTCTAAAGCATCATCAGTGGAATCTATAACGATACAGTTTTGTTGTTTATAGATTATCAAAAAGTTCACGTCCTTCAGACCAGATGAGAGGAAACGCAGATCACAGTAGATCGTAATTAATAACTTTTTTACATACAAAATCGCGACGTTAACTGTTTCATAAGCTAAAAATAACAAAACTGTATCGTTATTGATCACACTGGTAATGCCTTAGAGCAAGAAAGAGGCGAAACGAGCCGGGGAAAATTAAATTAAGTGGCAGCACGAAAAGGCGGTTTTGTTTACAAACAAGTAATTCTGTGCTCGCTGCGGAGAATGACCACGCGAACAAATTGAGGTTCGCCTTAGTCTTAGTCTGAGAAATGGACAACGAAAGACAAAAACGTTTAATTTGTGAACAAATATTTCATTTTTTGGAAAGCATTGCTAGTAGTTAAGATATTAATGCAGACATGCCACCGCGAAATACTGGGAAGACACACTTCACAAGGGAAGCTCCCCATCGCATCCTCCTCGAATTTAGCGGTAAGATGATCAAACGGATAGCCCGTCAAAAACTGAACACAGATCAGGCATGAAAACAGAAAAAAGGTGTTCTGTACTGTGAAAAAAGATGCAAAACAGAAACAGTGAATGGTCCAAGCTCAAAATGTCCAACATCGAGCGAATCGCAAGAATCACGGCGTCTTGGTTGTGTGGTCACCGTGTTGAACCACAAAGCGGGAGATCCGTGTTCACACTTCCCACGTGCCCCTTTTTCTTCCACAAAATTATGAACTTCCCCTCCGGTCATTTGACGTCTCTGTTCTCTTTGTGTAGTCTTGGCGGTTGTCATACCATGCATTAGTTATAGGGTATGAGTCATACGTTAAGAATATGTTACTGTCGCAAGTAAATGTTATAAATAGTGAGAGTAGGGGAGGGGAAGAAAGATTGGTGTGTATCTAACAAGTATTTGTTACTACTCTGAGACTAAGAGGCCGGCTCAAGAGAAGAAATGTGGCGGGCTACATTAAACAAGTCGGCAAACCGATATAAAAAAAGAGTAAATAATTTTTAAAAACTGACTTAAGCTATGGCTCAATCAGAACCATCAGCCATTGTTCAGCTATGCAAGAGCTCTCCTTCCAGACTTCCCGCCTTATATCGACCTTCATCGATAGGCATTCTACTAATTTTTCGTGGTCGATCTGTCCCCATCTTCTTCTATGTTATCCTCCAGGCCAATCATTATCTGGAAGAGTCCAGCAAATCTCAACCTCAGCCAGTCTCCTACCACCTGGTCTAGCTACATCACTGACATTTCAATTTCAAAAGTCACTTCTGTATCCTCCTCTGCTTTCTCTTCGGCATTTGTTCCACTTCTTTCGGCTTTTTCACTGCTCTGAGCCCACTTCTCGCACTGCGCATTGAGCAAATTAGGAATACAGAAATAGTGTGGTATTTTACAATTGACAGAACACAGTTTCTGAAGTGAACATTTTTATTTTGCTGTTTATTTGTTCCAGTGTCTATCAGTTAGTCCGCAGTTACGTTTCAGCCATACTGTTATCATAATACCACCGATTTCATCCATTTTCTTGCAGAATATGTGTTGGAGTCGAAGGAAACGTACACACATCCAAACCTACGTAAATTGTTTTACCCAAATTAACTAGTTTAGAAACATTTGGCAATCAGCAAAGAGAAACACTGGCAAATTTGCCGTTTTGCTTTAACAACTGCAGGATAGACAAAATGTTACATATCTGTGCCATACTGTTATCATAATACCACCGATTTCATCCATTTTCTTGCATAATATGTGTTGGAGTCGAAGGCAACGTACACACATCCAAACCAACGTAAATTGTTTAACCCAAATTAACTAGTTTAGAAACATTTGGCAATCAGCAAAGAGAAACACTGGCAAATTTGCCGTTTTGCTTTAACAACTGCAGGATAGACAAAATGTTACATATCTGTGCAGCGATGATTACATTTCCTGTTAATGTACTTTTCTTCGATTTTATGAATTAGGTTTAACTTCTTCTACAGTACGCCTTCGACATTTGTGTGAAATTGACAACATAATACACTACTGGCCATTAAAATTGCTATACCAAGAAGAAATGCAGATGATAAACGGGTATTCATTGGACAAATATATTATACTAGAACTGACATGTGATTACATTTTCACGCAGTTTGGGTGCATAGATTCTGAGAAATCAGTACCCAGAACAACCACCTCTGGCCGTAATAACGGCCTTGATATGCCTGGTCAGCCGGCCGGAGTGGCCGAGCGGTTAAAGGAGCTACAGTCTGGAACCGCACGACCGCTACGGTCGCAGGTTCGAATCCAGCCTCGGGCATGGATGTGTGTGATATCCTTAGGTTAGTTAGGTTTAAGTAGTTCTAAGTTCTAAGGGACTTATGACCACAGCAGTTGAGTCCCATAGTGCTCAGAGCCAATATGCCTGGGCACTGAGTCAAACAGAGCTTGGATGGCGTGTACAGGTACAGCTGCCCATGCAGCTTCAACACGATACCACAGTTCATCAAGGGTAGTGACTGGCATACCATTGTGACGAACCAGTTGCTCGCCCACCATTGACCAGACATTTTCAATTGGTGAGAGATCTGGCTAATGTGTTGGCCAGGGCAGCAGTCGAACATTTTCTGTATCCAGAAAGGCCCGTACAGGACCTGCAACATGCGGTCGTGTATTATCCTGCTGAAATGTAGGGTTTTGCAGGGATCGAATGAAGGGTACAGCCACGAGTCGTAACACATCTGAAATGTAACGTCCACTGTTCAAAGAGCCGTCAATGCGAACAAGAGGTGACCGAACGTGTAATCGATTTCACCCTATACCATCACGCCGGGTGATAAGCCAGTATGGCGATGACGAATGCACGCTTCCAATGTGGGTTCACCGCGATGTCACCAAACACGGATGCGACCATCATGATGCTGTAAACAGAACCTGGATTTATCCGAAAAACGACGTTTTGCCATTCGTGCACCCAGGTTCGTCGTTCAGTACACCATCGCAGGCGCTCCTGTCTGTGATGCAGCGTCAAGGGTAACCGCAGCCATGGTCTCCGAGCTGACAGTCCGTGCTGCTGCAAACGTCGTCGAACTGTTCGTGCAGATGGTTGTTGTCTTGCAAACGTCCCCATCTGTTGACTCAGGGATCGAGACGTGGCTGCACGATCCGTTACAGCCATGCAGATAAGATGCCTGTCATCTCGACTGCTAGTGAGACGAGGCCCGTGGGATCCAGCACGGCGTTCCGTATTACCCTCCTGAGCCCACCGATTACATATTCTGCTAACAGTCATTGGATCTCGACCATCGCGAACAGCAATGTCGCGATACGATAAACCGCAATCGCGATAGGCTACAATCCGACCTTTATCAAAGTCAGAAACCTGATGGTACGCATTTCTCCTCCTTACACGAGGCATCACAACAACGTTTCACCAGGCAACGCCGGTCAACTGCGGTTTGTGTATGAGAAATGGGTTGGAAACTTTCCTCATGTCAGCACGTTGTAGGTGTCTCCACCGGCGCCGACCTTGTGTGAACGCTCTGAAAAGCTAATCATTTGCATATCACAGTATCTTCTTCCTGTCGGTTAAATTTCGCGTCTGTAAATGGCTGGCTCTGAGCGCTATGGGACTTAACTACTGAGGTCATCAGTCCCCTAGAACTTAGAACTACATAAACCTAACTAACCTAAGGACATCACACACATCCATGCCCCAGGCAGGTTTCGAACCTGCGACCGTAGCGGTCACGCGGTTCCAAACTGACGCGCTTGGAACCGCACGGTCACACCGTCCGTCTCGCGTCTGTAGCACGCCATCTTCGTGGTGTTGCAATTTTTATGGCCAATAGTGTAATATGCAGTCAGGATCTCAGTGATAAGACGGGGGATTTACGCGTTATCGCCCATTGGGCAGCTATAACCCAATTATTGGAAGATAGTGATCTGTTGCAAATATTTGTTTGTCACAGCTTATTTCAGAATGTTTGTAATCACCTTAAGAGTAGAAATATGCCATCGCATTAGTTGCGATGTTACGAAGTGTCACTCATTTTAAAATCGACCGTATGTTCTATTCCGGAGGTGAGAGGGTTCATGTTGCAACAGATCCGCCCCGCTCAATCACACCTTTCCCGTTCCGTTCACAGGAAGAAGGACAGACGTTATCGTTCTATGTGCGCTCGAATTTAACTGCTGTTTCTCTCATATGGTTATAGATTAAGGGAAACTTTTTGACTCTACCACAATGAAATCTATGCTGGCAGGATCTGAGAACCGATGAACAGAATCAACCTTCGTGAGTTTGTTGAAGAACTATCACATGAAGACAGTGACAAGATAAGAACTGAGAAAGGAGTTAGCCAAAGTAACTGAATTTCAGCATAACCATTATTTACGGCCTTGGAAGAGGCTTTCTAGTTTGATGTGCCTAGAACCGCTCGGTCACAGCGGCCGGCTCGAGAATATGGACATTATGGATAAGCGAACTGACATTACACATTATACTTTAACTATATTCAATTTAAAGCCGAAAAGGAGATGGGGATTCTATTTAGTTAACAGACAACTTCTACTTGTGTGTTTTTGATCTTTGCTTAGTATTATGTAGTGCCCCCTACCAGCAATTTGCTGTTCAAGCGATCGACGAGTCCATAATCTTCTTCTACATCTACATGGCTACTCTGCAAATCACACTTAAGTGCCTGGAAGAGGGTTCATCGAACCACATTCACAATAATTCTCTGTTATTCCACAGAGCGCGGAAAAAATGAACACCTATAGCTTCCAGTGCGAGCACTGACTTCTCTTATTTTATTATGATGATGCAGCTCAGCGTCATCAGAATATTGTCGCATTCACAGCAGAAAGTTGGTGATTGAAATTTCGTGAGAAGATGCCGCCACGACGAGAAAAGCCTTTGTTTTAATGGTGTCCACCCCAAATCCTGTATCATGTCCGTGACACTCTCCCCTATTTGGCGATGATACAAAACGTGCTGCCCTTCTTTGAACTTTCTCGATGTACTCCGTTAATCCTGTCTGGTAAGGATCCCACCGAGTGCAGCACTACTCCAGCAAACAGGACGGACAAGCGTAGTGTAGGCAGTCTCTTCAGTAGATCTGTCGCATCTTCTAATTGTTCTCCCCACATTCTTTGGTTCGCCTTCCCTGCAACCTTCTCTGTGTGTTCGTTTCAATTTAAGTTGTTCGTAATTGTAAGTCCTAGGTATTTTGTCGAATTTATGGGCTTTAGATTTGACTAATTTATCGTGTAATCGAAGTTTAACGGATTCAACTGGCTGGTAAGCAAAAGACCCTGGTTCGAATCCCGGTCTGTCACAAATTTTCAAGTTTGACATTGATTTACATCAATGCCCACTCGCAATAAACGTACGTAATTCATTTGTGTCGTTTAGTATAGTTGTCTGGGAGACCCCAAAGGGCAGCGTCACCCTCCTAATTGGAAAGTATTTTACTATCCTTCGGGTACAAAGGGTCCCTTCCTTTGTGAAGTCATAGAGTTGTATATTTGAGTATATCTATGAGGGACGTTCAAAAATTAACGCAACACTTTCTATCTCGACAGTTTCAGTTGAGAAAATGCAGAGTTTGTTGAGAGATATCGTGGTATATTCCTGGTTTAGCCGCTACAGTTTCATGAAGTACGGATAGGAAGCAGTGTTACGCATAGCCTTCAGAACGGTGTCTGTAAAGAAGGTGCGATCCACGCAGAGAGCTGTCGTTGAGTTTCTTTTGGCGGAAAACCAAGGCATCGCAGATACAGGCGCTTGCAGAATGCCTACGGAGACCTGACAGTGATCAAAAGCACGGTGAGTCGTTGGGTTACGCGTCCGTCAACATCACAACAAGATCGCGCAGACATGTCCGAACTTCCGCGTACAGGCCGGCCACACACAGTGGTGGCCCCTGCAATTTTGGGACATAAGGACATTCTCATTCTATGTGATGGATAGATCACAATCAAACATCTCACCGCACAATTGGACGTCTCTGCTGGTACACTCACCCACCAGATGGGGTACTCAAAGGTGTGTGTCCGCTGGATTCCTCGTCACTTAACAGAAGACCATAAAAAGCAACGTTGGGTCATGTGTGCAGAATTGCTTGTGTGTTACGAGGCTGATCGTTGCAGACGATGAAACATGGGTTCATCAGTTCAAATCGGAAACAATACAAAATCCATAGAGTGGTGCCACACCACATCTCCTGCAAAGAAAAAGTTTAAAGCCGCACCCTCAGATAGTAAAGTCATGGCGACGGTCTTCTAGGACTCTAAAGGGGTTATTCTGTTTGACGTCTTCCCTCATGATGCAACGATAAAGTTTGTAGCGTACTTTGGTACCCTCAGGAAATTGAAGAAACTACTTCAGCTTGTTCGTCGCCACAAAAATGCAAACGAGCTTCTCCTTCTCCACGACAACGAAAGACCTCACGCAAGTCCGCGCAAGCCATAAGAGCTTTCTAAACTTCGTTATCCTTCCTCTTCCACCCTACAGCCCGGATATCGCTGCTTCCGACTTCCATCTGTTTGGCCCAATGAAGGATGCACACCGCGGTAAGCAGTACATGGACAGTGGTGAGGTTATTGATGCACCAAGGCATTGGCTCCGACGTCGGGTGGTACAATTCGGACACACGGACACTCCCAGTAAAGTGGCGTAAGTCTGTCACATTGAACGGAGATAATGTTGAAAAATAGGATTTTGTACACAGAAGAGTGCGGAAGAAGATGGTGTGTTGGAATTCTAAATAAAGCCAACCTGGCTTCAGAAACAATGTGTCATATTACATACTGAACGTCCTTCGTAGTAAGTGTAGGTGACTGTACGGTGTGTGTGTGTGTGTGTGTGTGTGTGTGTGTGTGTGTGTGTGTGTGTGTTGTGTGGTGTCATATTTGTGCTGGATGATGAGGAGAGAAGGGATAGGGTGAAATCCGGTGCTGATACGCAGGCTACGTCTCTCGAATAGTTTTCGAGGTGTAAACATAAAAAAGGGCGAAAATTTCGGCTCTTTTTTTTCGTTGTGAAGCCGACCTCCTACAAGGCAGCAAACATGAAATTCGGATTCAGTGTCCTAAAAACATGATTTTTTAATTTTTGGCTTATATCTCGAAAACTATGCGCTTTTTGAAGATGACAAAATTAAGATAGAGAAAACTTCCTACAATATGCACTAATCAGGTTTGATTTACTGACGAGTATCTTCGGAGTTGAAAATAAGCTAGTTTTTGACCATTCTGCGAAAACGCCAAAAATGCCCACTCCCACCCCCTAGAACTCAAAAAATACACACTTCATCAACAAAAACTTCTATACCACATGAAAGTACATTAAATTTCCTACAAGAAACGTCTGTAAAATTCACTTTTGTCATAAGGGGAAGGGAGCTAAACGTAAATTACGAATGTCTTCTGCGCCCTACAATCAAACGACCTGTCTGTCTCTCATCGGCGCTGCGCTTTCGGTGTATTACGTTGAAAAGAGATGGTTTTGAATGAATTGACGGGATACCGCGTTGGGTGAAAATATTAACAAATTATACCTACAAACATTTCAGGTGCATGACACTAAGGTGTTCGCCCGGCTAGCCGCGCGGTCTAACACACTGCTTCCCGAGCGGGAAGGCGTGACGGTCCCAGGCACGAATCCGCCTGGCGGATTAGTGTCGAGGTCCGGTGTGCCGGCCAGCCTGTGGATGGATTTTAAGGCGGTTTTCCATCTGCCTCGGCGAATGAGGGCTGGTTCCCCTTATTCCGCCTCAGTTCTACTATGCAGGCGACTGCTGCGCAAACAGTCTCCACGTACGTGTACATCATAATTACTCTACCACGCAAACATTTGGGGTTACACTCGTCTAGTACGAGACGTCCCGGAGGGGTGATGGAAGGGGGGGGGGGGGGGTCCACTGTGGCCCGAACCCACAATAACCCTGGGTTCGGTGTGGGGCGGCAGTAAAGTGGGTGGACTGCTGTGGCTCGTTAGGGGGTTCTGAACCACTGAGGGCTACGGCGGGACGAAGCCTCTCCGTCGTTTACAGATAACACTGAATAGAAAGATGGGTATGAAATCTACACATAGTAATGTACATGTGCCATGAAGTGAGTGAATGCCGAGCCCACTTTTGGGTAGTCACTCCGAGTATGTTCTCCACCTGGAAAGGAAAAAAGGCATTTAGTGGTAACATATGGATACAAACATAAGTTGTATCGTGAACTATTGGCGTGTGAAGAAATATCTGAACGAATGTCATGTATGCAGTTGCATTACTTGTTTCCTTTTGGCTGTTGGAGGCCCAGGTAATGTCTCTTCAGCAGTAGAATACCCATGGGGAGGGTCCTGGGTTTTTGAGGATCCAGGCAAAGCGTGGAATGTCCCGGCTGTTACTGTTCTTTAACTGATAGAAGTTTAATTGAATGGTTAATGTTATTGTAGAGAAAAACTGATTAGTAAAGCTTGATAATGCTGCAAAATATTATACGAGTTGATACCTTCTGTCCCGTCAACTGCTTGATACAGTGGTACTGCAAGGGGCTTATCCGGGTCGTCTTCGTCTTTTATTTTAAAACTGTCGTCGATGTGACAGCAAAACCCTTTACATTACTGGGGCAGTTTCGTGCAGAATAATCCCGCCCTCCTACACCGACATCGACCATGGCAATCAGTCTTTCATTTGCAAGATACAAACTAAAGAACCTCGCGGGAGCAGGGGTTTCGGCGTGACAATGGGAGCCAACACATGTCAAGATGCTTATGACGAAATACAATGATAATGGCAACGCCTTCAACAAGGCAGCTGACGATGCAGACATACTGATGACAGAATACCTGGCTTTGGCTCATAAGAGTGTCAGAATAGAGGGGGCGAGGGGAGGAAGGTGTTGACTGTCTGGTCATGGTGATGGGTCTCAAATTTCCCACCAACGTGTATTTCCTCAAGACAGGATGAGGAACATCCCCTCAGCTACTTTACTATGCGGAAACGAAGTGGAGCATTGAGTGTTTGTGGCTCTATGTCCGTGTTTTCCAACCACGGGAAGATTAAATTTCTCAAGACTCTCTCCAGAACTCCAGATCTCGAATCATACATTACAAAATTCCCCGAGTCTTCAGCCCATCCAAAGGAAATAATAGCTGCTGGCGAAAAATCTCTGACTGCCTTTTATGGTGGCAAGCACCCTACCACAGCACCCAATAACTTCCGGAATGGTACATGCAGTAAGTGACATGAGCCTACAAGGCAACAGCAAACACAGCTTCCATACCTCCCACTGAAGCTGCGGCTCAACAGCACACCTTCATAGTTTTCTATCACGTGCAGCAGTGGATGGGAAATTACTTGGATCAGAGCAGTTTCGGTGGAGGTTAACAAAAAATGGTTTGGTTCCCATTAAAACACTGAAACACCCGGCTCTTGAGAAGCTTCTTTAGCTTGTACCTTGCAAGTGCAAGATAGATTGCCATAGTCTGAGTGTACCCGAACAGATTTGTCCTGCACGAAACTGTGCCAGTAATGTAAAGAGTCATGCTCCAATATCGACGACAATTTTAATGTAAAAGACGAATACGACCTGGACGAGCCACTTGCAGTACCACTGCCTCAAGCACCTGAGGGGCAGAGGGCATAAACTCACGTAATATTTTGCAGCATTATGCACCTTCGCTAATCAGTTTTTTTCTATCACAACATTAACAATTCGACTACACTTTTTTTCAGTTGAAGAGCAACAATAACTCACTGTTCAGACTGGAAATTTCACAACTCTTTACGTTTTGCCTGGATCCTTCAAAAGCCCAGCACCCTTCGCTTGGATGCTCTAGTGCCGATCCCACCTGTCAGAAAATCAGACGTGGCTAGTGAATTCTGTAGGAAATTTTCTCTAATTTTTTATAGAGTAGTCCTCTTCAAAAAACACATAGTTTTTGAGAATAAGCCAAAAACCGAAAAAAGTACGAAAATGTAGAGTTTTTAGAGTTTTTCGTTGTGAAACCGACATCCTAGAAGGCAGTAAACATTAAATTCGGATTCGACACGGCAAAAAGAAATAAAACTGAGAAAAAGCCTTCCGTAGTTTTATGTCGGGAAAACCACCATCTGACTGCGCTATAAGCTAAGTAGCATTAGATGGAAAAACATAGAAATGAAGCGCAAGAAGAATTACAGCTTAAATGCCCGTGTGCTCGCTGTAATTTGTCAAATCTCGTCTTCACGGTCTCACGGCAGCGATACACAGAGACTGTAGTATATTACTAGATTCCTCCCTTAATACTGGCTATCGACACTTTGTATTCTTTGCACGTTAGTTAACGTCTACCATCAAGCGTCTGGCAGTTCGGGTACTTCAGCATCTCCGTGACGCTCTCCCCTGGGTCAAACAAACCTGTGACAGCTAGTAGGTCCTTTGTTTGTATTAGACCAGTATCCCCAGATAACCTTATTTGGTAGGGGTCTCACATACTTTACCTACTCTGCATTTCACAATTAGTGTCTGGCAGGGAGGGGTTCATCAAACCACCTTCAAGCTGTTTCTCTACCGTTTCATTCTCGAAAAGCACGCGGGAATAAAAGAACACTTAAATCTTTCCGTGCGAGCTCTGAATTCTTTTATCTTATTACAATGGCAGGTGGGCGCCAACAAAATATTTTCGCATTCGGAGGAGAAAGTTGGTGATTGAAATTTCGTGAGAAGATCTTGCTACAACGAGAAACACCTTTGTTTCAATGATTGCCACCCAATCCGCGTATCATAACACTCTCTTCCCTGTTTGTATTAACACAAAACACGATATCCTTGCTTGAGCTTTTTCGATGTCCTCCATTAATCCTACCTGATGCGTATCCCACAGTGCACAGCAGTACTCCTGAGGAGAAAGGACAAGCGTCGTGTATGCAGTCTCCCTAGCAGACCTGATGCACCTTCTAATTTTTCTGCCAATAAATCGGAGTCTTTGCTTAGCTTTCCCCGCAAAATTATCTGTGTGCCCGTTCCAACTCGTAGTTGTAATCTCTAAATATTTAGTTGAGTTTACAGCCTTTATATTTGTGTGATTTACCGTGTAACCGAAATTATACGGTCCACTGTAGTACTCATGCTCATAAATTAAGGATAATGCTGATTCATGGTGAAACAACGCGCTGGTGGGCGGTTTGCGGGTTTAAATCACCTCGGGGTATGACCATGCGGTGCATTTGACCTGCGGTCGTCGCACGGTGGCGCTGCCAGCAGTCCACATACGCAGAAGTGTGTTGGTGCACGTCAGAGTACGGTGCAGCGAGTAAGTGTGCAGACGTTTTCAGACGTGCTAATGGTGATTGTGTGTTGAAAATGTGTCAAAGAGCACATATTGATGTCATGAGGGGTAGAATACTAGGGCGACTGGAAGCTGGTCAAACACAGCAGGTCGTAATACGGGCCCTCCGTGTGCCACAAAGTGTGATCTCAAGATTATGGCAACGATTTCAGCAGACGGGAAACGTGTCCAGGCGCTACAGTATGGAACGTCCACCATGTACAACACCATAAGAAGACCGATATCTCACCATCAGTGCCCGCAGACCCCTTAATGTCCTTGAAAGGGTCGTGGTTTGATGGTGTGGGGTGGCATTATGATTGGTGCACTTTTCAGGGGTGCAGTGGGTCCCACCTTCCTCCTGATGGATGATAACGCACGGCCCCACCGAGCTGCCATCGTGGAGGAGTATCTTGAAACAGAAGATATCAGGCGAATGGAGTGGCCTGCCTGTTCTCCAGCCCTAAACACCATCGAGCACGTCTGGGATGCTCTCGGTCGACGTATCGCTGCACGTCTTCAAACCCCTACGACACTTCAGGATCTCCGACAGGCACTAGTGCAAGAATGGGAGGCTATATCCCAGCAGCTGCTCGACCATCTGATCCAGAGTATGGCAACCCGTTGTGCGGCCTGTGTACGTGTGCATGGTGATCATATCCCATATTGATGTCGGGGTACATGAGCATGAGCAGGAAACAGTGGCGTTTTGTAGCACATGTGTTTCGAGACGGTTTTCTCAACTTATCACCAATACCGTGGACTTACAGATCTATGTCCTGTGTGTTCCCTATGTGCCTACGCTATTAGCGCCAGTTTTGTGTAGTGCCACGTTGTGTGGCACCACATTCTGCAATCATCCTTAATTTATGAGCATGAGTGTAGTACTCATGTGGAAGACTTTACACTTTTCAAAATTTAGAGTCTATTGCCACTTTTCACACCAAGCAGATATCTTTCCTAAATCATTTTGTAATTGGTTTTAAAATGACAGCATCGACTGCAAAAAATCCAGGAGGGCTCCTCAGATTGTCTGCTACATCTTTATATAGATTAGGAACAGCAGAGGGTCTATAACAGTATCACGGCGAACGCGAGATATTACTTCTGTTTCACTCGATTACCTTCCGTCAGTTACTACGAATCGTGACATTTTCTGACAGGAAATCCCGAATCCAATCGCACAACTGAGACGATACTCCATAGAGAAGCAGTTTCATTAGAAACCGCTTGTGAGGAACGATGTCAAAAGCCTTCGGTAAATATAGAAATGTGGAATCAATGTGGGTTACACTATTGATAGCACTCATTACTTACTTGAACAGTACTCTACTGTGGATCGTCGAGTAATTTGCGAGCAGTGTTCTTCGTAGACAGATTGCGTTATCCCAGTTTCCTGCCAATGAACCGAAGTTTGCCACTGCTCTAGCCACGGCCGAGACTGTGCAGTCATTTCTCTTCACATCAAATGGTTCAAATGGCTCTGAGCACTATGGGACTTAACATCTATGGTCATCAGTCCCCTAGAACTTAGAACTACTTAAACCTAACTAACCTAAGGACAGCACACAACACCCAGCCATCACGAGGCAGAGAAAATCCCTGACCCCGCCGGGAATCGAACCCGGGAACCCGGGCGAGGGAAGCGAGAACGCTACCGCACGACCACGAGATGCGGGCTCTCTTCACATCCCACAAATTGTTATACCCTGGTGCTTGTATGACTTGCTTGCTTTCAGTTGTTACCTACAATATGGTAAACGCAGTATGCTACATATTATACATTTCTAGACACTAAGCACGTTCCCATCTCTGTACCACTTACAAAATTTTATCAAGCTATGACTTAATACTTGTGTGCAGCTTTTCAGATAGTTCTTGGTTATGGATAAATGCAACATCTGCAAAAAATTCTTAGATTACTAGTAACAATGCCCGCCTGGTCATTTGATTTACAATATGAACAGCAAGGGCCGAAACTGAATTACGCCTGAAATTAGATGTACGAGTACACCTATCGATGGTCCGCCCGGTTAGCCGAGCGGTCTAACGCGCGGCTTTCCGGAATGGGAAGGAGCGCCTGGTGCCCGGCACGAATCCGCCCGGAGGACTTCTGTCGAGGTCCGGTGAGCCGGCCGGTGTGTGGATGGTTTTTAGGCGGTTTTCCATCTGCCTCGGCGAATGCGGGCTGGTTCCCCTTATTTCGCCTCAGCTACACTATGTCGGCGATTGCTGCGCAAACAAGTTCTCCACGTACGCGTACACCACCATTACTCTGCCACGCAAACATAGGGGTTGCACTCGTCTGGTGTGAGACGTTCCCTGAGGGCGTCCACCGGGAGCCGGACCGCACAATAACCCTGGCTTCGATGTGGGGCGGCGGAGGGGTGAAGTGGACTGCGGTAGTCGTCGTGGGGTTGTGGACCACTGCGGCTGCGGCGGGGATGGAGCCTCTCCGTCGTTTCTAGGTCTCCGGTTAACATACAATACAATACATTACACCTGTCGATAACTCTCCATCCAAGATAACATGCTGCTTCCTCCTTCCCAAGAAATCGTAAATACGTTGTGAATTTTGATAGAGGCTCCATATCATCGGACTTGCCATATGCCGACCGAGGTGGCCGAGCGGTTCTAGATGCTACAGTCTGGAACCTCGCGACCGCTACGGTCGCAGGTTCGAATCCTGCCTCGGGCATGGATGTTTGTGATGTCCTTAGGTTAATTAGGTTTAAGTAGTTCTAAGTTCTAGGGGACTGATGACCTCAGAAGTTAAGTCCCATAGTGCTCACAAGGGAACCTCCCAATCGCACCCCCCTCAGATTTAGTTATAAGTTGGCACAGTGGATAGGCCTTGAAAAACTGAACACAGATCAATCGAGAAAACAGGAAGAAGTTGTGTGGAACTATGAAAAAATAAGCAAAATATACAAACTGAGTAGTCCATGCGCAAGATGGCAACATCAAGGATAGTGTGAGCTCAGGAGCGCTGTGGTCCCGTGGTTAGCGTGAGTAGTTGCGGAACGAGAGGGCCTTGGTTCAATTCTTCCCTCGAGTGAAAAGTTTACTTTCTTTATTTTCGCACAGTTATGATCTGTCCGTTCGTTCATTGACGTCTCAGTTCACTGTAATAAGTTTAGTGTCTGTGTTTTGCGACCGCACCGCAAAACCGTGCGATTAGTAGACGAAAGGACGTGCCTCTCCAATGGGAACCAAACACATTTGATCGCAAGGTCATAGGTCAACCGATTCCTCCACAGGAAAACACGTCTGATATGTTCTATACGACATTGGTGACGGCTTGTGCGTCACATGACAGGAATATGTTGTTGACCCACCTAACTTGTACTGTAGTCGACTGACGTCGTGTGTTTCGATGTTTGTTTAGGTGTAGCGTCCCCATACTACGGCGCAGTTACCTCGCATCGGACGGGCGGACGGACAGATGATAATTGTCTTAAAATAAAAAATTAAACTTTTCACTCGAGGGAAGACTTGAGCCAAGGACCTCTCGTTCCGCAGCTGCTCACGCTAACCACGGGACCACGGCGCTTCTGAGCTTATATTGTCCTTGATGTTACCTATCTTGCGCACGGACTACTTCGTTTGTATATTTAATTAATTTTTTTCATAGTTCCACACAACTTCTTCCTGTTTTCTCGATTGATCTGTGTTCAGTGTTTCGAGGTCTATCCACCGTGCCAACTTATAACTAAATCTGAGGGGGGTGCGATGTGGAGGTTCCCTTGTCAGAGCCATTTGAACCATTTTGAACTTCCCATATACTGCGACAACTTTCTAGCGATGTGCATTGCCTCCATGCATCTGCGAAGAGCCTCAGATAAATAAAAAATTACGCTTGTCGAGACGTTTATAGTCGAACGCATCGTGATCAATGACGGTCCTATCACTCTTATCCTTGTTGTGATTGTTTCGTACTTTGTGGAAACAATTACTGAGTTTTGATATAAGACTCCGCGTCGGGAGTATCTGCACAGAGGAAGTGCATTGTGGTGGTTGGATGAGGCCCTGACATTACGTCACCCATTTCCTAGGACAGACAAATACGTCGTAACCCGACGCGCCGCGCCAAAACACCGTGTTGACGCCCCTGGGTCGGCGACATGAGACAACGGCGCAGGGCTGCTATTAGAAGTCGCCCTCAAGGACTGTATGGAGTTACGTATTGACAGGTTGAATGCTATTAACCTTCTTCCCAGAAAACGACCCTTCGTCGCAGAATACACCGGTTCTCGACAGATCACTGAACGTAAGAAACGTCGGGCATGGTCAGGACCTGGATGAGTACCCACTGGATACGCCACCTGTTGCTTGCTGCTTTCCCTTCGGCACTGAAGGATGGATGTTAGCGTAAAGTTGATGATCACCAGATATCGCGGATTAAATTATAAACCTCTCTGGAGTGTGTCTTGAAGTGAGGGCCTGCAATGCTGTTGATTAGATTAGATTAGTACTTGTTCCATAGATCATGAATACGACACTTCGTAATGATGTGGAACGTGTCAGGTTAATAAAAGGTGTCTATACAAGATATTACATTACACAAAATATTACATGACACTTAATATTTTTAATTTTTTTTGTGGGGGTTGGGGAAATTACCCACTTACTATATCCAAAAATTCATCTAATGAGTAGAAGGAGTTGCCATGGCTATCTGTCAGACTTTTGATGCTATTAGGTAAGTGAGCAAAGACTTTTGTGGCAGCATAATTTACCCCCTTCTGAGCCAAAGTTATATTTAACCTTGAGTAGTGAAGACCATCCTTTCTCCTAGTATTGTAGCCATGTACACTGCTATTACTTTTGAATTCGTTCGGATTGTTAATAACAAATTTCATAAGTGAATATATATATTGTGAGGCTACAGTGAAGATCTCTAGTTCTTTAAATAAGTGTCTGCAGGATGATCTTGAATGAGCTCCAGCAATTATTCTGATTACACGCTTCTGTGCAATGAACACTCTTTTACTCAATGATGAATTACCACAGAATATGATGCCATACGAAAGCAAAGAATGAAAATAGGCGTGGTAAGCTAATTTACTGAGATGTATATCGCCAAAATTTGCAATGACCCTAATAGCATAAGTAGCTGAACTCAAACGTTTCAGCAGATTTTCAGTGTTTTTTCCAGTTCAACCCCTCATCAATGCATACACCTAGAAATTTTGAATATTCTACCTTAGCTACCGATTTCTGATCGAAGTCTATATTTATTAATGGTGTCATTCCATTTACTGTGTGGAACTGTATATACTGTGTTTTGTCAAAGTTTAATGAGAGCCCATTTGCAGAGAACCACTTAATGATTTTCTGAAAAACATCGTTTACAATTTCACCAGTTAATTCTTGTCTGTTGGGTGTGATAGCTATACTTGTATCATCGGCCAAAAGTACCAGCTTTGCAGCTTCGTGAATATAGAATGGCAAGTCATTAATATATATTAAGAACAGCAGAGGACCCAAGACCGAACCTTGCGGCACCCCATTCTTGATTGTTCCCCAGTTTGAGAAATCACCAGTTTTTTTGCGTCTTATGTGAACTGCTTATTTCAACTTTCTGCAGTCTTCCAGTTAGGTATGATTTAAACCATTTGAGTGCTGTTCCATTCATACCACAGTACTTGAGCTTATCTAGTGATCCGTCCGTCGGTTGGGAAGGTTAAGCTCGGCGCTCCCCATGGCGCTATTCGAAAGGAATAGGCTGCGTGTCGGCACTGGGTTTCACCCTCTCCCCTCTCTCTTCATCATCGAACACAAACATGACACCACGCTACACACACAACCCAGTACAGTCATCTATTGCAAGGAACGATCACTAAGTAATGCAACACATTTTTTCTCAAAGGAGTAGGCTTTATTCAGGATTCAAATACACCATATATTCTCCACTCTTTTGGCTAAAAAATCGTATTTTCAACACAACCTCTGTTCAATGTGAAGACCTTACGCCGCCTCACTGGGAGAGCTAGTATGTCCGCATGATACCACCCTATTGGTCGACGTCGGACCCAACGCCTTGCTGCATCAATAACGTCCCCATCGTCCACTTACTGCTTCCCGCGGAGTGCATCCTTTATAGTGTAAGTAGGCTGTTTAGGTATTTATGTTGGTAACGCCACGTAGCGCTCTGTATGAAAATCACTGACTGTGCTGTATGCAGTCTGTGGCAGGTTGGACTCATTGTTGGAATATTTGCTTGTGTAGTGTCGGGCAGTTGGATGGGAAGTAGCGTTGCGCAGTTGGAGGTGACCCGCCAACAACGGTGGATGTGGGGAGAGAGATGGGAGAGTTTTGAGAGCGGGAGATCTGGACGTGTGTCCGTCAGAAAAAGGAAATTTGTAAGACCGGATGTCATGAACTGATGACTTTTGAACACTATTAAGGTAAATACATTGTTTGTTCTCTATCGAAATCTTTCATTTGCTAACTATGCCTATCAGTAGTTGGTGACTTCAGTAGTTAGAATCTTTTACTCGTAATTAGGTGGCAGTAATGGCGCTCGCTGTATTGCAGGAGTTCGAATAACGAAGATTTTTGTGAGGTAAGTGGTTCATGAAAGGTATAGGTTATTGTTAGTCAGGACCATTTTTTTTGTAGCGATTATTGAAAGTCAGATTGCGTTGCGCTTAAATTATTGTGTGTCAGTTTAGTGATGATCAGAATAAGTAAAGAGAAAACTGTTTGTGAGTACGTTGAGTTTTGCTCAGCTGTTTGAAAATCAAATAACGTAAGTGGTTTACCAGCACAGTAATTTATAATTTTTTCAAAGGGGACGTTATAATTGGTGCAAAGAAACGGAAGTTGGAAGGTGCGAGATCCGGGCTGTAGGTTGGGTGAGGAAGGACAATGAAGTTTTGTGAGCTCCTCTCGGTTGGACGGAATTATGTGACGTCTTGCGTTGTCATGGAGAAGGAGAAATTCGTTTGCATTTTTTGTGGCGACGAACACAATGACGTCGTTTCTTCAATTTCTTATAGTACCAGAGTACGCTTCAGATATGGTAATTAAATTATGAGGGAGGACATCGAACAGAATAATCCCTTCAGAGTCCTAGAAGACGGTCGCCAAGACTTTACCAGGTGAGGGTGCGGCTTCGAACTTTTTCTTTGAGGGAGAGATGGTGTGGCATCACTCCATAGATTGCCGTATTGTTTCATGTTCGAAGTGATGGACGCATGTTCCATCGTCTATGATGAACACCCTCGTAATACGCAAGCAATTCTGCACACGTCGTCCTTCATTGCTCTTTATGGTCTTCTGCTAGGCAACGAGGAACCTGGCAGACACACGTCTTTGAGTACCCACTGGTGGACGACTGTGTGAGCACTACCAACAGAGACGTCTAGTGAGATGTTTCATTGTGATCCGTCGATCACATCAAATGAGAGGGTCCTTATATTCCAACACCACAGGAGTCACCGCTGTGTGTGTGTCCGGCTGGCACGAGGGAAATCGGACAGCTTTGCGTTGCGATGTTGACGGAAGCCTTACCCAACGACTCACCGTGCTTTTGTTCACTGCCAGGCCCCTGTAGGCATTCTTCAAGCGCCCATATCTGCGATGCCCTGGTTTTCCGCCAAAAGAAACAACGTCAGCTCTCTGCGTGGACCACATCTCCGCCATTTTGAAGGCTACGTATAGCGCCGCCACCTGTCAGTACTTCTTGAAACTATAGCTCAGCCAGGAGTATTCCACGATAGCTCTCAACAATCTCCGCGTTTTTTCAACCGAAACTGGCCGAAAAAAGTAATCGTTGCGTTACTTATTGAACGTCCCTCGTAGATACATTCAAATACACAACTCTAGGATGTGAACCATTGTGCGCAAAGGGTAGTAAAATACTTTCCAATTAGGAGCTGACCCCGCCCTTTGGAGTCTCCTAGTGAACTATACTAGACGACACAAATGAATTACGGGTTTTGTTTGCGAGTGGGCATTGACGTTAATCAATGGAGGAACCTGAAAATTTGTGCTGCACCATGATTCGAACCTGAGTTTCCTACTGACTACTGACCCCTAAGCCATCCGTACATAGTTGTCATATCAACTGCGCGGACTACCTTACCATCCCTCCCGTCAGAGCTAAATTCTGAACTTATCCACACACTACTAACGTAGTGCCCCTTGCCCGTTATCCTCATTAATGGCGGCATTTCACCGATTCCCGTAAGTGTTCGAGCCTGGTGTGCCTCCGCACTGAAGAGATCATTGGCTGTCTTCGTCTTAATTGTACAGGGTTATTACAAATGATTGAAGCGATTTCACAGCTCTACAATGACTTTATTATTTGAGATATTTTCACAATGCTTTGCACACACATAGAAAAACTCAAAAAGTTTTTTAGGCATTCACAAATGTTCGATATGTGCCCCTTTAGTGATTCGGCAGACATCAAGCCGATATTCAAGTTCCTCCCACACTCGGCGCAGCATGTCCCCATCAATGAGTTCGAAAGCATCGTTGATGCGAGCTCGCAGTTCTGGCACGTTTCCTGGTAGAGGAGGTTTAAACACTGAATCTTTCACATAACCCCACAGAAAGAAATCGCATGGGGTTAAGTCGGGAGAGCGTGGAGGCCATGACATGAATTGCTGATCATGATCTCCACCACGACCGATCCATCGGTTTTCCAACCTCCTGTTTAAGAAATGCCGAATATCATGATGAAAGTGCGGTGGAGCACCATCCTGTTGAAAGATGAAGTCGGCGCTGTCGGTCTCCAGTTGTGGCATGAGCTAATACACGTGTCCTGTAACGTTTTTTTCGCAGAAGAAAAAGGGGCCGTAAACTTTAAACCGTGAGATTGCACAAAACACGTTAACTTTTGGTGAATTGCGAATTTGCTGCACGAATGCGTGAGGATTCTCTACCGCCCAGATTCGCACATTGTGTCTGTTCACTTCACCATTAAGAAAAAATGTTGCTTCATCACTGAAAACAAGTTTCGCACTGAACGCATCCTCTTCCATGAGCTGTTGCCACCGCGCCGAAAATTCAAAGCGTTTGACTTTGTCATCGGGTGTCAGGGCTTGTAGCAATTGTAAACGGTAAGGCTTCTGCTTTAGCATTTTCCGTAAGATTTTCCAAACCGTCGGCTGTGGTACGTTCAGCTCCCTGCTTGCTTTATTCGTCGACTTCCGCGGGCTACGCGTGAAACTTGCCCGCACGCGTTCAACCGTTTCTTCGCTCACTGCAGGCCGACCTGTTGATTTCCCCTTACAGAGGCATCCAGAAGCTTTAAACTGCGCATACAATCGCCGAATGGAGTTAGCAGTTGGTGGATCTTTGTTGAACTTCGTCCTGAAGTGTCGTTGCACTGTTATGACTGACTGATGTGAGTGCATTTCAAGCACGACATACGCTTTCTCGGCTCCTGTCGCCATCACTGCGCTCTCGAACGCTCTGGCGGCAGAAACCTGAAGTGCGGCTTCAGCCGAACAAAACTTTATGAGTTTTTCTACGTATCTGTAGTGTGTCGTGACCATATGTCAATGAATGGAGCTACAGTGAATTTATGAAATCGCTTCAATCATTTGTAATAGCCCTGTATATATGTGCAGAGCAGTGGAGCAGTGCAAAGTGGACGATGATACTCACACTGGAGCAGCGGGTGTTCGTCTTTTGTTACAGAGTCGTAGAAACGATGTGGTCAGTTGCTTTGGGCCGGCCGGTGTGGCCGAGCGGTTCTAGGCGCTTCACTCTGGAACCTCGCGACCGCTACGGTCGCAGGTTCCAATCCTGCCTCCGGCATGGATGTGTGTGATGTCCTTAGGTTAGTTAGGTTTAAGTAGTTCTAAGTTCTAAGGGACTGGTGACCTCAAATGTTAACTCCCATAGTGCTCAGAGCCATTTGAACCATTTTTAGTTGTTTTGGTGAGAAGTTTAATGGTGTCAGAGTGCAAGCAAAGAAAGCCATGCAACGCTTAGACTTAAATGGCGTCAGACGGGATCTCTTTTTAACAAGTCAAAAAACATTCCTAAACGTGCCTGCACACCAGAAAATGTGGCTGTAGTTCAACAGAAAATGCTTCAGAGTCCTACCCAATCAACCCGACAGCTGTCGCAAGAGACCGGCATATCAAGCCGATCATGCAGACGAATACTCCACGTGGACCTGCACATGCATCACTACCGAGTATGTGTTGCTCGTGCTTCTCAGCACCTCCAGTTTTGTGCAAGGCTGTTCACTGAGATAACAGTGAATGGCTTGAACATGGATCCGTTATTTATGGCTGATGAAGCCTGGTTTCACCTGAGTGGTTATTTCAACTCACAGAATCACAGGTTCTGGGCAGCGGGGAATCCACATAATTTATGATCAGAACGTTGGAGTTTGGTGTGTTATGTGTGCACACCGCATTATTGGTCCCATCTTCCTTTATCAGACGCCGACTTTGCCATGTTGTATTGACATTATTTTGAAATCATTTGTTAATTGGAACAATCTTCAGGCCTGACACAGTTGTTAACAGAGGTCCGTCTGGTTGCGACCCTAGCTGGCCACCTAGGTCACCTGATCTGTCAGTTCAAAAATGGTTCAAATGGCTCTGAGCACTATGGGACTTCATAGTCATCAGTCCCCTAGAACTTAGAACTACTTAAACCTAACCAACCTAAGGACTTCACACACTTCCATGCCCGAGGCAGGATTGGAACCTGCGACCGTAGCGGTCTACATCTACATCTACATTTATGCTCCGCAAGCCACCCAACGGTGTGTGGCGGAGGGCACTTTACGTGCCACTGTCATTACCTCCCTTTCCTGTTCCAGTCGCGTATGGTTCGTGGGAAGAACGACTGTCTGAAAGCCTCCGTGCGCGCTCTAATCTCTCTAATTTTACATTCGTGATCTGCTCGGGAGGTATAAGTAGGGGGAAGCAATATATTCGATACCTCATCCAGAAACGCACCCTCTCGAAACCTGGCGAGCAAGCTACACCGCGATGCAGAGCGCCTCTCTTGCAGAGTCTGCCACTTGAGTTTGTTAAACATCTCCGTAACGCTATCACGGTTACCAAATAACCCTGTGACGAAACGCGCCGCTCTTCTTTGGATCTTCTCTATCTCCTCCGTCAACCCGATCTGGTACGGATCCCACACTGATGAGCAATACTCAAGTATAGGTCGAACGAGTGTTTTGTAAGCCACCTCCTTTGTTGATGGACTACATTTTCTAAGGACTATCCCAATGAATCTCAACCTGGTACCCGCCTTACCAACAATTAATTTTATATGATCATTCCACTTCAAATCGTTCCGCACGCATACTCCCAGATATTTTACAGAAGTAACTGCTACCAGTGTTTGTTCCGCTATCATATAATCATACAATAAAGGATCCTTCTTTCTATGTATTCGCAATACATTACATTTGTCTATGTTAAGGGTCAGTTGCCACTCCCTGCACCAAGTGCCTATCCGCTGCAGATCTTCCTGCATTTCGCTACAATTTTCTAATGCTGCAACTTCTCTGTATACTACAGCATCATCCGCGAAAAGCCGCATGGAACTTCCGGCACTATCTACTAGATCATTTATATATATTGTGAAAAGCAATGGTCCCATAACACTCCCCTGTGGCACGCCAGAGGTTACTTTAACGTCTGTAGACGTCTCTCCATTGATAACAACATGCTGTGTTCTGTTTGCTAAAAACTCCTCAATCCAGTCACACAGCTGGTCTGATATTCCGTAGGCTCTTACTTTGTTTATCAGGCGACAGTGCGGAACTGTATCGAACGCCTTCCGGAAGTCAAGAAAAATAGCATCTACCTGGGAGCCTGTATCTAATATTTTCTGGGTCTCATGAACTAATAAAGCGAGTTGGGTCTCACACGATCGCTGTTTCCGGAATTCATGTTGATTCCTACATAGTAGATTCTGGGTTTCCAAAAACGACATGATACTCGAGCAATAAACATGTTCTAAAATTCTACAACAGATCGACGTCAGAGATATAGGTCTATAGTTTTGCGCATCTGCTCGACGACCCTTCTTGAAGACTGGGACTACCTGTGCTCTTTTCCAATCATTTGGAACCTTCCGTTCCTCTAGAGACTTGCGGTACACGGCTGTTAGAAGGGGGGGCAAGTTCTTCCTCGTACTCTGTGTAGAATCGAATTGGTATCCCGTCAGGTCCAGTGGACTTTCCTCTGTTGAGTGATTCCAGTTGCTTTTCTATTCCTTGGACACGGGGTTCCAGACTGAAGCGCCTAGAACCGTTCGGTCACACCAGTGTGCGATTACTTTGTGGGGATTAGTCAAGTCTAAGGTGTATCGCAACAACCATCATAGTCTTCAATAACTGCAGCAGAAAATTTCGTGAGAGACTGCAGCAATTCCAGGAGTGCAGCTTCGATCCGCCTTCAGCAAATTGCTGATCACGGCCTAAAAGTGCCAAGAGATGAATGGTGGTCACTTTTAACATCTGCTATAGTCAGGTTAGTATTGTATTTCCTTTCCTCTGCTGTGTTTCTTTGTATACCCTCTTACTCTGTTCTCCGGGCCACTTTTATTTGCCCCACCCTGTATATAGTATGCTCGAAACAACTTGTGGTTTCATCGCAAAACAGAATCCACTGCCGAGCCGTTGGTGTTGCATAGTGTTCTCGTGATGTGTCCAGGTCAGTGCCGGTCAGATTTTGGAGCAGCACCTCAGGCCCCATACGTACCCATCTCATAATTAATTCGTAACCTACATAATGCAGTACGTTATGAACACCCAATAGACTAGCTACGGTGGGGAGCGGCGAGTTCGCCGCCGGCCTCTAAGCACTGATCGTTAAAAGTCGGGACCATTCGGAACACTTCGTTCTCTGTTTCTTATTGCTGTCGTCCTTAACGATCCTAAAGTTATGAAACTGTATTTGTCTGACAAAGTGTTTTTGTGTTGTCTGTATGAGAGGACGATTAACGATTACTAACAGTAATTGCACTTATATGGCGGAGGTTCGAGTCCTCCCTCGGGCATGGGTGTGTGTGTGTTTTCCCTTAGAACAATTTAGGTTAAGTAGTGTGTAAGCTTAGGGACTGATGACCATAGCAGTTAAGTCCCATAAGATTTCACACACGTTTGAACATTTTTGCACTTATATTTAGATGTATTCTACAACATTTAGGACGATCACAAATGTTTACTAAATATTTTGAATGCCATTTTTCCTTCTACTCGATGTATTGTATTACAATAGCCTTAATTTAATTTCACATTCGTTGCTAGAAATAGTTATTACATTTGAAGATGACCATCTACAAAGGGTGTTTCCATAAGAGCGTGCAAAAGTTTAACAGGATGCTCCACTGAACAATTTGAGGTAGGGAAACTGGGATCGCAGAAGCCAGCTTAAGGAGATAATAGAAATAAAATCACGTTACTATGTAGTTTTTTATTTACATTAGTTATAGTCAACTGCAAATACCACAATGATACAATATACATGCCATTTGTAAATATCTTACAAAATGTCCGCAGTTCGTGGTCTAGTGGCTAGCGTTGCTGCCTCTGAATCACTGGGTCCCGGGTTCGATTCCCGGCGGGGTGAGAGATTTTTCTCTGACCGGGGACCGGCTGTTTGTGTTGTCCTCATCATTTCATCATCAACATCATCATCATTCGTTACTGTGGTTAGACTGGACTGTGTAAAAAAATTGGGCTGTATAAAAATTGGGACTTTGTATGGGCGCTGATGACCTCACAGTTGAGTGCCCCATAAACCAAACATCATCATCATCTTACAGTATGTGCTGAAACAGACGACCGTCAACCTCAGTGCAAGTATGACACCGGCGAATAAGATTCTGATGCGACCTGACAAATACCCCTGGTGTGTTTCGAATCACATTACAGGCAGCTACAATTCTGGCAACTAACTCCATCTTTGTATCCACTAGTGACTTTAGATACCTCTTCAGGAAACAATCAAGGGGATTCAGACCAGGTGACATCGCAGGCTATGGAATAGGACCTTAAAATCCAGCGACCAGGAAATACATCAGTGATATGGTTGCAGACATCCACACTGAAGTGAGGCGGTGCATTGTCACGTTGTATCCACACCCTCTCGCGAACAGCCAAGGGTACGTTTTCCAACTCAGGTGGAACTTTTTGCACGAACCTGAGGTACAGGTGGCCATTCAGACGGCCAGGTTGAAAATATGGCCCAAAGAGATTGTCGCCTACATAGCCCGCCCGGATATTCACAGCAAAGCGTATTTGGTGGTGTGACTACTACAGCGTGAGGGTTTGCCTCATACCACACATGGCTGTTCCCGCTGCTAGAAATACAAACACGATCAAATGAAGCCTCGTCAGTAAACAGCACGATTTGGAGGAAGTCTGGTCGATCAACCATTGTTGGAGCAACCATTGAGACAATGCGACCCTTGGTGCAAACTCAGTCATAAACACTGCATGCATGGACTCTTTGTGGGTGATACGGGTGTAATTGATGTTCGCGGAGTACTCGCCAATGACTAATGTTTTTTTTTTTTTTTTTTTTTAATGGACTTGTAGTCCGAGGTGATAGGTTACACAGCATCACCGGTCTGTTGCGGTCTAACTGTGTTGGTGGGCCAGTAAATTTCCACTGTGCAGTGACTTTGTCACTGCAATTCACTTTGGAGGTGTGGCGGCGGGACTTGTAGTCCCGTACCACCCTCTTACGGTGATAGTGCTACATGAGTCGGGCAGAATTTATTGCCTAACATGGGCAGGTGCAGGTGCATGGCCAGAATCTTGATGATGTCTGTTATGAAATAGATCCCTTTATAGCCTTCCAGCTGCGAGAGCATTGCAACTTCCCCAAACACAAGGTGCATGCCGGTGAGTTCTGCGAAACTGTACCGGTACTACTCCATTGTATTGTACTGTGCTTTTCTGAATAACACTGAGCGGTGAGTGGGTCTCTCGTTGATTCATAGCACTTTCTGTCATAGGACAATATGAATATGATACAACAGGGCCACCTGGTGGACAAGTAGAGCAAACAAATCCTGCATCATGACTTCTTAGTAATCAGACTCGTCCTCCTTATTTCCTTGCAGGAAATAAAGAATGTACATGTAAATAAACAGCACAGCACGTGTAAACTTGTACGCATGTTAGTTGTAAATAAGATGGAAAACGGTAAACAAGTTTACTTCCATGTCTCCTAAGCTGGCATCTCCTACCCCAGGTTCGCTACCTCAACTTGTTCAATGGAGCATTCTCTATGTCCTGTTACATTTTTGCACGCTCTTACGGAAACATTGTATAATATGTATTCACAAATCCATGTAATTTCCGATTCAAATTTTTGCCATAACGGCTCACTGGTACGAGTCGCGCACGCCCTTGAGTTATCACTGGAGGACACACATCCCTAACCACGCAGCGGCCGCATTACTTACCCGCTGCTCCTGAGGTAAGCAGCTACTTTTACTGAGCCAAATTCATCAACGTCACTTAAGACTAAGCACAACTTAAAATATTACTGTCTTTGTAAGTATTTTTGTCTGTTACTGAGCAGGAACACTGCGATCTTAAGAAGCTCGTAAGTTAGTTGACGTTTTTGGATTCGACAGTTCTTTTCTAGATTCATATTATTTTAAAACACGGCTGAGAACCACGGATCGCACGAATACGTGATTCGAGTGCAAGAGGTCCGCGGAGCGCAGTTTGACGATCAATGGACTAGGGTCTAATTTTTTGACCAATTGTAAAGTAACAGAGTTGGACGACACATAACGGAGAGTGCGATACAGACCATATCGTAGTATCCGATACTAACTCCTGATGTATATGCGAACTCAAATAACTTCCTGTGCACACACTGTAACGATATTAGTTGACTGGATTGATTAACACTGAGGTACCTGGAACCAAATAATTATGAAACATAGTAAAACTAAGACGTACTATATTTTCTATCAGAAAATATGTGCAAACAATTTTAAAACATGGTAGAAATTGTATTTGCGAAATTTACACTCGGAAACCTGGTTGTTGTTACTGTTTAGCGGCATGCCAATATTTTTGCGAACATTTTTAAAGACGAGGAAGAAGGTAGAATGAGCCATCTGGTACCCCACATTTCAGTCACAGTCTTTTAATAAAGAGGAGCATATATATATATATATATATATATATATATATATATATATATATATATATATATATATTTTAATCATCCCTCCCACAGGAAGACATGCCACTCATATGAAAAGAACTTGATGGGTCAGTAAAATTTTGATAGTTTATTTATGTGAAACTGAAATAACACAGAGATGATTTTACAAGATTTTGCACGTCCCTCAGTACTACGACACTGGGTTCCCAGAACCCTTCTGAATGTAATGGAGACACTGTACATCGTATTTCTCTGTGCTAGGTCACTTTATAAACTACTTTTTCGCCTGAAACCGCATTTTACGTGCGTATTTTACGTGCACATGTAGGATAATTTTGAACCTCTGTATGTCGGAAACGAATAAAGATATTTAGAAAAATTTCAAGGATTTTCGAGACAGCGATCTTAGGAATTTATCGTAAAAACTTCAGTCTTTTCTGTGCATAGCCATCTTAGAATTCTCAGCTGGGTTTTGGTCTGCTGGTGACGGCGAAAACATAGAAAAAAAAACACCTTTGTGTGGCTTCCCGGGTAACAGTCCATGCCCCCATAAGTCCCATCAAGCCCACCGTAGAAAATGGAAAAAGAACCAACCGATTTGCTCCATTTGCCTAAACAGGAGAAAAGTGTAATATTCATACTTTAACCCTGTACTGTGGAATAGTGACATAAAGACGATCCTTCTGTTGGGTATACAAATGGTCCCTAGCCGAAGAGCTATCCAAAACACGTGAACGTACCTTCTTATCACCAACAGTACCTGAGGTATGAGCACCGGAAAACCACGTTTTTATGTGCGGTGTTGCATCATATTAGTAAGTATGATGTCGCACGCATACCGATAGACATTTCATGTATTCTGTCAACGATAACTATTATTTCGGCGTGTTTATTATTCTGTACGGATTATATTTAAAAAGGGATCCGAATCCTGTAATTTGTTTTAGAAAACCAATGAACTGTTAATTTTAAACTTCAGTATTACTGTTTGAAACAATGAATGTTAGTACATGTCGATTATTGAAAGATATAAAAGTAACTGCGGCATCCGATCGTATAGTGTTGAGTCAGTAGTCTGAGTTCAGATCATCGTCAGTGTCGAATTTGTGGTGCGAATAAATAAGTTATTTAGTCATTTTCATTCCGACCACAACTTTTCGTAGAAGTGATTAATCAAGACAAGCAAATTACGGAGAGCGTGATACTTTCTTACAGCTGACGACACTTGCAACACAGAGACACATTCAACAATCCACAAGTTAAATATACATTTATAGTGACCGCGAGAGGTGTTTGCAATGTACGGTGCACTTATACAGGGTGAAAAGTATTTAAACCGACAAACTCTGGGAGGTTGTAGGAGGCATCAAACAAATATTTTTCCCTAATGTAATTTTTCCCTATGAGGAGTATTTAAACCGGTAGAGGAAGATTTCTCTGGCAGAAAATTAATTAAATCAACAAACACTTCTCCATTTTTTATGACCAAGAGATAACACATTAACACACCCCAATTTCAATTACAGTAGATTTTTAAAAATGTCTCCATTGACACGTAAACAAAGGTTACACCGTCGGATCATGTTCTATCTGACATGGGCAAAAACCCTAGGAGTATCCTGAATTGTTCCTGCTGCTGCTACTATCCAGGCAACCAGATCCTCTTCTGATGCAACAGGAGTTTCGTAAACAAGGTTGCACATCTCTCCCCACACAAAGAAGTCCAGAGGGGACATATCTGGGGATCGAGCAGGCCATGATACAGGACCACCTCTGCTAATCCACGTTCCTGGGAACCGTCGGTCCAGGAATCGACGCACACGATGACTGAAATGTGTCGGCGCCCCGTCATGTTGGAATCACAAGCGTTGTCTTGTAGGGAGCGGGACGTCTTCCAGCAATTCTGTCAATGTTCTGGCGAGAAAATTGTAATAGTGCCTGCCATTTAATGATCTAGGTAGCAGATACGGCCCAATTAAACAGTCCCCAACAACACCGACCCACACATTAACGAAGAACCGCACTTGATGAGCGCTAGTAACTGTGGCATGTGGGTTATCCTCACTCCAAACATGCGAATTGTGCGTGTTGAAGACTCCATCACGCCCGGACATTGCTTCATCGGTAAACAACACAGAGGATGGAAATGTAGGATGCATGTCACACTTTTCCAGGTACCACTGCGAATACTGTGCTCTGGGTGGATAATCAACTGGTTCCAGGTTGTGGACACGCTGTAAGTGAAATGGACGTAACAATTGCTCTCGAAGGACTGTTCTTTTATTCGTCTGATTCGTCCCCATGTTACGTGCAATTGCACGAGTGCTGATTGAAGGATCCCGCTCCACATGCTGCAAGACGGCTTCCTCAAATTGCAGCGTTCGTACCGTGCGACGGCGTCCCTGTCCAGGTAATCTGCTAAATGGCCCGGTCTCACGCAGACGTTGGTACACAGCAGCAAAGGTCGTATGATGCAGAATACGGCGATTTGCATATTGTTGTTGATAAACCCGCTGTGCAACTCGTCCGTTGTGGTGCGCAGCGTAGTACGCACCAACCATACCAGTGTACTCACTCCAGGTGTATCGCTCCATTAGTAAACAGAGATATGCACTGCTACACTGTTGCCTACAACTGAAGTGCGTAATACAGCCTCTAACAACTGAAGAGCGTAATACGGCCTCCAACGATTTAAACAATCCTCATAGAAAAAAATGACATTAGGGAAAAATATTTGTTTTGATGTCCCCTACAACCTCCCAGAGTTTGTCAGTTTAAATACTTGCCGGCCGGTGTGGCCGTGCGGTTCTAGGCGCTTCAGTCTGGAACCGCGTGACCGCTACGGTCGCAGGTTCGAATCCTGCCTCGGGCATGGATGTGTGTAATGTCCTTAGGTTAGTTAGGTTTAAGTAGTTCTAAGTTCTAGGGGACTGATGACCAAAGATGTTAAGTCCCATAGTGCTCAGAGCCATTTGAACCATTTTTTTAAAAATACTTTTCACCCTTATGTAGTGGCTTAAAAGGTTGTTGTCGGGGCTCAATTCGAAGCGGGATTCATTACTAAAGCCAATTTTGCGCCAGTCAATGAGATTCCAAGCGGAAGACATGTCTGGGAACGCCCCGGAGAGCGTTGGGATGCCAACAAGACTATCGCCCGCCGTACGGCCCGACAACGAAGGTGTGATGCCCGGGCTGCCATTCATTTTCATACCAGGATACCTTCGGTTGTCATTCGTGACACCCTTACAGCCCAGTTGTACGTCGACAATATTGTCACCTCATTTTGTTGCCCTTCATGGTAAGCCATCCTGGACTTACATTTCAGCAAGATAACGCCCGCCAACACACGGCGAGAGTTTCTGCTGCTTGCCTTCGTGCTTGCCAAATCCTAACTTGGCCAGCAACGTCGCAGGGTATCTTTCCAATTGAGAACGTTTCGAGTATTGTGGGTAGGACCCTCCAACCAGCTCGGTATATTGACCGTCTAACCCTCCCAACTGGACAGAATTTGGCATTATATCCCTCAGAATGATATCCAACAACTCTGTCAATCAACGCCAAGCCGAAAACTACTTGCATGAGTGCCAGAGGTGGACCAACGCGTTATTGACTTGCTCAATTTGAGAAGCTCTTTATCTTCAGTAAATTATCCAATTTTTCTGAAATTGTAATCATTTGTTTGTATGTACACGTACATCACATCTATTGATTTCCGTCGCATTCAGATAATTTCTTCGTGGTGCGTTTTTTTGTCTTAGAGTGTATTTATTTGGCGTGTAGCCTTATATGCAAGCGAAATGTGGACGATAAAGAGTCCATATAAAAAAAAAAGAAACTACGCCGGCACGCTAGCTCAGCGAGTTCGATCAGAGATCTGGTTGGCCTCTATAATAATAACAAAAAAAACTGAGTGGAAGGATCAACATACGAACTTACCCGGATGTCATGTGACGTCCGCAATGACCAAATACAACGATCAAACACGAAAAAAAAGTGGTCAGCGCTACGGAATGTCATACTTAACGGCCCGGGTTCGATTCCCGGCTGGGTCGGAGATTTTCTCCGCTCAGGGACTGGGTGCTGTGTTGTCCATGTCATCATCATTTTCATCCCAATTGACACGCAAGTCGACGAAGTGGCGTCAACTCGAAGGATGGTAAAAATTGTAGAGGGAGACTAAGGGACGAATAAAGTAAGCAGGTTCAAATAGATAAAGGTTGTAGTATTTATGCACATGAAGATACTTGAAACATGTGACTGGCCAAAACGGAGTGTTTCTGTTACTATGGATGATGACAGCCACAATTATAATGTTACCGCAACATACCCAATACCGACCAACGGAAGTAAATAAAATTACATTTTCTTAGCGGTAATATTTTAGGTTCAAAAGTGGTTGAAATGGCTCTGAGCAATATGGGACTTAACATCTGAGGTCATCAGTCGCTTAGAACTACTTAAACCTAATTAACCTAAGAACATCACACACATCCATGCCCGAGGCAGGATTCAAACCTGTTTGACTGTCCAGACTGTGGCGCCTAGAACCCCTCGGCCACCCAATATTTTAGGTACGTGTGTGTTTTGTATTGTAGTTAAGCAAGAAAACCGTGAACTGTAGCCAATGCGACGCTTATGTCGTTTTCACGCAAGGACCGCTGTTGTCGCATTGTCGGTCAGCGTGCGATTGGTTGACTTTTCACAGCCGTCTCCTCTCTTCCGTTCCCGACTGGCGTGCCGGAGCTGACTTAACGCCGTAACATTCATTCCCCCCCCCCCCCTTTCCAAAGCAAAGGAACGTCATCGTATATGGAGCATGACAGCGGGGTAGGGGGAGGGAGGAGGGTGGGCGCTCTGATGCACCGGAAGCTGTGACTGCAGGGGATGTCAGACTTCCGGTCGTACCCCGCCATCCAGCCTTCGGTCTGGTGGAAACGTCCCCCGGAAAACGCCCAGAGGATACGCGTCCACCAAAATGGTTCAAATGGCTCAAATGGCTCTGAGCACTATGAGACTTAACATCTGAGGTCATCAGTCACTTAGAACTACTTAAACCTAACTAACCTAAGGACATCACACACATCCGTGCCCGAGGCAGGATTCCAACCTGCGACCGTAGCGGTCGCTCGGCTCCAGACTGTAGCGCATAGAACCGCACGGCCACTCCGGCGTTCAGATTCATTTGACGTGAACTGAGGGCCATTGTCTGACACTATTACTTCAGGTAAACCATTGAGGCAAGAAATGGAGGACAACACCTGAATTGTGCTACGAGACGTTGCCAAGTTCATTGGCACAGCAAAAGGAAACTTGCTATAGGAGTCAACCACAATCAACCAACGAGTGTTCCAAAAATGTCCCGCAAAGTCTATGTGCGGTTCTAGACGCTTCTGTCCGGAACCGCGCTGCTGCTACGGTCCCCTAGAACTTAGAACTAGTTAAACCTAACTAACCTAAGGACATCACACACATCCATGCCCGAGGCAGGATTCGAACCTGCGATCGTAGCGGTCTCGCAGTTCCAGAGTGCAGCGCCTAGAACCGCACGGCCACTTCGGCCGGCTTGACTTAATTCTATTCACTGATGCAGCCACCTGTTTAGAGGACTGTTTACACGGCTTGGTGCGAGCGTGCTGTTGCTGCCTACTGGGCTGGTCGTGAGCAAGAGGCGACTCAACCCAACAAATTGGGAACTGCTCAAATTTATCGGCCGCTACGACACCTGAATCATACTGATCTAGAATTTGCACTACATGATGAAATGATGGATTGGACTGTTTCAAATCTGTTCTAGAAGGTTGACATCAGTTACATTGTACACGGTCGCATCACGCAACATAACGTCTGAATATAAAGCATCACAAGCACATTTGAATTCGCATTTCCTCGTCATACCCTGCAAAACTGTTACACACTCGCGATAAGTTTGTTCTGACCTTTTCTTGCAACAAAAGAATTGGTACCTAGCTGCCACCACATTCATTTGTTGGTCATAATAGTGAGTTAGAGAATCTACAAGCTGATCATAAGAGCCGGCCGGAGTGGCCGAGCGGTTCTAGGCGCTACAGTCTGGAACCGCGTGACCGCTACGGTCGCAGGTCGAATCCTGCCTCGGGCATGGATGTGTGTGATGTCGTTAGGTTAGTTAGGTTTAAGTAGTTCTAAGTTCTAGGGGACTGATGACCTCAGAATTTAAGTCCCATAGTGCTCAGAGCCATTTGAACCATTTGATCATAAGAAAGTTCACTTCGAGTGGAGTTAAGGAACTATTTATGTATGAGGCGGAAGACTGCACTTCCTGCCATTAACAAAAAGCAAACCTAACTAACCTAAGGACATCACACACATCCATTCCCGAGACAGGATTCGAACCTGCGACCGTAGCGCTCACGCTGTTCCAGACGGATGCGCCTAGAACCGCACGGCCACACCGGCCGGCCAATAAGACAATTACTACACTTAGATTTGATACATGTGTCGCAAGCAACGGATGACATACAAAATAACAAACACAAGTTTGTGCTACACAGAGATTCCTAACGAAATGGTTAATGTTGACACTGCTACAGAAGTGGCTGCCGCCAGTTGGGCGCGACGCGTATGTCGTCTTCACGTAGGGGACGGTGCTGTCGCGTTGTCGTCCTGGGGAGAGTTTAGTGTGCGATTGGCTGACTTCTTCTCACAGCCATCTCTTCTCTTTCGATCCCGATTGGCGTGCCGGCGCTGACTTTACACTGTAACAGGAGTCAACGCCTGAAGAGGGAGAGTTTTTCACAAATTAAATTTATCTGAATGCAGGATCGCATGCTGCTTGTAAACCAGAACGGTGACTGTGCGCCATTAGTTCTGCAGAAATTTCAGACACTCAGGGGTATGAGAAAAGGAGTTAGTCCGGTGTCTGCCAAAGGTCTGGAGAAAATGATTTCGAAATTCGAAAATACAGGTCTTTTTGTAACAGAGGGAGGAAAACAACTGATTTGACGTCATTAGAGGGCATAGCCACAGCACTGCAGGTGAGGTCGAGTCGTGGTGTGCAAACATGCAGTACCCGAGCTTTGAACATGCCTGTGAGCATAGTGCATAAAATTCTACAAAACTTCCTGCATTGCTAACCAAATAAAATTACGCATGTTAAGGAGTTCCTTCATTCTGACCTGCCATACAACAAACGTTTGTTTTAGAACTTCTTGCTTGCATGGAAGTGGACAATGAAAGGCCAAAGAACTTTCTTTGGACAGATGGAGCCCATTTCCAAGGACATGTCAGTACATAAAGATCAGCCGTTACCGCTTCGTTCTGCAAAGGTAACTGTTCGGTGCGGACCGACGGCATCGTTTATCGTAGGGCCATATTTTTCGAGGAGATGAGTCCTGTGAGGTCGTTACTTCTACCGTTACTGCTAAATGCTATGATAGTCTTCTGTGCACCAGCGTCATCGCAACTCTTCAACAAGGTGGGTGTGTGGGTAGCATTGTATTCACGCAAGATGGCAGTCCTCTCCCCCTTTGTACAGCCAATGAACTGGCTGGTGCAGTGCCATTTCGGAAATGCTAGAGTTATTAGCCGTAATTTCCCTGTAGCGTGGCCTCCCAGACCACCTGATCTTAATCTGTGTGACTTCTGACTGTGGGTTTATCTGAAAGATGCTGTTTCAATGTTCTGATTACAAACGTAGTTGAATTGAATGCACATATTGCGCAATACATTTAGAACGTGAACCCTGAGACACTCCGATCTGTAGAAGAACACGCCGTTTCTCGGTATCAGCTTGTGTCAGAAAACGGTGGACAGCATACTGAACACGTCTCGCACCAGTCTTGTGACAGTTAAACATCGATGCCATTGCGGTTTTTGGCGTCGGGACAATTAAAAACCGATTTTTTCCATCCGATGCGGTACGACCTTGCGGTATTGGATGGGATTATCTAACTAACAGTACCACAACTGTTGAATGGCAAACTTGTGCGGTCATGCACATTGCACAGTATGGTTGGTTTAATGTGCAACTTGCACCATAGTCATCATACTGCGATTCATTTGTCATTTGTAACCAAACACATCTATCTATATTACGACGTTTACAACGCAATGTATTATGAAAGTTTTCGTTATTTCTTTTGTTTTATTGTCAAGATGTTTCCCCATTCTTCGATGAAGCTGGAAATTTAATTATCAGGATATCCTCCAAAACCTGTAGATCGATTTCAGCCAAATTTGGCACAGAAATAGCAGGCGTCATGAATATTAGCACTGTGGAATTTATAAGTTCCAATTGGAGTGCAGATACGAGCGAAAACGTGTTTTCCCGGCCCGTGGTGTAAAGGCTGTGCCGCACGACAGGTATGTTGTGTGGGAACAGTATCGGCCAGCCAAGTAAACCTTCCTTGCAGGGCAGCCTACATGTCACAGGCAGGATATGGTTTTCTGGGCCGCAATATGTAGGCTTCCCTGTACGACAGTCCTGATTTATCGACCTGCTTTACATAACTCCTCTCGAACAGGTCACGAAGGCCCAACGGTACCGACCGACCGCCGAGTAATCCTCAGTCCACAGGCGTCACTGGATGCGGATATGGAGGGGCATGTGGTCAGCACACCGCTCTCCCGGCCGTATGTCAGAGACTGGAGCCGCTACTTCTCAATCAAGTAGCTCTGCAGTTTTCCTCACAAGGGCTGAGTGCACCCCACTTGCCAACAGCGCTCAGCAGACCAGATGGTCACCCATCCAAGCCTGCTTTACATGGCGGCCTGTTAATCAAGGGCAAATAAATGGTTTTCAAGTCCCTGATGTGTAGCCTGCCCTGAATGGCAAATGTATTGTGGGAGTAGTATTGGCCTGCTTCAGTGAACTACATGGCAGGGGTTACACATGCCGATGAGCATGGCTGGGAACATTTTGAGATGTATAGAGGAGTGGATGGACAGAGCGAGGCGAAGGAGGAAATGAACATAGATGAAGGAGGAGGGGGAGATGCATTAGGCAGGTGGAAGGGGCAGAGGGGTAGTGAGCAGGTGAAAAAGGAAGAGAGGGGGGGAGAGGGATGTGAGAGGGAGGGGGAGGAAGATATGATCAGAGGGAGAGATGGAGGTAATGGACGAAGAGAGGTGAGGGAGGAGATGAAGAGACAGAGAGTATGGGAAGGAGGAAATACAGAGATAGAGGTGAGAGATGTGGAGAACAGACAGAGGGAAGAAGTGGTGGACACAGAAATGGGGAGGAGGAGGTGTGCTCAGTACATGCGTGTCGAACACATATGCAGGCGAACATGGGGGGAAAAGTCCTCTCCTAAACCTTGGGGATTTCAACCAAACTTGGCACATGCAACACTTATTGTCTGGGAAGGAGTACTGCTGTGGTAAGAGTCACCTTCCTTCCACTGGAATGGGGGCACCCTAGGAAATGGACAGAGAGAGGGGGTAGGAGGAGATGGACAGGTGGGAAGAAGTTAAGGGCAGAGAGGGGGAGGAGGAGGATTGAAGAGACAGGAGGAGGAGTAGGAGATGGACAGAGAGAGGGGGAGGAAGGGATGGACAGATTAAGAGTGAGGGGGAGATTGGCAGAGAAAGGGGGAGGACAAGATAGACAGAGAGAGGGAGGAGGAAATGGACAAGAGAGGGGAAGGAGGCGATAGCTAGTTAAAGGAGAATACGTAGAAAGAGAAAGTGTTGCAGGAGGAAGTATAAAAGGCAGGTGAAAGATGCAGAGATAGCAGGGAGATGGGAAAGGAAGAGTGTCTGAAGAGGAATGTCTAAGCAGGAGAGGATGTGAGGTGGAAGAGGGAGAAGGTTGAAGAAGCAAGTGGAAGTGGGAGAAAGTGTGGGGAAGCAGATGAAATACAGGTAGAGTTTAAGGAGACAGGTGGAAGAGGCAAAGGGTTTGAGGAGGCAGGTGAAAAAGGGACATGGTGCGATGGTTGTGGAAGAGGAATATCGTCTGATGAAGCAGGTGGAAGAAGGGGACTTACAATCTACGTCCTAAATTATGTATATGAAACAGCTGAGATTCAGACATCTATGTGGATATGTGACATTTGAAGACATACGCAAAGCTATTGGCATAACGCTAGTACATACAGAAAAGTGTATTTATACATGTTGCACATTTCCATATAAACTACTGGATCGATTTCAACCAATTCTTTGTCTGGAAAGAAGTACTGCAGTAGTTAGAGTCACATGTGTATCTCCAAGTTACGTGTCATTCTCTTGTCAGTCACCTGTCTAATATTGCAGATGTTGTCGATACAAGATCTTCCCGTCCGAAAGCCAATCTGTTCTTCTACTTCCTCAATTTCTCTCTCAGTTCTAGGTTTAAGGATCTTACCATACAATCTCGATACAGAACTGAGAACTGTTGTTGTATTCCTCCTGCATAAAAAAGTTCAGGGTGGGCTTCGACATGTCGGATTGAAATACTCGCTTTTTTTTCGTGAGAGCACCCGTGGTCTAGGGGTAGCGTCTTTGATTAGTAATCAAACGTCCTCTCACCAGAGTTCGAATCCCACCACTGCTTAAAAGCTGATTAATAATCAGCATTGGCGGCCGATAACTTCGGGCGTAATAAGTCAGCCTCATTCTGCCAGCGGCCTTTCCAAGAGGGCGGAGGAGTGGACAGAGGTTCAGGGCACTCTCTTGCCCTTGGGTTGGGAAACTGCCCCTAAACGCGAAAGAATCAGCCATCATCAGCAGCATGACGATACAGAAGGCAATGGAAACCTTTGTATTAAAGACACGTAACTTGTATCCACAGGACACGTAGCCTCTAATTGAAGAAGTATCATGATGATCTCTCTATTGGCAAAAGATTCCGGAATAGTCCCACATTCGGATCTCCGGGAGGGGACTGCTAAGGGGGGAGGGGGGGCTGTCCATGAGAAAAGGATTAAAAAACCAACGAAAGAATAACGTTCTACGAGTCGGGGCGTGGAATGTCAGAAGCTTGAACGTGGTAGGAAAACTAGAAAATCTGGAAAGGGAAATGCAAAGGCTCAATCTAGATATAGTAGAGGTCAGTGAAGTGAAATAAAGAAGACAAGGATTTCTGGTCAGATGAGTGTGAAATCTTATGGGACTTAACTGCTAAGGTCATCAGTCCCTAAGCTTACACACTACTTAACCTAAATTATCCTAAGGACAAACACACACACCCATGCCCGAGGGAGGACTCGAACCTCCGCCGGGACCAGCCGCACAGTCCATGACTGCAGCGCCCAAGACCGCTCGGCTAATCCCACGTGTGGTCATATGAGTATAGGGCAATATCAACAGCAGCAAAAAATGGTATAACGGGAGTAGGATTCGTTATGAAGAAGAAGGTAGAGCAGAGAGTGTCTTACTATGAACAGTTCAGTGATAGGGTTGTTCTTATCAGAATCGACAGCAAATCAACAACGACGACGATAGTTCAGGTATACATGCCATAATCGCAAGCTAAAGATGAAGAGATAGAGAAAATACATGAGTATATTGAAAGGGTAACACAGTACGTAAAGATAGATGAAAATCTAATCGTCATGGGGACTTGAAAGCGGTTGTAGTGGAAGGTGTAGAAGAAAAGGTTATAGGAGAATATGGGCTTGGGACAAGGAATGAGAGACGAGAAAGACTAATAGAGTTCTGTAATAAATTTCAGCTAGTAAAGCGAATACTCTCTTCAAGAATAACAAGAGGAGGAGGTATACTTGGAACAGGCTGGGTGATGCAGGAAGACTTCAGTTAGAATACATCATGGTCAGACAGAGATTCCGAAACCAGATACAATATTGTAAAGCGTACCCAGGAGCAGATATAGACACAGATTACAATATAGAAGTGATGAAGAGTAGGCTGAAGTTTACGACATTAGTCAGGAAGAATCAATATGCAAAGAAGTGGGATACGCAAGTAGTAAGGAATTACGGGGATACGCTTGGAGCTCTCTATGGCTATAGATACAGCAATAAGGAATATCTCACTAGGCAGTACCATTGACATCCCTGAAAAGGGCCATGACTGCAGTTGGAAAGTAAAACATAGGTAACTGCGAAGAAACCATGGGTAACAGAAGAAATACTTCATTTGATTGATGAGAGGAGGAAGTACAAAATTGTTACGGGAAACTCAGGAATACAGAAATACAAGTCACTGAGGAATGAAGTAAATAGGAAGTGCAGGGAAGCTAAGACGAAATGGCTGCATGAAAAATGTGAGGAAATCGAAACAGAAATGATTGTCGGAATGGCAGACTCAGCGTACAGGAAAGTCAGCATGAAAAATGTGAGGAAATCGAAACAGAAATTATTGTCGGAATGGCAGACTCAGCATACAGGAAAGTCAAAACAACCTTCAGTGACATTAAATGCAAGGGTGGTAACATAACGAGTGCAACGGGAATTCCACTGTTAAATGCAGAGGAGAGAGCAAATAGGTGGAAAGAATACATTGAAAGCCTCTATGAGGGGGAATATTTGTCTGATGTGATAGAAGAAGAAACAGGAGTCGATCCACAAGAAATAGGGGATCCAGTATTAGAATCCGAATTTAAAAGAGCTTTGGGGGACTTACTATCAAATAAGGCAGAATTTCGAAAGTCACTGGGGGAAGTGGAAACAAAACGACTATTCAAGTTGATATGTAGAATGTATGAGTCTGGTGACATACCATCTGACTTCCGGAAAAATATCATCCACACAATTCCTAAGAGTTCAAGAGCTGACAAGTGCGAGAATTATCGCACAACCAGCTTAAAAGCCCATGTATCCAAGTTGCTGAGAAGAATAACATACAGAATAACGGAAAAGAGAATTGAGGATGTGCTAGATGACGATCAGTATGGCTTTAGAAAAGATAAAGGCAGGAGAGAGGCAATTATGACGTTGCAATTGATAATAGAAGCAAACCTAAAGAAAAATCAAGACACGTTCGTAAGATTTGTCGACCTGGAAAAAGCGATAGACAATGTAAAATGGTGCAAGATGTTCGAAATTCTGCGAAAAAAAAAGGGATAAGGTGTGGACCAGTAATATACAATGTGTTCAAGTGCCAATAGGGAATAATAAGAATAGAGACCAAGAACGAAGTGCAAGGATTAAAAAAGGTGTAAAACAAGGATGCTGTCTTTCGCCCCTACTGTTAAATATGTACATCGAAGCAATGATGGAAATGAAAGAAAGGTTTAGGAGCGGATTTAAAACTCAAGGTGAAAGTATATCAATGACACGATTCGCTGATGACATTGCGATCCTGGGTGAAAGTATAGAAGAATTACATGATCTTCTGGATGGAATGAACAATCTAATGAGTACAGAATATGGATTGAGAGTAAATCGAAGAAAGACGAAAGTAATGAGAAGTAGCAGAAAATAGAACAGCGAGAAACTTATCAGGATTGATGGTCACGAAGCAGATGAAGTTAAGGAATTCTGCCACCTAGGCAGTAAGATAACCAATGACGGACGGAGTAAGGGGGATCATCAAAAGCAGACTAGCAATGGCAAAAAGGGCATTCCTGGCCAAGACAAGTCTACTAGTATCAAACGCCCGCCTTAATTTGAGGAAGAAATTTCTGAGAATGTACGTCTGGTGTACAGCGTTGCATGGTAGTGAAACATGGACTGTGAAAAAATCGGAACTGAAGAGAATCGATGCATTTGAGATGTTATGCTACAGACGAATGTTGAAAATTAGTTGGACTGATTAGGTAAGGGACGAGGAGGTTCTGCGCAGATTCGGAGAGGAAAGAGATATGTGGAAAACACTGATAAGGAGAAGAGACAGGATGATAGGACATCTGTTAAGACGTGAAGGGATGACTTGCATGGTATTAGAGGCAGCTAGCTGTTCAGGGCAAAAACTGTAGAGGAAAACAGAGATTGGAATACATCGCCAGCCGGAGTGGCCGAGCGGCTCTAGGCGCTACAGTCTGGAACCGTGCGACCACTACGGTCACAGGTTCGAATCCTGCCTCGGGCATTGCTGTGTGTGATGTCCTTAGGTTAGTTAGGTTTAATTAGTTCTAAGTTCTAGGGGACTGATGATCTCAGATGTTAAGTCCCATAGTGCTCAGAGCCATTTGAACCATTTTTTTGGAATACATCCAGCAAATAATTGAGGACATAGGTTGCAAGTGCTACTCTGAGATGAAGAGGTTGGCACAGGAGAGGAATTCGTGTCGGGCCACATCAAACCAGTTAGAAGACTGATGTCCCCCCGCCCCCCCCCCCCCCAAAAAAAAATAAAAGTTGATGGGCTGTCAGTGAATACAAGTTGTCCGTTCTTCAGCCACACGAGGAAAACTTTAAAATAACGTAATATAGAAGTCAGACATGGTGGTTGACAAAAGAAACGTTTTGTACAATAAAAGGACAGATCGTCAGTTGTATAAATTGAAATATAAAATGTTGATTCGCTGCTTAGTTAAAATATAGACATAGATGAATGGAAAATGAGTGTCACACCAGAAGATATGCAAACAGATAGACAGCTGCATAAAGTAAAACGGAAAGGCCGATGTGTGACTGATTAAAAGAGATACATAAGTTAATGCAGATGGACATAAAAAACAAATCCGTAATTTTCAGATACAACATTAGTAGTGCCCTGCTTGACACAGCCATGTCGTTTAAATGTCTGCATGTAACGTTACAAAGCGATAGGAAATGAACGAGCATGTAAGGATTGTGCTAAGAAAGGAGAATGGTCGACTTCGGTTTGGGGGAGAATTCCAGGAAAGTGTGGTTCACGTGTAAAGGAGACCGCATATAGGACGGTAGAGCGACATATTCTTGAGTACTGCCCGAATGTTTGGGATCCATACCAGGTCGGATTAAAGTAAGACATCGAAGCTATTCAGAGGTTGGCTGCTGGATTTGTTAGTGTTTGTTTTCGAGGAACGCTATTGACAAAATTTAGAGAATCGGCATTTGAAGCTGACTGCAAAACGATTCTGTTGCCTTCAACATACATTGGGCGTAAGGACACGAAGATAAGTTACGAGAAATTAGGGCTCATACGGAGGCATGTAGACCCTCATTTTTCCCTCGTTATATCTGCGAGTGGAACAGAAAACGAAATGACTAGTAGTAGTACGGGTACCCTTCGCCACGCGCCGCAAGGTAGATTGCGAAGTACCAATGTAGATGAAGAGATAAGTGGATGTAGACTGCCAGGGAGAAGAGTATCATGGCAACGTAGCATTTAAAGGTAGTGCCGTGAGGAAGTGAGTGGAGAGGATTGGAGAGGAAGGGAGCCCTGAGAAGGCGTGGGTCGTGGGGATCTGCGAGATCTTATTGGACGGGTGCAGGGAGGATTTCACCGTCGGGCGACTAAAATTTTGTTGGAAGAGAACGTGGAGGGTGTGGAGATGTTGAAAGGGTCCTGTAGCCACCTTTCATTAGTCCAGTAGCCGATTTTCACTAACATTTCTCTTTCTTTTCCTTGTTTATCTTTTCTCATAACTCTCATAGTGGTGTGATGGAATGAATGTGGTTGTGTGTCACGTTGCTAGACGGTGGCGTAGTCTGCTGCGGAAAGTCTGCGATAGTCATACAGATTCAGCAGCAGTTGAACAGAATAGCCAACTCTCGTAGTGGTCAAGTAGGCAAAGAGGTTTGCGCTACTTGTGAGAAATCCACCTGCGTTAGGTTGGTGGCGAAAATGGCATCTTTGGGATTTCCGGGCCACGCGGAGCCTGGAAGAGGCTGAAGAAGTAAAAGGGAAGCAGTCTGCCGCCGGTACGGGAAGCGTCCACAGCTGTGCTCCAGTCGAAGAAGGGTGAGTCAGACTGACCGCGTGGCGCGTTGTTACTTGGCGAGAGGAGAGCTGTTAGCTTTTGGTCTCGCTTTTCAACTCTGAGAGATTGCTTTGCCTTGTTGCAGCAAGGAATCCAAAACTTTGGCAGTTTCTTCTTTTACTAAATTTCTATAGCAGACTTGGATCCGCCGGAAGAGCGCCACACAAAGGTGTCGATAATAAGTGAGCACTCGCTTCTGTATGAATGTCTGTTTGCCTTCAGCTGTGCCTATATAAGCTTTCATTTTTCTAAATATTTATAGCTTTGCCTTCTCGTAAATTTTCCTTGCTTTATGTATCTTTCGTCCGTGGGGAGCCAACCACGTGGTTGAACATTAGAGTTTCTTGGGCTACCGTCATCACTAACTGCCCGCAGTCGCCTTACGCGAAACCCCACGGGCAACGCCAGTGCCACTGTGGATAACAGCATCCTGCAGCCAGAGAGAGGAGCCGAAAGGCGCATTTCGCAGTCGAGCCACGCAATCCAACAAACTGTGCACTAGGTCAAGATTGTGCAGACCGCAAACTTTCGGTGGCCCGACGCTCGTCGTCGATCGTAAGGGCGAAACAGTCAAGAGAATCTCATGTTTGTTCTAAAGAATGTTAACTGTTCATTATTGCTTGATGCGATATTGTTGCAATTTGGCCACAATACCTAGAAAATGCGTCTCCACAAACCACGTGGGCACGCGGGTGTACTGTGAAACGTGGACCGTTTCACGAGTTATTGCGATCAGTTATCAGGCAACAGCAGTTGTATGAATGATTCACACCAATGATTTTAGGTATATACTATAACTGTGAATGTATCGATGTTTTTCTTTAATGTTTTAGGAATTAATATTATCAGGAATTGTGTACATGCCTCACATCCATATCTTAGGAATAAATGATGTTATCCACAATCTTTTCTTGTATTCCGAGGTTACGTTTTTGCACCTAAGCCACTCACCTCGTAGCTTTCCCGTTAGCACATCCAACGCGTTTCCTTATGCACACGTCCAATGATTAGTTTCCCCTTTTATTTTAAAACAAATCTTTAGATTAAGTCTTATTTTCAGGTGTGTTGGAGGGAGCTGATCTTATGCACAGTGTTCATGCATTTGCTATTTTATTTCAAATGGTTGATTCTCGTGAACAGTGCACGGGAAATACTATTAATTATATCGCATCCCCTGTGAGCGATATCACGACGTATGCATTTTTATGAGTTTTTGGTCTGTAATCAAATTAATTTATTTTCCGACTCGGCCAAAACTTTGATTAGTTGTATGGTTAGAGTCGGTGGCGACCCTAATCTTAACGCAATAACCCGTAAAAACAGGTTAGTTCAATGTAGTTTTGCGGGAATGTGTTAATAGAGGGACAGCGGATTATCACGATCAGTAAGCAGGGTGAAAACTAGGGGATGAGTGGTGTCGAGTTTACGGGTAAAGTAGGATATTCGGAGGTGTTCAAGATGGAAGAGTAGGTTGGGAAATTTTACAAGTTGGTAGAAGATGCGGGTGGGGGACGATAAGCGGATCCGGAAGGCTGGGATGAGTGCGTGGCGTTCGAGGATCTGGATGACGTGAACGTGATAAAAGAAAGGAACGGAAATCCATGCCACATAACACAGCAGAGGAACCATTCGCTTGTAAGGCCGGATAAAATGCGAAATGATGTTATTAGTACAAAACGATCGGCAGAGCCTTCCCAAATGTTGTGTCTTCCTTTGACGGTCGGAAAAACAACACCTAAACTATTTGTGGTCATAAACGTCACGTTGAGGTCAGTAGCCGCAGAGCCCACGGTCGGAAAGCCTTCGACGCCTGGCAGCCGTGTCCAGAGGCCGCAGGAGAAACCGCGGCGTACCTTCGGCCTTCCGCCACCAGGCTTCGCGCGCGTCGCGTGCAGAACCGCGCCGGGTGGGGGCGGAGCTGTCAAGTGTCGGTCTTGTCCAGCGCGGGTCAGTTCCTCGCGGGTTGTCGCGTCTGCACTTCCAGCAGCAGCAGCTAAAGGTAGGTCACCGGTCTAACACTTGCTTGTCCGTCCCTTCTTAGGCCAAGTTACAAAACCTCATATAATTACACGTACACTCGCACATATCACTACCAAGTGAAATTTCTGACTGGATGGAAGGCTTTTTGGTAGGGAGGACACAGCAAGTTATCTTGGATGGAGAGTAATCGTCAGATGTAGAAGCAACTTCAGGTGTGTTGGAACCCATGCTGTTCATGTTGAAACTCAGAATTTTTTTCAGATAATGCTAATTAAGTACTGACTGAAATAACCGTCAGATCTCGATAAGACTTCAAAGTGGTGCAAAGGCTGCAACTTGCTTTAAATGTTGAGAAATGTAAAATTGTACACTTCACAAAACGAAAAATCGTACATCCTATGACAATAATATCAATGAGTCACTGTTAGAATCGGCCAAGTCATATAAATACATGGGTGGCACGTTGTCACGCTTCGAAGGGATATGAAATGGAATGATCACATAGGCTCAGTTATGGCAGACTTCGGTTTATGGTAGAATACTGTTGAGGTGCAATCAGTCTACAATGGAGATTGCTTACCAACCACTCGTGCGACCGGTTCTTGAAGATTGCTCAAGTGCGTGGGACCCGTACCAAATAGGACTAACAGGGGATATTGAACGTGTACAGAGAAGGGAAACACGAATGGTCACAGGTTTGTTAGATCCGTGGGAGAGTGACACGGAGATTCTGAAGGAACTGAAGTGATACACTCTTGAAGATAGGCGTAAACTGTTCCGAGAAAGTCTGTTAACAAAGTTTCAAGCACCAACTTTAAATGATGTCTCTAGAAATATACTACGACCTCCAACTTATCGTGCACATAGGGATAGTGAGGATAAGACTAAAAGGATGTAGATGTGGATGTAGATATATCTTACGGGTTGCTGCAGCGGCGCTATGATCATATATCTTAGGTACAAGGGCCAACAAGATCTACAGGTTCTACATGTACATAGATACTCTGCAAGCCACCGTACTAGTCATTCCCTTTCCTGTTTCACTCACAAATTAGAGCGATGGAAAAACGACTGTCTATATGCCTCTGTATGAGCCCTAATTACTTGTACCTTATCTTCGTGAACCTTACGCGTAATGTATGTTGGCGGCAGTAGAATCTTTCGGCAGTCAGCTTCAAGTGCCAGTACCCCCGAAATAAATATTTAGAGAGGCGTGAATCTAAAACTTGCAGAAATACGCTGGAAAATGAAAAGAGATACGCCTTCAAGCACCATTCCGACAGTTACCAAACTCTATGGAGATGTTCACCGCATAAAGGCAAAGCTGCCCTGTCCAGTACGTTGGTTGAAGACATCTACATCTACGTCTGCATCTACAAGGCTATTCTGCAAAAAACACATAAGTGTCTGGTACAGGGTTCATCGAACCGTCTTCAAAATAATTCTCCGTTATTCCACTCTCGAGCAACGCGTAGAAAAAAAGAACACTTGTATCTTTTCGTACGAGTTCTCCCTGCGCAGGTCCACGTCAACAAAGTATTTTTGCATTCAGAGGAGAAAGTTGGTGATTGAAATTTCTTGAGAAGATTCCGCTGCAACGAGAAACGCCTTTGTATTAATGATGTCCCAGTGACACTCTACCCCCACCCCTCCCCTATTTCTCGATGATACAAAATTACAAAATTACAAAAATTCTTTGAACTTTCTCGATGCTCTCGGGTAACCCTATCTGGTAAGATCCCACACCGCGCAGCAGTACTCCAAAAGAGGACCGACAAGCTTGGAGTAGGCAATCTCTTAAGTAGCTCCGTTGCATCTTCTAAGTGTTCTGCCAATAAAACGCAGTCTTATGTCCGACTTCCCCACAACATTTTCTATGTGTTCTTTCCGATTTAATCTGCTCGTAATTGTAATTCCTAGGTATTTAGTTGAATTTACGACCTTAAAATTTGTTTGATTTATAGTGTAACCCAAGTTCAACGAGTTCCTTTTAGCACTCATTTGGATGCCTTTACACTTTTCATTATTTAGGGGCAACTGCCAATTTTCGCATAATACAGACATCTTTTCTAAATCGTTTTGCAATTTGTTTTGATCTTCTGATGACTTTACTAGACGATAATCTGCAAACAATCTAAGACGGCTGCTCAGATTATCTCCTAAATCGTTTATATAGATGAGGAACAGCAGAAGGCCTATAACACTACCTTGAGAAACGCCAGAAATTACTTCTGTTTTACTCGATGATTTACCGTCAGTTGCTACCATCTGTGATCTCTCTGACAGAAAATCACGAATCCAGTCGCATAACTCAGACGATATTCCGGTGGCACGCAATCTGATAAGAAGTCGCTTGTAAGGTACAGTGTCAGAAGCCTTCTGGAAATCTAAAAATATGCAATCAATTTGACATCCCCTGTCGATAGCACTCATCGCTTCGTGAGAATAAAGAGCTAGATGTATTTCACAAGAACATTTTCTGAATCCGTGCTGATTGTGTGTCAATAGACCGTTTCCTTAGAGATATTTCATAATGCTGGAACACAATATACGTTCCAAAACGCTACTGCAAATCGGCAACAGTGATATTAGTCTGCGATTGAGCAGATAACTCGTGTTTCTTGTCTTAAATATTGGCGTGACCTGTGTAACTTTCTAGTCTTTAGGTACGGATCTTTCGTCGAACCAGCGGCTGTGTACGACTGCTAAGTATTGTATCAGCATACTCATGACTGGTATACATTCTGAACTGGAGGGCTTGCCTTTATTAAGTGATTTAAGCTGCTTCCCTACACCGAGGATATCTACTTTTAAGTTCAGCGAGGACCCGTGCCTGCCTTGCCGCCATGCTGTTGTCCTGAGTCCACTTCGTCACCGCTCGTTCTGTAGTCCTTGTACTGTAGCCAACTGTCTGTGTGATCTGCTCCCATGGCCCTCGTGCCAGTGGTTCGACCTTATTCAAAATGCGAAAGATGGGGATAAGTTGCACTGAAAAGTTCCAGTAATGTGAAACACATCCAATAGTCATCACGTATATCGTGGTTATGATTAAACTTTCGTTACCTGAGCCAGTGTAGACCGAACACTATTTACGTTATGGGTAACCAATTTTAAAGGATGGTATTCAGACTATGCGCTACGGGATTTGCGTTGTTGTACATCTACATGGTTACTCTGCAATTCATACTTAAGAGCCTGGCAAAGGGTTCATCGAACCATTTTCATACTACTTCTCTACCATTCCATTCTCGAATGGCGCGTGGGGAAAAGGAACACCTAAATATTTCCGTTCGAGCTCTGATTTCTCTTATTTTATTATGATGACCATTTCTCCCTATGTAGATGTATGTCAACAAAATATTTTCGTATTCGGAATAGGAAGTTGGTGATTGATATTTCGTAACAGATCTCGCCGCAAAGAAAATCGTCTTTGTTTCAGTGACTGCCACCCCAACTCGCGTATCATCTCTGTGACACTCTCACCCCTATTGCGCGACAACACGAAACGAGCTGCCCTTCTTTGTACTATTTCGATGTCCTCCGTCAATCATACATGGTAAGGATTCCACACCGCGCAGCGACATTCCAGCAGAGGACGGACAAGTGTAATGTAGGCTGTCTTTTTAGTGGATTTTTCGCATCTTCTAAGTGTTCTGCTAACAAAGCGCAATCTTCGTTTCGCCTTCCTCACAATATTATCTATGTGGTCTTTCCAATTTAAGTTGCTCATAATTGTAATTCCTAGGTATTTAGTCCAATTGACAGCCCTTAGATTTGTGCAATTTATCGTATACCCAAAATTTATCGGATTTCTTTTAGTACCCATGTGGATGACCTCGCACTTTTCTTTGTTTAGTGCTAATTGCCACTTTTCGTACCATACAGAAATTCTCTCAAGATCATATTGTAATTGGAATTGATCGTCTGATGATTTTACTAGACGGTAAATTACAGTGTCATCTGCAAACAATCTAAGGGGGCTGCTCAGATTATCACCTAGATCATTTATGTAAATCAGGAACAGCAGAGGGCCTATGACACTACCTTGCGGAACAACAGGATCACTGCTGTTCTACTCTGTGATTTACCGTCTATCACTACGAACTGTGACCTCTCTGAGAGGAAATCACGAATCCAGTCACATAACTGAGACGATACTCCATATGCATGCAATTTTATTAATAGTCGGTTGTGAGAAACGGAATCAAAAGCCTTCTGGAAATCTAGGAATATGGAATCTATCTGAGATCCCTTGTCGACAGCGCGCATTACTTCATGGGAATAAAGAGCTAGCTGTGTTGCACAAGAACGATATTTTCTGAATCCGTGTTGGTTATGTATCAATAAGTCACTTTCTTCAAGGTGATTCATAATGTTCGAGTATAGTATATGCTCCAAAATCCTACTGCAAATTGAGGTCAGTGATATAGGTCTGTAATTTAATGGGTTACTCCTATTTCCTTTCTTGAATATTGGTGTGGCCTGTGCTACTTTCCAGTCTTTAGGAACAGACCTTTCGCGAAGTGTTACTGTCATGACTTGCAGTTTGATGCCGGTACTGGTACGGCGACGTAGGGTTGAAACACAAGCATCAGTGTTCATTACAGTTGCAGAGAGGAGACATGGTTGTAGACAGTGTAAGCAGGGGTTTACTCGTAAAGATGTTTTATCAAAACAAGAGCAAGAGTGTTGCTGCTCTTCGCGAGTATCGACGCTACTAAAGGGATACAGAGAGGTTCTCTTTCTGCACAGGGGTTGGAGAGCACCATTGGGGAGTCCGAATTAACTGGCGATTTTGAAAATGTTCCTTGGAGAGGCCGACGGCCAACTGCGCCACGGATAATTGTTGAAGAAGTTACTGTTGCCATGGCTTAGAATGCTGAACGCAATATTCGATCTTCAAGCAGTGCACGAACTGTGTCACGGCAGCTGAATATTCCATGGTCCACCGCTCGAAAAGTGCTGCGAACATTATTGTGAAATGATATATGTAGCGCGGTTTCAGGCTGTCGTGGACGCAGATTGTCGTCACTGTGAGCAACTTTTGTAACCTGGAACGTAAACATGGTACGCAATAAGCAAATGTTACCCTCTCAAGTGAAAATTAAAATGTGTTTCTTTCCATGATTTAGTCATTACTCCTCTTTCGCATGTCCTTATAAATCTTTGCACAAACTTTCAATGTGCGACGATCATTCGTTTTTCGTGGGAGCCCTCTCAAGTTGCGACAATTTAATTACGTGTAGCCGCCCTGCACGCAGATCATTCCTCATCTGAAGGAACGGCTGTTTTTCTGTACTGAAAATAAGTTCGGATAAGGTTGAAAATTTAATCAGTACAGGCATACAAATATTGGAGTATGAGTTTGGTAAGGTTCGGTTAAAGCGTTCGTGGTGCCACACATCTCATTTTCGTACCGAGCGAGGTAGCGCAGCGGCTAGCCCACTGCACTCATACTCGGGAGGGCGACGGTTCAAATACCCATTCGGCGATCCAGATTTGGGTTTTCCGTGGTTTCCCTCAGTCGGTCCAGGAAAATTCTGGGATGTTTCCTTTGAAAGAGAGACGGCCCATTTCCTTCCCCATCCCTTGGTATTTCGTCCGTCTCTAATGACCGCGCTGTCGACGGAGCGTAAATCTCTAATTTCCTTCCTCCACTTTCAGTCGGTAAAATCCTGTTTGTTTATTTATTCACTTTACATTTGATAACACTTATAGCATTGCTACATATCATGGAACGTTGCATTACAGTTAGTGAATTAAAACATAACACATCCAACAGAAATGATTAACTCGGAACAAACAATAGAAAATAGAAAAAGGAAGATTCTTTTTGTACTCATAACACGATTTGCATAGACGCCAAACCTAACTTTTGTTTCTTTTTGATTAAGAAAATGTATCGAAACGTGACCATCTAAGGAAAACCCGAGGTAGAAAAGGTAAAGAGAAGGAAGGTCACAGTTTAACGTTCAGACCGACAACAAGGTTACAGCAAGAATCCAAATAACAGAACGATGTGGATCGAAGAATGGATTGGAATATTAGGTTTCAGTGACCCGTCGACGATAAAGGAAACGGATGAAGAAGAAGATCGGCCGTATTGTTTGAAAACGAACATTCCTGGCTTTCGTTCTCATTGATTTTCTTGAGACCAGTGGAAATCTAAATCTGAATGGATGGACACAGACTTTAACTGATGTTCTCCAGAATGCGAGTCCAATAGATAAACAGTTTCAGAGCCTCGTTCACTAGAATGCGAAAGGCTGCGGAAAGACTGAAGCTGTGTGTGTGAAAATGTGTGTGAAATCTTATGGGACTTAACTGCTAAGGTCATCAGTCCCTAAGCTTACACACTACTTAACCTAAATTATCCCAAGGACAAACACACACACCCATGCCCGAGGAAGAGCTCGAACCTCTGCCGGGACCAGCCGCGCAGTCCATGACAGCAGCGCCCTAGAGCGCTAGGCAAATCCCACGCGGCAAAGACTGAAGCTGCAGAGCACAAAAAGATGAAATAATATACTCGCGCTGGGGGGAAAACAAGTGTGTTTGTATAAGATGTTAACGCCAGTTACTAATAATAAGCAGCGTATAAGGAAGTGGTGGCCGTGGTCTCTTGTTGGGAACCATCCTGGTATTCGCCTGGAGTAATTCGTAATGCTTGGAAAACGATGCTCAGTTGTAAGGCATTGACCTGCATTCTGGAGGACCTGGGTTCAAATACTGTCCAGTCATCTAGATTTAAGTTTTCCGTCCTTTACCTATAGCTTTGATTAAGGCGAATGATGCCTTTAAAAGACATTGCCGATTTCCTAATTTCTCCTAGCCCTACTCAAGCTTGTGTTTAGTCAGTGGAATGCTAGATCTAGTGTTCCTTCCTCCCTTTCACAGGTAAAGAGAACCAGACCGATTAAAAATCCTGAGTTGAAACTAAAAACAAAAATCGTCGATTTCATGCAATTTAATAACATGCAAAAACATGACTCATAAATGAGTGAATTTTAGGTAAGGAAGTAGCTGTGCAAGCGCCTTCAACTACTGCGGCAGCCTGTAAAAAATAGATGTTGGAGAGCAGCACATATTTTTTCATAGGTGGTAAGGATGGAAGTGGCTCAGTGATAAAGTTAGTAATTGTCACACTATTGATGTAATGTTTCAAGATTCATTCCTCAATCGATTTTACGAATTTTCTGACAATTACTGATTGTTTCACATCTCGCAATCACTTCGCAAAGTGAAAAATCCTGAATTGCAACATCCACGTTACTTTCTGGGACTTTCTATACTTCAGTGGACATGTATACTAAATGGTAGAAGGAAGGCAAGGTCATAAAACCTCCAGTACGACCATGCCCAGCAAAACACTGCCGTGTACAAGTCGGACTTCGAAGGAAGGAAGAAAGGAAGATTAGAGTTCGACACTTTGTCGAAATCGAGATCATAAGAAACGGACCAAAAGCCGGAATATTTCAAAGATGAAGAACGAAATCGGCTGTACCTCACTCAAAAGAACCGTCCCGGCATTGCCTGTAGCGATTTAGGGAAATCATATAAAACCTAAATCTGGATGGCCAGTGTGCTAACCACTGCGCTACTTCCTTCGGTATCAGCCTTGGGGTTGAAGACAGCTGTACCGTAGACAATGTTCTATTGTCAACATGCTTCAGTCTTGTATTCAACGAATGGATGTAACTCTTCCTTTTATGCAAAACGACTTCATGTCAACAAGAAATTTCATGACAAGGTACACACATCGCGGCGAAAGTTTCGGAGTACACAGTTCATCAAATAGTGGCCTACACAAAGTTCGTGAATTAGCGGGACATATGCAGTGCAAAGCATGTTTGTGGATTCATCACATAGATTGTGCCTAAATTAAGTCATTCCAAAAATTTTCCCTGTATGACGTCAGTGAATGCAACGCAAATCAGCTTTAAGTGAATTACACTTCTTGACAGCAGACGGTCCATTGTGTTTTGCAGGATATCGTGAATCCGTGTCTTCATTGGGAGCTTCCCATCTATTCAAAAGTCTTAGAGTTTTGAAGTCTTCTACTTCACCTATCGTACAATTTGTGAAAGTCCATCCCTCTTGTGAACATGAGATAGTGGCTGGCAATGTAAGTAATGGAAGTGGAACACCACAGCCGTGTTTTCGAAGTACGAGGGTTGATTTTCAAGTAAGGGTCGTGCGCGCGTATAGTCCCGTAGTTCGCGCGGACGCTGCAACAAGCCACGGCGCCACTTGCCGGCATCCTTCCCGTTCACACTGATGCAAGTTGCAGCTCTGTAGCTGACGTGTACGCATCGCTGTGCTACTTTATAATGTTTAAGATTATTGATCGCCCACCGCGTGTGAGATACGGTCAGTGATACGTTTTTTGACCGCGAGAAGCCTATCAGCTGCAGAAATTCATCGTCAGTTAACAGAAGTTTATGGCTTGAATGCAATGAGTGAAGGTAAAGTGCGTCAATGGGTTAGAGAGTTTAAAAATGGCCGTCAAAACGTCCATGACGAAGAACGCTCAGGCCGGCCCTCTGTGATCACTGATGATTTGGTGGCTGCAGTCGAAACAAAGATTCGTGAGGACAGAAGATTCACAATTTCCACTCTTTCTTTGGAATTTCCACAAGTTTCAAGATCGGTTTTGTACAAAATTGTGTCTGAAAACCTAAACTTTAAGAAACTGTGTTGTCGGTGGGTACCCAGACTCCTCACAGAGGACCACAAAGGGAAGAGATTTGCCACTTCATTGGACTTTCTGATTCGTTACGAGGAAGAAGGGGATGACATGTTGAGTCAAATTGCCACTGGAGATGAAACATGGGTATCCCATATCACTCCCGAAAGCAAGCGGCAATCGATGGAATGGCGACACACAACCTCACCCGTCAAGGTCAAAGCCAAACAGACGCTGTCAAAGCGGAATATTATGGCAACTGTGTTCTGGGACCGGCGCGGTGTTTTGCTAGTGGACTTAATGCCACGAGGAACGACAATCAACTCAGATGCCTACTGTGCAACTCTAAAGAAGCTCCGCAGAGCAATTCAAAACAAAAGGCGCGGTATGCTGACAAAAGGAGTTTTGCTCCTGCACGATAACGCTAGGCCTCACACCTCTCAAAAGACTCGTGATTTGATTGATTCTTTTGGCTGGGAAGTTTTGGACCATGCACCATACAGCCCCGACCTTGCTCCTAGCGATTTTCACCTTTTCCGGTACCTGAAATACCATCTTGGCGGGCAGCGCTTCAATGACGACGATGAAGTGAAAGCGGCAGTGAACTCTTGACTGTCGGGCAGGCGGCCGAATTCTTTGCAGAGGAAACTAAAAACTTAGTTGTACGGTATGACAAGTGCTTCAATAAACAAGGCAATTATGTAGAAAAATAGGTAAAAGTGTGTAGAATCAGAAAATAAAAGTTTTTTTACAAAAGTATTTGTATCTTTTTTTAAAAATAAAAACGGCCCTTACCGAGAAAACAACCCTCGTATTTATTATTGAGGCGACTAGTTTCAAAGCTACAGTAGTTCATCCTCAGGTCCTACTATTAATCAAATAAATACTTTCAGTCACTGGTGACTACATGTTCGGAATATACACTCCTGACGGATAACGGCCGCGCGGATTGTAATGTGTGTGTTTTGTTCCTAGCACAAGTTAGTTTAAGTAGTGTGTAAGTCAAGTGACAGATGACCTCAGCAGTTTGGTCCCTTAGGAATTCGCACACATTTCAACATCTGAACGGATAGCGGCGCACGGCACATAGTTATATGAGTCATAGGATACATGAGCCAATGACTGGAACTGCTTATTTGGTTAACAGTAGGCCCTGAAGAAAACGCAAATGTGGCGTTTAAACTAGTCATTTGACTAATAAATAGAGTACTTCGAAAATACAGCTGTGCTGTTTCACTTCCATTACTATCATACAATTATTTACAAGAGTAGACAGCGGCTCATAAAAGAAATACACGCCAATAACTGGATGTAACGACTGTTAATGCAACAGGGTGTGTTGCTGAACTGATTCCCTCCAGTATGTTATTTATTGTACTATCCGGTCCCTGACATGAAGCTGTGATAATTATGCTTGCATCGCGGTGGATAAAACGGCTGTTTGATATACCAGTGGTACGTCATTTCCTGTATATTGGGAAGGAGGAGGGAACGTTAGGACTGACTGATGTGTCCACGTCAAAGTATTTAGAGACGGGTGTGTTATTATACAATGAAGGTGCTTAAATTCCCTCTCTCTCTCTCTCTCTCTCTCTCTCTCTCTCTCTCTCTCTCTCTCTCTCTCTCTCTCTTTTTCGCTCTCTCTCATTCTCTCTACTGCTGTGGTCTTCAATACGAAGACTGGTTTAATGCAACTCTCCGCGTTAGCCAACCCTGAGAAAAGACTTTTCATCTCTGCATAACCGCTGCAACCTACAGCCCCTGGCCCCTGCTTACTTCAGTCAACCTCTGATTTCCCTATACAGTCTGAATCACCTAACACTTGCACGGCAAATATACCAGAAATGGAAAATGCTGTTGATGCGCGGTTTTCAAATGGTTCAAATGGCTCTGAGCACTATGGGTTCTGTGGTCATCAGTCCTCTAGAACTTAGAACTACTTAAACCTAACTAACCTAAGGACAACACACACATCGATGCCCAAGGGAGGATTCGAACCTGCGAACGAGCGCCTAGAACCGCACGGCCGCACCGGTCGGCCGCGGTTTTCACCTGATGGACTTGTAATCAGGGTCTTGTAATGTTAGCCAATAAACAGACTCTAATAACATAGACTTAAAGAGTAAGTTTTGTGCAAACATACATTTTTTAAAGGAACAGTGCATGTTGACATTAACAAACTAAAAGTAGGGTAAATTAGAATGTCAGTGGTTTAGATTGCAGGACTGTAGTGCGAGTCGTTTACGAGATATCGTATTTTGAAAAGTTCCCACATCGACACTTGTACAGTACCTGTGGTAGCACACACCAAATAACAGCAGACGTTCATATCTAGTTATGTGGATTCTGACCAGTAACGAGACAACTGACCGTCAAATATTGTGTTCAAAATGACCACCGGTAGCGGCAATACACGCTTGCAGTCCGGTATGAAAAGACTTCTGCACACGTGCTAGCATTTCAGCGGAGATGTCCAAGCAGTTTGCATTAATATGTCGTTGAATATCATCGGCTGTAGTTGAAATGTCCTTGTAAACAGCACCTTTCAGCTTTCCCCACAGAAAAATAGTCTACAGGCTTCGAATCCGGCGAACGGGCAGGCCGAGGTACAGGTAATGCGAGTCCAATCCAACATTATGTAGTACATTGTGCACTATGGGATGGACAGCCATCATGTTGGTACCACAAATTCCTCCTAGTCTGCAGAAGAACGTCTTCTAGCATCTGTGGAAGATGGTTTGTTTGGAGGCTGCTGTTCTCGTGCACGTTCAGTGTTCCGTCTGTGAAACACGGCCTTTGAGCTGATGGTTCACTGTCCCACACCACACATTTACATTCGATGGACGCTTACACTCCACCCGACGAAACCAATGGGGATTGACAGCAGACCAATAGTGCATGTTTCGGCGTTTTACCTGGTGATGATTGTTAAATGTGGCTTCATCTAAACAAGATACATTATACATCTGGAGTATCCTGTATTAATTCCATAATCATAATCGTGTCCGCCTCCGTAGCGCAGTGGTAGCGTGACCGACTACCACGCAAGGGGGCCCGGGTTCGATTCCCGGCAGAGGAATGGGTGTTCTGTGTCCTTCATTATCATTGACACGCAAGTCGCCGAAGTGGCGTCAACTAAAAGATTTGCAATACGGCGGCCGAACCCAGAAGGTGATATCCCGGCCAATAAATACCATACGATCATTTCATTTCATTTTCTCATAATCGTTTCCATGCAGCTCTTGACGCAGAGAGATGTGACAGGGACGAACCTATGTCGACAGAAAATGCATGGAACACTTGCCTGATTCGTGCCACTCCCTTCAGCGATTGCGCGGGAGCTAACGTACTGGGCACACGCAACAGCAGCGAGAACATTAATTTCCCTTCTTCTGACGTCCCTAGTTTCCTTCTGTTACTTTGTCTAGGTGTTACACTACCACTTTCACGTTGTTGGTTGAAGAGGTTGATAAATAACTGCAGCGATGGTTGACGTCTATTGGGATTTCTTGCTGCATACAACGTAAAAGAACGAGCTGGATTCTTCCTACACTCTCCGTACGCCAAGAGCATGTCGTTTTTCTCTGTATCGGTAGATCCTATCGTCCCCTCACCACCTACTGCTTGGACTGTCACACACTAACTGCCTAGCAAGTCGCAGTGCACTTAAGGAACAGACTAGCACACTGCAAAGAAACATAACAACGTAGTACCTAGCAACTACGCTGGTTCAATGGCACAAAAAAGTCTCGATGTGGGATCTTTTCATAATACGATATCTTGTAAACTTCTCGCGCTAGAACACCGTACTTTTTGTTTGTTAATGTCAATAGGTATTGTTCGATTTAAAAAAGTGTATCTTTACACAAAAAGTACACTTTTAAGTATTATTATTATTTGTTTATTGGCTAAGAATACGAGCCCCTGATTATCAGTCCGTTCTGTGGAAACCGCAAATCATTAGCACATTTCATTTCCGCAATATTTGCAGTGCAAGTTTTAGATGATTCATCCTATCTAATTTCTGTCCACCGCTCCTCCTCTCCCTTTTTCCTCCATTATTAAATTAACTATTTTTTGATCACTCAGGACCTGGGCTGTCAACCGATCCCTTATTTTAATCAATATTTCCCATAAATTTGTTTTTCCCCCCAGTTTGGTTCAATACCTCTCCATTAGTTACACAATCTGTCCATCTAATCTTCTATATTCCTTTGTAGCATCACATTTCAAAAGCTTCTGTTCTCTTTTTGTCTAAACAGTTTATTATCCACATTCCACTTTCGTATACTACTGAACTACTACACTGCAGACAAACAGAGTTAGAAAAGACTTCCTAACACGTACATTTACATTCAATGTTAACAATTTTCTCTCTTTTAAAAATTCTTTTCTTGCTACTGCCAGTCCGCATTTTATTTCCCCTTTACTTCAGCCTTCATCGCTTACCTTGCTACTCAAAAAGCAAAACTCGTCTACTGCTTTCAGGGTCTCATTTCCTAACATAATCCCCCCAGTATCGCCTGATTTAAATCGACTACATTCCATTTTATTTGTTTTACTTTCGTTGATGTTCGTCTTAGAACCTTTTTTCGAGACTCTAGCCATTCCGTTCAACTGCTCTCCCAAGACTTTTGTCGTCTCCGACGAAACTACAGTGTCATTACTCCCGGAAGAGCGCCGCGAAACAGCTGAAAAACCTGAACTGGCAGACGCTGAAAGACAGACGGCAATTACATCGCGAAAGCCTACTCACAGAGTTTCAAGAACCAGCATTATGCGAGGAATTTGTGAACGTACTCTCGTAGCGATAGCGAAGGCAAAATTTGGCCAATTATAACGCGCACAGATACATTAAAGCAATTACTGTTGCCGCGCCCCATACGCAAATGGAACGGGGTGAACCTCTCATACGATGAGAATTGCCCACTGCCTGCGGTTCAGAGTGGTTCCCGGGGTATGATTATAGATGTACGTCATTCAGTTCGAAAGATAAATGAATATCTTCAATACTCCAGTAGATAAAACGTTATCAAGTATCTGCATTAATAACAGAACAAAGAACCAGGCACTTCCTGTTCTGTCGTCCGCTGGAATATGTGAACGCTTCACTCATAAACGTCCGAAAGAACAGACATTACGCCGAATCGGACGCTTCGATACATATTAAGTAAATTGAAGGTGGAGGGGGGGGGGAGAGAGAGAGAGAGAGAAAAAAGAAAGAAAAGGGAAAGAATTCATGATGTCAGCTGCATCGAGACTTTATGGGGAATCAGCGGTGACAAGTGAAAATGTATGCTGGACCGGGATTCGAACCTAGAAACGCCAGCTTACTTTTTTTTTGTGGGGTACCTAACAAAAAGAAATAAAACAAAATCATAGCCATCCCTAAGGGGCACCGCCACTTATGTCCCTGCCAAACAAAAATGAGCTCTTACCTCTTCAGGCGTTGCCTTAAGTTATTAGCCAGTTGCGTTAACTCTGCGCTACCCAGACAAAGGGTTCCTCGCAATTGCGCGGTATATCTCGGTACACCCTCGGCCCTCACAAACGCATCTCCTTAGTAAGCAGGACGTCCTGGTTTCGAATCGCTAATCAAAATACATTTTTAGTTGTCGCCGCTGATTCCGCATAAAGTCCCGATGCAGCTGACATGATGAATTCTTTCCCTTTCCTTTCCTGCCCCCCCCCCCCCCTCTACCTTCAATTTACATAATACCAATTACTTGTGACATTTCCCTTAGTGCGGTATGGAGTACCCAGGTAAGTGCAACGTGGTACGTGGTACAGTGATGAAGACACTGACCTCTGTTTCGGCAAGTTCGAGACTCAAATCCAAATCGTGCAACAAATGGTTCAAATGGCTCTGAGCACTATGGGACTTAACTTCTAAGGTCATCAGTCCCGTAGAACTTAGAAATACTTAAACCTAACTAACCTAAGGACATCACACACATCCATGCCCGAGGCAGGATTCGAACCTGCGACTGTAGCCGTCGCGCGGTTCCAGATTGAAGCGCCTAGAACCACTCGGCCACACCGGCCGGCACACTCTTCCTCAAACCAAGTCTATGCCCCATCTCTAGTTCAATGGCTCTGAGCACTATGGGACTTAACATCTGTGGTCATCAGTCCCCTAGAACTTAGAACTACTTAAACCTAACTAACCTAAGGACATCACACACATCCATGCCCGAAGCAGGATTCGAACCTGCGACCGTAGCGGTCACGCGGTTTCAGACTGAAGCGCCTAGAACCGCACGGCCACACCGGCCGGCCCATCTCTAGTAGCCTCATCTCCAGGACATTAAATAGAATCTGTGTGTAGATCAAAATATGTATCTCGCTGGCTAAGAAAGCGTTACTACAGATTAAAATTTTCAGGTTTCAGTCCTCACTCGATAGTAGGATCTTTTTGTCACTTGTCACTTATTTCATGCATGAGAATGATCTTTGTGTGTGAAGAAACACGAAATGGTTTGTAGTCCATGGGAGGATGGGAAGCGCTTACCATTTGCAATTACACTATTCTTAGTCCGGTCTTCAGTCCAACGTTCAGGTTGAGGATGAGTCTAGCCGTATCCACATTTCGACAGTGCTAGTCACCAACGTCTATTTCTCACCACAGTGGCAAGTGACATCTGAGATGAAGAATCGTACGGATCCAGAAAAGCCAGTGAAGGTCAGTAATGTTAAGTAATATGACCGTTATCGTTACATAAACGCCATCAAATGTGTTTCTATGAGGCAGATAATGGCCCTGCACTCAGTTTTGTTATGTCACCTGTCGGGTGCGTGTTTTGCTGTCTGTTCAGGTTGTGGCTGAGGAGATGCTGAAAATCCCAATCGGTCCATAGCGGCATAGTGATCCCGTGAATGGAGAAATCGAACTAAGCAAATTTTTCCTGCTTTCTTTGTAGGGGTGGCGGTTATCGCTCAATCAATCGGTTTTCGGTTACATCGTTTCTTTTCCACGGCAGTTTAATTTGAGTGTTAAAACCGCCCCATATAAACGGTTTCTGAAGTAACTGATTTTCGATTTTTTTTATTCCTGTTATTTGCTGTAATAAACGTTGAAATCGAACAAAGGTTGAAAAATTTTGACTAAGTTTCAAGATACGTAGAATAAAAATATTAAATTAAGTAGGCAAAGGAAAGGAAACTTAGTCCGTCTACCGTTCGCTGATTTTCTCGATAGGTCGTAAGTGGTTGAATACTATAAAAAATCACGAATATTCTATTGATTCTAATTTTTTGAAAGTCTGCTCGGAAGCAATGTATTCGGGGAGCCTTACCACTACTTGGACATTACGAATAAGCAGTGCTAAAGGATGAAAACTGAGGTCGAAGGACTATTTTTCGTGTTAATTTGTCCGTTTTCAAGGGTTAAAAGCAGGAAAAGCCATATTATGTAGGCACAGGTAGCAGATCAGCTACTTGCTATTTTTATTGTATACTATAAAAAGGACGGAATGGAGAGTGTCTTGAAAGGAGGATATAAGATGAACATCAACAAAAGCAAAACGAGGATAATGGAATGTACTCGAATTAAACCGGGTGATGCTGAGGGTATTAGATTAGGAAATGAGACGCTTAAAATAGTAAATAAGTTTTGCTATTTGGGGTGCAAAGTAACTGATGATGGTCGAAGTAGAGAGGGTATAAAATGTAGACTGGCAATGGCGAGGAAAGCGTTTCTGAAGAAGAGAAATTTGTTAACATCGAGTATAGATGTAAGTGTCAGGAAGTCGTTTCTGAAAGTATTTGTATGGAGTGTAGCCATGTATGGAAGTGAAACATGGACGATAAATAGTTTGGCCAAGAAGAGAATAGAAGCTTTCGAAATGTGGTGCTACAGACGAATGCTGAAGATTAGATGGGTAGATCACATAACTAATGAGAAGGTACTGAACAGAATTGGGGAGAAGAGAAATTTGTGGCATAACTTGACTAGAAGAAGGGATCGGTTGGTAGGACATATTCTGGGGCATCAAGGGATCACCAATTTATTATTGGAGGGCAGCGCGGAGGGTAAAAATCGTAGAGGGAGACCAAGAGATGAATACATTAAGCAGATTCAGAAGGATGTAGGTGGCAGTAGATACTGGGAGATGAAGAAGCTTGCACAGGATAGAGTAGCATGGAGAGCTGCATCAAACCAGTCTCAGGACTGAAGACCACAACAACAACAACAAATGAATCGTTAAGCTTTTAATTTATTACTGTTTGCATAATTTCCTTTCTCCTTTACTAGTTCATAGAAATAGCAGAGAAAACCTTAATCTTTTAAAGCAAATGAAGCACTGTTCTTAACTGCTACGTCATTTTATAAAAACATTTTCTAACTAGTGTTGGCATCGTTCGGCGCTACAACGGATGTCGTGTGACGACGGCGAGAAAATACCGTACAGACCAGGCAGAAAAAACTGGTTCAAATGGCTCTAAGCACTATGGGACTTAACATCTGAGGTCATCAGTCCCCTAGACTTAGAACTTCTTAAACCTAACTAACCTAAGGACATAACACACATCCATGCCCGAGGCCGGATTCGAACCTGCAACCGTAGCAGCAGCGCGGTTCCAGACTGAAGCGCCTAGAATAGCTCGGCCACAGATGCCGGCAGTCTAGGCGAAGGCTAGTTTTCCACACGGCACGTACATGCATACCTTTATCTACCACACACGGCAACAGGGACATTACTGTCTCAGCAATCCTGTATCAGTTCTTATGCCATGTGTTTGTTGCCCCTTTCCATCGACATTGTTATTAAACTGACACTGATCGGTCTTGCTAGTTTCTATAATAACGCAAAATTTTAAACCAATGTTAGTGTAAGAACAAAAGCTACTCCTTTCTTTTAAAAAAAGTTTAATCAAAAACGAAAAATTTTTGTACTCCTGCTATATTTTGGTTGTTTTACTCGGTTATTAGTAAAAAATTAACACCTGTTATAACTGCGACCAAACAAAAACCGAAAAGTACCAATTATTCGGAACTAAAATACCGGTGTCAGTTTTAACCGGTTGATTTTCGCATAGCTATTTTGTTGTCGTTTAATATCTCAGCGACAGAGAGATTTTAGAAGGGATACTATAATTCTATTGACTGGAATACTCTCTTTCAAATTCTAAAGGTGGCAGGGGTAAAATACAGGGAGCGAAAGGCTATTTACAATTTGTACAGAAACCAGATGGCAGTTATAAGAGTCGAGGGGCATGAAAGGGAGGCAGTGGTTGGGAAGGGAGTGAGACAGGGTTGTAGCCTCTCCCCGATGTTATTCAATCTGTATATTGAGCAAGCAGTAAAGGAAACAAAAGAAAAATTCGGAGTAGGTGTTAAAATCCACGGAGAAGAAATAAAAACTTTGAGGTTCGCCGATGACATTGTAATTCTATCAGAGACAGCAAAGGACTTGGAACAGCAGTTGAACGGAATGGACAGTGTCTTGAAAGGAGGATATAAGATGAACATCAACAAAAGCAAAACGAGGATAATGGAATGTAGCCGAATTAAGTAGGGTGACGCTGAGGGAATTAGATTAGGAAATGAGACACTTAAAGTAGTAAAGGAGTTTTGCTATCTGGGGAGCAAAATAACTGATGATGGTCGAAGTAGAGAGGATATAAAACGTAGACTGACAATGGCAAGGAAAGCATTTCTGAAGGAGGGAAATTTGTTAGCATCGAGTATAGATTGAAGTGTCAGGAAGTCGTTTCTGAAAGTATTTGTATGGAGTGTAGCCACGTATGGAAGTGAAACATGGACGATAAGTAGTTTGGACAAGAAGAGAATAGAAGCTTTCGAAATGTGGTGCTACAGACGAATGCTGAAGATTAGATGGGTAGATCACATAACTAATGAGGAAGTATTGAATAGAATTGGGGAGAAGAGAAATTTGTGGCATAACTTGACTAGAAGAAGGGATCGGTTGGTAGGACATGTTCTGAGGCATCAAGGGATCACCAATTTAGTATTGGAGGGCAGCGTGGAGGGTAAAAATCGTAGAGGGAGACCAAGAGATGAATACACTAGATTCAGAAGGATGTAGGTTGCAGTAGGAACTGGGAGATGAAGAAGCTTGCACAGGATAGAGTAGCATGGAGAGCTGCATCAAACCAGTCTCTGGACTGAAGACCACAACAACAAATGAATCGTTAAGCTTTTAATTTATTACTGTTTGCCTAATTTCCTTCCTCTTTTATTAGTTCATAGAAATAGCAGAGAAAACCTTAATCTTTTAAAGCAAATGAAGCACTGTTGTTAACTGCTATGTCACTTTATAAAAACATCTTCAAATTAGTATTGGTATCATTCTGCGCTAGAGTAGATGTCGTGCGAAGATAGCGAGAAACTACCGTACAGGGCAGACGGGAAAAAATGGTTCAAATGGCTATAAGCTCTATGGGACTTAACATCTGAGGTCATCAGTCCCCTAGACTTAGAACTACTTAAACCTAACTAACCTAAGGACATCACACAGATCCATGGCTGAGGCAGGATTCGAACCTGCAACCGTAGCAGCAGCGCGGTTCCAGACTGAAGCGCCTAGAACCGCTCGGTCACAGCGGCCGGCAGGCTAGGCGGAGGCTAGTTTTCCAAACGGCACGTACACCCACACCTTTATCCACCACACACGGCAACAGGGACATTACTGTCTCAGCAATCCTGTATCAATTCTTATGCCATGTGTTTGTTACTCCTTTCTATCGACATTGTTATTAAACTAACACTGATCGGTCTTCCTATTTTCTATACTAACGCAACATTTTAAACCAATGCAAGTTTTAAGAATAAAAACTACTCCTTTTTTAAAAAAGGTTTATTCAAAAACGAAAAATTTTAGTACTCCTGCTATATTTCGGTTGTTTTACTCGGTTATTAGCAAAAATTAACACCTCTTACAACCGAGACCAAACAAAAACCGAAAAGTACCGGTTATTCGGAACTAAAATACCGGTGTCGGTTTTAACCGGTTGATTTTCGCATCGCTATTTTGTTGTCGTTTAATATCTCAGCGACAGAGAGATGTTTAGAGGGGATGCTATAATTCTCTTCTAAGTGCTTCGATCGGTCGAGGCTGCATCTACTTCTGCTTCGACACTCCGCAAGCCACTTTACGGTGTGTAGCGTAGGGTACTTCTCGCACCACTGTCACCGCACCCCTTGTCCCCCCCAATAGCTCAGCGTGTTCGGTCAGAGGGTTAGCCGCCCTCTGTAACAAAAAACTGAGTTAATGGATCAACGACGACGAACTTAAACGGATGTCTTACGACGTCCGCCCCGAGCAGATACAACGAACGAAACGAACAAAATGAGATTACACACAAAAAAAAAAAAAAAAAAAAAAAATAAAGCGTGTTCGGCTAGACGATAGCTGCCCTCTGTAATAAAAAAAACTGAGTTAAACGATCAACGACGAACTTAAACGGATGTCTTACGACGTCCGCCCCATAGCAGATGCAACGAACGAAAGCGTCCTAAGGGGCCCGGGTTCGATCCCCGGCGTGGTCAGGGATTTTCCCCGCTCAGAGACTGAGTGTTGTGTTGTCCTCATCATCATTTCATCCCCATCCGGCGCGCAGGTCGCCAATTGTGGCGTCGAATGTAATATGACTTGCACCAAGGCAGCCGGACCTGCCCCGTAAGGGGCTTCTCGGTCAATGACGCCAAACGCTCATTTCCATTTACCGCACCCCTTCCCTGCTCCATTGGCGAATGGCACATGGAGAGAACGAGTGTCGGTAATCTTCCGTATTAGCTCTAGTTTCTCTGACGTTTCTTTGTGGTCAGGGCCAGTTTAACGCCCAAGCGACACAAGGTGCCGATTGTGGCGCCACAACTGGTAGTTTTGTGCCCAGTGGGTTATCACAATATTGTTATTAGCGGCCGCTTGGGGTGGCTCTCTGAGATGGGCACCACCTAAGTGCAAGACTTTTACACATTGCGTATTACAACTAGTAGCGAAAACCGAGACGGGCGAAAGAGTACGAGGTTAAGGTGGAAGAGTCGTTTGTGTGGGAAAATGTTCTGGAATCGACTCTAATCGTGGTCATTACACGGGACGTGGGACGTTTCAGAGAAACTACTTGGAACGTTTGACCTCATGTGTTTCAGCAGTAAGCCTCTCAGTGACGCACAATGCCTCTCTGGTACCACCTGCCACCAGAGCATCTACGTAACGTTCTCGCACTTTCTAAACGTTGCCGTGACGAGTCGCGCCGCTGTACTCTCTGTCTCTTCTGTTGATACAACCTAATACGGTTCCCAGACTGGTGAGCAATACACAGGAATCGCTCGAACGAGTGTTTTGTAAGCCACTTCTTCCGTAGAATAATTACACTTTGTAACCTCCTCCTCACTTATCGACCTTAATGACAGTGGAAAATTAAACGGCGTGTACCTAATGGAAATTTGGGAAAAGCAATCGTCACCGAAGTTAATCTGTCGGTAAAGAGGGAGGAAAGGGTTACATCTAAATGAAACGGAAAATGCAAATGAAACTGGTGGAAATTAATTTTGAAAAGGGGTAAAGTTAATAAAGAAAGTAAATGTGTGGCCATTACGTTAACAATTAACTAGCGGTAATTAGATATTTGAGATTTGGGGGAAATTACGGTCGCCAGTCCTATGGACAATTACTATAGTAACTGAAAATGAAAGATTCCTTCACATATAATTAGCACTAAAAGCGTGGCAACTGAAGGTTGACACGTGTTGTGTGAAAACTGAATGTTTGTCAGAAGTAATAAATTTCGCTCCACTCTCACTTAATTTAGCAAAAGAATTAATAAAACCGGAAAATTGAAAGTTAATTTAGTGACTGAAATTAATAGTGAGCTTTGTTTCTGAAGCACATCGAAATTCAGTAAAATACGGTTAGTCTTGGGCTACCTCAACAATCATTTCAAAAGCTACTTGAATCTACGCAATTAAGAAATAAGGGATTTAACTTTGAACTTGAATTAAATGATTCTGAAAAATTAACAATAGTAAAATTTAGTACGTACCAAGCTGAGCTGCAGTCACAGGTAAGCTAAAATATGGTAACGAAACTCTCACTCTTAATTTGTGCTTGTGTAATCTAAATATTGTAGCCAGCTATGAATACTTAAACTGAACTTTGAAATTAAAGCAGTGAAATGGAATGATATTACTTTAATGCTGGCGTTTGAATTTCAACGACACGCGGGTTCATTTCGGAAAAGGAATTGCTTGGTAATGCAATTGGGACAATGAGCAACAAAGGTTCATACTAAGTTGCTGTATTTTTTGTGATGCAACAGTTTTAAAAGCTGAGGTCTGCCATACAGTTCTAAAACTTTCCGTGCTTCCAGTCTTCCTTGTTGGTTGATTGAAGGTTTGAAGCCGTCGATCGAGGAGGTGGCGACTATCACTCATTGTCGGCCGTCGCTGTTGCAGAAGCTGGATGTTGGCGCGCCTTCTTCTCGACACGGTCTCCAGCCGAAACGGGCTCTTGATGTGTGCCAGCTAACGCCTTCCGTCCGCGACACCATGTCAGAAACTATCATAGCAAGTCGATCGCAATTACATGCTGCCAAACTCCGAAAGCGCGGCAACCCGCGGGAGCATCACACAACACACCTGCTCCACTCGCTCCTCCAGCCAGACTCTCTCTGCTCAGCCCGCGCTCCACGCGGCAGAGTTAACACTACCAAAGATCCTAAACACTTTGTTTCTCCACACGACCTATCGATGTATTCGTTCGATAGCATAGTTTTCCCTAGACAGGACCCAGCGTAAAAATACAAATAATATTTACAAAACAAACCAATTATACATCGACATAAATGCATAAATAAATATATATATACAAATAGTAAAACAGTTACAATATATAAAGACGCAGAAATGTCATACCTTCAGGTAACAAAATAAGGAAAAAAATTTATAGTACAATAGATGGAAATAGGAGGCTATGCATTTCCGGCGTTACAACTTCTCCCGTTGAAGCTCAAGCAGGCACCTGCTTTTTATGTGGCCATTCCGCTTCTGGTTGCTCCGAATGACTACTTAAGCATTTTACGGCTATTACTGTTTCCGGTGATTGATCGCCAACAGCGTAATCGCAAAGTAGTGCAGCACTTCTCCATACTGGTACGTAGAACGTGGACATTTAGGTTAAAGCCTATTGTTTTCCTGATATCCTCGTTGCAAATAAACTCGTACTTATATGTTTCTTGACTAATTAAACTCGAAACCGCCAATTTTATAGCACCTAAAACTGCCTATTTCGTCGTTAGTCCCTATTTATGCTTATTTTAACTTCAAAATTCTAATAGGTGCCTATTTCTCTAATGTAACAAAATTCTTGTATTTTCAAAAGGTACGAACTGCTTACAAGAATCGAAGGTGGGAGGACTGAAGGCGGCATTTGGGAGGCGGGGGAGAAATATCTGGAACTGATAGAATCCTGACCAACTGCCTGATTCCTTGAAGACAGATATTCGTAGGCTTTGAACTGACCTTATATGAACGAAATAACACAACTTGAAAGTTAAACCTGCCTAGTCATTGTAAAAAACCCTCGTCGATCATCTTGATTATACACGGACTCTCACTGTAGGAAAGCAAGGAAGTTATCGATTTTTTTTATTCACCCTTAGGACGTAGTGCACTGCTTCTACACTCCTGGAAATGGAAAAAAGAACACATTGACACCGGTGTGTCAGACCCACCATACTTGCTCCGGACACTGCGAGAGGGCTGTACAAGCAATGATCACACGCACGGCACAGCGGACACACCAGGAACCGCGGTGTTGGCCGTCGAATGGCGCTAGCTGCGCAGCATTTGTGCACCGCCGCCGTCAATGTCAGCGAGTTTGCCGTGGCATACGGAGCTCCATCGCAGTCTTTAACACTGGTAGCATGCCGCGACAGCGTGGACGTGAACCGTATGTGCAGTTGACGGACTTTGAGCGAGGGCGTATAGTGGGCATGCGGGAGGCCGGGTGGACGTACCGCCGAATTGCTCAACACGTGGGGCGTGAGGTCTCCACAGTACATCGATGTTGTCGCCAGTGGTCGGCGGAAGGTGCACGTGCCCGTCGACCTGGGACCGGACCGCAGCGACGCACGGATGCACGCCAAGACCGTAGGATCCTACGCAGTGCCGTAGGGGACCGCACCGCCACTTCCCAGCAAATTAGGGACACTGTTGCTCCTGGGGTATCGGCGAGGACCATTCGCAACCGTCTCCATGAAGCTGGGCTACGGTCCCGCACACCGTTAGGCCGTCTTCCGCTCACGCCCCAACATCGTGCAGCCCGCCTCCAGTGGTGTCGCGACAGGCGTCAATGGAGGGACGAATGGAGACGTGTCGTCTTCAGCGATGAGAGTCGCTTCTGCCTTGGTGCCAATGATGGTCGTATGCGTGTTTGGCGCCGTGCAGGTGAGCGCCACAATCAGGACTGCCTCACACAGGGCCAACACCCGGCATCATGGTGTGGGGAGCGATCTCCTACACTGGCCGTACACCACTGGTGATCGTCGAGGGGACACTGAATAGTGCACGGTACATCCAAACCGTCATCGAACCCATCGTTCTACCATTCCTAGACCGGCAAGGGAACTTGCTGTTCCAACAGGACAATGCACGTCCGCATGTATCCCGTGCCACTCAACGTGCTCTAGAAGGTGTAAGTCAACTAGCCTGGCCAGCAAGATCTCCGTATCTGTCCCCCATTGGGCATGTTTGGGACTGGATGAAGCGTCGTCTCACGCGGTCTGCACGTCTAGCACGAACGCTGGTCCAACTGAGGCGCCAGGTGGAAATGGCATGGCAAGCCGTTCCACAGGACTACATCCAGCATCTCTACGATCGTCTCCATGGGAGAATAGCAGCCTGCATTGCTGCGAAAGGTGGATATACACTGTACTAGTGCCGACATTGTGCATGCTCTGTTGCCTGTGTCTATGTGCCTGTGGTTCTGTCAGTGTGATCATGTGATGTATCTGACCCCAGGAATGTGTCAATAAAGTTTCCCCTTCCTGGGACAATGAATTCACGGTGTTCTTATTTCAATTTCCAGGAGTGTACTTTCTGCGGGCGAACAATTCAACAGAAGAAAATGCCGATAACAGCTAATTCAAAGTATAGTCGTATAAGACTGGCTGCCAGACTTTCTGCACTATATGACAGAAAGAAAAGTTATTTGTTTATTGGAGAAAATTAAGGTCCAAGTGAAGTAGGAGAAAAAGGACGGGCAAAAATGGGAAAGGTTTTGCAGAAGAACACCGGGCTGAAGGACTTGTGCGCAGCAGCATACACACTAAGAGCAAAATCGAGCTCCCGTGATTGCAGCATTCCTGTCAAACATGCGCAAAAGTAAAGTACGAACAAGTCACACCCTTTGATGCAGAACGTTCTTCATCGCTATATAAAATAATACTGACAAACATGCGCCATAGTTTTTCTCTGGAAAACCTAGAAAAGGATTTAGTTATTTACTGTGAAACCAACTATGATCTGAATGTTTGAAACCACTCGTTTATCCGGCATTTATTAAATTGTATATTACACGTATTTCAACGGGAGGCTATGTGTTTTATAACGTATTTCTGTCTGTGAAAAGCTAAAAAGGTTTGGGGTCAGTTTGAATGTTATAGTAGTATAATTTTTGCTGTGTCCTGCAACTTTGCATAGTTTCAAATGGCTCTGAGCACTACGGGACTCAACTGCTGAGGTCATTAGTCCCCTAGAACTTAGAACTAGTTAAACCTAACTAACCTAAGGACATCACACACATCCATGCCCGAGGCAGGATTCGAACCTGCGACCGTAGCGGGCTCGCGGTTCCAGACTGCAGCGCCAGAACCGCGCGGCCACTTCGGCCGGCTTGCATAGTTTCATTTTCCTTGTTTTTAATCAGTAATAATATGCTAATATGTCAACACTGTACGTTTTATAGTATATTTCTTCTGCATAGTACCTTTTAGGGCCTATTGTAGGTTTTATATAGCCTAAATTAGCTACTGTAAGAGCCTATTTCAGGTGTCTAAACTGCACTTTTTACGACCTAAAAATCCGCGGTCTACTGATAAGCAATACTTTACATTTATTTAAGTTCAGGATCAACTACCAGACAGTGCTGCAATCGTCGATTCTCTGCCCGTATTTTCGTATCTCGCTAATCTTATAACGGTGCAGATTTCCTATAGGCAACAGGTTCGCCCTCGAACAGTCCTACTGAGCTGCTGACATTAACCGCTATGTGAGTCATTCACGCATACTGTAGACAGTTATGAACGTATAATACTCGCTAGCGTTTCTTCCAAAATTACCCTCACATCCGTCGGTTTCGCCCATTAAGAATGACATGTCACTGCCGATATAACGTCACTAGGAAAGTGTCCTACATTAAGCTGTCATCATCAGACTGGGAACCAATTACATCCGGTTTCGCACAAGCTTCCATCTTAGGGTCCCTGCTTTTCCATCTTTTGTGAATGACCTTTCATCAGCAATCAGCAATATCTCGGACAGAGTTGAGGACATAGAAAGTAAAATACAAATGGAGCTAGATGGTTCTAGTTCAAGAAAGGGGGTCTAGGATTTTGTTGATATCATGTCCTCTTGCTTGAACTGATTTTGCGCAGAATGCTTTTATGATATGTTACCGCCGTTGAATTGTCGCTAAAGTTTCACCTGCTCGCTGTCTTTTTCAGACGTGAGACTTTGTGTCTGACGCTTAACAACCGAAAATCGATCGTATTAGTGTTCTTAGATTAAAAGCATATTATTTTATGCTGAATTTGAGTTGCTCGAAGTGGGAATTAGTTCTAGAAAAGGAAGCAAGTCCGATTTTTTGTCTTTATTATACGCTACATTAGAGTAGCATGGAACGCTGCATCAAACCAGTCTCAGGACTGAAGACCACAACAACAACATATTGTCATCTGCCTTTATTCACTTCTGTGAATCACGCTAAGCTATTTAAAAGATGCCACTTATTCTAGCGATTAGTCTTTAATTGCGTGTTCAAAAAACCCAATATCACTTTCATATTTAGCCATCTTATTGCGTAAATGTTTCTTTAGAGTATTTCAGAAAAGAAGAAGCAGCGAGATTGAAGTTATATATATATATATAATTCCGTCAGGAGACTATGTTTAAAAATTATGATTTGATACTTTCTAAATTCATGACGTACGGTTTCGGTAATATACCTCTTACGAATGCCGCCGTGCTATCCGGCCGACGAGTGTGCGAAGATATTTGTCCTCTTTGGAGTGGCAAGAACGTTCACATATGAACTCGATTTGCTGGGCTGGAGTCGTTTTTTTATCACCACACCGTTCTAGCCGTGTGGTGAAAGGTCTAATATAGCACCTTCAATCAGTAATAGCCAACAAAGCATTGTCATAAAAATGAGTACTGCGTGTTTTTCTACAATATCGTTGGAAGTACACTGCAATGACTCAAAAAATAAAAGAATAAAAATAAAAACAGGGCCAGCTGCAGGAGATGTCTGGCAGAGGAAGAAGTATCATCATTTTACCTACGGCAAATTCACGCATTAGCATACCTAAAACAGACGCCGAACGTTTTGAGGAGAGAGGGAAGAGATTCATCGCAGCCACAGCTATGAGAATGCTCTATAGTCAAGGGTACAATGCACGAGTAGCATGGATTTTAGTGCTTTATTGGCGGGGCTGACCGTAGGTATGGACTGCTGTTAGCAAAAATTTACCTTCGGTGTGGTGAATGAACTTCTATTGATAACGCTGTGACTATTCCATAATTCACCCACAAGTGCGAAAAACCTAGGCGTTTTTTCAAAAATTTTTAGGCTTCTTGCGTCTTAAGTTTTAGTTACAAAAAACTGAGTAGGAATCACCTGTTAATCTCCATGAAAATTTCATTAAGCACTCCTTTTTTAGTTATAATTGTCTACTGTTTGTTGCGAAGTTTTTCTCATATGCGAAAAAATCAGACTTTGTGTCTCGTAATGGTACTCTTGAAACATCATTAATATACACACCTGGAAATGGAAAAAAAGAACACATTGACACCGGTGTGTCAGACCCACCATACTTGCTCCGGACACTGCGAGAGGGCTGTACAAGCAATGATCACACGCACGGCACAGCGGACACACCAGGAACCGCGGTGTTGGCCGTCGAATGGCGCTAGCTGCGCAGCATTTGTGCACCGCCGCCGTCAGTGTCAGCCAGTTTGCCGTGGCATACGGAGCTCCATCGCAGTCTTTAACACTGGTAGCATGCCGCGACAGCGTGGACGTGAACCGTATGTGCAGTTGACGGACTTTGAGCGAGGGCGTATAGTGGGCATGCGGGAGGCCGGGTGGACGTACCGCCGAATTGCTCAACACGTGGGGCGTGAGGTCTCCACAGTACATCGATGTTGTCGCCAGTGGTCGGCGGAAGGTGCACGTGCCCGTCGACCTGGGACCGGACCGCAGCGACGCACGGATGCACGCCAAGACCGTAGGATCCTACGCAGTGCCGAGGGGACCGCACCGCCACTTCCCAGCAAATTAGGGACACTGTTGCTCCTGGGGTATCGGCGAGGACCATTCGCAACCGTCTCCATGAAGCTGGGCTATGGTCCCGCACACCGTTAGGCCGTCTTCCGCTCACGCCCCAACATCGTGCAGCCCGCCTCCAGTGGTGTCGCGACAGGCGTGAATGGAGGGACGAATGGAGACGTGTCGTCTTCAGCGATGAGAGTCGCTTCTGTCTTGGTGCCAATGATGGTCGTATGCGTGTTTGGCGCCGTGCAGGTGAGCGCCACAATCAGGACTGCATACGACCGAGGCACACAGGGCCAACACCCGGCGTCATGGTGTGTAGACCGGCAAGGGAACTTGCTGTTCCAACAGGACAATGCACGTCCGCATGTATCCCGTACCACCCAACGTGCTCTAGAAGGTGTAAGTCAACTACCCTGGCCAGCAAGATCTCCGGATCTGTCCCCCATTGAGCATGTTTGGGACTGGATGAAGCGTCGTCTCACGCGGTCTGCACGTCCAGCACGAACGCTGGTCCAACTGAGGCGCCAGGTGAAAATGGCATGGCAAGCCGTTCCACAGGACTACATCCAGCATCTCTACGATCGTCTCCATGGGAGAATAGCAGCCTGCATTGCTGCGAAAGGTGGATATACACTGTACTAGTGCCGACATTGTGCATGCTCTGTTGCCTGTGTCTATGTGCCTGTGGTTCTGTCAGTGTGATCATGTGATGTATCTGACCCCAGGAATGTGTCAATAAAGTTTCCCCTTCCTGGGACAATGAATTCACGGTGTTCTTATTTCAATTTCCAGGAGTGTATATAAGAAAAAGTAGGGGTCCTAAGGTGGAAACCTGTGTGTCATCAAATGTAATTAGTTCCCAGTTGGATGACGTATACGTTACACTCTTTCCTGTTGACACCATTTTTGTCCCGTCACAGACGTACGATTTAAACCATTTTGCGCTGTTTACTGTCACATCATAACTGATTCACTAAAAGGTTAACGCGATTCACAGAATCAAATCGAAAGATCACCAATCTATCAGATGTGTGCAGCTGTGCAAAACTTTTTAAGAAGCCTTTCGGAACTGTTCCTGAAAACACGGGGTTATCAGGTCCAGTAGATGTTGCCAATAACATACACCGCGACAAATAATGTCTACCACAAAATATTTGAAATCAAATAATTTTAATCACTGCGATAAAATACAGTCGTGTGCAAAATGTAAAGACGGAAATAACTTTCTCGTGATGCATCACTGCCAAGTAACAAAGATCGAAGAAACTTGGGCCATAAGCCCTACATTTAAAGAACTGCTACAGTATAGTACAGTACAGTACAGTACAATACAGAAAGTGACTAGAAGAAATACGCGATGACACGAACAGAAATGACACTCTTATTCAAAAACAATAATTATGCTGAAGTCACTGCGATTTATCACGGTCCACTGGCCAGTACAAAAAGGAGGGACATGGCTCTTAATAGGGTGTGCGATCGCCACAGACGGTAGTGCATACTCCGCAACGTGGTCCCACGCTGGCCACGCGGTTCTACACCTACATATATACTCCGCTAGCCACCAAGCGGTGTGTGGCGGAGGGCACAATTCGCGCCAAAGTCATATTGCCCCCCCCCCCCCCCGCCCCTCTGTTCCACTCGCGGAATGCGCAAGGGAAAAACGACTGTCTGAACGCCTCAGTACGAGCTCTACTTTCCCTTATCTTTGAGTGGTTATCATTGCGCGATTTGAAATTTATTGGTAATAATATATGCTCTACATACTCTGCGAAGATCGGATTTCGGAATTTAGTGAGCAGCCCCTTCCGTTTAGCGCGTCGTCTATCTGCAAGTGTTTCCCACTTAAAACTTTCTATGAGATTTGTAACGCTCTCACGATGGCTAAATGTACCAGTCACGAATCTTGCCACTCTTCTTTAGATCTTCTCAATCTCTTGAATCAGACCCGACTGGTAAGGGCCCCATGCAGACGAACAATACTCTATGTGTGGACGAAGTAACGTATTGTAAGCAATTTCCTTTGTTGAAGGACTGCATCGCTTCAGGATTCTACCAATAAACCGCAATATAGAGTTCGCCTTGCCCGTTACTTGCCTAATCTGATCATTCCATTTCAGGTCATTTCGAATAGTCACACCCAGATACTTGACGGATGTTACCACTTTCAAAGACTGGGCATTTATTTTGTACTCGTACATTAGTAGGGATTTTCGCCTTGTTACACGCAGTAGGTTACACTTACTAATATTGAGAGATAACTGCCAGTCATTACACCACGCATTTATTTTCTGCAAATCCTCATTGATTTGCACAACTTTCGTGTGATACTACTTTCCTGTAGACTACAGCATCATCGGCAAACAGTCTAATGCCGCTGTCAATACCATCAACCAGATCGTTTATGTAAATCGTAAAAGGCAGCGGACCTATTACGCTGCCCTGTGCACACCTGAAGTTACGCTTGTTTCTGTTGAAGTCATCCCATTCAGGACGACATACTGCTCGCTGTCCGTTGGAAAACTTTCTATCCAACCGCATATGTCATCGGATAGACCGTAAGCGAGCACTTTTTGGAGCAAGCGACGGTGCTGAACTGAGTCGAACGCCTTTCGAAAGTCGAGAAATACGGCATCAGCCTGGGAGCGGGTATCTAGAGCATGTTGTATATCATGCACAAAGAGGGCCAGCTGTGTCTCGCACGACCGCTGTTTCCTAAAACCGTGCTGGTTTCTGCAGATGAGATTCTCAGAGTCTAGAACTTTGAACACAAAATATGTTCCATGATTCTACAACAAATCGATGTCAGTGATGAGTTTTTGTGGTAGGGCGTTGCACTCCTCCACAAGCGCGATTAACAACTGTGGGATGGTCGTTGGTGCAAGTTCAGATGTTGCAAAACGTCTCCCCACCGCAACCCGCACGTGCTCATTAGTCGAGTATCCTCCCTCGCGCCACGAGCTCCTCCGTGTGAGCTGTTCGATGCGGTCGCGCATTTTCAGCCATAAAACTGAACTCAGTTTCGAATGCACTCCAAAAAGACGAAATGCCTTCACAAAAGAAGACGAAGTAAATATTCCAGAATTCGAATCGAGAACAGCTGCCAACATGAGTAACGTAGAAGTAAATATCCCCGGAGTAGTGAAGCAACCACTTAATAAAAGCAAGCCTTCTGGTCCAGACTGTATACCAATTAGGTTCCTTTCGGAGTATGCTGATGCGTTAGCTCCATACTTAACAATCATATCAACCGTTCGCTCGCCAACAGATTCGTACCCAAAGACTGGAAAGTTGCACAGGTCACATCAATATTCAAGAAAGGTAGTAGGAGTAATCCACCAAATTTCAGTCCCGTATCGTTAACGTCGATATGCAGCAGGATTCTGGAACGTATATTGTGTTCGAACATTATGAATTACCTCGAAGAAAACGGTCTGTTGACACACAGTCAACATGCGTTTAGAAAACATCGTTCCTGAGAAAGACAACTAGCTCTTTATTCACATGAAGTGTTGACTGCTATTGGCAAGGGACTTCAGGTCGATTCCGTATTTCTAGATTTCCGGAAGGCTTTTCACACTGTACCACACACGTGGCTCGTAGTGAAATTGCGTGCTATGTTATATCGTCTCAGGTATGTGACTGGGTTTGTGATTTCCTGTCAGAGAGGTCACAGTTCGTAGTAACTGACGGGAGGTCATCGAGTGAAACAGAATCGATTTCTGGCCTTCCCCAAGATAGTGTTATAGCCCCTTTGCAGTTCCTTATCTGTATAAACGGTTTGGGAGACAATCTGAACAGCCGTCTTCGGTTGTTTGCAGATGACGCTGTCGTTTATCGACTAATAAAGTCATCAGAAGATCAAAACAAACTGCAAAACGATTTAGAAAAGATATCTGAATGGTGCGAAAAGTGGCAGTTGACCCTAAATAACGAAAAGTGTGAGGTCATCCACCTGAGTGCTAAAAGGAACTCGTTAAACTTCGGTTACACGATAAATCAGTATAATCTAAAAGCCGTAAATTCAGCTAAGTACCCAGGTATTACAATTACGAACAACTTAAATTGGAAGGAACACACTAGAAAATGTTGTGGGAAAGGCTAACCAAAGACTGCGTTTTGTTGGCAGGACACTCAGAAAATGTAACATACCTACCAAGGAGACTGCCTACACTACGCTTGTCCGTCCTCTTTTAGAATACTGTTGCGCGGTGTGGGGTCCTTACCAGATAGGACTGACGCAGTACATCGAAAAAGTTCAAAGAAAGGCAGCACGTTTTGTATTATCGCGGAATATGGGAGAGAGTGTCACAGAAATGATACAGGATTTGGGCTGGACATCATTAAAAGAAAAGCGACAGAATCTTCTCACGAAATTCCAATCACCAACTTTCTCCTCCGAATGCGAAAATAGTTTGTTGACACCTACCTACATAGGAAGGAACGACCACGACGATAAAATAAGCGAAATCAGAGCTCGTACGGAAAGATATAGGTGTTCATTCTTTCCGCGCGCTATACGAGATTGGAATAATAGAGAATGCGAAGGTGGTTCGATGAACCCTCTGCCAGGCACATAATTGTTATTTGCAGAGTATCCATGTAGATGTAGATGTAAATGTAGATGAGTACCGTGTAACAATAACGTTGCAGGTGAGTGTAACGTGTTCAAGGATCTGAAGGCCAGTACGCCCATGGAACATTATATGGCTCACCTGGACCACCAAAACGATTGTGTTCGACAACGTTTCTGGGTATGTTCCCACCTCTCGCCATATGTAGGTACGTCCATAATCACTAGTCGGACTGAATCTGCTCTCATCTGAGAAGAGTATGTGACTATGCTCCTCGTTGGTCCACGCGCTAAGCTCTTCGCACCATCGTAAACGGCGCCGCCGATTTGCGTATGTCAGCGGAACAGAAAGTACTGATCGTCGGAACAAAGAGGCCTCCCCCATGCTGTCGCCGGGTCACGACCCACGTGAGATTGAATGCCTTGCAGTCCTGGTAAATGTGGTTACAACCGCGCCCACTGTTTAATGTGGATCCCTTCCTGCCTGTTGCACAATGTAGCTATCATATACTGCTGTAGTTGACCTTGGGCGACCACCTCCTCTCTTTCGGGCAGCAGTGCCTTTGATTCGGAACGATGCTCGTACGTATGAAACAGTACTGTGGACAATACCCATCTCCTGGGCTACACTCGTCACACATCGTCCTTCCGGCTTCCCGATGATTCTTCCCCGTGTGAAATCATCCATACGTTGTCAATGGGGCGTGTTGTAATGAAGGACACTACCAAAGTGCTCCGTGACTGCTCACTAGTTGACGCATACCGTATTTACCTGTTCCTTCAGCAGCCATGTGTAGTGGAGCGAGCCCCATTTGACGCTATAGTCACGACATGTTGCGTCCAGCTTTCTGCGCAAGACAGGAAGACCTCTGGCAACATGCTGCCCCACTCTGAGTCATTTCCACCTAGTAGTTAATATGTTGTGTTAATTTATCTACGTTGTCCTTAAGTTCTGAAGAGCAGTGTACGTTTTATTGTCAGGCATGTAATGTAATTTAAAGAAGAATGTAATAATTCAAATTCTCAAAAACGAACATACTGACAGTTGCGAACATAACCGAACTATAAGTTTAATAAATCATACTTGCAAAGTACTGTCCCCAATTTTTACAGAAGAACTGAAATGAGAGAGGCCGACCTCGTTGAAAATGAGTTAAGTTACGTAGAAATGTACTAACGCAAGAGGCAGTACCGACTCCACGACTTATCTGAGAAGGTAAGTTAAAGATCGGCCAACCTAAATTTATAGGTAAATGTTGAGTGAAGCTCTTCGACATTCTGAAGATAGCAGGGATGAAATACAGGGAACGAAGTTTATTCAAGACTTGTACAGAAATCAAGCTGCAGGTATAAGAGTCGTAGATCATGAAAGAGAACGGAGTGAGACAAAGTTGTAATCTATCCCCGATGTTATTCAATCTGCACACTGAGTAAGCAGTAAAGGAAACCAAAGAAAACTTTGGAGTAGGAATTAAAGTTCAGGGAGAAGAAATAAAAACTGTGATATTTGCTGATGACACGGTAATCATGTCAGAGACGGTAGAGGACTGGGAAGATCAGTTTAATGTAGTGGACAGAGTCTTGAAAGGAGGATATAAGATGAACACCAATAAAAGTAAAACATCTCTTCCGCTATAACCTTTTCTTTCTTTCTTTCTGTTTTTTTTTTTTTAAATAGCATGTCAAAGGGATTTCCTTACTTTGACAATTATTCTTCAGGTAATAAATTTTATAGCTGGAAAATTAAAAGAAATTGTTCACCAACTTCTGTTTTTTGACATTTTGTCAAAGGGCTATGATGATATCTGTAAACTGAAATAATGTACAAACATTGCAAATTTCGGATCGTTATACCTAGCAGTTCACTTGAAAATGTTCTTTCTGCGGCAAAATAAAGGAATATCAATTAAAAAATAAAAGATTATGGGTCACAGAGTTTGATGTTTCAACAATAGTTTGACTCCCAGACAGTAGGAATAGCTGTCTAAGTTACTACACAACTCCTCTCTACGATGCTTTTAGCAATCTTCGTCCTTTTGATAGCTTGTCTCTCCAAATCCTTGTTTCTTTTCAACATCACTCTTATTGTCATTGTGCATATCACAGATCGTGTGTTTTCCACCTCACAAAAATGGCTCTGAGCACTATGGGACTTAACTTTTGAGGTCATCAGTCCCCTAGAACCTAGAACTCCTTAAACCTAACTAACTTAAGGACATCACACACATCCATGCCCGAGGCAGGATTCGAACCTGCGACCGTAGCGGTAGCGCGGTTCCAGACTGTAGCGCCTAGAACCGCTCGGCCACCCAGGCCGGCTTTCCACCTCACAAGACAATTACATTTCTTGTTTTGTACCTGACAATAACATATACTAAAGAGTGTAGAGTATAATATATTCCTTAAGTCAGATGGAGCAAATACAACAAATGAAGTGTTAAAAAAAATTACGAACATAACCACAGTTTACCAAATGCTATCGTGGACCCAACGAAGTCTGTTTTCAGATATCTGTCTGATATTGAGTTATTGGTCGCACATAAAATCAGAATGAAAGCGTGAACATTGTGATTTGGACCAGAATTCTGGCCGACAGCTCCATGAAATCTCTTTGTTCTGGATGTCGAAGTTGATTTCTCCTCACATACAACTTCACTATTGCTAGTAACATCGTCTGCATTATCACAAGAAACTGTCTTTGTTAGTTAGGTAATTTCCTCGAGGGGTATTCTATTTGAAGAACCTATTATGCTATGTTTATGCTTAACTAATAAAGTTCACAAAGTACCAACAAAGGTACTACGCTATACTTGAGACTTGCCGTTTCGGCGGAGGTTCGAGTCCTCCCTCGGGCATGGGTGTGTGTGTGTTTGTCCTTAGGATAATTTAAGTTAAGTAGTGTGTAAGCTTAGGGACTGATGACCTTAGCTGTTAAGTCCCATAGATTCCACACATATTTTGAACTTGCCGTCTGAAACAGAAAGGTGCTTGTAATGTTTGCCAAATAAATGAATATGTTTCACAGATATTACTGGAAACTTTGACTGGCAGATTTTTCTCTGAGAACCCTTTATGGCAGCATATTTTTGGAAAATAAACTAAAATTATTTAGAACTGAGATAAATACATAAGTCATTTGAAAGACGAAAAACTATTTTAGTGCATAAAAAACCCAAAAATCGAAATTTTCGTAATTTGCTGGGTCTGTCTGTGTCCTCTTAAAATACTGTTTGTTAATATCATGTGTATGAAAAGTGCGTAACTACGGTGAAATTATACAGTTGTTGTGCTTTATTTACACAGGTGCACACAGAAAAAATCTTCTGCATTTCAATGGTGAGCACGTTAAAGTGAGGTAGTGCTTATTTGAAGTACAACCCCAATCACTTTCCAAGACTTAAGCCGTCGGCACACGGACGAGTTAGCTAACACTTTTTTAAAAAATTTATTGGCTTTCGGGACGTTCCCATCCATCCATCTCAACAGTGGAATGACGGTTATGACGATAAGAACGTGAGGACAACAGAACACTTAGTCTCCGAGTGGAGGAAATCTCCGACCCGGTCGAGAATCGAATCCCAGGCCCCTTTAGTAAGCAACCAGCAGCGCTATAGCTAACGTTAACGTGGCGGTCAACTAGTTTTGTGACGTCACTTCCTGCTATTACACGTTGAGGTGCTATTTCGTCACGTGAAACACAAAATAAGTTCTGCCATATTTCGGCGAACCAACAGGTCACAAGCAGAAAGCTCGAGGCGCAGAAAGCAAGACTTGTGCTTGTGTTCTTTGGAAGCCCATATTTCTTATTGGTGGACTTTATGTTATGCCTTATGCCTCATGAATATATGCTATTTCTAAGCACCAGCACATTGAGTGTCGCGAGAACGAATTGTTATTGGTACGATTTGTTGTAATTAAACGACGTGGAACGTCATATTGGTGGTTAAACAATTTTCTTGTTTAGTTATTATCGCTGTATAACTCACGTGTTATCAGAGTAAGCCTTTTTAGGAGAACGACATAATGAAAATTCACGAAAAACGGCTCGTTCTTGTTACGATTTGCTATAATTAAACGAAATTAACAACATTTCAGCGATTAAAGCCACAGAAAACTATAAGATAAAACGCAAAGTCGCTTATAACGAAGCTGCAGCCTAGTGTATTCAGTACAGACACCACGTTACGGATCAGAGGTTAGGGCGATGTAGGGTCTGAGCCCTGTTGTGGCTACTTTCTTCCATTTTGGCGTTTTCCAGAAAGGTCGTGAGATTTTCTTACGATATTAATAGAAATACTTTAAAAAGGATAATACATCATAATGTTCTGCAAAATTATGATTATTTGGTCACGAACCGGATTTGAGCTTCTCAAGCAAACACAGATAAACGTGATGTGCGACTTACACAGATATTATTTGTATAGAAGGTACAAAAATGACAAAATGTTTACACAAGAAAATATTACAGAAATTACATTAACCAAAAAGGGGTGAAGCAATGTTTTTATGTAAGGATGCACATAACAAATGATGAGAAATAATATTACTCTACCCTCGTATTTGCAACGAAAACTAAATTTAACAAGAGGGAAAATGGAAACTGAGTCTGATAATTTAATACTAGTCTGACATTCTGTGTCATGTATTTTTTGATTTCCCTTATTTCCAGTAGTCATCTTCCTGCTTTTTGAAAGAATGTAAAACTTCACATCCTACATCAGATGGATGGTTTTCTGCTAAGATGATCGCAAAGGTTGAATCATTCTTCCTTAACAGCCAGCTTCTCTCATGTTCACGTACCCTAATTGCCACAGCTCTGCCTGACTGGCAAATATTCACTGTTTCACACTGCTTGCAAGTGATTTTAAATACACCACTATGTACCAAGGGTTGAATTTTGTCTTTAATATGGAATAAAATTATGATACGTTATTGGTATAATAAAATGCAGATCTGTAGTTGCGAGACTTTAACATTTTTACAAGATTGTTCAAATGGCTCTGAGCACTATGGGACTTAAAATCTGAGGTAATAAGTCCCCTAGAACTTACAACTACTTAAACCTAACCAACCTAAGGACATCACACACATCCATGCCCGAGGCACGATTCGAACCTTCAACCGTAGCGGTCGGGTGGCTCCGGACTGAAGCGCCTAGAACCGCTTTTTTCTTTCTTTTTTTATCGGTATTGTTCATTACGTTTGGTGAGTGCGGACGTCACAAAACATCCGTTCAAGTTCATCGTTGATTCCGTTACTCATTTTTTTTATTACAGAGGGCGCATAGCCCTCTGACCGAACACGCTGAGCTACCGTGCCGGCAACCGCTCGGCCACTGCGGCCGGCTACAAGACTGTCTGAAATGTTACCAATGTGTGGAATTTTGCGCCGCGTTTTGAAACTTTGAGCGATTTCTGTTTCCCAGTGTACAGAAGTGATTTAATTTTGTTCATTTTCTTTTTCGTAGAATATTATCAATCAGGGCAGATCTGTAACCATTATTGGAAGCGATTTGTTTGATGATTTGTAGTTCTGTTTGAAAGGCTGACTTGGATAATGGCGCAGATACGAGGCAATGCACCACTAAAAACTGCTTGTTTGTGACTGTGTGGATGTTGGGTGCTTTTAGACATTACTGTATCAGTAGCTATGTTTTCTGTAAATGTCTTTGTGCTTTATTGTGCTCATTTCTATATTAAGCTCCAAGAAATCTATAAAAGAAACTTCCAGCTCCAATGTAAACTGAATTTTCTCATGTTGTGAGTTTAAATGCCGTAGTAATGTATCTAACTTTCTAGTCGTACCAGTTCACAGACATAGCACACCATCGACGTATCTGAATCGGTACTTAATTTTACAATTCAGTGGCTCTTTCTGTAACAAAATTTGTCCGAAATTGTTCATGAAATCTCAGATAGTATAGTCCTAAGAGGTGAACCCATAGCTAGGTCATCAAACTGACTGTGACTCTTGTTTTGAAACTCGAAGTCATTATGTTTTACTCACATTTCTGTAGCAACTGATGCTATGTAAATGTAAGTGCGTTCTCTGTCAGGAGTGAGTTTCCTCGATTTGATGAACTTTTATAAACTGATGTCTTTACTGACTGGACATATTCTATTCTTTTTGTCTTATTACATGTTCACGTATTAGAAGCTTTTATTTATGTATACCACAGAGAGAACAACAGCACATGGATAAGGGATAAAATGTACCTTTTGATAGAGCTAACATACGGATCTTACGCGCATTCATTTTCGTGAACGAACTGTATGGTTTGCGAGCCAAATAAAGCCGACAGATGCCGCTGGAAAGCGCTGAGAGCGCAAAATAATGTTTACCAGGTCGCCCGTGTTCCGACTGTGCTGTGTCTCGTGACGTTGGATATCCCGTTTGCGTGCAAGTCAACGTCAGCTACCTTGTCCCGTCTGCCTACTGTTTTAGGCACGGCTAAACACTTTTGCGCAGGGTACGCCCTGTTGACGTCTGAGGGAAGTGTCACCCGGCACGCACGCTGTTGTGAAGTGTAAATATTGACACGAGTCCGGCGTTGCGGCGTCCTGTGTTACGGTGCGTGTTTGGAGCGCGCATTGCGAGAAATGAGTCGGCGCGTTGGGTGCGCAGTTCTGGTTGCGAGCGGTCGAACGCTTAGAGGTGTCGTCAGCTGGCTGGGCACCCTGCATTCTGGGTCAGCAGGAAAAGTGATGGTTCTCTGCGCGTGTCATGCTGACGTTATTCGAGTGTGTTGTGCGCGGAAGATGCACACGAGAAATATCCACACAGATGTTCTCTGCCAAGAATGAAAGTCGAGTATGTACGTGTACTTATTAATCTTACGCTATTGCTGAATTTGATTTATGGACATAAGGCCGCGGTCGAAGGCAGAATGCTGTGCATAAGTTTCCAGCTTCCACTGCCGGAGACTTCATCAGAGGCTTCAACAACTCAGAAAGCAGTTACAGATTCAAAACAAGCTCAGCAACTCCGCGCAACGGTCGGTTCGTGACGTCATCAGACCGCTGCTTAACGTCGGGGACTCGCTCCTACGTACGCCTACAGCTTGTAGACGGGTAGAGTTGGCACCGTGTGATTTATTTAGCAGAGAATTATGCCTTGGACCACGGCCTTACGCCCATAAATGAAATATCAGCAAATCGCAAATACCAGCCGTGGCATCCTGCATTGTACGTGATAATCATTCTTTTTTTTATTTGATTCATCGGTCTCCATAGTCGTCCGTAAGGGAGGGCGGGAGGGGGGGGGGACAAGAGCAAGAGGTTATATTTTACTTGCTAGCTACAGGTTTTTTTATTCATTACCGATTCCTCGCACCGATTGTTTGCGATTCAACTAAACTGCGAATTTAAAATTGTCAGTTCCTTGATGTGGCGACAGCGCCGGTGCTGTTCTGCAATCAAGACGAATGCGAACCTTTAAAGAACCGTTCCCAAATCTCAATAATTTCTCCATCGTTTCCCCGTACATTCCTTATCGAGCTGCAGGAAAGGACTGGTCCAACACCCTGATGTATTGATTAACACGCCAGTTCCCAGTATAACATGAACATGGCGGCAGTATGTGTGCCCGTCAACGGCGCCAATTCTAACCTCCATTTCCTCTTATTTGCAGTCTTCTGTCACAGTCCGTTTCCTAATCCATTTGTCTGCTTTTCCGTCACCTCCAGCAGTTCCCGACATATATATATAATGCCGAGCAGCCCACATTTTCTGAGTGGTTTTCGCATTAAAAGTACATTTATCACTGTCATAAGTCAAAATTGGCATTACACATTCATTGTATAAACGACAGTCATTATAATCTTAGTTTTGAAATGATTCTTTGGTTTGCTAAAAAGCACAGTATATCATTTTTGGTTTACTGTTTACTCTCTTTGTTCTGGCTAAACAACACGACATCATAGTACACGGATGTACTACTGAGGCATGTCAAAAGTATCAATATCTGGGAGTAAACAAGAAATAAGCTGAAAAAGTAATCAGTTAGCTGGATTCCATCCTGTGGTCAGATAAAACTAAGAAAAGGCAAAAAAGTTGATATGCATGGACAATAACAGCATTTTTTTTATATAGAGCTGAATCCTGACAAGTAATAAAACAAGACAGAAGAAGACCTGAATCTGTGCAATGGATTTATTGAGAAGTAGAGTTTCAAGGCAAGAGAAGAATCCAAATAAAGAAATCAGGAAGCGAATGAAAGCTCCCTCGTACATCACGGAAAAGGTGAAAAAACGGCGTTTACAGTGGTGCGGGCGTGTGATGAGATTAAGGTATGAACGATGGCAGAGAAAAGTAGTACATTTGAAACCTCCATACATGAGCAAAAGAGGAAGACCTGTGGAGAATGGAAAGCACACGTGGAGAAGGATATGCAACAAGGAATTTGAAAGATGGCTTATACAACAATCGAGAGACTTGGATATCAGACTGCGAGAATCGGCCTAAACAAATGTAAACAACCCACAAAACAAATACAAAAATGTCCACTAACACTCTGGTGATTCTTCTCACAGACCATCGCATAACAGGACGTGGTAGCGTACTGCGAGGGTCCTCGCTTAGAACGTTGCGTGGTTGTACGTTGTTGTGGCAAGCCGTCTGGGAGGACTATAAAGGGAATAAAACAGAAGAGCACTGCCATTAGGGTGGTAAATCAGTGAGATTGCTGCACTGTTCCTGAGCGGCGAGGAGCGGACTTGCCGTACACAGTATTGTGAAAGCGGACGCACGCCTGAATCCGCTTCGGGTGTCATTGCAGCAAACCCCGAACCTTATCACACAGGCCGGCGCATCCGGTTACGCATTTAGGCGGCTTCTTCTGTAGTGAGGTGGCCTTTCTACTATCTGTAGCTGTTAATGACGGCCTCCATTGTCACTGCCTCTGGTTGCGTGTGATGGCATTGAGTTGCACACATTGTTTTCTTATTTATTTTAAGAAAGGCGCAATGAAACCACCAAAAGCTACTGTGATATATATTTATTCACAGTTCAAAAAATGGTTCAAATGGCTCTGAGCACTATGGGACTTAACATCTATGGTCATCAGTCCCCTAGAACTTAGAACTACTTAAACCTAACTAACCTAAGGGCATCACACAACACCCAGTCATCACGAGGCAGAGAAAATCCCTGACCCTGCCGGGAATCCAACCCGGGAACCCGGGCGTGGGAAGCGAGAACGCTACCGCACGACCACGAGCTGCGGACTTATTCACAGCTGACTAGCGTCAGTGAAGAAACCACCTTCAAATCACTTACATACGCGTAAAATGTATTAAAAATTTAATATTCTAAACAGTTATTGTGAACCACTGAAAGTAACAGATACTCACAAATTAACACTACATCAACTTAAAGGAAGCTTCATGCCGTCAAATAATAGCATTGTTCTTAGCTTCAGCGTCTAAATGAAATGGCTTGAGAAAACCAAATTTATGATACACATTAAAGCAGTCCCCATGGTAATGAAAACTACTGTTGTTGTGGTCTTCAGTCCAGAGACTGGTTTAATGTAGCTCTCCATGCTACTCTATCCTGTACAAGCTTCTTGATCTCCCAGTACTTACTGCAATCTACATCCTTTTGAATCTGCTTAGTGTATTCATCTCTTGATCTCCCTCTACGATTTTTACCCTCCACGCTGCCCTCCAACGCTAAATTTGTGATCCCTTGATGCCTCAGAATATGCTCTACCAACCGGTCCCTTCTTCTTGTCAAGTTATTCAGCAATCTTCTGTAGCACCAAATTTCAAAAGCTTCTATTCTCTTCTTGTCCAAACTATTTATCGTCCATGTTTCACTTCTATACATGGCTATACTCCATACAAATACTTTCAGGAACGACTTCCTGACATTTAAATCTATACACGATGTTAACAAGTTTCTCTTCTTCAGAAGCGCTTTCCTTGCCATTGCCAGTCTACGTTTTATACTCTCTCTACTTCGACCATCATCAGTTATTTTGCCCCCCAAATAGCAAAACTCCTTTACTACTTTAGGTGTCTCATTTCCTAATCTAATTCCCTCAGCATCACACGACTTAATTCGACTACATTCCATTATCCTCGTTTTGCTTTTGTTGATGTTCATCTTATATCCTCCTTTCAAGACACTGTCCATTCCGTTCAACTGCTCTTCCAAGTTCTTTGTTGTCTCTGACAGAATTACAACGTCATCGGCGAACCTCAAAGTTTTTATTTCTTCTCCATGGATTTTAATATCTACTCCGAATTTTTCTTTCGTTTCCTTTACTGCTTGCTCAATATACAGATTGAATAATTTCGCGGATGGACTACAACCCTGTCTCACTCCCTTCCCAACCACTGCTTCCCTTTCATGTCCGTCGACTCTTATAACTGCCATCTGGTTTCTGTACAAATTGTCAATGGCCTTTCGCTCCTTGTATTTTACCCCTGCCACCTTCAGAATTTGAAAGAGAGTATTCTAGTCAACATTGTCAAAAACTTTCTCTAAGTCTACAAATGCTAGAAATGTAGGTTTGCCTTTCCTTAATCTATTTTCTAAGATAAGTCGTAAGGTCAGTATTGCCTCACTTGTTCCAACATTTCTACGGAATCCAATCTGATCTTCCCCGAGGTCGGCTGCTACCAGTTTTTCCATTCGTCTGTAAAGAATTCGTGTTAGTATTTTGCAACCGTGGATTATTAAATTGATAGTTTGGTAATTTTCACATTTGTCAACCCCTGCTTTCTTTGGAATTTTAATTATTATATTCTTCTTGAAGTCTGAGGGTATTTCGCTTGTCTCATACATCTTGCTCACCAGATGGTAGAGTTTGTCAGGGCTGGCTCTCCCAAGGCTATCAGTAGTTCTAATGGAATGTTGTCTACTCCCAGGGCCTTGCAGGAGATACGACATCATTAACACTAACATGCGTGAAAAACTGTCGCATCATTCATGACGTTTAAATTTATTACTTCTGTGCTACAACTGTATTCGCAGTAAATTATGCAGTCAGTATCCACATATGCCGCTAAATACAACTACAAAATTATAAACTGGTAGCATATATAGCTCAGGAGATAAGACGTCATAAACACTGAGATGCGGAAAAAAGCTGCCTTACTGTGCATGACATTTAAATTTAATATTTCTTTGCTACTAACTTTATTCACTACACATCATGCAGACAATATCCACATATGCCGCTGGTCGTACGTACACAAATACAGTAAAACTTACTCAAACCGGAATCGCCTGGGGCTAAAATACACACATTAAAAGAGTTTTGCATCACTTCGGTTCCGAGAGTTCCGGAACCTGTACAGAAAATTGGAATGGAGATCAACATAAACATCATTTCCGCCCTTTTTATTGCTCATGAAAACCACACATTGCTTGTTGTACCACCATACAGCGAGACCTTCAGAGGTGGTGGTCCAGATTGCTGTACACACCGGTAGCTCTAATACCCAGTAGCACGTCCTCTTGCATTGATGCATGCCAGAATTCGTCGTGGCATACTATCCACACGTTCATCAAGGCACTGTTGGTCCAGATTGTCCCACTCCTCAACTGAGATTTGGCGTAGATCCCTCAGAGCGGTTGGTGGGTCATGTCGTCCATAAACAGCACTTTTCAATCTATCCCAGGCATGTTCGTTAGGCTTCATGTCTGGGAAACATGCTGGCGACTCTAATCGAGCGATGTCACTATCCTGAAGCAAGTCATCCACAAGATGTGCACGATGGGGGCCCGAACTGTCGTCCACGAAGGTGAATGCCTCGCCAATATGCTGCCGATATGGTTGCACTATCAGTCGGAGGATGGCATTCACGTACGTTACGGCGCCTTCCATGACCACCAGCGGCGTACGGCGGCTCCACATAATGCCACCCCAAAACAGTCTTGCTGCACTCGCCGGACGGTGTGTGTAAGGCGTTCAGCCTGACCGGATTGCCTCCAATCACATCTCCGACGATTGTCTGGCTGAAGGCATATGCGACACTCATCGGTGAAGAGAATGTGATGCCAATCCTGAGCCGTCCATTCGGCATGTTGGGCCCATCTGTACAGCGCTGCATGGTGTGGTGGTTGCAAAGATGCTGCATGGTGTGGTGGTTGCAAAGATGGACCTCGCCATGGACGTCGGGAATGAAGTTGCTCATCATGCAGCCTATTGCGCACAAATTGAGTCGTAACACGACGTCCTGTGGCTGCACGAAAAGCATTATTCAACATGGTGGCGTTGCTTTCAGGGTTCGTCCGAGCCATAATCCGTAGGTAGCGGTCAACCACTGCAGTAGTAGCCCTTGGGCGGCTTGAGCGAGGCATGTCATCGACAGGTCCTGTCTCTCTGTACCTCCTCCATGCCCGAACAACATCGCTTTGGTTCACTCCGAGACGCCTGGACACTTCCCTTGTTGAGAGCCCTTCGTGACACAAACGCGATCGAACCGCGGTACTGACCGTCTAGGCATGGTTGAACTACAGACAACACGAGCCGTGTACCTCCTTCCTGGTAGAATGACTGAAACTGATCGGCTGGCGGATCCCCCCCTCCCCCCCCCCTCGTCTAATAGGCGCTGCTCATGCATGGTTGTTTACATCTTTGGGCGGTTTTTTAGTGACATCTCTGAACAGTCAAAGGGACTGTGTCAGTGATACAATATCCACAATCACTGTCTATCTTCAGGATTTCTAGGAACCGAGGTGATGCAAACCTTTTTTGATGTGTGTAATTTTCCAAATTGGACAAGTTTCCGGATTACACAAAACTTACTGGGCTACGTAAAATCCGTCACGAATCATGCACAAAAGTACAGTAAAGATTTTTAATTATGCATATACGTACCTTCACTCCAGCACAGTAGATGTTCATTTACTGTACAGTATATTGGACAACAGAACACTAGACTATTACACTAATTGATCTAATTGATAAATATCGTGGCATTTCTATACTTTTACTCGAACTTTAAATTCGTATGTACATACATATTATTCCCGTGTATATTTGCTTTACATTGCAGTTTTATCGCCACGTGTCAAGGGAGGAAGCTAGTTTTAATTTACTGTTCAAAAAATTTTATAGGCAATTTTTTGCACCATTGAAAAGTTCTAACATGTTGGAAGAATTTGTGTGTGCTGCAAATTGCATAACGTCGTTTATGCATGCAATGGCTTTTTCATGCGTGTTAATTTTTCTAGGGACATAGTTTTGCTCCTCTTCTTCTTCCTTTGTTTCTTCTTCATCATCCTCTGTGTTGCTGATTTCTATTAAATCTGTTGCTGAAGTGAAAGTGGAGTGAGTTGAGAGGAAGTCATCACACCGAATGTAATCGTCTGTACTACATGAAATGTTTCGCATTTCATTGATTCAGCAATTGCTGCTGCATTTTCTTGAACTTCGATGGCCATAGCAGCGTCCTGTTCTTGACCCCCAAACCCCGCTTTGTTGAAACACTTGGTGACAGTTTCGAGTATTATTTTCTTTACTGCCAAGCCAATCCAATTTACTGCATCCAGGACAGAAACTGACCGTGCAAGAGCAAACGCACTTACGGCTTCTTCAACACTAAGTCCTGACAAAACTCTACCATCTGGTGAGCAAGATGTATAAGACAAGCGAAATACCCTCAGACTTCAAGAAGAATATAATAATTCCAATCCCAAAGAAAGCAGGTGTTGACAGATGTGAAAATTACCGAACTATCAGTTTAATAAGTCACAGCTGCAAAATACTAACGCCAATTCTTTACAGACGAATGGAAAAACTGGTAGAAGCCGACCTCGGGGAAGATCATTTTGGATTCAGTAGAAATGTTGGAACAAGCGATGCAATACTGACTCTACGACTTATCTTAGAAGAAAGATTAAGGAAAAGCAAACCTACGTTTCTAGCATTTGTAGACTTAGAGAAAGCTTTTGACAATGTTGACTGGAATACTCTCTTTCAAATTCTGAAGGTGGCAGGGGTAAAATACAGGGAGCGAAAGGCTATTTACAATTTGTACAGAAACCAGATGGCAGTTATAAGAGTCGAGGGACATGAAAGGGAAGCAGTGGTTGGGAAGGGAGTGAGATAGGGTTGTAGTCCATCCCCGATGCTGTTCAGTCTGTATACTGAGCAAGCAGTGAAGGAAACAAAAGAAAAGTTCGGAGTAGGTATTAAAATCCATGGAGAAGAAATAAAAACTTTGAGGTTCGCCGATGACATTGTAATTCTGTCAGAGACAGCAAAGGACTTGGAAGAGCAGTTGAACGGAATGGACAATGTCTTGAAAGGAGGATATAAGATGAACATCAACAAAAGCAAAACGAGGATAATGGAATGTAGTCGAATTAAGTCGGGTGATGCTGAGGGAATTAGATTAGGAAATGAGACATTTGAAGTAGTAAAGGAGTTTTGCTATTTGGGGAGCAAAATAACTGATGATGGTCGAAGTAGAGAGGATATAAAATGTAGACTGGCAATGGCGAGGAAAGCGTTTCTGAAGAAGAGAAGTTTTTTAATATCGAGTATAGATTTAAGGATCTGGAAGTCTTTTCTGAAAGTATTTGTATGGAGTGTAGCCATGTATAGAAGTGAAACATGGACGAAAAATAGTTTGGACAAGACGAGAATAGAAGCTATCGAAATGTGGTGCTACAGAAGAATGCTGAAGATTAGATGTGTAGATCACATATCTAATGAGGAGGTATTGAATAGAATGGGGGAGAAGAGGAGTTTGTGGCATAACTTGACTAGAAGAAGGATTCGGTTGGTAGGACATGTTCTGAGGCATCAAGGGATCACCAATTTAGTATTGGAGGGCAGCGTGGAGGGTAAGAATCGTAGAGGGAGATCAAGAGATGAATACACTAAGCAGATTACGGAGGATGTAGGCTGCAGTAGGTACTGGGAGATGAAGAAGCTTGTACAGGATAGAGTAGCATGGAGAGCTGCATCAAACCAATCTCAGGACTGGAAACCACAACAACAACAACACTAAGAATAAGAGATTGCATCAATAATCGCCTATAATTACAGCTGAATGTGTAAATAGCTCCCTGGTCCATGTGTTGTGTGAGGCTGATTGAATCTGAAGGAAACCAAGCCGATTTCACGTTTGATAACGTTACTTTCGGGTGGCAAGTTGCATTGTATAGGAAAATTAGAACTTGGTGTTTTCCTTTTTCATTTTGGCATTGAAAGAGCCCAGCCATTCTTCCATAACACCACTCACCATCCACGCCTTTTTATTGCTTCGCCATGTGACTGGAAGCTTACTGACATGACGTCTGTTTTTGAAACAACGCGGGTTTGCCGCCTTTCCAGTCACCAGTGGCTTCTCCATTTCATCGAACATGTTTCCACACAGCGATATAGTGAATCTTCCCTTTGACATTTTTCCGCCTTTACACTTTTCACCTCGAATTGCGAGACATTTTGAAGGCAGCGCGCGATAAATCAGTCCCGTTTCAATGGCACTGACGTCTTTCGAGTCATAATTCACAATTAAGTCTGACAGTATTGTCTTCCATTGTGTTGCTACACTTTCCTGCACATCCTTAGCTTGGGTTGGGTTATTTGGGGGAGGAGACCAGACAGCGAGGTCATCGGTCTCATCGGATTAGGGAAGGATGAGAAGGATGTTGGCCGTGCCCTTTCAAAGGAACCATCCCGGCATCATCCTTAGCTTCCCCTCACACTTCGTTCCACACGATTTTCTGCCTAGCTTTGAAACTGTCCAGCCATCCTGTGGGTGCCTTAAACTCCGTAATCCCAAGCTGTTTAGCGACTTTCCGAGCCTCAGCCTGCAACATGGGTCCAGATAATGGTAAGTGTTTTGCCCGCGCACGTACGAAGCATTCCCACACTGCTTCATTATATTCTTCATTTCCGGTCTTCTTCACCTTTCTTTTCATCTACCCGTTCCCTTTCACCCATTCGTCCCGAATCTTATCCTCGTTTCTTAAAGTCTCATAAATTTGTGTTTTACCGCATTTGAAACGCAACATAATTTCGTGCACGGAGAGTTTTTCTTTCTCACTCGCCTCGATTACATTAATCTTTTCGCTAAGTATTAACGACACATACCGTTTGTTCGACATTATGTTACTGTATCTCTTAAGCGCTACTAGTCAACAGAAACTGGCAGAAAATAATGACCTTGAAAGGTAAAACCATTGTTTAAAGGAACCATATCGACCTCATTCACTGCGCACATTGCAGCGGATTGTTGGTAGATGCGCAACAATATTCCTGTACGCACCGGCCTGCGTCAATACTGAGGAAAACGAGAAAGCCTACAAACAGAGTGCTGACGAACGAACCGTTTCCTTTGATGTACTGTACCGACACTGAGCGTAACTTACTCGTTGTTGCACAGAGTGGCGCAGTTTTAGGTCCACACCAGCAGCGCCCCTTACGCTGGACCTCTTTTCTTGGTTATGCGCCGCTTAACAGAGGTGTTAAAAGTAACGTCCTCGTAGAGTCGTGAATAACTGATGAAATGTATGTTGTTGCTGTGGTCTTCAGTCCTGAGACTGGTTTTATGCAGCTCTCCATGCCACTCTATCCTGTGCAAGCTTCTTCATCTCCTAGTACCTACTGCAGCCTACATCCTTCTGAATGAAATGTAATATAGTAGTATTGTATAGGTCTTTTCCTCATTATACAACGAATTATTAAGTATGTTCTAAGATTTGCTTTCCGATGCCGCGTTAGGCACGTTCCGCTTTACACAAAAAAATCAGCATATAAAAGTGCACTGAATGCATCGGTACTGAAATATTTGTACGGTTTGGGCAGATTTCCGAATTATACACGTCCGATTTGAGCAAGTTTTACTGTATATCATTGTACGACACACAGATCAAGAGATATGGCGTCATAAACACTGAGATACGTGAGAAAATGGAGCATCATGCATGAAGTTTTAATACATGTATTCTTTACTACTAGAACACTCCTTCAGTCGAGTCAAGGAAATGCCTAACACGTGGCAGCTCAAATGGTTCAAATGGCTCTGAGCAGTATGGGACTTAACATCTGAGGTCATCAGTCCCCTAGAACTTCTAACTACTTAAACCTAACTAACCTAAGGACATCACACACACCCATGCCCGAGACAGGATTCGAACCTGCGACCGTAGCAGCAGCGCGGTTCCGGACTGAAGCGCCTAGAACAGCTCGGTCACAGTGGCTGGCTAATACGCAATGACACGGATAGAAATGACACTTTTATTCAAAAACAATCATTATGCTGAAGTCACTGCGATTTATCATGGTCCACTGGACATTACAAAAGGTGGGACATGGTTCTTTATAGGGTGTGCGATCGCCAAAGACAGCAGTCCATACTTCGCTACGTGATCCCACCCTGGCCACACGGTTCTACATCTAAATACATCTACATCTCCGCTAGCCACCAAGTGGTGTGTGACGGACGGCACAATTCGCCCCAACGTCATATCCCCCCCCCCCCCCTCTGTTCCACTCACGGATCGAGCGCGGGATAAACGACTGTATGAACGCCTCAGTACGAGCACCCCCGGTAGCTGAGTGGTCAGCGCGACAGAATGTCATACCTAACGACCCGGGTTCCATTCCCGGCTGGGTCGGAGATTTTCTCCGCTCAGGGACTGGGTGTTGTGTTGTCCTAATCATCATCATTTCATCCCCATCGACGCACAAGTCGCCGAAGTGGCGTCAAATCGAAAGACTTGCATCAGGCGAACGGTCTGCCCGACGGGAGGCCCTAGTCACATGACATTTCATTTCAGTACGAGCTCTAAATTCCCTTATCTTTGAGTGGTGATCATTGCGCGATTTGAAAGTTGGTGGTAATAATATATGCTCAGCAGATGTTGCCAATAACATGAACATGGCTCTCGCTATACAACGACAAATAATGTCTACCACAAAACCTTTGAAATCAAATAATTTTAATCACTACGATAAAACACAGTGGCGTGGAAAATGTTAACACGGAAGTGACTTTCGCATGATGCATCACTGCCAAGTAACAAAGCTCGAAGAAACTTGGGCCATAATCCCTACATGTAAAGAACTGCTACAGTATAGTACAGTACAATACAGAAAGTGACTCAAAGAAATACGCAATGAAAAAATGGTTCAAATGACTCTGAGCACTTTGGGACTTAATATCTGAGGTCATCAGTCCCCTAGAGTTAGAACTACTTAAACCTAAGTAACCTAAGGACATCACATCCATCCATGCCCGAGCCAGGATTCGTACCTGAGACCGTAGCGGTTGCGCGGTTCCAGACTGAAGCGCCTAGAACCGCTCGGCCACAGCGGCCGGCCACGTGGCAGCGCTTTGGCAGGTTTCAACTGTGAATCGCAAACGGTTTTACACAAAAACAATCGCTGTCTAGAGAGCTATGAAGAGGCATTGGCATGGAGTCGTTTAAAAAATCGCGTTGTAAGGACTCGTAGCAGCTGCGCCCTTCGTACATAAACTGTCCGGGATATTACACTACAAACACCATGTTTTGTTTTCGATTCTAATAGAAAATTGGCAAGATGAATATATGGGCAATGCCTGGTTTATCAGCCAGGTCTCGCGGGGTAGCCGCGCGGTCTATTGCTTCTTGCCACGGTTTGCACTGCTCCCCCGTCGGAAGTTCGAGTCCTCCCTCGGGCATGTGTGTGTGTGTGTGTGTGTGTGTGTGTGTGTTGTCCTTAGCGTAAGTTAGATGAAGTGGTGTGTAAGCCTAGGGACCGATGACCACATCAGTTTGGTCCCATAGGATCTTACCACAAATTTCCAAAAAATGTTCAAATGTGTGTGAAATCTTATTGGACTTAACTGCGAAGGTCATCAGTCCCTAAGCTTACACACTACTTATCCTAAATTATCCTAAGGACAAATTTTCAAATTTATCAGCCAGTAATAAATATCGGGCATTGCTAGTCTTAGACACTACCTTACAGCAATTCGCCCAGAAGCACTTCATGCAGCAGAAAAAAGCGATAATGGGAGCACTAGAAATCACAGAAAGTAAAATACTAAGGATCTTTTTGTGATCAGTTAAGCAGCAAACACAACACAGAAGACGCCATAATAGTCAACTTTATAAACATATTGAAAACGTCACACACTTGGATTAGGAAAATAAGAATAGCTTTGAAACTTCCTGCCAGATTAAAACTGTGTGCCCGACCGAGACTCGAACTCGGGACCTTTTCCTTTTGCGGGCAAGTGCTCCACCATCTGAGCTAGCGAAGCACGACTCACGCCCGGTCCTCACAGCTTTACTGGCACTGGCAGAAGTAAAGCTGTGAGGACCGGGCGTGAGTCGTGCTTCGCTAGCTCAGATGGTGGAGCACTTGCCCGCGAATGGCAAAGGTCCCGAGTTCGAGTCTCGGTCGGGCACACAGTTTTAATCTGCCAGGAAGTTTCATATCAGCGCACACTCCGCTGCAGAGTGAAAATCTCATTCTGGAAAGAATAGCTTTGTGCGGCCACATCCAAAGGATGAAGTTCAACATACTGATAAAAAGCTGTTCACTTATTTCAGTAACTTAAGATGGATAACATATGGTACATAGAAATTGGAAGAGACATAGATGAACTCAAAATTACTCCACAAAGCACTGAGGAACGACAGCCATTCAGAAAGAAATTGCAAGTGGGGGAGGGAATGAACAGGGTGGTCCATTGATAGTGACCGGGCCAAATATCTCACGAAATAAGCATCAAACGAAAAAACTACAAAGAACGAAACTCGTCTAGCTTGAAGGGGGAAACCAGATGGCGTTATCGTTGGCCTGCTAGATGGCGCTGCCATAGGTCAAACGGATATCAACTGCGTTTTTAAAATAGAAACCCCCATTTTTATTACATATTCGTGTAGTACGTAAAGAAATATGAATGTTTTAGTTGGACCACTTTTTTCGCTTTGTGATAGATGGCGCTGTAATAGTCACAAACGTATAAGTACGTGGTATCACGTAACATTCCGCCAGTGCGGACGGTATTTGCTTTGTGATACATTACCCGTGTTAAAATGGACCGTTTATCAATGGCGGAAAAGATCGATATCATGTTGATGTATGGCTATTGTGATCAAAATGCCCAACGTGCGTGTGCTATGTATGCTGCTCGGTATCCTGGACGACATCATCCAAGTGTCCGGACCGTTCGCCGCATAGTTACATTATTTAAGGAAACAGGAAGTGTTCAGCCACATGTGAAACGTCAGCCACGACCTGCAACAAATGATGATGCACAAATAGGTGTTTTAGCTGCTGTCGCGGCTAATCCGCACATCAATAGCAGACAAATTGCGCGAGAATCGGGAATCTCAAAAACGTCGGTGTTGAGAATGCTACATTAACATCGATTGCACCCGTGCCATATTTCTATGCACCAGCAATTGCATGGCGACGACTTCGAACGTCGTGTACAGTTCGGCCATTGGGCACAAGAGAAATTACGAGACGATGACAAATTTTTTGCACGTGTTCTATTTAGCGACGAGGCGTCATTCACCAACAGCGGTAACGTGAACCGGCAAAATATGCACTACTGGGCAACGGAAAATCCACGATGGCTGCGAGTAGTGGAACATCAGCGACCTTGACGGGTTAATGTATGGTGCGGCATTATGGGTGGAAGGATAATTGGCCCCGTTTTATCGATGGCAATCTAAATGGTGCAATGTATGCTGATTTCCTACGGAATGTTCTACCGATGCTACTACAAGGTGTTTCACTGCATGACAAAATGGTTCAAATGGCTCTGAGCACTATGGGACTCAACATCTTAGGTCATAAGTCCCCTAGAACTTAGAACTACTTAAACCTAACCAACCTAAGGACATCAAACACACCCATGCCCAAGGCAGGATTCGAACCTGCGACCGTAGCAGTCCCGCGGTTCTGGACTGCAGCGCTAGAACCGCTAGACCACCGCGGCCGGCCACACTGCATGACAGAATGGCGATTTACTTCCAACATGATGGATGTCCGACACATAGCTCGCGTGCGGTTGAAGCGGTATTGAATAGCATATTTCAAGACAGGTGGATTGGTCGTCGAAGCACCATACCGTGGCCCGCTCGTTCACCGGATCTGACGTCCCCGGTTATCTTTCTGTGGGGAAAGTTGAAGGATGTTTGCTATCGTGATCCACCGACAACGCCTGACAACATGCGTCAGCGCATTGCCAATGCATGTGTGAACATTACGGAAGGGAACTACTCGCTGTTGAGAAGAATGTCGTTACACGTATTGCCAAATGCACTGATGTTGACGAAGATCATTTTGAGCATTTATTGCATTAATGTGATATTTAGAGGTAATCACGCTGTAACACCATACGTTCTCAGGAATGATAAGTTCACAAAGGTACATGTATCACATTGGAACAACCGAAATAAAATGTTCAAACGTACCTACGTTCTGTATTTTAGTTTAAAAAAACTTACCTGTTACCAACTGTTCGTCTAAAATTGTGAGCCATATGTTCGTGACTATTACAGCGCCATCTATCACAAAGAGAAAAAAGTGGTCCAACTAAAACATTCATTTTTCTTTACGTACTACACGAATATGTAATAAAAAATGGGGGTTCCTATTTAAAAAAACGCAGTTGATATCCGTTTGACCTATGGCAGCGCCATCTAGCGGGCCAACCATAGCGCCATCTGGTTTTCCCCTTCAAGCTAGACAAGTTTCGTTCTTTGTAGTTTTTTCGTTTGACGCTTATTTCGTGAGATATTTGGCCCGGTCACGATCAATGGACCACCCTTTATAAACCATGTCAGGGGATGCGACAAACGGTGCAGCCGTTATCCTAATACGGAAACGGGGCGATTTATCTACCACCCAAAAGGGGATGATTATTGATTTTCAGGCCAAGGGTGGATGAATTTCCGAAACCACTACGCTTGTAAATTGTTCATGTGCCACCGTGGTTAAAGTGTACCGTGCACGACCAAATGGCGCGATCCAAAACCGGCCCCATGCCAACTGTGGTGTACCATGAACCATAGACACCAGCGGTAGAAGTGTTAGTTTTGAGCAATTGACTGCCCAGATGAACCAAGGGGTCGCCAACAGCGACAGTTCAGTGAACTTTGCTGTGCATGGCCCTCCGCACCAGGCGCCTGATTCATGCACCCATACTGACTGCTGTTTATCGGCGACGAAGGCAGAGATGTCCATTGAGTGGTGGCAGGTGGCCATTTCAGATGAATCTTCATGGCATTCGCTGGGTGAGCTCTTAAGTTTGGAAGACAAAGGATCAACACAAGTATGCACCTATCCTTGGGGATCATGACCATCCCTTCATGCAGTTTGTTTTTACTCAGCACCATGGCATCTACCAGCAGGACAATGCAACGTTCAACACAGCTCGTAGAGTACGTGCGTGGTTCGAAGAGCACGAGTATGAATTAACCGCACTCCTCTTGCCACCGAACTCCCCAGATTTATACCCAGTCTAGAATCTGTAGGAGCCCTCGATAGGGCTATTCTCGCCATGATTCCTCAGCCATGAAAGGTACCTCAGCTGGTCACGGCGCTGGGATCGGCATGAGCCCACATCCCTGTCGGTACGTTCCAGAACCTCACTGACTCTCTTCCAGCACATCTGGGTTATTCGGGCTTTTGGCAGGTGGTCTCATTCATGTGACTTGGCGGTGTAGATGCGCGTGTAGCCACCACTGCAGGTACTTATTCTGGATCTGAGTAGATGTATATGGTGCTTAAATACGAATACTTTGAGATTTCTCGGAGCGACAGATTAATGGTTTGCGTCCGGGTGGTCCGTCTAGTTGTTTCCATTTCTGCACAGTATTTCGAGACCGATCCAGTTGCCTTCTTCATTTCCTGTGAGCATTACTATAATTTGTACTCACTGCTTGGGCCCAGACAGCGAATACACATAACTGCAAAGCTCGCAACAACTGAAGAAGGCAGCTGGATCGGTCTCGAAGTATTGTGCAGAAATTGAAAACAGCTCTGCAGAACACCTAAAGAACCTGTTAATGAATAATATGTATTTTAATTCCTTTAGACAACATTTATTTTTAACTCTTTCGTTTGGATACTGCAAATAAAAACAATATTGTATTTGATGCCAAGGAACCTTGAAACCTCCCCTTAGAAAAATTATGAATTACTGTGCTGGTAAAACCCTTACGTTATTTGATTTTCAAACAGCTGAGCACAACTGAACGTACTCAGACAATTCTCTCTTTACTTATTCTGATCATCACTAAACTGACACAATATTTTTAGCGCAACGCAATCTGACTTTTAATAATCCCCACAAAAGAACGGCCCTGACTAACAATAACCTATACTTTTCACGAATCACTTACCTCACAAAAATCTTCATTACTCGAACTACTGCAATACAGCGAGCGCCAGTACTGCCACCTTAATAAAAGATTCTAACTACTGAAGTCACTAACTACTGATAGGCATAGTTAGCAAATGAAAGATTTTGATAGAGAACAAACAATGTATTTACCTCAATAGTGTTCAAAAGTCATAATTTATACACATATATATTAGTTATATTATATCAGTTCATGACATCCAGTCTTACAAATTTACTGTCTCCGATGGACACACGTCCAGATCATCCGCTCTCAAAACTCCGCCATCTCTCTCCCCACATCCACCACTGCTGGCGGCTCACCTCCAACTGAGCAACGCTACGCGCTGTTCAACAGCCAACTGCCCAACACTACAATAGCAAATTCCAACAATCCAAACCAGCCACAGACTGCACACAGCACAGTCAGTGATTTTCATATAGAGCGCTACATGGCGTTACCAACATAAAAACCTAAACAGCCTACTTACAACCTTCCTATAAGATGATGCAGTGCCAGTCCGTCAGAATCTTTTATACACAGTGGTTCACCATAACGTTTTTGTCATGTACTGTTTCTTCCAAAGTTTTATGTATATGTGTGTGAGCAGAAGAGGGCCACTTGATAGAAACTGGTTTTCTGTGAATGAGATGTACAGGGTGTTCTGGTGATGATGTAACAGACTTCGAGGGACGATGGAGAAGGATAAATGTATCAATCTGAGGCAAGGGACCCTGATCCGGAAACGACCGAGTCGAAAGTTGTAAGCGAAAATCGTTCTGATGTCTCTGACAGTGGAATACCGGTACTATTTTTGCAAGATTGTAGGATAGGCAACTTGCACAGGTGGTAGAATGGACAAAAACACGAAAAAAATAACTAGTGAACATGGGTTATAATATGCATACATCAAGGGCTATGAGCACTTGTTCATCTCTGATCCTGTCAAGCACCCCTGTTGTACTGCACGATCTTTGGTTTCCATATTACTGGAGGAACTAGTACGGACCAAAACAAGCAAAACAGTAAATATGGGCTCTAAAATACGTACCGTAAAACCTATGGATACTTGCTCAGTAGGCGACTTGTATTTCACAGTAGCGAAGATGAACAATTGTTCACAGCTCTTAAGGAAAGCATTTCAGAAACTATATTTACTAGATTTTTTTTCTTGTTTTGGTCCATACTACCCCGGAAAGTTGCCTAGCCTACAGATTTAGTAACAACAATGCCGGTACATGTACTCCACTGTCGCAGGTATCATAACGATTTTCGCTTATGATTTTCGACTCAGTCGTTTGCGGACCACATCCCCTTACACCAAATTGATACATTTATCCTTCTCCATCATACACCAAAGTCTGTCACATCATCACGAAATCACCTTGTATAATACATCCGGGTTTGGCGGTTCCCTGATCACCTTATTTAAACACGTTGCAGTCGTCTAGCATGTTTGTAGAAGTAAAATATTTATTTACTTAAAGAAAAGATCGAGTTAAATCCAGTTGACATAAAGATCTTCGAAGTCTTTCTTTCCTTAATTGCTCATGTCTGTAATTGCGTAAAATAGTGTACAACCAACACAATTAAAATGTCTAGAGTGGCATTTAAGCGACAGAAGCAATTGACAAGTTCTTACACACTGAAGAGCCAAAGACTTGGTACACCACCCTAACATCGTGAGCTCGCGGAAGTGCCACAGCACGACGTGCCATGAATACTGCAGAACTGTCCATAAATCGGTAAGAGTACGAGGTGGTGGAGATCTCTTCTAAACAGCACGTTACAAGGCATTCCAGATATGCTCAATAATGTTCATGTCTGGGGGTTTTGTGGCCAGCAGAAGTGTTTAAACTCAGAAGACAGTTTGTGAAGCCGGCCGGTGTGGCCCAGCGGTGCTAGGCGCTTCAGTCTGGAACCGCGCGACCGCTACGATCGCAGATTCGAATCCTGCCTCTGGCATGGATGTGTGAGATGTCCTTAGGTTGGTTAGGTTTAAGTAGTTCTAAGTTCTAGGGGACTGATGACCTGAAATGTTAAGTCTCACAGTGCTCAGAGCCATTTGAACCATGTGAAACCACTCTGCATTCGTCGATGGATTTCAGTTGGTTTCACACCTTCACTACGCAAAAATCGAATAACAGAACGCTGTTCTTCCCTGGTGCAAGTCGCAAGTGGGGCGGCCATCTTTATACTGATACTGCAACGGTATGTGGGCATCTGCCCTCTGCAGGCCATTCTGCACGCTGTTTGTAGCACCCGTACCAATTTACAGGATAACGGCGCGAAATTTCGATTTGTTATTACAAATTTAAGGTTTTCATTTGACTCACCCTCGTATAATCATCTACTTCTCTCTACGTGTACATCACATGCATCACATCTACCGGTTCAAATGGTTCAAATGGCCCTGAGCACTATCGGACTTAACATCTGAGGTCATATATCACCTAGAACTTAGAACTACTTAAACCTAACTAACCTAAGGACATCACACACATCCATGTCCGAGGCAGGATTCGAACCTGCAACCGTAGCAGTCGCACTGTTCCGGAGTGAAGCGCCTAGAACCGCTCGGCCACAACGGCCGGCTCACATCTACCGATTTCCGTTCCATTCCGATTATTTCGAGTGTTTATACAGAGCAACCACTACTGTGTTTGTTGTGATTGATTTAGGAAAATGAAGTGAAACGTAACATCGGGATGGCCGGAGCGGCATTTGAAGTGCCGTCTTCCGGAATGCGAGTCCTATGCCTTACCTACTGCGCCACCAATCTGGGTGTCTTCGTGACATAAGTCCGGTTGGTGCGTTTTGGTTAGTAGCTGAGTCTCAAGACACTGAGGTGCGGCCGGCCGGTGTGGCCGTGCGGTTCTAAGCGCTTCAGTTTGGAACCGCGTGACCGCTACGGTCGCAGGTTCGAATCCTGCCTCGGGCATGGATGTGTGTGATGTCCTTAGGTTAGTTAGGTTGAAGTAGTTCTAAGTTCTAGGGGACTGATGACCTCAGTAGTTAAGTCCCATAGTGCTCAGAGCCATTTGAACCATTTTTGAACTGAGGTGCGACCAGAGTCGGCATTTTCGCTGCATGCGGTCGTTCGCACATTGAACGCACGGGTATAGCCAGCGTGCTGAGGCAACAGGTGAAGCCTACCTCTGGAGGGAGCGGCTTGGAACCACTCGCCCTTGTTTTAGCAAATTGCACGCACCAACCTGTTGTTTTCGTGTCCCACTCGTCCGTCTACGTGCACGCTGAGGCAGCTGGCATTGCGCAAGGATTATTTCCCGCCACATGCATTCGGCTAACATGGACAGACAGCATACAGATTCAAGGTATGTACATTAGCGTATAAAAATGTTGTTTGATGTATTGGTTTATCGGCACGCAACGAGTCGTAGGAAATGCAGAAGCTAGACAGAGATTCGCTGAGAGAGTCTTCCCTGTGCGCAGTCCACCATAAAAGAAGCACCTTACAAAATCCACGTTTGGCCAGTTCTTGAATATTGCTCCCCAATCTGGGACACTTACAAGGTTGGACTGATAAAGAAAATGCGTAAGGTTCGAAGGAAAGTTGTGCGTTGCGTCACAGATTCATTTGGTAAGCGCGAAAGAATCATGGAGAAGCTCATCCAACACCAGTGGCCGACGCTACAAGAGAGGCGTTCAGCATCATGGCGTGGTTTATTTTTAAAAATCCGAGAGCGCACTTTCCTAGAAGAGTCGAGCAATACGCTGCTTCCTTCTGCGTAGAAAGAAGAGTCGGCTGGCATTGCTGACCACGAGACCCCGAGGGACTGTCCTTCCTTTGAAAGGGCACGGCCGATTTCCTTCCCAATCCTTCCCTAACCCGAGCTTGCGCTCCGTTTCTAATGACCTCGTTGTCGACGGGACGTTAAACACTAACCACCACCACCACCGAGGGACTGGTTCAGTGTCCTAATCGGAAAGGGCTTTCTTCCCCAGCACATAGTGTAGTGTGTGAGAGTTGTGTTTTTAGATCGAGAAGAGTTCCTACTGACGAACCATGTATGCTCAAGGGAGGTGTATCCCTCAAAGAAAAATCAATAAAGAAATTAAAAATTAAAAATCTCCAGATTCAGGAGAAATTCCCATTGAGCTAATAATCTATGCAACAGAAGACATCCTAAAAATAATTCGCTTTATCTTTGATCAAACAAGAAGGCTTTTCAAAAGATTGGAAAAAGCATATTACAGCTTTACTGCAAAAAAATGTTGAAATGTGCGTGAAATCTTATGGGACTTATCTGCTAAGGTCATCAGTCCCTAAGCTTACACACTACTTAAATTATCCTAAGGACAAACACACACACACCCATGCCCGAGGGATAACTCGAACCTCCGCCGGGCACAACCGCACAGTCCATGACTGCAGTGCCCGGGACCGCTCGGCTAATCCCGCGCGGCACAGCTTTACTACAACTGTGGGAAGGCTGTAGGGTCGAATTATAAAAGACATTGAAATAATACGTTGCAAACCACCAGCTGTGCCAACACAATTTTATTCCTATACCTGTTTCGATTTGTAAAACCAGCACCACTGGAGGGAAAGCTGGAAACTGCTGATTTACACACACATATCGGTACAGTGACACTTGGCTCTGTTTCGGCTCGTACAATATTTGGTAATCAAGAAATATTTCAAGTCTGCAATCGTCATCTTCTGAGATAAGTTGCTATAATGATTAGCAAAAATTGTTTGAGCAAAACAGAGGCAAGTTTACAGTGAAGTGCCATTGCACCGATATGTGTGTGTAAATGACCAATGTCCAGTTTTCCCTCCAGTAATGACGGTTTTATGGACGAAAACGCGTAGAGGAATAAAGTTCTGTTAGTACAGCTGGTGGTTTGCAATGCATTATTTCAAGTAATTGCCAGCTGCAGATTTCTGCTTCAAGAAAAATGTAACAGAACGTCTGGAGAATGAAATTATGACATGAGAAGAACAGAGTGGCTTTACAACAGGCCGATCCTCTGTACATACTACGTAGACTGTATATGAGAGAACTGAAAACAGAATATCCAGGAGCAGACACATGATTTTCATAGATTGACAAAACGCATATGCATCGACATCTTGACGAGAGTGGTGAGATTAGGGGATGAACAATGCTGCTGTTACAAAGTTTACGAAGAATCAGAAAAAAATTGAAATACGAAAAGAAATCTCAAGAGCAATGCGATCAACTAAAGGCCTTTGACAAGGGTGCCGTATAGCACCTACTCTGTTTAAATGTTATCTGAAGGATGTCCTTAAAGATGAAAATGTGTGGAGCAGTGGGCCTGGACATAGATGGGGATTACCAGCCTGGTTTGGTATTCGCCTAGGACCAAATAATGCTGGCTGTAGATGATTGTGATATGTAGTAAATGATGAATAAATCTTAGAAGGCCGGACTAAGAATAAATTTTTCTAAACGAAAATACCTTTCCATACCAAATAAACAACACGACAAAATGGCTCTGAGAACTATGGGACTTAACATCTGAGGTCATCAGTCCCCTAGAACTTAGAACTACTTAAACTTAACTAACCTAAGGACATCACACATCCACGCCCGAGGCAGGATTCGAACCTGCGACCGTAGCAGCAGCGCGGTTCCGGACTGAAGCGCCTAGAACCGCTCGGCCACTACAGCCGGCTACTGCTAAGAGTATCCTACGACTTCCACATCGCTGGCAACGGATTATACACAATGCTGAAGATTACTTTGAAGTTCACTAAAACTTTGAAACATGTATTTATTTTGTATTAGCTGTAAATAAACAGTTGCCACTATTAAAGTTCCCAAAAATGGTTCAAATGGCTCTGAGCACTATGGGACTTAACATCTGAAGTAATCAGTCCCCTAGAACTTAGAACTACTTAAACCTAACTTACTTAAGGACATCACACACATCCATGCCCGAGGCAAGATTAGAACCTGCGACTATAGCGGTCGCGCTTAAAGTTCCCACCCTCGTATCATTCTTAATGAACAACTAACTAAGCAGAAAAATTAAAAAAAGACGGAACCGAACAGTAATGAATACAACATCGACGTCGAAAAGTAAAGTGGCCTTTACTGACGTTATCAACAAGTGCCGTGAATGAACGGAACAAGTGTTTCCAATCAAGACGCACAATGCATACCGTCGATATTTAGAGTGTTACGCAGATATTCTTTTCTTATTGTAACACAGGTACAAAAATAAATGAGGACAACAAATCAGTTGAAATGAAATTAATCTGTAACCAGCTGCCGCAGACCACTGGTCCCTTGTAACAAAGTACTCTGGAAATACCCCTCTGGACAGTCTCTGAAATTTTGTAGATGCAGAAAATATAGCCTCAGAAAACTACACGCGAGAAAAATTAGAAGTATGTATGTCACGCAATTAATTTAAGAACTATAATGCAATATAATTTACAAAACATAAAATCGCATTGTATTTCACTGAGCACTACGACTGTGGACACACACTGCAAATCATGGCTCTGCTAGTGTGGAAATGCGGGTACTGCTGTTTCTTTCAGCAGTTTCCTCCCACGTTCGGGAAAGTTAATTCTTACGTTATTTATCTGCTTTTTAGGATCCCGTACGGCAGTCGGTAAAAACATTGTTGTCCGCCGGTCTGTCAGTCTGTCTGTCCGACTGTTAAAAATCCTTTTTCTCAGGAACTGGTAGATGTATAACGTTGCAACTTATGTCAGTTACTAAGGTCTATTGTCCCTTGGCAGTGTAAAAAAATGAAGCTTCGATGTCACTGCAAGGCTTTTTATCTCACATATTATGATACTCCAAACTCACTCAACAAAGCCTGTAGGGTCCTCTCCGATGGCCTAGAAAAACAAAGTTTCACAGTCCAAACAAAGGAAAAAATTAGAAAATAGTAAATCTGTAATTAATTGTACGACACGAAAAAAATATTTCTTTTGTTATTTGTTATCCACTGTCAAACGTTTGGCTGCATTTTTTCATCATCACATATCCAGTAACGATTACTGCGTACAGATATGTCGTTCACTTACAACTTGCAACGCCATATTATATTTATTGACATGCGGCATTTCACCCGAACAATCTATGCTTTGGTAAAGTTTCAAATTTCGCAATTTTAATATTTTTTCGCTTGTCAACGCAAGCTCGCGATCCTTTTTCAGGCTGATTTAATAGCGTAGCAACACAGAGGATTAGGCAGGGATGGCAAATAGACGTTTCTGAGTAGCGGAGCAATAGGTAGCATATCTTGTCTCGTGCGGCTCATACAGCTAAGAGTGCGTGGATTCTGCCCTTGACGGCGAAGCCTTAGAAGATCGGAGGATGGACATAAGGAACGTTTCAGAATCAGCGATCGGAAGCTGGACGTCGTCTCCCTAGGAGTCATCCACCCTGGGACGGGAGTAATTAGCGTTATCTGTCGGCAGCGAAGCACCCGCTGTCGTTGAGTCTGGCAGCACGTAGACATCAGCACCAGGTGGGGCTCTGCTCTCGATACCTCCGCTATGCTGATACCGTGCCTGGGCCGCCTCGTTAACACCTTGCTGCCTTCTCAGAACGGAAGAGGATTCTGTGTCGGGTGGCACGTACACACGCCAAGGGGATCGCTGTGTTAGAAGGGACACTTATGATTCCGCAGTTGTCAATGTACACTACTGGCCATTAAAATTGCTGCACCACGGAGATGACGTCCTACAGACGCGAAATTTAACAGACAAGAAGAAGATGCTGTGATATGCAAATGATTAGCTTTTCAGGGCATTCACACAAGGTTGGCGCCGGTGGCGACACCTACAACGTGCTGACATGAAGAAAGTTTCCAACCGATTTCTCATACACAAACAGCAGTTGACCGGCGTTGCCTGGTGAAACGTTGTTGCGATGCCTCTCGTAAGGAGGAGAAATGCGTACCATCACGTTTCCGACTTTGATAAAGGTCGGATTGCAGCCTATCGTGATTGCGGTTTATCGTATCGCGACATTGCTGCTCGCGTTGGTCGAGATCCAATGACTGTTAGCAGAATATGGAATCGGTGGGTTCGGGAGGGTAATACGGAACGCCGTGCTGAATCCCAACGGCCTCGTATCACTAGCAGTCGAGATGACAGGCGTCTTATCCACATAGCTGTAACGGATCGTGCAGCCACGTGTCGATCCCTGAGTCAACAGATGGGGACGTTTGCAAGACAACAACCATCTGCACGAACAGTTCGACAATGTTTGCAGCAGCATGGACTACCAGCTCGGACACCACGGCTACGGTTACCCTTGCCACTGCATCACAGACAGGAGCACCTGCGATGGTGTACTCAACGAACCTGGGTGCACGACTGGCAAAAGTCATTTTTTCGGATGAATCCAGGTTCTGTTTACAGCATCATGACAGTCGCATCCGTGTTTGGCGACATCGCGGTGAACGCACATTGGAAGCGTGTATTCGTCATCGTCATACTGGCGTATCACCCGGCGTGATGGTATGGGGTGCCATTGCTTAGACGTCTCGGTCACCTCTTGTTCGCATTGACGGCACTTTGATGTGTTACGACCGGTGTCTCTACCCTTCATTCGATCTCTGCGAAACCATACATTTCAGCAGGATAATGCACGACCGCATGTTGCAGGTCCTGTACGGGCCTTTCTGGATACAGAAAATGTTCGACTGCTGCCCTGGCCAGCACATTCTCCAGGTCTCTCACCAATTTTAAAGGTCTGGTCATTGGCGGCCGAGCAAGTGGCTCGTCACAATACGCCAGTCACTACTCTGGATGAACTGTGGTATCGTGTTGAAGTTGCATGGGCAGCCTGTACACGCTATCCAAGCTATGTTTGACACAATCCCCAGGCGTATCAAGGCCGTTATTATGGCCAGAGGTGGTTGTTCTGGGTACTGATTTCTCAGGATCTATGCACCCAAATTGGGTGAAAATGTAATCACATGTCAGTTCTAGTATAATATATTTCTCGAATGAATACCCGTTTATCATCTGCATTTCTTCTCGGTGTAGCAATTTTAATGGCCACTAGTGTACATCTACATCTAAATGATTACTCTGTAATTCATACTTAACCGTCTGGAAGAGGGTTCATATCAACATCTTCAAGCTATTTCTCTGCCGATCCACTCTCGATGAGCGCGTGGGAAAAACTAGCACTTAAATCTTCCCTGCGATCTATGTAAATGGAAGCCAATAAAATATTCTCACACTCTCAGGGGACTGTTGGCGACTGAAATTTCATAGAAGGTCCCGCCGCAACGAAAAACGCCTTTGTTTTCATGACTGCCACCCCAATTCGTGTATCAGATCAATGACGCTCTCCCTCTGTTTCGCAGTAAAACGAAACGAGCTGCCCTTCTTTGAACCTTTTTGATGTCCTCCGTCAGTCTGTTCTGATGCGGATGCCACACAGCACAGAAATAGTCCAGAAGCGGGTGGACAAGTGCAGGCAGTCTCTTTTGTAGACCTGTTGCATTTTCTAAGTATGTCTGTTTTTACCGATTGAGGTACGCAGAACTAAAAATGAACTGAGGGCCGAATGCACCCCATACGGAAAATGGTACAGTGTCACAATAAGTTATCCAGTGAGTAAGATTTGGAGGTCAGTACTTCCACACAACTTTATGACTCTCCACCGTAACACCTTGAATGCTGAAACAATCATGTTGGACAATGCTCTTATGGAGAGAGGTGGAAACACGTAATGCATGGAGGACGGGTAACGACCCCGTCAACCGCTAGTATCTCGACAGAACAATACTGACCTTAGTCTGGAGGCACAAATCAAACGAGAGATGGCTGTCAGTGGCGATTCAGTTACTCGGGTGGTGACGTTGGCCCAACCAGGAAACCGAATGATATTTCTTTTGTAACATTGAAGCTATATCTCCAATTAATTTATTCTTCCTCCATAAAACAAGATCAGATATCCCTTTAGGATTAAATTAAGATGTTAAAAAATACATTTCCACCCCTATTTTAAATTTTGGATTCAACTGCATTTTTCTGAATCGAATTTCACTCTGCGGAGAAGTATAGACTGCAGATTAAAATTGTGTGCAGGATCGAATCTGGGGCCTTTACCTTCCGCGGTCAAGTTTCACATCAGCGCACTCTCCACTGCAGAGAGAAAATTCATTCTGTAAATAACCCGCTGGGGTATGGCTAAGCCATTTCTCCGTATATCCTTTCTTCCAGGAGAACTAGTCCCGCAAGGTATGAAGAAAACCTGTCAAGCTTGGAAGTTAGGAGAGAGGTACTGTCGAAAGCACAACTGCGACGGATGGTTGTGTGTCGTGTGTGGATAACTCATTCGGTAGATGATAGGTCTCAGGTTCCAGTGCCGGTTTCACACAGTTTTAATCTGTAAGAAAGTTTCATTTACTAGGTGTATTCCAGTACTCAGGTAGGTTTGGTCATTGTGTTGTTGTGGTCTTCAGTTCAGAGACTGGTTTTCAGCTCTCCATGCTACTCTATCCTGTGCAAGCTTCTTCATCTCCCACTACCTACTGCAACCTACATCCTTCTGAATCTGCTTAGTGTATTCATCTCTTGGTCTCCCTCTACGATTTTTACCCTCCACGCTGCCCTCCAGTACTAAATTGGTGATCCCTTGATGCCTCAGAACATGTCCTACCAACCGATCCCTTCTTTTAGTCAAGTTGTGCCACAAACTCCTCTTCTCCCCAATTCTATTCAATACATCCTCATTAGTTATGTGATCTATCCATCTAATCTTCAGCATTCTTCTGTAACACCACATTTCGAAAGCTTCTATTCTCTTCTTGTCCAAACTATTTTTCGTCCATGTTTCACTTCCATACATAGCTACACTCCATACAAATACTTTCAGAAACGGCTTCCTGACACTTAAATCTATACTCGATGTTAACAAATTTCTCTTCTTCAGAAACGCTTTCCTTGCCATGGCCAGTCTACATTTTATATCCTCTCTGCTACGACCATCATCAGTTATTTTGCTCCCCAAATAGCAAAACTCCTTTACTACTTTAAGTGTCTCATTTCCTAATCTAATTCCCTCAGCATCACCTGACTTAATTTGACTACATTCCATTCTCCTCGTTTTGCTTTTGTTGATGTTCATCTTATATCCTCCTTTCAAGACACTGTCTATTCCGTTCAACTGTTCTTCCAAGTCCTTTGCTGTCTCTGACAGAATAACGCTTTCATCGGCAAATCTCAAAGTTTTTATTTCTTCTCCATGGATTGGTTATAAAAAAGAAAAATAATCTCATGAGAAAAGGTTTTCATTGTCACTAATATTTTACTACATATCTACTTTACTTTTTCATATAATTGCTGTTCAATCTAATCTTCTTCTGTAACGCTGCACCAGCTCCTTTAACCCCTCTGCGTAGACGCCTGCCGCCTGGGAACTGAGCCAGCTGTTAATGCCAGTAGTAAGTTCATCGTTTTGAAGTCGTTGTCCATCCAGTCACTTTTTCAAATGCAAGAAGTGGAAATGGTCGCTTGGTGCAAGGTCGGGGCTATACGGAAGGTGCTCAAAAAGTTCCCAAAGAAAATCTTTAACCTTCTCCTTTGTTTGGGCAGCGGTGTGAGAGTGTGCGTTGTCGTGAGCGAGGATTATACCTGACGTCAGTTTCCGCGGCGTCGAGTTTGGATCGCACGTCTCAATATCGTTAGCGATTCACAGTACACGTCATCTTTAATTGTTAATTCACGGCACATGGAATTAATCAAAAGGATGCCCTTGTCTTTCCAAAAAACGGTAGCTATCATTTTTCAATTTCAGAACGGAGACTGGTTAACCTTTTTGTTTTAGGTGAACTTCAATAGCGCCATTGCTTTGATTCTGCGTTGGTGTACGATATCCATATCTCGTCGCCTATAACAACGTGGGAAAAAAATCACCTCCCTATGGATAGCGCTCCAAAAATTGTCCTGCACTACGCGTTCTTTGCTCTCTGTGCTGATCAGTGAGTATTTTTGGAATCAGCTCTATACTGAAGTTCGTCAATATTTTGGAGTTCATCAACCAGACCACTATTTGTCAGTCGCCGATCCTTGAAGTTTTTGGTTCACTTCATCAACGGTGTCGTCGGTCCAAATAATGGGCCTGCTACACCGCTGTTCATCGTGAACATTTGTGCGGCCATTTTGAAATTTTCTAAACTGTTTTCGAAATTTTTTGTCACTCATTATTTCAGGTCCAAACACTAGACATAACTCACGATGGATTTCCCCAGCTGAAAATCACACTGCGCACTTCTCAGTTGGCGAGATCTATGATTGTCTTGGCCATTGCAATCTGCTAGAAAATGACTACTGAATCAAACTATAGCTGCAGCAGATACCTAAAGATTCGGTAGATAGCACTGCATGCATGAAACTTCATTCAGACATTGATTCTGGAATATACCTCCTACATCTGTTCTGATAGGACCATTATTAATTATGCTGTGCTTAATAATCTTCATCCTTTAGGAAACCCAAACAATTTTGCTAGCAAATCCTCCTGTAATCCCAGCTGACATTCAGCCAGAATGGTATTTCATATTTGCCAAAGCTATTTTGCTATCAATTCCAAATAAACTTGAAAGAGTTATTGCAATTTTTATCAGTCAGAATTTCACTAATTCTACAATTTTAAAATGAAACACCGATTATTCATTTATTCAGATTTTAACTTTCCTTTACTTTACGTCTAGGGTCACAAAAATTTTTTTTGTCATCAGACTACCGGTTTCGGTCTATAATGACCATCTTCAGATCTGTTTTATAAAAACATGTCCATATTGGAGCCATAGTGGCATCGTCAAGTGCTAAACATAAAATCAGCGCCAGCATTGTCAAATGTATATAAATAGTGTTATGTAGAAAAGCCATCTTGTCGGAATGCTGCTAAAAAGAAGACTTTTGTGTATACCACTATTTATATACATTTGGCGCTGATTTTATGTTTAGCACTTGACGATACCACTACGGCTCCAGTATATAAGGACATGATTTTACAAAACGGATCTGAAGATGGTCATTGTAGACCGAAACCGGTAGTCCAATGACAAAAAAATTTGTGACCATAGACGTACAGTAAAGGGCATTTATTCTATATTCGGGTGACTGTTCCGTTCGCGACTATGTCGTAGCTTGTCAAATTTTAGCATTTGTTTCCTCACTTTTATTTTTGGAGTATTTTTTTAATTCTATTATTTTTCTTAGAAATACCCGAATACCTTGTAATTAGAGTGCAACACTGAAGTTTTTAATGGAATATTTTTATTTTGAGGTATATTTATATTAATACTATTTTGCAGTGAATGTGTAATGTTTTATTTAAACTACACAAATTGATAGAAATATTAACGGAGTTTAATCGCCATCATAGCCGGGCCGCGTGGCCGAGCGGTTCTAGGCGCTTCAGTCCGGAACCGCGCAACTGCTACCGTCGCAGGTTCGAATCCTGCTTCGGCCATGGATGTGTGTGATGTTCTTAGGTTAGTTAGGTTTAAGTAGTACTAAGTTCTAGTGGACTGATGACCTCAGATGTTAAGTCCCATAGTGCTCAGAGCCATTTGAACCATTTTAATCGCGATCATAGTGTGTCCCAGGAGGAATGGTCAGTATTCAGTGGTCTGACAGGAACGATCAGTCGACGCAAAAAGTCTAGTAAACTTAGGTTCTAAAACGTATGCCTTAAGAGCTACGAGGTCATCTTCGTCTTCGATACTGTGAAACAAATCTCTTCTACTGCAAGCTATATGGTTTCCATACTTCGAGAGGTGATAGAACTGACCAAAATAAGAAAAAAAAAATTCAGTACATCTGGGATCTAAAGCGCACACATTAAGAGCTGTGTGCACTTGTGCTGCAGAACACTTCTCATCTACTGAACAAGTGCTCATAGCTCTTAAGGTATTTGCTTTAGAGCCTATGTTTATTAGACACATTTTTCTTGTTTTAGTCCTTATGACTTCCTCCCAAAATATGGAAAAATTAGAGCTACCAGTAGAAAAAAATTGTGTCAGAGTACCGAAGATGCAGGCGTGTCCATACCTCTTAAGATACGGATTGTAGAGCCTATGTTTACCAGACTTTTTTAATAATCGTTGCTGTCATATCCCTGAATACTGCCCAATCCTCCTGGGAACCCTGTATAAGAAGCTGCACTACAATTTCTGGGCGTCAGAAGCGGTTGTTGGTCTCAAGTTTTGTCGTATAGACTATTTTTAAAGAACTTCGGCTTACTTCTGAGGAGGTTTGCTAAGACGCAAGAGCTTAGACGAGGGCACGTTTGTCCAAGAGTACTATTACAGGTCTGCTGACCGTTCTTTCAGGATGCGTTCTAATACTATTACTTTACGTGCAGGCAGGATCAACACTACGGTTGTACAGGGCAAGCGGGATTATGTTCACAAGTTGCAGTGTTTACTAACTGATCCAGCGTATCGTAGACTCAGTGCTGTTCAAAATGGTTCAAATGACTCTGAGCACTATGGGACTTAACATCTGAGGTCATCAGTCCCCTAGAACTTAGAACTACTTAAATCTAACTAACCTAAGGACATCACACACATCCATGCCAGAGGCAGGATTAGAACCTGCGACCGTAGCGGTCGCGCGGTTCCAGACTGAAGCTCCTAGAACCGCTCGGCCACATCGGCCGGCCTCAGTGCTGTCCCGACAAAAACGGTGGAGAGGAAAACTCCTGAACAAAAGTTCCCAGTCCTTAGGACTGGCGACCGTACTTTCCCCCAAATCTCAAATATCTAATTAGCGCCAATTAATTGTTAACGTGATGACTGCACATTTACTTTCTTTATTAACTTTACTCCTTTTCAAAATTAATTTCCACCAGTTTCATTAGCATTTTTCCTTTCCTTTAGATGTAACCCTTTCCTCCGTCTTTACCGACAAATCAACTGCGGTGACGATTCCTTTTCCCAAATTTCCATTAGGTACACGCGGTTTAATTTTTCACTGTCATTAAGGTCGATAAGTGAGGGGAAGGTTACATGTGGCCTGGAGTAGCGAGAAGAGCAGGTGTGTTGTGTGAAGCTCCCGCGAGTTGCCGCGCTTTCGGGGTTTGGCAGAATGTAATTGCGCTCGACTTGCGATGATAGTTTCTGACATGGTGTCGCGGACGGGAAGCATTAGCTGGCGCACATCAAGAGCCCGATTCGTCTGGTGACCGTGTCGAGAAGAAGGCGCGCCAACATCCAGCTTCTGCAACAGCGACGGCCGACAATGAGTGACTGTCGCCACCTCCTCGATCGACGGCTTCAAACCTTCAATCAACCAACGAGGAAGACTGGAAGCACGTTAAGTTTTAGAACTGTATGGCAGACCTCAGCTTTTCAAACTTTTAAAATGGTTGCATCCCAAAATTACAGCAACTTAGCATGAACCTTTGTTGCTCATTGTCGCAATTGCATTGCCAAGCAGGGTCCCTTCCTTTTCCGAAATGAACCCGAGTGTCGTTAAAATTCAAACGCCAGCATTAAAGTAATATAATTCGATTTCACTGCTTTAATTTCAAAGTTCAGTTAAGGCATTCATAGCTGGCTACAATATTTAGATTACACAAGCACAAATTAAGAGTGCGAGTTTTGTTACCATATTTTAGCTTACCTGTGACTGCAGCTCAGCTTGGTACGTACTAAATTTTACTATTGTTAATGGTTCAGAATCATTTAATTCAAGTTCAAAGTTAAATCTCTTATTTCTAAATTGTGTAGATTCAAGTAGCTTTTGAAATGATTGTTGAGATAGTCCAAGACTAACCGTATTTTACTGAATTTCGATGTGCTTCAGAAAGAAAGCTCACTATTAACTTCAGTCACTAAATTAACTTTCGATTTTCCGGTTTTATTAATTCTTTTGCTAAATTGAGTCAGAGTGTAGCGCAATTTATTACTTCTGACAAACTTTCAGTTTTCACACTACACGTGTCAACCTTCAGTTGCCACGCTTCTAGTGCTAATTATATGTGTAATAACCTTTCTTTTTCAGTTACTATAGTAATTGTCCTTAGGATAACCTCCCCCTCACTTATCGACCTTAATGACAGTGAAAAATTAAACCGCGTGTACCTAATGGAAATTTGGGAAAAGCAATCGTCACCGAAGTCAATTTGTCGGTAAAGAGGGAGGAAAGGGTTACATCTAAATGAAAGGGAAAATGCAAATGAAACTGGTGGAAATTATTTTTGAAAACGGGTAAAGTTAATAAAGAAAGTAAATGTGCGGCCGTTACGTTAACAATTAACTAGCGGTAATTAGATATTTGAGATTTGGGGGAAATTACGGTCGCCAGTTCTAAGGACAATTACTATAGTAACTGAAAATGAAAGGTTATTACACATATAATTAGCACTAGAAGCGTGGCAACTGAAGGTTGACACGTGTAGTGTGAAAACTGAATGTTTGTCAGAAGTAATAAATTTCGCTACACTCTGACTTAATTTAGTAAACGAATTAATAAAACCGGAAAATCGAAAGTTAATTTAGTGACTGAAGTTAATAGTGAGCTTTCTTTCTGAAGCACATCGAAATTCAGTAAAATACGGTTAGTCTTGGACTACCTCAACAATCATTTCAAAAGCTACTTGAATCTACGCAATTTAGAAATAAGAGATTTAACTTTCAACTTGAATTAATGATTCTGAACAATTAACAATAGTAAAATTTAGTACGTACCAAGCTGAGCTGCAGTCACAGGTAAGCTAAAATACGGTAACAAAACTCGCACTCTTAATTTGTGCTTGTGTAATCTAAATATTGTAGCCAGCTATGAATGCCTTAACTGAACTTTGAAATTAAAGCAGTGAAATCGAATTATATTTCTTTAATGCTGGCGTTTGAATTTCAACGACACTCAGGTTCATTTCGGAAAAGGAAGGGACCCTGCTTGGCAATGCAATTGGGACAATGAGCAACAAAGGTTCATGCTAAGTTGCTGTAATTTTGGGATGCAACCATTTTAAAAGTTTGAAAAGCTGAGGTCTGCCATACAGTTCTAAAACTTAACGTGCTTCCAGTCTTCCTCGTTGGCTGATTGAAGGTTTGAAGCCGTCGATCGAGGAGGTGGCGACAGTCACTCATTGTCAGCCGTCGCTGTTGCTGAAGCTGGATGTTGGCGCGCCTTCTTCTCGACACGGTCACCAGACGAAACGGGCTCTTGATGTGCGCCAGCTAATGTTCCCGTCCGCGACACCATGTCAGAAACTATCATCGCAAGTCGAGCGCAATTACATTCTGCCAAACCCCGAAAGCGCGGCAACTCGCGGGAGCTTCACACAACACACCTGCTCCACTGCACCACCCCAGCCAGACCCCCTCTGCTCAGCCCGCGCTCCACGCGGCAGAGTTAACACTACCAAAGATCCTAAACACGTTCGTTCTCCACACGACCTATCGATGTATTCGTTCGATAGTATAGTTTTCCCTAGGCCAGACCCAGCGTATAAATACAAATAATATTCACAAAACAAACCAATTATACATCGACATAAACGCATATATATACAAATAGTAAAACAATTACAATATACAAAGACAGAAACGTCATATCTTCAGGTGACAAAACAAGGAAAAAAATTATAGTACAATAGATGGAAATAGGAGGATATGCATTTCCGGCGTTACAGCTTCTATCAAGAGTCTTCTTATTTCTGCTGTCGACCTTAAAATATTCAGTGAGGTGGAAAAAGATATGGGATATCTCCTAATATCGTGTCGGACATACTTTTGCCCAACGTGGGGCAGCAACTCGACGTGGCATGGACTCAGGTCACTGAAAATCCCCTGCAGAAGTACTGAGCCATGTTGTCTCTATAGCCGTCCATAATTGCGAAAGTGTTGCCGGTGCAGGATTTTGTGGATGAACGGACCATTTGATTATGTCCCATGAATGTTCGATGGGATTCATGTCGGGGGATCTGGATGGCTAAATCATTCGCTCGAACTGTCGAGAATCTTCTTCAAACCGATAGAGAACAGTAGTGACCCTGTGATATGCGCATTGTCATCCATAAACATTTCGTCGTTGTTTGGGAACACGAACTCCCTGAAAGGCTGCAAATGGTCTTCAAATAGCAAACGTACCCATTCTAGTCAATGGTCGGTTCAGTTGGACCAGAGGAACAAGTCCATTCCACGTAAACACAGATCACAATATTATGGAGCCATAACCAGCTTGCAGAGTGCCTTGTTGACAACTTGGGTCCGTGGCTTCGTGGGGTCTGCGCCACAATCGAACCCTGCCATCACCACTTATCAACTGAAATCGGGATTCATCCGACCAGGCCACGGTTTTCCAGTCGTCTATGGCCCAGCCGATACGGTCACGAGCCCAGGAGAGGCGCTGCAGACGATGTCGCGCCGTTAGCAAAGGCACTCGCATCTATCGTCCCCTTCCATAGCCCAATAACACAGCATTTCGCCACAGAGCCCTAGGATACGTCCGTCATGCGTCCCACATTGAATTCTGCGGTTATTCACGCAGTGTTGCTTGTCTATTCGCAATGACAACTGTACGCAATCGCTGCTGCTCTCGGTCGTTAAGTGAAGGCAGGCGGCCACTGCGTTGTCCGTGGTGAGAGGCAATGCCTGAAATTTGGTTTTCTCGGCACACTCTTGACACTGTAAATCTCGGAAGATTGAATTCCCTACCAATTTCCCAAACGGAATGTCCCATGCCTCCAGCTCCAACTGCATTCAAAGTCTGTTAATTCCCGTCATGCAGCAATACTCACGCTGGAAATCTTTTCAAATGAATCACATGAGACGGCTCAGCCAGTGCACTGCCTTTTATACCTTCTGTACGCGATACTACCGCACCAGCATACCGCGTAGCAAAAACTCATGCTACTCCGTTGAGTCCACTAGTTGGTTGGTTCAAGTGGCTCTGAGCACTATGGGACTTAACATCCGAGGTCATTAGTCCCCTAGAACTTAGAACTACTTAAACGTAACCAACCTAAGGACATTACACACATCCATGCCCGAGGCAGAAATCGAACCTGCTACCGTAGCAGTCGCGCGGTTCCGGACTGAAGCGCATAGAACCGCTCGGTCACAGCGGCCGGCAACTAGTTGTTCAGTGAGCTCAACGCACTAGGAACCCGGGTGATTCCATACTCCGAATAGAGCGATGTGAATGACTAATATTTAGATAAGTTTTTATGGCTGTCTCTTCAAGTGCGGCCCACTGATTCATTATGTCAACTGAGGTTATGTTTGGTGTTGATATGTATTGACCAAAGAACCAGAGGTTGTACAGAGTTTCAGGGAGAGCATAAGGGAACAATTGACAGGAATGGGGGAAAGAAATACAGTAGAAGAAGAATGGGTGGCTTTGAGGGATGAAGTAGTGAAGGCAGCAGAGGATCAAGTTGGTAAAAACACGAGGGCTAGTAGAAATCCTTGGGTAACAGAAGAAATATTGAATTTAATTGATGAAAGGAGAAGATATAAAAATGCAGTAAATGATGCAGGCAAAAAGGAATACAAACGTCTCAAAAATGAGATCGACAGGAAGTGCAAAATGGCTAAGCAGGGATGGCTAGAGGACAAATGTAAGGATGTAGAGGCGTATCTCACTAGGGATAAGATAGATACTGCCTACAGGAAAATTAAAGAGACCTTTGGAGAAAAGAGAACCACTTGTATGAACATCAAGAGCTCAGATGGAAACCCAGTGTTCTAAGCAAAGAAGGGAAAGCAGAAAGGTGGAAGGAGTATATAGAGGGTCTATAAAAGGGCGATGCACTCGAGGACAATATTATGGAAATGGAAGAGGATGTAGATGAAGATGAAATGGGAGATACGGTACTGCGTGAAGAGTTTGACAGAGCACTGAAAGACCTGAGTCGAAACAAGGCCCCTGGAGTAGACAACATTCCATTGGAACTACTGACGGCCTTGGGAGAGCCAGTCCTGACAAAACTCTACCATCTGGTGAGCAAGATGTATGAAACGGGCGAAATACCCTTAGACTTCAAGAAGAATATAATAATTCCAATCCCAAAGAAAGCAGGTGTTGACAGATGTGAAAATTACCGAACAATCAGTTTAATAAGCCACAGCTGCAAAATACTAACACGAATTCTTTACAGACGAATGGAAAAACTAGTATAAGCCGACCTCGGGGAAGATCAGTTTGGATTCCGTAGAAATACTGGAACACGTGAGGCAATACTGACCTTACGATTTATCTTAGAAGATTAAGGAAAGGCAAACCTACGTTTCTAGCATTTGTAGACTTAGAGAAAGCTATTGACAATGTTTACTGGAATACTCTCTTTCAAATTCTAAGGGTGGCAGGAGTAAAATACAGGGAGCGAAAGGCTATTTACAATTTGTACAGAAACCAGATGGCAGTTATAAGAGTCGGGGGACATGAAAGGGAAGCAGTGGTTGGGAAGGGAGTAAGACAGGTTTGTAGCCTCTCCCCGATGTTATTCAGTCTGTATATTGAGCAAGCAATAAAGGAAACAAAAGAAAAATTCGGAGTAGGTATTAGAATCCATGGAGAAGAATTAAAAACTTTGAGGTTCGCCGATGACATTGTAATTCCGTCAGAGACAGCAAAGGACTTGGAAGAGCAGTTGAACGGAATGGATGGTGTCTTGAAGGGAGGATATAAGATGAACATCAACAAAAACAAAACGAGGATAATGGGATGTAGTCGAATTAAGTCGGGTGATGTTGAGGGTATTAGATTAGGAAATGAGACACCTACAGTAGTAAAGGAGTTTTGCTATTTGGGGAGCAAAATAACTGATGATGGTCGAAGTAGAGAGGATATAAAATGTAGACTGGCAATGGCAAGGAAAGCGTTTCTGAAGAAGAGAAATTTGTTAACATCGAGTATAGATTTAAGTGTCAGGAAGCCGTTTCTGAAAGTATTTGTATGGAGTGTAGCTATGTATGGAAGTGAAACATGGACGGTAAATAGTTTGGACAAGAAGAGAATAGAAGCTTTCGAAATGTGGTGCTACAGAAGAATGCTGAATATTAGATGGGTAGATCACATAACTAATGAGGACGTATTGAATAGGATTGGGGAGAAGAGAAGTTTGTGGCACAACTTGACCAGAAGAAGGGATCGGTTGGTAGGACATGTTCTGAGGCATCAAGGGATCACCAATTTAGTATTGTAGGGCAGCGTGGAGGGTAAAACTCGTAGGGGGAGACCAAGAGATGAATACACTAAGCAGATTCAGAAGGATGTAGGTTGCAGTAGGTAGTGGGAGATGAAGAAGCTTGCACAGGATAGAGTAGCATGGAGAGCTGCATCAAACCAGTCTCAGGACTGAAGACCACAACAACAACAACAACAACAACAACAACAACAACAACATGTATTGACCTTTACTTAATTTTTATTCAATGACCAGTTCTGTGAGCAGACACATGGGGTTCTAATGGGGAGCCCGATGTCATCGATTGTTACGTCTTTTTGTGGGAGGCTTAGAGTAACATACTCTGGAGTTGGCAAAATTGAAACCTGCCTGCTTTTGTAGATAATTCTTTTGTTATTTGGTCTCAAGGCAGTGACAATCTGCACAGTTGTTTCACAATAACTCACGTTAATCCACCCAAGGATTCGCTTCACTGCAGAGGTGGAAAGGGGTGACTGCATCCCCACCCTTGTTGTGTTGGTCAGGAGGAAGGATAAGGGTACGGTTGGATATACTTATATATTCAGGTACATACTTGTCATCATCCATATCAGCGAGAAGGGGTGCTCCATACGGTGGTCTATAGGGCCCTCGTGTCTCATTCAGAGCCTGAAAGTGTGTCAGCTGAGACAGCTCACCTTGAACTTACTTTTACTCAGATTGAACACAGTGAGAGACAGACGAGACGCGCGTTGCAGTGTCAACCAACCATGAATAGGATGAATGATAAGACTAAGTAGCTTTTCGCCTTATGTAGGTTGTTTTTTCAACAAGGTTGGATATATTATGAGGAAACATAGTGTGAAGTGCGTTTTTCGATGATTGTCTAAGATTATGGCCCTTTTACGACCTGTAAAGTTTTATCTTGAGTTTGGTAAGGTTCGTTTCTGTCGTATGCCCCGCAGTTGTGGGGTGTCATACGTCGGGCAGACCATCAGTTCCGTGGCGGTCTGGTGTATAGAGAATAAGCGTCGCACACGCTCACAACAGCTGGGCCAATCTGCTGCTGCAGAACGTTGCCTTGGTAACAGTCATTCGATGGAAAACGGCAACAGAGAGTGTCTGGCGTGCACTTCTCGTTACTCGTAGTTTTATTAAGGAAGCTGTTGAGACTGAACCAGAAAGTGCCCTAATAAATACGCTACTGGTCATTAAAATTGCTACACCAAGAAGATGACGTGCTACAGACGTGAAATTTAACCGACAAGAAGAAGGTGCTATGATATGCAAATGATTAGCTTTTCAAACCAATCACACAAGGTTGGCGCCGGTCGCGACACCTACAACGTGCTGAAATGAAGAAAGTTTCCAACCGATTTCTCATACACAAACAGCAGTTGACCGGTGTTGCATGGTGAAACGTTGCTGTGATGCCTCGTGTAAGGAGGAGAAATGCGTACCATCACGTTTCCGACTTTGATAAAGGTCGGATTGTAGCCCATCGCGATTGCGGTTTATCGTATCGCGACATTGCTAGTCAAACTGGTCGACATCCAATGACTTAGCAGAATATGGAATCGGTGGGTTCAGGAGGGTAATACGGAACGCCGTGCTGAATCCCAACGGCCTCGTATCACTAGCAGTGGAGATGACAGGCGTCTTATCCAAATGGCTGTAACGGATCGTGCAGCCACGTCTCGATCCCTGAGTCAACAGATGGGGACGTTTGCAAGACAACAACCATGTGCACGAACAGTTCGACGTCGTTTGGCAGCAGCATGGACTATCAGCTCGGAGACCATGGCTTCGGCTACCCTTGCCACTGCATCACAGACAGGTTCAAATGGCTCTGAGCACTATGGGACTTAACATCTGTGGTCATCAGTCCCCTAGAACTTAGAACTACTTACACCTAACTAACCTAAGGACATCACACACATCCATGCCCGAGGCAGGGTTCGAACCTGCGACCGTAGCGGTCACGCGGTTCCAGACTGAAGCGCCTCGAACCGCACGGCCACACCGGACGGCGCATCACAGACAGGAACGCCTGCGATGGTGAACTCAACGACGAACCTGGGTGCACGAATGGCAAAACGTCATTTTTTCGGATGAATCCAGGTTCTGTTTACAGCATCATGATGGTCGCATCCGTGTTTGGCGACATCGCGGTGAACGCACATTGCAAGCGTGTATTCGTCATCGCCATACTGACGTATCACCCGGCGTGATGGTATGGGATGCCATTGGTTACACGACTCGGTCACCTCTTGTTCGCATTGACGGCACTTTGAACAGTGCACGTTACATTTCAGATGTGTTACGACGCGTGGCTCTACCCTTCATTCGATCCCTGCGAAACCCTACATTTCAGCAGGATAATGAACGACCGCATGTTGCAGGTCCTGTACGGGCCTTTCTGAATACAGAAAATGTTCGACTGCTGCCCTGGCCAACACATTCTCCAGATCTCTCACCAATTGAAAACGTCTGGTCAATGGTGACCTAGCATCTGGCTCGTCACAATACGCCAGTCACTAATCTTGATGAACTGTGGTATCGTGTCGAAGCTTCATGGGCAGCTGTACCTGTACACGCCATCTAAACTCTGTTTGACTCAATGCCCAGGCGTATCAAGGCCGTTATTACGGCCAGGGGTGGTTGTTCTGGGTACTGATTTCTCAAGATCTATGCACCCAAATTGCGTGAAAATGTAATCACATATCAGTTCTGGTATAATATATTTGTCCAATGAATACCCGTTTATCATCTGCATTTCTTCTTGGTGTAGCAATTTTAATGGCCAGTAGTGTATCTACGCTGACAGGAGCAACTGTAGCTCTTTTCTGGTCTTCAGCTCAGCTGTGTCACGAAGTAAAGGGGGGATGAAAACACTGTCCTTCAAATATCAGCATAACAAAAAATCGTATGGGACCATGTCTGGAAATCTTGGAGGCCAAGCAAGTGGGGCAGTGTTTCGGGAGTCTCGTGAAACCTAGTGGCAGCGTGTCATTTAGGAATGGTCCAGTATGTTGGAATATGAACTTATCACAGGCCTTCTAAAGTTGTGGGAAAGTCAGTTCTACAGCATTCGAAGATAAAAATTCCAGTCACTGTGTTTTCTTCAAAAAAGGAGGGGGCCACAAACTTGTTCGTAAGAAATGCCACAAAAAACGCTCACTTTCGGCGAGTCTCTTTCATGCTCAACAGTTACATGAGGGTTGTAAAGTGTCGACGTCATGTTCTATCGGTTTACTTCAACGCTAACATGAAATGTAACGTATTCACTGAAAACTAAACGTGATGAAAGTCTATCGTCTTTCATGTCTTCTGTCTTCTTGCAGAATATTGCTAAAGTCAGCACCTTTCTTTTTGCCATCAAGCCGAGGACCTTGCACTAATTGAATGGAAATACTAAGAAACCCAAAAAGTAAACTTCTAAGGACTTACAAAAAACATTACAGCTCATAAAATTATGCTGAAATTTCGGTTTTCTTCTCATTTTCCATTAAAATGAAAGAAGAAAGAAGAATGTCAGTGCACTGTAGACAGTCGCGATACGTTTTCTTCACGTTTAAGATAAAGTTTATTTAGTGAACATGTGACCTTTCTAAATGTCTTGTTGTAAATGAGCATAAATAATTACTTAACTCAAACTTTATTGCTAATGTGAACAAAAATCAAGCAGATTATTCCAACTTTTCATTCTCTTTGTAATTATACTCCACACATGGTTCACTGTTTGACACATTTCTTCTTTTGGTAAGAATGCTAGAAATCGCCATAGATCATGTATTTCCTTGTCATTTACAGGAACATGTCGATTAATCTCTCTGTTTGAAACAGTGCAGACGACATAAAATCTTTCGTACATGTGGGGTTTCTCTTAGATTTAGCTGATATAATGGCTGCATAACAACACAGAAAATGCCAGAACATAATGGGTTTCTCTACATCGTGATTAGCCTATATGTTTAAAGTACAGTATCATGGATAACTCAGTTTTGTCAAAAAGTGGACCTGTGAGGTTTCTCAATTTTCACATAAATTATAGTCTGCATGGTTTATGGACTAAACGTCGCCAGAAAGAAAGAATAACAGTTCGCTGCTTGCACGACTTTCGTGGACTACCCACAAAGTTACCAAATACTTTACGCTATTTCATTAGAAGTGTAAAATATACCTTTCCGAAAACATGTTTTCTCTTCAAACTGACGATACGAACGACGATTTTTTCCACAGAAACTCACGTTGGACTGTAATCACTGCCTCACGCTTGCTAAACGATGGTACACAAAACATCTTCTGTCGAGCGGGTGCCATGTTAAGTCAGACTTAGCAGTCACATGACTTGGCATCTAGCAGTGATTCTCTGAAACTCCAGGTCACGCCCATTCAGTGAAAACGTGTTTCTGTCAGGTACGGGTTTTGTTTCGTAGTTATTACACTGTACAAACAAGTCATTCTTGATTATAAGAAGCCGGCCGGAGTAGCCGTGCGGTTCTAGGCGCTACAGTCTGGAGCCGAGCGAACGCTACGGTCGCAGGTTCGAATCCTGCCTCGGGCATGGATGTGTGTGATGCCCTTAGGTTAGTTAGGTTGAAATAGTTCTAAGTTCTAGGCGACTGATGACCTCAGAAGTTAAGTCGCATAGTGCTCAGAGCCATTTTTTTGATGATAAGTATACTGTGAATACCTCGACCTCGGGGAAGATCAATTTGGATTCCGTAGAATTGTTGGAACTCGTGAGGCAATACTGACCCTACGACTTATCTTAGAAGGTAGGTTAAGGAAGGGCAAACCTACGTTTCTAGCTTTTGTAGGCTTAGAGAAAGCTTTTGACAATGTTGACTGGAATACTCTCTTTCAAATTCTGAACGTGGCAGGGGTCAAATACAGGGAGCGAAAGGCCATTTACTATTTGTACAGAAACCAGATGGCAGTTATTAGAGTCGAGGGATATGAAAGGAAAGCAGTGGTTGGAAGGGAGTGAGAGAGGGTTGTAGCCTCACCCCGATGTTATTCAATCTGTATATCGAGTAAGCAGTGAAGGAAACAAAAGAAAAATTCGGAGTAGGAATTAAAATCCATGGAGAAGAAATAAAAACTTTGAGGTTCGCTGATGACATTGTAATTCTGTCAGACATAGCAAAGGACCTGGAAGAGCAGTTGAACGGAATGGACAGTCTCTTGAAAGAAGGATATAAGATGGACATTAACAAAAGTAAAACGAGGATAATGGAATGTAGTCGAATTAAGTCGGGTGATGCTGAGGGAATTAGATTAGGAAATGAGACACTTAAAGTAGTAAAGGAGTTTTGCTATTTGGGGAGCAAAATAACTGATGATGGTCGAAGTAGAGAGGATATAAAATGCAGACCGGCAATGGCAAGGAAAGCGCTTCTGAAGAAAAGAAATTTGTTAACATCGAGTATAGACTTATTGATCTGGAAGTCATTTCTGAAAGTATTTGTATGGAGTGTAGTCATGTATGGAAGTGAAACATGGACGATAAATAGTGTAGACAAGAAGAGAATAGAAGCTTTCGAAATGTGGTGCTACAGAAGAATGTTGAAGATTGGATGGGTAGACCACGTAACTAATGAGGAGGTACTGAATAGAATTGAGGAGAAGAGGAATTTGTGGCAAAAATTGACTAGAAGAAGGGATCGGTTGGTAGGACACGTTCTGAGGCATCAAGGTGTCATCAATTTAGTATTGGAGGGAAGTGCGGAGAGTAAAAATCGTAGAGAGGGACCGAGGCATGAATACGCTAAACAGATTCAGAAGGATGTAGGTTGCAGTAGTTACTTAGAGGTGAAGAAGTTTGCACAGGACAGAGTAGAATGGCAAGCTGCATCAAACCAGTCTCTGGACTGACGACCACAACAACAGCAACTGTGAGAACTAACGGGTCTTATCACGCTTCCGTAAGGTTGTCTACAATTTAAGAATGACGTTTTGGAGTTCTCAGAAGATGTCATTTTCTCTTTTAGCTGTAGGTGTTTTTTCGACTGTTGCATTGTTCACATTTTTGCCATTTTCAAGCATAAGATATTAGGTAATAGAAATTGGTTAAAAGTTATGTTCTTGTAGGATTGACTTCAATTTGTATGTCAGTAAGAAATTGATTCATGTCATTAAAACAACCTATTTCTGTGACGTAACATCCAGTCTGTTGCTTGAAAGTGGAGCAAGTACTGAAATTGCTGTATTGAAATAAAAACAGATATAGCTAAAAGCGAACATGATGTAATTAAATATTTATAGAAGCTGTGGACCCATATTACAAGAAAGTGATAATATGGATTCGGTTCAGTAACATATACGTTCAGTTACATAAACGTTCCAGTATTCTTCTGAGTACGAAGGAGAGTTTGTAAATGTCTGAAAACATATAGAGGATTGAAGTTGGTTCGTGAAGCATGTTCCGATAGTCCAGATGGTAGCTGGACCCCCTAAAGTGTACAGTTTTAAGTTGTCGCAAAGTTTCACTAACAGGTACTCTCCGCCGTAGACTGATTCACCGTGTAATATATAATTTTACGCAGCAATAGAAAACTTCTGGTCCACGAAAATCCTCCAGTCCCTTACGCATACCAACCTGTAGAGATCGTCAAGACAAAATTGTGATTATAACAGCTCGCACAGAAACGTAGAAGAAGCCATGAGTATAACGAGAAGAAACTATGGTTTGTGGCATGCTATTTTGCTTTTTCGTCTCCTGAAAGTTTCGTTTTGAACTTTTTAGCCCAATATCGGGCACGACAAGTGTTACGTTCTTCTCAAGGTGTAGCTCACCTGGGCCACATTGGGACAAGGCAAGTATTTTTTTGCCACATACTATAACAAAACCATCGAGGAAAAGAAAGCAAGAGGGGGGGGGGGGGGGGAGACGGTCGATGTATACAGTCAACAAGTTTAAGTAATTTAGAATTTTTAATTTATGATTCTTTATTCTAAAAAAGCGAGTTGGAATTAATTTGACATTTTATAGATGAGATTTCATTAATAATTTTATATGAGTAAGTACGAATCATAGAATTAATGTGACAGTTGACGTTGAATGTGAAAAACTAACGTATCAACATCAGCTTCGATCGAAGTGACTGCTATTCTCAGGGTTTTCTCAAGATGTTCACCTGAGATCTTGGTTCCGTTTTTACTCTTTGTGCTCTTTACTCTTGAAAACGATTGTTAACAAAGGTACGTTCTTCCAAACAATGACATAAACGAGTGAAGAGAAATTCGCGCCCTCGAAGTTCGCAGCGCGATTCATCACATACTAGCAATACAAAAACGTCTGTCACAAAACTTCGTCCTGCGCATTAACACTGTAATCATATGTACAGTAGCTACCTCTGTTGGGATAGAGGAATAGTGCTTTGTAATAGGTGCAGTGGATTGCGTTTTGAAATAGCACGCAGGAGGCTGAGGGTTCGATTGCGGGTCCAGGCGTATTTATTTTTATTTACTAAATGTAGTGCGCGTGGTACGGTATCTGGTGTCTTAATCGTCATACAGCGATTAAGTGCGTATTCTACAAAACATTTACACTTGCGTACTACGAACACAGAAATGGAACTACAATCGTTTTCATTGGCCAGCTTTTAAACAAGTCTGTTGCACGCCGTGGAGGCGAATTGTTTCGCATCACTGTATCCACCAGATTCCAAACCTATTCTGCCAGTAGTAGTAGTGATAGATCAGTACCAACCATTATTTATGCCACTTTCAGGTCCATTAGATTTCGTTAGAGGATTACGTCACCACTAGGGCTAGCAAATTGCTTTGCAAATAATTCCTTAACTCGGTTACCACTTATATGTATTATCACCATGGAACCACTAATTATGCCTTCCAACATTGAATCTGATATGCACATCCTGTTTAGTAAGCATTTACATGCATTACTATTACTACTATCGTTATTATTATTATAATCAATGGAAATGTGGAAACATTACGTCCATTACCGTTAGGGAAACAATCTAATTTGAAAACAAACATTTCACAAGTAGTATTTCCAGGGAAATGGCTCAGACGGGGAAGTCCAGTTCTATGGCCTCCGCATTCACCTGACCTAAATCCCCTGGATTTCTTCCTGTGGGAACAGTTGAAGGAGGACGTGTATTCTGCTCCTCCGACACACGTGGAAGCACTCACTGATAGCGCTTGTTCATGTCGCTTTCGTATGGTGTGGATGTAGCCATGTTGCGAAGAGTTCAGAATTGTATGATCCAGCGGTTCTCGAAGAGTTTGGAAGCGCAAGGAAATGACTTGGTCTGACCACGTTTTTGTTATGTTTACCGTTACAAAACACTGCACTACGTAAATCTCGGATACATGTGGCTTAAGAAACGATGTATACTACAGTATGACATCGAAGAATGAAATTGGCAAATAAGAGAAAATACACCTCTACCTAGGCTCGAATCCTCGATCTCCAGCATGTTAACCCAAGACTCTATCCACTGCACCAACTGCACACATATACTGAGAGAAGTAGTTACCGTACATGTGATTACAATGTTGCCAGATTGCCTTATCTCTAACGTCCATCTACTGTCGGAAATATGCTCAGGATGCAATTTTGTGAGAGAGATTTTTATATTGTTATTATGTGAGGAATCGCGCTGCGAAGTGCGAGTGCGCGAATTTTTCTTCACACTGTATAATGCATGACTGCGCAACAAGGGAATTCGTCTCTGGGCAGGTCTTATTTGTAAAGTCCAACAAATATACATGATTACATTTTTGTTTTAGTTGGATGTCAGACTGCATCTCCATGCATTACATCTGAAAATCTTTTGGCAACGTGCCTATATTGTTTGTAAAGGGTGTCGCAGAAATACAAATATTTTGATTATTTTTTCGAAAATCTTTGAATCGCTTTTCATGTATCCTGTTGTCAGTCCACTTGTTTCATTTAGGCTTGTATTGATGTTTTGGTATGTGCGGATCTGGATCCATACACTGCTGTGGAAGCGCAAAATGCTTGCGAAGATGTTCGTTAAGACATAAACAGGTGGACAGGGCAGTGCCCTGGACAAAATCGCTCTTTTGCAGATTCCATCAACTTTTTCTACCGTCCAGTGTTACAAAAAACTGTGTTTTATAACAGATTCTATAATTTTTTAGAGCTATTGGTCCTTAAATGTTTGTAAAGCTTTTTCATGTGCATTCTATGACTGACCGTGTCATATGAGAACTTGAGTCTGCACCTGTTATTTGTTTGTGTTGACAGAACCTTCCTCTTCGTGTTGTATAAGGGACTGGATTTCCAGGTCTATATGCAACTAGCCCTATTATCTTTGATTTCCTCCACATCTTCGCGATATTGCATGTTTTTCAGAAGAGGTTAAAGAGTTGCAGAATCCGTTGTTTCGGCACTAGGGCCAAGGTCTACAGTCTGTTCTATAATAAATTAATAAAGTAATGAAAAAGTTGTGGACAACCATACAAGGAAAAAAATTATACATGAAAGGTAATTAGGTATTATTAATTGAAATGTAATTTTTTACGTAATAATATGAGACTATTGTGAGTCATCTATCTCAACTCACACAGTCCAGTGTCTGTAAATACCGGGTGATCAAAAAGTCAGTATAAAATTGAAAACTTAATAAACCACGGAATAATGTAGATAGAGAGGTAAAAATTGACACACATGCTTGGAATGACATGGGGTTTTATTAGAACCACTCCATATTGCTAGACGCGTGAAAGATCTCTTGCGCGCGTCGTTTGGTGATGATCGTGTGCTCAGCCGCCACTTTCGTCATGCTTGGCCTCCCAGGTCCTCGGACCTCAGTCCGTGCGATTATTGGCTTTGGGGTTACCTGAAGTCGCAAGTGTAGCGTGATCGACCGACATCTCTACGGATGCTGAAAGACAACATCCGATGCCAATGCCTCACCATAACTCCGACATGCTTTACAGTGCTGTTCACAACATTATTCCTCGACTACAGCTATTGTTGAGGAATGATGGTAGACATATTGAGCATTGCCCGCATCTCGTGGTCGTGCGGTAGCGTTCTCGCTTCCCACGCCCGGGTTCCCGGGTTCGATTCCCGGTGGGGTCAGGGATTTTCTCTGCCTCGTGATGGCTGGGTGTTGTGTGCTGTCCTTAGGTTAGTTAGATTTAAGTAGTTCTAAGTTCTAGGGGACTGATGACCATAGATGTTAAGTCCCATAGTCTCAGAGCCATTTGAACCATTATTGAGCATTTCCTGTAAAGAACATCATCTTCGCTTTGTCTTACTTTGTTATGCTAATTATTGCTATTCTGATCAGATGAAGCGCCATCTGTCGGACTTTTTTGAACTTTTGTATTTTTTTGGTTCTAATAAAACCCCAAGTCATTTCAAGCATGTGTGTCAATTTGTACCTCTCTTTCTACATTATTCAGTGATTTATTCAGTTTTCAAGTTTATACTGACATTTTGAACACCCGGTATTTCAAAGTTCGGATTTTTACCTTTTAGTTTGTTGTCATTCTTGTGAGGTTGCGTCGGAACATGAGAACAGACCACCTCGGAAAGGTACGAAAACAAAGATCGTGAAGATTCATTTTTTCATTTCGAGTAATCATTCTTTGATATTTTCAATGATAATATCGTGTTTGTTACATAAAATTGCAGTTAAGTTTCCCTAATAAGTGCGTGCTTCTTCTTACAAATTTTTAGAATGACCTTTTTTCACAAAAATCACCTAATAGATACTATCACACTTGCACGCATATACCGACGACTCCAGCTGCTTCTACAATTTCCACTGACTTCAGTTCATGATTAAGTTCTTTGACAACTCCAAAAATACACACTGCAAACTGCAGAAGATACAATTCTCCACAAAAACAAAAGCTAACAACCCTGGCGCGATGATGAATATGATACAGTAATCCTGAAGGACAGAGACCTGGTAGATCTGGAATGCAAAGAAAACCGATAAGAATGGAGTTGCCTTTAAAGAAAACAGAAAAGCAACATCAAAAGCTCTGCAGAGTGTCAGACTACAAGAACTGAATCGAAGTTTAAACAAAACATCGTTAGGGACTTCTACAGAGCGTTCAAAACCAGCTTAAGAAAGTGTACGCCACCAACCTCACAGTTTAAAGATCCAAAGACGCTCAAAGGCGCATACAACACTGAAAACTGTAAAATACTTGCAGAATATTTCAAACAATTACACAGCTCCGACCCACCACTGGTAAATTTCAATTCTGACAATACAACATGAAGAGGACGAGATTCGAAGCCACCAACAATCAAAGGAATTTAAAAAAAACACAAGACAACTCAAAAATAAAAAAGCTTCTAGGGAAGACAACATAGTTGTAGAATTATGGAAGCACTCTAGTGACAATATGGTAGTGTGACTATTGTAAGCATGTTACCCGTTTTTCCTGAGGGCCACACGTTTCTGAGACCTTTCCTCGACCCTCCCCCTCCCCGCCATCAATTTTGGAATTTTTTGTAATACCACCCGTTTTTTAGCTACAATCAAAATATTTTATTTATTTTTCACTGCAGTTTATTTCGAATCCACGCTCTGCAAACAGTCATTCAGAAAATTTATCACCCTGTTAGTATTTGTTACGCAAATGTATTTTGCTGTGATTTGAAATGACAAATATATGAAATAAATCACATTAGCTGAATTCCCCAAGTTTTTTAACTTCAAAATACGGTAACCCTACGCATGCCTAATAAAAATAAGTCAAAACATCTGGGGAACAAACACCTTTCCAGCCAAATGGTCATCCTGATTAATACATCCCCTACATAAAAAGGGAGATAAAACAGATCTTAACAATTATAATCTCCCTCTTGTCAGAGACCTACAAAATCCTGTGGGAGGCACTTTTAAGCAGATCTGAAAGAATACTCGATCCACAGTTTGGGACGTATCAAACAGGGTTCAGGAAGATGAGATCTTGGGTAGAACAAGTCGTAATCTTCAGTCACATCATACAAATCAGGAATTAAGAAGCCTGAAACATGCGGCAACATTTGTAGGTTTCAAAAAAGCGTACGATTCTGTTGACAGAGGAAAACTATTCAACTTTTTAAAACAGTTTGGGCCAGATAGCAAAACAAAGAATTAATTAAAGTTAATTTAACCAACACAGCAGCAAAAGTAAAATTTATGAGAAAACTGTTAAAAAATTTTGAAATAAAATCAGGGATGAGACAAGGAGATGGCTTGTTGCACCTACGTTTTAATAGTACATTAAAAAAAGTGGTTAGAGAATGGGGAAAGTCCATAAATAGCCAGCCGGAGCGGCCGTGCGGTTCTACGCGCTACAATCTGCAGCCGAGCGACCGCTACGGTCGCAGGTTCGAATCCTGCCTCGGGCATGGATGTGTGATGTTCTTAGGTTAGTTAGGTTTAATTAGTTTTAAGTTCTAGGCGACTGATGACCTCAGAAGTTAAGTCGCATAGTGCTCAGAGACATTTGAACCATTTTTGAAGTCCATAAATACTAAGGATTTACTGCCAGGAAGAAAGCCAAAGAAGATGAAATTGCTTAGCATTTGCTGATGACATGACACTTATTATGGACCCACTTCAAATTGCAATAGGAACAAATCACGGAACCACAACGGCAGGCACCAAAAGTAGAATTACAAATATCATTTGAAAAATACAACACTTGAGAAACATCAGTAATGCACTTCACGTGCTTAAAACAAATAACAACACAATATCTGACGAAGACTGTTTGAAATATCTCGGAGAATCATGTGGAAAAGACGGCGACAGAAAATAGAATCCATAAAATGGAGATGGCCTCTCAAATAACAAGAAACATCTATACTAAAAAGCTTTACCTAGAAACACACAAAAATGGTTCAAATGACTCTGAGCACTATGGGACTTCACATCTGAGGTCATCAGTCCCCTAGAACTTAGAACTACTTAAACCTAACTAACCCAAGGACATCACACACATGCATGCCCGAGGCAGGATTCGAACCTGCGACCGGCCGGCCGGCTAGGAACGGCTAGGAACACGCAATTGAATTAGTAAGATCAGAAATACTCTACGCAGCAGAAACTCTTAAACTGACTGCGAAGAGAGAGATTGCAGAAAGACACGAGGATTCAAAACAATCAGTGAATCAGAATAAGACTAAAATATAATACAGAACTGTATACGAAAGTTGAAAAGGTAATGAGAATTATTATCATGGAGATTACATGTCTAAGGACACATGTCTAGGATTTGTAATGACAAAATAGCTAAACAATTACAAACAGAGGATTACAGGACTGAGAGAATGGGAAGAGATATGGAACATGTAGGAGCCGACTTGGACGCTATGAGAAACAGAACATTTTTAAAAGAAGCAATAGAAAACGCAAGCTTTCAGGACAGGGTATCAACAACTGGAAGAAATCGAACACAAGAACAGAAGGGACAACATTCTCAAATAACGGAAGAAGTGTGGGCACAAACGAAGCTACAGTTGAAAGCAAAGACGCAGAAACAGTGTTGATTTACAGTGTCCTCTAAAAGAGTTATTCCGAAGAGAAGAAGGAACCCTTAGTCACAAGCTTGATAGCGTTTTCCAGAAAATGGATGTAGGTGCAGAAACGCTCTTCTCGAAGAACTACGTGTGTTTGTGTGTGTGTGTGTGTGTGTGTGTGTGTGTTTTATCGCACGGCGACGTAAGACTGGTCTCCTGGGAAGGACAGGTGCGGTCAGCTGTTTGGAGATTGCGCAACGTGCAGACTGCTGTCTGTGGTGCCGTGAAGTGGCCAGCTGACGCAAGGCGAGTCAGCAGGGGCGCACGTCCCTTGCGTAACGTAGTCGCGCCGAATAAACGTCTAGAACGGTAGTTCTCAGACTTTCTTCCTCTGCGCCCCCTGCCGGTAGTTCTCAGACTTTCTTCCTCTGCGGCCCCTGCTTGAGGAAAAATAGTATCAGCTCCTTCCCCCACAGTGTATTTTATTATTATAAGCAAATGTCCCCACTCGAGCACGACAAGTAGGTGATTCTCAATCTTTTTTAAGATTCTTCATATTTTCCCGGTATTTCTTCATTTTTTCCCCGAAGGCATTCTTTCTTTCTTCGGTCCATTTTGGTCAGCATGGTTGTGGTTCCGTCTCTAGGTTAAATTTTTAGGTCTAATTTTTGCTTTTCAATGTGTCCCTGTCTTACGTGCTTGTTATGTCAATTTTCGATTTTGTCAAACCTTTCTTAACTTCAGTTACCCAGGGTATTAATGCTTCAGATGATATCATATAATCCAGTAGATCTTTACTTAGTCTGTTTCCAGGTTATCTGTCTAGGTGTTCACAGAAATTCATTCGTCTCGTTCTGATGTCAGCTTCGATGTTTGATACTGTTTCTGTTGTTTGCAGTCTGTATCCATTGTGTGTGTATCATTGTCCCAGAGTTTTTCTAATAATCTTTCTCTCTACTTTCTTGTGTTGTTGTGGTCTTCAGTCCCGAGACTGGTTTGATGCAGCTCTCCATGCTACTCTATCCTGTGCAAGCTTCTTCATCTCCCAGTACCTACTGCAATCTACATCCTTCTGAATCTGCTTTGTGTATTCATCTCTTGATCTCCCTCTACGATTTTTACCCTCCACGCTGCCCTCCAATACTAAATTGGCGATCCCTTGATGCCTCAGAACATGTCCTACCAACCGATTCCTTCTTCTAGTCAAGTTGTGCCACAAACTCCTCATCTCCTCCTTTCTATTCAATACCTCCTCATCAGATATGTGATCTACACATCTAATCTTCAGCATTCTTCTGTAGCACCACATTTCGATAGCTTCTATTCTCATCTTGTCCAAACCATTTTTCGTCCATGTTCACTTCCATACATGGCTACACTCCATACAAATACTTTCAGAAAAGACTTCCAGATCCTTAAATCTGTACTCGATATTAACAAACGTCTCTTCTTCAGCAACGCTTTCCTTGCCATTGCCAGTCTACATTTTATATCCTCTCTATTTCGACCATCATCAGTTATTTTGCTCCCCAAATAGCAAAACTCCTTTACTACTGTGTCATTTCCTAATCTAATTCCCTCAGCATCACCCTACTTAATTCGATTACATTCCCCTATCGTCGTTTTGCTTTTGTTGATGTTCATCTTAAACCCTCCTTTCAAGACACTGTCCATTCCGTTCAGCTGTTCTTCCAAGTCCTATGCTGTCTCCGACGTAATGACAATGTCATCGGCGAACCTCAAAGTTTTTATTTCTTCTCCATGGATTTTGATACCTACTCCGAATTTTTCTTTTGTTAAGATTAGAAGAGTATTAAAAATTTAAATTACAAAGTTCATGTGATGGATTAACTTGCTTTTAAAAAGAACGATTCTCAAGACGTAGTGTAATGAGAAACATCCATCCGATGTTCTTTGCCTACATTAAGCTTTGAACGATTGTTCGGCGGCATAGCTGCCAAAGCTGAAAAGCCAGTCTCGCACAAGTACGTTGTTGCAAAAGCAATCAGAATCTTCGTTGCATTTTGGCTCAGCGTTGGGAATTCCTTCTTAATATGTATCCAGAACTCCAATGAAGACACTTCATTAAATTTACTGCTCAGTGAAGTATCACAATTGAGATCAATAACTTGTTATTGCTCTTTTACACTCGTGTTTAAACATGATAGTACAGGATCATTTTTGATGCATTTTTAATCTAATTAATTTATGAAAATCGTAGCTAAAATACTTTACGAATGAACTTTCAGTGTTGCGAAATGACGAAGGCAGGCTTATATCTCTGTTGGAAGCATCGGATTATCTGTGTCTAATGGTGACAATAGAGTAGGGAACATATCTAGCGTGCTACTTTCTATTCAGTTTTGTCACAGCTCTGATTTCTTACTGAGCGCTTTGACTTTTTATTCCAAATGGTACAGTTGCCTGATTACCTTTAAGTATTAAGAGCATTTAACTTCTCAAAAATGTCAGCGAGGTAAGCCGTTTGCAGTAGAAAACATCCGTTGCTGAAACAGCCTTCCAGAGAGTGACATTCCCCCTTTAAGAAAGAGAATAACTCATTCCTCAGACCAAACATTCCTTTTAGAACTTTACCCATCGAAAACCATCGAGCCTTACGATAAAAAGAGCAGTAGAGCGCATTAAACACCTGTCTCCTCAGACAGCACTTTAAAAGGCTTTGAACTTACAGGTTTTGCCTTAATAACGTTAGCTGTTTCTATAACCGTTTGCGGTAATTCATGAAGGGGCGAGCTAAGTTCTTTAGCGGTAAGAGCCTCCCGATGTATCATGCGGTGAGTTCTTACTCCATCAGGACCTACAGCTTTAACTTTTACTTGCCATCCGCCATGAATTCCAGAAACTGAGCGAACTCCATCTGTGTACACTCCAATGCACCTATTCCTTGATATCCAGTTTTGATTAAAAAACTACTGATCATGTCGAAAAAGCCTTTTAGTTGGAGCTGCTTTCAGTATCGGCTCACAGAAAAGCAATTCCTGTCAAGTGATAAACTCATCAACTCATCAACGAAACAAACAGAAGCAGTCGAAAACCATCGAGCCTTACGATAAAAAGAGCAGTAGAGCGCATTAAACACCTGTCTCCTCAGACAGCACTTTAAAAGGCTTTGAACTTACAGGTTTTGCCTTAATAACGTTAGCTGTTTCTATAACCGTTTGCGGTAATTCATGAAGGGGCGAGCTAATATCTCTACGAATATTCGTCCACTGAAGTGCAAAACAATTGTTACGCAATGTATCGGATAACGTCTCGCGTAAATCGTCAGAAATGTCTAAAATTGCCGGCCGTTGTGGCCAAGAGGTCCTAGGCGCTTCAGTCTGGAACCGCGTGATCGCTACGGTCGCAGGTTCGAATCTTGCCTCGGGTATGGATGTGTGTGATGTCCTTAGGTTATTTAGGTTTAAGTAGTTCTAAGTTCTAGGGGACTGATGACCTCAGGTGTTTAAGTCCCGTAGTGCTCAGAGCCATTTGAACCATTTTTGTCTAAAATTCTTCTACGCGCTGTGTCTTTAGTGATAGGAATACTTTTCAGCAGTTGCGTAAATGAGTCGCTAATCGGTGTTGATACTATATCAATCGCTGCTGGTAAAACTAGATTTTCTGCACCTGTATATGTTTTCTTGCATTTAGCAATCCTATGTGAAATCTGGTAACACGGTGAAATGGTCTTACAAGGGAACCTCCCCATCGCACCCCCCTCAGATTTAATTATAAGTAGGCACAATGGATAGGCCTTGAAAAACTGAGCACAGATCAATCGAGAAAACAGGAAGAAGTTGTGTGGAACTATGAAAAAAATAAGCAAAATATACAAAGTGAGTAGTCCATGCGCAATATAGGCAACATCAAGGATAGTGTAAACACAGGAGCGCCGTGGTCCCGTGGTTAGCGTGAGCAGCTGCGGAACGAGAGGTCCTTGGTTCAAGTCTTCCATCGAGTGAAAAGTTAACGTTCTTTATTTTCGCAAAGTTATGATCTGTCCGTTCAATGACGTCTCTGTTCACTGTAATAAGTTTAGTGTCTGTGTTTTGCGACCGCACCGCAAAACCGTGCGATTAGTAGACGAAAGGACGTGCCTCTCCAATGGGAAACGAAAACATTTGATGGCAAGGTCATAGGTCAACCGATTCCCCCACAGGAAAACACGTCTGATGTATTCTATACGACAATGGTGACGGCATGTGCGTCACAAGACAGAAATATGTTGTCGACCCACCTAACTTGTACACTTGGCGAATGGGTAAAAAAATTCTTCTACCTTGCACGATTTAGGTTTTCTTGTGCATGTGATAATCACTCCCAAAAAGTGATGAAAACGTAAGAGTTTGTCACATAAACTGCAACAAATGAATGCAACAGTTTCACAGTCGCACAGTTTTCCCTGTGCTCTGTCAAAACATGTTTGTAACTCAAATTTTTCCGTGTGTAGACCGTCAAATCCTGCATATGTCCAAGCAAATCTGAATATGTCCTGGAATTTTGAAGAGAGAAGTTGATTATGTGTGAGTGCCTGAACTTTGATAATTGTCTGAAAATAAAAAAATACACTTTTCACTCGAGGGAAGACTTGAACCGAGGACCTCTTGTTCTGCAGCTGCTCACACTAACCACGGGACCACGGCGCTCCTGTGCTCACAGAATCCTTGATGTTGCCTATATTGCGCATGGACTACTCAGTTTGTATATTTTGCTTATTTTTTTCATAGTTCCACACAACTTCTTCCTGTTTTCTCGATTGATCTGTGTTCAGTTTTTCAAGGCCTATCCACTGTGCCAACGTATAACTAAATCTGAGAGGGGTGCGATGGGGAGGTTCCCTTGTTAGAAGTCACCATCGACGGTTTAGCAAAGCCCTGCTGGGTAGACAATAAAGCATATAGTTTCCTGACAAAAAATCTTTTAGCTTTCTAGTTAATTCAGGATGTTTGGTTTCAAGATGTCTCTTTAACTTGCTATGGTTCGTCCTATCAGCAGCTAAAATGGTTAAACAAATTACACATTTTAAATGCGAACATTTTAGGTTAGCCTATACCGTGACTGCTATTGATGTCGAATTGAACAACTAGTTTACTGTTACCAAACACTGTCTATTTATCTCCACGACGAGTTTCGAAGGTTTAAACTTCCATCATTAGGAGGATTTACATTTGTTAGTATGACATAAGTGTGGGTTGTTTTACGATTTTTAGAGGAACTAGTGGCGCTGTCTCCAATGGACTCAGGTTCCTTTCACTGCCGTAACATCACATGTAAACTGTCATATTTTGTTTATGACATAACACACACATATGTCATGTTAACAAATTTAAATCCACCTGATGATGGAGGTTTCACCCTTGGCTCTAGTTTTCGTGAAGTCTAGCAATAAATAGTTCTAACCATACTTTCCCGTTTCGCCTTTGGAGTGTCCCCCCCCCCCCCCCCCACACACACTCCGGTCGATGGACCTCTGGCGTCTTCATGTTTGTCACCAAGAGCGCCCATACAATAACTGAAAGGGGGGAAGGGGGCTTGACCTGAGGTCCATCTTTGCAACCACAACACCATGAAGCGCGGTACAGATGAGCCCAACAACACGCCGAATGGACCGCTCAGGATTGGCATCACGTTCTCCTCACCAATTAGTGTCGTATATGCCTTCAACCAGACAATAGTCGGAGACGTGTTTAGAGGCAACCCAGTCAGGCTGAACGTCTTAGACCCAGCGAGTGCAGCAAGGTGGAGGTTCCCTGCTGTTTTGGGGTGACATTATGTGGGGTCGACGTACGCCGCTGGTGGTCATGGAAGGCACCATAATGGTTGTACGGTACGTGAATGCTATCCTCCGACCGATAGTGCAACCATATTGACAGCATATCGGCCAGGCAATCGCCTTCATAGGCGACAATTCACGCCCCCACCGTGAACATCTTGTGAATGACATCGCTCGATTAGAGTGGCCAGCATATTCCCCTGACATGAACCCATCGAACATGCCTGGGATAGATTGAAAAGGGTTGTTTATGGACGACGACGTGACCCACCAACCAGTCTGAGGGATCTACGCCAAATCGCCGTTGATGTGTGGGACAATCTGGACCAACAGTGCCCTGATGAACTAGTGAATAGTATGCCACGACGAATACAAGCATGCATCAATGCAAGAGGACGTGCTACTGGGTCTGAGGGATCTACGCCAAATCGCCGTTGATGTGTGGGACAATCTGGACCAACAGTGCCCTGATGAACTAGTGAATAGTATGCCACGACGAATACAAGCATGCATCAATGCAAGAGGACGTGCTACTGGGTATTGGAGATACGGGTGTGGTCATCAATGTGGACCACCAACTCTGAAGGTCTAGCTGTAAGGTGGTACACCATGCAATGTGTGGTTTTCATGAGCAATAAAAGGGTCGGAAATGATGCTTATGTTGATCTTAATCCAATTTTCTGCACGGGTTCCGGAACTCTCGGAATCGAGGCGATTTATAACTTTTTTTATGCGTGTATTTTGGAGGACGAATGGCGACTTGTAAATAGCCGTACAAAATTTCAGACGCGACCATGTTAAAATCCTGCGTAATACTGAAAACGGGCAATTCCGCTGACGGCCGACGTCACCCGCTCTCCCGATCAATGCAAACAATGCTAAAAAAAAAAAAAAAAAAAAAAAAAACATGACAGCGGTTTCATCGTTGTTGATCGCATCTGGCGTTCACTCCAGATCAACGGGATCTTATTTGTTCGAAGAAAAACAGAAACGTAATTTTTTGTTACTAAGAACGTCTTTTTTTAAATATACCACCCACCCTCCCCTTGCACCCCACTCGCGCACCTCCTGGAGGAAGCGTCCCACAGTTTGAGAGCCCCTGGTCTAGAATTATTTTATTTTGTCTTCGACGCGTACGTTAGCGTCATACAGGAGAAAACAGGAGAGTTATTACGGAAGTTGTCTCGTAGATAGTGGACATGTGACGCACTATGGAAAATACAGTTAATTGCAAAACTTAAGGACTAAACTAATTTTCGCATGATGTTTCACTGCAAAGGAAGATAGCTTGACGAAACTTGAACTACTACAGTATAGTACAAAAGGTAATTGATAGAAATACGCAATGAGACGGAGAGAAATGACACTTTTATACAAAGACAATCATTACACTGAAGTCACGCGATTTATAACGGTTGTCAGGACATTACAAACGGTACAGAAACTAAATGGCAGTTATAACAGTCGTAGGGTACGAAAGAGAAGCAATGATTGAGAAGAGAGTGGGACAATGTAGTAGCCTATCTCCAATGTTATGCAATTTATGCAGTATTCAATCTGTGGAGGGGAGCAAGGTGAAATTTGAAAAGGGAATTGAAGTTTAGGGAGAAGAAATATGAACTTTGTCGTTTGCCGATGGACATTGTAATTCTGCCAGAAACAGCAAAGGACTTGGAGGTGGAGCTGAACGGAGTGGACAGGATCTTTAGAGGAGGACATAAGATGAACATGAATAAAAGCAAAACAAGGGTAATGGAATGTAGTCGAATTAAATCAGGCGATGGTGAGGGAATTAGATTAGGAAATTAGACACTAAAAGAAGGTGGATGGGTTTCACTACTCAGGCAGTAAAGTAACTGATAATGGACCAAGCAAAGAAGACATAAAATGTAGATTTTAATGGCAATAAAATATTTCTCCTCCCCCCATGAACCATGGACCTTGCCGCTGGTGGGGAGGCTTGCGTGCCTCAGCGATACAGATGGCCGTACCGTAGGTGCAACCACAACGGAGGGGTATCTGTTGAGAGGCCAGACAAACATGTGGTTCCTGAAGAGGGGCAGCAGCCTTTTCAGTAGTTGCAGGGGCAACAGTCTGGATGATTGACTGATCTGGCCTTGTAACATTAACCAAAACGGCCTTGCTGTGCTGGTACTGCGAACGGCTGAAAGCAAGGGGAAACTACAGCCGTAATTTTTCCCGAGGACATGCAGCTCTACTGTATGATTAAATGATGATGGCGTCCTCTTGGGTAAAATATTCCGGAGGTAAAATAGTCCCCCATTCGGATCTCCGGGCGGGGACTACTCAGGAGGATGTCGTTATCAGGAGAAAGAAAACTGGCGTTCTACGGATCGGAGCGTGGAATGTCAGATCCCTTAATCGGGCAGGTAGGTTAGAAAATTTAAAAAGGGAAATGGACAGGTTAAAGTTAGATATAGTGGGAATTAGTGAAGTTCGGTGGCAGGAGGAACAAGACTTTTGGTCAGGTGATTACAGGGTTATAAATACAAAATCAAATAGGGGTAATGCAGGAGTAGGTTTAATAATGAATAAAAAAATAGGAGTGCGGGTTAGCTACTACCAACAGCATAGTGAACGCATTATTGTGGCCAAGATAGACACAAAGCCCATGCCTACTACAGTAGTACAAGTTTATATGCCAACTACCTCTGCAGATGATGAAGAAATAGATGAAATGTATGACGAGATAAAAGAAATTATTCAGGTAGTGAAAGGAGACGAAAATTTAATAGTCATGGGTGACTGGAATTCGTCAGTAGGAAATGGGAGAGAAGGAAACATAGTAGGTGAATATGGATTGGGGGGAAGGAATGAAAGAGGAAGCCGCCTGGTAGAATTTTGCACAGAGCATAACTTAATCATAGCCAACACTTGGTTCAAGAATCATAAAAGAAGGTTGTATACCTGGAAGAATCCTGGAGATACTAGTAGGTATCAGATAGATTATATAATGGTAAGACAGAGATTTAGGAACCAGGTTTTAAATTGTAAGACATTTCCTGGGGCAGATGTGGATTCTGACCACAATCTATTGGTTATGAACTGCAGATTGAAACTGAAGAAACTGCAAAAAGGTGGGAATTTAAGGAGATGGGACCTGGATAAACTGAAAGAACCAGAGGTTGTACAGAGTTTCAGGGAGAGCATAAGGGAACAATTGACAGGAATGGGGGAAAGAAATACAGTAGAAGAAGAATGGGTAGCTCTGAGGGATGAAGTAGTGAAGGCAGCAGAGGATCAAGTAGGTAAAAAGACGAGGGCTAATAGAAATCCTTGGGTGACAGAAGAAATATTGAATTTAATTGATGAAAGGAGAAAATACAAAAATGCAGTAAATGAAGCAGGCAAAAAGGAATACAAACGTCTCAAAAATGATATCGACAGGAAGTGCAAAATGGCTAAGCAGGGATGGCTAGAGGACAAATGTAAGGATGTAGAGGCTTGTCTCACTAGGGGTAAGATAGATACTGCCTACAGGAAAATTAAAGAGACCTTTGGAGAGAAGAGAACCACTTGTATGAATATCAAGAGCTCAGATGGCAACCCAGTTCTAAGCAAAGAAGGGAAGGCAGAAAGGTGGAAGGAGTATATAGAGGGTTTATACAAGGGCGATGTACTTGAGGACAATATTATGGAAATGGAAGAGGATGTAGATGAAGATGAAATGGGAGATAAGATACTGCGTGAAGAGTTTGACAGAGCACTGAAAGACCTGAGTCAAAACAAGGCCCCGGGAGTAGACAACATTCCATTAGAACTACTGATGGCCTCAGGAGAGCCAGTCATGACAAAACTCTACCATCTGGTGAGCACGATGTATGAGACAGGCGAAATACCCTCAGACTTCAGGAAGAATATAATAATTCCAATCCCAAAGAAAGCAGGTGTTGACAGATGTGAAAATTACCGAACTATCAGTTTAATAAGTCACAGCTGCAAAATACTAACGCGAATTCTTTACAGACGAATGGAAAAACTGGTAGAAGCCGACCTCGGGGAAGATCAGTTTGGATTCCGCAGAAATGTTGGAACACGTGATTAAGAAAAGGCAAACCTACGTTTCTTGCATTTGTAGACTTAGAGAAAGCTTTTGACAATGTTAACTGGAATACTCTCTTTCAAATTCTGAAGGTGGCAGGGGTAAAATACAGGGAGCGAAAGGCTATTTACAGTTTGTACAGAAACCAGATGGCAGTTATAAGAGTCGAGGGGCATGAAAGGGAAGCAGTGGTTGGGAAGGGAGTAAGACAGGGTTGTAGCCTCTCCCCAATGTTATTCAATCTGTATATTGAGCAAGCAGTAAAGGAAACAAAAGAAAAATTCGGAGTAGGTATTAAAATTCATGGAGAAGAAGTAAAAACTTTGAGGTTCGCCGATGACATTGTAATTCTGTCAGAGACAGCAAAGGACTTGGAAGTGCAGTTGAACGGAATGGACAGTGTCTTGAAAGGAGGATATAAGATGAACATCAACAAAAGCAAAACGAGAATAATGGAATGTAGTCAAATTAAGTCGGGTGATGCTGAGGGAATTAGATTAGGAAATGAGACACTTAAAGTAGTAAAGGAGTTTTGCTATTTAGGGAGTAAAATAACCGATGATGGTCGAAGTAGAGAGGATATAAAATGTAGACTGGCAATGGCAAGGAAAGCGTTTCTCAAGAAGAGGAATTTGTTAACATCGAGTATAGATTTAAGTGTCAGGAAGTCGTTTCTGAAAGTATTTGTATGGAGTGTAGCCATGTATGGAAGTGAAACATGGACGATAACTAGTTTGGACAAGAAGAGAATAGAAGCTTTCGAAATGTGGTGCTACAGAAGAATGCTGAAGATAAGGTGGGTAGATCACGTAACTAATGAGGAGGTATTGAATAGGATTGGGGAGAAGAGAAGTTTGTGGCACAACTTGACTAGAAGAAGGGATCGGTTGGTAGGACATGTTTTGAGGCATCAAGGGATCACAAATTTAGCATTGGAGGGCAGTGTGTAGGGTAAAAATCGTAGAGGGAGACCAAGAGATGAATACACTAAGCAGATTCAGAAGGATGTAG